>NC_092428.1:17182259-18451634 GCF_036169615.1 Heliangelus exortis | reverse complement strand
AGGTTTGTCTATAGAATATAAATATTATTTACCTCATGAAAATAGCTTGCAGGTCAGGTCACTGACTACAGCTGTGGAAAGCAAAGCAAAACAGAACAAAACAAATCTCTCTGAAGAGCTATGTTACAATCAGAAAAATAACTGAACTGAAAATGACTGAGGCAGCTGTTTTAAAAAAAAAATCCATGCATAGTTAACTGGTGTCATGGCACTGAACTGTTGAGGTAGTCAAAACACGTATCCACCCTGTACAGTCTTTTTAATCACCCATGAACCTGTTCACACAGAGCCAAGAAAAAAAACCTACCAAACTCCAGTAACAATAACTGACATGGCATTTTATACTCCTGGAAGACAGGCTGGTAGTTCCTGAGTCTGTAGTCAGTCTAAAGGCTAAAAAAAAAAAAAAAAAGCTCCACACATTCACACATACAGAAAAACCAACAAAAATAAAAAAAAAAACCTCTCCCCCCAAAAGAAAAACCACAACCAAAAAAAAAAAAAAAAAAACACCCCAAAAAAACAAACCACAAAAACCTACCACAATAAAAAAAAAAAAATCCCAGAATAACTCCTGAAAACAGAAACAGACTACATATGTAAGTACTTCATCAGAAAAAAAAAAAAATAGTGAGCAGATGCTTTTGTAGAGGAAGACCTGTTCATTCCAAGTCACAGTGAGTAACAAAGATAGAAAAGTGGCTGTCCTTAGTGTTTAGCCAAAGTGAAATCCTGCTTCTGCCCAGTAATCCTGTGAAGGCACATAGCAGTAACAGATGTACAAACTAAAACAGAATGTAGTGGTTATCTCCTGGAGTTTAATTTTTTTACTGGTTGCAGATGGCTCCAACTTTAGTTTATGCAAGGCTTTAACAAGCTGGAACAGAGAAACTGGGACAGAAGAAAACTTATTTCACAATAAAATCCCTGAAGTGCTGACCATTTACTTACATTTTAGCAGAAATTCATCATCTAGCCATGTCACAGATATTCCCTACTCATAGTCTCTTTTCTCTTTGCTCTTGGCTAGGTATCTTTAGACTCTTAAAAATTATCTAAGACTTCAAAAAAAGATGGAGGCAAATGCTAAGATTGGTTTGAGATGGAAAGACTAAAGATAAAACCACTGCTGGAATAATTTTTTTCACATGATCACTGCATACATGGCCTGAAGCCCAGAAGGTTTTTCAGCAAATCTGATGCCTTTTTACTATGTTTCTCTTAAGGACACATTTGAAAGTAAAGACTGAAAACGTAGTGCAGGAGTTATAAAGGATTAAACAAAACTCAGAGAGATAAGGTTGTGCATTCCAGTGCTTACCTGAGAAGGCTGATACAGAATACAGTTTGAAATATTGTGAAAAGAGTACATTTTGCACCTACAAAGTTTTTCCTCCTCCTCAGTAATTTTTCAGAAAAAAACCAGAACAAAACACCCAAACCAAACCAAAATCATGGCTCCTAGTAGTTTTAATGCTTTTTTCATTAAAATAATTTCTATCTCTTTTGGTATAATGCCAGCTACTTCCACAACTGACGAAAAAGGAACAAAAAAGGAACAAAGAGCTTGCTTTTGATCCACCATTTCATCAAAGGAAATTCTTCCCCTTTCAGTCACAACCCAAGCATTGTTTTCTATAAAGTACCATGACTTACTTGGCATCAAGACAACACTTGGCACTTCATCCAAAAGTACCAAAATTTACCTCACAGAACAGGTATTCACAAGTGTTATATATCCCATAATTATTTCAACAAATACCAAGTTAACCTCATTAACCAACATGCACAAGCACATCATAATGAATTATGCTGATGCCAGTATACAAACCACACACCAACTTTACACTTAAGTGAACTATTTAGTGAAAAAGAATTCTTAAAAAACACAACACATACTTGGTGAATTTTTAAAGCAAAATCAGACACCTTTCTAAAAGTTGAACCAGAAATTGTGGAGCTGGTTTAAGAAATCAAGAGGGAAATTCTCTGGCGTGTGCTGAAGAAAAGTTTAATAATCATGATTTTTCCTGGCTCAATGTACTATGAATTTATGAATGTCAGATAAGCTAAGTATGCTTTCAAGATCCTAGAGGGAATGACATTTTTTTCACATATTAGCCCCAGTACCTGAAGCCATCTGGAGCTCATGGCAGAATTTGCAATCATGAAGGCAGAAAGAGTGAGCTAATTTCAGGTGGGCAGCAGTTCAAGGATCCTTCAGGGATGGATTTTGACATTTCTATACCCTAGTTCACAATAATCTTACTGATAAACATTCTCAAAAAGGTGAATTCAGGTCAGAACATTTACCCACATCAAAAATCCTGCTTAGAAGCAAATATACAGCATGTGTGGTTTTGTATTATTTTGCACCACACAAAGGCAAGGGTGCAACATAGTGAGTGGAATTAATAATTCATTGATTGTATTTTGCTGTGGTTACCTGGATTCAAAAACTATAAGAAAGTAAGTATTTATCTTGACACTATCAGAAACTTAGGAGAGAAATATTCAATATTGACAGACCAGACTCAATAAGAGTATTATGTGAAAACAATGGAAGCTACTTTAGGAAGTCTAGTGCAAAAAATAACAGAAACAAAACCCAAACCTGCTAAAGAGTGTTTTTTCAAGGCACTTTCAAGATTTACTACTAATGGAAGCAGAACCCACAGCAACAAAAAAAGCTATTCTGAAAGAGCTGTGCAATTTATTAGGATTTTCTTTTCTGTCATATTGAGTACCTTTACCATAATTTTGCTGGAAAAGTCTTTTAAAAATAGACCAATGTTTGCAACCTGCTATGAATAACAATTTAACTAGATCTTCTATTTTCAACCATCATGTATATATTCCCAGATGCATGAAAATCACCATGGATTTTTTTATTATTTTCTATACTTAATATAACAGTTTAATGCTATTTACTCCACATAGGTTAAAAGGTTATTACACATTTCCATCTCTCAATTCTCACCTAGGTTGCTATCTAGTTTGTTTCTCTAAGTTATTTAGGTTGTTACTCATGCTTATTTTCATACAATAGCACCAAGCAACTCAAGTTCATTGCTACAAGCATTCTGCAAGTGAGATTCAAACTATTGGCACTGTAAGTAAATGATGCTGCAGTATTCACTCTGCAGTCTTATTGGCAAACATTTTTTGAGTGTTCCAATTATGAACTCTGCACAGATCAAGTGATCTCCACCTAGAGAAAGAACATGCCTCCTTGGCCTTCCAGACATCTAAACAAAAAGATTTTGCCAAAAATATGGTCTGAAGCCGTTGGTAGAAATTTACTTAAAAGTTACACCAGACTTTCAGATGCTGCACTGTATTTAAAACTTAAACACTACAACGGATTTTCATCAACCAACTCAGACTGAACATCGAGCTGTCTGCCCTACTCTGTACAGACATAGGTATGGAGTGCTAGAAAATGAAGTATTTGAGGGTAGAAGAAGGGGAAGATAGATGTTTAAAAAAAAAAATCATTAAGATGCACAGATTCAGTTTCCCTTGTCCCACAAATCTTCTCAAAGCTGCAAAGACTATTTGGGAAACTCCACAATATGTTAAAAAAACTATGACTATATATACCAAACCCAGTTTGTATTGCTTCTAGAGAGGCCTGGCAAAAGGCCTGCATGGAAATATAAATACAAGGGTACCATTACAGCAGTCAGTTCCAGACCTTGCATTACTTATGACAAAGAAGTGTCATTGCTTTAAGAACTATCTTGCTTTCATTCTGGTAGCTACCAGTTCACTGGTCACAGCTTGAGAAACAGCTTACTTTTCAGTTTCTATCCAGAATGTAATTCAAGTAGGAATAATATAAGATTTCATAAGAAAAGCTAAGGCAATGGCATTATGGGGAAAGTTTCAGTCCTAAGTTTCCATCGATAGAGATTCCCCAGGGGCTCTGAAGATGAGGTCAAGGTCTGCTGAGTAAGCAGGAGCAGGCATTTGCCTAGAAGCTGATTAAAATATGGGAAGAAAAAAAAATTTAAAAAAACATATGAGGCCCTCCATCTTACAGACTTCCTTCATAGGCCCTAACAAAATTCTCAGCTTTTTGGGGGCTGCCCTCAGGCTGCCAAAAAAAGAACAGAGCCACAGTGGTCACTTCACAATGAACTCTGAACCCTTCCCAGCTGCTCAATGACCATTTGCTCCTCCTGACCTCCAGCCATTCAACAAACAGGTTTTCTCCCTTACTTGCTCTCCAGCTTTCCCTTTGGTTATTATCATTACTGCTTCCATCCTAAAAGACCTTCCAAATTTGAGTCTTCTATCCAGAAAATAAATAACGAAATACTAAAATTTAGAGACACTTGGAACCATCACTGTTACTCTGCTCTCCTTGGTCACATATTTTGCTCCCTAATTTCTTACCATTTAGAAAGCAGAAAGGTTGAAGACAAGGATCAGGTCTCTACCTCACACAGACTGCAGCATAAAAAGGCTCTGATTGCAATTGTGGCTTCTGTGCTATTATTGAGAAATAATCCATTATTATGCTTTGGTTAAACAGGAATTTCTCATCTTTTGAGATCTTCCACATCTCAATACAGCAACTGAAGGCTGTTATTTTTCAAATTGCATCTTCCCTTTCTCGACTGCTTTCTCACTATAAACTCATCACTCTTTTCTCCCCAAAACATCCTTGAACTATCCTGTATTGATGTTTAGTTATTTATGATGCTGTCCAGTGAATGGCATATATGCACAAGATAACCATGACAACAAATAATTAGCAGTTTTTAGATGGCTGAGTGCCACCTGCGAAGAAAACAGCAATTCAGCTCCTTACAAGAGACAAAGGAAAGGCTGAAGACATCTTGAATTAAACCATTATATTCCTTCCCTGCAGTGTAATTGCTTATTTAAATACATTAAGAGAACTAAGAGTTTCTTGCACAGCAAACAGTGACAGTGCCACACTCCTTTCCCTTTTATGTGGCTTTAAAACTAACTGAAGTAATGCAAAAGTAATTTGAGTGATAAGCCACATCTATGTTTTATTTCTCTTTCAAATTAAACAGCCTCAGCATTAACTGGTGAGAAAAACTGAATTGGATTTTTCAGTTTCTTAGATTGTCATCAACTCCTTTTTCACCATTGGGTCCTCTGTAGTCTTCCTTCGTTTTGCCTGGACATGACTGAAAATAAACTGGAACACAAAATGGGAATGTTCCTCCATTTTATTAGGAATATTTGCCTGTGTTAACTGGAACTCTGTATTCCTTCTCTGCCTGTTAACCCCCTGTGCTGAAAGTGGGGACAAAAATGTTTTCTGTTTCCATCTCAATCAGGACCACACCCCTTCTCCTGTGAGGTAGAATCAGTCCCACATCTATCCTCACTCTATTGCATAGCAAAGTTCTAGAAACTCACTTCCAAATCCCACTGCCTTGTGGATAGCAGAGGAGGAGAGGGCAAGGACCAGGGCAGCAACACCTTCTTTTGTATCACTGTGATTCCTATAATTTAACATGTCATGTAGACAGTAATCACAGTCATTTCCTCAAAACAGAGTTGAGGTTTTTCAGAGCCACGGAAGAAATACTTGCAGAAAAGCACATAAATGACTGAATTCTACTGGGCCTCTATCGTTTTGTTCCAGAGCCTCAAACTGAGTGAGACAACATGGGGGCAGGATGAGACTGAGTGGGAGGGAAAACAAACACCCTTACAGAGAATTCCTGAAATCCTTCCTGCACTGCCCAGCTCAAATTCATTTAATAGATGGTTGAAAACCAGCTGGGCTACTCCAAAGCTACTTGAGAACAAATCCTATGAGGAGAGGCTGAGGGAGCTGGGGCTGTTCAGCCTGGAGAAGAGGAGGCTCAGGGGAGACCTCATCACTCTCTACAACTCCCTGAAAGGAGGTTGGAGCCAGGGGGAGGTTGGTCTCTTTTCCAAGGCAACTCTCAGCAAGACAAGAGGGCACAGTCTCAAGTTGTGCCAGGGGAGGTTTAGGTTGGACATTAGAAAGAATTTTTTATGGAGAGGGTGATCAGACATTGGAATGGGCTGCCCAGGGAAGTGGTGGATTCTCCGTCCCTGGAGATATTTAAAAAGAGACTGGATGTGGCACTCAGTGCCATGGGCTGGTAACTGCAGCGGTAGTGGATCAAGGGTTGGACTTGATGATCTCTGAGGTCCCTTCCAACCCAGCCAATTCTATGATTCTATGAAAAGCTAATGCACATAAAAGCAGAGGCCACCTTTGTCTCTGGAGCCAGGACAGGCAGTCAGTTCTCCACAAGGACAGCACAACAGCACCAGCTGCCATGCCAGCCCTCTCCTCCTCATACCAACACTCTGAGAAATCAGTGCATGCATCTGAGAGAAACAAGAGGAACTGAAATTTTAGAAGAGGATTTTATGTAACCAAAAAGCTCACTTCCCAAGATTTTCACTCTACCCTTAGGAAGCAGTGTCTCAGAGACCAGGTGAAGTCTGCAATTCAGAGCTGGCAATTCCAGTTTCTCAGCAGCCATCACGCCTACAGCACCATGTGCTTCTAAGTTCTGGCATGTCAGCCACTTGGGGACAGCCTACAAGCCAAGCCCTGCTCTGAGAGGAGCCACTTTCCCTAAACGGGGTGGCTAAGATTAGCTTCCTTCACTTAAAATGCCTGCCTCAGACGAATTGCATGTTCTGAGTCACGTAAATGAAGACAGAGGCCAAGTTACTACTTAATATCTCAAATATCTTCTATGAACTGTACCGAAAAACATTACCTTTACTTTGAAGGAAGAGAGGGGTTAGATGACACTAAGGCTGCTTTGAGGCTGGGAGCTATACTAAAGAGCAACAAATGGAAGAAGCAAGGCAGATAAGTGAGAGGATGGGCAAATTGTTACTGAATACATAAACACTGCAAAGTGTTAATCAAGTGTGTTTCTGCCTATATCAAGTTCATGGCACACAGCACAACACAGTGTGAAGTTTTCACACTAAGTGCTCTTCATTGTGAAGAGAGAGGAACAGATTTCCTTTCCAAGGAGATCAGGGTCTTGTTTGAAGCCTTTTGCATCTGACAATGTACCAGTCAGAGAGAACAAAATTACTCTATCCATCCTCTCCCATATTTCCATACTTAATTGTTGTCAAAGAAAATCAGTCACTTTCAAAATGTTTCCAGCATTAATATACCTGAATATTTTAAATAAGAAGATATGTATATATGAGTCACATAAACAGCTTTAAAAAAATACATCAAATCTGCAGCAACCCATGCTTATTACCATATCTGTGTCAGTGTAAGTGGATGCTATTGATTTAGGAACTGTTTATCCAGTATACAGAAACTTTACTTGAAAAGACTTTTTCAACCTGATATATTACAGATACAGTTCAAATTTGTCAAGTGAGTTAGCTGGAAAAATAGTCATAATGGTACACTGACATGGTTTTTTTCTCCTTGTGCCCCTTTGGTCTTCTAGATCCATTTCCTACTCATGAGGATTTGGTAAAGACAAGTACTCAGCTTCCCCTCCATCAAGGCATTTAAACCCATATCTCGCAATAATCAGACAAAATCTGCTCTCAGTTCAAATCTCTCTCAAATTACCAGGAGGTAATAGATAAAGCAGAGAATTTCCATGCTATCCTAAGCTGGGTCCTGGTTAGGTTTGTAAGCATTATTCTGGTTTGGGGAAAAACCAAACCAAACCAACCAAGAAAAAAAAAAAAAAAAAAAAAAAGTCATTTGACCTCAAGAAGACAGACTAGAATGTTATGTGGAAGGAATTTTAAAATGCTCGTATCATTAAGTAATCAAATGTTGATGAATATTTCCTCATATTCTTTTTTTTTTTCCTTCTATATACGTTGCTATGGTCATTCCTACAAGAAAAGAAAAATTTCCTTAGCAGATTTATATTACCCCAGTCACACCCTGTAATGGCATCTCTCTGAGGCAGACTGATCATCTCTGCTTCCTGCCTGCAGCACATTAGGTCATCCTTCCCCTGATAGCCCAGCTCTCCAGTCACAGGGCACTTCAGACAGACAGCAAGAAGGACAAATCTGTGCTTCTCCAGTTAGTCTATATTAAGGGCCTTACAAAGCAAAGGAAGTGCTGATAGAGGATTCAGAGAGATTAATACCATTACATCTTGTAAATGATCCCAGGGAATTAAAAACAGTCTGCTTGAAGAATGTAGAGACCGATGTGCTACAGGCATCCTCCACGGATCTCACCATAGTAACCAGAATACCCAAACTGTCTCTGCTATCTGTATTTATATTTGAAAATAATTTCCTCCGTTTCTGCAACATGTAATTTTGCACTTGGGTGAAGGACTTTGAACAGCAAAAAAATAATAATCAAAGCCTAAAGAAAATGTCTGTTTTAACCAAAACAAAGAAGGAGAGAAAAAAAGAGTTCAGTAAGCAGCTTTATTCACACATTAAGGCTTTCTTGCTACAGAGGTACCTTAATAAATAAAAAAAATACTCTAAACAATATACATTTTGCATTCCATCATAGGCATTTGTATATCTGTGTGTAATGAGATAATTTTTTTGGTAGATATTAATACTAGCAAAAACATTTGCCTATATTTAGATACTATACTGGAACACTACTTACCCAAAGTTCTTGCACTTGAAGTGTGTATAAATAATCAACAACCAGTAGTCAAATTAAACATAGACAAATTACAATAAATACACAAGTTAACATGTTCTGATATTTTTGTTTTCTAATTTTGAAGCTTTATGGTAAGTTTTTGTTATAGACCAAGTTAGGCAGGTAAATAAGATACCTGCTGTGTTTTTACTCTGTGTCAAACACACTCCTTGAGTTCAGCTCACTCCAAAATGTCAGACTTCAATCACACTCTCCATCTTGCATCTTTCTGGCAGCTTGTGCAGGTTATTTCGCTGATACCACCATGTAAAAAGGACAAGGTTTTCACCTGGATGTTCCCCTAATATTCTCTGAATTCCTCCAAATTATTAGTCTCTTTTTATTGACAGTTCTTTGGTTGTATCCAAGTTAGCAAATGTGAGGACACACACTAACAGCTGTACAATAACCCTGTGATATGAAGCACAAGATGGGTCTCTATGGATCACAATCTTGGTGTCAGAGGAGAACAAACCCCAGGGACCAGCATCAGATTTCCAGGATGCTCCAGCAAATGAGAACACTTGGACATTAGAAAGACCACGGTGAGAGACAAGATCAATGCCAATCCCTTCTGAACACATGTTGTCTCCAAGTAGCTACTCTGTGGCCCTACACAGGAAGGGAACACAAAACGTAGCACATTTCCAGGAAGGATTACTACAGTCCAGTGAAGCCATTTTGCAGCTAGAAATGTTTTCAGGCACCTGGGGTTTGGTTTCTAATTTTCAGCTGGAATGGAATGTACCTTTCTTGCTTCTCCATAAGTAAGCAGGCTTTGTCATTTTTCACAACATAATTCATCAGAAAATAGGCTGCCAGCAGTGCCATTTTGTGCTGTCACTAAAGATTTTGCTGAGATAGCCAATAGTGCTAATGCTTATCCTGGCAATGGATCATATTATGGAATAAATTTTCTCGATGTAATTATTTGGATTACTTAAAATTAGTGAAGTGCCAATCAATTGTTCAGCTGGGAGATGCATACATTCTCTAGCAAAAATCAAAACAAAATTGTCATAGACAACCAAAGTAGATTCCTGTCTTTAAATTCCTCTTAGGCTTACAAAACATTTAAAGTTAAAAGCCACTTGGGCCTTAGTTAACTAGGCACTTAAAAAAAAAGTTCTAAGATCTGTGGCTATAAAATAATGAATATGAAAAACATGTGAAAGAATGAATTTACAAGAATTCTAAAGTACATTAACTCACCTTCTTAGCACTATTTTGATATTCAGCAACCACTGGTATGTACTAAAAATATAACACCTGGAAAGAGTGACTAAATTTTGCACTATGGCCACCACCTTGTTCTGCAGTCTGCATTGCCTGAGATGCACACCCTTGCCCCTATGAAGCAACGGAAGTGTTGGAGATGGCTCAAAAATGTAAATCCTCACCGGATGAGCTATCAGCTGAATTTAAACTCACTGTTGTTATACACCCTCATATCATGTTTACAAGTCATAAGAGGTCCTGGCTGTCAGCAAGCTACTATTTCCTGAGCATTTACAGAATCAAAAAACTGCGAGAGAAACCCACAGTTTTCTCAGCATGGAGTGTGTGGCTGTTCCTATATTGATAGTGGTTGTTGAATTCTCACTTTTAACTTTAATGGACAGTTCAGATATGAAGGCACATTTAGATAATATTCCACTTTCAAGGCAGATTTTCTTCTCCCCCTGCCTCCTCATATCATAGATTAAATTCATCTCAACTTGGATTTTTTGCAGGCACAAACTTGCTGGCAAGTTCCATTGAATTCAGGTGAAGAGTGAACCTCCCACAAAAACACAAAAACCTACAAACCACAAAGGCTTCCACTCAGCACAAAGAACGGAAGAGAAAACACAATACATTGCATCTTAGGCAATACATCATCATAAAACTGGGGGGGTTTTCGCCTCAGTGGCATGAATACGAAACTATTCTGTACAACAATCACTTAAACTCATTTTGTAAACTATGAATATTGCAATCACTTTCCTGATGTAATGGTGGTCACCTTCTTTTGGCAATACGTGAGGCTAAGGACTCTGTTCTTCCCTCTTAACCCATTGATTTCCATGAACAGGCATCTGAGAAAAACTCAATCAAAGACTGAAATCCAGGTGTTGACTCCATCTCATGCTAGTTGTTTTCTCAGGGCTTCTTGGTATTTTTTTTTTCCTCTAGGAAGACAACAAGGACAGGTTGCCTATCTCTCCTGTCAAATCATGGTTAGAATAATAGCTCTGTGGTTTTTTTATTTTTGATTGCATGTGATTCACATATTCTAGGCATGGGTTTTTGGTTAGGAATAAAGACTTATTTTTCCTTTAAATTATATATTAAAGGACTAAAAGAGTGATGTGTTTATTTGCACCATGCAATCATTATATGAAAATCTGACCTTAGAAGAAACGTATAATAATAGTACTGAGTGAATAAGATGACATTTGCTTATTTTTTGGACTAATTCAGTTTCTGCATTAGTGACTGATTCCAAACAGTGTGCAATATGAATCAAGATATGATTCATTCCTCCGTGAATTAGTATGCATTAACTTAATGAAAAAATCTAAAGGTTATTTTAAATTCTCACCAGGGTGTACATGTTCCAGGGATAAAATGAATCAGACTACATAAAACTTCAACACTGTCTCAATCCTGCAACGTGACTGTTTTCAGTTCTTCACAGCTTTGGTTTAGACACAGGAGCTGAGTGTTTGCTAACAAGGTGGCAATAATAATAAGTGGCTATTCTGCACATAGGTTGTAAGGAAACAGTAAATCTGACCTGAAAAGAATCAGGATTTTGCTATTCAGTTCTCTCAAGGTTTGATCTAGATTACTGGCAAAGGACAGAATGTTTGGATCTTTCCACATCAAGTGATGCTGGTTCCCATGTTCAGCCAATACCCAGCACATGACCCCAATTTCTCTTCACAGGGCCTGGGTTTCTGTGCTTAGTCAGCCCTCCTGCACTGTCAGCAGCTCAGTACCACCCCAGCCTCACCAAAAGCACTGGAGATACTCCCCAAACATCCTTACTGTTTGACTGGAAATACTCCCCAAACATCCTTACAGTTTGACAGCTGTAAGTAATTCAGCACAAGGTGGCTGAATACCAACACTGGGGCAAAGACAACAAGGTTGAACTTAACACTGTGCTGAACACTAACAGCTCTCATCAGTCTCAGACTCATTTACGGTTGTCATTAATACAGCATCAGGAAGTTATTTTCTTAGGAAATATCAGAAAATAATGCAAAAGACTACTGTCTTTTGTACAGTTCTAAATGAAGTGTCCTAATTAACCTGCATTTTCATTTCATTATACATTCAGCAACATGTTTATAAAATAGGAACAGTCCAAGTAAGGAATCTTTAGTGATGGGATTTTTTTAATGCACTTTATTTATATGCTTAAATATCCAGGCCATTAAGACACTATCTTTTCTGCTGCAACATACACCACAGTAAGATGAAAAGAAAGACACTTACAATGTAAAGTAATGTAATTGTGGTGGAATAGTTTAAAAAAAAAAAAAAAAAAAAAAAGTTGCTAAAATTTCTGCAAAGAAAAATCAAGCCAACTCTATGACTGATTCTTTCAGCCTTTTCTATCCTGTACATGACTGTCTCTTAACTGCAATCAAAATCTTGATTCAGTTTTAGACAGATGACTGATACAACAGAGCAGAGGAAGAATTACTGCAGGGATGGAAGCCACTGTGAGAAGAGGCTTGTCAGAACATTCCATCATGCTCTTCCCAACTGACTGAGCACAGATACTGCTTAGCTCCAGATGGATGTATCACACGTTTTCAGAAATAAAGACATAAGTGAAAATATGTTCCAAATAGCTACTTTCTCTCCTCCCTTCACCCAGGTTCTAATTATAAATCCATTCCCAGTTTGCTGGATTTATTTCTACATGCACTCTGCAGCATGCCTATCATTATGAATGGCAAAGAACTCCATAAAGGCATTGTTAATAGTCATTCACAGAAGTGTGCTGTAATGCATTCGAAAAACCACGCAGGCTAAGTCAGGCTAAACAAGTAGCCTGATTTTAAAACTGCTGAACAGACAAGCAACTCCCACTCTCCAGCAAAGCTGCTGAGTGCTCAGCACTTGAGAACTAAGAGAACTCCGTAATCTCTGCTTGTGGTTTGCCTTGTGAAAAATTTGGCTTTAGACAAAAGCCTATTCAATACTAATCCTTGCCATAGGAGTAAAATTTAAAAACCCGCATTTTTTTGGAGAAGCCTGAACTACTCTAACTTTGTAGTAGCTTCAACTTGAAATGGGATGGCAGGCTTAAGGGCAAAGATTTGTGGATTCAACAAGCCATACTACAGATGTGGATTCTGGCTATGTTCCCCTATATCACATTAAGGTAACCTCTGGAGAAACTATTGTAATACCCTTGTTTCACTAGACCTCTTGATTGCATCCCTTGAAGTTGCAAATCTTTAACACTAGTTAAATCCTTTTTGAAATTTTGCACTGCAACTCCAGCCCCTCATGGATTAACATTTTGTTGCCTATTTTAGAATGAGCCTTGTTCCTCCCAGCTGTGAAATAGCTTCAAGCGGAAGCAGCAAACATCAGAAGACAGAACAGTAACTACATTTGACATAAAGCCCTCTAACTATATTTTAGAATCGCACAGGCAGTGTTATTGTATATTTATTGTCTTGGTTTGGAATTGCTGTTGTCTAGATTTTCAGTTGCATTTAAAGATATTGTGTTCTAGATAACAGGAAAATGAAGAAGGTTCAAGTATCATGGGTTTTTTCTCATCTTTCCAGCACTCCTCATTAGTCTACTAAACTCCCCAGATGTTTTGTATGTCTACTTAAAGTCCCTTCCAAACTTAGGGGGACTACTGAAAAAATGAACAGAGAAGATGAAACTGAGTCCTGGCTCGGTTCCTGCTTCAGAGAAGAAGATGAACTCCTGTTTTTATGAACTTTCACTCAATAAAAATCAGCAACATTGTCAAGATAAATATGAAACTAGTAAAATTATGTCATTTTCTCTTGGAGAAGTTTTATAAAACCAAGTTCTCTGAAAAAAAACAAAAACAAAGCACATCAACCCTACATAAAGTTCGAATTACTACAAAGAAGAAATGCTGACATTAGTAATGCAAAGTATAGTCACTTTACTGAAATTCGCTGTCCTTTTAGATTGCCCTGCAGAGAACTTGGAGAAGATGAAAACAAGGCATTATTTCAGGACCCCTATGACTGGGATCAGTTGCAACCATATCATTCCAATTTCCCAGGGTACCAGCAGTAAATTCAAAAGGTGAGAAAAACACCTAAGATTTAATATACAAACTTATCCCTGAACTTGCTCTAAGCCATCTTATTATTACCATTAATGTTTTTTATATATACTTTAAACCTCAGAGAATACTGCAGGTCTATTTGTTTCTAAGATACGATTGAGAGAGAAAGGACTGCAAGGGATAGGCTGACCATCCTTTACCCAGATCCTTTGCAAGCAGATTTCCCCTTCTATTCTGAAGTATAATACAAACCAAATGATAGAATTTAAAGTATATTCAAGACCCAAGAAGAAAAAGCAATGCTAAAAGCAGTGAAATGAACACTATGAAAACAGAGCGCTTTTTTCTATCTGCCCCTACTACCAAACCTACTACCAAACCCCATCCCTGATTCCTGCCTCCCTCAAAACAACTGTTGCAGGACAAAGCCACCATTTCACAAAAATTCTTAGCAATTTTTATAAATTATGGAATCTTTAAAAGACAAAAGGACTAAGGTAGCTGACTAGTGCCTATTCTGGCTTTTCCACACTGCCCTTCCCAACAGCTGGAGTCATAGCCAGCAGCCTTGCAGGTCAGAAAACCCAGCTCTTCCTGCTCTGCATGGCCTGCCAAAACATAGAATGCCATATTTCCTCCAGTACTTTCAAGATTATTGCTAGATTGAACCTCTTTTGAAAACCAGTCAGCTTGCTTGCATCATACTCAGACTTATCTAGATTGCTATCCTCCTTTTTCTCACTGCCATCAATTTATTGGTGTACACTGAAAGTAATTTACTGCTATCAAGTAGATAGGCCCCTTTTATTAAATATCATTTCCAGAAAATGAGCCATGTTTCACCCTAGTTTACCATTAGGTGTTGTAAATATCAAACTTTGCAATTTGCTGATAAAAAATCCCACTCCAGAATCAGGCAGAATTGGTAATGCCTTCCTCTCACTGTCAGGACTTCCACTACAGGGAATAGTTTGATGCCTACAGAAGCTCTTCCTGTCAAAGTCATCTTGAAGGGCTGCTGACTGCCCCTCCAAACTGACCCTGCTCACTTTACATTTCATCTGACATTAGGGTCAGTTTTGCCACAATGGATCTTCCTTTCAGATACATAATGTTGAGTAGAGAAGTGAAAAACAGAGTGATGAGCCACAACTTAATTTTGTTTTCAAGACTTTATTGTAACCAACACCTAAAAGGACAGCTGTGAGTATAGAAGCCAGAAGGGCTGTGGATATATCTCAGAGTGAAACACTTCATGGTAAAGTCATCTTTTCTTTTGATAGAACTGCAGTTTTTCACATGATTGAAAACCATAAGGCTTGAGAAGGAATAGGAAGGACAGCATTCTCTGTTAAGTACATATGTTTGTGTAATACAAGGGAAAGGAGAAGACATGAAGGGTAAGGAATTCCTGTATCAGTAAGCCATGCCATAGATAAAACAAAAGTTCCTGGAAAAGACAAGGTAAATAGAATATTTGTAGTCATGAGCTTCTACTTTATAGCCAACTTAGTATGAAAACAGGGAACAGAAACAAACATACAGTTAAATTCATAATTTGGCATAGACATAACTTTGGGAATTATTACAAAAGGCTTGGAGCAGTGATATAAAAATTCAGTTAGGAGCAGGAACTTCATTTTGTTGTATCCGAGTTGTGGTTTGGGTTTGTTCTTTTCAAACACAACACTAGAGGGCAACGCAGCGGGGATTTGTTTCCTGCCCAGTGTCCAGGCTGAGCTGCGTTTACAGCGCTGATCATATGGCACACGGGGCTCTTCTTTAAAGAGCTCCCAAGCCTTAGAAATAAAATTTCAAATCTCTCTCCTAAAACATATATATATTTTTTTTTTTTTTTAACAGAACTATCACATGATGATATATCCCAAACTAGTAAGTTGCCAGTAATCCAGTAATGCCAACAGGCATTAGGCTAGCATGTCCATGGCTAATCAGAGATCAGTTCTTTTAATAACTGCATGAAAACAAAGGGTGTAGCTCTTGACTTTAACAGTACTCCTGAATTAAATAGGGGAAATTTACCCTGACCAGTTAGTCTTTGATTTTCTCTTCAATTTCCATCTAAGAGCATCATAAATTAGAACGTCTCAGGACATTACTTTCAAAAGTTCAGCTTACAGAAAAATCACCTACAGACCTTACTGCAAATATGATGCTTCCTTATTCTGTATAGTTTCATCAATACTTGTGGACAAACAGACATACATTTTGGTTTTATTTTAATTGCCAGCAGTTGATGTTCAAATACTTTCCTTTAACGAGTTACTAAGTTCTTGAGTTTATTGCATTACTGAGAAAGAGCTTCCAAAACAAAATCTTTAAATTTTTTAAAACTCCCCACAATTTTCACATTTCTAGAGTATTTCTCTCATATTGTTTATCTAAAAACGTGGCTGCTGAAATCTGCTTTAAGAACAAGACTGTCAACACCATATTTAATACAAGTTTGCTATCCCTGCTTTGAAACCTTTTCCCTCAGACAGACATTTTGTTAGTTCATGATTACAATACTACCACAGTAAGCACCACCTTTGATCTTTCTGTTAAAATATCAGTAAAATAAGCAGGCTTGGATTAGCTAACTCAAACTCTATTTTGATTCAGATCCACCTGTTTCCATCTGACAGCATTAGCTGCCTTTTTCCTACTATTTGAATCTATCACTACCCTTTATCTTGACAGTACTTCTATCCTCTCTTTCAAAAAAGGCCAGTAATATCCTTATGTACTCCATGGATATATTCTAAAATCATATAAATCTTTATTTTCAGCTGGGACTGTCTCTTTCCTTTTATGAGGCAAATTTTAGGTTGCAGGTTTAGGTATGTGACAGAATGACTCACCTGACTATAAAAGCAAAGCTACTTACTGATTTCATCTGCCTAGGAAATCTTCTTTGCATTTTTACATTCCATAATGTTCAGATGATGCCTTTAATGGAAGAAAGCTGTTGCTTGCAAAGTGGCAAGGAAATACTGGGAAGTTATATGTGACTGTAGAAGCAGCTCCAACTAAAGGGACATGGTGTAGCTAATAATGAAGGCAAAGAGGTTAATTGCTTCCAGTGTCACTCATAGTCATCTGTTCATCTATTCTTTTGAAGGAGCTGTACAAGAATTATGTAATGAACACATTAGAAGAGCATAAAACATTCCAAATGAAACTTGTTTGAAAACTGAAAGTTAGACAAAAAAGTTGATGCGAGAAACAACTCTGTACCTTATATCTGGGGAGCCTGGATTGACTGAAAGAGCTGGATCCCACTGTGGGATGGTGGGATGGTTTCAGGTGAATTGTCATCCCCATATTTAGATTTTTTGGTATAGTAAAAGCCCACTTAAATCCAGCCCTCCTCTCTGGGGTCAGATCCTTCAGACTCAATAGAGTATGAGTGGAACCAGCCACGAGAATTTCACAGACCATCTTTCATGATATATTTTTCAGCTGGAAAACCATTCAAAGTGACACTGCTTTATTTGCTAAGGCTTTCCCCTGTGATAACCCCACACTGGCATTCTACTGGAAATATTAATTACTAATTAGGAATGATACTGCCTCCTAACCACACATAAGAGTAATTAAGTTCAAAGAAAACACAAAACTGTTTAGGGTGGCAGGGAAAATTGGGAGAGCCCTCCGTTGTTTGCAGAGCATTAGCCCCATCAGACCAGGGTACATGTGAATCCCACCACACTCCTCCTGTGTTTATATTCCTCACAGACAGCTGGAACTTTGCCTGAAGATGCTCCAGCAGGATAAATTTCATCCTCACCTCACATAGTGCCTCCTGGTTTAGAGTGTTTTAACAAAAAATTATTTATGCTCAGAGCCTGCAAGATCACTTCATCCATATGCTTTTAATATGCAAACAAGCCCAGGTGCAGCCACAGCCAACAAATTAAAAAAAAAATCTGAAATCCAGCAGAAGAGGGTAAATGCCCTGTACCTGCTGCTCTCCAAGGAAACACAACCCTGCACAGATCTTCTGAAAAGCCCATTTTCCCCAGCACCTTCCTCCTTTCCTAGATTCTCCCATTCAGTCCCTAATACGAACTCTGAGACAGTAACAAATTCCCAGCACATTAGAATTGTTCAGATGAACAGACTCTTATCAATACCATGAATCTTACAGATGTTTAGGGTCTCTTCATAAAGATCGTTGCTTTCCACTTCATATACTAACAGAAATATTCAATGTCAACTTGATTAAAGTCATCAATCACACCTTGGCTAAGAGGATCCATTAAGAGAACCATTAGGGGGAAATATACAAACACCAGTGTTCTTTTTATGCTGTTTTTCACATTATTTCCTTAAGAATAAAAAACCAAAAATCGATACATTTGTTCCTTACAGAATATTTCACCAATGACACATCCAAAAAGAAAAGTAAGAACACAGCTTGCAGTGATCTGTTCATTTTGACATTGGTAAGCTTACATCAAAGTAGGAAAAAAGGCCACACACAACAGCAATACACAATGTTTATATAACCATTACTACCCAAAACAATTATCATTCCCCCTAAACAGCAGTTTTAAACAAAACAATGAAACGGAATTAATGGTGTACAACATGAAGTACCATGTTGCTTGCTTTATATTATTCCCTTTCACAATATAATGACTCCTTATAAAATGTATTCAGACAAATCAAACCTTGTTCACATGCACAAACTGCTAATACACTATAGAGAATTTTCAGGAACCAAAATCTATTGAAGGCAGAACCCTAAAAGAAGACTGTGATGATAACACTTGAAAATAAGTATCTTGAATATACTTAGCTATGCTGTCACTTTACACATAAAAAGTCATGGTGTGTATTATATATCAAAGAAATGCTAAAGAAAATATCCCTTGTGTAGTTTTTTCCATTCATCCATTTTATTCCTTTTCTTCGATGCTAAGGAAAAGGCAGGGTTTGTCCTGTGCTGTTTTGGGACTGAAAGAACAGCAAATTTCATGCCTTTCATTTTATCCAGCAAATACTTTCAATTGACTGACCTGGCAGTCAGTGGAATGTAACAACCTCCATTAGCACCCTGCAAAAAACTGGAAGACAATGTGAAGATTACTGGTACCTCCTTTAAAGTATTTAGCTACTGCTCATACTACACTGGTACCTCCTTTAAAGTATTTAGCTACTGCTCATACTACAAATTTGAAATTTGAGGTGTTGAGAAGAGTGACCAAGGAAAATTCATTATATTATTGGTTTGATCAGATACCAAAATGTTCATTAGGATCTAACACCAATTTAATACAATGCTTTTATAGAGCTTTAAGATTTAAAACCTGAAGCTGAATCTGTTTGGCACATGGAAGATCCAAGAGCTGGGCAAGGCACCCTGGCCCCAGCTTTTGCAATGAATAACGAGCTTCAAAACAACTAAAAAGTTTAAGGCAAGACCATCCCATAAACATGGTAAGCATTTCAACATCTACCAGACCTACCTTAGTGTTATCACTAAGACCTACTGAATTCCATAATTTTATCAGTCACAAGGTCTGGAAAAAGTACATCCCAGATGCTGAACAGAGACCTTTCAAGTTCTAATGAACATTTAAAGATGTATAAGTGATTGAAAATAAGTTAAAGATAGGGCAAGCTGAAGTGTAAATACTATCAAGACTTTATTACAGAAACTTTTTTGCCATTTCTTGTCCCACAGATTATTACAAAACAACAGTATCTAGCTGAAGGTAAGCCACTGTAGCTCATTTCTTGTAGCTCAAACCCACTTGCTGTAATCCAATATAACAGCAGCCTAATTTTGCATAAAACAATTTTTTTCTTTTTTTTTTTTTTTTCATCAAGAGTGGTGGCTTAGCAGCAAATGGAAGGATTGTCACCCAGGTTACAAATTCTGTCACTTATCTACAGAGTGAATTATGTTAAAAATTCAGTAATTTTACACACCTTACTCGTGTCATTTAATATAGACGATGACAATAACATCTGCTTACAATTTTTTAACCATACCTACCTGGGGGCCAGGATCTGTTGACTAATTCTACTGAAGCTGGGTAATGTCACTCAGAGTAACATTTCTAGGAAAAACAAACATCTGAAATGGCTCATTTCAAAACAGTAAGATGCTTAACTCACCATTACATATGCATTATTTTGTTTCAGCCTGGTGAAACAAAATTTCCATTGTTTTCTAAAAGGAAAACTATGATACTGTGACATCCCAAAGCTATCCCATTCAAGGTGACAGGAATCAATGCATTTCTCTCACTTTCTGGGACAATTAAAGAAATTGTTGATGGTAGGAAGATGCAAATGTGTTTGATCCAGGGGAACAAAATTTTAAAGCCTGAAGTTTTAGGAAACAGAATAAATTAGTTAAGACTATTGATAATGACTTAAAACTTATATATTCTACCATTCCTGGGTTTTCACTATTTGGATGTAGGAATGAGGAGTGTCTAATAGATTCAGGGGCTTTTTGGACTTTGTTTTTTCTCTAATATATGTGCTGAAAATAAGATGCTAAGAATCTGTCACAACAATAAAACAGATGCTAAAGCTGAACAAGTAGAAATTGGCATCCTAGGCCAAATCGCATCTGTTTATCATGCCACTGAATTAAATTTTTAGCACAGGATGCATTGACATAGAAAGGTTAAAGACCTTCACCACACAGTCTTATTTAAATCTATAAGAATAGATTTCATAGAAACTTGAAATTAACAATGTAGTGTAAACCTTATTTAACAAGACAAGACAGTTTCCTTTTTTTTTTTTTTTTAAAAAAAAATCTAAGCAGATTCTAGTTTCTCAGTTTGTCAGGAACAAACCAAATTTAAAATTTAATTAACACACCAAGCAATAAGTTAATTTTATGAATAAATTAAAATTATGAAAAAAATAGGAAAAGCATACTATGAAAATTCTCTTTCACATTAGCAATGAGCACTTCTCCACTGGGACCAAACAGCAGTGAATATTCTCCCCCAACAACCACAACATGTATGAGAACCAAAGGCAGATAAACATGGCCATTACAATGTCCAAATCAGCAAATCTAGTTGTAAAAGACAATTTTGAAAGAGATGTGATACCACCAGGAATCGGAAAAAAACCCCAAAAAGCCATTTCTCATCCTGTCATTACAAAAACTGCTCTGCACGGGTGCTGAGTAATGATCGCCAGACATCTCACCAAAATCATGCACATACAGATGAATCTTTTGACCATATGAAGATGAAATACCAAGACCTCAGACCCTCAGATACTGCTCCCACTGAAATCAGTGATGTTATTTCAGTAGAGGGAGGCTTTGACTATAATGGACCTGAGCTGGCTCCATCAGAGGCAGTGACAACTTCTGCCAAGCCCCTATTAACAGTGCATTTTTACAATAGTGGGGAATGGCTCATCACACCTCAGAGAACCTCAGCTTCTGCCCCCACACAAATGATCTCTGAAGTTTTTCATCCCAGTAATTCCACACTGCTGACCAGAATTTCAGCTGTGCTCAACAACAGAAGAATCCCCTCTGGAAACAACCACCAAGGGTGCTGAGTCAAACCTTGGATCTACAACAGAGCAAATACTCCCTGGCAGAAACTGAGAACTGTGTTCCCAGGGTAGTGAGCCCAGGCTACTGGCTCAAGAAAAGTGGATTGAGCTAAATCTCCCATTAGTCCAAAATCAGAACACTGGCCACCCTAAACATTCTGACACCAAATATTGATTTTTCAATCTGCTGCACAAGCACTCCCCTCTGCATACCATATTGATAATGTACACAAAGCAATGCAACAACAGTGAAATCGTACTACAGTGAGCAACAAAATAAAGTAGTGGGGCAGATTAATGAGAATTTTACTCTAGAATCCAACTAAGGGTTCAGCATGAACTCACTTTTGTGTGCATTAAAGGATAAACTCTTTTTATAAATTTAGGTTAGGAGTTTCCATTACTGGTTTATGTTATGTATATGTAAATATTTATATATACACACTGGAAGACGCATCAGCCATATTATTTGTGCAAGTTGTTTGAAAATGGTGGAGGGGGCAGGGGAAGAGAGGAATGAGAGATTCTTCAAAATAAAAATATGAATTTCCAGTAAAACATCCAGTACAAGAGTTTACCGTGAAATTTCCCACTACTCAGAAGTGACTGGTGCCCCAAAAATAACTAAAACTAAATCGGAGAGTATCTTTTACTACAGAAATTTTGAGCTGGTCTAATTTCTTCCATTTTTTACACTCCTGACTATCTTTTAAAGGTTCAGAGGACCAAAAGTATTTTTATAGCTAATTTGATTCTGGTAGTTTGAATCACAAGAGGAAAGAATACTTCTCTTTTGTTAAAAATCAAAACACATCTTATACCACCAGTGACAGCTGAGTTCAATTCTCTTCTATAATTGAGATCCAAAATTTACTGAGAAGTGATGACAAAAACATACAAGATAAAGCCACTACATACTGCCTAGGGATTCAACTTGACAGTTTCAAAACACTGACTCTGTAAAACCATGGATGGAAATTGCGGGACAACCGCAGCTCAAATGCAAGAGGCACAGGCTGTTGGTAGAGAGAAACCCTTGAGGATGAAACAGAGAAACTAATTAAGCTTCCTGTTCCACCAGAGCTAATCCTGTTCAGCGTAGCCTCCAAGATAAATACTGATGCAATTCATCATCTTTTGAAAGCTCCATGGCCACTTAATATCAGTGCTCAACACAGCATTATTCTGCTTTCATCTAAATTGTCTATCCTTCAAAAGAAATCTCAGCAATACCTTCCGATTTGCTTGTCTTCATCTTCTTCATCAAGATTGAAATTTTCAGCATACTTATGGAATCTTATTTTTTGGCCAAAGGTACTCCTTAATCACAGCTCTAGAAATTCAGAATACACACTACTATGCGTGATTTGCCTACAGCCCAGGTGAGCTTCCTGTTGCTGTCCTCCTGCCCTTTAGGTATGTTTATTTTAGAAACTCTTTGCAAGAGTAGGAAAAACAAGAGCTTATGAAGAGGGAATGGGATATGAATGAGTACCTCAGCAGTAACACACCAGAAGGAAGACCTGCCACCACTCAGCTCTGAAGATAAATGAGACAGGAGGTGAGGGAAAGGCTAAATATGGAGAAAGCATAGCTGCCAAGAAAGGAGCTATCTAAAGAGAACAGGAAGAAGGCCATGGAAATACCTACTTTTAGGAGGGACAGGTGGTATAACTCCCTGGAATCCCAGACCCAGTTAAGTTTTCACCTGGCTCAGGAGTTTACCACCAAACACCATTTGTATATCAATCTCTTCTTGGAGAGCATTCCTCAATTTCTTCACTGACTGTTCAGGGACTCATCTTTGGAACCAAAACTATTTTAAATTTTCCCCAGTTCAGTGTGAAAAGCAGGGCAGCTTCCACTAGGACCAGAAGAAATGGTTGCTTTTTGTTTGAAAAAGACTCCAGTTCCCCTCCCATTGGACACATTCAGGCCCAAGCCTGTGCTTAACACCGACACAGCAGCAGCCTGGATGTGAGGCGGGATGCGCCTCAGCCTTACGCAGCATATCCAGGCATATCCCAGCAACAGTCTCAGTGACTCCAATAGCATGAAGAGAAATCAAACAGCAGTGAAAAGACACACTCCATGCTTAAAAAAAGCTCTGTCCACTCCATATTGAAATGTAATGTTTTACACTGATGCCCTGTTAGCTACAGCTCACGTAACGAGGCATACAAGGGTAGGCTTCACCATTACCTTGCAAGGACATCAACTGAGTGTTGTGCCCCTGGCCTTCCATCTTCACAGCAGTAGCTCAAAAATGTAAATATCTCCAGCAGTTTCCCCCCCACCCCTCTGCTGCCTCCCATGAGACCAGTGACACGCTGTACCAGGCAAATAAGGGTGAATTTGGAAAGGATGGGCTGTAGGTTTCTGCCCACAGAGACTATCAGCTTTCCAAGGTGAAGGCTCGGGCAGACTATCACCAGCCATTGCTGGAATAACAGCTGAGGCTTCGTTTGATCCTAAATCACCTGGGCTGCTCTGGCTTGTTGGATACTGGATTGGTCCTCTAGAAAACACACATCTGTATGAGCTTGAGCTATAAAACTTGGTGTGTGCTACAAAACTACAGCTAGATTGTTGAATGCCATTAAAATATTTTGTATAACATAGTAAAAAATATTGACATAGTCAAAATTTGAGAAACACTCTGGATGCCTAGATACAGCTCCTAGTCCTGAGGCAGCCTGTCATGCCTGACACAAGCATTTGGTATGTCAGGAAGGTATCCTAATTTACCATTAAAGTGATTTCAATTATTTTTTCCAGCTTCATTCCAAAGCTGCTCTTTTGAATTCTGGGATAATTGGGGGTCAGTTTGGTCTTAATTTGCTTTTTCAACACTTTTTACTGAAACCTTCACCAAGGAAATGGATTAACTATGAGGCTCTCATCCACTTTCTTATGATAGGAAGGCAAACATACACTCAGAAAATAAAGGGTGGGAGTGTGAATATATTCTCTGCAACAATTATAAACCTTTTGGATATCTATGTACAGTATTCAAATAAAATCACATTATAAAATAATATACTGAAATAATATTTAAAATATGAGTTTGAAAAACCTGAATAAGTCAACTTCCTAGATTTAAGAATCTGGATCTTGAGTGTAATTACATGAAAATCATCCATTTCAAAATGGGTGGGGGAAACTACATGGATATCAGGAAAGCAAAAAAACCCTGCAACATAGAAGGTAAAGACCAAATTTATCTTTGACAAAACACTTACGCCATAATACAAATTAGTTCCACTGAAAATGGAATTTTTTTCCAGAGGTTAGGTTAACCACAACATTTCCAATCCTCAAAAATACATAAAACTGATCAAAGTGGCATGCAGCAAAAATTGTTGCTTTTAAAAAAATAAAAGCTTACTGTAAAACTTGCTTCTCTTAGCAATGACCATAATACTCATATTCAAGAGCACATGTTGATTATCTCCCTTTAAAAGAAAAGCTTCATTTAGATACCTGTTTACTTGTTAATCCTGTGTTTGGAATACACTATGAAAACTATAACCACATTGATATTCTGTAGCTAACAGATATTTAAACACTGGAATATTTAAATAATGCAAAATAACTGAGCCGCGATGGTATCACTGATTCTAGCAAAGAACACACCCATCAGCTTCTAGCATAAACAAAACCATCCCGATTCTACCATCATCCTGGTTCTAAACAAATTATCAAACCAAAGCCACTCCACACCCAGAAACAAACTGTTAGAACACAGAATGACTAATAAGAGGCATTACAGCACAGTGCCTATACAAAAGGGAGTTACCTTTTTTCCTTTCTTTTTCCTGTGAGCTGGTTTAGCATTTTTCTCCTTTACTTCCTCACTCATTTTTCAGCAGGTGAATATACGGGGGAAGGGGAATAAAAGAGATCACTGCTTGTATTCCAACATGCAAAGCCACTGCAAATATTCACAGCACTGAAACCATCTGCTGACGTTTCTCAGGCAAGTAACAGAATAACTGCTGTTCAAAGGCAGTCTCGGCTCCTCCTGCACAGCCTTGAATTGCTCATAGCTTTGCTACGCTTGCCTCCGTGAGAAACTGGGTGTTCTCACATCAGTCTGAGTCCTCTAAAAAATGAAAAACCTTTTTTCCTCTCTTACTCTCAACTAGTCTTTACTGCCGAGACGAGATCTTGGCAACGCTTCGCAGCTTGGTCATCCACAGCGCTTCCAGGCTCTGGGAAGGGGTTGATGAGCCACACTGAAATTAGCTGCAGACGGCTGACAAGTCCGAGGAGAATTCACCAGCCCATGATTTGCTGTTTCTTGCAGACGGAGAAAGTGAGCCTGAATTGCTCTGATTGCCAGCCGGGTACAATACCGACATGTGTTGAATGCATCAGGGCATGCCAGAAAAGGAAGCCTCCAAGAGTGACAAAAGATCAGGTTACTGGATCTTAAAGCCACTCCCAGGCAGATTCAAACAATAAAAGGCACAACACGCTGCTGAAGAAATTGCTGGATGAGATGTTTACGTTTCCAGCAGCTCTATATTCCCGTCCAAAGGGCCTGCAAATTGCCACTCCGAGCAAGATTTATAATGTTAATTATTCGTCTCCTGAAAGCAGCAACACTATTTCAGCAAAACGCATATTTACAATTATACCTGCCTGCGAGATCTTGCTCCTCCCTGGTATGCCTGTTCCTATGACAGGATTTGTACGGTCTCTCTCCTAACACAGCTCCCTTCACAGATCCGTTACGTGCCTCGTGTGTGTGCACGACTGGCAGGTTACAGATCATGTTTCCACAAGCTGAGACCTACTCCACAGAATGCTTGAGCTACTTCTATACAAGTCTCATGGAAAAAAAAAAAAATACATAGAACCAGGAGAGGTCAGAGACTTCGTTGCAAAAATTATCTCCTTCCCATGCCAATTAAGATCCATTACACACAACCCACACGTTACCGACAGCCATGACAGCAGTCATTGAAGACTGATGTCATTACTACATTTTAGGCTACACACCTCTCTTTAGATACATCCACAGATTCCTGAAGTTCCCCTCAGGAACTTTCCCCTCCCACCAGGATAGCCGGGGGCAGGTGTGAAACAGGTACCCGACATCATGCAATAGCCCCTTCCACTGCACCCAGCCTGCCCACCAGAGGGAGGAAAACCTACTTTGCCCATTTCTGAGGACCTCAGTCACATCAGAGGTGCCAGGTGACAAGGAAGGGGTTTATTTTGTAACAGGTTTGGGGTTTATTTTATTTTATTTTTGCTTTTGTTTTAACAGGCAATCTCCAATTAACACATGGTTTGTTTGGGGACGTGGTGTGTGGAAAGGGAGGGGTGTGAAGTCAGTATCAGGATCCTTTGTCTCCCATCTTTGCACATTTTCCCATCCCTTCACTCCCATTTCAGTAGCATTTAACTCATGACAACCAACATGCATCCCAGAGACTATGAAAAGAAGATTTAATGCACTGATTCATAACGCTCTTTGTCTCAAAGCTTTATTCTTGTATTGTTCTCTACAAATGAATTTCAATGAGCAGCCACAACAGCACCATCACAAAGAGGCTGTTGCTGTGCACTTGCAACAAGTCCTTGTGCTCACTGTCTTCATGCACAGGAAACAAACCAGCACCATCTGAACCCGTGGCTTCAAACAAGGGAAATAATTTTTCACATCAACCTGGCAAGGTTCATAGTTTCAGCAACTGTACCTCATAACATGTAGAGTTTAAATAAACACAATCAAGAGACTACTGATCAAACTGACCCCAAATCTTCCTTAATTAATTGGCATACACTAAAATTTACACTTATAAGGCAGTATTTTTATACAAAAACACAAACATTGTTTATAATGCACAAAACCAGGAATTTCATTTTCACAGGCCATTTGTTTTTAATGGCCATCTCAGAGAAAGAAAAAGAAGCCCAGCCATTTCCAATTTCACTTTTTTTTTATAGATGTTATGTTATAAACTAAAGTGCTCTCTGCTGGTTAACAGTGGGTAAAACAATGCTTAAACACTGAAAATAACATCTTATCCTAATACACATGCAAAGCAAATGTCGTTTCTTAAAGACATTTTTTTACTATATGTGCCTCCCCTTGGACAAATAATTATTTTCTGACATAAGTCCAAATAGGTAGAGTTCAATTACAAATCAAATGTATCTGCCAAAAACAAGTCAAGGCTTTAGACATTTGATACAAGGCTAAAAGAAAGACTGCATTTTATGGCATGCTTAGGTATTTGTATACAGATAGTAATTTTTTATTTTAAATTAAAAAGTACTAACAAACAGTCAAGCTTCTTCAGCAATATAAATGAAAAAAAATCCTCTTTCCAGAGCCACTTCATAGCTGTCAAGAAGCAGATACATTCACACAATTCCTTGAGCTCAGGTACACAGATAAAGGAACATCACAAATTCCCACTGAATTTCAGTCATTTAGCCCATTATCTCTTATCTCTATTTAGCCCATAATCCAGCCCACAAGATGGAAACTGTCTTCATTAGGTTTTAGGTCTCATGTCCTGTTTGTAAGTCAGAGAGCACACCATTATTTCTGAGGCATCAATACCTTCAGCAGCCACCTATTCCAAAAGCCCTTTAATTTTTCCTGTTTTCTCTAATTTTCACAAAAATGAGTAATCTCCCAAGCACTGGTATATTTAGAACTTGAAGGAAAAAATCCAGATAAGCAATAGAAGAATTTTATAGTCACAAGATGCTCTGAGAGGTAGGAAAATATCTCACACTCCTCTCCCCCCATGTTGCTCAGCTAACCATAGCAACCTGCTGAAAAGAAATGTAACGAATCTTTCTTCTGCCATTTGAAGCAATCATTTGTATGTCAGCATGTAGACCCTTTTTATGATTTTTTTTTCCATTTCTTCCTCACTTCAAAAATTTGCCAAGTTCTTTTACTCCAGGTAAAGCCACTATGTCAGAAGGAAAAGCTAAGTAGATATTAAAAGTACTTAACACAAATACACAGGTTTCTTAGCAAAGGATTTTAGAAAAAAAAAAATCTTCAAATCACACCTTCCATCTTTATCCCTCTACAGAGGCTACAAAAATTATCTTTGATAGTAAAACTACTATCAAGTGGCTTCTGATTTCAACCTACCTCTATATTATACTACAGAAATTATTTGAATTAAACTTCTTCCCTAGGCTTTTAGCATACTCAATGTAACTCTGAGTATTTATATGCTTAAGGTAACTGAAGCAGGAGGAGTAAAGTTAAAAAGAAGACTAAAAGTCTGCCAGAAAAATTAATTTTCAAACACCCAAGAGAAGTCTCTTATGCATATTGAAGTGCTGCCACAAGAACAAAACCTGAACGAAGAAACTAATTATTTTAAAAAAATAATTAAAATCAAGGAACATTTAAGCTTTTAGAAGTGAGTTCTAGGTTAAGAAAGCAAATAAAATGAAGACAGAGGAATATCAATGCAGAATTACCTTAAAATATTCTAAAGAATCATTGGCACACAAAGTTTCTATGCATCAATGCTATGTTCAAAAAAGCACATTGATAAATTACAAGTTACAGTCACTACCTGCTGCCTGAATTAGTCTTTGCTCACAACAGGTATTTCTTTGTGGAAGTGCTTATGTATGGTTTGGGTTTGTTTTGAGACAGCAAAGGAACAGCACGGAGAAGCGTAACACTTTGCAACTGCGTAGTTTGTTTCAAAACTGAAATTAATACTACTGTACTTTAAAATCTTTGTATTATTGATGAGAACATACACACTGCTCCCTGCAACTTGCTGCTTAATTACAGTAGTGTCTAGAAGGGAACTTTCACAACCTCGTTGATACGGATCAGTTTGAGGACAGTTCTATTTTTAAATCAAAATAACTCGCATAAGAGGACAAGAGGATAGGCCAAGTTCTGTCTATCAGTACAGTTCTATTTATAAATTAGAGCGACTTGCATGCAAGAAGCAAGCAGTACATAACTTGTTATTGGTAACCTGTTTTGTAACTGCATGCAAGGAGTTTTAAAAGGAACAGCTATGATAGTTACTTGCTATACCAAAACAGCATTAAAATCCAAATCACAAAACAACTTCATAAAACAAACAAACTAAAGGACTACGAACAAGGAGAGAGCAGGGCAGACAAAAATCCAGCTTGCTGTTTGTACGTGTAGAAATGCACAAGCTTAAGTTTTAACAAAAGTTTTTGTCATTCAGTGTTTACTGTAAGATCACTTTGCAGATGGACTGCTTCGTATTTCCTGTCCTGCTGGGCCTCAAGCAGTATTCTTTGTATGATAAGCCAAAAGTCAAGGTTAAATCTAGTATTACCTAGACAGGAATGGTGAGTCAAGTGAGCTTTCTCTAATAAAATCAATACCAAGAAAAAGTCATACCCCTTTTATGGACAATATATATTTTCCTTTCATGTATGAAAGGAAGCATTTTGTGAAGACAATTAAATCTAATAGAAAAATAGTTTTGAGGTTAATCTCTGCTCCTTTTCAAACTCCATAATTTGAAAAAAATACATGTTTAAAAATGACAGTTCAAATACTACCACTGTTGAATTCCTTAACTTCCAACAGACTTCTAACACAGACTACTTACCCATCAGCTTTTATTTGCAAAGGTGCATGTGTCTAGAGATGCCAAGAGAAAAATAACACAAAACCCACTTATATTCAGGCTAAAATTATGAGAATAGGGTGGTAGCTACCAATTAGTAACCAAACCTGGTATCAGTGACTGACTGTACACTCAACTATCAACCTGAAGGTATTGTTGGCCTAAAATCACACACTACAGTCTAGCTTGGCCCCACATGAGCTCCCTCCTCCTTTTAAATGGAGGTGTATCATCAATTTAGGCCTGAAATAATATGCTAGGTTAGAAGCAGAAGTCAAGTAAAGCAATAGGAAAGAAGAGCTGTCTGATTAAACCCTCAATTAAGTGAGCTGCAAAATCTCCTGCTTGATCAGAAAAGACATTACCACCATTCTTTCAGAAAGACAAACAACTTCATTAAAAAAAAATTAAAAAATTACTTATTCTGACCATAAGGCTAAGAGAAGAATAAAAGCAAAGGCAAAGCAACCCAGGTTTTAGCTCAGGCTAACAAGTTAAATTAATTCTTGTATTGAAGTCCAGGGCTGAACATGAGATACTAATAAGAATCCAAACCAAGCTGTGTCATCTTCACAATTACTTTAATATGTGTTAGCTGAGTTTAGAAGGCTTGAGGACAAACATATCACTTGAGGATGGAACTGAAGGGAGTCTGGGAGTGAAGCCCAGAGTGGCTGGGAAGTTACTCTGAGAGAGAGAGAAAGTTGAGAGATTAAATTTCTTCCCTTTCACCATTAAGGGGGGAAATTAACTTGCCTCAAAACATCCCTCAGCAACTGAAACTCGTAAGAATTCCGGTTCATTATGAAGGGAATACCGGACCAAAAATTAGGTAAGGATGAAAGAGTCATACCACAAAAAACCTAGAAAATTTCTTAGCTGGTACAAAGCTAATTCTCTGCCAACTGTGTCTGAAAATAGTTAGGGCAAAGAGATCGTATTTTATATCCAAGCTCTGTAAATCCCTACTTGCCTGCTATGAGATACTTCATAATGGATTCTGGTTTTCATTGCATTCCTTTCATATTTTAGAAAAAAAAATTTTTTTCTGCTACTTTATAAGACTTTTTCAAAGTTTGAACTTGGAAAACAAGTCTTACTCAGCTAAGATGTCAGGTTTTATCTCAAGCAAACACCTGCTGTAAGTAACATCTTGTATAGAAAGGATGGGAGTGAGAGCAGCCAATTTCAGAGAAACTTCCACTGGACCAGAGTGTGAAGCAAAGAAGCCCCACCCTACAAAGAAATATTTTGGACTATTTATTCCAAGGTCCACTTCTGCTGTCAGGATTTGGATATTTGCTTGCCACTACAAGATGCCTTCCCAGCACACAGTGTCTGCTCATGTTCACAGTTAGGAGAGAGGAGGAGCAAACCAGCCCAGGGCTGCCTGCCCAGGGCTGTGTGGCAGCACCATGGCTGGGAGAGTGTGTGTCACCTTCCCATGGAAGTTCCTCCACAGGGAGCCAAGTTGGCTGTCTGGGCAGGGATTCACCTGCTTGGTTATCACAGCACATTCCCCAGAACAGCACATCTCTGCAGCTGGTGTATCTTAAATCCAGCCTAACACCAAACCTGTTAAGACCAGTGTGGGGGACAGTGGAAGGTAAGAGACAGAAGAAGCAAATCTAAGCATAGGTACATGTGCAGCACATTTATTCCCCAGAATGATGCTTATTTTGACAATCACAGAAAAAAGGACAGCAGCATTACAAGCCAGGGAAATGGCAGAAGCCCTCATGACAAATTATTCACAACTCTACAAATTCACTGAACTATTAAGTGCTGAACGATTCAGATTAGCACTGAATCAGGCTGCAAGTTTTTTAAGCCAGACATTCATCCGAATTTTACTGGTGATAACACAGCAGCAGCGCTAAGAAAACCAGTCATAGAATCATAGAATTGGCTGGGTTGGAAGGGACCTCAGAGATCATCAAGTCCAACCCTTGACCCACTACCGCTGCAGTTACCAGCCCATGGCACTGAGTGCCACATCCAGTCTCTTTTTAAATATCTCCAGGGATGGAGAATCCACCACTTCCCTGGGCAGCCCATTCCAGTGTCTGATCACCCTCTCAGTAAAGAAATTCTTTCTAATGTCCAACAAGTCCTATTAAACATGAGAAAACAAGTTACGTTGGAGCAGCTCTGCTTTGTGACCACATTTGAAGCAAAACAACACAATGTATAGCAGCTTTTCTCCTTAGAGAGAAAAATGTACTTCATTTTGGTTAGGTGACAATTTCTTCATCTCTTATTTTTTATTTTAAACCATGATATTCTACTTAACCACTACAAACACCATTTAAATACAAAAAAAAAAAAAGCATTGTCTGGAAAATGTGTAATAACATCTTTACTGTTACAACATCTTTATCAATCTGTTTATATTTGCATACAGACAGCTGTACTATAATATTAATCCATTATAAGATTAATCCATTTATCTAAGTATCAAATTAGAAATTTTTCCTCCCCGGGGTTGAAACTTTCCTTGAAATATTTCAGTCCTTTTGCAATTCTGAAAAAAATATCACAGAGATAAAGTATTTGAGGTCAAGGGGGAAAGGGAGAGGTTGTTCCCATTCCTCTCAGGCAACACCTTTCTCCTGGTCTTTGTTTTAGGAAGGAGAGTTGGAAAATAAAGGTATTTTTAAATTAAACAATTATTTTTTTTGTGGTTCGAAGAGCTTTTGGGGAAGGTTGGTTTGGTTTTTTGCTAATTTTCATTTTTAACATGAACAACAAAAGCAGAAAAGCAGCTTTTTTTTTTTTTTTTTTTTTTTTTTGGTCCAGCTATGACACATCCAAAAAAAGGGAAATGCTAACCATAATTATTACAGAAAGCACCAAGGAATAAGCCACATACTATTTAAATTCAAGGTTGTGTTAGATTTCTCTCATTAGAAGATATGTGGATAGGAATAAATTTACAGGTAATGAAGAGGTAAAAGAGATTTGATTGGGGCAAGCATGTAAGGAATAAGCTATATACTATTTAAATTCAAGGTTGTGTTAAATTTCTCTCATTAGAAGATGTGTGGATAGGAATAAATTTACAGGTAATGAAGAGGTAAAAGAGATCTGATTGGGGCAAGCATGTAAGAGATCAAACAGGAAAATTCATTAAATCTGATTAGCTGGTAATATAAATATAGAAGTGTCTAACTTTTTGTTTTCTCTCTGACACTGAAGTCTCCCAGAAACTTTCCTCATCTAATAGCAACTGATTTTTTTTGGTGTGGTGTGATGGTGTGATTTTTTATTCTTTTTTTTTTAAATCTCATGTAAGCAGTAGAAGTAGTCTAGAGTTTCATTTCTTCCCAATGTTACAAAATGTACTGCATCTACCAAAAAGGATTTTCTTTATGAAACAACTCAGCAATTTAAATGCAAATATCTTAAGAACAGTTTTAACCTACCGAGGTCAGTGCCTATTGATTAAAAATGTTCAATTCCACTTACAATTATGAAAGTGCTTCCCATACAGATCAAAAGGAACAACTTTTATCTCTAAAGACCTGTCAAATACTTGCTTCAACAGAACAGGATCAAAATTAAGAGTTTTTTTATAAAATCCGGTGATACATAACACTATAATAACTTTTTATGCCTAAAACACATTATGAAGATTTAAAACAAACACCATTTGAAATTATTTTTTTCCTATACCTACAGAACTTCAAAGAATCTTTTCTAATATGGGAGTGTGTATAATTATGTGTAAAGTTCTCTACTGAAATATACAAATATAATGACATAAAAAATGAAACCACCACAAACAAGCACCAGCCTTTTTCTTTAAGCTCAGGCTAAGAAATAAAGGCCACAAAAATTTAAGAAGGAGGGGGAGGGGAATGTACATGACTCTTTTCTTGTCCACTTTTTGTAAGCACAAATCCAATCTGTCATGCAGAATATGGATCTTCAATTTTAGCCCAGGGCAAATCTGAGTTTCTGGGTTGTTATTAAATTAGAATAGCTTTAAAGAAAAAGGAGACTTTAAACTTCTCATAAAATGAACAGAAAAGCTTTGTAATTAAGTAATTAATTCATTAAGTCTCATAATTGATGCTATGGCAACCAGAAAATACACTTGGCATTAAATATAAAATGCAACCAGATAGAGTGGAAGGTATTAGAATCAAACTTCTGGCTTTGTGCAGGCTAGAGGATTCAAACCTGTCCTCTGCTATTCAACGTAGATCAAGATTATCTTTATTGAAGTGACTAAGGAAAAGCAAACAAAAAGGAGAGAACCAAGAAAACGTGTTGCAGAAAGTCAACTGAATTCTATAAATCCACACTGCCTACACAAGTTACACTCAAAAAAAATACAGTATTCTACTCCATACTTTATATTCAAGACCCTGAAATTTGTCAGTGGTTTTATTTTACTATAATACTAGATTGAAATGTGCCATTCTAGAGGAAGGCATCTTCTTGCTCTCTCACCATCTAACTGCATTTTAATTGGCAAGAGATTAATTTTCTCCAATTTATGACTATTTTACCCAGCATAGTGATTTCCAAGGGAACTCCCTGTCTTTATCTGCATCCAAGAACTTTTTCATCTTTGGTGCTCAATGGTTATTCAGTGGATATGCACATGAAGGTCTCTTGGGAATTTTCTGCAGTGCCAGTCCCCAAGAAAACAGAAGCTCCATTTCAGAGAACTTTGCTGCATTTGGCAACATTGAGTCCATTCTTTCAGCCAGCATATTTCTTCATTACACATTTGCTTAATTGCAGGCCACTTGCAGCCTTGTAACCCCCCTTTGAGGAAGCTCTTGATGCTTATAAGCACACTTCAGCCCTTTTTATCTTGCTGGTTCTGCTGTGAGTTTCTGTTTATCCAGACATCTTTCTTGATCTTGTAGCCTTTCTTTTCAGGCTTCCATTAGCAGTCCCAGCGATTGCACTGGTCTAAAAGAAACTGCTGGAAGAGCAGACACTTTTCCAAAAAGCAGAAAAAAAGCAAAGTAACTATGAGGACAATATACATCATCTAAGCCCTTCAATGTGCCAAAGGTCAAGTCAAAGGTCTACTAAATATATGATAGAAAAAACACAACAGCCAGTAGCTCCCAAATAACATGAGGAAACTGAGTGGAAAGTTAAGCAAGAAGCTGAAATGCTCTTTTCTCCTACCATCTCAGGATCCTCAGCTTCTACCACCTCCAAGGGCTTCCCACCATCTTGTGTCTATATGGAGAGCTGCTAACATGAGAGTCCTTGCCAGCACTGCTTTAGTCACACCAAATGGGATTCAAACATGGAATACTCTGAAGGATTGGCTCCTCTGGCCTCCAAAGAGTGGATTTTCATCACACTTAGTATTGTTTTCCATGACATGTAAAAGTCACAAGGGAGTCTAGAGTAAGCATGAGTGTAATTTGTAGCTTTCTAGTCAAAACTGTTAAAAACCTGTAGTTCATGTATGCAAGTAATCCACATGATGACATAAATAAAAACATGTTTCAACATCACCAATGCAGTCTGAGTTTCCAAAACCAGAGCATTTAAACTGTTACCCTTTAGGGTACCCTTTATTAATTTAAACTGGTGTGCTCACCTTCCTCTGTGTTATAAATGGCCTCCTCTCTAAGAATATTTAGCTTCACAAGTTCAAAACACATTTAATAATTTTTCATTTTCATGTAGAATTTCCTCAAAACAAGCAATGATTTTCTAAAATATTCAATATGGAAAATTAGTCTGAAGTTTTTCAAGCTCAAAATAGCTAAATTATTATAGCTGTGAAAGCACCCTAGAGAGAAAAGCTCTCTTTCGTTCCATCAACCAAAAATGCCTCCAGAGGAAAAAAAATAGCACTAAAAGAAACCTTCAGAGATCAATTTTACCAAAACAATAATGAACTGAAATAGAGTCTAAAACTTGTTTCCATATTTTTCTCTTTTCTTTTCACTTTCTTGAACTGCATTGTCATTAACCTAAAAATTCTTAAGAGAAACAGGCACTCATTAATAGCTGTAATCTCACACACACAAATAAAAACCAGAACAAATTTAAAAAAGACAAAACTCCAAGAAACAAAACCAACACAAACCTCCCAAAAAAACCATGGAGGTGTCAAATGAAAATTTCACTAGTGGGTTTGGTTTAAATATATTTGATTTAAATATCTTTAAATATCTAAGCAGGTGAAACAAAAGATAAAACTGAAAGCTATGATTCTTTCCTTAATACAATTTGTTCTAATATCACATTTCATTTAGTTCACTATTTAAGCCCTCAAAATAACTCCAGGGGATCATTTCCATAAAGAGAAATAATTCCACTTTCTCAATATTTTGCTGTACTAGAATTCCTGCTTGAGGAACTTTTCCAGAACATCAGTCACACCCTCTGGCTTTTTCTCAGGTCAAATCCTTCCACATTACCCATATGCTGTTTACATGTTATTTATATAGCAACACTTAAAGCATCTTCTTGTAGCAAGAAGGAATGGCCCTGTGCTCTTCAATAACAATGGCAATTACAATGGCAATACTTGTTCTGATAACAGGAGGCATTACCAGGGACAGCTTTCCATATGTTGCATTAATAAGGTTCACTTTGCACTGTCTGCATCTGTCCTTGTTCTTCAGAGCAAATTTCAACTTCTATTTATACAATTTTCATAGCCAGAAAAGCATTTTAACTTTCATTACCAAGACATATAAGTCTGAATGACCATTAGATAGCAATGTTATACATAAAAGACAATTTTTGAAGTCTTAGTGGCTGACCAAGTGAGGTGATAAACTCTGCCTGATTATGAAACTCCAGGACATGTCATAAATGCTTTATGGAGACATCATTATTATCAACATCTGTTTAGAGAAGAGTAAAAGCCTTGAGTATGCAGTGTATGTAACACTTTTTACTCCCTGAAATAACTACAACGTAGGTTTTGATTGTACTTCAAGCTCAGGAATCAGTAGGAAACACTATTTCCATTTGTCAGTACTAAATCAACTTAAAGGACAGCATTGTTCACTTTCTGCAAGTTTATCAGCTAATTAATTCTACCAGGCCAAACATGGACAGAGGATCCCCTCTGAATTTACTACAATCCCATCCTTCATTTTTTAAGCTTACCCAATCACATTATATGCATAAGAAGCTAGAGTAGGCATCTCATTTTCCTCTTATTGCATATTGAACCAGCTATTCTTTGAAAAAACAGGGTAAAATTAACTTTGTCAATTAACGTTTGCCCTTCCTCACACACACTCCCCTTTCATTTTCCCTTGGAACTGGTGTTATTTGTCACTCTCTCTTCCACCACTTCATCTGCCTTCTCCTGATTTTTTACATGCCATGTGCCATATCCCATCTCTCCACACAGCCAGTGAAACCTCATACAGACCAGAGGATCTGGACATGAACCACTCCCTTTTCACCTGTCTCTTCCCTCTGCTTCCTATATACACATCAGTTCCCTCCACATGCCACCTTGGTCACAAATCTGACTTTGCCTTTTGCATGCATAGCAGTCTCTGGGATCAGTGCATATGAGAGCTCTGTGGTGTTCATTCATCCTGCCACAAAATCCTCATGATTTTGTTTCAGTTTCTCCACTTTTCCACCTTTCAGCTTCTTTCCCCTCTCATCTTTGCAGTTTTGAGACACCCAAGACTTCAGTTTCAGACCTTTTGATTCGTCTCATAAATACCTGCTCACTTCCAACTTACATTCTGGTCTCAGTGTCATTCTGTGTAAAATAACAGATAATTCACTCTCATACTGCTGTCATCTACCTTAATTTTTGTAGCATATTTCACCATCTTTTTATACTTGCTTTTCCACTTGCTAGTCCAATGTTTTCCCTAATTTTCTTCTTCCTGCATTTTCTGCCTCCAGGGTCCTTCCTCAATCCACACCCCTTTGACCCAGTGCAGTTATTCTTTCCAGGTTTAGTTTCAGAAGGAACTGGTTAGGCTGTTTAATAGCATAATCTTTAACTTCTGGGTTACAAAAAGATTGCAAAATCTTTATGACAATCCTTGAAATTAATTAAATACAGACTTGGTCTTAAATATAAAATAATGTTATGAGTAATGGGTTAGACAGTTCTACCATCACATAAGCAGTTCTACAAGGAGCTGGCAAAAATATATTAGAGAAATTCCTTCCGTACACTTGCACCAGCGTCCAATCCTGTGAGCATCAGCATGGGACACCTCAGCCCATTGGGTTCAGCCATTGGGTTCATCCCCCAGCACCAGCTCTGCTTTGCACTGGCATTACAGGATTTCTACAAGACAGTGTTGCCATGTTGTGCCTGTTTCATCTGTCATCAGTAAGAGAAACTTCACTCCTGTACACTGTTCCTGGCATTCCTGCTTCTAGCCAAATCAAATCCTTTTGCAGCTGGACCTTTTTGCCCTCCACATCAGATCATTCCTTGGTCCAAAGTTATCACTGCTGAGCAGTTACAATTTCAGTTTCCTTTTCACAAGCTCCAATGCACTTGGATCATCCTCTAGTAAACGTCTTGGGCCACGCTCCTTCAGTTTTTCATAGTCTTCTGATTACTGCCAATGTCATTCCACACCCTTGGCTCAAGGAATGATAGGTAGGAATAATTACTTTCATAATTCTCATGTGACTGAACAAAGTTTCCAAGACCCGTTTCACCTCTCATCAGAGCAGCTCTCTGCTTCAGCAGAAAACTTCCCTGTCTCCTGCTCTGTTGTATCCCTTGCAGGAGATGAAAAAGCAGGGTAGTTTCTAAACACAAGAAGTACAAAGTTGTCAGCATTTCTTATGCAGTGTCTGCTACCCCAGAAACTTAAATTATACATCACTTGGTTTTACCCCATCTTTTGGGCAAACTTCTGATGTTACTCAGGATAAGGGTTGCTTGAGTCCAGCACTTTTCCTTGTCCTTAGCTGATTATTGCTGGGAGAAGCCACTGCTTGAAATGAGATTTCATTTATTACCCCTCCTCCAGCAGGTGCTCTCCAGCTACAACAAAGTGATCACATAATGGAAGTTTTGAGATAAGCCCAGCAGCCTTGCCAGCTTTTGCTGAGGCATCATTTTGGCCTCTTGCTTCAGAAGCCAGGAAAATATAATGGTGAAGCCCAAACTTCCCTCATGGCACTTTGCATATTAATGTGCAGCATCAAGAAACAAAAACCTTTCTTGTAATCAGGATTAAAATTCAAAACTGTAGTATTTGAAAGAAAGGTAGAAAATATTAAAAAATAAACCCAAATCTCTTTGCTATTGTTCATTTTTTTGGTTTTGTTTTTCTACTGAGGAAAGAAAATATTACAGGAATATACTCAGGCAGAAGTCTTATAGCAAAATATTTATTATTATTATTATAATGTGAATAACAGCCAATATAAACTAGTTAAATTAAAAGAAAATTAGTAAGTAAAAACCCACAAAACATATAGGTCAGTGATACTAAATTAAATAGGTAGAATTTTACTGACTGCTGATGTTAGTGATAGTCACTGGTACCATGTCTTGACACTTAATAATCAATTGGCTTTGTAACTTGTTTCTCTTTACTATTGTGTTGTCTGTTTTTATGGATTAAGACAAAATAGATTAATTAAAATTTGAAAGAATAACCTGTCTTGCTGAGAATCATTATTGTGATTTATGCATTTATTTTAAAGTTCTAAAAGGAATTGTGTACAGTTTGTTCCTAGCTAAAACAATATTCAGCTGCCAAAAATAGCTGTGTTAGCTGACTGGCTTGCACTCCAAAAGAAGGAAAAAATTAATTTCTCCTCACCCCCTGCCATGGTTATGAGCTTTCACAATTACTCAGCAGACAAAACTTAAATTGGAAATCACAATTATGATAGATTTTAAAAAAAAATTAAAATACCCACAACAAAATTGTGGAACATCCTCCTGCTCTACCACCTTTCATATTGCATCTAAGTGTCTTCACAATTGTCACAGTTGTCTGATTTATGTGTATTTTTGTAAAATGTGCATGTACATTGTCCTTTTTACATCAAACAACCCTCAGATGTTAAAGCCAAAATCCTTAACATTATCTCTATTACCTACCAATCAGTACACCTTTATTTTCTGACTGCAGTTCTTTGATAAACTACACTTGATTAAATGAATGTTCACCTATACGGCTGAAAATCTTGGCTGGAGTTTTTGAGTATGGAAGCATGTGAACACCCCCTGTGTTAAAAATACCTCCCTGAGATTTCTAATAAGCATAAGAAAAAAAAAAAAAGAAAACATGACAAAGTTCATTTGACACTCATCCATTTCTATGCAGTTTTGTTATATTTTATCTTCATACAGGAGCTGAGAAGAATTCTGATGCTGAAAGCTTGATGTACTTCAAAGCTAAGCATGAACACACCTAAAAAGTCAGTATGAAGCAGACACTACCAGAAGAAACTTTCCACAGCAGTTGAAGAACCAAAGCTGATGCTCCAATTCACTTTTTTTTCCCATTGGTTGACAAAATCCATTCTCACTTAGAGATCAAATTCTGAAGCACAGACCAACTATATCCCAGACAAAGATCCTAGCTGTAAGACAACATAATGCAAATATATGAGCCAAATACTGTTTTCAATTCAACATATTTTTCTGAAAATTATTTTGGTTGTGGGGGCTTTCTTGTGCCACATATTGCTGCACAGAGAGATCAAAAGGAACCTCAATTACTCCAATTGTGCTACATGCAAGGTTAAAACCAAACCAAACAAACCCAAAAAACTTTTGGACCAAAGGAACACCAGAACCTCACTTTGCATAGACCTGGACCTGCAAGCACCACATAACAGATGCAGTTAACAATTCTTAATCATTCTACATGATTTCTGCAAGGACTATTAATCCCCCAGCAACTCTGCAACCTACCATGCTCTCCATTACTGTCCAAATGTCAAGCCTGTGTCTTCCAAGCAAGAGTCTTAGCAGAGTTTTGGGAGCTTTTCCAGTCCTTCCTTCTAGCTATTTCTATCAACTCAATTTAGCTTTAAGCAAAAAGGCCTTTATAATTTCTAAGCCTTTATATCAAAGGCCATGACCAGACATATAAGTGGCATGAAAGTCTGAATCAGTGAACTAGATTTCCAAAATGCTGCCATCTGATTCTCATCCTACAAAAATAGGTAATCTAGGTAATGAAGAAAGCTTTTGTCTCAAAAATCAGCTTGTTCAGATCTCTTGAAACCAGCAAAATGTTGGCATTTAGGTTGAGTCATGAATTTAAAGCTATAAAAGTAATAACTCCTGAACAATAAAAAGGACATTCTTAATGTCAAGCAGAAGAGAGGAAACAATTACATTTTCAGACAAGGACTGCCAGTTTAAAAACATACAATGTGAGAAAAACAAAGTGGTTTTAGCTCTCTTCACATTTTCTTGGATTCCTCATTTTTTTTTTTAAGCTTCATCTTTTTTACGTTTTACAGATTTGCTTCAGCTATTAAAGGCACATGGTAACTGAAACATTTGCATAACTACATCTACATTTATCTACATGTCATTTCATGCCACATTTTCAGCCTTTAAGGGAACAAAAATAGGAACTGAATATTACAACAGAGCTCAGGGAACACTGAACACAGGTCTCATGCAGTGTGAGAAAGACACAAGACCAGAAAAGGAAAATAGTCAACAAATATAGCTTGGTCATTCCCATTACAAGTAGCTACTAGACAGTTCTCACCACTGTTAAATGCTAAGAGGGGATAAGCAGGAGGGGTAAGAAGAGTCTGCTAAAGAGGAACATTTCCTTCTGTTTCCTAGAAAATCCCACTGTTCCTTCCTTTTCCCTCTTACCATGGGCAATATGGTGTTCAATTTCAGGCTGGGTATGAGCACAACACAAGGAAAGAGGAGAGAAACTTAAAGACATAGCACTTTGGGAGGTTCAAAGGCAACAGCTCAATTCAGTTATCTTATTTAAAAGCTTTGTACCATAGAATCAAATAATTGGCTTTGGGCAAAAGAATAAGGTTTTCTTCTTTCTTTCCTCCTTTGTCATGGGCAGTGGATTACCAGGACACTGAAAGGGTCTTCCAGTCCCAGAAACATTAAATTAAAGAGTCATGCTTCTTCCGTCAGATGCATTAAACTCAGCAGAAGGCATTTGAGGATGCCCCATTGTGACCAAGGAAAAGGGATTAAAGCAGGTAGTGTGGGCTTCAGCAATTCACTCCCCCTATCCTCTTATGCTCCCTCAGCTCAGTGTACATTTTCTGCCTCATTTCAACTACACTTTTGAATTTCTAACAGCATTGCCAACAGACTTTTGTACCAGTTCATGCCCTCAATTTCTGGTCACAATATTAACACAAGAGTTTAATTCAGCCACCTGGAAGATTTGAAAGTGAGTGTGATTATTTTTTTTTTTTCTACCAAGCTTATGGCACTTTTAGGTGCAGCCTTTGTCCTTCTCAGCTCAATCACATCAGCTTTGTGGCCAACATACAACACTTGTAACAGGAAAATTCAGAACACTCTAAACCTCAGCATTTAAAACACAAAACAAAAACATAGCATGGAAAGTTGTGTCACAGGCTTGCCCATTGAATTTTTTTGCATTATTAGTTACATTAAACATATCACAAGGGCCAGTAAACCTAAAACTTAGTGGGAAACAGTTATGCCAAATGCTTTTACTGGGAAAGAGAAATATTTGGTAAGTGAAAAATAAAAGGCATTTCTTCTATTAAACAGCTCTTTGTATATCAAAAAAGTTTAACTTCCACACCTTAGGGGAATAAAAACAAAGCTGAGATGTGCAGTCAGTGTAACTGCCTGATTAGATGGTGCCAAAGGTCTGTAAACATCTGACTCCTGCATCCCCAGTGCTTGCATTTGCTTCCATAGGTGACAGTAACAACCAGAAGGAACAATAAGAGAAAGTTAATGTGGAGTAAGATATTCTCTGTGCAACATCTTGCCTTATAATTTGTAGATGACTATATCCAAGATAAATGTTTCCTAGACAAGAGGGGAAAAAACCTGAAACAGATGAGTGAGAAAATGAGAGAAGTAGCAAACATTCCTATCAAAAAATCTCCTGGTATCTGGTTCTTCTGCTCACTTTATTCTAACCTGACATAAGAGAAAAAGGCACACAAAGTATTACTTGAGTAAAACCAAGAAAATGAAGAGGAAGTTGTACACAGATGAGTAACATTTGAAGATTATAAATTTCTCATGCATGTTTCAGGTGACGTTTTAGAGGGAAAGGGGATAATCATTCATGCCAGCATTATACACTGCTAACAGTGTATGTCAGACATCAGAGTACAGCATCTTCCTTTCTCATTGAAGCAATGAATAGTTGAACATCCAACTAATGAGGACATAGCTAAACACGAATGTTTGCTTACCTGGTATTTTCTGACCAAGGATGTTGTATAAAATTGCTTTTGACCACAGGTGAGTATGGCTTTAATGAGTGACAAGGATTTTTTTTATGTTAAGAATGAGCAAATTCTGTAGCAGGTGGTCTTTAATCTAGAAGATCTTGTCACATCAAAAATGTGTAAACTACCTATCCAAAATGATAATGCCTTTCATATGATTTTATATGAAGAGTTACTTTTTATTTGCTCATAGAAATAAAGTAACATCTCTGTTGAGGAACATTACAAGAGTGCCCAGAACCATAATTTATTTTTGTGGGGGCAAGGCCTGTAATATTGAGTGCAACTGTTAACCCAGCACTGCCAAGTCAACCACTCAACCATGTTCCTAAGTGCCACGTGTAAATACCTTTTAAACAACTTTAGGGATGGTGACTCTACCACTTCCCTGGGCAGACTGTTCCAGTGTCTCACAATGCTTTTGGTGAAGAAACTTTTGCTAATAACCAAACTAAACCTCCTCTAGAGCATCTTGAAGCTATTTCCTCTTGTTCTGTCACTTGTTACTTGGGGGAAGAAACCAGCTACCATCTTATTGCAGTCTCCTTTCAGGCAGCTGTAGAGAGTGATAATGTCTCCTCTTGGCCTTCTTTTCTCCAGGTAAACAACCCCAGTTCCCTCAGCTGCTCCTACTATGGCCTGTAAACTCATAACACTGCTCCTCATAGACCCTTCACCAACTCATTGCCCTTCATTGGACATGTTACAGCACCTCAGAGTCTTTCCTGAAGTGAGAGGCACAAAACTGAACACAGTATCCAAGGTGTAGGCTCACCAGTGCAAATTACACGCGGGTGGTCACTTCACTAGTTCTGCTGACAGAGACGCTTACAGAAACAGATGAATTAGAAGGTGCTCCAAAGCAGTGAAGACAAAAATGTAACACATTTTTCACAAGTGCTCAAAAAGATAAAACAGTCAAAAAAATTTTACAGTATAGCATTCTGTTTATTTCCAGTGATAAGCTCAGTATTATAACAATACACTGAGGATAAAAACAAACACTGACACACCAACCAAGGGAGTGAACAGAAGTGGGGATATTTAAGGTTTTACCTTTCTAGGGCTTCCTGGAAGGTAGAACTTGTGGTAAACCTAAAAATAAAAGAAATTAATTTGAAAATAATTAAAATTTGTAGGCAAAACACAATGCTTACACAGAAAAGATAACATTGCAGGGAATGCTGTGGAGCAATCCAAAGACCATCATAATTTTGTAGCAAAGATTTCAGGAATAGATACACTTAGCCTTACAATGTTGAGCATCAGAATTATGAAGTTACAACACACATCACAGTTAAATGGTGTCACAACATGTGTTTCACAACCCATGGAATGCAAATGTCTCATTGTTTCACAGGAGTATTACACACACCAGTTGTTTTCAACCCAGGATTCTACATAAAAAATATCTGTGTGCTGGAAATCTTTTCTTTAAGTTTTATTAAACAGATCCATCAGTTGTCATGGGGCAAAAGATTAAGTAAAAAAAGTTAAAAAATTAAAGGCTGTGAAATATTGAGACACTAGACAAAAGGAAATGGCAAACTGAAAGCCTTCAAAGCACCAAAAAGTATGACTTCCCTTTAGTTCTGCCACAACCTCCAAGAAACTGTACTATGAAATATGGGTGCACTGGGGGATGGTGGTGGTTGAATCAAATCTCTTCATCTATTTGGAAAATAAAAAGCACAGAGACAGACTAGGTTCTTCAACTCACTTTAGTTTTAAGCATCTTGGGGGCTTTGCATTGGAGGTGCCACCCACAGGGTTTGACCATATGCTTTTCAACAAGGAAAGGAGTTTAAGACATGGCTACATAAACAATGAGTCCTTGGAAGGATTTGAGAAAGAGACGAAAAAGATTTCATGAATTTATGACACAAGTCCCCAGAATCTTTCTTGGATCTCTCTAGAATTAGGACTATCCAACTGTTCTTCAGGTGAGAAAGCAGGAATTTGAACCTGCCAATCTAATGAAACACTGGCTTTTTATGGAAGTCCATCTGTCTCAACTCTTTGGCTCAAAATACAAGAAAACATAAGAATTAATGCCAACACGACTCCAGTAAAGATCATATTACAAATAGATTTAAAGAGATTATTTGATCAGCTCAGTTTTTAACATGAAAAGCAAAGCTTGTTCGCTTCAGATTTGGGGGGGGGAGTGGAGGCTTAGGTGGGGGGGGGGGATTTTTGTGTTGCTTTGGTTTTGGGGATGTTTTGTGGGGTTTTTTGAGGAGTGTTATTTTTTTATAGTATTTATGTCTTCCTGCAGAACAGTTGCTCACTTTGAGGTGCTTCATTTCCATAGCCATTACAAAACATTTAGCTGATCTTTAAATTGTAGCCTTACCTATGCTTTCTTTATGACTAAAGCTTCTAATATTGCAAACATTATTTGTAATGGTTGCATGCTTGTACTGTCACTGACTGCCCAGGCTGAATATAAACTAAGCAAAATTACCACCTTTATTATAGGAACTGTCCCTCAGAAAGAACACCACTTAAAACTGCTCGTTTTCTACTGTTCTCATGCGAGATCCTTAAAATCCCTGTGAAACTCCTTTCAAGAGATGTGCACACTTTCTTTCAGCTTTAGCCACAGTGGGAATGTTCTTTTTATTTTCTTTTTAACAGTGGGAATTCAGAATTAATTCCTGACAGTATATCTAGAAAGCTGAAATAATTCTTTGTATATCATACAAAAATCCAAGTAGCTCAGATAATTTCCTATCCCAAACTAATGCATTCAGCCCAGTAACTGCAATAATGAAAAATATTTTCACATCATAAATCTCTCAAGTTCTTATCCCTAGATTTAATTTAAGTATAAAACATTTCACTATTAATCAGAAAAAAACCAAATAACTTTGTTCATTGATTCATTAAGTGTTGTCACCATAAAGTCAAACCAAATTTCAGTTCAGTAATTAAAATTAAAGTAAAAAAATAAAGTAAATACTCTTCCCATTCTAATTGATAACTTATGCAGAACATTACACATATCACTCAAAATCCATCCTTACTGTACCTAAAGAGGTCTTTACAATCCCTAGTGAATAATTCATGTTTGCATTTTACCATTCTCTCCCAGCAGACAAAAAACAGCTTTAATTCAGTCACAGCTCTAACTTTGAGAGCCAAACACCACCAAAAAGCAGTCAAAAAGTTTTACAAAAAATGGTCAAAAATTGCTTTACGAACCAAATCTACTTCCCAAATGGAAGAACTAAACAGCCCTAAATATATCTGAAATAACAAACCAGCCTCTGAAGAGACTGGCCATATGCTATACTGTCACTCTCCCATACTGAGTGATGAATTAAGATGGCAGTGTAGCTGGCTGCTCATTACAATACTGTTCATGTCAGTCACATATGTTGCTTTGGCAGTTATTACAGCATTTTCTAAACTAAGCAGCATGTTAGATTTCCAGAACAAATTCTCTAAATTATTAAACTCTTGACAATTTTTCACAGAACATGGAAGAAACACTATGAAAGACTGGAAAGACGTGAATGGTAATTGCTGTGCCTTTGCAATTCTTCGGGTGGAAAACCTGCATTAAAAAAAAAAAAAAAATCAAGTCAACTGGACAACAGACCAGTAATTGGTATTTTCTGTAATCTGTGCAATCTGTGCAGTTTTCTGTAATCTGTGTGTGATACTTTAATGCTTACAGTATTGTAAAGAGAATATACAGAAGGAGGTGAAACATTCTCTCGTAGCACTTAGGGGACACAGAACACTAATTTAACCAGATGGCATAAACCCCTCACTGATGTGAGCACTGGATCTTTTCTATATACTTGGTGTACAGGTTAAGGAATCCAGTAATTAAATAATTAATGATAGTGGCCATATAAATGGCTGCATGGCAAAATATATAAAATAATGACATTTTTACAGTAGATGTTTGTAGCCCCAGACAAGATTCTTGTTACTGAAGAACTGTGGCTCAACAAAACCAAGGAAGTCAGTTCCTTGGAGCATTCATACCACAGCAACAAATTGTCACTATCTGTCTTTAGTAGCCAAGAGGACAAGAATAGCTGGCTGCTTAGCTCTTCACCATGTTCCTTACATTCAACAGAAATCCTCCTGTCAGTCTCCTGTCATTCAAATTCCCCAGAATTTGAATTAGGAAAAAAAATTGTACTCTGTTAAAGACTCGAACTTCATAATCAAGATTCCAAGCATTATCACATTTAGATACCTATAAAACCTTTTCTGAAAAACTGGAAGTTGAGGGACTGGGGCTGTAGATTTGTGGTGAGGGGAGAAGTGGAATATACCTGTACTTGCCAGAAACACAGAAGTACCTGTAAGGTACAAGAAGCCCTCTGAACAATGGCATTTTTATCAGGCTGGATTCTTTTTGCTCTTGGTTCATTTTCTCAAACATTTACTTTTAGGCTACATTGAAGCTTCTGTAAATGACATTACTAAAACACTCAGGTCTTTCTGCAGCTGCTTGTGAGTCTTGTCTAATACACAAGAAGAGTTCAACAGAATAGAGATGTACAGGCAGTATCCTGCCCTCCATGGAGATACTGGACAACAGATGGAGAAGGGAAAGCATCACAGCACAAGTTTATGCTCATGACTATTGAGTGGTGCTCTAATACATGTGTGTGCAGTCATCTAAGAAATGTTTCTATGTTCATATAGATTTAGGTGTACACATAGTTGTGTGTGCTATTTTGTGCAATACTGATTTTATGTTGGTACTTACAAAAGGGGACCTGTAGGTCTAGAATAACAGACATCAGTGAAGATTTAGGCTGTATTTGAAGGTAACGTAAATCACATTTTTGAGGAAAGAAATTTAATCACTTTCCTTATTTAGATAATTTGACTCCAGGTTTGGCATCACTAACACGGTCTACACTGTCATTAGCTCCATTATAAGAAAGATTAGAAATAGCAGATGTTTCCCATTACCTGAACAAGTTGCAGGGCCCATCATACATCTTAACACAGCTGACCAAAACACCAAAAACAAGCATAGATAGCACTTCTTTAAAAAAAAAAAAAAAAACAAACCCAAAACCAAAAAACAAACAAAAAACCCATATTCTAGAGAAGATTAATATTTTCCCAATAAAAAGGTAGCAGCACTTTCACCAGATATATGGATTCTGAAAGGCTCTTTATCACTCAGACCTGGTATGTTTTAGATGTTTAAATGATGTACCTAGACCCTTTTCAACATAGGCATTTGCACTTTTGTCATGTCCTGCCTAGAATCCAGCAAAGGGGATACAATGGATATTTTTCTTTAGTTCCATTGCTGAACTACATTTTGAATAAAGGGCTTGACTCCCGAAGGGAACAACCTCCTTTCATTACTGTCCAATACTTAGACTAAAGGAGATTTCTCTGCAAGTGGTAAGTAGGGGCAATGTTCCTATTTATATTTCTATGTTCCCACTTATTAGGGGATAAAGGCATTGCACCATATTTAATTTATTTAGGTCACATCCAGTACCTCAAGTCCTATAGCTGGACATATTTCCACATACAGCCCTTCCCCCTTCCCATTTGAAAACAACCTTTTATTTCAGCATATTATTCTAGAAAAAATATACTTAGAGACTATCTAAAAATAGCAGAAAACAATATCCTTTTTGATTTTTCCCACTCATTATGTGCAACCACCTTGCCACAGGGCTGGTATGCTTGTACAGCTTGTATCCACCCCAGTTACCTGAGCCCCATGCTGCTGCCCTCACACCTCTCCACAGGGAGCTGCAGCACATGGAAGATCAGCACTGGTTTTGACCTAGCTGCTTCTCAGAGCAGTAAAGACCCCAGCTTGTCTGCACAGTTGAAAGGAGCAATGCTAGCTCCAGAACCAAGAAAGCATATGCTGTATTCAGCTAGCAGACAGAAATCACCTCCTTGCTCAGTTTTCAGGATACTTGCATCAATAAAAAAAACTTCATATGATTATACTTGTTCAAAGATGTAGAGATGCCTCCACAATGCAGTGTAGCACCTCTTTAAAGAGGGACTCCAGCAAGAATCACTCCTAGTGTATGTCTGTATCCCTGCCTCAGCTTAGATAAGTGTTAAAAACAGTGTTAGAAAGGCACATATCCCAGCCACCACTGACTGGAATTGGAGATCTCAATCTTATTAAAGGCTTCTTTGGCACAGGCAGCATTTTGAAGCCTAGCTTCAAAGCACTTCTCCTTTGACAGATGCATGCAAGTCTGCTACTACTGCCACAACAGCAGAATGCAGGGTATTTTCAGTCAACCAACACTGTTGAGCATACCACTGCTGCTGGAGATCTGTATCAAAGTTATGAAGATGAGTCACCCATTTTCTGAATTCTCTCTAGTTAACTGCATATTAATTAATAGCAGATAACCTATTCCTTTCTTCTGTGCCCTGTCTGTTCCTCCACAGATACAGACAGAACACTTCTACTCAAGTCAGAGCCTGAATCCCAAGGCTTTAAAATTACCTAATTTTTCACCATCTCTGGTGCAACCCCTACTTTTAAGATCATACCAGCAAGACTCAATAAGACCCCAGTTTGTTCAGGTCACACATTCAGGAGCAATAATCTTCTGATTCAGGAGTGGTCATCTGGGAGACCACTCAAATCATTTGAATGGCCACTAGAGATGTTCATATGCTAACCAATACTTACAACTTTTGACATATATCTTCTAATTTGCAGTGTAGCAAGACTTTTTAAAACATTAGTATTTTAAAACTCTTTGTAAAATTGCATTAGCATCCTACTAGCACTTCATTAAGAAAAAATTTTCTATTAAATAAAAATGCTATGAACACAAACTAATTTCTCTTCCAGTATCATAACAACAAATTCACATAATCTTATTCAACATACTATAAGATTGCATTTTGAGCATGCTATGTCTTAAGGTTCCTGCATTGGTTTGTTTCAAGCTCTATGCCTTTTTCTTTCCTCATTTTAATTCATTACACCCCCAGTACATTTGCAACACAAGAACATACTATTAGCTTGGATTTCATTGCTCAACAAGAAAAATGTCTTTAAAGTTTCAAGCTGCTGTTTTCCTTTGCAGTAATAATTTGTACAGAAGTGCTGTGTGTATTAAACAATCTACATGTTTGCTAAGATCTGTAAGTAGGCCCAGCATCCAGTTTGACATTTCATTGCAATCTACTTGCACACTAATAGCTAACCAGAAAGCTCCAAATAAGCATACCAGATACTATTTAGATTCATACTATTTTTAAGTCCAATAACTTACAGAATAGTGAAAATAAATCAGTCATCTAGTGCCACAAAATTTACAGAAAATAATAATGAGCTTCTACTCAAAATGCCCTTTTATGAGAGTATCATCAACATCAGGAGAGCTAAAACAGTAGCAAACACAAAATTCCACAGGTATCCGAGCCTAAGATTTATTTTACTGAACTCTTTCCCTATAGGTAGAATACTAACATTTATATTAAAAGAAAGAGCTCACATACCATGTTAATGGACTATGTCTAATTTAATGAAATTAACCCTATACTCTTATCAACCAAAATCTCTGTATTTAAATATGAGAGGAATAAAGCCTGTGCTTCATTCATAGCTGTGGGGAAAGAAAAATTAAAAAAGAAAAAACTTAGAGGAACCAAAATAAAAACCAGAAAATGACTTGGCAAACAAAAAAGCCACAGCTGGATGCTGAACACTTCTGTCAAATCTCTGGATAGTGTCCTGTTCACGTGTAACTTCTAACTACCTCCATGAGTTACCTAAAGAGACTTCCAAGTTCAAATCATGGAAGTGACGATGATGTCACTTTGCTCTCTTTAACAGTAACCTGGGTAGGCATGTTTTATACTCTACTGTCCCCAAATGGGCTACATAGAAAGTTATTGATCTCATCTATTATTCCACCAAGTCATTACACTTACAGTTATATTAATATTTAACTGATAAAGAAACTGTTGATGAAGAAATCTCATCATAATACACTTAGCAAGAGGATACTTGCCAATACTGGAAGCAGATGAAGGGTGCATAAAAAAGTGTTTGCATAATATGCTTGTAACTGGCATCCTTGGCATACATTGGTACCTTTGCAGCTGATAACTACAAACAAACGTTATCAGCAATGACAACTGAAATGGTTGTTAGGCTGTTCAAATAACTAAACTTACATAACTTATGTATTCCTTCTAGTAGAGATTAGGATCATTCTATAAGAACTGTTCATGTCCTGAGCAAGCACTTCAAATCAGTTGCTTATGAACCACCTACAGGCTAAATACAAGAGTAATTTTTGCTTTCAATATATTGTTCCAGCTGACAAGAAGAAAAAACAAAACTCACAATTTAAAGTTCCTAGGCAATAGTTCGTGTTACTTAGTTATGCAGCTGTTAAGGTTCTACATAAAAGATAATGGAAAATAAATTGCCAAATAGACAAGCATCAGCTATGCTTAAAAAGTTAAGCTAAGGTTAGTGCAAGAGAATGCACGTTGAGGCAAAAAGCATTCTGATATCATATCAGATAGCAGACTCTCCTTTTCATTTGTACTTCAATTCTAGAGTGTCACTGTTTGAACAGGAGAAACTAAAGAAGGAGGGCTTTTGCCTCTGAGGGGGGTGGAATGCAAAAGAAGGGATCTATTCCCTCCCATTTCCTGCCATACTCTATAAAAGATGAAAAAGTCAACAGCTCCTCCCTCTCTTTCCTCCTGCTTCATGCGAGCGTTGTTGTTCATTACTGCCAGTTCACCACTTGTTGTCTATCAGACTGTGTGTGTGTATATATATATCTATATATCTATATATATATGTTTTGTTATTTTACCCTTTATGTTATTACCTCTGCCTTGTTTCAGTAAAATCTGTATCTAATTTTTCACAGTTTTCAGTTTAAAGTCTCCAGGTTTTTTTCCCCTTTTATCTTCCCTTGTGTGGGGGGAGGAATAGAGAAGCATTTTGTCCTAGGTTTGTAGTCAGCCCAAACCACTAAACCATGACACAGGGCTTCAGGGAAAGGCCCCAGCAAAAGCAGAGCCTGAGTCCTCCCTGGTTCTTCTGACAGAAAACACAGAAACTTCCCAAAGTTCTCTTCAGGAAAAGCTCTGAGTAGTGTTTTCATCTTTGAAACTACAAACACCAAAACTGCAGGCTAGAGTCAAGTGTCTCTTGGGATTATTTTGTTTCTACCTATATGGATGATTGAGAAGTCTCATCCTCTCCTCCTGTATCCTTCTTTTCTAATCTAACTGGGACTAAATACAGATTACAGAAAAAGACAAATAGGAATAGTTTCCACACCTAGCATCTGAGGTAGGGTAGAAATGTTGCAGTAGTTGATGCCAACTAAAAACTTCTACAACCTCATTGCAGTTCTCGTGATTTATTCTGCTGTCTCAATTCCTTTAAAAGAGTTTGTTTCCAGATTTCCAGTTATTTTTAATTTCTCTAGACTAGTTTGCTAGTCACTGTGGAAAAAGTGATAGACAGAAAAGAAAATCTATAAAAATGAGCTTCCCATCACTTATTACTGCTCAGTTCTAGTTTTATATAAAAAGCTACTTAAATGTCTGCTCATATTAGCACAGCTCCTCACTGTGCAGATTAATCATACTGTACTTCCTGCCTTTATCTTTTTTTAAAAATCAGCTTCATGAAAAAAATCCTTTTCCTTTTGTTACAAAAGTTCCACCTAGAATAGGAAAGGACTCTATGAAGAATCAGTGTTAATCAGAACAAAAAGAAAGCCTGTTCTGCACATTGCAAGGTGTTTGTCCTCACACTCATTGCTTCAAAGGAGCCATGTGTTCAACTGGTGCTACCCACATACAAATTACAATTATTAAACAAAGCTAGCAACATCTTACCCAAAGAGAATCTTGAGCCATTGCAAACCAAAAAAAGTGATTTTTTTGAAAAATGCATTAACAGATTTTTGATATAGAAGTACATTCTTTTGCCCTCACATGGTATACTGTATACGTTTTATTTTTTAACCAAGTGTTTAAAAAGCATCCTGCTCTTATTCAAGTTTAAGAGTACTGTGAAATAGCATTTTCAGATGTACTGGAGTGATTCAGGCCACACAGTCTGACTCAGTTGAAAAGCAAACCCAATTTGAAGAAATGCAGAAGAGACTAAGCAGTAGCTTTCCTGGCTGTCAGTTTACAATATGTTGAAAGACAGTATTGCTTGAAAACACAGCCGTGTTATTTGATTATCAATTCACATTTAAGTTTATGGTGTTCTCTAAGCAAAGATATCAAAAAAGACTCGTTCAGCTCAGACATTTGAAAAGTGAAACAACAAAGAGAAAAATACTCCAAGAAATATCTGAAATTCTAAGTGCAGTTTGGAAAAAGGCCAAAAAAAAAAAAAAAAAATACGTGCAAATCCACTGTATCAGCTTAAATCAAAAAGATAAAGATATGAGTTGATAAAGCAATTTGTAATATTTAAATCTTTAAATAACTGTATTCAAATTAGAAGTTTTGCATGTTTTAATCATGGTTTTTATATGCTAACTACAACAAAGAGACAAACAGAACCATTAAAGTATTGATATATACACTTATGCCATGCGGCTAAGCAGAATTAAACTCTCCCAAAGGTGTCAATCATCATTGAGAATGCTGCATCATTATTTTTTTATTTTTGAGTTTTTAAAATTGGACAGATTTCTACATTCCATGCAGTTGTATATTTTTCTAGTTCATTTGTCTTACTGAACAACAGACACTGGATGGGCATCTGTAGAGCAGCCAGTCAGGCTGTCCTGTCTGAACAGGCTACACAAGGGTAATTTTATTTCTGAATGCATGGAACTCAACATCTGTTAGACAATTAAAAAAAATACAACTTTTCCATACACTCCTTAACTGAATATGCTACATAACCTAAAAATTGTACAAATAGGTAACAAAGATTATGAAAAGTGAACAGCTTGTTGTTAGCAAGGGGCTGACATATGTTGATTTGTCTACTGTATTCCCAGGCATCTCTTGACAACAAAACAAAATCTCTGGCAATGGATAGAAATGTTACCAGTCCCAAGATAAGCACCTACAATAGTTCCATACCACCACCAATTCCTTGCTCACTAAGCAAACAGTAAGCTGTGTGCTGGAAGGCAATTTTTGCTTTCTCCCTAAAAACCAGAGGTTCACACACACTTTGATGTGAACACAAAGGTTGTTACTGCTGAAGGTCATTCAAGGCAGGAGCTGCAAGCTCAGAAATGTTTTTGATTCAAATCCAGGCACACACAAGAACATGTGAAAAATGTAAACAGCTTCAACATCACGATTTTATTTTAACCTTTTTAGAGGTCGACCTATTCTCTGCTGCTTCTTTAGAGAAGGATATTCCTGAAGTCCAAAACTGCATTTTTTTTTTATATTGACCCAATGGTCCGTATCACCATCCCAAACATGCTTGCAATGCTGATCACCTAGGGATAGGATGTAATGTTATTTAAAACATTAATGCTGCCATAAGATCATAGTTTTACCCAAACAGATTTGCTAGTGAATCTGCTGGTGGAGGTTGCCATGGGAACACAGTACAGCTACACACTTTACCATGACAACCAGGCCTCCCTGGAATACTAATGAGTGCCCATGGCAACTTGAAGCTAAAGATGTGTGGAGAACAAATATTTCGTGTATCACTTATAACAAAACTATAAATATATTTGTATGCTTCCCATGTGAGATTCAATGGTTTTTTGAACCCTACAAAATGTTATGCATTTGGCCATACTGCAAAGTGTAAAAATGCTATGGCTGCTGTATAAATGGAAAAGCCTAAATGGAAAGGCAACACATACAGATGAAGTTCAGTTCTGTGACCAAAAAAATATCTGTATTCAGCACAACCAAACTTTGCATCAGCTTGCACATAAACACTATCATCAGTCCAGGATGTAACAGTTATCTGTGCACATTGCTTAGTGCATTCTACATGCACCAAAAAGGCACTATTCTTACCTACTGCAAAGCACTGTAGTGAGCACAGATCTATTCTACACATGGCAGCTACTGCAATTCATGTTGGAGCATGTTGGAGGGAAAGAAAACATTGCTTTGGTATTTCAGAGAAGTTTCATGAAAAGAAATCCATAATACTTTATAGAAATATTCCAGCAATTAAATGCATTCCAGCAATTAAATGCAAATTCCATTTATTTGTCACAGAAAAAGGATCCACTGTTTATAGTTACACATCAGAACAAAATGTTGGTATTATAAGTCATAAATGTAACAGTTAAGTGACATATGGTAATTTTTTTATACGTATACAAAAAGCTTTCTATAAATATGAATTTCAGAATACTTGCTAGATATTTTACACAAATTATCAAAATCTAAGACATTTGCAGATACCCCGACAGTAAACACCTATGATTCAAAAGAGGTGGCACCAGCTGGCAAGCCAGTGTTTCTTATCCCAGAAGCAACTGTGTGATAAGTCACATCTAGAGACAGCAAAATTCTAGGTCACAAACTCCCAGGGATGAAAAGTATCAGGATTCAGGTCACACAAACAGTGTAGATAACAAATATAATTGTATTATTTTTCCTCATGAGGACATTTCCTCATAGTCTACTCTTTGCTTTTATAAACTGGGCCTCCTCACATGAGCTGCTTTGCAAAAATATGAAAATCAAGTAAGCATTAGATACAAGATTTTTTTTTTCTCTCCTTCAATATCCATGCAAGAGCATCCAAAACATGGCTTGGGACATGTATTTATTAGCTGTAAATTTATCAGAAGCTGCATTTCTTAAACAACAGAGCACCAAGGTGAGCAATAAAAGATAAATATGTTTCTTGTAATAAATTTCACGATAGTCTCATGTTTGTGGAGTTTGAGTCACTGCTTTTGAGTGACTGCAACACCTGCTGTTATTCCAGTGGAAAAAAACCTAAACCACTGTCCCTTCAGCAAATCTCAGGCCTAGAAGAGGCAGCACCACATGACAGAAGTAACCTTTCAGGCCTAGGTCAGATGCGTTGGTTCTACCGCCCAAACTCTACATCACTTTCAGCACGCAGAGGTCAGATAGAACCCCAAGTGCACAGAGTTAGGACTCCACAAGATGGGATACAACAAGAGGTCTGCATTCAGTGACAGGCAGTTACTCACAGGTGTAACCCAAACACAAGTCAGCCTCCAGTTTGCTGCAGGAATGTCAAAACCAGGTAAACTGCAAAAACTTTTTTCATCTGAGGCCAAAGTGCTATGTAATATATACTGTAATAAATGTAATAAATATATGTTGGTGTAACCTACAAGAGATGAACCTGGACTAATGTCTAGCAAATCCCTCTTCTGCTTCCAAGTACTGCTGGCTCTGGCCACAAAGGGCTGAATAGAGGAATACAAACCCATAATATTAAATCAATGTAATCACATTCAGAATGATCAGATTAGTGTAGGCACTGCCTATATTAGATCAGGAGCTTTCAGTGACTTGCAGAAACCTGTTATCTGAAACGTTTGGAGAGACCTAAAGAAAAAACTTGAGATGAAATACCAACACAAAATGCAGGCCATGGCCCTGGTACTGAATTTAGGATCTATTTCCTTTAAATAGTATCATAGAGATTTAAAAAAAAAAAAAAATCAGTTCTGATAAAAACTTGTTTCATGAGGTTCAATTAAAATATATCTTAAGTCACAGAGAAAAAAAGCAAACTGTTTTCTTAAGCAGTTTAACACAGTATAGATTAAAAAACTGCAACAGACAACCTGTGGTGGACCTTCAGGCAACCATGTTTTCAACAGAGGAACAGAGATCGCATTGTTTTTATCATAATACACAGCATTACTTACTGCAATATTTGTTTTGTTGTGTCAATCCTGGCTGCACAGAACTAAACCCAGATGTTCACTTCTAACTATTTTAATGACACTAGTACTAAAGTGCCCAATATACAGCATCTTCTGTCCACACCTAGAGATCTACATTTAACAGAAACTGACTATCAACATAGGAAAAATGCATTTCCATTGAGTTTCAAGATCACACAACAGAGCACCTACTCATTTGTGGCAAAGACTACCCTTTCATCCCAGTCCCTATTTTGCCATTAATATTTTGGGGGTTTTAGGTTTGTTTTTTTCCCAAGTTGATATGCATCACTCTTGTTCCCTTTCATTCCTCTTTTTTGAGACTGCTTTCTATTATGTGAATGCAAATGATGAGTAGTTCAGCATTACCTCCTACAAAGAAAAAAAAAACCAGTATGCAATTGGACTGAACTGCTTTAAAAAACAAACAAACAAAACAAATGCACAAAAAACACCCCCTAAAACTTGTTTACTAGAATTCATTGCTATTTGCTAGTGGATTAAAGAAAGAAATGCTCTTGAGAAATTACTGGGGGGGTCATTTTTGTTTGGTTTTGTTCTTGTCTTTTGGGGTTTTTTTGTGAACTGTGCCACATGGCCACAAAAAGTGACAGCTCCCATCCAGAAGCAATAAAAGAGAAATCCTAGGAAAATCCACTGCTTGAACAAGCCTCTACTTAACCAAGAGAGACCAATATTTATCAGGATAGACAGCTCTGCACACAAAGTTGCAAGACCAATAAACACAAAAACATGTCTCTCACTGCTCTGTACAGAAGATTTTATCATTTTTTCTGTTTCCCTAATCTGAATCATAGAAAGGCTTCATTCACATTAGTGATTTGGCACACTAGGACAGGCACTAAATACAGCTGTTCTCAGAGAAGCCAGTCATGTCTGGGGCTGCAGACCTTCTTGCATAATCTGACTTTCTGTCTCTTCACAATAATAAATGTCAAGTAATAGCAGTCGTATAAAGCAAACTTACATAATTATTGTTGCAGCTAGGAGTCTGAAGAGGCTCCATTTCCTGGCTGAAAAGCAATGAATACTATTACCTCCTTGTTTCCACCAAAACTGAAATGCCTTGCACAAGGCAAGGCATCTGATCAAAGATGCTTTGCAACATGTTTCCAGCTACATGGCACAACCTCTGGCAGGAGCCTTCAACCTTCTACCACTGCATAGTTCTGAGCAAACACAACATATGCAAACCACACACCTCAACACACTGTTTATCTCTGTTCTTGCATACTTCAAACTCATTTGAAAATCCACTTGGGTCATGGACATGGAGGAGAGGTGCACACAGAAGAGGAATTCTACTTAACGTGGGATGCATGCTCACAATGTGACTGGTGAGGGACAGTGTCTGTAGACTTCTCTGCATTACTCTGGAAAATACAAGGACTTGTTTTATACAAGAAGGATGGGTGATACTACTAAAGATGGTAGTCAGGAGAGCAAGGCAAGTTAAGAACACTAGCAAAAAGCCATTTCTAAAAGATATCAAATGAGACTGTCCAAGTAATTCCTCTGTGAGATAATTCTAACAGTTTAAAAGGTTTCATCTTCTGAAGGTTGTGACAAGTCCCATGAGTCTCATCTAAGAAATACATGGTAAGATCCATCCCAGGCAGTCTGGACTATTAGAGACTTAAATCTTCTTAATCCCTCTTGCCTTATTACTTATTTTGTGTTTCCTAGTGAAAATATTTACATTTTTCCTGTATATTTTTTGTAATTCCATCTACTTAGCTATAATATACTTAGTCTGTGATGACCTCTTATCTCCCACCTCCATAACTACAAGTATTGAATAGCTGTCTTCAGGAACCGGTCATAAATGTGATGATGGTACTTGAACCTACTAAACTGATTAAATGCTGAAAGGAAGGATCAGTTTCCAGGGAAAGGCAAGCTAAGGGAGTCATATATAACACACTGCAGACAGAAAAAAGAGCTAGTACTGACCCTACTTAGACACAATCTGCATCACCAAAAAAAAAAAAAGGAAAGAAGTATTTAGAAACCCTTGCTGTGTTGCAGATGCAGGTAGCTATCTTAGACCAAGAGTAACATATATAAAATAAATTTCTCAGAAGAAAGAGGGAGGAAAAGGACCTGCAGGTTTGGGCAGAAGTAGATGAGCTTTGGTCTTTCCAATATTTCACTCAACACTTACCTATCCATTACAACATTAAAAGACTCTTAGTGATGCATTTCAGGTACAGCATTCATTTCCATATGGCCTTAGTTAACTGCATGCAAAGAAAAGCATAAGAGAGAGCAGAAAGCTACAGCCTTTCTGAGTGTAGGCTCACCCAGTGCAAAGCACTTAGAGATTACCCATGGGAATAGCCCTCAGAAGCATGTGCTTTAAAGCAGAGATGCAATTACTTTTGAGAAAAGATGTTCTGTAAAACAACAGCCATTAAAAAGAAAAAATATCAATTTTTAAGTGGGTTCAAAAACAGAGCCCACAAACCAACACAAAAAACCTGTCACTATCCAAAATGATTTCCTGATTCAGTAAAGGGTTGTTATTCAATAGCTTTGAGGAACAAAATTGCATAGCCTCTGAACTGCTTGTTTAAACAAGCATATTCTGAGCGTCAGTATCCATGCAAGTGTCCAGCGAAGTGGCAAAATACATCCAGGCCACAAGATGCTCCAGGCCCAGGAGCACCCGCAGGTCCCGGTCTGTGAAGCTTCCTGCAACCATGAGGCCTCAATGCCATCTACTGGCCATTGGTACCTCCTGCTACCAGCTTACCAGCAAGTAGATGCTGGGCTGTAGTGGCAAGATACACCCTCAAAATGTCTGAATGTGGGCCAGTATGTTCAATGCCTTTTCAGAAATAGGTATGTATTTTAAAAAAGACTCTGTGTGCTTAATAATACTAACAAGTGTGGAAATGAGTGGCTTACTGTACAGTTCTGCTCCTACTTTTTTTCACTTATTATTTGATTAATGAATTGTCCTTTGCCCTACGCTTTCCATTCATTTTCCAAAGATAAGTACACAATGGTTCTGAAGTCATTCTCTCCAGTAAGAAACCACAAGTACTAAGTTTTATTGAACTAATCAATAGAGGTGGGAGAAGAGAAAGAAGAAAGATGTTTCACCCAACTAAAACCCTGTACAGTTTCCTCTGTTGCTGACATGCTATAAATGCTATGAGATCATTTCCTTCTATATCTTGAAACCACTACTGCTAAAACACTACCAGTGAGACTGCTAACACCACCCACCCACCAGTATCTCCAGGACTCAGATTTCTTCTGCTTTTTCTTAGTATATGTCTTCCAGCTCCAGGTTAATCATTTTGAGATGAGTGTCTGGCATTGCCATCCTACAGACAGAAGTTTGCTGTGCAACATCCCATAAGAGTGAGATTTAGCAAAATTACAACTGTCCCATGACATGATAAAAGTGTGTCATGATTTATAACACTTTGCTACAAATACTGGGGTGAGGGAAGTGTTGGTGGCACGTAGTACCAAATAGGATTCAGAGCCCTGGGAAGAGGCACAGAAGTGGATTTTTTTTTTAATGTGACTAAAAATGGAATGCATTTGTAGTACGTACTATGTACTTGATGAACAAGTTGTAAACTGTTGTTGGGCAGAGGGAGAGATGGTGAAGTGAGGACTTGTAAACACAAATGACCCATTTCAGATTTATCCTTCTACTTGTTTTAAAACCTGCCAAATACCAACCAAGGGTGATGATAGCCATGCACATTTTGTTTTTTCTCTGATCATTAAAAAGCAATGTTACTCAGAGAAGGCTCATGTCTTAAAAAAAACAAAAAACCACAAACCAAACCACCAAACAAAAACTCAAACAAAACAGAACCAACCAAACAAAAAACCACAAAAAACCAACCAACCAAACCAACCAACCAAAGAGAATGCTTGAAATAATGCAATAGGTATAAAAAAACAATTGGGATATGGTCCTCAGGCTATATTCCAGTACTTGCCCGGAAACAGATAGATATCTTTGAAGTTGTCCCACTTGACTTGAATCAGTGAAATGTGTCAAAATAATCCCATACAGTGATAGCTGGAAAAGAGTGATAGAATGGGTGATTGCTTCTAGCAAATATGTAGGAAATTAAAGTAGCCTCTTTCCTCCTCTCCCAAAAATAGCCTGAGTATATGGAGCATAACTTGGAGGAAGCAGTAAGCAGCAGAAATGGTAACAGGATGCTATATACACACAGAGGTGAAAGTGTTATGAAGGATAAAAGCAAGGAAGGAGCTTGGTTTCTAGTGAGTAAAGTGAAGCTACCCATGTAATTCACAATGGAAAATTTGGATCTCTACAGAAAGAGTTCTAGAATAAAAATAGAGAAATAGTTACCCTTATCCAAGCATTACTCTAAGATAATTTAGGAGTAAAGAAATCCTAAATGTAATTGCAGTATGCATAATGTGTTACCACACACTGGAGCTGATAATGCAGGGCAATATACTTTTTTAGCCATGCACAACAAATGCAAACCTTTTTAGAGGAGCTCTACTACATACTTCTTCACTGGTCTGTGCTTTTTCAGTGTTCTTCTGCTTTCCAGAAAGCACTGAGTCTCCAGCACATGCTTACTGAGCTCTCCATGTGCACATCAAATCCAGTAATTTTAGTTTGCAACAAGCCTTGCTGCACATTTGCAGAAAGGTGAAATAATACATGCACTGCAAAACTGCTCCACCCTAGGAGCACTGAATTTAGCACACAAAGCAGCTATAAATACATGCATTCATATTTCTGTATAGAAAATAAAGAGTGCTCAACACATACTCCTGCAGGAGAAGAAAGCCATGCAAAAGGCACAAGAGCCATCACACCCAACAAGACAGCTCACTGATTTTGATGTGAAGTGTGACCATCCAGCTTGCTAAACAATTTAGAGCTCTGGATCATCATTAGAAATTTTGTGAGCTTATCATGGTTTTGAGGAGACCTGTCTTTCAGCTGAAAAATTACAAGACAGACTAAGTTAAAGAGGTTTAAATTATGCCATTAAAAGACTATAATAAACTAAATACACCCTCTCCCTGATTTTCTTTGTTGTTATTTTGGGATGGGAGTTGGTTGGTAACAATGGTAAATCATCATTAATAAATGGATTAAATAAGTTTAGTTGACTAATTTAGTCAAGTCAGCTAAGGAGGACTAATTGACTGGTTTCAGTGAAGGTTAAAAATGTAACCCCTGGGGTCATTATGCAGTGAGCTTTGTTGCTGTGATCCTGCAGGCACACACCAAACAGTGCAGAGGTGACTGTCCAAAGCACAAAAACTTCTGATTATATCAATACCTGAAGATCAAATCCAGATTCCTACTACTTGAAAGTGTTTCTGCCAATTGCCAGTCTCTAAGACCCTTGTTCTGATGTCACATGGACGAGACAAAGAGATGAAGCTCTACAACATAATTATTCTCTCAAACATGATTTTAAATTACAAACCCCATTCAGTGCAAAGCACCACAGGCTGGTGCAGATGACCTTTAGAGTACCAATGTGTCAATCTGAAGAAGTCTAAAACCAATAATATCTGCATCAACGTCCTGTGTTTCACTAAAATATCATGTTATTGCATTGTGCAGCACATAAGGAGAGCACTGTACTGGTTATTGGCTTTGTGCAATGGTAGTTGGAATTAATGCATTAAATTTAGGACAGTCACTATTAACTACTACTAAAGTTTTTGTTGCTGCTAGTAAAAATTATCAGAGACCCAAAGTTTTTCATTAAGTGACAGATTTGTACGTTTTCTTGGTTCTGTTTTTTACTTTTTCCAAGATCCTGGGGTGTCCTGCTAAACTGTTTTATGAAGTTTCTGTGCATTTACTAATGTGTCTCTCAGGAAGAAAAAAAAAAAAAAAAAGGGTAAACATAAAATTATATTTCCTGCAGGGAACTGTGATATAATCTGTAGCAATGATGTTCAAGCACATGTCTATGAATATTTGGAAAAAAAATTCAAAATTAGAGTTAAAAACCACTTCTAGCAAAGTTAAATTTTCTGAATAATAACATCACTGAAGTAATTCACAGCCCTCACTAGATATGGATATGCTTTTGGGTATATCCATTGACAGAGAAATTGTAAAGCAGGATTAACTTCAACCATACTAGTTATCAAAAGGGATCTTTGGTTATTTATTTTAAAATTCTATGAATCATCTCATACTAACGCAGCAAACTTTGCAATATTACTGCTAAGCAGCAACTGATAATCCTCAGGCTAACAGTCAATATAATAAACACTTTTCAAAGAAGTCTGTTCTTCACACACCAGAATGAATGATCACTGCCTCTTGAATTTATAAGGAACAGGGAAAGAAATGCAGTTCCACCCAGAACTGCCATCAGAAGGGAGAGGTCTTCTTGCACCTTAAAGTGTTATTCCTGCCTTCTCCCAGCACTCAGCAGATCCTCTGCAAGCCTATTTAATTCACTAAAGCACTAACTGATCCCTCCCCCTCCAAAAACCCCAAACTTTCTGCTGTATTTGTTTTCTGCCATTTCTGTGCCAACTAGCAACTGCAGAGATGCCACAAGGGCATTAGGGCAGAAGCAAAAAATATTCCTTTTAACAGTGACCTCTGAGGGGTCAATTACCTTTTGAGTAAATTTCAGCTGCGTACTTTTTTAAAAGAAAAAAAAAAAAGAAAAACAAAACAAAAAACCAAGCCAAAACACACCAACAAAATTCATTCATTTAATGTTAGGTTAAAATGGAACATGTAGCTCCTACATCACCACTCAGACACCAGTGAAAGCCTAACACAATCTCTGCTGGTTTTACACTGGAAACTTTGTACATTCTGTTCACATTACACACAAATCCAACAGGAAAACAAAACAAAACAAAAAAAAAAATCACACACACACACAAAAGACCTAAATGTCTGATACAGTAAAGCACCAGAGAACAGCACCTGGAGATATCCAAAACTGATACATAGGGAATAAACCTGTTACAAGTACTGCAGCAATTTTACCCTGGTAGATTCTTTTCATTATTTCCATCACATTCAGTTCTTTAATCAATCTCTTTTGTGTATTTGAACAACAAAAATCATTTCTATTAAATGGTTTTCTTTGGGAACTACACTATAATGAAGCTATAAACACATCCCTAGATCTATTGGTGAAGTTTCACATGTTTGATACAAAGAACTACCTGCCTTAATTTACTTATAGTTGCTCTGGTTATAAAATTAAAGTGCAGAACAAAAAATGTAATCCAATAAAAACCAGCAGTTCAAATCCTACTACAAAAAAAAAAAAAAAAAAAAAAAAAAAAAAGTGGCACAGGTTTAAGGTTTATATTTTTAATTTTACTTACAAATATATATGAATACTGGCATTATGAAATAGGTCATACTTTAACATTGTTTGAAACCATCATCCTTATATGTTCTATCCAGAAACACAATTAAGACCACAGTGCATTGACACAAAACAATTGTTTTAATATATCTTTTTTATTTATAGCTTACCCTAAGAGGAAAATGGTTTTGTTCTCCATTATTTTCTGAAAGGGTCATGTCACCTTTCTGTATCAACTTCAAAAGAACACATTTGTTTCAATAACAAAGAATGCAAAACTACACTTTTCTTTATTCTCTTATCCAAGGAGCTCAGATTTTGACACAAGCAAAAGGGAGTATCCTACTATGTATATTACTTGATTTTTTTTGAAGACTGAACAGGCAGAAATTGTGGGGGGGGGGGAGGGGGGGGAAACCAAAGTTAAAATCTAAAGTATACACCTCTTCTTTGTTCCTCTGACAGCTTTTTCCCAGTGATTACAAAGATGGCAGAAGCAATTTTAATGAAGATGGTGCCTCCCAAGTTTGTAAGGCTGGTACTGAAGAGCAGTAATGTGGTAATGAAACTAAAGGCATGCATAAATGTAAAGTACTAGAAAAATATTTAAAATTAGGCTTCTAGAGCACTCCCAGGCCAGTAATATGCATATAAAATGAGCCAAAGCTATCAACTGTCTTTAGCAATACTGATGTTAACGTGTTCTATAAAACCCGAGAGGCTTCAATGATCATTTGCACTACAGTATTTAAATTAGGATTCAGAATCCAAATAAGGAAATTAGATTTAAGAATTTTCACCACAATTCTATAGAACTGTCCATTTGATAAAAGGCTACAAATGCAATTTAAACAATCATTTAACCAACAAGTTTTGGCATCACCCTGATCTAATAGATAGAGCTAGTATGGAGTTGCTTTATGCAAATTGGTCATTTAAGTTCTAAAAAGGAAACAGTTGGGAGACTGAATAAATGAGTTGAACCAAAATTGCCAGGGGGAGAAACTCTTACTCTAAGTCGTTCGTAGGTTGTTACAAAAATGGAAATCTGAAAGGGAAGCTCTTTATGAAGCTCTTTAGCTCTTTCTAAAACTGTGTACAAAACCCAAGGAAAAGCACCTTTTTTTATGAAAACTTTTTTGGTGATTGAACGTTTTTGTAGTTAATTTTTACCTTGCTCCTTGGCACATGGCCATATATAAATATACTAATGAAAATACTGCATTTGTCAGTGTATTACTTATACACTCAACACTTTCAGAATTCAATCATTCTTAACGTTATTATGCCAAATGACCATAAAATTGATTGCAACTACACTAATGATTTTTTTTAGTTAATGCCACTTGTCTAAAAAAAGTAAACAAACCACTCTTTTTTCTCCACATGCATTTAAGCATTTTTTTAATTATCTCCTATCTTGTTTTGTTCTATGAACAGTGTAAATATATACTATGTATTTGCTAAAGGCTCATCTGTATGCAAATTATCTCAAGAACCAAGTATGTTGTTTCCAAGCCTACCAATATAGTACAAAATGCATTATTTTTTAACTACTGTTCTGGAAAAGTTCCACATATGCATTGCTTTTACATATTTTAAATATCTAATACATATCCTAGAATAGGTATTAGATAAGATGCCAATTATTATTTCCTTTAAAAAAAGAATTATAAAGCTTAAACTTTTCCCCCATTTTCACTGTACTTAAAAGAAATTACAAGTCAAATTACAGAAAATTAATTGCTTAGATTCTACAACATGGGAGAAAATTATGAAGTCATAATTTGACTTTCCAAACAAGCCCTGGTATGGATGAAAACAATGTAAAATGCTGCAGGTCCTTCAAGTAACTTTTCACAGCAGTCTACAGCAGGCAGAAAAAAACCCTCACACTGGCCAGGCTTCCTAGCTCACTAATAACTAACCAGTGTTTAGCAGACTATCTCATTCTCATAAATATGCAAAGCCCAATGCCAGCCTAATTACTGTCTAAATAAAAATCCAGTTCTTCTATTCTTTGGCAGGTAAAGACTACTGACAACTGGCCTCTCATCTAGATATAAACTAAAAATTCCCACCCCCCTCATACAGTGCCCACTTTTTTCATTCTAAGGATTACAACCTGGGAGACTTGGTACTCTCAGCAGCTGAAGGACTGTGCTGGTAACTCCACCTGCATGTTCCTGCTGTACATCCATGGGCTCTGATTTTTGAAGGAATCTAAGGCCACTGTTTGAACCCCTAAACTTGAACCAGCAGGTACCAACTGCCCTTTCACTTTTCCCTCTGCCCATACTGTAAAACCACCTGCCCAGCTGGACAGATGAAGATTGAACTATCAAAGCAAAAAAATAGAAAGCTCTTCTCTTGAAACACCAAACTAACAAAAATGATCATGCTCTACTAAGGTGTGTGGAACAAAAGCACAGACAAGAGGGAATAGGAAGTAACAAGCAATGAAATGCAATTATCAGAAAAAAAACAAATAAACAAACAAAAACCCCCAAACAAACAAACAAGAAAAGCCACACACACTCTGAAGAGCAGACCTCCAGATGAGTGTTGCAAAGCACCATTAGCTCCCTAGAGGCTGTGGACAATATTGGCTTAGGCTCTGCAATGACAGAGCAACAGGAAGAGAAGTCCACAGGTAAGACCATAAAGATCCCATGATCTCAGGTTCTTAACATTTTAGAGATCCCTATGTCATAACACTCTTTTTAAAGATGAGAAATGTATTTCCATCGGGCACATGGTCCTACAGACTATGTAAGAAAGGGAACAAAAAACCTCTTTAGTTCTCAAATGTGTTTCACATATTTGAAGAGAGCCTCTGAGTTGGTTCTCAACTTTCTTTTTGGTAAACTTTAACAAAGGTTGGTGCTACAAATGTTTTACAATCATGTGACACAATTAAGCAAACCATTTTGGGGACACTGGAACTTACCCTGCCTGCTCTCCACCCCCGCTTAGATTCTTTGCTGTGTAGTAATAAGCTAAACTCACACTACAGTGGATAAACCAGGAATGTGAATTTCTCTGCCTGCTTATTTTCACAAAGCTTGTGGAAAATTAACTTTGAACTGTTTCTGCTCTGTCAAATTCAATCAAAAGCAGCCGAGAAGTTCAAAATGTCTCAAGTGTCAGTAGGGAGAGGCTGACAGAAAGGATTACTGTGCAGAAAAACCCAGCTGAAAAATACATTCTCTCACCAAAAACATTGTCAGCTTATTGCAGAGTTATATATTTAATAGGTCATACAGTAACACACTCAGCAGAGGAAAATATACAAATGGTTTGACTGGGGTCTTTGTGCTCTCTACTAACTATCCTCACACAATTACATTCTGTTACATGAGCTACCATGGGCACTTTCAGTATTCAGACTTATAAATAAAGTTTCCATAGCTTAAAGCACTGTCTGCTACAAGACTTCTTACCATACTTGGCTCTGCTCACAATTTCCATCTCACGTCTTGCTCCTGGCAGCTCCTACCAGGGTGCTTACCAGCCAGAAGAGGCTGTGAAAATGAGCAATAGGAGAGCAGATCATAGTAACTCTGTATCCTGCCTTCTCAGCTCTCGCCCAGCTTTCCAAGCTCCTCTGGCTGTGACTGTTGCCTCCCCAAGTGAAGGGATGACAGCAGCCAGATGAACCAGAGGAAGCTGTGGGAAAGAGCAAATCAGCTGGACACAGGCAGTGGGAGCTATCAGAGAGGTTCAGAGCTTTTCCCCATCCGTCTCCTCACAGAAAAGTTGTGCTGCCACAAAAGCTCTGCAGACCTGTACTACTTCAGCTTCTAAAGGACACGAGGCAAATACAGATACTTTGCAGATGAGATCCCATACATTACATTGATCCATACATTGGTTTAACATCAATTTTGGAGCTGAATCCAGTAAGTGTAAATGGAAATTAAATAATAATTCTTATTAGACTAAATACAGAAGTTTAAATAACTACAAATCATGCTCTTCCTCCAATACCTTCGCTGCTTTCCCTAAACATTTCAGCAGTATAAACTGTTTATATTTCAGAGGCAAGTGCATACAATAAGTATTAGAGATTGTTTTCAACACAGTAGAGAAATAATTACCCTGAACTTTCTACCTCCCACCTGCAGTTCCTTCCCAAAAGAAACTATTGCAAGGCTAAACAGTGAGCTCATTAGCTCACTGACACTGTGATTCAGAAAACCTACAATGTGCTCATGTGAAACAGTTCTCTTGCATCCTTAAGGCCAACAAAACACAAAGACACAAAAAACAAGAAGAGGAACTTGTAATTTCCTAGTCCTGGAGCTGTTTAACTTTTTAACTTTCTACCTCTAGAATCATCTGTGCTTGGGGAAAAAAAAAAAACAACAAACAAACAAACCAAAAAAAAACCACAGTAAGTTCTTTCATTCTCTGCTGGAGAGGTTTTATAGCAAATCTACAGTAGAGAACTTTTCATACCTACAGTACTTAGTGGGACACAATTTTATTGTGGTAACTAATTAACAGCCCTATTATTTATTAAATTAACTTTGTGTGAGGTTTGTGTTTTAGCTTCAGGTTTAAAACTTCAGTATTCTACATCTTAACCTGATTCTTCATCTTAACCTGATTCTTCTAGAAGGACTCTGATCCACAGTCACACACTACTTCTAATTCCTGGGTCCTGTTCAGGAATACACAACCTTGTCCTGGAGAACACTTCAGCATGTTCTATAGTCCAAGAGAAAACATAGCTCAGCTCAGGTGCTTTCCTAAAAGAGCCAAAAGAAAGAAATAAAGCATAATACAAGTATTAAGTGGGTAGAAACTCTTTTACTCTGGTGCTCTTGACACAGGGTAAACAGAGATATTTATAATGAGACTTGCTGCAGTGGAAGAGTAGTAAGTAATCTAGAACCCACTAAATTTCTAAATTCATTCCAGGCTCTGAATAGTTGTAAATGTAAATGTAAAGAACTTTCTTAGATCATAAAACCTTCAATGTACAGAACTGTTCACACAGGTCATGAAACAACTTACTCTATCCTCCACCCCTGAGGCCCTCACAGTACTGCAAGAAATTATTTTGACTTATGGTTTATGAACACAGTCCACAGACACCCGAAGAGATAGCTTGTCAAATCTCTCTCTACATCATCTTCCTGTTTGCTGACTTTCTCAGAAGATTGAGCCCCTAAATCCTGTGACTAGAAGGAATCAGATTAGCCCAGATAATTTAATGGGGGGGGGCGGGGGGAAGTGGGAAGAATAGCTGGCAAGTATAGAAACATGCATATACTATTTTTTTCTTCCATAAAAGCTGATTCTTGGAGGCCTGACTTGACAAAATTACACACAGCATTCATTTCTATCATTTGGGGGTCCCAAAAGACCTTTTCTTGCAGCTTTTGGAGGAAACTCTCAGCACTATGTGAAATCAGGTTGAATTAGATGAAAAATAGAGCAGGTCTAATTTGGCAAGATCCAAACACAGCCTACTGAAGTCCTAAATTTAAGATAAAATAGAAATTGCTACATTTACAGGTTTTATGCCAAAAATACTTCCCATTTCTGATTCAGAAAACCTTCCCTCACTCATAAATTCTGATTAATTGCCAGCTTTTAGTTTCTGTGTCCTCTGAAGCAAGCTGATTTCTGCATTTTTTTTTTTAATTTTTTTTTTTTTATTCTCAGGGTGGGGAGAACCCCCTTCACAGAAAAATAAAAGAGATTTTAAAATCCTACAGCAGTCCAAAGGAAACAAAGCCTCATATTCCTCCCCTTACTTCAAAATACACACCACAGAATGGAGTGTAACCATTTACATAAAAATTTAGGGATTACAACTTCCTTTTAGATAGGTTAGATGATGAAGATATTTTTAATATTTTTTCTTTTTTTTTTTCCTTACGTTGACATTCAACAGTAACCATGCCAAGTTTATTTCTATCCCTACTTCTCCATTCACTGAAGAAACTCACAAGTCTCTCCTCAGCTTCTATTTTCAGAATTCTTTCTTACCCATTATTCACCAAGAAAGTGCTTAAGATTTGCCAGTACTAACATGACCAGTGTTCTTTTGTTTGGTAACACTACAGAAATATTAAGACGACCAAGGGAATCTTTCACTTTATTTCTCCTATCCAGATGACACAGACCTTTATTCTGAGCAGACAAAAAGTTCTGAACACACTGGGGAGAGAAATAATATACAAGATTACTAGACAATAAAAACAGGCCAACAATTTGTGCTTGTCATTGCACAAATACCCTAAATCTAGAAGAATACTCCTCACACACACCAGAGTAAATGAAAGCACTTGTAATTATTCTATAAAAAGAGTGTGAAGGGCAAGAAAGCTTAGAAAAGAACTCTGAACGTATAGGTTTGCATCCAGAAAAAGGCCAGTTTGTGATATAGGGTGAAAGCTGCCCTTTTTCCTAGATCCAAGCTCACCTGCAATAAAGGTTGCCAATACCTGATCATGTAAAAATTTTGGATTCTTAAAATTCAAGGCAAAAGGTCATTTATACCTCAAGAACAATTAGCAGTAGTGTAGGTGTATACACTTTAATGCAGCCACAGGGCAAAGAGGGAAGGGGTGGAATTCCCACCATAGGACCTGAGGCCATGTGCTATGGGCTGCACGAAGTTCACAAGGGTAGAAGGATCCTGCAGGACCCTCTCCTCTCTTCCAGCAAATATGCACTGTGATAAAAACAGACAAACCAACAAAACAACCCACACCCATATAAATAACAGTCCAGACAAGATTTGGTCACATAAAAAACAAAAGCCGAAAGTGACTCCAAAAATCTGGAATCAGGTTCACAAATGAAACTCATCAAAGTCTCCTTTTTGCCCACCAGCATTTTAAATGTTTGATTGGTTTTGGTGTTATTACCATATTTAATTTGCAGATCTATTTGCAGAATAAGCTCTGGTCTTCTCCCTATTGACCTATTAAATAGGGATAAGATGAGCAACTACCATTTCTAAGGCTCTTACATAAAGCTTATAACTGTTTATAATTAGTTTAAGCCAGCAGTCTCTTGGGTATCTCTTCGGGATACAGCTGCAAGGTCTACCACCTCATACCAACATCATTTAACCTTGGTTATTTTCTAAATCTTAAAGCTGAAGTGCACCACAATGAGTGTACCCAAAGTTGTAAGCTCTTGCTTTATCTCTGCTCCATTGCCTCTCTCAGGCTCACTCCTAACACACAGAAGATTCTTTTCTCTGCTTGGTCACTTAAGGTGGCCTGAATTCAAATTGACTGCTGAAGCAGAGGGAGAGAAGGAGGGAGATGAAAAAAAGGAAGACTCCATCCCCCAACTCTGGGATTTTGCTGCTTCTTTTTGGGTGGCAGTTTCCTGGAAGGCCCCTCAGTATTACTACATCCATTGTATCTGTCAGCTCTAGGGAAGTGGAAAGCATCTCTAAATTGTTGGGCTCGTCTGCATTTGCTTCAGACACTACTTAAACATCAATAGGCAGAGCAAGTCTGTTCCTGCTATGGGGAATTTTAAGTTCTTCAAGGTTTGTAACAGGCTTCCCCAACAAGAAAACACAAACTGGTATTTTATCTGACACCAGTTGCTCTTTCCATTTCTTTCCAGGCATCCCTCAGAATACACTGCCTAGATCCCTCTCACCCAAGCACACCCAATGTGTCAGGGGAGGAGTAAACTGAACTACCCCTGACACAGCACGATTTGCAGATAAAATCTCCCATCTTCCTTTCCCCATCCTCTGCACCACAGAAAACTAAAATTTTTTTGCCTTTCAAATAAATGTAAGCACTAGTGAGAATGCATGTAAAACAATGTTGCAGCTTCTCTGGAAACAGGACCCACAGGCTGGTGTAAATCATGCTCTAAAGCACCCTGAAATCCTTCATTTAGAGAATAACTGATACTCAGCATGTCGTAACAGAAGTGGAAAACATACCAGATCTAGTGCAACCCTCAACAGTTTAGAATTCTTCTGTAACTATATAGATGCCAAGTAATCCTGAAGAAACTGGGGAAATGCCTAATATGCCAATAGCATTTGTTTAAACCTGATACTTGGTAGCATGTGTTAAAGTAGGAGAGAATAAGTTCTAAGAAGGAAGAAAATACTCAAGATATTTGAAGCTTACACATTTAAAATATTTCAAAATAAAAAACTGGGGTTGTGAGCCTCCAAATATTAAATCTGTTTCAAATTTAAGACTCACTTTTACTTGTTCACTTAATTAAGCATAGGAGAAAAACTATTTGTTTACAAATACAAATTAAAAAAAACAACTTTGCTAGGAGCAAAATAAATCATGAAATACAATTTTCTTCCATTTCAAAGCATTTTGCTACAATTTAGTGAAGGTTAATATTACAATGTTACCCTCTTCAATTTATTTCCCTATTAAGCATGCAATTTTCTACTTGGCTAATCATTTAAACATGATTATGAAACAAGAATACACACATCACTGAGTTCCTATTGAAGAGCTCAAAGCTCATTTATTAGAAGTTAGCCATGTCAAAGAAATGAAAGCAGGTAAATGGAGTTTTACTGCTGACTTGTATCAAAACAGTATCAGTTTTTATACAGTTGGATTTTTCCCCCAGGCTGTGGCAGGCAACGAGGAAGGGAGAAAAATTAGTACAGCACATTCTTTTCTTTAGTAATTATGATTTTTAATTATTCTTATTTATAGCATTTTTATTTAAATACAAACTACAATCTTTCATGAGGAATAACAATTTATAAATTTGAATACAGAGTTAAAAAATCCTTATACCACTCTAAGATATACATTAAAAAGGGAATTATGTATTGCTACCTAGTTTCTTTGCTCTAAACAGGTTTAACCGGTAGTGAAATGAAACAAATCTCTGGAACCATTTTCAAATTAAACTCATTTTTTACAACTAGCAGTTTGTAGTCTAGTGGCCTTTCCTTTTCAGATATTTCACTGAGTTCTTCCTCCCCAGTTACCATGCAGCCAAAGATCTGTTTATCAGCCTGGGTGAAAGAATAGACATTGACACTTGTTGTATAGTAATCTAATCATTAACTGGAAGAGCTACTAAAAATAGGAAAGAACAAGTTCTTCAAAATAGAAGAGCTTTTATAACTAGTGATCAAAATATCAGAAAGCTCCAGCCAGTGCTCTGAGAGGATCATTAGTTCAGATGGATAAAAGCCCTACAGCAGCATTCAACAAGCTTTCTGACCCATAGAATATAGCCACGTGGTAGCTACGGGCAGGAAAGCAGAGAAGAAGAAAAACTGTGACAAAAGTGACAAATATCTACCCAACCTTGTAAGCAGGAGAGATCACAAAGTGCTGGCAAGCAGCAGGGGGAGGGCAGCTAAATTGACAAATAGAAGCAAAAGAACAAGAACATTGCTTCTGTCAAGGGAAGTTCAAGACACCTACATATTGGGAGTTGTGTGGAGGACCTGAGTCCTAGAGGCACTGCTCAGCCAGTGACTGGCAATTTGCCTCCAGCTTTGCTTATCTGGCCCTATACACTAAATGCACTCAGTGATGCTGTGCAAAATTCTCTGTATCCTCATTTCATATTGGGTTGCCTGGTTACACAAAAAAATTAAAATTCAGAGATATTTTATCATTGAATGCCAAGAATTAAATAGTCATAGCTAAAAAAGACAAGAAAAAACAAATTTCAGAGGAGCTTTTGACATCATTACTTCAAATCTAAAAGAGCAGAAAATGCTTTTTCGCCACAGATCTTCAGGAAACACATTAGGATCTGATCTGATATCAGTGCTGCAGATTATGCTCTCTGATTTGGCACTCCCAGCAAGACTTCCAAGCGTACAGCATCTTCAGAAAACACAGAGCTCGCTCATGGTGGTATTCATGAATTCCCTATAACACTGATGGGGACAAGAGTCAAGCTGCCACGATGTCAGAAGAGAAAGGAAACAGCTTCCACTAACTGTTTGGGTTTGGTTTGGATTTGGTGCTTTTTGTTTGGTTTCGTGTTTATTTATTTATTTAAGGAGATTTGATGGTCTTGGGAAGAAAAGTGTAGCTTTCTCCACTGGGACACAATTCTTCCATTTACTAGAAACTGGGAGATTCCTCATAAAGCAGATTCAAGGATGGCCTTTCTATTTAGAGGCTTAGAATGAACCAGTATTTGAACACAGCGTAATTAATTTTTAAATGTGTTTTTACTCTCAAACTACGAGAACAACAAAAAGCAGTGCAAGTTTTACCACTATCTACTTAATCATCATGAAAGAGACCAAAAATTTATGTTGAAACAGAGAAGGTTACTATAATGTCAGTTACAAATAGACCCACTCCAGCACCTGCAATCATCTTTAAGATTCCTATCAACATCAGCAGGTTTTTTAGCCTGCACTTTGTTGGGCATGGTTCATTAAATATAAGGCTATTTCTTAATGACTGACTTTTTGCTCCAGATTAATTGCAATCACAGCCAGATGCATTCAGTCATACATGGGGAACAGTAAAACCTGCATCACATGCAGCAAAAAACAACAATAAAGCTTCCTTGTAACCATGCAACACAGTACCTACAAGGGACTGAGCATGCCAAAACCAGAAACTGAACACCTAAGGCCTGACAGAAGTGCTAGCAGCACACTTAGAGCTGCTGAAGGTACTGCTGATGGACAGGAAAAGCAGATAATTCATCTCCTACCCTGTCTTCTGCTGAATCTCTCATCTTGCAGAGGCCACGATTCACAGACTCCCTCCTTTCTCCATTAACACATCCCAACATTCTAGGCTGAAACTTCTGCACTGTGGTTCCCAATAATACAAGCCATCAGGATAGAGATGAACTGCTGGAGTCATTTTAAGGTCCCAGCATCATCGTGGTGAAAATAATTTGGCTGTTGATACCTTCTACTGATATTGCTGCCCTAGCAATCTGGCCACATAAACTGACTAATTATCTGCTCCCTTGGTTTCATGTCTCTTTCCTAGTTATTGTTATGCAAATCTCAAATACCTACACTTTGAAATGCATTTTTATATATCAAAAAATATGTATATGTCTATTGCTTATTCCTTTAATATTTCAACTCCAGAATTTCAGCAGCTATGAAAAGTTGTTCTACGTTTCATGGCAATCTTCCCTCCCATCAAATCTCAAAAAAGTGATATGGATTTTTAATAAAATAAATAAATCTATCAGTCCTGGATACTGCCATCACTATTTGCCCTGGTCATTATAACACCTAAATGAGTATTCCACAAAAGGATCATATAGCCTTAAGGTCTGTAAGTAAGAGGAAATTCTTCTAACCCTGGTGACAGCCACTGCCATTCAGTACCTAGGAGAATTCAAACCATTCAGCTGCTCTGCACACACAAGGGACAGAGCCAATTCCACCTTCTCAACTTGACTGACTCTGCCACAGTCTGAAAAGCAGAGAAAGGCACAAACTAGTGAGTGACTGTGACACCTATGGGTGACAACAGTTAAGGGCTGTGATCACATTGAAAACAAGTATCATATTTTTTAGAGAAGTATCACTAAGAAATAAGATTATGGTTTTTTGTTTCAGCCAATAGAAATTATTACACAGCAGCTGTCACACATAATTTTCCTTTTCTGCCTTAGTTAGACAGTAGCAGTAATGTCACTACTTATTAGCTGTTCCACTACTATTAAATTAATAATATTTGCTATAAGAAACTCACTATAAGGTGAGGAAGACACCTTCCAGGAGGGTCAAAAATGTTCATACATTATACTTAAGAATATACAGCTTATGTCAGTGCTTTCCAATGTTCTTGAAGTCTAGGGTACTACTGAAGAGAACTGCATATAATTTTAACTGGCAAGAAAATCCTAGCAAAGACCTTGAGGGACTAGTACACCTAATTTGCTATATTTGACTAAGCAACAACTGTCACAAACAAGGAAGTTTACATAATAAAACACAAAATATTCAAGTGTTTTGTACACTAGTATGGAAAGTTTTTTCAGACACTAGTGTCCTTCATGCAGGAAGCGTAACATGCTTATTCTGCTAAACTGCCAAAATCATCTGCATTGTGTTGAATTGGCACAAAAATAAGCAGATAATGAAATTACAGGTGTCTAAAACAATTACTTCTCTTTCCATAGAGCAGTCTGAATGGTATTTCTTTTCGTTGCTTAAATGTCATGATACAGTTAAACATAACATGCAGCTAACTAAATAAAATTACCTTATTTTAGACTCTTCCACTATAATAAACTGATTTTGTTAACTGTAGAAAATGCAGGGCATAAAAGAAACATTAACTGTAAAATGCACAAGCTTTACAGAATTTGCTGTTACTTATGAATACCAAGATATTCCTCTTAAGTAAATCTTATCTAGGGTGGACACATAAAAGAGGTTCTGGTTTTAAGCTTTTTTCTCCCCAGTATATATATAACCTTTGCAATAACCATATTTAGTATATTCTCCCACACCCTGCAACAGGGTGCACATTTGAGCTCAGTATGATGTTCATTATCATTGTACATTTGCTTTCAAGCTATAGATCACTACTGCATACTGTATTTTCTTTTGTTCCAGTTTGATCAAGGGATCTTTGTTTGACAACATCACCTTCTTTAACAAATTCTTTTGGGAAAGGGACACATTAAAGACAAGGAAAAGCGACTGCAGAAGAGACATGGATTTCATTAGACTTGTGGTGATTGTAACAAATGCCACATAAAATGAAAAGTCCTTTAATCTCTGCAGAGGCATGTTGTTACCTAACATCTCACTGGGACAAGCAATTCTAAACTGCTTATAACAACCTAGTACAATTAATTTGCAGAACAAGGACACTTCACTTTGAAAGCCAGTTAAATTTAGCCAAGAAAAAAGTGGTTGCTTTTATCCTGCAAAAAACAAAAGTTGTCACAGTGAAACCATAGTAGTACCAAAACAGCTATAGCACAATTATTAAAATGAGGAGAAAGGGCTCCATAGATAAACAACAACTTTAAAGCTGCCAACCAAGGAGAAGACAACTCCTAAGGGCAATACAGAGAACACTACCAAGAATTCTGATTCCCTTGGACAAAACTTGGTTTTTTAGCTGTATCATAGACCTCCTGATGGGCATATGAATGTTAATGAAATATACAAATACTAGCATAGCAGCAATGTTGGTATTCCCATTCTTAATTTAATCACAATTCATAATAACAAAAAGATTGGAGCTAGGTTATTCTCCAGATGGGACACAGATTGAGAAAAATATTTGGAGGACTGACTACAAGCAGCATAAAATTCCACTGTCCTCTCCTATATGAGCCTAAAGAGGTTGCTGACGGTGATGGAGAGGGTCGGAAGGAATGTTAGCAATCTTCCCCTTTTGACCCACATCAAGCCTGAGATCACAAAGCAGCTTTGCATGGAGTCCATGAAAGTAAATGCAGGCCACACACAGGAAGGTCTGCTCAGCTGGCACAGACTGGTGCATGTGCATTTTTTAATTTTTCTTTAACTTCTTTGATTTATGACTCAGTTACACAGTAGAGTGTACATCTGATCTCTATATTGAAACTATTGCTGGTTTTTATTATTTGATAAATCAGCTTTATTTATGACTTATATACCCTCTTACTGCTACTTCCAGACTTTTCCAACCACAGAAGCAAATGCAGGTAAACACATCACTGTATTTCATAACTTTCCACTGAGTTTCCCCAGAAGGCAAGGCTAGGTCCTACCTGAGGGAAACGTGTTACTCTTCAGACTTGTTACATTGTGTGTGAGCACATTTAGTTTCTTACCTCTGAAACCTGAGTTTTAAACACCACAGTGATTATGAAACATTGTGTCATAGAAATCAGGGGAAAGTCTCATTCTATTTACATAACACCTCATGCATCAATAAACCCCTGTATCACCTGCCCTACTCCCCTACTGCTCCCTGCCACAAGGTTGCTAAGGCCCATCTCTCCCCAGCTCCTGAAACCAAACGCTGCAAAACTGAGATGTAAGTCACATCACTGAAACGAGTAGAGGATGAAGAGTTTAACCTGTATCACTATAAGAAGAAATCAAGGAAAAAGAAACCAACAAAAAAAAAAAAAAAAAAAAAAAAAAAAAAAAAAAAAAGCAAGAGTATCATACTGAATTAAAGTAATTTCACACAGTGGTAACAGAGAGAAGGAGGAGAGTAAAGAGGTTTTTTAAGCAAGGATCAGCAGACCAGAGTAGATTTGACACATCAGATGACAGGGTTGTAGGGGCAGGGCAAAACAAAAAACCCCAAACCCAACACACCAAAAAAAAAAAAGTTCTCTACTGCGTGAGTGAGTTTGGAGCTAAGGGGCTAAGGCACTGAAATGAGATGTTGAAGCTATAGATTAAATTCCCCATTTAGGAAGCCCTGTAAGTTCAGGCTCCAGGTTGAACCTTTGGAGTAATGTATGCTCCTGAATAGAAAAGCTGAGCACACCTGCACTGATTAGTGCTGTTCAACATGTCAAGTTTTTAAGATTTTTTTAAAGTTATTTAGGAGATTCTTGCCTTCTCCTTATTCACTGTAACTTGTTCACTCCAGGGGTTCCTATCCCAGAGTATGACTGAATCATACATTTGCAAAGCCATGACTTAGGAATTGATTTACCTTCTCAGACACATGTGGATGGATCTCTCTGCAGTATTCTTTGAACAGGAGCAAGCAGAATCCAGAAGTAGAGAGCAAGAAGAAAGAAAATTGGCTCTTCCATCAGAGACTGAAAAAACTGAATCACACCAATAGATCATTCATCTACAAAATGAGGTCATGCCTGTGGTGCAACAAGTCATTTACTTGTAAAAATACGTCATAAAAGCAACAAGTCCACATCCAGAAACATGCTGGACTTGTTAACATCTTTGTCAGGTTGCAGGTATGGTACACTTTATGAATTTCAGCCAAAGTCCTCAAATACAGTAATGAAGGCTTTGGGGATGTGCAAAAAAGTTTAAGGCCAGAAAATCAGAAGTTGTACGGTTATTTAATTTTCCCTAATGTAAAGCTCAAGAAAACTTAAATACAATCACTTTGTAGCTACTGTGCTTAAAATCCCCAACAACTTTAAGAACAAGTCTAGGTCCAGGTAATACTCTCAGGGGAACTGTTTTAAGGGGCCATGAGGAGTATCTTCCATCTTTTACTTCCTTTACCTCACCTTTTAAGGAACTTGCTTCACTGCTCTGAGTGACATACATCCCAGCTTATGTACCTCAGATATTACACAAAGGAGTCATATGAATATGGGGCAATCACATAATTGCCTTAGATCTAATCTCTGATGAGAGATAGTTACTTACAGAAATGGCCTAAGATATCTATCAAAGGAAAAAAAAAAAAAAAAAAAAAAAAAAAAAACAAAAAACAAAAAAAACAAAAAAAAAAAACAAAAAAAAAAAACCAAAAAAACCCACCAAAATTAAAGCTACCACCAAAATTAAATATACCATGTAGTTTCTCTTTTTAAATAAAATCTAAACCTCATAGTGACCTCCCCTCTTTTTATTTATTTATATGTTTTTGAGTAGAATGTTTTTATTTACAGAAGAGTACTGAGTCCCTGGAGGTAAGCAATGTATAGTTTTTGAAGAAGTTATCAAATGTATTCTCCCAGAGAATTATTGTAAAAATCAAAATAAAAAATCAAAAATTATTGTGAAGTCACTATTACTCTTTCTAGTTTGGCCAGGTTAACCTCTCCCTAGTGCTTATCACGCAATTATTACTTTAAGCTACTACTGTTACTTTTCATTATAAAATATTTCTCCCTATAATTAGACTTCTTCAAACTTCTTTTTTCTTTCCTTGAATACAATATTGATTGTTAGAACAGAAGGGCAGGTGACTATGTTTACATAAAGTTTTCCGTGTCTTGTACCCCAAAGATACAATTGTAAAAGCATACTATGCTTTGTATACTCCCCTCTCTCCATTCACAAGACCATGCTTTAGCTCCTCACCCAACTGTCTCAACAAATTCCCACAACCACCTTCATAAAAGGGTCAGTCCTAAAGTACAGAAGAAAAGCAGCTGGGATTCCTCTTCAACACAGAGAAAACCACAAATGAGGGGAAAGAATTGAAGAAACAAGGACAATTCCAATGACTCAAACTGTATTCATAAAGAAACACCTGCATTTCTGCTCCTTACTGCTCCCATGATGAGCTTTCCTTTCCCATTACAAGAGTAACTTTTTTACTTCTAAAATCCACTGTGGATTCACATAAAAAACTAGACTCATCTCAACAATAAAAAGCTAAAACTATCGACTTTTCACCCTTGTCTGGTGTGACTGGGAGTTCTTTGCCCAGTAGAGTTCAGTAATTTTGTGACTAATTTTCTCTGAACCAGTCCTAAAGATAAACAGGTGTTTTGAGGAAACTGAACTTGCACAGAAACTGCTCTGTTGCCTGAGGCTTCACTAAACTACTAAAGTAACAAAATGAGAATGTGATTAGGGGGTAGAGAAGAGAAATTAAATAAGATCTCCCTCAAAATATGAGGACAAGAAACCAAAAAGCAGATAATATTTTAATAGTAGGACACGTGCAACAAAACCCCACAGAATAGCAATTTGAGGCAAAAACAAGTCATAGAATTGGCTGGGTTGGTAGGGACCTCAGAGATCATCAAGTCCAACCCTTGCTCCACTACCACTGCAGTTCCCAGCCCATGGCACTGAGTGCCACATCCAGTCTCTTTTTAAATATCTCCAGGGACAGAGAATCCACTACTTCCCTGGGCAGCCCATTCCAATGCCTGATCACCCTCTCTGTAAAGAAATTCTTTCTAATGTTCAACCTAAACCTTCCCTGGCACAACTTGAGACCGTGCCCTCTTGTCTTGCTGAGGGTTGCCTGGGGAAAGAGACCAACCCCCACCTGCCTACAACCTTTCAGGGAGTTGTAGAGAGTGATGAGGTCTCCCCTGAGCCTCCTCTTCTCCAGACTGAACACCCCCAGCTCCCTCAGCCTCACCTCACAGGACTTGTGCTCGAGTCCCTTCACCAGCCTGGTTGCCCTCCTGTGGACCTGCTCCAGGACCTCAATCTCCTTCCTGAACTGAGAGGCCCAGAACTGGACACAGGACTCAAGCTGTGGCCTCACCAGCGCTGAGTACAGGGGAAGAATCCCTTCCTTGGACTTGCTGGCCACGCTGTTCCTGATACAGGCCAGGATGCCATTGGCCTTCTTGGCCACCTGGGCACACTGCTGGCTCATGTTCAGCTTCCTGTCAATCCAGACTCCCAGGTCCCTTTCTGCCTGGCTGCTCTCAGCCACTCTGTGCCCAGCCTGGAGCTCCCCATGGGGTTGTTGTGGCCAAAGTGCAGGACCCGGCACTTGGCTGTGTTGAACCTCATCCCATTGGAATCAGCCCAACTCTCCAGTCTGTCCAGGTCCCTCTGCAGAGCCCTCCTGCCTTCCAGCTGATCCACACTCCCCCCCAGCTTAGTGTCATCTGCAAATTTGCTGATGATGGACTCAATCCCCTCATCTAAATCATCTATAAAGATATTAAACAGATCTGGGCCCAACACTGATCCCTGGGGGACACCACTAGTGACCGGCCGCCAACTGGATGCAGCACCGTTCAGCACCACTCTCTGGGCCCGGCCCTCCAGCCAGTTCTAACCCAGGTCCGGTCGACATACAGGGCCCTCAGTTTCCCTCAGAAGGGAGTCACCAACTACAACTACCCTTCTTTTTTTCTTTATAGCTGTAGTTGTAACCCGTCTGGTAGACAGGGGGCGAACAGGAGATCTTCTGAGTGATTCTCAGAGTCCAGGGCCTCATATCTATTCTCTAAGGGCACCTGGGGAGATGGTGGGGGTTGGGAGGGGACTCTTTTGTCTCTCCGATGAGGGACCTGTTTCCATTCCCTCCCATCCACCTGCTTTGCTCCAACTGCCTGATGGCAGGAGGGGCAGGGCTTCACCGTCTCCTTCTGGACTTCTTCTGGGTTAGAAAGGGTGAGACTCCACCAGTCAATTTCTCTTTCACTGTCCCTAATACTTCTTAGTCTCTCTACCTCCTCCTTGAACTGCCACTGGGCATAGCAAGTCATTCACCTGCTCGCATCGCACACAGACCCCACTCACACTGTCCTCTGGTGCTAACACCAGGCTCAGACACTCTACACAGCCAGAGGCCTGAACAGCTACATCCCTCTTGCTGTCCCTCTTCAGGGGTTCCGTCTGTGTGGACAGACCCTGGTCTTAACAGCACCAGGTTTTGCTTTTTTGGAGACCACTGCTCCCTCAAGAGAGCTGGGAGGTGGCTGTGCCCCTCCTGCTTGCCCTGCCTGAGTGAACTGCCTCACAAACTGCCGTGCCCCATTCCTGTTTGCCGCCCTCCTTGCAGCCCTTTATATTCCTCTCGGCAGTGCTGGGTGCTGCCCCCTTATCAGCTGATTGGCCTCACCTGAGACCACCAGCAGAAGGTGGGGCAGCGCTGGGTGCCGCCCTTTTATCAGCAGACTGGCTTCACATGAGACCGCCAGCAGAAGGTGAGGCAGCTCTTCACAACCCTTTATAGCCCTCTCGGCAGTGCTGTGTGCCACCCCCTTATCAGCTGATTGGCCTCACCTGAGACCACCAGCAGAAGGTGGGGTCATTTGCACGAGTCATTTGCATACAATGTTTCTGTGAAGATGGAGGTTTCCCAAAGCTTCAGAACTTTGTCACATTTGGAAGAAAAATAGACAGCTGACCAAGTATCTTCCTAATGCTGAGTAATTCCTCACCAACTGCACGATCAGGACCATCAATAGAGAAATTCTGACCCCACAAAAAATAAACGGAGAACTTCAGTTGATAATTATAGCTGGGTGTGGTTGTTCATAGCCTTTACTTTTTCATAAAGCAAACTAATTATCATGGAACAACATAGAGAATCTAGATTCCCTTTTTTTAAAAACACCAAACAAAACAAATAACCAAACCACTTAAAAAGACAGTATTAATAATAGTACCATGCAAAGATCATAAGACTGACCTACATCTGTTCCATGAGAGTTAACTGAAAATGACCTCTATCAGGACTACTTTAATAGTACATTCCAAAATAGTTGCTATACACTGAGCTTTAGGTTTTAAAGTCTTTATGAAGACCCTCAATAAGAAACAATCTCTCATATGACATGCATATGCTATCAAATATTGTCATTGCAGAATCTTATGTTAGTTTCTGCTACTAAAAGCAGCTTTCAACACAGCCAGTTTAAAATAATACAGAAGATTTCTCAGAAGCTTAGCCAGCTCTTGCTTCAGCACTAGTACGCAGGCAGATGGGAAAGTTTCAGCCCATAAACTCTCCCAGCTCCAGCTATGCAGAAGTTTCATGAGCTCATAACAATTTCTAAATCATTATCAGATAGCATCAATAACACCCACTGATAAAGTCATGATGCATACATCAGATATTACATGGAAACTTTGAACAGCTTCTCCTTTGAAGGGCACCAACCTAAGAATGCCCTTGGAGAATAACTTTCTGAATTTAAAGGAGATTGAAGGAAATATGATGCCTTTGCCTCTTCAAGTTAGTGGGAACTGGAATTTTAGATGAATTTAATAAAAGAAGTTACAATACAACTAATGAACTAAAACCAAATTCTATTTTTTGTGGAACATCACAAAGGAGCACAGAAGGAAGAGTTGCCACCACTCCAAGACTAAAGAGGGTGTTTTTTTTCTCAAGACAATACTAAAATTGGAGAAGATTGTAAGAGTACCCACATTCATCCCATTAAAAATGAGGCAATGATTGATACAAGCAGACCACAGCCCCTCAGAATTTTGCTGTCACTAGTCAATATTTTAACAAATCAATGTTCTTTGCTGTCTTCCTTATCCTCATCCTCCTCTCTTCATCTCACCATATCCTGTCTGCATAATCATACTGCACACCAGAGAAAAGGAGAACAGAAACATACAGAGCAAACAATTTGTCTCTTGTGTGAATGCTAGCATAATTCTAAAGTTGAGAACACCAGCTATGAGGACAAACTATCAGGCAGTAAAAGTAGCAAAGTTCTGGCATTTCTTAACTACTAAAAGATGAAAGTAACCATTTTTCATTACTTTTTTCCTATCTCCTCTCTAGATTAAAAAGGAAAAGAAAGTAACATTTTACTTCTGATTTTTGCCATATTTCTCCAATTTTTTCAGGGGAAAAAGGGAATTTAAACTAATATTGTTACATTAAAGAAGAAAAATATGTTTAAACTATTTTTAAGGATTTGCCTATAAAAATTCAAACCTAAATTCTCATTTTCTTCTTAGAAATAATAATGGCATCGTAACTACCTATTTAACATTATGCACTTCAGAATCCAAGTATAAAACCTACAGAAATGTATTTTACTACCCTCATATGCCAGCTTCTCTGGCACTCTTTGCTTCTCTGAAAAAAGCTAAGAAATGCCATGAGCTATTTAAAAAACAAACAAACCAAAAACAAACAAAAAAACCCCACCAAAAACTTTGGGACAAGTTAGTGTCAGACTCCTTCAAAATACTAAAGAAACTTTGCCCAATTCAAGATTAAAACCCCATGTTTTTCTCAGAACTAGTGTAACATGCAGGTCTTTTATTATTCTGAGAGCCATTCCAACATGAGTACAAGTACCATTTTCAAGAGCTAATCAAGAAACTTAACATATATGGGAAACAGTCACACTTCAGACAACACAGAGTGGCAAAACTAACTTTCAATGGGTAATCAACCACTGGATTAGTTTATCAAGTTTTTACATGGTGTCAAGAGTCCTGAACTTTGAGAAGCAGAGTATGTAACAACAGAACTCCAAGAACTTTGGAGTGGGGGAAAAAAAAAAACCAGACAGGGCTTTGGGGTCTTGGGATGGCTGTTTGGTTTTAGCTACAGAACACTGCCATTTCCCCAAAAGTTTTCAATGATCAAATTAAAACCAGGTTTATTACTGTTTTTCAGATCAATGAATGGACTTTGGGTCTTTCATTTCACATCTGAAAGATGATTCTGTGAAATAAGTTTTCCAGTTCAACAGTGAATTATTTTTGTTATGTGCAAAAAATACAGTTTCCATATTTGAACATGTTTGGGTTTTTCTCCCCCCACAAAACAATATAACCACTGTCTACAACATCCAATTTCAACTTAAGTGGGGAAAAAAAAAAAAAAAAAAAAAAAAGCATTAAAAGTTTCTAATTTCTAAAATTCAAACTAAAATCTCCTACAAGCCACAGATAGTCTCCAAATTTTCAGTATTGTAAAATGCCCAGATATAAACACTATAGAATAAAACACAACTCTGTCGGTGACCTACAAGTATAATTAACTTTTAACCATTAACTTCCAGTAGTATTCAGAGTGCTGAGGCCTAAAACTTTCAGAGCAAAAGAAATTTAAAAAATTTTTAAAAAGCCATTCAACTTTCCTGTTGCTTTTTAAAAATACAAACTTCCAAACGAAATTTTTTAGAATATGTTGAAATAACATCCTAATAATTAACAGCAAAGCAGTACAGCAGTTTGGAAATATCCTCAGTAGCAGGTTACTTTCTTTCCTATGACATCTGAGTGATTTTGACTCTCTCTGCAGACTGCAGAAGTTATCTTGGGAAAAAAACAGATACAGAATTAAAAAAAAATTTTAAAAAATTTAAAAAAGAAAGCGTATGACCAACAAATTAGTATCCAGAAAAAAAGGGAAAGGTAATAATTTTTATTGTGACAAAAATCCCCAATCTTATCCTCTGGCAAGTTATCAACAGAGCAACAGCATATGATAATACAGTATAATTTTGTAACAGAAATCAAGCAATGATTCCCACAGAAAGGACATCAGGACATCTAGGACAGCAGAGTGAAATTTAAGATAGCAGAAAAGATTCTTGTGAGAAACTCATTAAAAACACAAACTGGTTCAAAGCCCGCATTGATGACACTGGACATTGATAGCGTCTCAAGATCTGAGCATCTTGCAACTTGCCACCCTTCAGAGGAAAGAAACACTACCACACAAAAAGACACCCTAAAAATTTTTGAGCCTGCCATATCAGTCTTCTAAAACCAACGGGAAACCTGCTGCCCTTGAGGATCTGAAAAGATCAGACAGCAGAGGAGAAAGCTGAGTCTCCCCAAAAGTCACGAGGCTACTCCAAGCCCAAGATGTAAAACAGCCAGGACACTGAACACAGTCACCTTCTTTAGGGGCTCAGTTATTCAATGCTTTCAACATAGCCTCATTTAGAAACCTTTCAGAATAAGTTCAGAAGCTGCCCAAGAAAAGTGGTGCATGCAAACAGCCACATTTTAGCCATTTATCCCTGAGGCAGCTGTTGAAAGAGAAGGAGCAAAAATGCCCAGAATAAGAAGTATGGCCTGCACATCCTAGGCCTGTTCAAACACTGTTCTCATGAAGAACTTATGGGAAAGGCAACCATCATCTTGCTGAGCCAGGACTAAGAGGACCTGACTGCTAGTAGAATGCTTCTAGTAACTTCAGTCCTCTCTTCTAGCATCAATTTACATTCCATTTTAAAGTGTGAACACTAGACAGATTTGAGGGGAAAAAATGAGAAATTGTAGCACTCTACATTTAAAGAGATAACTGGACAGAGAGAACAGTAAAACCAACAAAGGATAAAGCTTATTCACTCTTGATTAATAATAGCTTTAATCTTACCATTTTCAGTTTTACTTTTGGGAGCTCTGGGCATACAGCCCAAAAAAAAAAAAAAAAAAAAAAAAAAAAAAGTATCACACCATACTTTCCCAATCCTTTGAAACTTACTTCTACTGGGAGAAGTGTCAGATATTGTGCAATAAGCCAAAATGGGGAATTTTTTCTGCCCTGAGAACACAAGTCATCCCAGTTGGAATTGATTGTGCCATCTGTGCCCAGCTGTAAAGCGTGAGACCATTCCTCTCACTTGTGCCACACATCAGGCAGCATTTTTTAAGGCAATAAACAGAATGTGATCCCATTGCTTACCTAAGGGACACACAAAGCTCCTTCACCTGACACTAGAGCCTTGGTCTAATCACTGTGGAAGGACTAAAGAGAAAAACAGCTCCTGTGGCCACTTGTGCCATTGCCTGTGTATGGTGGCAGAGCTTTCAATGGCACTTTCTCACCTGTTCCACTGCCAGCAAAAGCAATGCTAAAGCCATTTCCATGCAGACACCCCTTCCATTACCATCAAGTGGCAGGGGGGTGAGCCAGCCGCCGCTTCCCCAGCAGCGACCCGCAGGCCTGGACCAGGGGCTGGGTTCCAGGAAAGGATGGAGGCAACTCCAGCCCTTACCTGAGAGGGTTCTTGGGTTCTGTTCCACAAACACATTGCTGTTTCCTGACCGAGATGTGAAAGATAAGTGAGCCGGACAAGCAACACACATAGAGCACATAAGCGTATTAAAGCACCTTATTCCTAACAGCACAAGTGTTACTCTGTGGTCGCGCTAATGTTTTAAAAGATGTTTTTGCCAGAGTTTTTCGTCAGGCCCACCTCCTAGGAGGGGCGACAGTCGGCGCGGAGCCGGAGAGCGGGAGAGATCGGGCGCGGTGCTCCCGTTGGCTGTGGGGAGAGAGGGGCTCGTATCGCCCTCTCCCAGCCTTCGCACCTGGGCGGTGTGGGGGCAAAGCCGGGCGATGGCCGCACCGCTGCCCGCCCGCCCTCCCCGGGGGGCTGCTCCGGGCCGGCACTGTCAGGCGGCGGCCGTTAACGGCTGCGACCACGCGAGCCTCCTCCCCCTCCCCTGATCCCGGCTCCCGCTCCCCACCGCAACCGCCGCCCGGAGCCGCCGTCGGTGTCGCCGCTCGCAGCGGGCTCTGACCCCGCTCCGCCCGGCAGCGGGGGGAGGAGAAGGAGGGAAAAGGACGAAAAGCAGAAGGAGCCGCCGGCATCGGCTCCTCACCCGGAGACGGGGAAGGACCGAGGGCTGCGCGCTCACCTGGTCTCTGCTGCCCCGTCCCGCGGGACAGGAGGAGGAGGAGGAGGCGGCGGAGGCCATGTTGCAGTGCTCCCAGGCACCTCTCCTCACCTCGCCCAGCGCGGGGGCAGAACCGTCCCGGGCTCACCCCCTCCGGCGGGCGGGCGGGCCTGTCCCTCACTGTCGCCGCCGCCCCCTCAGGTGTAACCGGGCCGCGCCGCTGCCTGTCCTCCCGCAGCAGACAGGCAGAGGAGGAACGGGCGCTCTCGGTCACCGGTCGCCGCTCGCTTGCTCCAGGGACCGCCGCCGTCCCGTCCCGTCCCGTCCCGCCCCGTCGCTGGGCAGCGGGGCGCGGCCTGGCAGCTGCAGGCCCCGACGGTGGGGGCGACCGGGCACCCGCGACGAGGTGCCTCGCTTCTCCCGAAGAACCGGCAGGGCGGCTGCTGCTAGAGGGTTCTGACGGGCCGGAGAGCCCCTGCGCCCCGTCGCAGCCCCGGGGGCAGGCCAGGTGGCTGCCACTCCGTTTTGTCTGCAGATCACTCCCGCGGATGCAATCCAGCTAATGTTTATTAAATAAAAAAAGCGCCAAGTGAATCCTCTAGCTCGTCATTGAATAATTTGTTACCACAGGCAGAAGGTTGCCGTTGGTTTTCCATTTTAAGTACAACAGATGTAGTATATTTACTATAATGCAGACTCCAAGTCTCTCACATGTGAAAATCAAGTACCTCACACGCTGAGTGCAACCGGGAGCTGCTGGGATGGATGAGGAGGAGCTGATGCTCACTTATGACCTTCTTTAAGCCCGGGTGAGTCAGTCCCGGGCTTCCTCCCCAAGCCCCAGACAAAGCTGACAGCTGTGCAAACCTCACACCTCAGCTGCTCCATACATCAAACCAGTAGTTCCACTTGTAGCTTTTCTTAGTATTAAAACAAACTATTTGATCTTATTAGAGCATATTTTATCTGTGATAAAATTGTGATAGTACTGCAAAAGCGATTACTTTAGTTTTGGCTTAAATGACTTCATCTCATCATCTTATTTTTCTTCCCCTCTCAAAAACCTGTTCTGATTCATCAGCCTATTTTCCCATATTCATTAGAACTTGATATATCAGCTACCAGCTGGTGAACAGGACAAATGCTATTAAGCACTAATTTACCTAAAATACTGCTCATAGCAGCTTCATCCAGTTACTTTTTAATACCAGGCCTTAGTGTTGTAGGTGCAATTAACTAAGCTACTACCCAGCCACATAAACGGACTGCGCGGGTTCGTATATCTTTGTGATACTGTGTAACTAAGTGCTTGTCACTCTTTCTCTAAAGTGTATACTAATTTTATTTGTATATAAAGCCAAATGAAAATATTTAACCAAAGACCTTGGCTGTGCCTCATACAGAGAAGTTAATTCCCCAACCTGTCTTTATCCCCCTTATTTTGGATGTGACTCATTTCCTGAGCTCACTCAGGGAACCGGGCCCTGGAGGAGATGGGGGGAAAAAAAAGGATCACAACCTCCACACTGGCTAAAAGAAGGCATGAAGCAAGGCTGGTGGTGTTTACTGATGAGCAGTACTATCACTGGCAGCAGCAATTAGCAGCTCTGTGGTTGGGCCACACACTATTTTTACACAATTTGCAGTCCATATCATCACTGCCTACCATCTTCCATTGCTCTTCAGGAAGGAAAACTATAAAAATCTAAATGGAATTTACAGATTGTAAAAGAAAATAATGCTTTAAGGAAAAAAGTAGTTCTTAGATTAAAAGTGTTCTGTGAGTCTACTTTCACAACTAATTGAAAGAGGAATTTTTATACAGGTTCAACTGTAATGTGAATGTGTAAATCCAGACTTCATTTCTATGGGCTTATATACCTCACTCATTGCAGCTACACTCCCACCTGGAAGACTTGTCCTTTTTTTCGGCAGCTGAAATGATACCCAGAGGGAAGAAAAAGTTAACTTCCCTGGCTCCAGGAGAGGTCTCAGGTCAGGTTTCCCCGCCTGAGGTTTGGAATTTAAATGTGCTATTGCAGTGCAATTCAACAGATAGAGCACGGCAGCAGGTGGCTGTTGTAAGGTTAAAAAGGATAAACAGATCAGGAGCCCAGAGAAAACCTGAAGTAATTGGGAAAAAAAGAGTGTTAGTTGTTGAAACAACTGTACCAGCGAACAGATTTTTAGATACAGGAATCGTCCTGATCTGAGGGAGGTTGAAGATAGTGTTACATTGCTGTGGCTGTACTGACAGGGCCCTAAACTTAAAAAAACCTGAGGGAAAGGAGTCTGAGATTGTCTTTCTCAGCTGGGGGCTCTGCCACTCCCCCCTCCACATTTAACCCAAAACCCATCCCCTCCAGCTGGGGGGTGAGGCAGCCTCCATGCTGAGGGGGCAGCCTTGGGGCCGAGAGATGGACTCCCCAGGTAATTCTGGGTGCACCTCTCCTACTCCCAGACATCCAAACTGCAATTAAGAACCAGTTTATTGCTTTGTGTGATTTTTTTTCTTCTTGGGTTGTAAGCCACATGAAATGCAAAAACTCAAATCAGGAAGCAGCCACCTTTTCCCAAGGTTAGTTTTACAGAGGTCAGGAGTAAAAGCTTTGTCCAAATGAAGTTAATAGGAATTTTGCCAATTACTTTGGTGGAGCCTGGATTTTTGCCCAGATGATCTGGAAAAACAAAAGGTGCTTTCTTCTTTTATTATTTTTTTTATGCTTTCTTGGCTTGGTACAGATGCCCTATTCACCTTTTTCTTTAAGTTACAATTATTAAAATAATATCAAGGTTAGGTATCCATAGGTATTGAGTCTGTCTGTAACCAGCTGGGTGCCCTACAGTAAACCCCAACACACACTCTGGTCACTCTGAGTACCCCTCCACTCCCTCCCACAAACTCCCTCCACCCCATGTCTTCCACTCACTCCTCTTCATCTGAAAAGTTCATGATAAAATTTCCCCTGAGTTAAAATTCAGCCAAGGTTTCCTCCAGAAAGGTACAAGCCAATGAACAACTACCACACTGACATTTCTTCCTATCTGCAATCTCATGATGTGAAAGAAAGGAATGGTTTACAATATTTCCATTACTGTAATCATATTAACGTTTGGATTTTTAAAGTAAAGTGGTTTAGGGCATGCTATAAACTAAGCTACAAAAATCATACTTAAAAATAATTTGAGCCTAAATTCAAGTACTTTAAATGCATTATAAATATTTACATTCATGCTTTCAGGAGATGGTGAAAATTTAATTCTTTTTGCTCCATAGCTTCCATCCTTTTGCTTTATTTCCAAACAGTTCTCAGGAGATTGTTGCTTTCTGACATTCTGTCAAAATGCTAATGCAGGATAAAAGCAGCGGAGGAGTCCTCCACGTTTCTTGATAGTGGGAACTGTCCTGGCTGTCAAGAAGCATTTAATAGGCTGAGTGCATCATCTGAGCTATGCATGAAAGAGATAAAATTCTTCTAATATTATCTTGCTTTCTTAAATGCTACTAAACCACTTCTACTGTACTTTTGCATTGTCGTACTAACAAACCAATATTTTGTTTTTAATAAATGTTAAAAGAAGCCAGTCAATGTTTGTATTTATCAGCTTCTGAGTACCATGAACACAACCTATTTCTCATTGGTATTCACAAGCCAGTTGACCTTTTTTAATCACATCATTATGTAAAAGACAGAATACACTTTCTCTCTTCCTTACAGTGATGTTATTGGTGAAGAATATATGATTAAGATACAAAAGACAGACAATGCTGACTCTTGCAGCTGTGCTCTACTCAGCACAGAAGGAGTTGTTCAGACTGTGACACTGAATTCTCAGCCAAGAATACAATTGTAATACTATAATCTGAATTTGGAATTGTAGGTCTGATCCTACATGCCTTGCACAAACAGTATTACACTTCAAGCAAGTAGAATTTTTGGATGCCAAAAAGATTTAAAATATGTGCCACGTGTGTAACATTAATAAAATGGTAATTAAGGTCATAGTGTTAGGGTAGACAGATTATTTTGCTGTTTGGCTTTGAGTAAGGGGAGCTGCAGTCCTAGGGATTCCCAACATCTGTAAACCTCTGTCCATCCATGACTGTTGTCAGCAGGATCACTGATACTATTTCTTCAAGAAAAGTAAATCCCTTCAAACACAACTATTAGGAACATAGTTGCATCACTTGTTTCAACAGCATCACTAGGTAGTGACATGTCTAAAGCAAAGATCAGCCTCAGATAAACACTATCCAGTCAGAAAGGAGACATGATTTATATCCTGAGAATACACAGGCAGCAGTGGGAGGGAAACAAGGGGTAAGCAGGGTCAGGCTGGAGGGACACGGTACCTAGAGGGTTCCTGAGCTGTTCCTTGTGTGTTACAGAGCCAGAGTTGTTCTGGTGGTATTGGACTCAGTAAACCCATCAGGGAGAGTTTCTCTGTGACTGTGCTGGGCAGAGTATGTTGGACTCTTTTACCACAGATTGCACAAGATGCAGGGCAAATTTCCATCTGGTATTTCCCAGAGATGCAAACACCTTGTTTTAGGCAGGAAAATCCCCAGCAAGTTCTGGGAATACACAGCCCAAGGTAAACAGAAACACATGAGTATATGCACAATATACTGCAAAAATTCCCCAGGAGGGAGGGGAAAGTGAAGGTTTTTTAACCCTGAAACATGGATGTTGGGGAGGAGGAGCTGGACAAGCTGCCTCTTGTCTTTGCCATGGGCTAGGAAAGAGGGGAAGGAAATGCACCATAAACAGTCCTGCCTGCTGGAATCATCCTCTGAAATAAAGGCTTTTAGGGGAGAAGCTGTAGATGTTTGTATGCAGCAGCCTGCTCTGCTTACATTTAAGAGGTGCAGTAATGCTGTCCTTCACCAGTGCAATGAAGCAATGAAAAAATGCAGTTGCTTCAGCAATGTGGAGCAATGCTTGTACCTCACTCCTGCAGGGACCCCAGGTTTCCACAGGTGCATGTTGGCCCAGGACTGTGGGCCCAGTGCTGGTAGGAAATGAGTGCCCAAGTAGGTCACCAGAATAACTATATCCACAGAATAACTATTTTTTAGGGGAAAGACCCATAAAACTAGGAATACTTTTGCTTTGCAAATCTATTTAGCACTGAAGTTTCTAAGTATCACTATTTTGCAATGTTTGGAATAGTATTTTTTTTTTTTTTTTTTTTTTTTTTTTTTTTTTTTTTTGGTGGTGGTGATGGTGGTTTTTTGGTTTGTTTTGTTTTTGGTTTTTGTTGTTTTTTTAATGTATATAAACATATGGCATTAATACTTCCCCAGGTATTGATGAAGTTGCAGCTGTCAGAGCACTGCCTGAACAACGCCTGCAGGTTCCTCTTTAGCTCCATTCACAACCCTACTTTTGGGGGCTGTGACAGCACAGGGACAAATTATTCTTCATCTGTGAGCAGTGATACAGAAATTTAATTTGCTTACAGACATATGTCCTGACTCCTGGGGAATTAAATTATCAAACGACCTTTTATTAATGCACATACTTAAAATCCAGCTTCAAAAGTCACAGTGCTACTTCACGGATCAGCACCCCTGCAGACAGAAATACTGACTTTATGCTTTAGGAGCACCTCAGTCTAAAAGATTTGCTTCATTAAAAGGCGCAGCTGCAGCCACAAGCCTAGCTTGATCCAAACATTATTGTATTCCATCTAAACAGCCTGGCTGAGTGCTTGAGCAGGGACCAGTTTACCCATAGCACCGCGCTCCTGTACTGGGAGCTATGAGGAATCACCCGCCCGCGCCAGAAATTCTGCCTCCCGCCCGGCACCTCCCGCGAATCAAGCAGACGCCCGTCTCATCCTCAGCTTGCCGCGCCCGGCCGCGTCGTTTCCTCCGCGAAGGCAAATTCCGCCTTTCGGCCTCTCTTTGGCGCCGCCGGAGTGGCGGGCGCTGATTGGTCACTTTGAATCATCCCAGCGCGGCTCCATTGGCGGGGCGCTGCGGCGCGCGGCCGTTCGAACGCCTCGTCCCCTCCCCTGAGCGAGCCCCGGGCGGCTTGGTGGCGGGCAGCGGGCTCGGCGGCGGCTCAGGTGAAGGCGGCGGAGCCGGGCTCGGGCTCAGGCTCATTGGCGGCTCAGGTGAGGGCGGCGGAGCTGGGGTCGGGCTCAGTGGCGGCTCAGGTGAGGGTGTCGGGGATTGGCAGAGCCGCCACTTCTGTTGGGACTTCAGCTGGTGCCGGCCTCGCGGCTCGGTTGAGGAGCCGCTTTTCCGCTGCCGGTGGCTCTCGTAACGGCTGCTGCGGGGAGGTTGTTCTCGTTCCCAGCCCGGCAGCGGAGCGAGCGGCTGGCAGCTGTGAGCTGACCCTTCCTGCGCTGCTGTCCGGCTTTGCCTTCGTTCCACCGGCTGGGCGGCGTACGGGGGGACTTGGTGGCCTCCCGACTGGGACACGCACCGTTCTGAAGGGGAGGCGAGCAGGGAGCTCGCTAGAGGAGTGGGGCCTCTCCTTTCGCTGGGCCCCTGTCCCAGGGGGATGTCGAGGGGAAGCGGCCCGTGACGGCGGTGCAGGAGTGGGACCGAAGTGGGAATTTGGTGCTGAACGCTGCCTCGGAGTGAGTGGGCTGGGGGTGAGCGCTCGCGGTTTTCCCGCTCTGCTTAGCGACTGTCAGCACTCTCCGCTGGAGCTGGAGGTAACCACAGATCCGCTCCTTACCATCTAACGCCGCTCAGCCTGGGATTAGACTTGAGCTGCCCTCGGTGTACGGGGTCAAGAGGCAGAGGAAGGGACAAAAGGCCGGTCCCAGAAGGTGCCAGCGCCTTCACGTACCCCGTGCCTGCTAGTTTCGGTTTGTAGCCCGGAAGACTGCTGTATGCTTATTAAGTGCTGTGGGGCTGGTATTCTCTTACGTTGCTGCCATCAAACTTTAAGATTTTCGATATAGGGGTTCCTGCTAATGAGTAACTACATGAAAGGAATGAGTAGGGAGGGTGTGTATTTTCAGTTGTTTGGAGGTGCTTTCTTCACAAAAGCATCTTTCTCCCTTGAGTTGATGCCTAATGATGCTGTGTGATGTAGATTTCTAGTTGGAACCATGAGTTAGATCCCGTGTTTGTGTTGTGGAGAATGGTAAGTGTTCCATGTTAACATCCGAACAGTGAGAGACAGAACTAGCTTGCAAAAACCTGTCATAATCATGGAATAATTTGGGTTGGAAGGGACTTCTAAAGGTCACCTAGTCCAACCCTCCCTGCAGTAAGCAGGGACATCCTCAACTAGATGAGGTTGCTCAGAACGTTGTCAAGCCTCACCTTGAATATCTCCAGGGATGAGGCCTCAACTATCTCCCTGGGCAATCTGTTCCATTTTCCCTCTACCCTTACGGTAAAAAACTTTTTCCTAACATCCAGTCTAAATCTACTCTTCTCTAACTTAAACCATTGCCCTCATCCTATCACTACAAGCCTTTGCAAACAGTCCCATCTCCAGCCTTCCTGTAGGCCCCTTCAGGGGCTATTAGGTTTCCTCTCAGTCTTCTTTTCTCCAGGCTGAACAACCCCAGCTCCCTCAACCTGTCTTTTTGTAGGAGAGGTGTTCCAGCCCCCTGATCATTTTTGTGGCCCTCCTCTGGGACCCACTCCATCAGGTCCATGCTCTTACTTTATTGAGGGCTGCAGAGCTTGATGCAATACTCCAGGTAAGGTCTTACCAGAGCAGAGTAAGTGGCAGAATTTCCTCTCTCAATCTGCTGGCCACGCTTCTTTTGATGCAGTCCAGGATGCAATTGGCCTTCTGGGTTGCAAGAGCACACTGTTGGCTCATGTCCAGCTTTTTGTCCACCAGCTCCCTAAGGTCCTTTTCTGCAGGGCTGCTTTCTAAAACCTCATGCCTAAGCATCTACTGATAGTGCAGCTTGTTCTGATCCAGGTGCAGGACCCTTCACTTGGTCTTGCTGAACCTCATGAGGTTCACCTGGGCTCAGCTCTCCAGTTTGTCCAGGTAATATCACTGACTGGGCTGTGTCCATGTCACTAACTTTTCACCCTTGTGTTTTCTTTCTGATCATTTCAGGGATAGCCATAACAATGGAGAATTACACAAAAGTAGAGAAGATTGGGGAAGGTAAGTATGAAAAGCCATGATCCTCGTAATGCTCCACAGTCTGAACAAATGTAGTAGAGGCCCTGGCTACTAGAGGAAATTACTGAATACTACTGAAATTCACTTAACTGGCAAAATAAGCCCTAGCTTGACTGCAGTAATTTTCTCTATATGTAAAGGCTTTCTGACTGCCCTTCTTTTGAAGATGACTTAGTCTATTTGGAACGAGTGAGAAGTGTCTGCCTGGTGGCTAATTGTGTAATTTTCTACCGAGGGGGGGGTGTGGGAAATGTTTTGAGTCCTGAAACCAATTTAAATTTAGGAAGCACCTCCATTCCTTTGCATATGAACCTGCGTATCAGCTACTGCTGAAGGTATCCAGTGTGGTACTCTTTGCTCAGAGCTGCTGTTAGGGCGTAGCTTGTGGATGGTTCTGCTTGGATTATATCCTGTCACTACACTTGTCAACGGAAAGAGCAGACTTTAAACCTCTATGGAGAACTGGGTTTTAACAATTTATTTATTATAAGGCACTAAGAAGGTTGTTTCAATGCAGATGTTAGTCACAACCTTCCTTTCACTGGAATCCAGTCAATGTTAAATGTATAAGTCTGTGTTTTCTAATGCTTTAGCCTTATGTAAACTTGAGCATTTGCAGTATGTTACACTGAGAAGGCACTCTCCAAGGTCATTGCAAAATTATCTTTGAGCAAAGCTTCGTAACTGAAGCCTTGTGCATAAGTCCATCTTCCTGAAAGAAACTAGTCTGAGCTTAATCTGAGGCATTAATGCTTCAAGAAGGGTGAAAAGAATAATAAGTTGTCTTGGTTTGTAGAGGGTTCTGCTTCTGTGAACACTGATGATCAAAATAGATTAAAAATTTACTCCAGTTTTTGCTTCTGTTGAGACCCACCACACTACCCTTTCTCCTGCACTGAGGGTTGTGCTAGAGGTATTTCTACAGATATGACAAATGGATGGATAAATCTCTGCTTGGAAAGGGAGCACTACTTTTCTTCATAGCTAAACCTTTAATCTTTTAACATGCTGTATCAATAGGAAAATCATTGCATCTTGGAGATGAAGCAGTACAGTGATCTTGCCTGAACGCTAATCACCCTGGAACTCAATTAGTAAAATACTTTATAGCAGCATTTTCCAAATTCAGGTTTCTCACTTAGGCTGTTAAGTACCCTGTCCTAACAAATGATTCTGTTCATGGGTGGCATGCTTTAAACAAGAAACCCTGTTGCATGGTTAAACTGCCAAAACTAAGCAGCAGCTTGTAGTCAAGCCAAACACTTAAAGACAACTTGATTGCAAGGATGCTTGCTGTGATAGGAATTCTTATTTGCAATGACTTATCTCTACCTGAAGCTGGTATTTCCCATATGTTTTCACTGTCTCTTTGTTCAGGTACCTATGGTGTTGTGTATAAAGGTCGACACAAAGTCACAGGCCAAGTGGTTGCAATGAAGAAAATACGTCTAGAAAGTGAGGAGGAAGGTGTTCCAAGTACTGCTATCCGAGAAATTTCTTTATTAAAAGAGCTGCATCATCCCAATATAGTCTGGTATGCATGTACTGGTGTTTAGCTAAACTCTCTGAAGGGCACTAGGTCTCTTCAGATAAATATTTTTCCCCCACTCTAGTGAGGCAAGAGCTACTCTGCTTAATACTGTCTGCTTTACAGCAAGTAGCTGTAGTCCCAAATCCTGTGTTTATGCCAATTTTTTAATTAAAATCTCTTCATGCTGCCTCTTCCTGTTGTAGGAATATAGAAAATTCCTGTTGATTTTTGTAACTTATGTAAATTATCTTCAGCGTGGTTATTGTCAGAATGGAAACAGTGTACTCCTTGAAAACTGGCTGAAGCTGTTACTTTACAGAATTGGAACTGTCACAGTTGGAAAAGATCTCCAAGATCACTGTGTCCAAATATGAACATCCCCCCACCCCCTCTGAACTAAAATGTATTTATCAAAATCTGTATCACCCACTAAAGCGTGTCCTGAAGTGCCTCATCTACATGGCTTATAAATATTTCCAGGGATGGTGATTCCACCACCTCCCTGGGCAGCCTATTCCAAAGCCTAACTGCTCAGTCTAAAGAACTGTCTGAACTTGAGTCAGTCTCAATTTGCCACCTTGGAATAGGCCATTTGACCCTCTTGGTGTTACCAGATCTTCTGTAATCTGTCACTTCCTTGCTGTTTTGTAGCAGAGGTGTTGAGTTATGATGCTGTCATAGCTGACACATCTGAGCTATGAGTGACTACTTGACATGGAGGATTGATTGCAGTTATTGTCTTTCCCACAAAATATTTACTTGCTCTTGGAAGCAGTAAAAATATTTTATTTCTAATGTGCATTAAACCCAGTCAAGTTCCAGCTGTGTAGCATCTCAGTGTATGTGTTTGGTTTAAGAACCTTAATCTATTAAAGATGAAGAAGATACTTAAAAATCTGTACAAATCTTGCTGTGTTCCCTTAAGCCCTTCTAGTAATTCAGGTTTTGCTGTAATAAGCTTGTTTCAATTGGAATCTAGACACAACACCCACAATCTTTTTGTTTTAAAGGCAACAGTGGTTTTTTCCTTAGACTTCTGGTGTCTGAAATTAGGCACAAGGAAACAAAGTTTAAGAGTGAGCATACAGGGTCAATCTGGCAGAATTTTAGATATAGTTGATTTTCCAGATGACAGTGTAACTTGCTGTTCCTCTTTAAAGACAAAACTTTTTTTAAGGTTTTCATAACAGGAACTTAGAAATGTAAATTCATATCCCTGTTGAGAAGTAAAATGTGACCCAGTCCATGCGTTTTCCAATGGAGTTGTTTGTGTATTCACTTCAGCCTTCAGGATGTTCTTATGCAAGACGCAAGACTGTACCTTGTCTTTGAATTCCTTTCCATGGATCTCAAGAAATACTTGGATTCTATTCCAGCTGGCCAATATTTGGATCGTTCACGTGTTAAGGTAATGAGGGCAAGTTCCTAATATAAGAGAAGTTAATCTAAAGATGATGATCCACAAAGCTATAAGCAGCTCTTATTTTCAGTATAATTAAGTCCTTGAGGAGAAATGAAAGGTTAAAGAGGCATCTGTGGATAATGAGATCAATCTGAGTTTTGATCTCAAATGCTATTTTAAATACTTTTAATAAATTAAATTAAACTTCCTTAAACTAACCTTAAGAATTCACCTGTTTGGCTCTATGACCGAGATTAACTCTGTATCTGCAGTGCTTTGGACTCCATTTCTAGCTGCTATGGGAAGAGATAGTGTAAGGGCTTTGTTGCAGAACACTAATTTGTACTAAAGGTGACTTTTTTCTTGCACTTTATCTGTTCTACAGAGTTACTTGTATCAAATCTTGCAAGGTATTGTCTTCTGCCATTCAAGAAGAGTTCTTCACAGAGACTTAAAACCTCAGAATCTCCTAATAGATGACAAGGGGGTGATTAAGTTGGCAGACTTCGGATTGGCTCGAGCTTTTGGGATTCCAGTGAGGGTATATACTCATGAAGTGAGTAAGTTGGACCATCCTCTCAGTGTTTTGGACAATGCTCACAGAGCTTTTGAAGTCCCAACCCAACAGTACCAAAAAGTTGTATCTTGGTTTTGTTGTATTCAATGGCTTTCTACCTTCCTGACTGGTTTTGCTCTTAATGTTCCAAAGCATCTTATGAATCCTTCTTTTACCTTGACAGTGAATAGGCCAGAACTCGTTGTTTACTGTATTGTGAGGTGATTTTTGAATTCACATAATACTCAAGTATGAGTGTTTTCTTACCTGTTACCAACTTCATGCTTTTTCAGAAGCAGTGTGGGCAGAAACTACTGCAGTGCAGTGAGTTGTGCCTCTCTGTAAAGGAAGTCTGAAACCAGGATTTTCACTGAATTTTCTAGCACTGGCAATTATTTTAACCAAAAATTTAACCCCTGAATGCTGCTTAATAATGAATGATTCATTGTGCTTGCAGTCAGAGGACCTGATTCTAAAAGCTTATAAACAATTTCTCTGTCCAACAGGTAGTGACACTGTGGTACAGGTCTCCAGAGGTATTGCTAGGATCTGCTCGCTACTCTACTCCTGTGGACATATGGAGCATAGGCACCATATTTGCTGAGATGGCAACTAAAAAGCCCCTTTTCCACGGGGACTCAGAGATTGACCAGCTCTTCAGAATCTTCAGGTATGTCAGGCTGGACCTCTCTTTACTACTTGCACAGTGTTGTGTGTACTAAAATCATAGTGGTGTATCCAGATTTCAGACTAAACTTCTCAGTACTGTTTATCCTTGCGCAGAGCTTTAGGGACCCCCAACAATGAGGTGTGGCCTGAAGTGGAATCCTTGCAAGACTACAAAAACACATTTCCAAAATGGAAACCTGGCAGCCTGGGAACCCATGTCAAAAACTTAGATGGAGATGGACTTGATCTGCTTTCTGTAAGTAGTCTTTCTTAAATTGCTGAGTAAGAAATAGTCTAGAATACATAAAACCATATTAATCGGTCTTGGCTGGAAGGAACATACAGAGATGTTTTAAGCTATCAGCACTAGTATGGGCTGTTCTTCTAGAAGTGACACCTCATGTAACACTGGTGAATAATAAGTGACTAAGCTACTTTCTTTCTCATTAAGCCATTTTTATACTAACTAGCCAAGTAAAACTTGAAAGTGAGGACCATTTAGATCATGAAGTTGAAGGCTCCTGCCTCAATTTTAGCTGTCACCTTCCAGGTGCCAGCACTAATTGTGATGTGACTGTATGACTGCTGATCCTATTGGAAATGTTCTTTTGCAGGAGCATTTAGATTAAGCTTTCATTGTGGTCTTGACTGAATAAATAATGATGGGAATAGCTGAATTTATTGATTAGCTGTGAAATTGGGGGATTAGTTTGTCAATCTGTAATGTCCATCTCAATTGCTTTTAAAATTGAGTATTTAAAAAAATTGAGCTTTTAAATATTGAGTGAATTAACTTTTAATTGTTGTATTCTGTATCTATTTTAGTAGACACTATTTCAGTATATTTTGAGTTTACTTTAGTCCTGTGGCCGTGTAGTGGAGGTACCATACTAAGCTTTTATTTTAGCTCTTCATCAGGATTTTGCATTTAATGCCCTTCTAGCTCATGCCCTGCAGACTAATTTAATTCACATCTTAAGTGTGCTCTGAAATGCACCTAAGAATGTGCCTTGGTGAGTTATCTGGTCCTCCTATGGTTATGTGGTGAGTTGTATGGTCCTCCTAAAGCTGCATCTGTACAGTGCAGACTTGTCTGGGGTGGTGTATGGTGTGTTCCATGTGTCTTAAGAGCTGAAACTTCAGAACCATCTTGGTATAAGGGGAACCTTGTACAGCAGTTACCTGTGTATTTGGCCAATGTTTATAAGCAGTCACAAACAGGAAAGTAACTTATTACCCAGATTCATATGGCTATGGCAGAATACTTGAATGAAGTGGTGTGATTCAAGAAGCTCAAATGACCACAGTTTTTCAATTTCTCTTTTGAGAACAGTGGCTTTGAGAGCCCCAGTTCAGACTGACAACCTGAACAACATTTAACACAGTTGTTTTGGATAGCTCTCTGAACCTTGGAGCAGTATTATTTAGAGAACTGGCCTAATCTGAGAAGAATTCCTTTGTGTCCACTGACAGTATCATTGTTAAATCAGTTTAAAGTAGAATTGTTACTGATTGTATTGACAAACTAATGTCAATTGAAGTGAATGTTCTTAATAGTCAAGTAACTGCTTAGTATTCATCTGAGCTGTGGCTTCATTGTGCAAACCCTAGATTTTGGGCTGCTGCTAACAAGACAAAACCATAACTAATTCCTCAAATGGTGTTAACACAGTAATAATCTCAAAGCATATTAATAAATAGACATGTTAGTTTCCTATTAGTGCCTGGTGATCGTGATATGGCCGAATTTTTAGGCATCTGGAATCCATTTAAGTTTCCCGGGGAACTTAAACCTGAAGGAGAAATACCACTTTAAAGGCAACAAAGCTGAATATTTCTTGCTATAGGACAAGTTCAGATATGTCAATGAAAATGTTAATTTCTTTCAGTAAACTATTGCAGATGGAAGTAGTATTTAAAATAGCTGCCTTTTGGAATAGTGGTGTATATTTTTGTGTCAAGACCACTTGCTTGGGTGAGGTTGTAAACTTTATAAGCTAAACTACTTCTGTGGCCAGCATTTCAGAGCACTTAAGGGCCATCATCAAAAGCTTTGGTCTATCAGATGCTAAATTCCAGATGGCTCAGAGGAAAAACAGTCTGTCAGCTGAAATGCTGTAGTCTCATAGTAGTGGCTTTCCTTTTTCATATAAATTTGCCCTCCTATATTGTCAATTTTAAGAGAGCCTTTGATTTCAGTATTAGCAATAGGATACTGTTCTGTGGTACAGTTAATGGGAACCAGTTACTTAAGGAAAAATTGGTCATAAAACTTAAATCTAGAGTATTGCATTTTTCAGGAGTTAAGAGAATATAAATGCCAATTCAGTGGTTTAAATCAACTTGGAAGACTCCAGTAGGATAAAGTCTAGAGACAATTAAATGTCAAGACTGACTACTGGGCAGAGGAATATTGGTGAAGCCCTGGAAGATAAATCTGTGGGGATGGGGCAGAAGCAGTTTGTAGAATCCTGAATTTGGTGAATAATAATTGAATTTGAAAAGTGAGTATCTTTGATAAGGAGAAATAAAATCAAAGATTTTGCAGAGACTTCGCTTAGTTCTGGGTCTAGTGGAAAATTTTTTTACTGCTTCATTCCTTTTAGTGGTAATGGCATCCCATCTATTTGCTCTCATCAGATTTATTATTGAAGTCTTCAGTAGAGGTGACTTATTGCAAAGAAACTGAAGGTTTAAAACTGTGTTTCTTCAGTTCTACCTCCTTGTATACTTTTTCTGTTAGGGATTTTAAGTGATCACTCTTGTATTTTAACTGTAAACTGCTGCACCAAGCTGACTGGAAGCAACTTCACATCGGCTTCTTCAGTGTCAGCTTAACAAAACAAGCATAGGAGTTGTCCTCATACACATTTTGGTCTTAAAAAGGATAAAGCTTATTAATATTCCATAACTGAGAAACTTAGACTTGTAATTATTGCCACTTGGTGCCTGTTTCTAGATTTAGTTCAGCACACAAGGTACCCTGCTACCTGCATGGGCTTGGTTATTGAATGGGAGGAATAAAGATTTTTTCACTGAGATGTTATGCATTGCTGCTGACTTGTAAGTAGAAATGACTTCTCCCTCTGATAGAAATCCTGGAATACAGGAGGAAAATTTATCTTCGTTGTTATTTAATTGTTACTGTGGTTAAATATCTACTAATTTAATAGGATTTTTGTTCCCATTTCATGAGGGAGTAAATGTTTCTGTTTTTTCTTCCAGAAAATGTTAATTTATGATCCTGCAAAAAGAATTTCTGGTAAAATGGCCTTGAACCATCCATATTTTGATGACTTGGACAAGTCTACTCTTCCTGCTAATCTGATTAAGAAATAATAGACCTTTGGACTAAATCAACAGGAACAAAATAATCATAATTATTTTTAAAGTTTGTCTTTTACTTGTCTGTCTGTCTGCTCTAGAACTGTGGCTGTTTTTAGTTTGTTTTGGTCTGTGTTATCTAAATGTAAATATTAACCTGTTAGTGCCGAGTTCAAATATTACTGCCATTGATGCAGTGAACTTTCTATAAATAAAGCTTTAAATTTGGTGAAGGACTAAATTTATTTCCAAACTATGGACATTTCACAAGAGGACTCTCTTCTTTGGAATGTATGGTAAGATACCACTTTTTAAAAAAAATTAGTAATTTAAACTACTAAATTGCTGTTCTTGTTATGATAGGAAATTTCTCTGAAGTTGGAATAGCTTCAGTATAATGTCAGTTTAAAACTTGAGCATGTCAGTCAATCTGCCTAAGGATAATTAAATTGAGATATTTTGAGCTAAAGAATTGCCTATTGCTATTTAAGTGAGGTAGATGGCCAAATTCAGTTTAAGGGTTTGAGTTTCTTCTTGAAGTTATTTTCAAATCAGCATCTGGAAAAAGCCTTTTCTGTGTGTGCTTTTGTTACCTTGAAGGCCCAACAATTTACTGAGATATCAGTGTTAATTTGTGAATTGGCACAGTTCCAACTCCTGGAGCAGTTGAGGTGTAGAATACATTAAGTTTTACATGGACACTGTACATAGCAATGTGTAACTGCTACACAGAGCCCCTTCCAGCTGGTGATAGTACTACAGCTCTCCTCAGTCTGATTAAAGGTAGAACCCTCTGGATTATAGGCTGCCTTGCTACAGGAACAGACAAGTAAATGTTGACTTAACATGTGCTAGGATCTGTAATAATGTGAAACTGAGATGCTGCATATCTATAGGCTTTCCTATGACTAATGTGGGGGCTTTCTGAAGCTCCCCAGCATTTAGCTTCACAGGTGAAAATGTTGTAAATTTCAAATTAAATTCAAAGGTGTACATAATAATAATTGATTTCCAATTGCTACCTCTTGTTTTTTGATTTCAGACACATCAGTAGGGATGGGGTGCACATTTACTCCAAGTTTTAAGTAATCTAAGCACTATGGTGCTCCTTGCTGGTTAGGGACCAGAGCTTGCAGCCAAGTGTGGAATAGTATTTAAATTATTTAAGTCTCTAAATTGGGCATGTGAAAAGAACAAATTAATTCTTCATAAACAGCAAGTTTGTAATAGTCCTATAGCTGCTGAAGTGAGACTTGGAAACAAAAGCAGTGGAGATGATGATGACATCCTCTTCCTCAATTGCTTATTGTTTTTTATTGATGAGTTGCTGCAAGTATTAGCATCAGACCTAGTTTTGTTTGTGTTTTGTTTTGTGGTTTTTTTTTTTTTTGTTTTTTTATAAGTATAACCTTTTTAGATGTGAACATTAGTCAGGGTGTTAGCATTGTTAACCACCCTGCAGAGTGGTTCTTACCCTCACCAGTATCTGGATATTGTCAGCTTAATGCAATCATTGAGCAGCAGAAAGCCAAGGAAGAGAACACCTCTTAACTGAAGGCAGAGGGGAACAAGATTGCTGCTGATGATTTCTATGAACACCACTGACAGGATACAATTTCAATACAAACTTAGGACCTAATTTATCTGATTGTGAACGTAGTAATTTGACACAAGCTTTGCAGGCCAAAGGATAATATTGGTGGTGCTGGCTGGTTACATCATGTAGCTAAACAAGGGGAACCTGCTAGCAACTGCTCTGGAAGTCAGAAGTTAATCTGTTAAGCAAATACTGGGCACTCTGACATTTAGTTTCTCTTCATAGTGGACAGACCAGGTCATTGTGTGGAGAAGACAGCTTCAGATAGACAAACTCAGATTTTTGTTTCTTGCAGTATTGGTAAAGCCTTATTTTTTTCATGTAAGTACTGGTGTCAGCTTCATGTAATAGGCTGAAGAGTTCACTGTATCTTAAATAAAAGATTTCAGTACTGATATTTCTAAAGAGCTTATTTTTAAACAATAATTTATTGTAAGTCTGCAATATATCTTGTTTACCCTGGCACTGTTGATTAGTGGTGTAACACAGCCACCATTGTAGCTTGAAATGAATGATATTACTACTCCTAGGAAATAGAACAGACAGGAATGTAGCAGTGTTCTCAGTGTCTGGGGTCAGTTAAGGTGATAAATATCATACCCAGAGACATGACTCATTTTAATAGCTCCATTCTGAAATACAGTGCAAAGCTATCAGTGATGCATATCACTTGCCTTAAAGAAAAATTGATCATCTTCACTTTATCTACACCCAGTAGGTGGAAGGCTTGTGTTGCTCGACTTTTGGCCACTTGACAGTCCAGTTGTATACAGGTGAAAACTTGGTGCCTGGCACTTCTGGGCTTGACCCTGCTGTGGGTAATAATTGGGTAGCCCTATTTATTGCTGTGTATTGTGAGAATCAAATTGCTATAGCATAACATGACTGTTGTCCTTCAGGTGAGGACACTGTAGTGCTTGGCAGGGTTTCCTTGGTTCCTAATTTTTATCAGGATATTCAGGCAATGGAATTGTACTGCTAGGTGGGTATGGGCCCACGAGGCAGTGTTTTTCATAGGTGCAGCTCGAGAACCATCTGCTGAAAATGGAGAGCCTTGTATCTGCTCCGAAGTGGCTGGAAGTTGATGTATCAAGTAGTTTTTTCTTTTTTCACTCCCCAGTGTGCCATAGTTTAGTACTAAGTTACTTAGCAATTAAGGTTACAGAGGCCCCATTTAGTGTTATTACCAGTAAACAATGTAACTGTTGAATTTCAAGCTATTTTTATGGGCTTTTATAGTTAGTGATGGTAAGCTGTTTTCTTCTAGATATAAGAACAGGAGAGGGAGTAATTACTTTGTTTCATCCAAGAGCAGACTTTTTTAAAAAAATTAAATTTCCATAATGTTGCATCAGTACCTCTGGTGCTAAGGCTGCTGCCCTCTTTCTGCTAGAGGACAGGCAAACCCCTGCAGGGAATGACAGGCTTGCTGTTCTACTTGCTTGTCTTCCATCCCAATACAAAGCAGTGCAGATTAAATAGTTGGGTGCATATAAGAATGGGATTTCACACAGGATCAAGGTAGGATTTTGTGGGGTTTTGTTTTGTATGGGTTTTATGTGTGGTTTGTTTTGTTTTGTCCCCAGGTACTACCAAGCTTGCCTCTTTTCAAAATAGCCAACTACCTACTAGATATTTGCTGACTGAGCTCAGATGTTTTTGTTTTGCCCAGACAATTCATTTTATTCTCACTGCTTTTAAAATAAGTGGAGCTTAAAACTAGAGATTTAATAGGGACCAAATAAAAGAGGAAGAACTTTAATTTGTAAATCATCGGATTGGGTAAATACTTGTAAAAGCTGGTGCACAAAGAAACCCATTCCTCTTCATGCACTGGTGTATGATGGTCCAGGGCAGAAGTGGGTTCTTCCTGGGCCAGTACTTCTAGTAATGCCTTTATGCTTCATTTCAATGAACCCTGCCTCTTTAATTTGACCAGCTAGAGCAGCCTAACTGACAGGTATGATCTGCCATAGATTTAACCTTTTTTGAACAAAGCTTAATCTACAGTGTGCTCTTTTCTAGTGACTTCTCTTGTGGGTGTTTTCCTGTCATAATTTATATGCCTTTATGTAACCTGGAGATGGACCAGTGCCAGCAGAAATCTTTTCCTGAAACTGCTGCTACCAAACATTCAAAACTCTTCATATATTTTCCTACATTTTCCTTCGTACATTTTCGTACATAAATCCAGATTCTCTCTCACTTGATCATGACTGTGGTGTACCTCTTCCTCACTTATTTTCTTCAATGTTTTCCCTGTCATACATCAGCCATTTTTCAAGACATGTTTGTTTTGAAACTGTCCCTTTAATTTTCTCAGGCTTTTTCTTAAAACCCATTGACTGTATGTGCTGGGTTACAAACAGTACTCTCTGCCCTACTGCGGTAGGAGATGCAACAAGTTATGTGAAAAAGAACAGATAATGCTTCAGGTGAAGGCAAGTCTGAGAAGATCAATACCTAGCACTTCCCACACAAAGGCTGGAATGCTTTGCATTGGCATCTACCATCTTAGAGCAGCAGCCAGAGCCTGAGGTAGAGAGAGGTCTAGTGATTTGTTTGAAGGAGAATTTTTTTTATTGTTGTTTTCTTGCTTGTGAGGAGAGCTGGGGTGGGGGTCAATCTGAAGGAGAAGCTGATCTATGAGAAAGAAGGGGTCTTCATAAGTAGATAGAGGTTTTTCAGACCAAAGGACAAAAAGAAATCATGGACACCAGAAAAAACCCAACTACTATTTTAACCTCTGGAATCCAGGAAGCACCTTATAGAGAGAAGGCTTAGTTTTGTTGGTTGTTTTTTTTTCCTCTCTCAGTGGAAGCTGCTCAGAGCCAAGTTGGGAACAGCTGCCCCTCCTGACCTGCCCTGGCTTTTGCTCTGTCTTGTTCCTTGCTTGTCCAAATGGGTCTGTGAGCTGCCTTTGGCACCCATGCTGCAGGGGGTTGACCTGTGCTCTAACTTCTAACAACTTCAACTCACAACTAACTTCTTGTTCTCTAAGCAGCATGGTTAAGGCTTGATCTGACATGACTGTTGTGAGTCTGGTCAGCAAGTTGTAGCTCACTTATTTGTAACTTGCAGCTTGCTCTACCAAACTATCTGGTAATACTTAATTTAGAGAGGGGGGGGGGAGGGGGGGAAAGAGGGAGAAGCAACTCCTGCCCACAATTTACCTGCCTACCCAGCTCTGAAAGGGTTGCACCTGGAGGGTCTGGTGATATCCCCCTTAGATATTGTAGAAATATGTCAAATATCTGTCCTAACAGGAGTTACAACTAATGGCAATTTCAGCTGCTAAAGAAAAACTTCAACACAATGCAATTGCCATTATTAGAAGCAGAAGGGTGTATTTACTGCAACTGGCAGAGCTGAGCCTAGTGGAACACTGTGCCACTTGCCAGGACTGAATGTTACCTCCTGCATTATGCTGCCTGCAAAGTTAGTGCTGACGAGAATAAGGTTAAGGTAATGACGTGTGTGACAAAAGGAAGGTTAATGATTAAAAAGGATCTTATTAAATGAAGGAAAATGCTGCATACCTCTGTACAATTAAAGTTAGAAAATGTCCCTTATGCATAAGTTGGTTTCTGACCGAAGCCTGAAGCTGCTGTTAAGTAAATCAGTGGAGCAGGTCCTGGAGACACTGGGCTGGCAGGGGATGAACAGGCACTGCCTTGGGACAGGCAGCAGCAGCCACTAAATATATGTTGGAATTAATTGCTATGGTTCTAAAAGACAACAAACTTTATCTTTTCACTGCTGTATGTAGATCTGTTTTCAGTGTCTGTAGAATCAGTTTTCTCCAGGAGCTGGGAGGATGTCAAGTTCTTGTAGCAACCTTCCCCTTTATTCATTACCTAAGGAACCTCTCATTTGTCCTGGAACATGTGCTAAAAAGTGCTCCTTTGCTATTTCATCTGTGGAAGCACAGGGTAGGTGTAAGATTAATGTCAGCCCAGGGGGCAAATGGGGATAGGAAATACATCTGCTGGAGTCATAAACCACTTTTAAGAAAATATTCACTGAGGTTGCAGCTGCATTTGCCACACTTAAAATTACCTTTAAGCAGCAAACGAGGCTCTTCCACAGCATAGAACTTACTAGCATTTCTGTATCAGTATCTGGGTTTTCCTCTGAACAGTGAGTTTTGAACAGCAGTTTTTCCTGTGTGGTATCTGCAGCCATGGTGTCTGCATGAAGACATAGCACTACTATTGGCTCTATTTGATTTAATTTTGTAGTAACTTTATAAGATGGAGAGGGAATAAGGAAACACTGATAGAGTGGCCATACCTCATTAAGTATTCATTCTCAACCAAGTTTCTTGCCTTATTTTCTGACAAGTTGTATCAGCTTATGTGGCAAGATAAAAATTTCCTGTTGCTCTTATAACCAGCTGCTTTGGTTTATCTCTGCTACATCAATGGCTGATTTCAGGTAATGAAATAGGGTTTGCTTCCTCTATGTATTTGCTTAAAGAATTGTCCTCTCAAATTTAGATGTCAGCAGAGTTTTACCTCAGTGTGGTCTACTGGCTATTTCAATATATTTGAATTTTGTTGGAATCAATAGCAGTCTTGCTGCTGACTGCTCCAGTATAGATGGCTGGCTGCCTTCAGTGGGAGAAGTGGAAGTGGTAGCTCTTCTCTCTTAGTTGCTGAAATGGCAGCAATTGTGCATTTGGGGATAATTAGCGGCTTTACAGGATTAATTATTTTCAGTTCTTCGAATTTAGTAAGAGCCTTTCTGCTGATCTCTGTAGGGTTCAGGCTGCGCTGCTGGAGAAGGGTGTTTAAGAAGATATTTTCCCAAACTAGTTTAAGGGGTAAACTAGTATGTGCAAAGCAATGTGTTAGTGAGTGTGGCAAAACCTCTTTTCCTGGTTATTTCTAGCATGGACTTATAGTCCTGAAGGAATATACTTTTCCCATGACAGCTTAGACTTGCCTTGCAAGAAATGCCCCATTGGCCTCTAATCCAAGTAAGACTAAAGGACCTTCCATGGTGTGGGGTTTTTTTTTTTTTTTTTGTGGGTTTTCTTTGTTGTTTTTTTGGCTTTTGGTGGTTTGTTTTTTTTCTCCACCTACTGTTTTTTGTTGTTGTTGTTGTTTTCCTAAAAAAGATACTAGATTTTGTGCCTGTATCATTAAAAGCCCTCACTGCTCTTGTCTCCAGCTGCCCTTCAGACATGCTTTTCTTATGCTCTGATTTCTGAGTATTGACTCAAGAGGCATCATAGATGGACCCTTTTCAAGGCATTCAATTCAAAACCCTCTTCAATTCTCTTTGACAATCAATAGAGGAAGAACATCATAACTAAACCAAGAGCTGGCTCTGTCTCTTGTGCTTCCAATGGGGACTAAAGACAACGAGGAGAGCTACCTAATACCTAAGGCTGTCCCACTTTGACTCAATGTCAGGGAAGAGTTTAGGCTCTAAACTGCTCCCGAGGAGTGGCATAGGAGGATAAAAGGAAAGGTCAGGTCAGTCCTCTTCACCTTGTGGGTTCTCTGAGCAGATCATGCTGGGAACAGATTAATGCTGTGACCTAGCAGGTCTTCAGGCACCTGTGGGGATCAGAAAGGATTTGCCTACTTCAAGGAAGGCAAGGAAAAGATTAAGTCTTCATGCCCTCTTCATGGTTCACCTTTGGTTGCTTCCCACAGGATCTTGACCTTTTTTGTGTTCTCAGAACACTCACTCATCCCTCAGTGGGACCAAGTCCCTGAGCCTCTGTGCTGCCCCTTCTGGGGAACTGTGGCCAGCAGTGTGAAGATTTCACGGCTGTTTCCTGAACTGGTGGTTCTGGCATCTGAATTTATACTACTTAGTGCTATAAATGTGCTTGACACCTGCCAATCTTTCCCCCCCTCCAATGCAGGCCTTTCTGAAATATCTTTTAACTCACTGGCTGCAAAAAGATGGGTTTATTTTTGTTAGATTTTTAAATTATTTATTATTTATCTTATTTTGAAAGTAAAATCTGAGCAGGAGGAATTGCATCTTCTATAAATTACCCCACCCAGTCCTGAGATGCACTGGAACTACTGACTCGCTGGGGAGTTAATGGTTGTTCAGGCTGACAGGAAAAAGATTAAAGGAAGAAGTGAAGCAGTGTAGAATATTTGTGGATGGCTGAACAAGCTTTAATTGTTTAATGCTCTCATAAATGAAAAAATAACAAAGCCTTTCTTAAAATTTTTCTGAGAAATAATGATTTTAATAGTAAAATTAAAATAACTTGAAGTTATTTTTAAATTATTATTATTTAATCTCATTGCAGCCATCTGGGACTTTTCCCTTGATCAGTAATGAATACATTTTATTTCTTAGTATCTGGGGCATAATATATAAATGCATGAAAAAACCAAATGAAGTAGTAAGAAACATTCTTTTATATGGACTATGACAAGATGTAGTAAAGTCCTGATGTATAAAAATTGTATTTACTTCTTATTCAAGTTTCTTTGTGTTGCCTTCCTCTTGACCACGAGGTGTCACTCTGGTACCTCAGTACTGACAACCACTGCAGGGGGCAGGGAGGAGGAGAAAAATTTATCAGATTCTTCTGGCTCCATGAAAAATTGAAGGGTATTTATTTTCTGGTAGGCAGCCAGGCTGAAAATACTATCTGAATGGAAAGCCTTTCATGAAACATCTGGGCAGTTAAATTTTGCTAACTTCAAAGAATGTCCAGTACCATGCGGAGGGACTGATTTCTTTCTTCAGTGAAGAATCACTTAAGCTAACGTATAAAAGCCTCAGTAAAACTATTTCATGCCGAAATTAATGATCAGAATTACTATGCTTAATAAAGCAAGTATCACAGAAGTGCCAGTCAATACAGTTAAACTACAACAGGCTCATAATCTGTCTCACAAATCCCTATCAGTCGTCTACCATGGCCAGTTTTGCAGTGCTTTTTTTTTAAAGTCTGCAAATTTCATCTTTAGATTTCCTATTCTGTACTTGTGTGCAAAATTTGGCCTCTCTTTGTTTTGCAGTCTGTTATTTTCTAAGTACCTTTCATAAGCTTGACAGGATTCTCTGTTATTAAAAAAGCCTAAAAAATAAGATCAAGTTTACAACAGTTGAGGAACTGGTCTTCAGCACTGCCTTTAATATTAACCTTGCATTTATTTGTTGATACAGTGTCCTCCTAAATGCAAAAGCTTTTGGCTAAGAGAAGAACTATGTAAAATACTTCCCAGATGAGTCAAGTGCTCTCAGTGGCATGGGATTATACAGTCACATGCCTGGGAAAAACTCACCCCAGTGCTGGGGCATGAAGCATTGGGTTTTCTGGTTTTCCTCCTCTCTCGACATCCACAGTGCCTTACAGATATGCAACCAACACAAGTTCACACTCATAATTCTGTTTGCTGTGCTGCTTGAGGTAGAAATGCAGGTGCTAATGTGTAGGAGATGTACTTTGATAGTTATCCATGGGAATGGAAAAATACACCAAGCATTCCCCAGTTCCCATCTAAGTGCCTATCACATGAGTGAGGTAAAAGTGCACTTTAACCATAGTCAAAGAGCAGAAATAAATGTAAATATTCAGCAGGTGTCCTCTCTTATGGCACGTGGGTCTGTCAAAGTTCTTGTTCCAGTAAGCAGGGGGAAATACTAATGCTGGGTCTTTTAATGGGGTGGTTTTAAGGGAAAGAGTTGTACAAACACATACTGCATACTCATCTCCACACATAATGTCAATTATAAGGACAGAGATGGAGTACAAAGAAAAAGGGAGTCTCTAATAAAATCTGACAGTGGCTTAACTCATAGAGTCATCACACACCATGATGAAAGGTGTATGAAAGGCTACAGGAAACAAATCTATGGAAGATGAACATTTTTTTTTCCCAGGGAATTGGTAGGCATATCCTAATTAAATTAGAGTCCTCTGAGAGCTCCTGCCATGTACAGTAAAAACTAGGCTGGTCTCTTCAAAGCAAAAAAAACCTAGAGAAATAAGGTAGAGTTTTAATTTGCTTTTGTGAGAGTAAGAAGAATAAATTTTAGCTCTGACATTATGGTCAACTGCAATTAAAAAACATGCAGGAGAGTAAATTGCTATGTATAATTTTCTCATGCAACGCATGTCACACAGTTTGAAAATACTTGCTTGGTTAAGAATAGCCCCAGTTTAGAAAAAGGCAAATTTTTATATAAAAAGCAATGCTTGTTCAGGTCTTTTCTTCTTCAAGCTTTGAACAAACACTGACTTCTTTAATCTGCCCTCAACACCTCTATATTGCCCTCAACTGAAAGTGAGAGTACTGTCTGCATATATTTACCAGTTATTTTAAATACAGAGTTTGCAAAGGAAAAGATTCTGTTTTGCAATATATTTGTAATGAAGCACTGGAAAATGTTTTTATTTGGTTGCATTTTTTTGTTCGATTTAATTTCTTTAATTCTTAGGACAAGTGTAATGGACTTAAAATCCATTTGGTATTTTGAAATCTAGCAAGTATCTCCCAGCTGATGAATTCAGCATTCTCAGTAGGTGTGATTTAGGGAAGCCTCTTACAGTCTAGAGAAGATTTATAAATTTGGGCTTTGGTGTTTGTAGCACTATTTCTGCAATGAGATTCATGGGAATGTTGGCTGTTTTCTCAGGGAAAGCCACGCTCTGGGGGAAGCAAAAGCAAAGCTGCAGGCTTTGGGCCTCTGTTTATAAGATCACACATGCCAATATTCCTTCTAAAATGTGATTATTACATTTACAACACAAATCTGAGCTGAAACTGAAAACTAAACTGTTCAGTGTAACCTCCAGGGGAGATCAAAATAAACACATTCCTCCAGTGTGCTTTTCCATGTTCAGGCTCAAATTTCACATCAAACAAATCTAGCAAGTGACAGGTCACAACACATGCCTTTAAAATACCAGGGAAAGGGAAGCTTCTTCAGCAGCAACCAGATAAACAAAACCAAATCAAACCCCCAGAGCTCTGAACAACCTCAAAGCACATTGTCAGGTACAGAAGGCAGCTGTCAGTTCAGGAGTTAGTCCATATTCAGCAGTGGTTCTTTCAGTCATTCTTGGTGTTTGAATAGGAACTGTCTTGCTGTCTGGCTTTTAAGCCCCGTCCTGAACGTATTGTGTTGCCTCAAGTCTCTTGGGGAAAAAACCCTCAAACAAAACAAAAGCAACATGCCACTGCATTTTAATGCTGACTTACTAACACTGAGGAGGGACACAGAATGAGGAATTAGCTCACAGGCTTCCTTGCTTTACCAAAGGCACGATCAAGTGAAAAGGTTATTCTGGGATGTGACATTACCACGAAGCAGCTGGCTTAGTCTAGGTAATGTATGCTTTTAGTCTAAGACAAATGGGACATAATCCAAGTTTAGTTCTTACAAAAAATATTAAAAAGACCCAACAGTCTGGTCTAAGTAACTGAGCCTTCAGAAAGTTCCCTGACCAGCAGGAAAGTTTCTCACCATCTGCCCCTATAATTTCAAAATGACAGCCTCACAGCGTCTGCCATGAATTTGACAGTGCTTGACTTTGCCATTTTAATAAGTTGGCTTCCAAGGAAAGGTTTTCCTGTTCACTGAAATCTCTTATAAGGAGATAACTCATCTTATGAGGAGTTAGTCAGCTTTTCAGATTTAACCCATGGGATTGTAGAACAAGAGCATGTGATTCATTCAGAAGTTTCAGGCTAAGGGAGTTGTATGCAAGCCAAACGATCAGTGTCAGAAAATTTTCACATTAAAGTAAGTGAAGGCAGATTATTATTTTATCATTTTCATAACTTCTGTTTATAAAATTATGAGTTATGTGATCTCTTTCAGCCCAAATAACACTTTCTGACCAGCTACAAGAGTCAAACTGAGACATCAATACCGTAGATTTAATGTCCTGTGGCCACATGGGATTATCAGTGTCTCTGCTCCCATTTAAAAGGCTTCTTGTTTCATCTCAGAGCCTTAAGACCTCACAGGGGGATTAGAAGGCAAAAAGCTCCATTGATATAGTAACCAGCTGAACTGGATCTGCTGGCAGGAGATCCAGTAAACTCTATGGCCACTGCAGTCCATACAGATCTATTTTATAAACCACCAAATAATCACTGCTGCAGAAGGCATCTTCACTGCAGCAGAAAAAAATTACAGCAGGAGGAACATTCATCTAGACCACAAACCAGACTGACAGAGCATCTCTGAGAGCTTCATCATGCTAAAGAACACATACAGTTCCAGAGAGCCTCAGATCAGCACACCTAAAACACGTGAATGTCCCTAATATTTTCTTCATATTTTTAGCCCCATGCATGTATTTTCTACAGAACCCTGGGCTGTTAACAAATGCAGTGTGTAGGAAATCCTCTACCAAGGAGATGTCAAACCTGTCAGCTGTACAGTAGCAGGTCACAGAACAGCTACGTGGGATTGTTTTCCTTTTGCGCAAAGGGCAGTAACACTGAATCACTTCATTTCCTCACACTTGCCTAAAGGAACCAAGAAAAAAAGGTTATACTTGGAAATTTTGAAGAAAATTTCATCTGGAGTCTAAATGAGAAGCAGCAGCACCCAGAAAAAGATTAAACAACAGATTTCTTTCTTTTTTGGTAAGCAGAATTCTCTTTTTTTTTTTTTTTTACTCAAGATCCTATTTGAGGCTCTCTTTGAGATCCAAGCTCCAAATTTATGTAGGGCTGTCATAGATGACTCCTTAGAAAAGAGTATGTTAAAGCTTATGAATAGATCCCCACTAAAAATATTTTTTTCAAATAAACTATTTTATCTTGTACAATGTAAGCAAGAGGACATCACTGTATGTAATAGAACAATTTCAACAGGAAGAGATGAAAAGAAATAAGAATTCAATCCAGTGCTGTATCTGAAATAAACCTACTCTCCTAATAGGTTAAAGCCCACCAAAATAAAATCTAGGGGAGAAGGAGGAGAGGCTGCAAAGGCTTCTGGGGGACAGGAGGGCTACAAAAGCTGAAGCATGCCCAGCACTGGCCATCTGGCAGTTGGTGGATGGAGGGGAGAAGTCGCAGTCAGAGGTAAATTTACCTGGCTTAAAATATTTTTGTTCTGTTGTGTAAGGAGTGTAAGCTAGAAAATGAGATCTATAGCTTCCAAGGTATTTTACAACTTTCCTTCCCTTGCATGAAATCTTCCATCCTGTGACAAGTCAGTGGTTACACACAGATTGCAGTTTGGTCCCTGCTTGTTAACATATATGTTTATTCATAAACTGAGCTAAGAGTTCCTTACAGCTCCCATTGTCCTCTTTCAGCATCCAAGGCTTTGGTTTTCTAGAAAACCCTTCCTCCTTTCCTTGGGGTTGCCCTTGTAACACTGTAGGATGCCTCTAGTGAGTAAACAGTTTTAAGCTCCTGTTGTCTACAGTCTCTGCTCCCTGCTGCTACACTACGCTGTTGTGTTAATGAAAGAGGTTTAATTAAGGAAGGTGAAGTAAACCATCCTACAACTATAGGGTTGTGTTCTCATGTGGGATATCTTGACCATGAATCCTAGCTGGTTGCTAACAGCATGGAAAAGGGTGTTGCTGCTGGAACTTCATGCAATGATTGAGGACAAATAGGTGTGGGGCTGTCTGTGCAGCTGATGTACTTACAATTAGTTTCCACCAAGTATTTTCATCTACTACTTTTCAGCAGAGTAATCCAGCTACTTAAAAGAGGTGCTATGGTGCTGAGTTAATTACTCTTAGCAAGATGCATTTATAGCACTGTTTCATCTACTAGAGGAAAGTTAATGATCAGCCACTCCTATTGCTTGGATCAGGCTTTTAACAGCCTATTCGGGTTTTAATTTACCTTTTTTAGATGTTGTAATGCATTTTTTTGTCTGTTTGCCACATTTTCATCCACTCCTGGCAACCTTCAAACTCTTCAGCAGGTGGGTAAAATGCCCTAAGTGGGGGGAAGCAAGCCTCACCTACAAGTGAAAGCAATTTTCTTCCACCAGTAGCCACACAGCTATGTTCTAGCTAGCTATGCAAAGGCAGATTTGATCTGAGGTAGCCTCTAATATGTACAACTCAGCAGAAAACAGAGCCAAAAAGAAGCCATCTGTGCAGCTGGCATGCATCCAAAGGGTGTAAAGGTTGTCCTAAGTGCTCACCTGTGGTGCTGCCAAACAAGCTGTGCCAGTGCTTTCCTGCAGCTGGAAGTTGGAGGGTGATAGTGCAAGAGGAAGGATTAGGAGCTGTGTGCATGTAGAAGGCTTGCAAATACCCTTATCCTCAAGGTGAATGCAGGTGAAACCACTCATGGTGATGATTGTGCAATTAATAACAAGCCCTGGGTTCACCTGAGCTTGCCTACTGCTCAGCCTACTTTAAATATTATTTTCCTTCTCCTCTCCCTGGTCCAAAAGGCAGTTGAAAGATGCACAGTATTTCCAAGGGGCAAGTTTGCACACCAAGATGCAGGGCCTAAGCAAAAGAAATGACTCTCCCTGAACTTTAAATCCTCTGAGCCTATTTTTAGGAAAACACGTGTTTTTTGTTAAGCAGCTTACTACCAACAGACTCAGCATTTACTCTCCTGATCAATATAAGCATTCTGCCCACGGTTCAGGTTTCTAATTCAAAACCCTGGCCTTAAGCCTCATGTAAATATAGTTCTCAGTTAGCTGAACCTGGGTGCTTCCCAAAAGACATTTATTGCATATCAAGCCTTGTGCTGTGACTGCAACCTGGTATCAGCATAGCTGGGAGGAGTGTGTTGCTCCTTCTTCCTGTCACAAGAGGGACTGAGCAATGTGTTGTTCTGTCCTGTCTGAAGCACTGCACAAGCTTTCTGTGAGGCACTTGCCTAAAACCAAGCTGAATTTTCCCTGTATGTTGCTGTCAGTGTATCCAGAATCAGCATTAATCACCCCTGGTGGCCACACTGCTGCACAGCTTAAGAAAAGCTTGAGCTACCAGAGGAAGGAGAATGTATGGGGAGGAAAGAACGATTTCAATTTTAAAGGCAACACTAGGCAGAGCTTACACTTTTAAAGCTATATATACAATCTGTGCATAAAAATATTTAACTTTAAATAAGGGCACAGAGAGAGAAAACCAAAGGACAAGAACTCAGAGGGACAGTTGCAGGTTGCTGTTTGAGGAGTCCTCAGCTGCTCTGAACAGAAGTGAGAAGCTCCTGCTGCAGAGAGGATGCCAGGCCTTGTGCTGCCTGTCTGAAGCTGAGAATTGAACTGGTGTGAGGTGGCAGAAGTCAGCAGGTTTGAAGCCTCATTTTTAGGTGAAAAATTGCACAGTGAAACTAGAGAGCTACAGTAAGGGAAAAAAAAACAACACTGATCCAGAAGCCAGCAAAGAGCCCATCAGGGACGGATAAATACAACTTCACATACATTCATGCCTAAACCACTCAACAAAATAAATTGTGCTATACTGAAAAATTGGTAATAGTCCTTAAGAAAAACTGACCAATATTATAATAATGAAAGATTATTTGTAGTCATGCTGTTTGACCTCGAGGAGCATCTTTGACCTTGAGGTATAGTCAGTAGAAAAGAGGATGTTGTTTGATATTTTGTTTAAGAATCAGCAGAAACTTTTAGCCTATCTGCTTTAAGCTTTGGGTGTGTGGACAGCTTGTAGTGACCGATTATGAAATAACACAGAACGTGTCTGTGCATGTGGACAGATACTGAGAGTATAAAAGCAGGCACAGCTAATAAATAAATTGCTGATGCTTGTTATTATACTGAAGGCTCATGTCACTTATTTTCTTCCACCATCAATCATTCTTAGTGCAGTGGAAGAAATGTGATCACACTATGTGAGGGTTCTTTGTCGGACTTGTGTGTGAAAATAAGGAGCAAAACAGAGAGTAGGCAGAAGTAGTGACTGGACACAGGAGTTGCCTTGGCTCTCCACAGACCTGAACAGGCTGATGGCTTCAGTTAAGGTAACCCATCCCTACTATCCCTGCTTATATCAGAGTGGCTTTTTTTTTTTTTTTTAATGCTGCTGTGCAGGTCCAGAACTGGAAACTGATTAGCTCCCAACAGGCAAAAAAGGGCCTTCTAGAGAGCAAGGTGGTGCAGGTGACTCTGGGGATCACAACACAAAGAGCTGAATTTAACATGTTACTCCTGTGCCTTGTTAGGGAAAAATAATTCAGGATTCTTTAAAATCCCTGACAGGTACTTTCTTCATTCTCTGTAGTGATTTAGCATCATCCAGAACAATAACCACTCTTTGCTGGGGACCATGAAGCCAGATTACATCATTAAGTATCTTGGACAGGACTAGTCCATCTTACTCTCAGGAGCTGGCACCCGGCTCTTCCTGTCTGTAGACACAACCACAATCTTGACCTCTTCTAAAAACCTAATCCTTTGCAAAGAACAATGCAGGAAAACTATAATCCTGCAGGAATGGATGATAGATGAATTCCTCTGCTTTCCCTCCTTTTCATGGGCTGAGCCTGTACTTACCAGTAGGTAAACGATGAGTTTTAGCTAAGGGAATATATCCCACAGAATGGAGTCTCTGACACCAGAGACAAACAAACAGACCTGTTTTTAACTTCATTAACTGCATCAAACGATGCAGTCATTTTTATTTCTTATTCCTCCCATCTTAACAAATGAACTTCTACAACACAATCCCTGCTGTCACTAAAGCAAACAAACCAACAGACCCTACATATCAGACAAAAAACCCCATTAAGTGCAGACATGGGTCTCTTCAGCTCATTGCCACTGTGGTTCCTTTTCTACTCTTGGAAACCTGAGGAAGAAAAAGCTGTGCAGCTATGGGAACTGCACTCCTCCACTGGCCACAGCACTTGCCAGAGGTGCACTCAGTCACACAAGGCCAGAAATCACTTCAGTGGGCTCCAGCTTCAGTGCCTTTGGCCAGCCAAAGGGAAGGGGAAAAAAAACATGTGGGGAGAACCTGCCTTAGCAGACTGGCTTGAGGGCAGCAGGAAAAGCTCCTTGTGCCCTGGGACATCTATAAAATAGAGGCAAATCTTAACCTCTGCAGATGAGTAGTAAGTGTGTGAGTACTGTCACTTGATTGAGGCTGTCTGAGTGTCTCACAGTTGTCTCACAGTGACACTTGACCACATTCCCTGCAGGTCAATGCAGCTTTTCTCAGGGACTCTTCTGTACAGGAATGGGGAGGATTCACAGAGCTTCCCTGGCCTTGGAGAGTCCCTGGAGTCTCCTTAGGAACCTCCTTTCTTTATATGGCTTGTGGGAAGAGGCCTTATCATCCAGCTGACTTATCACATGATCGGATTTGGTAACTCCAGACCCTCTACTACTCAAAACATAGAAGTGATACAATCAGCCCAGGGATCCACACAATTTTTCATGCAGGCTGTAAGTCTAATTGAGGACCCAGGAGAGAAATCTAAAGAAATGCTTTTGTAATATGTAGAGCATAACCCAGTATTTATAATAGCTGGGAGGAGGGAGCAATCATTTCTGATCATCCAGTCAGAATGACCGGCTTGTATTTAATGACTAAGATGCAAATGTAATCACATACTCTTAAACTGCTGATAACTGTGGGAGTTTTTTAACCACTGAGGATAATTTGACTACTCAGCACTAATACCTGGCATGCCATGTAATCCTTATTAACTTAAAGCTGTAACTGGAAAAAAGAATAATCCCCATAGGGAATAGAGGCCATTTTTTTTTTAGTGTTGAAGGCAAGAAAATGTCTTAAGAAAATCCTCCCTGTGAAGTGGCATCACCTCATTGTTCATCTACAACTTCAGAGCAGCCAGAATAGGGTGGGGAGAAAGTGAGAAGTCATCCAGTGTGGCTGCCTAGACCTGTGCAAAACTGAGGGATGGCACATTGGAGCTTGCTGGTTTTATTTAATGGTGATGGCTGTTTGTCTTTAAAGCTGAAAACTAGAGCTGATATCTCCAGGGAATATCTCCCTTATATCTCCCTTATATCTCACTTATTTAGCACCTTTAAATTCTACATGAAATGCTGCTGTCCAGGCTGCCAAGCAGCTAGTACACCTCTGTGTTCCATGACTCAGTTTTTGAATGCTTTTTGAAAGCTGCTAATTTTGTATTTTTTAACTTGAAGTCCCTAAACAGGACAATACCTGGCTGCCACAGAGCTTTGGTCTAACACTGTGCTGTTCTAGTGAAGGGTGGAGCTCCCTCATCTGCTGGGGTAGGTCCCTGCTCTTCTTGAATATCCTTCAACATGAGACAAAAATAGATATCCCGTGTCCAGGAGGTGGTACTGGGCTCTTTTGCTGAAGGACAAAGGCAAAGGACAGGTTGTGGGGCACCAGTGCTGCAAGGAAAGAACCTGGAATGCATCACCAACATCACACAATGTTTTCCCTCCAGCCTGTGCCTCCCCATGCTGTGGGGTGGGGTGTAGAACCTGCATCTGAGAACATCAGTTGCTGCAGAACAACCCAGTGGGATGCTGAAGTTATGTAGCCTGCTTACAAATGAAATAATAAGGCTGAGCAATTATAAAGGAGCCATCACAGTTCTGTTGTCCCATGCTAACTGCTCTCTCTGAATCACATGTTTATCACCTCAATTTCATTTTCTCTGGAGCTGGGATACATTAGCATAACCATTCTTGCATCTTCTGATGTTTGATGTTCAAATTTTCTTCTTAGCCCCCTGCAGCCTTGAGCCAAAAGCTTTTCACATTTCTACTAGAAATCAAGATTTTTATGTAAGCAGCAGTGAGGGATTTACTTTGCATTTATAAATATATAATAATCTCACTCTGGCTGCTAAAGCAAAGTGAATCCATTCTGTGGGATATATTCCCTTAGCTAAAAGGCAAAGGTATACATTAACTGACAATGAATTATCCTATTGTAGAGTCTGCAGGATGAGGATTAATGCTGCTAACACAATGTCTTATCCTCCATGAAATACACAGAGCAAGCCTCTGTTAGCAGATTTGGAAGACAGGCAAGTGATAAGAGGTAAATTCATTAGGAGCCACCTCAAAGCCCAAAACGTGTGTGATTGTGGTATCTCATCCATTTCAATAGGAATTCTGCCTGCAGGACAGGCTCACACAAATACTGTTGAATCATTTTAATAGATCAAAAGTCTAAGGAGATTCAGGAGTGGCAAGCAGCCATCTTATAGACACCTCACTGCATACAATCCAAAGCAAGTAAATACTGACCAAACCAGTGACAAGGCTATAAAGACTGTGATCTAGAAAAAAAAGGGACAGAACAGTAGTTTCATCCAATAAAGAAAATCTCTTTAACAGATTGCAAGCTTAAAAAGTCTGGAAGAACCAAAATATTTCACCACCTTGGACTTTAGGTACCAAAATTAATCCTATTTAGATAGTTCATGAGATCATTATCTAAGCCTCTTAGAAGATGGAAGATTTGGGCCTCAGAGCAAGATTTCCAAGGTATCTTCAGCTACTCTCCCAGTGCTTGTTACATGGAAAAAAACACTGATTTTACAAATCAAAATCTTATACCTTGAAGTTATTCTTGAGGGATATCTATGGGTAAGTTGCTGAAGATCAGGGCAACAAAGCACTCTGCTACTTTTCTCTTACTGGTTCCAGTACAATCCTGCATTCAGTGCTCAGAAAGGCTGCCCAAACCAGACTCTTCTACTGGGCAACTCCAGTGCTACCCTAAAGTACCCACATACTTAATACTCTCTGGCTTACCTTGGTTGCACACTTTCAGGCCTGATCTGACTAAAAGACAGTGATAAGTAGGTCAGTCTTCAGTGAATGAAATTAGTGAGCTGTGGCTGAAGTCTGGTCAATCCCATCTTACTCACAAAGAACTTCTATTTCTGGCTTTGGTGTGCTATTTGTGGGTGGGAAGCCACAGGAACTGGTTTGTGCTGTGATGCAGAGGAACTTGCTAGCAGAAATTCTCTTAAAGAACAAATAGAAAAACACTGCTTATAAAAAATAAGCTGAATGAAACTCCCCAGGAACAAACAATAGACAATATCTTCTAAATGGCGATAATATTTTTAAAAAGAAAGTTCAGAAGACCAACAATTATTACTTACTTCTTTCCATGCTACTGGTTTTACCAAAGTCAAAAGAGACAGTTTTACATCTAATGTCACCATTTTTCTATTGAGCCCATTACCTTTTCTAATGGTACATTAAAAAAATATATTTTTCCTTTTAAAAATAATAAAGAGATATGTAATATTCTCAAAAATTAGAATTTAAAAATGCATACTATGCTGAACGTGCTTATTTTCAGTGTCCTTGGAGTTGCTTAAAAGCTTTAAAAAAATCACAAACATTCTTTGCATGGCATCTTGAAAAATCCTCTAGAAAAACACCTGCTTTCTACCTCTATCAATTAAACTATATTCAGGGAGGTAGCTACTCAGAGTTCACAAGTTATTATATAATGGTTGGCAAATAAGGCAGTGAGAAAGCAGGGGAAACAGTACTTGTAAAAAGTTTAGAGCACACTGAAAACCTTACTGACTTCCTGCTGTTTACTTGTATTTTCCCTCCCCATGTCTCTCATGACTAATTAGTTTCATGTCCCTTGGGTAATATCATGGTAATTAAATATCAAAAACCATGGGGAAAAAGGGTGAGAGATTTTTTTTTGCAGTACAGTTTAACAATAAGTTACAAGGACCAACCTTCCTCTGTCACATACACACTGTAGGATTTCCTTGTGATATTCTTAATCATGAATCTTATTATGCCATGCAAGTATCAGTGCACGAAAATTCAGTGAGTGGTACCACAACTGGATGTTTACAAGCAGAAAGGGTGACACCTAATGAATATTTAGGAAGCTTCTCAAAAGAGCTGGGAGACAGTTTGTAACTAAACAGTTTTATTGACTTTTTTTGCAAAATAAAAAACACAAAATAATGACCAAGATTAAAGGCCATAGACTGCATTAACCAAATGAACCAGCCACTTGGTTATAGTAGCTGATAACTAGCACAACTGAATATTATTGCATATACCTCAGGTTCATTTATATATCCATTACAGTTTGGCAAGATTACAATCATACAGTAGCTTTGGTTGTGTAAAACCTAGTAGCAGTACTTACTTAAAATGTGACTGGTTAACTTTTTATGACAACAGATATTTATCTCATCTTAGTCTTGACACATCTCTCATTCATTCTTCTCATCCACAATATACATGATCACTGTATTTTAAGGAGACATATTTGCAACCATCACTTGTAGCCCTTCTCCATCACTATGTGGTGACGAATCTTACAGGGATAGGAATCTGTCACTTTCTTTCATTATAAAAGTTTGTAGAGTAGCACCTCCATCCATACTGGGTGGCTTCTACCATCCTGTGGTAGCATCTCCAAAGAATTAGTCCATTCAGAACCCAAATGTGTAGAGGTGTATATGGCTTTCATTCCAAAGCCTTTCCAGACCTACAGTACTGAGGTTTGACTGTACTGCCTTGCCTTTGAACACAGAAAAAAACCCACAAACAAACAGGTTTTCACATTGGTATGCTGAGCTGCCAGCACAAAACAATATTAAAGAACCTAATACACTATACTAACTTGGTTACAGAATTATGCCTGAGACACTGCACAGGATTGCACATGTATGTTCTACAGTCTACGTATTTCAGTTTTGGTCTTTTAAAGAAATGCTCTTGTCCTTATGTAATCTAGTGTAACACTGAAGCTTGAGAGTAATGGTTGATAAAAAGTCATAAACACACAGGCTATTTGAAAACACTGGAGGCTTTGTTTTTTGTCTTGCACCACTTGTGCAGAATTCCTGCCTTTCTGCCATCCCTTTTCCTCCAGCTCCCTGGGAATACCTACTTCCAGAGGAAATACACAATCTACTTACCTAACATTTTGAGATCTACCTGGGAAAAGCTATAAAACAATTTGGGTCAAACTAAAGTGTGAAGACCCTTCTTCATTTACAAAATGTAGTAACACTAGATAACACCTACTTGGTTTTGCAGCCCTTTCATTTGCTTGCACTGAAGCAAAAAGGTGTTGGGCGTGAAGAATGGCTGCGTGGTTAAGATGCCCCAGAACAAGGTAACTGCCATGCAGTAATTCAAATGCAAGCAGTATGACTGCTTTTTAAATTCAGATCCATACTTGTATAAGGATATAAATTAATAAGCCCTTCTAAATGAAATTTGAAATATCCTCTTTGATCAAGACATATAAAACCTCTGAATACTTAGAATCACTAGATTTCACATAGTCATAATTATTTGCACCTCCATGGCAAATATTAGAAATACATTTGCCTGCAGTTGAGCACATAATTATACTGCCTATTATTCAGCTGAGTAAAGATCAAGCACTCTTTATCTTGCAGTTATTGGATCTTATTCTAACTCTTTACTTTAGAAAGGTGAAAGAACCATCTAATTATATTACCAGTGCACAGTACTTAGTTTAAAAAAGACAACCTATACTAAGCAACTAGATTTTTTCCTAAAATTACTTTTTACGAGATACTCTAAAAGCTGTCTCTAATGACTGAAGATTGTCTATTTCACTGAACTCGCATAGTAAAAATAGTTAAAATCTAATTACAAAAAGCTGCTACATGATTATTTTGTGGTCTGTAAAATAAAATGGTATCCAGATTTTTATCTGAACAAAATAGACCAGACAGTATAAAAATATTTCCCAACTGGAGATTGAAACATTAATGCTGGATATATTTTTTTTCTTGTATAAAAAGAAAGGTAATAATGGTAGACATTTATTTGCTTACTAGCCAAAAATATACGTATGACTCTGAGGAGCTGTTCCAGGCTCACTTTCAGTGAGATTGTGCTTTTGGCCCTAGAGCAATAGTAAATGCACACATGGAACATATTTTCCTGAAAACCTGAACTACATCTTATTTCTAACAATAAGACTAATTTCTGACTCCAGCTATGGATTTCCACTTATTTGCTTTGTTCAGGCAACTACAGCAGAGGGATTCCAGAAGCACCACTTCCTCTTTGAATGGTGTTTATTCAGTGCAACATCTTCCTTTTCTCTTTCCTTCTTAACTCGCTGGTAGTGATCTTCTTCCTTTAAATACCACACAGGCGGCCAGCGGTGCCTCTCAAAATACTCCTGATTATCTGCTTAATAAGAAACAATCAAAAAGCCCCCCAGACAAGCCAGTTAGATACACAAATCCCAGAAATGTCTACAAAGAGTTATGCTGCTATTCATTTATCCATCTCTATGCTAGCTGGCTTATCAGGGACTCACCCAGTTTCCTCATGCACTTACAGAGTGAAAAGACTTTGGAAGGTGTGCTCAAGATACCTTAGTCCAAGAGTGTAAAAGAGCAAGACCTTCTCAGGGGGTATTTTTCATTGCAGAGCCTGAAAATGGCTCTGTTCCTTTTAGCATAATCGAAATAAGTATAAAAGAGAATGCTTGGCCAGGAATCAGGCTAAGGATTGCAATCTTTCTTTACAGATAAGAATTTAAGAATACCATTCAAGATAGCACAGAGGTTCAGTCTCCTGACTTAGCTATCTGAGCTCATCTTTGCCTTCCTGTTTAATCAGCTGGGTGGGGAGAAAGAAGGGGAAATATTACAAAAATTGAGGAGGAAAGTTGCCCATACCTGCAGATTTAGCTTTGATTTCCTTGCGGAATTTGGAGCAAACGCTGTTATAATTGGTGCAGATATAGTGCAAGCACCAGGCTGCCAGCTGGTGAGCATTGTGAAACTGTAAAGAAAAACAAAGAGCTTACTCCGTCTCCTGAGGTTATTTTGCAGCCCCAATTAACAAGTAAAGCTGGGATGGATTGTACCTGGCAGGATTCTCCCAAGCATATAGGGGAACTTTTGAGGCTAAAGTGTCCTCTAGATGCCCTAGACCTTGTCACACAGTTCTGGTGAAACAACCATTGACTCAAAAGGCTCATCAGTAGGTGCTTGGCATGACCAGCATCTGGCAAACTGCATCCAGTACCTCACAGACTCTGAAGCCAAGGCACGATGGACCTGAATGCTCTGGTATTATTGTGCCAGCCATATATTCCTATCAGTTATTGGAAATACTGCTCTGAATTAACTCCCTGGAAAACTATGGTCATTGACAGAATTAAAACATTGCTGAAAGCTTCATACAGAATCATGCAAAAGCTGCTTGTGGTCATAAGGAAGAGCAGCTATAATGCAAGTCAGATGGTATAGCACCTGCACCTATCTTGGCATTCTGACAGCCTAGTATGATCTTGTCAGGTTATAGACACATAACATTGATGCAGGTACCAGGCACAGATGATATCCTAACTGTAGTTAAACATATTACTTCTGTCTTCAGTCAGGGAGAAAAAAAAAGAATGAAAAACCAAAACATCAAACCGTAACAACAATAAAACCCCAACCCCTCATAAATCAAAATTAAGTGAAGCAAGCTGCCTTTTCTTGGAAGGGGTTCAGTCCTGGTTTTGCAATAGCTTTTCAAGTATTGCAAGAGAGGGACTTGAAAGCAGCTGCAGGAAATCTTGCATAACAGTCAGCTTGTGCTGCATTTCAGCACTACATAAGCCCCAGACTTAGCCAAACTGCAGCCAGGCTCATCATTAGTGTAAAATCAAGAATAGCTTTCTCCAGCCTACATGTCAAGTCTAACAATATATAAAAAAATGACTTTTGCAATACAGGCCTAAATATACAGGAATTGAATCAGTCAATAATATAAAGCTGAACAGCTTCATTACATTACATTTCATATTACTGAAGCATGGCCATACAAACATGGAGCTTTGAAGCTCCACAATAAAGAAAAAAGATGTACAACTCGTTCCAGATTAGTTTAAACATCTGTTTCAGTACTGTAGAAATCTTCTTTACAATAGATGGTAAAGCTACATTTTATTTTCAGTCACCTTCAGAACTGCAGACTTTGAGCCACTTTGAAGCAATGCTCAGAAGCAATACAGTGCTAAAAGCAAGTCCTGCAGCTGGCCAGAATACTCTTGAAAAACAGAACACACTGACCTGAGCCAATTCCAAATAGGACAGTACTTCTCCATCTATTACAATGCCACTCATGGAGGCTTTTGTCAGCTCTTGTACTCCATGTTGTTCTGTTAGAGAAGGAAACTCATTCACTCACATAGGAAAGTCACATTTCAAGGTCAGATCATCCACAAGTAATACAACCAAGAAGTCATGTTCTCCCTACTCCTTGTGGTAACTCTAACGTTATGCAAGTGGCACATTCACCCAGATATCCTGAGCAAATTCAGATTGGGATGAAGTTATTTTCTGGTGTTTAGAGTTGTGGCTGAAGACTCTGCAGCACACTATAAACTGTCTGGCCTGGGGAAGCTAAGCCCATATGGGGTTTTGCCCCTTTCCTTCAAACCAAACTCTTTATTTCTGGTGTCACACCCCTTATATCTTTCTTACAGAAAGGGAACCTGCAACTAATAACCACTTATAGAAAGACGAAGTTCAGCAGCCACCAGTCTCTTTCTGGCAGAATGGATAGGAGCAATATCAACATAAATTAGAAGTATGGATCAGCTCCCTCTTAGGCAATACAAATGAAACAGTCCAATTTTTAGGTAACAGTGCCATTTCATTGTATACCCACAGCACTGATATGGAAAAGTTTGCTTCAGGCCTTTGCATTCATTGTTCCTAGGAATCCAAATGAAATGCTGACCAGCTCCCCCCAAAGTTACTTCAATTCAAGAGTCTCAACCCTTTCCTAGAAGCATAAATATTTTAGAGGTTTAAGAGTTCCATGGCAAATGTTGTCCAATAATTCTGCTGGATCTAGTTGTTGGCAGTTGCCTTTGGACTCAGAAATATTTCATAAAGAATTAAATGTATGAAATACCCTTAATAGTCTATTTGTATTTATACTACAACTACTTAAAAGAATAATCAAGACTTCAGTGAAAACGTATAGAAAGCCAGGCAACAAAGGTTTGGTCTGGATTAGTGAATACAAGGTACACAGTCCTGATGCATAACTGAAGGAGAGCTAGGATTTGGTATATGATTAAATTTTGCCTTCATTTTGTCCTATAAATTATATATAGCTTTGCATCACCTGCCTCTCAGGCAATGTCCTCAGAACCTCACCTAGTTATATACACAGAGAGAAACAAATAAATAACCCTCCTCTCCTGGAGGTCTGTATAGATTTCATGTTTAAAAACTAAGTAATAACCTCTCCTGTCTTTTTTCCTAAATATGTGATAGAAAAATTTTTCTTCCTGAAATGGGGATTGAATCCCCATCTATATATCAAAATAATCCAATTCCAATCTGAGCAGTGAAAAGGGACCTAGACAGCATTTCTAAAAAATATTGTGATCACATAGATCAGTTCTGAATCAGCTCAGTTACTCTCTCTCTATAGAAACATATAATGGAACACTTCATTATGTAATGGAAAGCCTGGAGTCCATCCTGTTTTCAGGTAGATTTAACAACAGAATACAAATTACAGACATTAGATTGATGCTAAAGAGAAGGTTTACTCTTGCTGTTTTTAAAGCACAGAACACTTGAGTGGTCAGAGCTGGTTTAGCATAAAAAACAGGCAAAGGCAAATCCATTTTTCTAAGAGAAAACACCACATGTATTACAATATTCCTTTCAGAAAAACAACTATTTCTTTTCCATGACATTTGAGAAAATCCCATGTTTTCTAAAAAAATTTGAATACATTTCAGCCATTACAAAAGACTGCATTAGACAAGGCCACCCAATCTTACCTGCTAGTGCAACCAGGTGAGGGAGGCAAAACCTATTTGCCAATGCAATTAACTCAAGTGTGTCCAGTTCCTGGCTGGTGGTCAGCTGCTTGGTATACAAGTAATCTAAAACAGCTTGCATGGAAGTCTTGTTTATGTTGGGTAGAACTACCTGGAAAAAGATATTTAAGAAAAGAGACTTTAATAATTGAGGTGTTTTCATACAGAGACCATATTTTGTTTCTCTTTGCTGGACCCTCATTTTCTCTTAAAGTCATTTTACAAATGCAAAGAAAGCATTAATGGGAAACTGTTTGAATAAAGTTCAAGAAGCTGCCAACAGGTGAGCATACCTCCAGAGCCAGTTCCTTTGCCAGTTTGCATACAAGCAACTCGGTACCAAGTTACTGGAATTGGATCCACATCAAACAATGAATCTGTTCAATGCTTTCTAGCCTGCAAATGGACAACTTTGTGGGATACGTAAAAGTCACTGAGAACTTCCCACGTCAAACCTCCCTTGGTAGACTTCTCGAAGAATGCAATTTATCCACTCCTGACAAGGGATATTCCAGGGATTCTGAGAATAACAGAAACCAAAGGATAACAAAAACCTCAGCCCTCTCAAACTATTTGTAAATAAACAAATTATCCAATTAAATGATGGTTAGGAGAGGACTGAGAGTTGAAGAAATGAGGCAAAGAAATTGTAAACGGTTTGCCCAGGGGAGCTGTGGATGCCTGCTCCCTGGAAGTGTTCAAGGCCAGGTTGGACAAGACTTTGATAATCCTGGTCTAGTGGAAGTTGTCCCTGCCCAGGCAGGGGGTTTGGGACTAGATGAATTTTGAAGTCCCTTCCAACCCAAACCATTCCATGATTTCTGCCACACATGTACAATTAATGTAACTACCATGTAATGAAACCACCAAGACCAGGACAAAAGCTGTCTGGTTTCTCGCCAGCACAACCTTAACTCCATTTCATGGCAGGGAAGCCAAAAAAAAGAGGAAGGAGAGTTAGAAAGGCTCAGTGTAACCCATCACTGCAGCACCTCAACTACAGCTGCACATACAGTGTGGGACTCAAGGTTGCAGCAGCTAAGCCTGCTATGTCTGCTCAAACTAATTGATCCCACTCCTCAGCACTTTGTCACGTAGATCTTCATAACTCAGAGAGATGCTGGCACCGTGATATTCTGAAGAAGTTTCAGTTAGAAAAAAATGGCAAAGCAGAAAAATAATAATTTTAAAACTTCCAAGGGCATCGCTGAATGATTTAAACTCTACAAAATGGAAGCGAAATATTTGGAATAGGAAAGATGAGCTATAACTGTTGGGGTAATTATTAAAAAGAGGCTGGGAGAAAATAAATCTATATTCTTCATTATCAAATGAAGCTGTTCACCAGAATCCAGCTGTATATTTTTAATGAGCCACTTGTTAAGCATGCCTCTGGGAAAGGAATTATATTTATGGCTGTATTAGAAGAAGCAAGAAAATTCTAAGTAGAATAAAATCTTCCAGAATATTAAACATGAGTAACTTGAACTCTTCAATGAGCAAGACCCATAAGTATGGCAAAGAGCAGGAAAATCAAAACAAAATACAAAACCTGGGTATGGGTAAGACGTGAGAAAAAAATGTTAGCAGAGTGTTTAAAATCTGAAAAACAGATCATGAGGGCACCTGAAAATACAAGCCTTCTGCTGCAACATCTTAACTCAAAGCATTGAGAACTGCTTTACTCAATAGGACAATAGGATGCACCAGGGAATCTGAGATTAGTTTCTTCTGAAATAAAGCCAACTTCCCTTTTCTAGTTTATCAGTCCATGTTCCTTAACACTTTCTTCCCTTAAATTTGTTCAGGAATCCTTCTGCCCTAACTACTCTTGGTAATTTTTCTGATGGTGTAATTGCATATTCACACAACTTATTTGAAATTATTCCAGAAATTCATATTTCATTCCCCCTCCCCCTCTTTAATATTTTTAAGGATTTCAGGTTTAAACACATGCTCCAGCACTGCAGGAAGTCTCATACCTTGAAGATAACATGTTATCCTCCTACACATCCAAGTTTAATGCCTTAAGAAGAAAAGCATCCCACAGGAAGAATAAAGAATCATTCCAGGGTTTATTGAAACCCTTCCAATAGATACAGAATGATGCCTCTATTACCCTAAATCCATCAGATATGACACGGAAAATGGACAAAAATGGACAATTACCTCACTGTTTGAGCTTTCAATAAATGATCCTCCAAACATAGCAGACATCCATTCACAGCTACAGATCAGAAGTGGCTTGTGGGCATTTATGGTTCCGTCATCCAATTTAAATGTCACATCTGCCAGGGGAACAAAGAGGCAAGCTGCAAATCTGCATTTAAAGTCAAAATATTTCTCAAGAAGGCATGTTTCACTTGAACACTGTTAACCAGGGACTTCTTTCACTTCTCACCCTGAAAACAACTCTAGCCTTTTATATTGTTAAATAAACAATCTTGTTTTAAAGGGAGATAACTGGACATTCATCACTTTGGAAAATTGGGTCACGTGTGTAAAAGCTTGCGGGCAGAATTTGAGAAATTCTATTGCAGAATCCCAGGTTGGAACAGTTGGCCCTGAGTAATACTAGAATTTTGGGTTCTCTCAGAACAATGCATGTTGTCACAGTTTTTGAAGTTTGTGAAGCAACAGTAGCATGAATGAGAAGAGAATTAGCACACTTGATGTTAAAGCATGTACTTGCTTACCAGAAAATGTCCCTTTGCAAAGGCACTCTTTTATCCGATTAGCTTTTCTGACATGAAATGCTTTAGTGATCTCTTGATTCATGAAGGCTTCTTTATTCATAATATTCTCCACCATCATTCTCAAATCAAATACTTCCAAGATTTCAGCAATCTGAGCCAGTCTTGAGAGATCTTTTTCATTTTCATCCAGTTGCCCTGTGTATAAAAACTGCAAAACAGTTTTAAAAGGTCCAGCCTGCACAGATGAATCCATTTTTACCACAGTTACAGGACACATCCTATTTGATACAGGATTCACTTGCATTTCCTTATGCACACTAACAAACCCCTTTCCCCAGGATGACAGAGATCTTGCTGCAAAACTTGTTTCACCAGGTTCAGGTTCTGGCATGTTTAAAGAGTCAATACTTTCTGGTGGAGGAGTTTTAACATCAGCAGATTTCAAGGATGTGTCATCACTGTCACCATTTGTCTCAGGGTGACTTGTTAGAAAATCTTTTTTTGTGTTTTCCTTATTACACTGTGTTTCATCCAAGTCTGGACTTTCCTCACATTCCATTAAGAAGAGGTCATAAAACTTTGAAGAGGAGGTAGCTAGGTAAATCTTGTGAGCAAAAATGTAGTCCTGCTCCTGGAGAACAAACATAACATCTGCACACAGTGGGCTGTCCAATAAATATCCAGCTTCATTCATGCTCGGTATGGGACACTCAGGGATTTTGATGACTGGAGGAGGGGCTTTTGGAGGTAGGAATGGAGCCTGAAGCAAAGGTTTTTGGACCTTCTTCAAATGAGATTTCCAGAACTGCAGGTGTCTTCTGGAGATCAAGGCAGCTCTAATTGCATTGTCAAACACATCTTTAATCCCAAACTGGTCAAATACACTTGTTTCATAGTATGGTATCCCAAGTTCCTTAGCAACCTCTCTGCCTTTTTCTGGTGGCAATATATCTCCTCTTTTTATTGGCCTAGGGTTAAACAAAATAAATAAATAAACAAACCTTCTCACACACAAACCCCACAAAGTTACTCCAGAAAGCATGAACTACCACAAAATATCTCGCTGCAAATTCTGAGATAAATGTCATTCAGAAGAAACAAAATATAAAACAAAGCCCACAGAGCCCTTTGGAAATCTACAACCATGACTCCAGAGATTTTTAGAATAGCATATGCTCATAATTTTTAGTTTGGTGGTGGTGTTGCTGTTACTAAAATATGCAGAAATCATTTGCACAAAATGGAGCAAGGCTTCTCTCTGATAAAGAGAAATTATTTACAGCAAAAAGTTGACAAGATGATGCTTGAGAACTTTAACTATTTTTAAAAAACCCTCCAGCGTCTTTCTATTCAGATACTCTGTCAGCATCTTTGTACCCATCATTTAAACTCAACTTGAAATTCTTATGACATAGAAATGCCACAATATAGCTAAATATGAAATTAGTAATACTACTTAAGATTATGCTTTTTAAAGAAAATCATAATAACCTATGACAAAAATCTAACAGAACACACATTTTAAAAGACAGGCCTGTTTTGGTTGTAGAAGTATTATGTAGGAACTCAGACCACTCCCTTATATGATGTAGGGTAAACAAACCAACATAAAGTTTGAGCTGGGTTCCATTTTCCCCCCAAAAATTATCTCACCAGAAGGCATGACCCAGCAGTGCATTCTTTCAGCAAACCATATTGGGCAGACACAAGCTGGCACAGGCTTCACATACTACAGACAACAGCTTGCTTTAGTTGCCAGCTAATAAATAATCAGTTCAGGTGGCAGAAGTCTGTACTAGACATGCAGAGTACTTATTTAATTTTCATTAACCGTGAAATCAGCAAGGATTAGGGAAGAAGAAATGGGAATTTTGAAAAAATATTTCCTCTTAATGAGTTAACCAAAAAAGCCCACCACACCCACACAATGAAGAAATGTTTACTAAACAATACTATGAAAATCACATTGCTGAGTCAAGAATTTTAATGCCATACAAATTTTTCTATGAGCCCATGAAATATTAATTCAATCCTTTTATGGAAATTTGTTACAGTATAGTCGTTAACTACAAAATTATGATATTATTTCCATGAGTATAGTCTCATTCAAATTTACATAAAAGGAGGAAATTAGAAGTGAGCAGGTAATTTTGCAATGGTTTTGCCCAAACATGTGAATGCTTGTTTTTTGAATCTGGGAAAAATAAAGCTTCTTCAGAATGATTCTAAACAATACTTTAATCCCAGAACTTTAAAAAATTTAATTTGCAACCACTTATTTTCTGCCAGTATCTAGTCTTACAAGTACAAAAAATAATAGTTCAAAATTAAAAAAACTTGAGTAGAATCTATTATTTCGAAATAGTACCTGACAGTTGTGACAGGACATGATACACATGCTCAGATGGAGAAATACATATATGAAAGCCTCCAGTAATCATTATTATCTCTATATTATCAAAATGCTCAGGCACCCAAAGAAGTTTAGATATTCAATGTGCAAAAATATTGTGGGAAACACTTGATAACTGTGTGCACTAAAGAACTAGCTAACTGAGACATCAGGAATAAAAAGAAGAAAGCACATATATTATTTTACAAAAAAAAAAAAAAAAAAAAGAAAAAAGAAAAAAAAGAGGAAACTAGGCTCAAATATTTTCTCATTTGAAAGTACTGTATATGATTATCATGGTGATTAAAAAAAATAAAAAAAATCTTATTTTTTTTTAAACTTTACCTTGCCAAAGGCCTTCTGGCTCTGTTAACAGCCTCAAGATCTGCATAGCGTAGATCCAGCTGGCAGCCCACCAGAATCACAGGGGTGCGGGGACAGAAGTGCTTGATTTCTTGATACCACATCGTTTTCACATGATTCAGGGAATTAGGATTAGCAATTGAAAAACACAGAACAACTACATCGGACCTAGAAAGGCAACAAGAAAATACCCCCAATTAAAACCCAGCAAAGAGGTTTTTGCTGCAGCTTCACCTACTGTCATCAATCCAGCTTAAAGCTGCTCTGCTCTACACTGTGAATGTGACACTCAGATGTCACATACGTGTTCAGATAGAAGCTACACATTTTACCACAAAAGCACAACAACACAAAGCCACATAACTATGAAGCACTTCCCCTCTAGGCCAAGAGGTGGTCCCTGCACATTTGAACAGAGCACAGAGAGGGGTAGGGCTTCCCATTTTCTACTTTTACACTACATTTATTCACAACTTGTCATTGCTCAAGAAATAATTCTGCTGACTGGACACTGAAATTGCAATTCTCAGATCATTGATGCTTAGGAATTAGAAGTTATACAAAACTTCACAACAGCCACAGAGGCAGACATCTGAACTTGATCTGGAGAAATACCTACACTGCACCCTTTTAGATCCTGAGGTCATCTCTTTTACAATGTACTTTGCACAGCAATTCTCTGAACATATTTAACAAATAACCTGTTAGAAGGCCAAATTACTGCAGAACCACAGCTTTGGCAATGAAAATAAGGTCAGTAAAGTGTAGAATGTGACAGTGCTTAAATCCGTAACCATAACAGTATCTGCAGGATTTTAAAGGTTTTGAGAAAACAAGAAGTACATCACTAAATAAACTTGCTTTATAAATTGTAAGTATGAGGATTAAGGTTGACAGTTCACCCACTAAACCACCACCTAACTCTTGTCAGAGCTAGCACCCTAAGGCAGAGAAATGCTTCAATGCTTTTCTCAGGGCTTTCTTAACTTGGGGCAATTTCATTATTTATAAACTGGGATGGGATGTTATAAAGCAGTTCTCAAGCTCTGGCTGTCTTATGGGGAAAAAAGAAAAGAAGAAACAAAAGTTGAATTGAAACTCTCAGGAAAAACTGAGGGGAAGGGACATTTTGAGGAGGTAACAGTATTACAGAATTGTCAGCAGAATAAGATCAGCAAGCCCATGCCTATCTCACTTCTATTAATCTTTAATTTACAACAAATGTGTTGAGCCTGCAATTTGTGTAATGTATCGAGCAGAAGCAATGAATCTTAATATTCACCTTCTAAATAATGAAATATCTCCTCAGTACTACTGCTTTCAATATTTCACTGAGGGCACTGATATACCCAGCAAGATTGTTTCTAAAGATAGCTGCATACAATACAGGTACTACTGTGAAGATGAACTTAATGCAAAAGAAACACTCCTACTCCAACCCCGTATCTTATATAAAATGCAACACATCTCTCATATCTAGATACAAAGCTTTTTCAAGCTGGAAAGTTATCTACCAAATAGCAAAGCAGTAATCAGCTAATACACTGGTCTACATACTCAAGGCAAACACCCTTTAAACTCAGACTTGCTCTGTTCAAGGTCACTTATGAGTAAAACTTGGGCCCCAGCAGACATTTGCTTAGCTCTCAGAAAGGAGAAATCAGTGTATACCTAAGATTAAAAAATAAATAAAATTACACATATTCTCATCTTGTCAATTGTTTAATTCAAGATCATCAGGACTGCCAGAGAGGCAAGTGTTGGCTTTCTGGCTGGTCCTAACTATACGAAGCATCTCAGACAGACTGCCTAGCATCCTTCAGAAATTAATACCTAAGCCAAGAAATTGCAGTCACAAGTACCCAACCCTTCTGACTTAACAAAGCACAAGACACACATCACATAGCTCAGACAGCAAAAAGGAAATATCTCCAGCAGGGCTTCACAGGCAGAAGAGGACAAGAGCTCCCCCATGATGCTGCTGCTGACCTATGCTGAGCTGACCCCAGATCTGGGCTCCTGAGATCTGGTACCTTGGACAGGACAAGTCCAGACTGTCCAGCAGACTGGCCCTAGCACAGCCCTGCATGTGTTACAGCCCTTGCCAAGAGAGCATCACATTTTTACCACAAAGCTGCATATGGTTCTTGAGCAGCTAACTCATCACCTCTGACCTCCCCTGGGTGACCATAAAATCAAGCTGCAGAAAGCTGGGTTTTTACAGAGACCTCACAACAAAAGTAGTGCAGCACCAACAGCACATTTTCATCTTACTTGCTTCATGATGAAGTCAAAATAGAAAAGGAAAAAGAAAAAAAAAGGTAAAAAAAATTATTTGCATATTATTTATTCTGTGCTAAAATCTGGACTTCCCCATAAAATTAATATCCTGAGAGTTCTGTACCAAGCAGGGAGAAATAAACAGCCCTGTGCCATAAGTAGGATAGATGGGAAATCACTGGGTTCACATGCTGGACCAGCACCACAGCTGGGTCTTCAAGCTCACAAATTACATCCACCTTACTAAAATAAATTAAGCTTTCATTCAAGTCATAAGCATGATTTGCCCTTAGTACAAACTGGAGACAGTAAGATATGAAGAAGTTTAACTGTCTACATAGGACTGAGCACTTAGGGAAAACTGTTCTTTGGAAACTTTAATTAAAATACCTACAGTTCCATTTAATGTGAAAGGCACATTTACAACTTGCTAATACCTCAGTATAAAGTTTGGTTTGACATTTGTTCATAAAAACCAGAATGTGCCAGCTTAAAATAATGCATTAATATTTTCTAAACATTAAAAATTTACCAAGATAGTGCATTAATATTTTCAAAACATTAAAAATTTACTAGTGCTATTTTAATACTCAAGAAACATAAAAGAATAGGATTTATAAAGCCTTCCTAATTTATTGTCAGTTTTGTACAGTTTGATTACTTGGAGAATGGGAAAAGATTAATCAGGTTTACTTCTACTTTCCTCTTTCACTCAGCAGCAATATCTTCACAAATACAACCTGCTTTTGTTTTCTAAAAAAGAAATCTCACCATCCCCCAGTAAAATTCAGGAATTATTCAAGAAGCTTTTCCACAGACTGGAATATCAAAAAGTGCTTTAGAACATCTCCATCACATTCCTTCAAGAGCACCACCCAACTGAGATGGGCAATAGATAAGGCACTGTATGTATCCACCTTTGTTAAATACATCAAAAGCATATGCTCACACTTACTGCATACACTGATGTTTGATCCTGAAGTAACACAATAAACAAAGGTCAGTATTAGAAATAACTCAAAGAGAAACAGTAGCTTGGATATCCAATACACTCTCTTGTAGATTCAGTGGTACATCTTGGACATCCATAGCTTATTTATTCTTACCCAGTGCTTTTCATAGGTTATCAGAAGAAAATTGTAAATCATTTACCCTTATTATTTGAAACATCTGTACATGCTTAAGTAACACCAAAACTCCTAGGTTTTGTGTAACTTGCTCTAGTGTGTGATCAGCCACCAGTGAAACAAACTGAATCACCAGTGCAAGGGAAGTGCCTTTCTACTCACAGGGGCTCCAACCAGAGGAGAGTACAATGTAGATTTGTGGAACCTGGCAGGTAGAAAAGGGGAACATGTTCTCTCAGCTAGAGGCAAATTTACCACCACTCACAGCTTTGTCATTTTCTGCCTGACCAGACTGGAAGTCTCACATTAAAGCTTAACAACAGTGTAAGAACACTTCAAACACTTCCCTCAGAGTCATGGGAGTAACTCTCGATGCAAAACATACACATCAGAAGTCAGCCCAGACTGGTCTATGTTTAGCTATGGTCTTCCTAGGGGAGGCTCCTGTGGGCAAAGAACAAACCTTACCACCATTCCCAGAAGCAACCCATACCTAACAGATTAACTCAATGCATTCAGCAACATTATCCCAAACCTGGATAAGAAGAACTCTTGATGGAAACTGCTACCCCTTTTGAAATTTCAGAAAATGAAAAGAAACCCTACTGATGACCAAATCTGTGGCAGGATTCAGTATATTGTGTGCTGTTACCCTGTGAGCTTCAAGTTCTGAACTGTACCAGGTGTGCACAGAGCAGGCCAAGTCACTGCTGAAAAGCAAACAGTATAGAACTGATAAAGACAAGACAGCTTTAAATTATCAGCCTTGCTCAAGCTACAGGTAACCATCATAACCATCTGGAAGTTACCACAACAGCTAATTTTTATATATTTATTTATCAGGAAAAGTTGTTTTGCTTTTACTCTTCTGCTCTCAAGTTTTTTTCCTACACACCCCATACTTTCCCCAAGGTTCCTCAGAGATCTGCATCACAGCTGAGCTTACTCCAGATCAGAATTTGACAAGAGCTATCTGCATAGTCCTTCAACCACCTAGCAGGAAAGATTGTATAGGGTAACAGCCTGTGTGCAAATCCCAGCTCTCCATTTCCCAAAAGACAGTAGGTTCAGGCAGCAGAAGGTCATCTAAGAATTAGATTGAGAATCTCATTTACAGATGAACAAAACCCTGCTATATCTCCATGTAAATCCAGATACATTTTGGAGAGATTCACTCAGTTATACATTTTTAATGCATGCATCTCACTGAACTGAAAAAAAAAATATTGTGCAGATAAGCAAGGCTGATAATGCTTTTAGTGGAACCAGTTTTTAGTAAATGCAGTTGCAGCCATCACATGAAATGAGAAGAAATTCATTAAGTGACTGGTGAGCGTAACAAGATGACCTGAAGACACAGGACTTATGTGCACACACTCAAAACAGATGAGAGACCAGGAAAACTAAAATGCAGGGAGTGCCTGGTATGTGAAGAACTGAAGATATAGGTAAGGCAGGGCAAGACCATGCAGTGCCCTGGACGTGAGAAGGAGAATCAATGAGTTCTATACTTTACCCATAGCAGTGAAGCTTCTTAAGTACTGGTGTAATGTGCGAAACTGTCAAAATGCCCTGAAATATATTCAGATTTAGTGGTGAGTAGCATGCAGATCTATTTCTAAAATTTCTGTAATGTCATTTTCAGTAGGAAACAATAGTAATAAAAAGAAGATAAAGCTACCTTTAAGAAAATTGCATATTTCAAAAACTGTGCTTCAAAAGTGGAGTTTTCCCATACATTCCTTACAAAAAATACATCACTTTTAAATGTTAAGCATTCTAAAATCTCTTCTATTTCCTTTGAGGTACTTATGGGAAAACAGTGGTGCATTTACAGAAAGTGATAAAAGATGTTTTGATATCCCAAAGAATGATTAAAACATCTCATTTTCCATTGCAGAAATATGTAAGACCTACCCTTAATGTACAAATGCCTGACCAGCAACAGTGCTAACAAAAATGGCAGCCATGTAAACAATGTAAGAAGAGGCAAACAATTTTAATTTTAATTTAAAGGACTGCTTACACAGTGTCAGAATTTGATTTTTTTTCTTTTATTGCTGGATATGAGAAACAAATTTACCCATAATCCTTGCTCAGCATTTATGTGTGAAAAATTCCAGCAGTTGAAACAGGCTGTCTGCAAGGTACACCAGCTTGATTCCAGGCCAAATTTTGCAAGTAGAGTCAGTAAAACTCTCTTTGGATTTAGGTATGTCTGCAGCATAAGCATCCATATAACAAAGCAATGCATGATTTTTTTCCCTCTTCTCTGGGGCAGAGATCTTGATTACTGCATTACTAATGCTTGAATGAAAATTCTGTGATAGATTTCTAGAGGTAGTTGAGTTTGAAATACTGAAATATTCTGTGTATCACATGCAAAGCTGGGGTTTATAAAAGGAAGGCACAAAGCCTGAACACCAAAACAACAGAGCAGAATAAAAGAAAACGACAGAGCAAGAGATAGTACAGGGCTAGCTGGAACACATCTGATCAACCTGGGGAAAACACCAAAACCCACAATATCATGGCAAGGGACTGATAAGGATATAACTAAAAATACTTTTGCAAGACATATCAGCCGACTGCTGTCTCCAGAACAGCATTCGGAAAATAAAGTGAGGCCAAAATGAACCTGCTCCTCCTCCTCTTTTGCTATTTAAAAAAACCCAAACAACTGTCAAGAAATTTTAACTGTGTTGACACCACAAAGTTACTGATAATAACTCCATTTAAAACAGTTACATCTGATAGTGCAGAGTGGCTTCCATATTGTGACATAGGTATGAGGAAACTCAGACAAACATCCTGTGATCCTTGGACTAGGATACAGCTTAAGAAATCCACCTAACACCTATTCATAAAGAAATAATTCATTAAGATCACGATTTTGATGGAACAACATTTCTTGGGTTTAGCACTTCTAAAAGATTCTGATGTTGCCTTGCAGATTTCTAGGGTAGAGACCAACTGCCCTCTTTCCATTCAGCCATTCAGAGACCAGGGACAAATAGAAAATTATGTAATGACACATTTAATACACACTTCTTCATTCCAGTCAAGAAACACTGAATACAAGGAAGGCTTAAAGCATTGTAGTTTTCTCTCTATTATAAATAGATTACATATACATCAAGTTGAGCCTCAGACCCCACCTACAGTCATTTGGCATGTGTCTCTTAAAGAAGGAAGGATTCCTTACAGCAATTTCAAGGCAAACTCTACTCATAATATGGAACAGCAGAGAAGTAGTAGATATGCATTAAATTCATTATTAAAAGTATAAAAAGCATATACTTGCCCATTAACTGAGTGAAAAAGCCTCAAATGTTCATGTACGTGACAGAAGAAAAACCAAGTGCATACAAACATCTCTGTAAGAATAAAATTACTGTAGAAAGCTATCTCTCTGTGAACCTCTCTGCTTATTCTAGTGTTTCTTGGGGCTGATCCGAGTCAAATTCAAAGGAGAAAAATAAATAATGACAAATAAATGTTTCTTACTGGAATTCTCCAGGATTGTTTGATGAAGATCCTGAGTAGCTTATAAATCACTGTAAAGCAGATGGGGAAGCCTGCAAATTTTGGTATTTGAAAATGCTTCAATGATAGTGCACATCACTTTTTGTGGCAGCAAAACACAGCAAAAGGAAGGAGCCAAGGTGAGAGACATTTGTAAACAACTGGATTCCCTATCAGCTGACTCTTTGCTAAAAAAGCAAAAGACTATCTTGTGCCTGTTAAGTGTTTCTGCTGTGAAAACACATCTTTGATGATGCCCTCCAACCATGGCAGTAAATGTCCCATAAGGCACGTGGAAGGCAGATGAATATCATAACACTAAAAAAAAAAAAAAAAAAAAAAAAAAAAGGACAGCAAGACTGCAGGGGAAAGCCCAGATTTTCATTCAAAGCACTTATGAAAACTTGGACTTTCTTTGAAGGACAAAGCTGCTGGCCCATTCTGAGCTTAGGCACAGGCAGTGAATGACAGAAGGCACTGATCTAACTAAAGGCAAAGTGAGAAACCCTCTGAAGACACCCACCATCTCACTGAATTTGCTGAATGCAAATACAGTTTTACATCAAATGTAACTAGGTTTTGCTTTTATAGAAATACCATTATCACTGTCCTTTAAGAAAAAGAAACAGAAATCAAAAGAATACTGAAGGGATCGGTGGAAGACTTAAAATAGTGAAGGGTCTACCCTTTTCAGCAACACTCAGAAGTTGTATGGATTCCATCACACTGAAGTAACTGGTTAGGGGAATTGTAATCACACAGAACAAGATGAATGCCTGTGTTTCTCTGTGTACATACAATACCAACTAGGTTTATGAAATCCATCCACAAGAGAGGAAATACTCTGAACATATTTTAAGACCCTCTGTCAGCAGTCTCATAGCAAGACTCATTCACATTTGTAAGTCATGAGGAAAAAGATGTTTTCTGTCCATGCTGTATGAACAGATTTTGTTTGGTCTACAGCTCATATTTAAGTTGCAAGTAAATAAATCATCCTGGCTGAATTAGCTGACAAACCACATCCATGGTATTGAGAATAAATATTTGATTGGGACTGAATTAACTCAGCAGATTTGTGCTCATGTTTACACATAGAGGAGCTGCATGTATCAAAAAACAGGATATGCAGGATATTAATCAAATTGTACTCGAATATGTTTACCTGAAAAAAAAATTTAAAAAGCAAGCATACAAAAGGAAAGAAAGCACAAGCCAGTCTTTTTCCCATTTTGCTTTTAGGATTAGTTTTAACACAATGATGTGGTGACACTCTCGTTCAGAATCAGAGTGTACAGGAGGACAAAGGATGGTGGATCCTGACAACCTGAAATGTAAATTAAGATATTTTCCTGTCTTCACACATGGAGTTGTGTGCATCACAGGGAAACTGGCACAAAATAACAATCTGAGTTTATAAAAAGTTCTCATCTTATTTTCAGGCTTAAGAGAATACCATAGCACTGAGACCTGGTTGTTTTTAAACAAGGAGGTGACTAGGAGCTGAAAACAAAAATGCTGATCAAAACTGAGACACTGTCATTTTACAACACTTTGGAGTGATTTTGCATCACGTGAAACCCTGTGAGGCACTATCAACAAATGACTGTTTGGCATCACATAGTAGCTAAGATGAACCAAACAGGTACTTCTAAATCTAAAGCATACACTCTAGATAAAGGAAAAAACCTCACATAATGCTATGAAACTGCAGCAAATACTTCTATAAGTCCCTCCAGCCACATCCCCCTTCCTCCCTCCCTCCCTTAAGCTGTCAAGAACTGTTTCTCAAAGCTCCTGGAGGACTGTGATTATTAAACTAAACTCCATACAGTAGAATACAAGCTGGATCTCACTTTTTTGGCTTCCATTTTAAAGGATGGCAGCAAAAACATAAATTATTCTTTCCTCAGTGACATGTAAGTATGTTTCTCTCTGTCATACAAAAATACTGAAACACATTTTTGTCATTCTCCTTTCATGTTTCTGTATGTGAAAAATAAAAAATTAACAAGGATTTATCTTTGTTGCAAGACCTATTAGGTGTTCACCCTGCCATCTATAGCATAATCTGTTTCTGTAACATTTTATAAAACTGTATGGAGCAATCTTTTGCAATGAGTAGCAGGTGAATTAAGGATCTGCTGGTTCTTGTTACACCATGTTTAGGACAACTAAAGGTCTTGTCTGAATGGGTAAAAGAAGCCACCCTCTGCACAAGGGGCACATGCATTAAAAATTGAGGGATTCTGAAGGGTTATATTATAGGACCCTTCAGACAATCAGAAATATAGGCCACTTGTAGCCATAGCCTTGAGCAATTTTGTGTAAAATATGCCTTTCACTGTACTGCAAAATTTGACTTAGTTATGAAAAGACTGTTGTTCAATGTGCAGAGACAAGTTAAAATAAATTCCTATAAATGTCAACATTCAATATTGGGAATCTCTTTTTAAATTGCTAGAATAGAGAAAATAATAGACAGCTGTTTTCAAAGGAAACATTAATACTTTTCAGAACAATGAAGCACCTAATCAGTGCTTACAACTAGGAATTTTTACAAATTACATTCTTTTTATAAAACAGTTTCTTTAAAGTTTGGAGTTACTTTCTGCATTAACAGACTTGCAGGAAAAAAACAAACCAAACCAAAACTAACAACCCAAAAAAAACCAAACCCAAAACCAACCCCAAAAAGCAAAAGCAAACCCCAGACAAAAAACCCAACTGTCCAGTAACAGAACAGCAGGTTTCCAGAACAACCTTTTAGAGTTGCTCAGGGTATATCAAACCTGATTCTACACAGGTTCAGTTCTGCTAACATCACAAATGAATCGATCTGTTCATATGCTTAATCCCATGAGATCTCAAGTTATTCATGTAGTCCTTGGTGTTTGCAGGATTAGATACTAAGTATGTTGTTTCTCCCCTCTCTTGTCCAGTTAGTAAATGTCAGATCAGAGTTCAGAACATGTCTGATTTTGTTCTCCTAATCTCTAGTAATCTTCTCAGTGACACAGTATCTGTTGCAGAATATCAGGGGGCCACATCAAAGAGCAACAGTTAGTGGAAACATTAATTATATCCATATTTATCAAAGTAGGCTCCATATGCTTCCAAATGGTAAAACACTACCTATTCATATACTCAAGTAGCACCAAATATTAAAGTCAACATTACCTTAAAGTCAGTAACTTTCCACACTCCCACAGCCTAGCTACAAATGGGTTGTGTAGCCCAGATGTGTCCCTACTTTGGCCACTGACACAAACCTCAAGCTAATTCATAACTCTATGCAAACACAACCAACACAGCACCGTATACAAAGGAGGCTTTGTACAAACTGCCATATGGAGTTTTACAGTCAGAAAATTTAATTGCTGGATTCAATCAAAAGAACCCTCTTCAGCTGTTCTAAGAGGTGGAAAATAGAAGACTGTCATCCTTCCAAGTCACTTGTTTCACCAGGTAGCACAAAGAGAAGGAAAACAGTAAGACAGCACATTGTAGCAGCATGGAATCCAAAACTGGGACAGACACTCTACAAAGGGCATTCCCAAGTGGAAAAAAAATAGTATCTGTCTATGGAATTTTTATTATCTGCAGTGGCAGAAACACACAGCAAAAGAAAATTTAAAAGTGCAAGAGTGAAAAGAACATGCAAGGACTAAGGTCTGTCCAAAACCAATCTTCATCTCACTATTTGCCCAGTACAGGTTATCTGTTCTCATACCCGTTTTCAGATGCCTGCTACTCGGCTGCTCTTCTGCCTGTACTTCCACAAGGCCAGATAATTACCATTAAACATAACAGAAAGACTGATAGTGGCCTTAGTCCTTGTTGAAACTATTCTAAGTTTGTATTATATGTGCTGGAATGAATCTAGATTACATTCCTTTTCATTTTATTTTTTAGAATTTCCAGGACTAATCAATTGACCAGCAAACATTTGTTAATTATAGCAGAAAACCCTTTCCTTTCCTCAGTTTTAATTAAGAAAATATAGAAAAGCCTCACCTGTCATGCAAATGGCTCTGCTTTCAAGAGGTTAGCAGCCCATTGAACATCACTGCTTTTAATATAATAAATATTCCATTGAGTAAGAGTGATGTTTCCCAACATCTCTCCTTGTTAGTTGCTTGTTAGGCAGTTATATCACACACTGTCTATACAGACAGGGAATGCTGATGTTCAGTTTTACATAACTACGATCTTATTTTAGAGACTGTTCTTTAAAATTTGAAGCAGGACAGCAGTTGCTGACGGATTTTAGCAGGCTGTTCAAGGAAATATAGCATAGTAAAACTATGCTGCTTTAAAAATATTTATATATTTTTAATCCTTGCAACAGATAATCCTCTTTCCAGCAAGCAGGAATACGAATACTCTTGATTGTTTCCAAGTCTTTGCTTTTCAAAACTAAGATTTGCCATATTTTTTTACAATAATTATTACTTAAAATTCTGCTTGGATCAATTTACCTTCCATAAGCAAAGCGCCTGTCTTTGTGGTGGTCCCCAAACGTATCCCACAGCCTAAGGGAAACACTCACTTCATCCACAACATCTCTTGAACGTTCAAGGACCTAGAAAAGAAGACACAGGACATTTTCCTTCCCTCTATCAATCAGGTACCTTTCTAATTTGCCCTTTAAGAAAGTCCCTAGTATACAAGACCAAGAGTCTCCCACTTAGAGCTTTCGCCAAGTGGTGTATTTTAAAAAGCAGGCAGAATATGCATCTTCCTAAAAACACTCTTGATTAAAAAAACATTTACTTTGGAATGAGGGACTCTGTGTTTCAGACCATGGCTGCAGTAGACACCACACATAAAATACTTCTGAGCTCATTGCTGCATCCTGACAAAGAAAGTCTTGCCAATAAATAATAGTACAATCTCACAGCATGTGCTCCATATTTTGTACACCTGCAGTCCTTACCTCTTGGCAGACACGGTATTGATCAATGGCCCAGACAGTTGGTACGTGAGTTGCCAGCAGCTGATACTGAGTCAAGGTTGTATTGCACGCTCTTGCACAGATCAGACGAGTCTTTCCCACTGCATTATCTCCCACCACCACACACTTGATAGTTTCAACGTTGGGTCTTTCGTAGTCCATGTCAGTGGCCATTTATCAAAAACTGCAACGAAACAGTTAAACCAGTTAAACTTGTTTTCTACTGCTGTGCAAAACCAACGTTATTTAGAAGTGCCTTCCACAAGAGATGCCTGAAAAGGACAAACTCCTAAGGAAAAGCTCGTAGTAAGCTGTACCAAAGGGAGCCAGCCTTTCCTTTAAATACAGCAGTTACGCAAATGCATGACTGTTTTGACCACAGTTGGTTTATGCTGTTCACATGCTATTTCCACTTTGGTTTTGGTAAACACAAACCTGTGTGCAGAAGATAGATCTTGATGAAACAAGGAAAGCTGGCACAAACTTACCTCTTTTAATACTTTCTATGTCAAGAAGGTGAAAAGACTGGATATCAGTGAGTTTAACCTGAGGGATCCAGTAGGAACCTGCCTTCTGTAATCTTGCCCATTCAGAGTTTGATTTAGGGCTGTCCAAATAATATTGCTAACAGCAAGTCACATAGATGGTTTTAGTTACATGCACACAATAAAACTGACTTGTAAGATGACTCCAGAGACTGTTCTGTACAAACCACAGACTCCCATTATATCCTGCATGTAACTCATGCTCTTAATTTTCCAAAGAGAAATTTGTACAGATAATGGACTAAAATGAAACCAAAGAGACCAGCTTGAACATTCAAATATACTCATGAATATCTACAAATTCTTTTTCACATGGCACTAGAAAGTGAAAGGAAGAAGACTTTTGAAGACACTATCCTCATGGAGCATTTCTATTGAAAATATTTACTTAAATATTCTATGGCCACATACTGAACAAATACCTGGACATAAATTTAAGCTGGAAAAAAGTGGGTATTTGAAAAACTGAAGACAAATCCTGCATATTTACTAGTTTGCTATTCTCATACAAAGGAAAGTGGGATTTTCTTATAAAGGTATGTAGGGTCATGGTTTGATATATCTGATTTTGGTTTTCTAATGTCTAGGAGTCTGATGAGTGATCTGGTCTCTCAATCAAGGAGGGAGAAATGTGAAAATGCAAGGCACAAATATATTCAGGAAAGCTTACCTAATAATTATTTCATCAAGGAAACATACAGCAATTTAATTGACAAAACACAGGTCATCATCTGGAGTGATGATGTCCTTTTTCATGAGAAGCACTACAGATAAAGAAACGAAATTATTTGCTTTAACATCTCTTTTAAAATTCACATCTCATCAGCACATAAGCATAAAATATATATTAACTGTCAGGCTTTTTAAAATGATAGGTTTAAAATGATAGATACCTGGTTTACTGTCCATTTTTTCACTGTCAGAGGTTCTATGTTCTGATTTAAGAAAAAACATGTTTAGAAATTACTAGCCAAACACTACTTTTAACTTCATCCTTTCATTATTTAAAGCTCTGTAAACCAAGAGACAAAAGTCAGTATTATAGCTAAATGTTACCATTTATTTAAAATTTTGAGCATGGATAGAATGCTAATAGCTATAATGGTACAGTGCTTATCTTTATTTACATGTGGATGGCAGGAGTTAGGGATCATATAGACAGCAAGATTTAAGAGGGAGCTTATGCCCCTACCATGTCCCACTGAACATCTTTTCACAGAGATTGAATACTTCTGTAAATGCTACAGCACAGCCCAGAATGTAAGAATACATTTCAGAGTTGTCCTACACTAGACATAGAAACGTGGGCCAGGGAACTCCTCATCCTAACACAAGTATGTGGTTGCTACAGCTTTACAGTCTGCCAAGTGTTGAGCAAACAGCTTCAAACACACATGCACATTATCTCTTGTATGTAAATACTAATGGCCTTGTGGTACCAACATGCTATTTTAGCAGAAATTTTAGTTTATATGGATCCAAAGTTAGTAAGATCCTGCCTTTACCCCTTCAGCTCAGTTGGAGCCTGAATACTGAAAGGTTTCTTGTCTTGAGGTAAAGGACTGCAGAGACTTCCAGTTACCTGCCTGTCATCCAACCACAGCTGCTTGTTGGATGCAAGCTCACCCAGGCTGATACCTGGGGTGGCCCATGGGCTCTGTATTACCTCCAGCAGTCCACATGCAAGAAGAGAAATGAGACCTAACTCCTTCCTCCTCCACATCCTTTTCAAGAACACAGTTATAATATAGATGATAGTACAAAACAGTTATGGCTTTTACACATTACAGAGAATGAGACATATTTGTACAGTGTGGCCTCATTGACAAGGCCCTGAATGAGCAGCAAAAACCAAAGAAGTTTCAGTATCTGATCTAAAAAAGTTCAGTTTCCAGACTGAGAATAAACAGCAACCCCTTGACATAATACGTAGTATTAAATTACTTCATATTTTATTCATGCATGGACTAGACATCACAGATGGAATGTGGAAATGTTTACAAGACTGGAAAACAAAATGAAGAAGCATGGCTAGCCAGTGTGTCTAGATGGTTTTAAACTATCAAGCAGAGAGATGCCAAATCAATTTTTCTTCCAAACAAATATTCCATAAAACATTGTCACAAAGATTAGCTGAGGTTTTATATAACATATCTGGTTTTAAAATTCTTCAGAAGTTCTTAAATGGCGATTCTGCAAAAATGCACCTCAGCCAGTCACAAAATATATACTGGCTACACAGTCTTGAAAATTAAAAAAATTCCAAGAGGATAAAAAAGAGAGTTTAAAATTAATAGGCAAATCTAAAAACAAGTAACTAGAAAAATCAATGTAATTATCTGAGAATCCTAGAAATGGAACACATGAAAATAAAAATTTTAAATTATTAATTTGATTTTCCAATATGCTTACTAACTTCAAGAAAGTTATCACAGAACTCAGACACAGCATGCCCAAATGCCCTGTTGTAGATCAGAGGCAGTCTAATGAAGATATTTTTGGCGTGACTCAAAACTACACAGGACAGAGATTAAAATAAACTGGAAATTAAAAAATAGAGCTTTGTGGCTATGTGAAGAAAAATTCTTAAAATCTACTCCAGTATATAGAGAGTACCTATGTACTAATAATGCAAATCATTTTAATATGGTTCAGTAGTTTTCAGAAGGGGATTAAAACAGAAATAGCTCCTGAAGAGACTAAAAGACAAAAGCCTGGACAGATATTTAGACACCTCAAGTAAAAACAGATGATAGTAATGAATTACACTATTAACAATTAGCAAAACATGTGGATTAAATGGTTATAAATGTAACCAGAAGCAGTCTGGCTAATAGAATGATTAAAGCCAGGAATACATACAAGATCTTAAAAATACAGCCATGGTAGCCTCTAGGTTAAGCTTGTGCTAAACCTATTATATAACCACAGTGATTTAAAATGCTAAACACGTATTTACAAAACTTAAAAATAATATCCAGATTTGAGCTTGAAAGACTGGTAACATCTGGGAAGACCAAATGGTACTGAAACAAAACTCGTCAGACAAGATCAAACCAGTGTATATAAACCTTAATTTAAAAAAAATAAAAATCCCAACAGCACCAAGAAAAACCCCAAAACCAGAAAACAAACAGCATAAAATCCTAAGACCAATGAAATACTTGCTAGAACAAACCTACAACCTGCAATAGTTCAGTTTAGCAACAAAACAAAATAGGATAAAGAAAGAGGAAGGTTACTGGAAGTGTGAGCAGTCTCAGAGAGGACACTGCCAAAAAAAAGACAGAGAAAGACAGATAGGACATAAAATGAGGAGCAGCAAGAAGCCTACCAGAGAAAATATCTTACCAAATATGGTTGGTGTCATGTCCCCCCTAACAAAACCCAAACAAACATAAAACAAAAAAAAACCCAAAAAAACCCCAAAACCAAAACCAAAAAGATGAAAGATTCTGTTGCTTAATACATTTCTAAAGAAAGATAAACAGATGGATGGAAATTAAAAAAAAATACAAGAATAACACAGGATCTCAAAAATCTCTTAAGATGTTTCTATTTTTACATTGTCACCTGTGATTGTTTGCAGATGATGAGAAGACAGAGGCAGCCAAAAAGCAGTAGATGTGATCAGACTCATGATCTAAGATAAAGCCATTTAATGAATTCACTGCATTAGCAGTGAACTATTTTGAATTAAGCTGATTTTTTTTTCCAAAGAAGTACAAGATTACTGTTCTGAGCCATGGCTTGCAGGTGGTTACAGTGACTGATTTCTTTCTCTTGCTTCACTTCAAATTACTGTAGAGTGGTTGGTTTTTTGTTTAATTTTTCCTCATTGCTGAATGAGTTGTTATTATTATCACTAAAAACAGTTGTGGTTGCCATAGCATGCAGATCCCTTTTGCAAGTCACCCTCAATAATGAAACACTGCATTTCCAGAGAAATTTTCCAGAAGATCTGTTGATGAAGTGTATCACTTGATTATCTAGTCCAGTGGTACACAGATTAAACACAATCTCTCTATGTACTAACGTAGATATATTTAGCTATGAAAGATAACCAGATTCTAACTAAAACCTTAACTTGTTTTAAGAATGCAGTTTAATACATTTTAAAGCTATAATAGCATTTTTATCTGCTGGAAAGAAAGAGGATGAACATCGAAACAGTGTTCTCCCTTTGTCGGATCAGGAATCCACATCTATGGATCTCCCTGCCTGTGCAGCTAACTGCACATTTTGCAGTTTCTAGGTATTTTAAATCATCACTTTGTACATCAGTGTTTACAAAACTTGCTCAAGATTTTTTTCCAAAAAGCATCAGCTAATTACCAATCCTTTTCTTCTCAGCAAAACACCACATGCAAATCACTAAGAGTGTCTACATTAATCAGTGATTATGGAGTGATTCTGCAGGCATTTACTTCTTAGCTCAGTACTTAAACACCCCAGTATGACTGAGATAGCACCTCTTAGCATGAAAGCAAGCAAGCATGTTACTTAGCTTACTTAGCTCTTGCAGGGAGCAAACTCTTCAGCTGAAGGTTCAGAGTGACAGGTAAGAACCTTGACTGCTCAGTAAAGTTTTTTTCAGTTATTCCATGGGAAAAGAAGATAAGTCCAACCTGTTCCAAGTACACTGACCAAATATGCAAACTAGGAAGCTCTTCAAACAAATAGGTCACCATTACAACATCACAATTATTAAAGGAATCTAATGGAAAGAAACACCAAATTCTATACCTGGTTAATATGAATGGTGTGAGTGGTAATTACATGAAAAATTCAGGTTATCAACAAGGTAGCAAAACATCAAGGCTTATCTCTGAAATAGTCTGAAAATATATAAAAGTGCATTTGTTGGTACTCCACATGTTAGTCTGTTCTGGAGACGTATTTTTGAGAATCGTTTTGGAGTGACTTTCAGAGAGCCATTATGCAAAAATGTATCAAAAGGAGCATCAAAAAATGTATAAGACTAGGCAATGCTTACCTCCATCCCCAACTTACTAAATTACTGCTTGCAACTATGGAAACTGAAAAAAGAGATGCAAAATGCCAAGGTCTTCAAGCAAGCATGTGAAATGTTCATTCTCAATATACAACCTGTCAGGTGTTGTTTCAGAATCTTACAGTATTAACACATAAATGTCAAGGGAAAAAGCAGGGGGACTTACTGGTTTTTTTGCATGAGAGCACAGAACTCACAGGCAGCTCTGATTTGGGGAAAAGATAAGGGCCAAAAGTTTTGTGGTTGGTTTGGCTCATCTTAATCACTGAATTTATGGCCCCACCACGTATATTTGTGAAATAAATCACAATGTAGTATCAAGTAACAGAAACTATAACAGTGCTGAAAGACCATCACAAAGCATTTTTCACAAGGTATAAATTAATGTTAGGATTTTATTAAATTGCAAGAGGGACAATGAGGAGATTGCTTTAAAAACAAAACCAGTTCCTTGTCAGTATCAAAGAACCAGATGGTGACAAAGCGTAATAAGACTCAAGATGGGATCCGATCACTAGGTCACCAGGGGACAAGGATGGGCATGATGTACATCAAGCTGGATTTCTTTCCAGGATGAAGAGGCATTGCCCTGCTGCCATTACTTAACATTCTGGCAGTTTACATGGAAAGACTGAAAAAGAAGAAACTGACATGAGAAGAAGAAATTAAATACTAACTCTGTAGTTTACCAGCTACTTGCCCTACAAGGTCCATTGTCAGAAGATGACAACAAATAGAGCCAGTGCTTGGAAATGGAGAAAACCTCCTATATTCTAAAGTAAACTTAATCTGAAACATGAGACCCTCACATCTACCATGACTAGGAAGAGAAGGGCAGCTGACTCAAATGATGCTTCACAGGTGAGGTGATACATGAGGTAATTGTAGCTGCTGCTGCTCACAAAAGGAGAGTGCAGGTCAGCAGGAGTGCCTGGTTCTAAATTTTAGTTGTTCTAGGATAGTTCTGATGTTTTAGCTAAAGGACAGTAGCAACAAATAAATAAATCACACTGAATGGTGACAGAACTTGATCCAGTTGGAGAAGATAAGTATTTAGGCTCTCATCAAGACAGACTCCGCTTGGCTTGCCTGAGCCAGCTTCTTTCAGATAGCTTTTGGCCAATGAGAATCAGAAAACCCTGGGTGCTACCCTTACTGTGTATTACCTGCTGGAAGAAAGAAGTTCTCAGAAGCCTCTATTCAGTGGCCATAATCCCAACTCTATACCTCCAGATTAAAGAAGGGAGTTAAAAAATTATCATGGCCAAACAGAAAAGTGAAAGGATAAGCCTCTGAGGAAGATGTAAATTTGAAGACAGAACAGGCACATCTATTTAACCAGAAAACTTCTCAGTCAAATAACAATGACCTCTTTGTAGAAAGTGTAGAGACAGAGAAAAATAATTAATGACTTATAATATCAGAAGTCTGTCAGTTAACTCCTTCTTAGGGTGCTCAACTCCAGCCTTGTTCATTTCTAAAGGGTAGTTACTGGGACCCTTCCTCAAACCTGACCAATCTCTGTGACGACACAACACCTGTAAGTATGGATAAGCAGTAGGAATCAGCACTTCTTTGGACAACCAAAATCAGAGAAATTAGTAAAATACAAATTATTCCCACATTACTGTATAAAACAGACTTCCCTGAAGCCCAATACCTGAGCATGAAAACAACCAGTTTTAGGTGCAATAACTGATTCTCTTCAGCCTCCTGAAAATATGCAGCCCACAAGGGCCTGTTCCTTGTGTTATACACACAGTCAATCAGACCAAATAGAATTAAAAATGCAAAGCTCAGCATTAGACTTGAACTAAGTACATTTTCTGACAAGTTCTGGAAGACCTGAAGGGCAGAAATCAACAAGCTGTAATACATTGAGCAGCTTACATACTATTTTGACCTGTGACATACATTGCAATATCCTTCGTGATGAGATTATCTGTCTAGAAATTAATCTGTACAGCAGGTGAAGGACATCTAACCATCTAGAAAAGGTGTAATGCTGGACCTTGTTCTCACCAACAGCGAAGGGCTGGTGACCAGCATGAGACTCAGGGACAACCTTGCCTGCAATGATCATGAAGCACTTTAATTTAAGATCCTCAGGGCATCTAGGAAAATGTATTCCAAGCTTACAACCCTCACCTTTAAGTGTGCAGACTTTGATCACTTCAGGGATCTGCTGGCCAAAGTACAGTGGGACAAAGCCCTAGTTAGGGAAGGGGGGCTCAGGGCATCTGCTTAGTATTTAAGGATCACCTTTTCCGTGTCCAGGAACAAGATATACCAACAAAGAGGAAGGCAGGAAAGAATACTAGGAGACCTGCCTGGATGAACAAGGAGCTCCTGGACACACTATCAAAAAAAAAGAAACTACAAGGAATGGAAGAAAGGACAGCTAGAATGGGGGCCATATAAGGAAGCTGTCTGAGCAGCAAGAGACCTAGTTAGAAAAGCCAAAGCTCAGAACTAAATCTAGCCAGGGAGATCAAGGTGAACAGCAAAAATTTCTATAGGTATATTAGGTGCACAAACCCTTCTGTTCAGTGTGGGCACTGGACTCAGTAGCAGAGTGCAGGCCCCAGTTTGCTTTCACATGGTGGGGTGTCCAGTACACCTGGAACTGACTGCCTCAGGTGTGGAAGCATAGTCCCACCATCTGCCATGGACTAATCCACCCTGCACTGGAGAAGGGTGGAGCTCCAGATCATCTGCAATATATTGACACTATTGTTGTATAAGGTAATACAGCTGAAGTCTTTGAAAAAGGCAGGAAAGTAATCTGCATACTACTAGAAGCTGGTTTTGCCATAAAGAGAAGCAAGGTCAAGGGACCTGCCAGAGGGATCCAGTTCCTGGGAGTTAGATGACAAGATGGGCACCAGGACATCCATAGGGATATGGTCATCAAAATTGCAACCATGTCTTCACCCACTAATAAGAAAGAGATGCAGACCTTTGGTAGGTGGAATTTTGGAGCATGCACCTTCCTGGGTACACTCAGACTGTAAAACCCCTTGATGATGTCACTCGAAAGAAAAACAGTTTTACATGGGGCCCTGAACAGCAACAGGACCTTTGAGCAGATAAAACAAGAGATTGTCCATGCAGGGGCCCTGGGACCTCTCTGAACACAACAGGAGATGAAAAATGTGCTCTACCCAGCAGCCAGTGATAATGGTCCCATCTGGAGCCTCTGGCAGAAAGCACCTATTGAGACTCAAGGTTGAGCCCTAGGGTTTTGGAGTCGGTAGTATAAATGTTCAGAGGCCAATTACACTCCAACTGAAAAAGAAATATTGGCTGCTTATGAAGGGGTTCGAGCCACTTCAGAAGTGATTGGTACTGAGGCAACACTCCTCCTGGTACCCCATCTGCCAGTTCTCAAGTAGATGTTCAAGGGGAGGATCTCATCTACGTGCCATGCCACTGATAACACTTGGAGTAAGTGGATTGCCTTGACAACACAGTAAGGTCAAATAGGGGGCCCTGATCATCCAGGCATCGTGGAATTGATTACAAACTGGCCAGAGGGTTAAGATTTTGGGATGCCACCAGATGAGATAGTGAACTGTGTCAAGGAAGCCCCTCCATATAATGAACTTTCAGATGATCAGAAGTTTGCTCTCTTCACCAATGGATCCTGCTGCCACGTAGGAAGTCAGCAGAGGTGAAAAGCAGCAGTTTGGAGTCCTACACAACAAGTCACTCAAGCAGCTGACAGGGATGGTGAATCCAGTCAGTCTGCAGAGGTAAAAGCCATCCAACTGGCCCTGACATTGCTGAATGGAAAAAGTGGCCAGTGCTTTATCTCTACACTGACTCATGGATGGCAGCAAATGCCTTGTGGGAGTGGCTGAAGGGATAGAAATGGGACAACTGGCAGTGCAGGAGGAAGCTTATTTGGGCTGTCACTCTGTGGCAAGGTATCACTAACAGTAAAGGTACATCCTGTGGACACCCAGAGAGTCAGGCCAGTGTGGAACACCAGCAAAACCATCAGGTGGACAAGGCAGCTAGAGTGTTTCAAACAGATTTAGCATGGGAGCACAGAGGTGAAATGTTTCTAGCTTGCTGGGCCCATGACACTTCAGGTCACCAAGGGCAAGATGCAACCTACTAATGGGCCTGTGACCCAGGGGTGGACTTAACTTTAGGCACTATTACACTGGTCATTCATGATTGTGATGTATGTGCAACAGTCAAACAAGCCTAAGTGGTTAAAATCTTTGTGGTACAGGGGATGTTGGTGTAAATATAAGTATGGAGAGGCCTGACAGATAGATTACATCACACCCCCTCAGACTCACCAGGGGAAGCATTATCTGCTCACAGTGGTTGAAGCAAGCACTGGGTGGCTTGAAATGTACCCTGTGCCTCATGCCACTACCCATGATACTGTTCTGGGGCTTGAAAGGCAAGTGTTGTGGTGGCATAGTACCCCAGAGAGGATCAAGTTAGACAATGGGATGCATTTCAAAAACCATCTCATAGATAATTGGGCTAAAGAGCATGGTGTAGAGTGGATATCCCCTATCATGCATCTGGAAAAATTGAATGCCACAATGGCTTGCTGAAAACCACCCTGAAATCAACAGGTGGTGGGACTTTCAAAAACTGGAATATGCATTTGGCAGAAGCCACCTGGCTAGTTAGCACTAGGGGATCAATCTCTCAGTCGAGCTGGTCCTGCTCAATCAGACCTTTTACATAAAGTGGGTGGGGATAAAGTCCCTGTTGTGTGCAAAAAGAACCTGGTGGGGAAAACTGTTTGGGCCCATCCTGCTTTGGGCAAAGACAAACCCATCCGTGGTGTTGCTTCTGCTCAAAGTCCAGGATACATTTGGTGGACTATGCAAGGAGGATGGGGAGGTCCATTGCATATCACCTAACTCTAGCCAAGAGAATCTAGTTTCACTTTGTATAGTTTTAATTGTTATATAACAGTAATTAGTTGTATTAAGTTTTTTTTTTTCCCCAGGATAATGCAGTGGTGCCCAAGAGTCTCAGGAAGAGTTTGCAGCACATGAGGGCATGAACCCTGACAGACCCTGTACCATCTGTCTTGCTTTGAGAAACTGCCATGATGAGGATATGCAGCCTGGGCTTAACAAAATCTTGTTTAAAGACAGGGCATCGCCAGGTGAATGAGTATGGAGAGAAATGGAATGGAATAAGGGGTGGAATGTCACTATTTGAACAGGAGGATATAAGAAGGAGGGCTTTTCAGACTCTGAGAGTGGCGGAATGTAAGGGGAGGGCTCTATTCCCTCCCATTTCCTGACATACTCTATAAAAGATCAGAAAGCCAGCAGCTCCTCCCTTTTTTTTCTTTCACCTCCTGCTGGCCATGCTGCTGTTCATTCCTGCCATGCTACCTGGTTGTGTATATATATATATATATATGTATACACATATTATTTTTTTGTTCTTTGTTACCTTACCTTATATGTTATTACCTTTCCCTCGTGTTAGTAAAATCTGTATCCAATAGTTTTCAGTTTCACACTGAAGGTCTCCAGTCTTCATTCCCCTTTTATCTTCCCTTTGTGGGGGGGATAGATAGAGAGGAATTCTGTCATTAGGTTTGTGGCCTGCCCAAACTGCTAAATCGTGACAGTCATGGATGGTGGCATTGAGTGCACCCTGAGGAAGTTTGCTTCCTCAGGGAACCTGTGTGGTGCAGCTGACATTTTGGAGGGGAGGGATGCCATCCAGAGAGACCTTGACAGGCTGGAGAGGTGGGCCCGTGCCAATCTCACGAAGTTCAACAAGATCAATTCCAAGGTCCTGCATATGAGTCAAGGCAATCCCAAGCACAGGCTGGGCAGTGGCTGGCTTGAGAGCAGCCCTGAGGAAAAGAATGTAGGTGCTGGTGGATGAGAAGTTCGACATGAGCCACCAGTGTACACTTGCAGCTCAGAAAGTTAACTGGATCCTTGGCTGCATCAAGAGAAGCATGGCCAGCAGGTCGAGGGAAGTGATTTTTCTCCTCTACTCTGCTCTCGTGAGACCCCACCTGGAGTACTGCATCCAGTTCTGGAACCTCTTCTATAGGAGGGACATGGACGTGCTGGAATGTGTTCAGAAAAGGGCCAAGAGGATGATCAGAGGGCTGGAGCACTTCTCCTGTGAAGACAGGCTGAGAGAGTTGGGGTTATTCAATCTGGAGAGGAGAAGGCTCCAAGGAGACCTTATTGTAGCCTTCCAATAAGTGAAGATGCTACAAGAAAGCTGGGGAGGGACTTTTTAGGATGTCAGGTAGTGATAGGACTACGGAAAATGGAATCAAACTAGAGAAGGGTAGATTTAGATTGGAAGTCAGGAAGAAGTTCATCATGAGGGTGGTGAGACACTGGAACAGGTTGCTTAGGTTGAAGAGGTGGTGGAAGCCCCATCCCTGGAAGTTTTTAAGGCCAGGCTGGACAGGGCTCTGAGCAAGCTGATCTAGTGGGAGGTGTTCCTGCCCATGGCAGGGGGGTTGGAACCAGCTGATCTTAAAGACCCCTTCCAACCCTGAAAACTCTATGATTCTGTGATCTCAGAACTTCTCATGTGAGAATCTGGGATGAACAATTTCTATATGGTGGGAGAGCCTGCAACATTGCCACCTTAAGAATTCTCCAGAGTCTGCCTCAAGAATAAACCACAACATAGGACAGTCCCTTGTGGTTCCCTTGTTTATTCTTTCTTGCTGTGTAGTGAGATGTTAGGAAGGGTGACCACACTGCACTGATCCCTGGAAAGAGGGAAATCTCTAGCCAGCACATGACTGATTTAAGGCTTGTACCTCAGCTTTGCAGAAATGTATTTGTTAGGATCCTGGATACACCTGGCTATCACTGACTGCTCTTCCCATTTGCCCAGGATGACCACAGGAGGCACAGGCACTAACCAAGATCTGTCATTGCTGTGAGTCATAATCTGTCATATCATCACAAACTGAAATGAACTGTGGCTGACATTAATAAAACTGGCTGACAACCAAGTAACTTAAGAACACAAAACACAACACACACTGATGGTGATAACCATCACAAAACAGCCTGCTTTATAAAGTAGCCACCCATAAATTGCCATTGAGCACCTAGTCCTTAAGATTGGTCCTCCAGCAAGAGAAGATCACACTGCAGGAATAGATTAAGGGTGCACCTCTATTTGCATTTTAGTTCAGATCAACAATAAATTTTTAAGTAAATATCCTATTCACCACCACCTACCACACTTTGGTTCACATCAGGTGCAGCCATAGAGTGCACAAACTGAATTCCTTCCAGATGAACCTGATGTGGAAGGTGTGCCACTAGCAAGCATTCAGTCCATGGGACCAGACGAAAAGTGATCTGAAGTAACACCCTTTGTCCACGAAATCTCTGCAGTATAAAGTAGAAAGCATAAAGGACACTGGGTCCTCGGCACCAACTTTTTCATCTCCAGATCTTCTCCTACTGCATCACATGAGCCACTAAAGTAGATAGAGCATCAGATGCTATGGCTCCTGGTTTGTTATTTGAACCAACATATCTGCAACAAAGCTGCAGCTGAATCCTTAGTGACTGCAATACTCAAGAGTATCTGAGATAATATAAAACACAAATTTAAAGAGAGAAGGATCACTGGAAAAGCCTGATTCACCACTATTGGGTTTCATAGTAATAAACTCCATTAAATCCCTGATTTTACTGTTATGTGATTAAAATAATCAGAAGCTTGTACAGTGTTAAACTGCTGATGCTGTAGTATAGGTTGTTACTTATTTTAGCCATTCATATGGACACAGTACGTTTTGTGTGGTATGGACATTATTCTTATCAGTGTTCCCAAGAGCAGGAAAAAACTCAACAATAACCACAGAATAAAGCACTTTCCCATTTTTTTTCACATTTCTGTGTGGAAAATATTTATCAAATTTTGCTAGAACTACAAACAAAGTAAAAAATATCCCAGAGACATTGGTGACCTTCTAGCACTGAGCTATTAACTTTCTGTTGTTTTCCTTCCAATAGACAGAATCAGGCTCTTGTTTCTTGAACTTTATGTGACATTTCTCAGGCATTTTCCTGTTTGTTAACCAGTGACGTTTGAAAGACATTATACATTATATGTGATTTTATTCATTCTTACATGTGATTGCTTCAAGGCAATTACTCAAGAAGAGACCTCATAATGACAGCAAGTAAAAGACCTAAAAACTTATTAGAATAGCAAATACTTCAAGATAGCAGACTTCAGATAAATGCTGCTTTCAGATCTTAGGTCAAGTTCTGCATTTATGTATCAAATGCAAATCCAGCAACCTTAACTGAATTGTGCAGGATGTAAGTAGCTGTAGAGTTCATTTGTTCTGCCCAGTGCCACAAAGACTCATTTGCAAAGAAAAAAGAATATCAAAAAGGAAGAAATTGACATATTGTGTCTTTCATGTCAGATAGAAAAAATAGGAAAATAGAAAAGTGGAATGGCAGTGGGTGGGAAAAAAAGGGAACCCATAATTTGATTTCATGAACCTACCCCTAGTAACACAGGGTCCAGCTGTCACCACACATACTGCAGGCTTCACCACTTCTAGCTCAGACACTGTGCCACCACTAACTCCTTCAGCAGGAGGTTTTGAGCTCTTCTATGGAAAACCAATCAGTGATCCAAGGGTCCATTCACACCAGTCCAACAAGTCTTACTATGACCTGCTCTCCAAGTCCAGTGTATCCAGCAAGGACTGCTCAGTCACTCAAACACAGCCCCCACACCCCCATCCAAAGCACAGAATTCGCTCCACATTTGTGCAGCTCTTCTGGCAGGACAGATGGGAAGAAGCAGACACCTGTTGCTCCGTTGCTTCTCTTACTTCAAGGCTTCTCTGTCCTTTTTATCTGCTTCAGCACAGGGCAACATCTGGATGAAGGACTTATGCATTTTTTTTTCCAGTGAATAAAATGTATTAGCAAAGAAACAAACACAGGGATTTACTGGTCAGCTCATCAGCTCTTCCTCTCAGCCTAATGCTCTAAAGTATTTATGAGGCTTGGAGTTTTAAAAAGGCAGAAATTTTAGAAAGCTCTCCACAAGCTAAAATTGCTGTTTATTTCTTCTTGGATAAAAAGACTTCTACATACACAGCCTGTTCCAAATTTTAATGCTTTTGAGTGCTATGCCACTTAGAGAAAGAACCTTGGCAAAAATGGCAAAAAATAGGAACTCACCATTTTTTTTTCTGCTAATAATGTATAGACACATTGTATACCAGAGACATAGAATAAGACAAACCCAGTGTATACATATAAGAGAAGTATAACCTAAGGGGTGAAGTCAGGGCAAAAGTATTGAAAAGGAACTAGACCGTTCCATTTCCATGAACTGTCACTCCAAGCCCTGAAATACATAGATATATGTGTATTTTTTTTCTCTCATGTTTTATTTTTGCATAGAAAGACTGGTAGCTTAAGAACTCCCCTTGAGCATACTGAACAAAGTAATTCCCACCTCAGCTTCTGTTACAGCTCAAGCTGAACATTTGGCTTTGAGTCAGCTGCATGTCCTGAAATAGTACACAAACTGAGGATGAACAAAGTCATTGAGAATATTCTGGCATCACTTCCTTGCTCTTGCTGTGACCATATGCAGAGTTACAAGGGCTTTCTTTTATTATTATCCTTTTCAAAATAAGTATATTGCTTCCTTCAGAAGGCTAAGTAGTGCCTTGACCAATAAAAGGCAACTTGAGCTCTCTGCCTAGTCTGCACCAGCCTGTCCAGTGACCGATTTCTCATTGCTCTCGTTGCTGGATGCCACAATACTCCCTAAAGGTTGACTTAACCAATTAAAATCTACTACTGTTTGTCTCCACACCCCCTTTCTGTGGCCCCAGAACAGGTACCGACAAAGACATCTGATTAACCCTGTGCTACGAGACCCCTCCGCAGCCTCCTGGTGTTGTCACCAGCAACCCACAACACACTCCACAGACACAGCGGGGAGAAATAAAGGGGACGGGGAAAAGAACAGAAATCCTTCAGGTTTTTAGTAAATGACACTCAGAAGTCCCAAGCGCCAGGAGGTTTCTACGTCCTGTACACTTCGTACCCTTCCTATTTTTTTTCCTTGCACCCTGTGGCCTCTCTGGAAGAGGAAGCCTGCCAGATCTGCTTCATCAAGGACTCGGCCTTCTCTGTTCTCGGGGGAGGGGAGGATGCCTCCTCCTCCTCCTCCTCCTCTCTCCTGACGAGGCGGGAGCGCACCTGCGGGAGACTGGACGCTCAGGGCACCGCTACCCGAGCCCAGGGGAGACGCTGGCTGCCAGCCCGACCCTGCCCCGCACACGCAGCCTGCAGGTCGGAGCACGATCACGCCCGGGCGACGCGGGACCTACCCGGGAGGGCGGGATGACCGGCAGCCGGGGTGCAGGCAGCGGGGGTGGCTCCCCGGCCCCGGCGGGACAGGATTGGGGTGGCGGCGGCCGCCGCGTCCCCTTCCCGGGGCTCCTCAGGGCGGCGGGGCAGCGCCAGGAGCCAGCCCGGCGCGGCAGGGCGGCCGCATGCCGCCAGCGCTGCTCTGCCGGCCCCGGTCCCGGTCCGGTGCGGCCCGGCCCGCCCCGCCCCGCGGCAGTAACTCGTGCGGCGGCAGCCGCGCGCACAGTGACGTCTGCAGCCCCGCGAGCTATTTATAGCCCGGCGATTGGATTTCATTCATGAAACGGCGGCCGCGCGTAAAGGGGCGGTGGCTGGAACCGCGCCCGCAGCCTCCGCCCGCCCGCCGGCCAGGACCCCCAGACCCGGCACCAGGGCACTGGAGGCTCTTTTGACGAAACTAGCCAAAAATTGACGACTGCACACGCACATACTTCTACACACGTCTTTAAATACCTAAATGACCTAATACCTAAAATAAAGAACTCAGAGGTTCTGAAGGCCTCCCTGGATGGTCCCCTCACCTGGCTGCACAATTTCTTACTGCAGGCGCTGCTGTGTTTTGAAACTCCCTCTCTCCATTCTAACTAACACCGGAACCCTTCGTTTAGAAGGGGTGCACACAAAGCGCAAACCCCCTTAAGTTGACAATCGAGTTTTATGGCCGGTACAAGTGGCTCAAGGCCCGGTCGGTAGCTAGAGAAAGCACTCACAATTTAGCCCAGGCTCCCTGCTAAAACATTACCTTTCCCCTATTGTGTTTACCACTTGATGTCAACAACAAATTCAAGGAACCTTTTAATGCAGTGAGGGGCATGGGCACACCTGGTGTGGGTAAGCAAACTTATCTGACGCAGTTGTAGCTTGCTGGAAAGCAAATACTCTCGTAGAGCAACCTTGACTCACACGTTGCAGTCTTATATCAACAGTAGTAATTTTTCTAAAAACATAGAGTTGGTTCTAAAGTCCTATGTCCAATAGCAGCCAACAATACCAATAACAGGTTAACAGCATCCAGATTCATTCAGTTGTAGTCAAATACATTTTTCAAATACCCAGAAGCCGAACTCCCATTAACCAGGTCAGACTGTGACAATTTTCAATTGAGTTCATCTATGTCAGGAAAAATTACAGTTTGCAACTTTATATCACAGGAGGCTATTAGGTACAGAAGAACAATGTGCATCACTACAAATATCACAGGAAGATGTTACATTCCTAGCATTGCACAGTGTTTGAATGAACAAGACATCAGAAACTAAAATGACTCTCACTTGTGTATCTGCTTATAATCAAAGAAATACCAAACTGATAATGCAGGCAACAAAAAGTAAATATATGTCAAATCCTATAATCCTACAATCTAATGCCCTAAAAAGAATATTAATTTTGCTGGACTGTTTCACTATGGCAAATCTTAATTTCTAATTGCTATCTTTGTTTTCCTGTCTAAATGATTACTTTCTGAAGACAAATCATGAAGACACTCAAGGTCTCTATTAAACACACCTCGACTATCACTGCTACACATGGAGTGTTATTGTCATAACAGCTAAGTTAGCATCATGTCAGAGAAATTCATACAAAGCAGCATTACTTGCTCTGATACTGACTCAGGAAGTATTGTACTATAATATAAGAAGCCCTTTAGATCTGCTTGCAAGCCTATTACAGAGATTTTCTGCAGGAATAAAAGAAGAGGGCAGCAAGAAGGGAGAAAGTGACAATATAGTTAGCAGACTACAGCAATGACAAAGATTAGCCAGGTTAAAAGAAAAAGACAAACAGGTCTTTGCTTTTGATGGGGATAAAGAAAAGGTCTTGAGTTTCTTCCTCTTTTACCTATTTCATCAAGGGGTACCCAGAGCCTGAAGGCTTCTGCAGCTGTGAACACAGCTGTGAACACAGCTACAGGCTACTGTGTAGTTTCCATTTTAATGACCATCTCCAGCTACTTTTGCCATTCGGTGCTTTCCTACCACAAACATGCAACTTCTTATATAATTAGGATTGTAACTTTTACAGGAAAGTATAAAATAAAAACCCAGGATGGCTAGAATCCCTCTGCTCTTTGACACATAATCCTATTGAACTGTATTTACGTTTTTCCAGACTTACAAACAGTAGAGTTTTGGCCATAAACTTGAGTGACACACCTTGAGAAGTGGCTGGAATGCATCCCTAATAGGTAGAGCAACAAACAGTTTCTAGGCTTTGCTACAAGAAAGTACAGTAATAAACCACAAGTATTCCCACTGAGTTTGCATAAGCATTAAAAACATGAGTGATAAAGCTTCACTCAATTAGATGTTTAAGTATTCCAGGTAGCAAGCTTGGAATTTTTTTTTCTTTGTTTGCTTTCAGGGCAGCATAAAAACTATCAAGGAAACAGAGAAATGGAAAATCTCCATCTTTGTGAGCAGTCCTAAAGGACATAGCATTGGAGTATGGCTAGCATTTAACTATTGAGTCTGCTTTTGCAAAGTCCATACAGCTTTCCAAAACATGATTATGGGCTGTTAAGTGTGCCCCATCATTGCATCTCCATTTTGTGCTTTTAACACCACCATACAACTTAGAAAATAACTGGATGAAAAAGAATAAAATAATAATTAAAAAAATGCATTCATACCCATGCAGAATTTTACTTATTCAGAGTTATTTTAGTTTTCAAAAACACAAAACAGAGTTGAAAGTGCAAATATAAAAGGTATGTTCCCATATGCTCCAATATCTTATTTTTTACTCTGGGGCAAAATTAACCTTTTGTTTTTGAGAATATATTTCTCAGACAATTAAAAACCATCAGGAGAGAACATCAGATGTGCATAAGCCATAACTGAATTTACAAATAACCTTTCTAGTCATGAATCTGAAGAGTTAGTTTAACTTCAGAGGCTGCTCCAATGTGCAGTGTTAACAGAACTCCTTTGGGAGCTTTCTACCAGCTCAGAAATGCTGAAGCTCAGTGCCCTCAGGCCCTTCCATCCTCTGCACTCCTGAGACACCAGAGAAAAGCTCAGTAGTAAATTTGAAAAAACACTGGTCAAGGATAACAGGAGGTGCAGGAAGAGGGGACTACAAGCACTTCAGCTTTTTTGTCAAGACTCCACTAGAAGAAGAGGAAATGGAATACTCTGGGATTCTTAGCACCCTGTTATAATCTAAGAATAATGATAGTCTAAGCATGATAAGTCTGTGCTTTTTTTTTTTATATTACTGTTTACCAGCTTTCTGAGAAAGTCTATATCCCAGACACATCAAGACTTGAGGCCGTGGGGAAGCAAAGTGTTCTTTCCTGTATTAGAGGTCTAGGTGGACTCTATCAAAGATACTTCCTAAGATAAACACAAATAAATCTAGTGATGGGGTCTGTTGCTCCCTCTGAGGACACACTCAAGTTTTTCATCAGGACAATTCAGATTATTTCCTCTCTGCTTTATATAATAACAAAGAAGCAGAAATGCAGTTTCCTAAGACAAGTTACACACACTGGCAATGCCAGCATGGACAAATGCAGCACTGGCTTGAGTGTGCACTGAGGGCAGATCTGACATTGCAAACTCAGCCTGGGACAGTCCAAAAATGAAACCCAGAACAAACTTGAGTTCCTTGTCCTCTCTTATCTCTGGATGCAGAGGCCCTTCATATTAGAAGCCTTTAAGAGCATTTAAGATTAGAAGACAGCTAGTAGCTTAAATGCATAAGGAATTAAGTAAAAAAAAAGGAAGTTAGATCATCCCATATGAGCTCCATGTTGTATATGGCTGTCTCACTGGGACAGAAGGCTTTCTATACTGCTTTCAAGAGTACAAAAGAACATGAATGAATTAGGTATAATCAAAATAAGGGGCCATGTAGTAATTCAGTTATGGACTTCACCATCCACCCATTGTATGTAATATAAGTAGTTTCAGTCAATTGGCAGCATGCAAACTAAAATATTAGAATTACTCAGCTCCTGTCATTGAAGTCTACATTCTTCCACAATTATCTTAGAGGTTTTAATTTTATGTGGATAGATTAAAATAATTTCCAACTACTTCTGTAATGGATTGATATATATTCCATTAAATTTTATCCCTTAAAAATTCATAAAGAGAATAAATGCCTTGGAAAAAATGTTAATATGTATTCTATACCCATTGAAATAAAATTCAAGTAATTTCCTGTCAGTACAATTTTTATATTAATGGATTTGAATTCAGAACTGTAATGCATCCCTGCCAAATGCTTATGCATCTACAATTAGCTTTCCCTTCAAAACTCTTGTATATTGTACACAATCCATTTTTCCTATGGTGTAACAAGGATGGAGTTTAGTGTTTCATGTAATGTGTTTCTATTAAGTGATGTCAACATCTATTCTCAGCCAACTGTCCAAGCTGATTAGGCCAACTGCACCTCTTTTCATACTATTCCACACAACTGTTTTAATTCTCAGAGATGGAGACATGTAATTTATACAATGATATCTGCACTGTGTGCAATAGACATTCTAACAGAGACCACTATGCATTTATTTTTAAGGGTTTTGTTGTTGTTCAATGCTAAATGGAGATATATATATAGGTACATAAATACAGAATGCTAAATATAATGAAAGACCATCATCACTTAAGAAACCTGCAATACAACAGAACTTATTAGTGCATTTTATGAATGATATATAGCACCAGTTATTTGCATTATGAATTGTATTTCTACATGTGTTTTCACTAGCAGAGGGACACAAAATGCTTAATATACACACACATTTTAAACACCTGGGTAAATATGAAAGGGATTATCTAGAGAAAGAAAATGCTAATACTTATAATTTGGAACCAATTATAAATTGGATACATACGACTTTTTCAGAGGGTTATATTTCAACAATGCTTTAGTCAAATCACATGTAGGATATTGGCTTCTGTCTACCCACACTTCCATATTAAGCCTATTAATTATAGGACACTGATCTCCCAACAATATAATCACTTCTGCCTCTTGCTCTTTTGTTGTGCAATTGTAAGAATGTAGTTTCCTCTATAACACCTTGTTAGGTACCTGAAACAATAATTAAATGTCCTCTTAGTCTTCTCTTCTGCAGACCAGATAATCAGCTCCCTCAGGCTCTCTGTGTGCATCGTGTTTCAATCCCCTCACTGTATCAGTGCTCCTTGCACCCTCTTCAGCTGGTCAGTCTCTCTTCAGCATTGTTAATCCTAGAACTGGACACAGCACTGAGCCCCTCACTACGTTCATCCTCAGGCAGCCATGTGTATGGTTTGTCCTTATTGCTGGGAGAGTGCCCTGACTCAGGTATGTCTCAGCCTGTTCACTTGTGCTGTCAGCATTTCTCTCATGAAACCTTACAAAACTCACTGTCTTTGCTACTGTGCTTCTCTTTCCATAGGGCTGCATAGGCTGGTCTTAAAAGAGAGTGGATTCATTTGAATAATCCCAGTTTGCAGTACCAGAAAACAAGCAAAATATAATTTTGGCTTAATATGAAGAACAGCAAGAAAAATGGGTGAGAGGTTACTTGAGTCTCCCAGTGAAAAAGTGGCAGAGTTATGGCTCACTGCATTCACAGCCCAGAGAGGACAAGACTGTTCTAAGAATTTGTTGTAGAACACAATTTTATATTAGATGTGATAACTTTGCCAAAGTTTCTATTTGATGTATTTCTGCTTCTAGAACCTCAGAACTACAGCTTGGGTTAGAAATATTTAATCAGCTTATAAACAGTTCTGAAGAGAAGCAAAATGAGAAGAACTAACTAGTAGGAGGATTTCTATTTGAATGTGTGTCATTTTGTTGTTTGGCTAGGGAGTGAAACTGGAAGAGATTGCATCAAAGTGTCATAAGGCTTTTTCCTAACTCTCCAAAGCATGCCCGATTTATCTGCTATGCCCAGTATTTAAGGAGTTTTCCAAGGCACAGGAGATTCATCTTTAAAATCAATGATTTGCCCTCTATGGCAAGCTGTTGTAGTGTTATATTTTATAAAGCTCACTGACCAAAATTAAGGGTAATGCTATTCTTAATGCAGCTGTGAAAGTTGACTTATATGAGAACTATTCTAATCTCTTGATAATTCTGTCCCTACCTACTGCTTCTGTTCACAGAGTGGGACACACCAGAAATACATTTTCAGCTCAGAGTAACTATTGGCACTTCACAGGACAACATTCACATAGACATGAAATGCTAATCTCAGTGTAAATACTCACACTGAAGAACTGATTTCATGCCTGTACTACATTACCCATTTATCTCACTCATAACACTGGCATCTGCATAATTGTTAAGAGTTTCTTAAAACATTTCTGCCACCTAATGAGATGTTAACGGATGGAAAGAACTAGGTAGAATGAAAGGAAAGTCATAGCAAACAGGCAACTGGGGAAGACTTTCCATCTGTTTGACCTTCTGGCTTGCTGTTGGTCTCTGCCCTCTCTGCAGGTCAGACAAAGTGCACTTCTGTGAGTAACGACTTCCAAAGAGCAGTGATATCTTGTAACACCTTTATACTATAAGAGGAGCTTTTCAGTGGTAAACACAGTCTTGTCTTCTCATTCTTGATCTGAGACATTGAGCTTTAAAAGCCATATATAAATGGATCAGCTCTCATTCTTTACAGCATTATAAATACTCTGCCTGCCTTTTGAGGCTTGTAAAAATCATTTAATGCATTAAAAGCTTTGTGACTTTATATGCAGAAGAATGCAAAATGAAGACCAAATTTTAGAAACTGAACTATTGGTCAAAGACTGCATAAATTCTACAGCATTAATAGAGATCACTGCACTGACATGCCATTACTGCTCTGAGTTGCTTATACTGGTTCTATAAAGAGATCATGAGACCAATCTTGAACACAGACCTCTAATTACAGAAACTGGAAAGTGTAGTGGTGAGAAAAAGAGAAGCAAAACAGATTTTCTTTACTTTTTCTAAGTTGCCAATACCAGTATTATTGGTTTCTGACTTACTGCTCATAAACAAGAAGAGCATCCAACAGCCATATTCTGATCTTTACAGGATGCCAAACCAACAGAGTAGGATTAAGTATTAGAGTCAAGGGCAGCCTAATCTCACCATCATTAATCTTTGAGAAAGAGCCTTGTTAACTACAACTTACTCCTCTGCACCTCTGTCCCACAGTCAGCTAGACACAAAAGCAGAGGACTCCAGTTGCAGTTTAAGAGCCTGATAGAAATCCTACTGAAACTGATGGAGCCCATTGACTCCTCTTAAGAGGGCTTCATTTCAGGTAATAAATCAAGCAAGAGTCCACAGAATTGGTTGCAGCATACCTGTTCTAGAAAGATGAAGACATAAATTAAAGTAGCTGGAAAAAAACAGCACTGAATGAAACACCTGTCACTTGAATATTTGCTCCATTAGCTCATTCAAAGAATGTACTGGTTTGGATTACAATTCCCTGCCTAAGATTACATTGCAGATCTTCATTTATTTTGAATAGTGTGACCCTGCATATTAGCTACTCTGTGGCTTTAATAATTCAAATTTATATTCGAAGTCTCAAATTAGAAAATTCACATTTTCTAATTTTGGGCCATACATTTTTTTAACAGTCTTACCTTTTCAGAAAGACCTTGTGCCTCTTACAACCATTTACACCAGTTTAATGACATGTTTTAGTTACATTAGTACAGATTGCCTTGCAAATACTGCACTTCTACAACACAAACTTAAATTCAATGTGTTAGACAGGCTTATATCAACAAAAGGTGTCTACTACTCAAATATTGCTCATCTATTCTAGCAGTTTACTTCAATATGTCTAAGCAAAAGTAGTTACAGCTTTTTTGTTTTCCCAGAGAGTCAAGGGTTTAGATCACATACAGAAAGAATATTACTGGACTCAACTCTGAAAGACACCCTTTTCCCCCTGAAACACTTTCAATAAATTCTAATAAAACTGGGTAGCTGAAGTATAATAGTAATTGCAGAAATAGCAGAGGAATGCACACAAGTGATCCACAAAAGTGATTCCAAGTGTAAGAAGCAGGGAAGGAAAGCACATTTCACCACTGGCTGTCTGATGAGCCTTTCCCAAATTATGTTTATTAGGAATAGTTATGAAGAAGGATTCTGTTCTTTGTTAATTCTGCCATTCAAAAGCCACAGACCATGAAAGCACATCTTTCTTGCACATATTTGCAGTTTTTACAGAGGGTGTGGAACGTATTACCTCCAGGAGCTGTCAAAGTATCATTTTTACAGGCTTGAAATACAAATTAGGCTAAAGACAGCTTAAAGGATTCAAGCTACTATGTTCACTGTGTGATCTGCAAAGTACAGAGAAAAAGACATCAATTTCCAGTTACACATACACAAACAGATAACTGCAGCAATTAAATATGTCAGGAGCAGAATTTACCATCATGAAATTAAAACCAAACTAGAACCACAAGCAGTGGTTTTGAACTTAATCAGGCAGTTAGGAAGCTTTATAAAAAAAAATAATCAAAGGTATTTCACAAGCTCTCATTGCTTGGCAGTCATATTGCCAAAGCATCATGAATTCTACTAACAGCTATTTTTTTCTTTTTTCAGTAAAGTAGTAAGGCACATAGGTATTTACTTTTAAAAGAACCCTTTACAGACTTTTGTGAGTCAGGCCCAACAACGTTTTTCTGGGTAAGAATAGAAGAGAAGAACTACAAAGGTATCTGGATTGTCAGTTAAATTACATTACTAGACTCTCTGCTGTAGTAGCTAACACACCTGTACTGATTTTATTCCACAGACTGTGAAGAAACTAATTTTCAAGAGAGAAGAGGCTTCTTTAACCAGACAGCTAAATTTACTACAAATTTACTACTAAAATTTGTAAATTTACTACTACTTACATTATGAGATTTACTCATCTCATAATGCCTCAAGAGACACCCAAGCCCATAAGCAAACATACTGTGATGTGGCTGTTAAGGAGCAAATAACAGCAACACAAAGACAGGCCTTGCACAGATGCAGCCCTTTCTGACTCAAGCACAGAGTGAGAAGTTAGTGCAACCAACTTCTGTGCAGACCTGCGGGTCTCTTATCTTCAAGAAGTGAGACCCCATCACAGAAGCAACAGAAATAATTGTGGAAATAGTGAGTTCACAGAATATATTTTCCCAGAACATTTTTCTGCAACTTAATTACATAAGCTGTGTCTGTTACCCAGAAATTCATTTAGAGACAGCAAATCAGGCTGGAAAGTGAGATTCCACATTGAGAGCAGAGGTGAAGAGAGATACCAGAGTTCTGAGGTGTGCCATTAGCCTTAAAAAGTACTTGATTATGCTGAGATTGCTCTTAGTGTATATTAAATAATTAATGAATTCACAACTTGCATACATGTAATACTATATACTGGCTTTTACGAAGTGCATTACCTATAAAATGACCTCTATTTTTGTTCACAAAGTATATGTTTGTCTTTGATGATGTGCTGGAGGGGCTCATTAAATTACTAATGTAACTATAAAGCTATTAAATTACCAATTTTGAGGAAACAATCCAAATCACATTAAGACAAGCATAAATCCAAAGTAAACCATGTGTCTCCCCACTTCAGTGACCCTCCTATGAAGCTCTGAATGCTGAAATCTTTCTCCTGGCAGCATTAACCCCTTTGTATGAACCTCCCCAACAAAAACACTGAAGTAGCTCTTTCTAGGGCAAATGAAACACTATTTTAGTAGATAATGATGGGAGGGAGCACTTGGTTTGTGTTTACTTGAGCCCAGGGGAGAGATTGCTCCCTAAGCTTCCTGACAAGATGCTTATATTTATTCACATTGTCACTATGTTTTCCCATGAACAAATATTTATACTTCAGAGGAAATGTTTCAGCTACATGTATCAAGCAGAATAAGAAATGTGTTCACTTCCCTTCTCTTTATTATGAGAAAACAATTTTGCTCACATGAGAAAGTAAATAAACAGATTCCCTAGAGATGCCTGGGAAGGGGGTCATTCTCGCAGGGAACCCATCTTGAAAATACTGGCAAGCACATGAGTGTGTTAGATGACCTGTGGAGGTTCCATTTCTAATTGCAAGAAATTAATACATCAAAGAGTTATTGCTTGTTTCCTTTGTTCAAAGAAACAGACAGTTCTTGTACAACTCCATCAAAATGGAAGCATTTTCCCTTCTGACAAATTTTAGTAGCATGTTTATATTCTTAGCTGCATTATTGTAAGGTACATTTAATACACATGGCGAGACAGAAATCCACCTTTTGTCAAAGCTTCTGAGCATTTATAAACTGAGAAGGCAAATTTGTGGAAATGACTTAACTTCCTGACTATTTGAAAATTTGAGTAGGAGGCTACAAAATTTCATCTCCTGAAGTTCCTTACAGCTTAAATTTTCCTGTGATCCTAAATGTAGATGTCTTTGGTTTTACTAACTTACATGCTTACTGCATGAATCAGTGAAGATATGGGTGTGAAAGTTGACTAAGCATTATTATTATTATGCACTTGCAACTCAGGCTGAAAAGAGCCCCACCTTTTCCCCAGGCTGCACAGAGCAGGGACAGAGAAAGTTGCTTGGTTGCATAAGAGGGTACTTGTGTATTTGTGGTACAAACTCTTTCTTTATCTCAGGATCTCAGTTGTTTCCTCCCTCTGCAGTTATTCACTCTTGAAAAGTAGACTTAGCAACTTCCGTTTCTTTGATGCTTTGAAGAGCAGGACATCAGGTCACAAGCTACTACATGCAGAAGTTGCCCATTACAATAACTCTGCAACAACAGAGATCCTTTACATATTTGTTTTTATCCACTGGGATGTCAGAACAGAGCTAACTAGCCCTGTAAGAGAAAGGATTCATTCTAGGACTTTTTGGTTAAGATTTTCAGTACAAAGTTCTCCAAGTCACAGATTCTATAACTGTAAAATACCTGACCAAATGCTGCTGGGTTTTTTTGTTGTTGTTTATTTATTTGTTTTAATTTTTCTATGGGAATACTTACCTCATGAGAGAAAATAACGTTTACATCCATTTTTAAGAGCTTGATCAAAAGCAGAATTCCATGAAAGTTATCTCATGTCCTTTTACTGTGGCTCTCCTGAAAGTGAAAAAACAAAAGAGAAGAATAAACTCCACTATTTTCAACCTAATATTACAACCCATGCAATATCACTGACATCTCATGACCCATTTTATATTGTAAAACAGGCTTGCTTGGTCAGCAAAACAGACTTTCAAACAGGTAAACTGAATACCTCCATTAAAATACTAACTGGTCACTCCAATGCACTGAAGACATCATGAGTAGATAGATGAGCTTTTGAGCACAACTGGAGACTGATACAGCTCTGTCAATTAAAGCTGTTTCTTGAATGATTTTCCTGGATTTAGATTTTTAAAATCACCTTAAGTGTCAGCACCAAACACTGCTCTATCAGAGTTAGCCAGCCCTTCATAGGTTAGCTGAACTTGAGAAGGATTTTTTTGCCTACCTTCAAGAAAGTCACAAGACTTTAAAACACTGGCTTAGGGCCTGATGCTGTGTGAACTGGGACTTCTGTGTTGCTTCCACCTTTGGTCCCAGATGAAATCAGTTATAGAATTGCTGTTTAGTTAAATGTCTGCATTATTGTGGTTTGGTTCCCATCCAGGAATGAGGCTGAGGTTTTCCAAGAATCTAAGGTGGGAGCAACATTGATCTCACCTCAGACACTGCCCTAAAAGCAATGCTCAATGAGTCAAGTCGCTTTCAGAGGTTTCCTGATAGGTTGAAAAGCAGAAGTGAAATGTGGATTCTTCCACTGAAGAAACTAGTGGCCTATTTAGCTTTTCTAAGCATTTTGCCCTCCCTGACAGCAACATTTCAGAGATGAATTTAGGTCTGAAGTTAGTTTCTCACCAAAATTCCCACCTTTTGTAGATACAATGTGAAAGACAACAGTGGGGGCAAACATAGAAAATGAAGTAACACCTCATTTCACCTTTGTGGAGTAGGCAAGCCACTGGAATTGACCCCAGAGCTAGAGGCATGATCTTTATACATCTCTCTACATCTCTACTAATCTACTTATCCACAAGCATTTTAGTGGCAAAGACAGTATCTGTCCTCCTTAACTGCTACATTTCATGCAGCTATGACTGCTGAGAATCTTCTCACCATCTTTTCTATTTTCTTCAGTCTGACTTTCTTCAAGGCAGCCTCCACATGGAACTCCCTTTGTGAACCCTAAAAGTAAGAGCCTTATCCCACATTGAAACAAAACCCCAGATAATGAATTACAGAAATGCATTAGCACACACTGGGCCCTCAAATTGTTTAAATACTGATTCTTGTGACACAGTCCTGTTCATAACTATTAATCTGTTTCTTCAGAACCAATGGTACTGAAGATGGTTTATCTGATCATTTCTGTGTTTGGCTGAGATCTTTAACATTTCAATCAGCTTTTCTCTGTTTTGTGCTCACTAAAATCTGGAGATGTGGCCTCCCCAAAGATACACAGGGATCTTTTTCACTCTCAAAGCAAGTATGCAAAGCCCTTCCACCAGCTCATTCATAATTCTTTTTCTGAAATCATTAATTATTTACATTGTTGGCCTATCAAAGGCCACATTGAGTCTCTCCTCCTTGCTGAGAGATTTTTTTAATTGTTATGCTGTAAAGTCAGAGCAGTTGATTGAAGATTGTAAAAACATAAAAATGTAGTTAAACCTGATTTTCATCATTACTGAAGCATAAGCCTAAAAGCTCCACTTCACAGAAAAAAAGTCTTTAGCCTCTGTCCCCCCTGACTCTGAATCTTCTTTCCACTTTCTGGTTTTGAAGATTGTTGGGTCCACAAAAGAAAGGTTCTAATCGTAATTAGCATTGTGCTGCCTGATGACAACTCCAAATTAGAAACACCTTCCCTAGCATGCTACTGCAGGCAGATCATCTATCTCTGTGATTATGATCTGCACTCAGAAGAACAGAGCAGCTAAATATTACATGCAGCTTCCTTATCTGAGTCTTGAGGAGCTCACAGTTGAAGAGAGAGCTGGCTTTATGTGACTCTTACCCTGTGAGCCTGCATGAGAGAGCAACAGTTCTGGCTGTGGCAGTGCCATTCCTTCTCTCTTCCACCTGCTCCTCACCCAGGGAGGCATTACCTGAACTACTGCTCACCCACCAAATCAAGTGCACTGTGGTGTTGTCTGCAGGACATGCAGTAAGGTCACCGTCAGCTGATGGAAACCAAAGCCAGCTGGAGCAAAGAGTAATTGAGTGAAGAATGTACTTATGTGGTCTGAGACTCCAAGGTAGGAAGAGGAGGAGCAGGTGGCTGCTGCTGCAGGTTGGCAGGTGATCTAATCACAGTGCAAACCTGACACAGAAGGAATGCAGATGAGACCATGTGGAACACTGAGCTCCCTGGATGGCTCCTTGGAGCCAACACATAACAGGGCATGTGTGAGCTGGCCTAGGAGTCTCTTCTGCTGTGGAGAAGACATTCCTCTATTGCAATGACACTAGAGAGAACTCAGCTAAATTTTCTCCTCAAATCCACTCCAGCTTCACCTGTGGGTTGTTCAGTAGCCTAGGCTGATCCAGACTTTTTCCACCATGTGAGGTTTGTTTGGTTTCTTTGTGCATGTGGTTTTGTTTTTTTCATTGTTTTGTTGTTGTTTGTTTTTTTAAGATTATTACCAAAATGACAGCAATGAAGATTTTATCTTTTTATCCTACTTAAGAGCTTTCTTTTACTAGCCTATCATATCCTTGTATTATTTTCACATATCTGTCACATCACAGATTTCCAGTACATCTGCCCAGAAATTCTTCAAACAAACATCAAGAGGATTATGTGGAAGTAACTGGTAAAAGCATGAAGTTTCTACTTTGTTTAATATGATCTTACTTCAAACTTCAACTTTAGATGCTGAAATACTGCAAGAAGTTGAAGTAAAAGAGCAGAACCTTAGTTCACTATTGTAATCTTTACTATGACACACCTCACTTACTCTACATTACATGGTTGAATAGACAGTAGAAATTTTATTTCCCATTGATACCTAAACCAACACTTCCTCTCAACATATTTTCAAACCTTTCATGCTCCAGAATCCATAGTATATGCAAGTGTTTTGCCAATCTATGTCAGTGCTTTTTCTGCATTTCCCTTAGAGATGAATGTATTGATTACATAAACAAAAGTAACTGATGACATGTGACGTAAATACTTTTATTTAACTAAGTACAAATGATGGGGTTTGGCGAGAAGTTGACAATCAAGTTCTAAGGCAAGATTTTGTTCTAAGGAGACTATGATCGCCTCACAAGGACTCAGTTAAACAGCTGCTAAGCTAAAGCCCGTGTACTAAAGCTCCAATTTCCTCTGGTCCCTACATAGGGAAACATTTTTCCCTTTTCTCATCCTTCTTTTCTGAGAGCTGCAAAAGAACTGGGAAGGATATGATCCACACTGCTTCTCCTCCAGAGGTCCTCAACAAATATGAGGAACAGAAGGGGCTCTCTAGCTTCACCCTTCTGGTTTTGTGGTTTGTTTGGGGGGTTTTTTTTTTGTTTTTTTGGGTTTTTTTTGTTTTTTGGGTTTTTTTGAGATCTGTTCTTCTTTATAACCAACTTTTCTTTTATCTGATCCTCTACAGCATTTCCACTCTGTACCAACTGCAAATGTCATTCATGGAATGCAGAGACCCATTAATAAATTAAGATTACAAAGGAACCTAAGGGCAGGAATATTCCATTTTTTGCTCATGTGATAGATGCTACTCCGCTAGAATGTCAACCCAAGTTATCTTTGCATGTACTACATTAATCCAGTAAATTGCTTTTCAAACAAAGTGCACTCAGAAAGTGTCTGGAGAATCTATATGAAAGTTTAATTCTTATTGCAAATACGCCAGATCAATATCTCTCCAGAACAAGACATATGAACAGATTTTAGTACTGCCCATCAAGTTTTCAAAAAGAGCAGATAGCCAGAATAAATCATATAAACAAAACCTCTGCATGAATAAGCCATACCCGATGTAGTGATAAATATTTACACCGTGTTCAACTAGAGAAATAATGAGTAAGTCTAACAGTATTTAATAGCCCAATAGCCTTGCCCGGGACCGCCTGCACACCCGAGAGCTATCAGCGTTTTTAGAGGTATCAGGTCGGGCCAAGCAAGTGCCGGGGCTCCCCCAGGGCCGGGACGCTGCAGCCCCTCTCAGCGGCCCCGAGGGCTCCTGTCAGGCTCTGCCTTCAGAGCGGTGCAGCCGCCCCCCTCCAGGAGCACCGCAGCGCCTCAGCCGCTCTTTCCTGCACGGCGCTTCCCGCTCCCCGGGGCCCGGCGGAGCTTGCCACCCCATCCGGCACCGCTAGGTCATCCGCGTCCCGTCGCGCCCGGCTCGGCGAGCGCCCCGGGGAGACTGGGGCAGCGCCTGACAGCAACGTCTCCCTCTCTCCGCCCCTCTCTCTCCCTCCTTGCCTGCCTGTCCTCTCTGCCCCGCAGGAGCGCGACCGGGACCGCAGGTCTCACCTGAGCGCAGAGCGGGACCCGCCGGAGACAGCGTGTGAACGCCAGCCGCAGCTCTGCCCGGCGCGGCCCGCCTCTTCAGCTCTGCGGTGCGCTGCTCTGCGGCCCGCCCAGCCCTGCCCAGCCCAGCCCTGCCCTGCCCTGCCCTGCCCGGGCGGCGGGGAGCGGAGCGGAGCGGAGCGGCGGGCGCGCCCCAAGCAGCCGAGCGGCCCCGGGGCGGGCTGCGCCGGGACGTCACGTGAGCGCGCTCGGGCACGCGTTGCCGTTACGGTGGTTACAGCCGCGCGCGGAGGCGGCGGCGGGAAAAAGGGGAGGGAGAGAGGGAGAAGGAGAGAGGGAGCCAGGGAGAGAGAAGAGGGGGCTGGAGGTCGCTGCGCGCTGTGCAGGTGAGGTGAGGGCTCTCGCCGCCCGGGCAGCCACCTCCCCCACCGCCCTTCCTGCTCTTGGGAGAAATCGTTTCCAGGAATTGAGGGGTTGCCGAGGCAGGAAATCCTGCGGGGCCCTGTGAGGGGAATGGCTGCGCTGGCGGGGCCGGGCGTCCCCTCAGCGGGGGGATCCCCTGTCCCCCCCTCTTTGGTGTGATCAGCTCTGTGTAAGCACACGCACGATGAAATGTTGGATCCCGTTGCGGGATCAGGGTCTGTGTGTGGTTCTGCGCTTATAATTTCTGTCTGCTGAGTAAATTAAACTGCACTGTTTGCCTCAATTTCCCCTCAAAGAAATCGGATGTCAAATCGTCACTAAAAAGCAATGTTAAGCTCGTTTTCCCATCAGGATCCTTCTCATTTACACTGTCCTCAGGGTGTTTGACTTCTGTATCAATTGTGTAGTAATAGAACTCCTCATGGAACAATAGCAGGAAGTCAAAAGTAATCCAGTGAACTAAAGTATGTAGAGCATAATGCTGAAATGGTCAGCTAAAGTTTGGGGAATGGCCCAGCAACCTGATATTAAAGGAATTCTCAGCTTACTCAGTGTCTTGTACTTGATTTTCAGCTCTGGGTCTTTCTGTCTATAGGTTCAGGAGTTGTTTAGATCTGGTGAAGACCAGATAGTCAGCAGCTGCCAGAGCTTCATGTCACTCAGCAGTGACATTTAATACGGAGGGTGATGGAGGGTGTCTGACAGTATGGCTCTTCCAGGCTAGCTAAAGAAAAACTGATAGAGAGCCTAAAGAGAGCAGGAGCCGGCAGCTTTACAGGCAGAGACAGGCTGTCAAAAATGCTCTCCCATTTGAATGGCAGAGGTCAGATACCCTTCTGTTTGCAACTAATGAACTAGCCCTCAGATCATGAAAACCGCAACAGCAGACTTCATTGAATTCGCTTTTTTTGATACTTTGTAATTCATGTGCTTCCTGGCGGTCCTGAAGGCCTGAAACTCACCTGTTCTATACTGTATCAGTGCTGCTGTATACACGTATACTGTATCAATACATGCTGAATCCATACGCTGAACTGTGCAGCAGGGTGAATTAGCCTGTAGTGTGCATAGCTGCAGTGGATAGACTGCCTTCAGCACATAAAGCACCACTTCAGAGGACTGTCAAGCATTGGCTTACCTTGTGCTTTAGATTTGTAACAGAAATGTGGGAGGATAGTCACAGGATTCCAGAAGCTGGGCCTTTAAATAAATGAAACTTGCTATTGTGAGCCCCTTTTTAGGGGTATAAAAAAGAAAAAAAGTGTTAATAACTTGGCTAAATTTCTGAAAGAGAATTGCCTTTGTTGCGTGTATGGTACCAAGGCCCTTCACCCCAAAAAACCCCCCCCAAAAAAACCCCAAAAAAACCCACTAGAAATTGAAGGGTTATTGATTATTCTGTTTGGGCATGGTTTATTCAGAGTTCTACTTACTCATATTTAGAGCCCCAGTGAAGCAGCCTCCACAGTGCTTCCACAGTATTTGTGTGTAGTTGCACAATTTCAATTAGTACAAACAAACTGTCTAAAGTCTTACAACTTGTGCTGGAAACAGTCATTTGCAAGGCAGTTGTAGCAGACATCTGAGCTCACAAGGTTATCATCTGTGTCTGTTCAGAAGATGGCCTCAAACCTTGTATTGGCTAACGTTTTTAGCTCTGCTAAGTAAATCCATGTAAGATAAAAGTCAGCCCATGCAACAGGTTCTCTACTTTGCTTAAAATCAGCTGTGCTTTGTGAAAAATTAATGGCCTGCTACTCTTGTATGTATTTCCTTCAGCACTTCAGAATGTATTTAGGTTGTTTGAAAGTTTCTTGCCTGACAATTCTGGAAATTGAACTCCTGTGTTTAATCCCAGATGGGGACAGCATGAGCAAGCTTCTCAGTGCTACAATAAAGCAAACTTTGCTGTGCTGAGGATCGTCTGTTCACTTACTTTCTCATGCCAGCAATGGCAGGATTTCCTATTCCTTCACTGCCTCATAGTTACTGGGTCTAGGATATTTTTGTTCAAAATCAAAAATATTGGTGATATTCTAAAAAATATCAATGATATTCTAAAAGTATGATTATTCTATTTCAGCTTTAAATTGGGTAGGCTGTGGTTAGGAAAGCTAATAATGGTCTTTACAGTACACTTGTTCTGTTTCCACCAACTTCGATTTATTGTCTTTATTGATTTTGCAAATTAATTTGTGCTTTTAAGCTGCAGCTTCTTTTTGTACAAAATTGCAGGTGTTGAAGCTTTAAGCAGAGATGGAGAGCTGTGATATTATCCTTCAGAGTGCACATGGAAAAGATGAGGAGAAGATGTGTAAGTCCTAGGCTTCCAGGAATGGATGCCAAAGCATTTTACTGAATTTGCTGTTAAGACTAATTGTTGGCTGACAGTTGTGTAACTTTTATGACACTATCTTTTGAACCCAGTCACAAGACAGACTGATACCAGTCATGATGTCAAGACTGAGATTACATTGCCTCCCATTTACAGAAGATACTGTGGTGACAAAAACATTTATGGTTGTGAGTCTTTTAATTGCTGCACCATTGCAGATGAACTGCAGCTAAGTTATTCTGACTGTAGTAGTGCCACATGACTCACATCTTCCATTATACACCTGAATTCTTAAAGAATAGTTTTGACAGAGGTTTTTGTTCTGTAGAGAAGTGGTACAAAATCTGTTCTGTGATGCTTGGTTCATTTGTTTTCTTCAGAAACCATTAAACATATAGGATGGAGCTGGACTGTCTGTACAGTCTGAAGTTCCTAACACCTATTTTCAAGCATTGCCTGAAAGCATTAGGTCTCAAGTATAGACCTTTGTGCTGCAGTGGAATAGGGAGTGTTTGTGCACTCAGTTCTGCCAAGTGAGCTGTGGTGACAAGAGAGGTCATATGGGAGGGGACAAAAAGCAGCTCAATGAAGTAATGTCCCAAACCTTCCCAGCTAGGCCTGGGAGCCAACGTATCTTTATGCTGCAATTTATTAAGACATTTTAAAATATTTTCTACTCTATTGCCACAAATAGATGCTTTTAATATTTTACTGTCTATGGTCTTTGGGTTGTGGCTGTGGTTACTGGAGCCCTTTACTGCCAGGTCAGACAGAAATAGGATTCTGTAAGTGGCATTGCATCACTGAGTATTCTCTGACTCTGCCCATAGCCCCCAGTAGGCTATGCCAGCTCTGGCTTACATTCCTGTTTCCCTTTATCTGGTTTAGGGCAGGTGGAAATCTCATTCTCCACATCTCTGCGTGGCAAAGATTTTACTGGCCTTCTGGCTGCTGCTTTATTTTAGGAGACATCAGAATCACAGTGATTTAGCTACTGAGGGCTTTAGAGCTCTTCTTAGAAGGCCTTATGGCTTTAAGCTCCAATAAAGCAATTAATCCCAGGACAGAGGAATTTTTCAGCTCTTTACAACAAGATACTGGCAAGCCTACACCTAGAACAGTATTCATAGTTCAGTGTGAGTTGTGAGCAGAATGACAGCTGAATAAAATATCAGAAGGAATGCTATAACCTATTCCCAAAGGTTTTACATTATCTTTACAGCTACATAAACATAATAAACATAATAGTCTAAACACTGAAGCAATCACCACTGTGAATCACTTTGTGTTTGTACTAGACAAATCTACGTAAGACTGTTGGAGATAAAGATACTGTCTTGGGAACCACATGACAGAGGAAGATTTTCAGTGGCACATTGTTGTAACAGTGAAATATTATAGCCGGAGCAGAAATACCAGTTAGGTTTGGAAAATGCTGAATCTATGATATACAAAAGTCATGCAGAGGGAATCCGTTCCTAATCTTGTCAAGCCTACCTGAACCTCTTATTTCTTTAAGGCTCGGAAATAGCAGGAGTGAAATGGCAGCAGAATTCCTGAGGTCCAGTAGTTCCAACTTTTGTTAACTCTGCTTTGGTGGACAGTTTCTGTTTATTCAGCATAACTCAAAATGGTGTCCTCATAACACTCCTTCTTTTTAAATAAAAAAGTCTATAACCAGGCCAGACAAACTTATGAAGAACACACTCCAAAGAACAATAGTGCTATGGAAGGAGGACAAAGAAGACAAACCATTTCCTTCTTTACTTTCCATAGTTTCATTAAACGTAGTGAATATTAGCAACACCCAACTGGTCTTTTGAAAACACAAAATTCAGCAAGGAAAGCTTACGTAACTTTATAATAAACCAAAACTGAGACAGGCAAAAAGGGATCATAAAGTAAAGTGTTGGACTGTCTGAAGCTTTTCCATCTTATTCATCTGTAAAACTAAGAGCAAGAACTGACCAAAAAATTCTATCCTATCCCACCCCATCCTATTCCACCCTTTACTTGCATTGTAACTCCAGAGTTCAGGGATGAATTTGCAATGGGGAAGGAGAAGGGACTAAGACCCTTCCTTCATGTGGGTGGGGCTGTGTGCTCCTGGAACATTTGGTAGGATTGTATCCACAGAGGCTTCCTTTGCCTAACCAAAGTTGCAGAATTTAGTCCCTGCTTGAAACTAAGGTGGATTGCAACAATGGATAGTGTGTGCAGTTGTTTACTCTGCCAGTACAGAGGATTTGCACCCACATAGCTGCATTCCTTGCAAATCCACAGTATAACAAGCCAAGGCCTGTGATACCACCACCTGGACTTAGTTCTCAGCAACCTTTCACCATAACCTTTCACCATACAATGAATGTAAAATGTTACCAAACTAGAACAGCACAGTTTTGCTCTGAGTTTTGAGTTTTGCTCTGGAAAGCATGAGTGACCAGAATAAGCAGTGGAGACCAGGCCCACAGTGAATTAAATGCTGGTTAGATGAAAATGTCCATTACATTTCATCAAATTATCTCTTTGCCTGCACAAGTTTTTCTGCTGACTATCAGTTTCTAATAAAAAGATCAGACCTCCTGGATTTAGCACAATGCAAATGTCAAATTGTTTTCTGTGCCTTCATTACTGATCTTGAAGTCTGGAACCACTGAGGAGAATGAGAGCAAGCACATTACCTTTAACCCTTATCATCTAGGAACAATCTCCTGTTATGTGGTATGCATGGGAGTCTCTCAAAAGCATCACTCTCACATAAGCACAATTTTTGTATCAACTGTTTCCATCAGTTCAAATGCTGGTTGCTGTAAAAGAGCTCTAGAGAATATACTGGAGCTGCCATGCTTGCTCCCTCCCATTTCTCATTTATGCTGTTCATAAGTTAGAACAAGTAATTAGCAATATGAAATATGACTTTGTGTCTATCCTCACAAATACCACTCAATGCCAATGGAATTTGGCCAAAACAAGCCAGTCTGCATAATTACAAGAAAAACAGTGCCTTCTGATGTCTAAGATTATGATGTGCATGCAAAAATGGATACACACCTATCTGAAATAGCCACACTGTCAATTTTGATCATTTTCTCAAGCTGGTACAGTATGTTATTGTAATCATGCTTCATTGTTGAATGACTGAACCTCATGTAAAGATCCTTTTCCAGACCTGGTAATAGGGAGTTTAAGTATAAATAGTATTTCTACTTCCTGTCTGTTTTCACTTCTTTGTTCTTTTTCTCATTTGTCAAATATAAAATGTGGGTGTTCATATAATATTTTTCAACATATATTTTTGCTTCTAATTGGGCCCAAAACCAAACTTCAACCTTCATTGCTACTCTGCTGGAACTTTCAGGAAACAACAGTCTCTAGAGGATCATAGTTTGAGATATTCCAGGAAAGTTCAGATGGTTTGGAATCTGAGAAAGGCACACTAGTTGGTATAAACAAAGTTGATACTATTATTTAGCTAGCAGCTCTTAAGCAGGTGCATTGAAGAAAATTTTCAACAGTTTGCACAGAGTTATTATCTGTGTTCATTAAGCACTTAATATTTTGGTTCAGCCACTACACTTACAACTATTGATAATACTTTTTTTGTCCATGGTATGCTTAAAACATATTAATCGTACACTGGACTTCTGAATATTGTTTGCATTTTCATATAGTTCAAAAACCATGAAATATTAAGACTTTCTTTTAAGGATTCTATAAGTTTGGTAATAACTTCATGAAATATTTTTAGGTCTTCAATTATAGTCTGTTATGAAGAAAACACCTTTCTCTCTGTTCCTTGTCCAGTAGACCTCCAAGCACAAATGTTACCATTTTACCAATATTTGCTGATGTCTTGCCAGCCTGAGTTTGGAAACCTTCTTGACAGCTTCTGAAAAAAATGTTTGGTATTTCCATCTTCTGGAAATGTAGAACAATGTTTTTGATGTGACTTACTACTGGCACCCTGGAATCTGTCAGGGGTTAGGTTTAGCACAGTCTAAAAAGGATCAATTAACACTTCTGTCTCCTGGTAAAATTATGCACCTTTTCATTCAGCTGGGACTCTACACAAACCCATAGCCAATACTAGGACTGGAAAGGGGAATTTGAAGAATCAAATTTGGCCACAAATTCTGAAACAGTGAAATAATCTAAAAGAAAAACCCTGCCAAGGTAAATGGCAGCAACTAGAGTTGCTAAGAGTTTTCACAAGTTACCTGCAGGAACCTCAGTTATGCTCAATTTCCCTAAGTAAAATTTCTGAGACACAAGGCCAGAGCAGGGTTTAAGGCTGTCTGTGAATCTTCAATAAAGTCAGACTTCAAGCTTCAGAGAGGAAGGCCTGGCAACCCTGATACTGCAATCACCAGCAGAGCCCACAGGGCACCAATATGCAATTCTGTCAAAAGGGATTTGGAGTTGCAGCTTTGCATGACATGTACTTTCCCTGCCCCGTACTGAGGAGGATCACTTCTGCAGGGTCTTTTTTTTAAGATTACTCTTATCACCAGCAGGTCATAGACCTCAGTACTGATAGCAAATCAGTTACAAGAGCCCTCCCCAGCAAGTAAGTCATAGAGAGGAAATCACTGTTGGTACTCCTGACTGTAGAAAGTTTCCCTCCTTTCCAACCCTGAGACTATTTAGGCTTTTTGAAAGAAAACATGGCGATCTGTCCTGTCATCTGCTCTATTGCATCAGTTATACTGTTGCATATTGTGGCTCTAAAGAACAGAAAATATAGTGGAAAAACTTGACAAAAGCTGTAGTTAAAAGCCAGGTTATTTTTTATTTTGGGGGTTGTTTTTTGGAAAATATATGACTTTGTCATTTCTTAGGTTGATGTTGATCTCCGAGGCAAAAAAAAAGCTGTAGCTCCAGTGACATGATTTAGTTTGTGAATTACTTAGCAAGGACATTTGTATTCTTGGTATTACTATGGGCCATTAGAAAGAGAAGTAAAAAGTAGTTTGTGATTGGCCACTGTAAAATTGATTAATAAAGCACCTACATTAATCTGAAAACTTTTTAGTTTTTTAGATTGCATTTCTGAATTTTCAAAAGTTCTTGTTAATTATTCATTGATAATTGATCCTGTCGGAATCTAACAGCAAATAGCACTGACTGAATAGTGAGGATAATATGGATTCAAATCTACTTTTTAGTGGCAGATTGAGGTAACGAAACTGAAAAAGCCAATGGTGTGACTTAGTGGAAATCTGAGAAACTCTGGGGATTTTTTGTCTGGTATGAGCATTTTTGATAAACTCAGTGTCTTCAGTAGTTGCTGTTTCACATGCCTGGAGAGCAGAGCTGTCATTTTTGCAACCAGAAGGCTACCAGGAAAGGAAGTAAGTGAGCACTTCTGTGGCTCTGCCAGGGCACTCTGCCTAGTTTATGTATCTCTCTTAAATTACAAATAGTTCTGCGAGCAGTAGAACCAAGGAAGATCCAATTTCATGTTTGCTTCTTCTGGGGATCTAACAGTGCTTGCACTATGACCAAAATTTTCCCTATATATAGTTGGGATACTTTTTGGCTGAAATTGTCTAGATATTAGTATTGGACTGGATCTGTGCATATAAAGAAAGTGTCATGCCATAAGATTAGTTGTTAAAAAACAACTTTTTTTTTTTTTTTTTAGTTGTCCCCTGGTATAATACAGCAGCAGCCTGCCCAATAGTTGAGGCATCAATAAGGGTATTGCTGTAGGCTCTAACTGCCATTAACTCAAATGCTGTTTTGGGCCAGTGTGGTTACATTGCTTTTGGTTCTGGGGCAGCATGGGCTTCCTGGGTATGTGTGGTGCTGATCTCCTGTCCATGTTCTGTGGGAATTAAGGGTCCATTTTTAGGGCCTTTATTTATGTCGATGCACAATTTCAGGCATTGTCTCAGCCCTAAGAAATTTAGCACGAGACCTTCCTTAAGGAAAAAATTACCAATATGAATAAATGAAAGACAATTAATTTGTAAGAATTAATTCCTAAACTTCACAAATGAGGTGTGCTAAACTCATTGTAGGTTGAAGCTAAAATAAGGTTTACCATAAACAAGAACTTTGCTGTTTAGCAATGCCTGCACACATGGATCATTTCAGTTCAATTCATTTTGCTGCCTCACTGTTGGCTTTTTCCCTACCTTCAAATCACAGGTTGAGGGTTTAAAGATCATGTGTCTCAGAGTTTGCGGGTGAATGGAAGGTTAAACATTTTGACTAACATTCAGGTGAGTCTTGTGCAACCAATCCCAGTGATACCAACGTCAGCTAAGAGAGTTGACTGTCATGGGGAGAAGAAAAGGGAGGAGGAAGGAAAAGGAGAGGCTCTTGAATATGTCTTCCAACGTTGCATTAGGCAAAAAAAACAAACAAACAGTAGGGGCTTTGCTTCTTAGCTGCAGCTGAGTCCCTAGCTGGTATGAAGATGTTCTGAGTGCTGGCACAAGTGTTCAGAAAAGGAAAGAAAAAGGGTTGGAACCCAGAACCCCTCTGTTCACACTCTTCCTAAGGTGGCAGGTGGGTGGGCAGAGTGGAACCTTGGCTGTATCCTGTAAAATAATGACTGTTTCCTTGCATGGCCATAAAAGGGCCACATATACTTGCTATACACAGCACAGATATACAGATATACATTTTGTGATGAGTAGCAAAGGAAGACAGTTCATCAAGAAAATCTGATCCACTGTCTGCAGTAAGATGCTGAAGTATGTCAAAGATTTTGATGTTCATAAATACACAAGATAAGCAATGTTTAGGTAGTCCAAAGATTATGATAAGGGTGATTAGAGATTCTTCTTTGGCATGGAGCTCAGACTTTAACAAGTCAGTTCTGGTAATGATACCCACAGATGTATCATTATACATTAGTTAAAAGAAATTAGTTTAAAACTTAAGGTGAGAGACAGAGATGCATGCTTTGCATTCCTGTTTCAGTCAATGAAGTGCTTTCAGCATATTGGTAGCCACCTGATGGTTTGCAGTAAGTTCATGTTCTTGCCAGATGGGAAATAATTTTTTGTTTATTTTGTATACAACTTTCCTGAGAAGCACTCAGTCAAGTGCACTTCCGATTACAAGTTCATCTACAAATCACATTTGCTGACTCAGCATTGAGGGCTTTTTCTTCTAGAACATTTGTTTCCCTGAAATGACTGTGCTTCACCAAATTTCTGTTCTTTCTGTCTGCCCTCCATGTAATATTGGGAAGCAATATAACCTTTTTGTAGTCTTATATGTCCAAAATATATAGATGAATCATAATTTCTACTCTCTTGGAGTTAGTGATACTAGCTAATGTTATTTGAAGTCGAATGCTTGGGCTTTTTCATAGGATACAGATGTCTGGTGTCAGGGGACAGAAGTTATGTGTCATGTCATTACATAGAAGACATAGGTACAAATTCTTTCAGATTTTGGGTTATATGATGGTTGTGCAACTGGGCATTTACATATGAAGAACAGGGGGGTAGAAAGGAGCAGATCAAGTACTTTTATACAACTAATGTTTACAAATTTATACCTCATTGAAAAAAAAAATAAATAAAAGAAAAAAAAATTTGAAGGACAGGAGGTAGTGGTGGGAGATAATAGAAGAGGAATTTGGAGAATTTGGAGAATAGGAATGTGGAGAGATTCCAAGGATTATTTAGAATCTGAGGAGAGGTGGGACACAGATACAATGGGAAAGCTGTGGATGGCAATGCATTCCCAAGCAGTTCTGCAGTTCTGTACAAGAGGTAAGAGATAAAAAAAAAATGTCACACAGACAGTGGGTACCTTATCCTCTCAAGAGTGTAGGATAGCTTGTGTTTTCCTCTGCTTCTTAGTTTTCTGCTGCAGAGAGTTCAGCTACCTGAGTGCTTTTGCCTTTACAATTGACAGAGATTTACTGAGAGAACAGTCAGGCACCAAGGTCACTTCACCCCAGCCAGGAGGGAAATGTAAATACAGTTTATAATAGACATTAAAGGTGACTTGCACCCCTTGACCTACCCTGCTCCCTCCCCACCCTCCAATAAAGCACATACATTTTTGGTACCATGTGCCATCACAGAGGGTGGTGTTTGGCTACATTTTTTAATTTAGTTGCATCAAACAACTGGGCGCAGCATAGCAGAAAGCAGATGATATAAACTAGCCAGGGAATTTACATAATCCTCCTCTGTATAGGTCTAGTCACATCTGCTATAGCTGTTGCTGTATCATGATTCTAAGGCAGCTGTATGAAAAGTTCTGCCTACTTCAATGGACACAGCAAATGAGAGTTTCCTGTAAATACAGAAGTTCTCAGCCACTAATCAAGGTACCTTATGTAGAATTTATTCTAGGATTTCATAGCCATCAGTTTCCTTACAGCTGCCTCTTCCAGTACAACCATTAAAACACACATGTTTTGCAGATGCTGGCAGGGTTTTCAATTGCCTAATGCAAAATGGAAAAAGGACATTTGCCCTTAATACAAATGATCTTTCTTACTGGAATAAAACACTTTTTCCAAGATGTACTGGCTCATTTCTTTTAGTGGCAGTTCTGTTCTTTCTGAAAATTAGGGAACATTGGCCCTTTCAAAATCCAGTCTTTTCAAAATGTCTCAAATTTGACATCCCAAAATTAAGGTACTCGTCAGAATCCTGGCTTACTCATCCCAGGTCACTACAGATTGCACTACAGAGCCTTTGCTTATCACGAATTTTTGTTTAAGTCTTAAATCTCTATCAGGCAGAGATGTTATTACTATTCTATTCCATATTTAAATACAAAACCTCGTTAGCCAAACCTAAAGCAGTGCTCAAACCCAGAATGAACATGGCAGTTTGGCTCCATAAGCTTGCAATTACATTCCAATTTTTCCCAAATGGTACTCTATAAAACAGCATGTAATTTCCTTAGCTACACATTTTGTACTTTGTGATCCCAGGCAGAAATAATGGAAAGAACCTACTTCAGAATAATGAGGAAAGGAACTCTTGTAGTAATAGGTCAGAAAACACTCATGGCTGTGGGGAACTTCTATCAACTTTTTTTTCTCAGTATTATTAATCAGGATAAAGCTAATTAAATATCTTGCATGCACTGGAGATATATAGAACACATATAAGTCTTGAACCCTTAGCAGCCTTACCTAGCTCCTCACTTGCTTAATTACTGATACTAAAGTATAATTCTTCAGACACACAAAGGCCATTTTAATGCAAATGAGGGAATTTGCATTTGAGCCCAGGAGCAGAATGAATGAAAAGCACTCCTACTCCAATAAACTGTAGTCTTTGGGATCCATTTGGAACAAGAATGCTAGGGTGGTAAGAAGGTAGCTTATACTTTCATTGAGATGAAGGGTCTTGCATCTAATGCTGTTAGAACTCCAGATGATCAACTTCTACATCCCCTGGAGTAAATAGGCCATTTGAAAGAGGAGTGACAAATGTGGTCATATAATATCTTTCACCAAAAAGCCTGGCTCTGTTATCCCTTGATGCTAATACAATTACTGATTCCTGACTGTGATTCTTAGGGTTTATCCTGTAAGCCTACTTCTGTCAGTCTTCATATCTGTATATAGAGGTTCTATACATGCCTGTGTGGAATATGCTGCTGGATTCACTTGTGGTTCCATTCATACACTGTTATGTAGAAACAGACATACTAAGAGACCACAACTACATTAAGCCTTTAAGGGAAACAATATGGAAAGAAATAGGTCACTGAACAGGTAGTAGAAAATTGAACTAAATTATCTGATCAGAATCTGAGTTTTGTGAAATATACTGTGTAGCTGCAGATGGCAACTTCAGCCAAAACCCCTACATTTAAAGTAACAAGGTAAAGAAAAAGTCATTCCACCAACAGAGAAACAGTGGCTTCCTGGAAAAAAACACCAGCAATTCCACCCTTTTCATGTGCAGATTTCTATCACTGTAATGTGACTGTGCAGGTGTGCCATAAATAATTCCTGACAATCCCACCTACTGTGGTTGATATCAACAGAGTATAAAGGAGAACTGCTTATCTGGCAGCTTGCACAAACATTGCAGCGAGATTGTCCACAGTCCAGTTGAGGCTGGTAGGAGGCTCCACTGTGGCTGCAGAGCTGTGGCCATCCCAGTGTCAGACTGGTCACCAGCATGTGTGGCAGCAGCCCTGGCCCTTGGGATCTGTACCAGCAGAGTGCACGTTGTCTTCTCCTATCTGTGCCTCTTGCAATAAAAGAGGCCTGCTGGAGAAGACAGGGAAAGCAGCTGTTCTGTCAGCTCCATGCCCTCTGAGAATTTCCTCTGTACAGCAAAGATCACTCTCACACAGTCAGATTCAGCAGCTTCATGATGCTTTGAGCATTCCAGAAAAAAAATTGATCAGTGACCCAGTTCTTCCATTCCATTTGATTGCTTTATTGAGCCAGAATTCTTGATGCCAAGGGAATCCCTAAGGTCTGAAAAATTTTGTGTGAATAGAGATGTTTGAATTAAGTACTTTATGGATGAAGAGGGCACAACAGCTCAACCCAGCTCGAGTTGTTTCTGCTTCTATTTAAAAACTGTGGTAATATTTGGAGTCTGCCTGTGGCTTTTAAATGGAAAGAACTCTTTTCTCTGCTATATGCTAATCTTTAATACATAATTTATAGTGAGCATAAAATGCATTGCTAATACTGTAATGTGTAAATCACCTTTTATATTTAAAGCTTAATAAAGGAAGTTCCTACTTCCATCAGGCTTGTAATTCAAAGAGTGTCCAAAAACTAAGAGAAAAAAAATTTGCAGGCTTGTAAGTGGGAAGCACCTTTAGGAATGCCCCCGCCACACATGGGACAAGATTTGAGAATGTCTTTGTTGTTTTTTTTTTTCTAATGAAGTGAATGCTAAAGCTTTGCACTTGTATAAGTGATGGCCATATTTACTGAATGGCACATTTACTGGGTTTATTTCCGATGGTAAATATTTGTATCATGTTATTGTAGCCCACAAGCATGGTTCATTCTCCCTAAGTTCATCAACAACGCTGCATTTAAAAGGCTCCCTGAAAGCCTCTGGCACAACTGCTGCACTGAGGAAATTTTATTTTTCTTTTCTCTAGCTCTATTTTTACTGTTCTGTAACACTGAACTCCACCAAGTGTAGACTGTTGCTGGTACAGTTAGGAAGAGCTCAAGTACTATGAATGTTACTGCAAACTACTATTTTCAGTGAAATCCCCAATCATTTAAATGAATTAGCAACTTTATATGTATAAAATTAGTCTTAGTTGAGTGAAAATAAGAAGTCAAAAAAGATGAGCCTAGTGAGGTCATTCACATATCTAAAGTGAATGTGATCACAATCATGCACATCCCCAGCTTTTGTCAGAGTTCAGCCTCCAAAGTGATGAGTGTATCCATAATAGTTTTCTGAAGGAAGCACTAAAAAAGACATCAGTTTGGAAAAAGTTCAGCTGAAAAGCCCATTCTGCATCTTGGCAATGGGAGAGATTACATCAGTCTGGATGATGTACATTTCACTGTTGGAAACCCAAAACTTAAAGATTAATATCAAGTTATTAACCAACCACAAATACTCATTCTTGTCAGGCGTCCCTGCATATTGCTTTTAGCTTCCTCTGATTCTTCAAGGCTTACTCATGAATGACTTATAACCCACACTGGAACAAATACCATGTAATTATGTAAGAAGATTGCACAAGGTGCCTCTCCCATGATGTAATTTACATTAAAATGTTAATCATAAACCTAGGGCTTCTCAGCACTAAATAGCAATTACAGCTGTTACACAGCAAAATGAAACAACATCTGGTGAAATTGTACCATTCTTACTGACTTTTGTTGAAAGCCATATTCTACATGTAAACCAAGAAGAGAGCAAAACCTTGTTTCAAAAATACAAACTTTCTCTATGGGAAGGGTGATGAATTTTGATAAATTTATTTTAGCAAGGGCATGGTTTTATTTGGTCTTTCCTAGACACAAGGGAAAACCTAACTCTAAGGGAAATAATTTACTACAGCTTAGTGTTGTGTTGTATTATTCTCTGACACGATTTGTTTGCTATGTCAGTTTTAAAAGCAGTTTATAAACCAGTCATTTAGATCAAACCCAGAAAGCTAAAATGTTCTCTAGCATTCATTGTGAGGCATGACTTTTCCCTTAAAACAAATCCTCTTTCCTTTTTGTTAGCTTGACTAACAAGAACTTTTACTATAACGATGATTGGGTAAAAAGGGTAATCTGAAGGTTGTGCAAGTTGGTTGGAATTTACCATTCCCATAGAGTTATTAATCCTAAGCCAGTCTATAAACAATATTATGTTTCTCTGCATGGAGTAGGCTAAGTAGCTTGCAATTTCACTGTTCTTACCTTAGCTTGGATTCTCCATTGATATAGATCTTCAAGTAATGCCTATTTCATTCCAAGAGGTGTGTTTATAACATCAAATAATTTGTTTTGTTGAAACTTTTTTCTTTTTGTTTTTTGTTTTGACATTCTTGTCCTACATAGGTAACGGTTGTGCCATGTTTATGGAAGGCAAATGAACTGTGTACTGTTACATATTACTATGCATGTTACAGTACTATAGTACAGTACCTTGCCACACAGGGAATTCAGATAATATTAAGGTGGTTTAAAATATTTTAGGCATTTGTAGACAGATCTGTATATGCTGGCTCATCCTCACTATCCCTTCATATCTATTTGGGCTAATGTAAAGTCAGCAATACTGACTATGCTGGTCAGGAAGGGATCAGGTGTAATTGCAAAAGAATTATACAGTATAATTCAGGCACAGTGGCTGGGCATGCTTTCTGACACTGTCAAATGAGGGGCCAGGTCTGTATAGTGCATCATGCTAAAGCTGTACAGTAGTCTGAGTATAGGAATAATAGATCCAACTGTTGAAGACATGTTGAATGTGGAGAAAAAAAATAATAAGACTGGATGAACAAAATAATGTTTTATTAAATGTGTAGACCCCAGGTATCAGGGGTTGCCAGCAAATATTAAATAAAGTGCAGAAGAGTTACACTTTTTTTTATGACACCCTAACCTAGGACTATGAACAGTCTATTTCTCTATTTCACACACAGAATTATATGGAAGGGGATGAGTAAAGAGGAGAATTTAATTTTGCATTGTAATGATTCTTTATTTGTGACTGCTGTGCCAGCTTTGAGTTACAAAGTAGGCAAAGATGTGAACCCACCCCTGCGAAGTTTGTATTGTGCATGAGACGGGTTCTTCACTCCAAGTACTTCGTAATACTTTGATGAGAGAAATGTTGCAGGTCAAAATTCTTTGCTACTGTGAATTTTCTAAAATGCCACTTCACTTTCTACAGCAGGTCCTCCCAAGCTGTGCTTTTTATCCCCCCGGACTACAGGAACTAGTTTGAAGTAGTCCTTGGACAAAACTCTGTATTTCTGTGCAGGAGACTTACAAAAGTTGATGGAGCAATAGATTCTCCACTAAGAACCACACATCTACCCCTGTACTTTGCAAGACCTGACAGAGAGCCTGGATATAGGGAGAGGGATAAACTTCCTCCTCCTCCTCTTCTGTGCTCCCATAGCCTGGCAGAGAGTTGAGTACAATTCTATTTCTATGCTGGCAGTACCCAAACTAGCTAAATTCAGAAATCAAGGATTTTAGAGGGTAATTAAAAACTTTGGTACAAAAAATATATTTTAAGGATCCATTAGTAAGAGGAGCAGCTTCCACAAGTTTTCTATCAACAGTTAAATATGGCTGAAACTTGCTGTTTCTCCTTTCTGTCTCCATTTGGGTGTTGAGTTGCCTTTCCTGGCACACCCTTACCTGTCAGTCTCTTGCCCAGGAGGCTTGAGCAGTGCTGAGTCAGACCTTAGCTTGCAAGTCCATGTTTACTGTTGGGCTCTGTGTCCCAGCCCCCTTTGGCTGGCACTGGCACTTTTTGCCTAGAGCTGCTGGTGGCTGAACTCTGTACTTGATGACACAGTGGAAAGAATCTTAAAATATTGCAGTAGGTGCAAAAGTCAATGTGTCACTGTTGGTGCCTGTAATTACCTTACGTCAGTGTAGTGGTATGGCATGGCATGCTGTTTTCCTCTGCTGCAGGCCATATATAGCCTGTTACACTGATCTGCTCAGCAAAACAGAATTGATTCCTTTTGTCTGTAAACAGCAGCTCAGTAAAAAGAAAGGGTAATGGAGCCTGAAGGTATTTGATGGATTGGCACTAGCTTGGAATATGTTTGCTGACAAGAGAACAACCCAGATGTTTATTGCCAATGTCAATTTGGTCTGTACTTGTTATTGCTTCTAGAGCACAGCTGTGATCTAGATTCACCTTGGGAAGTGTGATTCTGGAAGGAAAATGTGGCCTGTCTAAACTGGTGTGATGTGCCTTCCTAGGGCACTCTCATCACATGAGCTATTTGAAATAAAACTTGCCTTGTTCTTGGCAAAAAGGCCATTCATTATTTGATGAGTAGCTTGCACCTCCTGTTACTTCTGAACATGGTTCTTAGCTTTTGAGGGACGCCAACTACGCAAACAGAGCTGTTTTCAGCGCTCATCAAATGCAAAGCTGATTTAAAATGAGCATATGGAGGCATATAAAAGGGTTGTACTGCCACTGAACATGTCTGAGGATCAAGGAGGACCATCTGATAGAGAATAAATTCTTGCATTTAAAAATATCAATTACTGAGCAAGTGTCCACAAGGCTTGAAAGTTAGCATCATCTCAATCTATCTTATCCCACGTTTTCTAAGCGAGTGTTCAGGGTTCACATCTGCTTTATTTACTGCCTGTTAGATTTAATGCATTCTTACAATATATTAGAAAAGAAACATATCCTCAGTCAGACTTGAAATTTTAAAATGGGATTATAATTCGAGGGTTTTCAAGCACTCATGTTGGAATGAATAAAAGCAGACTTTCCTGCTTCATTTTGCAGGGCAGAAATGTTTCTTACGTGACTCATATTGTATAAAGTGATACAGAACAGCTCTCTTCTTGACTGTTAAATAACATACTTAGTAATAAGCATAGATGGTGAATGCAAAATTCATAACTCTTACAGTAAAGTGTGGAGTGTGAGACATTAAAATTCTTAGCACACCAAAGGGTGTCAACCAGATTTGGAAATCTGATAGTGTTTTTAACACCTCTTTTAAAATTAGGTAGGTGCAGAATAATCTAATCAAGATGTACCAAAGTATGAAATGAAATCTACTTTGAACATAACTTCTTGCATTCATGAACTGCATACCCCTTAAGTTCTCAAATAAAGCAATTTACAACCCAGGTTTCTTCCTCTTAATTGGCAGAGAAAACGTGAGATACTTAAGATTGTAACAACGCACAAATGCTGTGCTTTGCAACATTCTGTTTTAAAAGTAAACATTAAAAGCAATCTCAAGTGCAAAGGCAAATGAGCTATTTCATGTGGTAGCCATTCACATCAGTCAGCTGCTGATGAGTAATCACAAACCTGCTTTTGATTGTGGTGCAGAACCAGACCTGATGAAAGCTTTGTGTGGCTTTGTGTGGCTTTGTGAATTCACAAATGCAGTGTTTGAAATCACTTTTAGTGACAGTGAGATTGCTGCAGGACAGAAACACAAATTGTGTTCTACCCTTGTAATAATGAACACATTCCTCAGGTTTAACATAAGTTTATTTTGACCCTGGTTAAAGTAGATGGAAGCAAGGCAAGCTCTTTCCTTAGTATCCAAAGTAGGGAATGCTGGGGAGAAAGGCAGGCTTAAGCATACAAGTGGTAGAGGAAAAAGTACTACTTTTGCCTTAGCAGAAAAAAGAAGTTACCTTCAGTGCTTTCAGTCCTTTTCCATGTCTCATCTTTACACTGTTAACCTGAAAATCTTTTAGTGTCACATAGTTTGCTAATTTTTCCTGTGGCTGAAATGATTCCTGTTTAATTTTAGTGGCTTCTACTTAGGTGTCTACAGCAGGAATGAGTTACTTAAGCAAAGACATGTAGTGCCATTTCAGTGCCATTTCAGTGTCATTTGAGACTCCCTACGTTTTGTAAGATACTGACTTAGGTCCAGCAGGCATTACACAGGACTGAAGTCAAATCCTTGCTTTTTAGGAGCAGCAGTGGTTATGCCAGGTCATCTCAAATGGGACTAGATTCTTGTGGTTAGTCAATAGCCTAAACAGATTATCTTGGCCCCCTGCATGGTCAAAGGAAGAGGTGAGCCCTTCAGATGGTGCTGCATGCCTGTCTTAGGCAACTAGACAAGTCTGTCATCCCCTGAAAGAGTTTATCTCTTCTACAGGGGAGCCCAGGTAACAAAGTAAGATTAGAATTCTAATTTACAGATGGTAGAGAAGTTAATTATGGTAAATCTCACCCTTTCTGAACAAAAAAACCAAACACCACCCCCCCCTTCCAAAAAAAAAAAAAAAAAAAAAACCCAAACAAAAAAACCAAAACCAACCCCAAAACAAAACAAACAAACAAAAAAAGGGATTTAGGGGGATTTTAATATAAAGAGCTTGCAGAGATTATAGATGAACTGGAAAATCCTGGGGATTAAACTAGCTAAAAATCACATAAATTAAAGGTGCACTTGCAAATCTGAATTATAACTTTTTTCCTCGTAGTTGTTGGCATTTAGCTTTACTCCACACTGTTGCTGGAAGATGTACACACATCTTTTCATATTAAACCATTCCTCTCAGTTGTAAACAGGTTTGTTAACTGTCACCTGTCATCTAATCTAAAGTAGATTTGCTTTGATGTTGTGATGGTCTGGGAATACAAACGAAGCATGATTTGTGAGAGGTGACTTCATATTGTCTTTTATTAGACCTGCTACTCTAGCAGGAGAGAACAGCATTCAACCCACTCCTTTATGCTCTAGCTTCTCTGTTTTCTTCCATTATTTCAGTGCAGCTATTAAAAGATACTCCCCTTACAGACCAGCCTCGTTTATTACTGTCTTAAAAAATGGAGATCTATTAATAGTGGAAATGAGGTAAGGAGGTCAGGATTGTGAACAGAACACAAGATATAACCTTTAAAATTGTCCCTGTCTCACTTCAATTAGACTCAAAATGATAAAATGATTCCTCTGACATTCTAAAGCAGCACAGGAAACACAGCAGGGCAGTTTAGTGTGATACACTTTCCAGTGCCATTTGAATGCCAACAGCGTGATTCTGAGGTTTGGGTAAGTTATTCAGCACAAAGCTCCAAGAGGGAGGAAAGGACTATTTATGTCACTGTCACATATCCTGGCAGATTCACACAGGATGCAGGGTGAACACACATCCCGTACCAGAGAGCAGTCCCTACACTGTCTTATGCTGCAAGTGGAGGCCTGTAGAATGCAAAGCATAATCAAGTACAAAATTGGAATCTTCCCATTTATAAAAATATAACTCATTGCTTAATTTTGTATCACCTTCCCCTTTTAAATATTCAGGCATCATTACTGACACAGAATCCCTTGCAGTAGTTTTAGTGGATTCTGGCATTTTAAAACAAAATGAGAGTGGGAGCAAATAGATTTCTTGGCTTTGAATTTAAAACTTGGGGACCTTATTTAGTAAATTTATAGGGTATAAGTGACTAACTTTTGGGTTAGGTCTGCCAATAAACAATTAGCCAGTGAAGAGACTGAAGGATTTACCTGGTAAGGCTCATCCTTCAACAGTGGAAAGCCTATGTAAAGCCATCTGTAGGATATTAGATGTTAAAATGAAGTTTAAACCTCATGTAAGTGTCTAATAATTGTCTGCTGGGTTTGAGACCTAATGTGATCTCCTACCCCTTGTTTCTTTTGATATTGGTATTTTGACATTGGTATTTTAAACGTATGCAATGATGATGTTATTCCCTTTGTACTGGAAAATTTCATGTATAATGGCCACAACTTGCTGAACTCTTAATATTATTATATTTGTTTCTTCCTTACATTTCATTGCTTGCTTCTGTGTACATGTAGAAATATGTATGAATAGTTCCTTTTCTGGATTTCTTTTGTATACTCTTCAACCACTTTACAACATTTTATGTTCTGCCAGCGATCTTTGGACCACAGGGTGAAGAACATTTTGAGCCATGAACACAGCTGTCTATGTGCTGTGGAAAAAAAAAAAGCTGGAAAACATAAAATGACTGCATGACATTAGTTGCTACTGAAAAGTCATAGTCAACTAAACTAGGATTTATTAATAAAGCATCAAAGTGTGTAAGGTAATTAACTGATGAGATAGATACAGTCTGCTGGAAATGTCTGAGGACTTCTTTGAGGATTTTATGCTCTATTCTTCTGCTGAGGTACTAATGATGAGAATAGTTAACAGACCTTGTGTTGCACAGACTGCAGGATTCAAACAAATAGGAATGAAAGGTCTGCAGAATCCCCTGGAGCTCGTTTCAGAACTGGGCCATAGCAGCCAGCATGTGAGAGACATCAGTGACTGCACAGGATCACAGTTTCAGTAAGTTTTTGTTTGGCATACTAAGGCTCTGTGTACTAAAATGACTGTTATAGGGAGAAGGTTAACCATAGTTCCTTATTTTAAAGGTTACCCTGGGAATACTGAATTAATTATTAAGGCAATGTAATGTTCCTAGCCATACTAAATGAAGTAACTGTTGATTAATGGTTTTTTCCATTGTAGATCTCAGTCTGAAGGACTTCTATAATGCATGATCCAACAATGTATATTACTGATAAGTTATGTGATACCTTCTTGATAAAATCTTTCAATCACTTTGTCTTAGCTAACAATGTTTTCCAGGAGTACAGATGTTTGTTTTGTCAACTCTGAACACGCAGAAATGTTGAGGCATGTCCTCACAAAGTAACTTTGTACATTATGTATGAATTGTTTAGTTTCACAATGTACTAATTTTTTATGAAGATCATAAAATTAGAACAATATGATACTACACGTGCCAGAATTGATGACATTCCACACTGCTTGAAATGCAAGCTTTCAAAAATACCTAATGGTAAATTATTTGATGTTAATTCTTCTGGAAATAAATAAAGAAATTAAAAAGTTGAAATATATTATATTCAAAGCTCTCAAATACCTGACTTTTATTTTTAATTACAGCAAATAAAATTATCCTAGCCTGATTAAGTTAGTCCCTTAGAGGCAGGTTTTATTTTAGAAAACTGTAACTTCACAAAAAGTAGAGAACTACTAGAAGACCCTGAGAAATTAAGTAGAACATGCTTTCACACAGGAAATCATGGATTTGAACAAGACCAAATGTGTTATGATCTCATTCTTCATCTTTCTACCCAGAGTCTTTCATTTTGTCATCATTTGAAGAAATTATTTTGTCAATTCCTACATTCAAATGCTGCAGCTGAAGGACTGTTTCCTATCCATAAGCCTTCTAGATTGATGTGGGTAGGGCACAGAGGTGCAGTGCTTCAAGATGTCCAGAAAAACTGTATCAGGGAATTTATATGAGAATTTATATGCAGCCACTCTAAAATCTCTCTATAGCACACATGGGAAACAAGTATGGGAAACAAGAGACTGGATGTGGCACTCAGTGCCATAGTCTAGCAACCGCAGCGGGGGGTCAAAGGTTGATGATCTCTGAGGTCCCTTCCAACCCAGCCAATTCAACAACAACAAAAAAAAAAAAGTATAGGGCAGACTTGCTATGGCAGGAAGAGCCCAAACCACAGTAGTGCCTATGCTCATTTGGTTTATCATATAAAAGTCAGTAAATTTTGGTGCAAGGATGGTACAACTATTTGCATTAAATTGCAATATATATACCATATAACTGGAAAATCTGCTACTTGTTTCTGAATGTGTTAAACTAGCCGTTCAAGCCAGTTAAAACAACTGTAATAACAGGTTTCCATAGCATGTATACATAAACTTCTGTCAGAGATTTGTTTTTAATGCTTACCCAGTGACCTTAGTCAGACAGTACAGTGAAATCTGCAGAAGTATTGACTCAGGTTGTGTACTGCTTAGGTAATCTCAACTTTCTGTCTGAGAGAAGTTAATAAATTAGACCAATGGATCTAATGCATAATCTGCTAATAGCTCCTGAAGAGCCATGTGAGCACTTGATCAAATGCACTTTCCTTCTAATCCATAGTCCTGTTTGCAAAAGGTAAAACTCAGCAGGAATTTTGATTTTCTGCAAAATCATGCTGTTATCATACAACTAATGTTTTTCATATATATGCATTCACATATATGTTTACAGTCATATATATGCACACACACATATGTAAGGTGTTCCACATTTTAGTGTGCTTAAAATTTATGAGAATTATATGAATATTGTGGCTACTTACACTTTTCACATAATAAATATCTGTTGGCACAAATAGGATCTTTATTTTTTAATGCAATTTTTTGGTAACAAATGTATCAGTCAAAAGCTAGGAGTCTTCAAAGAGGTTCCACTCCTGCAAAATCTGAACAAACATATTTCTCTGATCTATCAACAGGTGAAGATAACTCAACAGAGACACTGAAGCTGTTGTTATCCATTACCTTCATCCAATTCTGATGAGAAAGGTGGAAGAATCAATGACTTGGTGAGCTGGAAACAAACTTTAAAAATGAAAGTGAGCCAGTTATAGTAATATGCTAGGCAAAACTTTACCTGTTGTTATATTTAATCAAGTCTAGGTGCCTTCTGAAAAACTATTTGGACAAGCACTAGTGTTGTCAACAATATAGAGGTGGGATAGGGAGCAATATGATGTTTATTTCAGAGACCATATTGAATGATTTTTTACTCTTGCAGTCATTAAAATTATATACATCAGGTCAAAGAATAAGTTAAAATTGTATCTGGCTGTAGAGAGAACCACAAGTCCTCAGGTGTCGCTGATAATGAACTGGGAGCTTAGGCCCAGCTGTGCCCAATAATTAGGGCCTGCCCCAGCCGGAAATGGGCGGGGCTGAAGGGCAAAATAAAAGGCATGCTCCCAGAAGCAGAAGGAGACAAGATGAAGATGCCTGAGGAGAGGGATGGCAAGAGAGCTCCGGAGAAGAGCCGTGTCCCCGAGAGAAGGCTCGCCGCAACATCTGGTGGAGAATGCGGGCAACAATAACAGCCATGAATGCTGAGGTAAAATAAGAAGCTCTACACAACCACGTTGGTTGTGGGAAGCTCTACAAAGCCTGGCTTAAATGCGAAAGGCGATATAGAGAGCTTCGAAATACGCAACCACGTCAGATGGAGCTACTACGGTGGTGCGGGACGCTCTATAAAGAGCTCCAAATACGCAACCACGGGAAAAGCTCCACAAGGCCAGGCTTAAATGCTGTAAGCGGCGTGTAGAGCTCGGAGTAGAAGCCCAGCACGGCAAGATACAACAGCCCGGAATGGCGAGCCAGGCAGGAGAGAAGAACGAGGCTCAAAGGGCGCAGCAAGCTGGCGCGTGGAATTCAATCCCGAGGAATGCTGAAGCTGAAGCGGAGCTCTGAGCGCGCATCAAGTCAGTGCGGTCCTGAAACGGAGCCTCCCAGGGACACGCGATAGTGTGGTCCTGAAACGGAGCCCTAGGGACACACGATAAGACTGGTGCGCTGAATGCTCGGAGAAGCCTCTGCATGGCCAGGCATCCCGAGGTGGCGAGTACCAGCGAAAACTGAGCTGGTGTTTTAAGACCTCGTCTCCTGCTAACAGAGGCTAAAGAGCCCGAATTTTCCCTCCTCAAAAAATAGGCAAAAAAATGTTGAAAAATAATGAAATGTTTAAAAAAAAAAGTAATGAAAAAATAATGAAATGTTAAATTATTGAAAATGAAATGTTAAAAATGTTGAGAAATAATGAAATGTTTAAATGAAATTTATTGAAAATGAAATGTTAAATTAATTGTAAATTATTGCTATTTTTCAACAAACAACAAAAAGGGGGGAAATGTAGAGAGAACCACAAGTCCTCAGGTGTCGCCAATAATGAACTGGGAGCTTAGGCCCAGCTGTGCCCAATAATTAGGGCCTGCCCCAGCCGGAAATGGGCGGGGCTGAAGGGCAAAATAAAAGGCATGCTCCCAGAAGCAGAAGGAGACAAGATGAAGACGCCTGAGGAGAGGGATGGCAAGAGAGCTCCGGAGAAGAGCCGTGTCCCCGAGAGAAGGCTCGCTGCAACATCTGGCTATTTGTATCCATATTGCTTCATGTAAAATACTTGTGACTTAGTTATTCAAGGACATAAATTATGAAGGTGCCAAAGGCCTTCAAAACACCCACCATCTCTTCAGTGAAGAGTTTTGTGGCAAAGTCAGGGGTCTGCTGGTGACCATATCACGAAGCAGAAAGGATAGACAGGAGAAATGGAACTGGGCACTGATTTATACTTCATAAAAATGAGCGGGCTCACCTCCACAGTAGAAAAGGGCACAGCATACCTTGGAGCTCACTGAAATAACGTGGGTGTGAGAAGAGCTTGGTTCCAGGACAGATATGAGTTGGAACTCATGCCCCAAATACAGTGTAGATCTGTCCTATCCACTTGATTCTATAGGTTCTGGAGAACTGGGAGTGGTGAACCATCCTGTATTGGTGGAAACATTTTATAGCTCAGAATTTAGATATTGCTGTCAGGTCTTACATTTTCAGAGTAGTATTTTTGTCTTAAAACATTTCATATCTAACTCTTTGTAGTCTGATGAACAGCAATCCCATGCCAGGTTTATGGAAGCTGTAGAATTGCTTGCTTCTTCACAGACTACAGAAAATAAATGATGGGTTTGATAGTGACATTGGTAAGTCATGAGGTCCATCTCCTTGCTTTAAAATGGCCTTGAGAACCATAGGTAGAGAATTACTGGCTTAAAGTTGGATGAAAAATTTGTGAAACATCCAAACATCCTCTTCTCCCTTACAAAAGGCATTGAACTGGGCATTCAGATGATTCTGCATGGCTTAGAACTGGGGCAGCTGCAAATGCAGCAGCAAATTTGATCACATCTCTGGGTTTGTTTACTCAGTTCCTCCTGGAATTCCACCAGCATCTGTGAAAATGCACAGTAAGTACAACAGATAATATCACAGTACAGGGCACCTTGTTCTCATTCATAACTGAATGTTCCCATGTATCATCTTCAAAAATTTACGGGCATAATAGGAATAGCAGGAGTCAGAGATTATCAGAGCACAAAACCATGGTATTGTGGTCATGACTAATAAAAAACCTGTATGAGAGCATGTGAGTCATATTCCCTAGATTTAGTTCTGCAAGATAAGTGGTTATTTGCATCATAGCAGCCACCACATATCCAGCACAAAATAAAAGAAGGTACCAATTGGTAACCCTAACCACTACCAGAACAGTAGGTTGTTTTGACATGCTGAAGGTGTCAGCAGAGCTGTGTTTTGCTGGAAAGTAATAGCCTGTGACAGGGAAGGCAAGACTCAATGCAATTACTTTACTTAAAACTTATGCAAGATGAAAGGTACTCTCAAAGCTGTTCTTCTTCTACAAACAGAAAACGTTCTCAAGTCTGCCTTCATCAAAACTTGCATGTGCCTAATGCCAGCTGCTAGGATACTGGGCTGGTTCTAGAAAAGCTGTCTTGTTGTTTTGTGTATCATTTGTACAGATCCAGGAGGTTTTCTAGAGAAATCATTTTTCTTGGTGGCATGGATGGTTTAGCACCTGTTTGCCTTCATGCATTACCAGTGAGATAAATGTTGTTCAGGGAGATTTCAGGTTTTTAAATCAAATTTTTAGCTTTAGTTTCTCAAATTTTTATGTATTCTCTCTTTTTCCATGCCAGTGGGGAGCCTGAACTCTTCAGTGCTGGCTATGTCAGCTGGAGATTGTTGGCCACACCAACCTGAGATGCTTGCATAGTGGGGCTGGGAACTTAACATCACGTGAAAATCTCCTCAGCACTTTCAAGGGAATTTCCTATTACAGGAAAAGCAGATATTTATCCCACCCTCTCCAGCAGAGAGTCCTTGGAGAGGGAGTGAAAGTCTGAAAGGCTGAACCAGTACTTGATTGGTTTTAATTTTCTCCATGAGTGTAGTGCTTTTCAGAACACCAACCACATAATCATCAATGGTGCAGCTTCCTAGGATGTCCTCTGAATTATTTCTTCTCCTACAAATAGTCGCAATTTCCCTCCACAGCACTGTGTTTTTGACCCAAGAATCAGCATACTAGTATAAAAGCAGTCTACTAGAAGTAGCAAATTTTCAATGGCTTTGGTAGTATCTTCAAAAGTTAAATATCTATAGAGCTGCTTTACTCAGTGGCCTTACTTAGCTGCAGCTTGCAGAGTTAAAGACTGTTGAATGCTCTGCCAAGTGTGTTTGAATGAATTAGTTTCTTTAAGGAAGCTATACTGGTATCCATATGCAGAAATTGAACCAAACTTTCCTTTAATACCTCAGTAAAAAAAATGCTTTTTCTCTGCTTATTCTCCAGCTGTACGTTGCTAAAGATTTTATTTGCAAGTTGGTGTATAACTCCTTCCCTAAGGAAAATCTTTCCCTCTTTTTCCTGTTACATAGCTGAGAACCATGGAAACAAATGAAGAATATATTTTTTATCCGTTCTCTGGTACTCAGATATTCCTTTTTGTAACATGCCACATTAATTCTTAAGGGTTGGGATTCATTTCACTAGCAAGAGTTGTTATGGATGTGCATTACTGAGTATTTATTATCTCTCGTATGGATTTCATACGCACAGATGCATATGCAGTATGCCTGTGTATAAATTATGACTGCAATATAGATGCCCTGATATTTGTTCAGATACTTGGAAATCCAAGGAAAATAATGTATTCCTAGTAATATTACTTCGTCTGCTTCTTCCATGCCTTACAGTAGACTGTTTTATTGTTGGCATTCTACATTGTGAAAAAAGTGTATTGTGAGTAGGCAGCTATTACTGGAATCAACTAAATGTGGATCAAACAATGACTGTCTTATCTGACTTCTAAATAGAAAATAAATGTAGCCTAGTTAAGCAGCATTTGGGTAGAAGATAATATTAATGTTAGTCTTTGGTCTTTAATTTAGTTATTCTTATTTCACCGAGAGACTACACATCAGAGAGGTTCCCTCCATGTGCCATCTGTTTCCTTGCAATTGGGAATGGTAGAATAATTTTCTGAAGAATTGCTGACAAGATGTGCAAAGGAACAGTAATCCATAAGGACGAGATTTCTCATTAAAGTCACTCAGCTCATCTGTGATACAGCAAGTTCTTGACTTACACTGGTCACCTCTGGAGCCGGGAGGACAGTGACTGGTAAGTTACAATTTTTATTGCACAAACTAATGGTGAGGTTCTTGACAGTAACTAGGGCTGCTGTCAGATTAGCTTTCATGGCACTGACACACTTATCTAAGTGAGATTATTCTAGTTAGACAGTTTATCATGATAACAGATGTGACCACAGATGCCTTTTGACCTTAGTTACTTCATGATGTCTTAATGTTGGCTGGCTCTTGTCATATTATTCCTTAGGCATTTGCTAGGAAGGGTGGATGGACTGCACAGCACCCCTCATGAATACTTCTCTTTTTGGTCTTAGAGTAAAAATCTTTACTTTTTCTTTTCTTTTTACTGTATGTACTGTACTCCTGGTCTTCTCTCATGAACAGAACCTTACCACACATCAATGCTTTTAGTTTTGCTAAGTGGCCAGTTTATTCCATACTGGCACATGTAGACATGTCAGCTGACAATAGTTACAAGCAGACAAAAAAATAGCTCTAGGACAATTTAAATATTAAAAATCTACCATGGAAGATTGTCTGGGGTGGAGGGGGCAAGGATTAATATGATATAGATGAGAGACAGAATCACAGACATGATGGTTGGAACGGATGCTGCAGGTCATCTAGTCCAGCCTCCTCCTCCTCCATTATATACCTTGGAGGGCTGAGAGCATAGGGGAGCACATGTAAGTAGGAAACATACCTGAACTAAAACAGAATGAGGAGTTTTTCTCTTCCAGTAAAATAAAAGCTACGTATAAGTTATGATCAATTCTTCCCTACTCCTTTATTTCTATACATCTGTATTTCACAATAAGTACCAGAGGTCTTTTCAAGAGAGTCCTCAAAGTACTTGAAAGTATAGGGTAAATTAAGCCTCTATATAATGTGAAAAAAGGAGAATCCTCTCTAATGTAAAAAAAAGAAGAATCTGTTATTATCATGTAAATCATTGACCGGAATAAAAGAGTTACTTCTCCTCTGATGAAGGGAGCTGCTTTGCTTATTTTTTATTCTTAATGTATGAGAAGGCTTGGGACAGAGATCTCTTCCTTACACAAATGGGAGTAAAAAAGTGTAAAACCTAGTCAGCTTTCAAGCAGAATCACATTTGGTTTTGAGCTGCCAACATTGCCAAATGAATTTCAGATATGGAAGTCTGTGTTCCTTCTGGCTTATCCATTGTTAACAGGAGAAAAGCAAATGAACAATCAAAGACTGAAAATTCAGCCCAGGCCCTGAACAGAATAAAAAATGTGCTTAGTTTCCTGTAAAAAATGTAGTTAAATGAGCTCAGGACATGATTCCAGCACAATTTATGTTATATCCATGCTGACTTTTGTGACAGGATATGATAGAGTTTTAGCAGGAGTCACAGTCTGCTAAATGTCTCACCTTGCAGAACAGGAAAATAAATAAAGATGTTTCACAGTGTTTTACTCCAAACTTTGCTCTAAACAGTGGTTATTCTACCTCTTCCTTCTCTCAGATGCTCCATGGAAAATGTGGAAATATGGCTGGAGACAATAAGAAAATTAAGATCACAGAACAAGGTAGAGTTTCTAATTGAAGTAGCTATTTGGCAGACAAAAGGGTACACACCTTCAAGCAGTGAGAGACCCAGCTCTGTCATGATGTGGTAGATGTATTGACCCACATCAAGGGGTATTCTGCTTTGCTTCCTGGCAATGCACATTTGCTTGGTTTTTGTTGCAAGCCCACTGGTAGGGATTTTCTGGAAATAGGAGCCTGAAGGAACAGCATGATTGGCTTCAAAGATTATTTTGTTGCAATTGCTAAACCAGCTGCACTCTTCCACCAGCTCACCATGTCAGACTCATATATGCATGCTCCAGTGCATAAACACACTTGTAAGATGCTGCATGCAGTCAGCTGTCTCTTCATTCCTCAAGGGCTGAGATAAGGAGGAGTGTGAGTGGCAGTTAATGAAGGAAGAGACTAGCAGATCACAGAAAGACAGACTAATCACTGAGTTCTGAGTTCATTTAGTCAGAATCTCTTTATACTGCCTTAATAATTCACTAAGACTGAGGATATTTTGAGCTGGGTGCAAAGAAATGGAAGATTCTAGAGGAGTCACCCTGATATCCTTCTCTCGCAAATATGAAACACTGGAGCAAAATTTAGTTTTATAACTACAAGTAGCTTCTCATGAAGCAACTTAAGAGGATATTCCTAGAGGAAGTTTTACAGTCCAGCTATCTCCATCATAGTCTTTCTAAGATGGTCATTGCTGCCTGACTTTTTCCTGTTGACTCTTTCTCCAAGAAAACAATCAAACAATCAAAACAATAAAAAATTTGTGTGACCCTAACAGTCTTCTAGAATACAAGCTCCTTGTGTTGAGATTCATAATTCTCTTACAAGATAATAACAAAAAACATCTGAGTCAGCCCAACAACTTCACTTGGCTATTACAGTATAAACACAAAATTCCATTTCTGTTGTCTGCAGCATTGCCAGGGTTCATTAGAATCAGTGCACAGGCACTTGAACATGTTGATAACATGCAGCTTTAAAAAACTGTTAATTTTTGGAACAAAAAAATGCAAAAAAAAATGCTTGGTTTAAATTGAAATTTATAGGAATGACTTTGGAATTAAGCTAATGTGCTTAAAGAATGGATTAGCAACAAATGATTTTTGCCAACTGTTTGTTGGACTTTTTTCAGAAGTGAAAGGTATAACTCCCTGTCTGCAAACACATACTTCAGACTTGTCCATAAATGCATGTAAATTACTTATGGATTATTTGAAAACCAATTCTGTGCCTTCACTTGCTTTTGCAATCTTGAGTATTAAGTGAGTCTGCTACTGAAACCTCAGTTCTGAAAATATATCATTTCTATGTGTGAACTCCTAACTGCAAAGTAAAAAAAGAAAATGCTGTAAACTTCTAAAATTTAACCATCTTCAGATTTTTTTCATCATGGAAAAAATCTGAAAATTTACTACCTCTGTAATCACAGCAATGTCTATATTTGCAAGTCACATGAGGCCTCAGCAGCCTTGAAAATATCACACAGAGAAAGGTTAAGAAAAAAGCAGTGGTCACTGGTAGGGGATTTATTATCATGGATTCTCATACTATTTCTTACTTGTCTTGCACAGGCAATGAAAAGGCTGAGAAGAGCAGCTGGTACAGCCATGCTGTACATGGCTCCCTCACACAGTATACTAATCTGTGCAGCAAGAGGAGAAACAACCCCATTGTAAATGTGCTCATTAAGACAGGCTGATACTTTAATTTAAAAACTTTTTTCATGTGTTTGAATGTTTTTCTTGGTGATTTTTTGCCATTAGTGTTGGTGGATACATGCACAGAAATACATGCAAAGTTTAAATGCACTTAGGAAAAGTTCCCAAAATGCAAAGCTTACAGATTTTGAAGCTAGGTGGTAGTCTCATATTTGACAGTGAATATTGTTTCTGAAATCAAATCTATGTGCATCCAGGCAAAGAAGAACACCTCCCCTCAATTCGTGTATACTGCTTAAAATCTTATTTTCTCTACTTTGCCAAAGAAGTCTTGGCAACTCCCACTGAGTTTACAGAAGAGCAATAAATAATAGAGCTGAATTAACAACCACAGTCTGAATGATACCGTGGAAAGTAAAGAGCAGCTTGAGCACTACGGAACATTCCGTATACAGTATTTTCTCCCTGGTTGTTCCACTGGGTGGCACAACTCCTACATTGCCTTTTTCAAAGGTGTCACTCGATGTTTGAATATGTTATTTTTCCATGCTATTTTCTGCTGGCAACTGCAGCTTTGAGTTCTGACCATGAGCTAGCCAGATGAAATCTAATGTATTAGGAAAAAATGTAGCTCAGGACTTAGGAGCAACTAAAGCTTTCCACAAACAAAGCACTTCGGTTTCAGGAAAGAAAAGCAAAAAAATGTCCACTCCCTTCATAGGAACTACTTGGTGACAAGTGTTCTAAAAAATTCCTCTGAGACCCTCATGCTTCCCAGGGTGGATGGAAGAGATAAGAAAATTGTCCTGTACTTCAGATGGATCCACCCACTCTTTTATCAAATCCTTGACAGTGGCAAGAGAGAAATCTAAATCTAAATCCTGTCTGGTCAGAGAAATGTCAGTTAGAACTCAAGACAATGTTTCTTTCTTTCTGTGTGGCTGAAATGCTGACGAAGAATATCTGGTTTTGGCCTTTGATGTAACAAAGTGGCCTGAAAGATTAACAAGACCCATCTGTTTCACGGCTCTCCCAGTTCTTATTTACTCTCCAACCCTTCAAACTTTAGAATTAATTGACTCCTGATCTGATGATCTGACAAGGCTACTCTGTTACCTCAGCTTGTCTTTAGGCACAGGACATACAGTCACAACACCAACACAAGCATCACCTTTAAATTACATGTTTGCTGTCTTTCATGATGTCTAATATCACTAAGGAAATCGATTCTGCCATGATTAAATGAAATGTTTTTTGTTTGTTTTTGTTTTCATAATAACAGGGGTCTGAGGTATTTCTGGATGATATATCTTCTATTTCAAAGGCGATTGTCCAAGGGAAATGCTTCCATAGTGTAGTGGTTGCCCCTTCAACCACTTCAAATACTTCAAATTACTTTTGAGCCCAGGGGTTAATTTTAGTAAAATCTGAAAGCAGGATAGGACTCAGAGGTATTGTAATAGATACAACACTTGGGAGAACTGGCCTGTCACTAAAAGAGAACCATACAAATGAAGATCCCCCTGAGAGAAGTCACACCTTTTATGTAATGTTTTTTTTGTAGCTGATCAGACAAAATATAACTGACCATCCAATTTGTATTTGTACACTTGTCTGGTTAGCTGTAACTCTGCTTTCTAGCTTCCCCTTGCAGGATGCAGCTGGAAATACTGTTGTAGGAACTGGGTCAGGACAGTAGGGGACAAATCTATAAGAAAATCACTTCATTAGTTATGCTATTCATGCAATAACAGATTTTAAACAAAGGGAAAATTTCAGTAGTCAGGTCTGTGTAAATATTTTGTGAAGAAAGTTTATGCTTTTATCTTTCAACACTCTGGTTTTTTTCTTTTTCAAATAATTATATTTGGATTTTGAATATTTACTTCTCTTTTGCTAAAATTCTGCTATACTAACGTTAGTTTCTTTGTAGTTATAAAAGGAGCAAGTCTGTAAAAGATATTCTAAATGGCAGGTGACAGCTCTTGAGCAGTAAGTCAGGATTTCTTACTGAGACTTAGTAGTTTATCCATTTAAGCAAACGCCTACACCTCATTTTTGTGTCTAAAGTGCTATAACTTTTCTGCTTTCTTTTTAAGCTACAGCTGCTATGCCCCAAGATCTTTACACACATGGGATAAATTCCCCTTGACTTGAGTGGAGTTCTATCAGCCAGAAATTTTGCTTCTGGCCTTCTTTAGGACTTAAACTGTGTGTGTTGGAAGAAAATGTCAGATTAGACTCAGGAGAAAAAGAAATACAAAAAATACTCACATGTCTAAACTATAGGCAGAAACAGGAGAGTGGGAACTGATACTGAATTATTTTAATTTCAATTAATTTTTTTATTTGCTTGGAAAATCCAACTGTGGCTTTAGCTTTCCCAGGTTAAATAACATCTGAATTATTGTTTGAGACAGAAGATAATTAAGAGAAAGCTGATAGGAAAAGAAGTTTTAAACATCTTTTGCTGCTAAGTGTTGTTGTGTCCTAAAATAAAAGGTGGCACTTTTAGGAGAAAGAAAGAAGATATTTTACAAGAAATCAGGTGTTCCATACTTAAATTTTCCCCATTTCTAATGAATTTCACCAGACAACTTTAACTTCCTTTTACAGGAAAAGTGTGCTACAAATGGGATTTAACTTGCCAAAGACCTTGGTTTCTGAACTGCATTTAGTATTTGCATTGCTTCTGCAGTTCCAATTATATTGATGTATCCTGATACCATGGATGTGAATTAACGTCCTTGCTGGCACTGATGTTATTAGTTCTGCAGTTCATCTCTTGCTGGAGTGCTGTGACTTTGCTGAGGACTTGTCCTTAGTCAGCTTGCCCTTGCAGATGCCTGGGAGAAATGAGGTTCTGTGAGGGGTCTGAATGGGAAGAGGAGAAATGACAGAAATGAAGGTGCTAGGAGATAAATGGCTGTGGATGATTAAAAGGTGATTATGGGGTAGGGTGGGTGACAATTCAGCTCATAATACCTGTCTTTCAAACAGTAGCTTGTCTGGGTTGCGAAGGGATTGCAGTTAGGAGAAAAGTATTTCCCCTGTGGGCACTTGGAGGCTGTAGGTGCTCTGCACAACCTTGTCCCTCATGTGAAAACAAGATCTGTAACTATGTGAGCAACAAGGGTATTCGTGTGAAAGGAAGAGGTTCAAAGTGAAGCTCTGCCTGAATGAGAACCTACTGGCAAGGTGAGAGTACTCTTGCTGGGAGAATAGTGAAGAACACAATCAAGTTGCTTTCCATGTTTTCTTCTCTATGCTCTTTTCTGTTCTTTTCTCTCTTATCCTTTTGTGACAGGGAACAGAGCTGCTTATCCCCTTGGTGGCCGTTGTTTTTGGGAAAGCATTTTTCATGCTGGCAAATAGCAGCTCTGAACATGATTGCACCAGTAGAAACAGTGAACAGAAGAACAGTTTTAGTGACACAGTTTTCCACTTTGTTTTGGGAACAGAGGGAAACTATGCTGGTCAAAACACTCCTCCCAGGCCTTCTAAGCACTTCGACCCTCAGCTTCATTAACAGCTTTGCTGGTTTGGAAAGGAGGGTTGGGCTTTGGGTTATTGCACACAACAATTCCAATGTCTGTAACTTGGAATTTTACTTCTGCTCTTCGGAAATGAAACATTTTGCATTATTTATTACACAGGGAATTTTCTTCATGAATTGTTATCTGAAAATAGCCCATATTATATCCAACAGAACTGCAATGAATGCTTATAAAGCAAAGTGAGGGTTTACAATTAATTGTGGCCACTCATTAGGGTGTAAATCAAGTCCTTCAACATAAAATTGTTGACTTTTTCCTCAAACTATTTCTCCAGCTCTGATAGTAGCCCACCTGGATAGATGCATAACTAATTTCAACATCAGAAGGACCTCAAATAGTACAGTGCCCTGAACTGAGTGGTCTGGTTCCTTTAAAGCACTTGCCTACTGCAAAATTGTTAGACATAGAAAGCGTGGATTTTTCCTGCCAATTTTAACTTTACACCCTTGCTTGCACAGGTAGCTTTGGTATTATTAAAAATAAAAACAATAGATTATTTAAAATATTTTTTAAAGAGAACATTGCACAGCACCAAATTCTGTGTTCAGGATACATCTGTAGGGTATGATGAATTTGTTGTTAATGTGTAGAAATTTCTGCTATTGGCTCACTTATACTGTTGTTCTTTGGACCATGTAGCTCAAAGGCAGTTCAGATAACTTTATCTACATTGTGTCCTGGACAGCAGGCATTTCCAGGCAGGAAATATTTTTCTCTACAATATAAGAAGTAAAGGCATTTTTAAGTGCTTTTAAGCACTTTTAAGCAAAAAAGACAGAGAAGGAAATGGTTAACCCTGGAATAAATCCAGCATCTATTTTAACCTGTTGGTGGCATTTAGGTGATTATCATGTGGTACATTTTCCTATAGAATGCAGTTTAAGAAAGACCTGCAGTTTAAGAAAGTACATAGTGAAGACTGAAGCATGGACTGTGGCAAAGAAGTCCAGCAAAAAACCAGAGGTGGTTAAAGCTAGCCATAAAAGTTTAGGAATATGGAGACTGTAGTGATTCAGGTCATGTAAGAACTTGCAGACAGTAATACAGGAAAGAACTTTTCAGATTACAAGTGACAGAATATACTGAAGAGAAAATAAGCCTTAAATGATTTTGAATGATGGATTCAAAGTTAATGATTACAGAAAAGCACAAACACTCAGCTGTTTCTGTAGAATTGTTCAGGTAGTTGGTTTTTTTTTACTGTTCTTAATTAAAAAGGTACTGAGGATGTTGAGAAAGCAGGCTGAGAATGGCAAGATCTCTGGTAACTACCTGTGGAGGAGTTCCAAAACCAGTATTTGAAGAATAAAGAGAGATATTTTTAAAATGTATTATTTCAGTGAATATCACCCTCAAAGTACTCATATTTTCTTGTGGGTACTCAAAAAGACTTAAAAACTTCCAGGCTACCAAAGAGCATAAGGATAGCTAAAGGAAAACTACTAAAATGTAGATCAGTCTCCAGAAGAACAGGGAGTAAATGAAGTGGCACAAAACTCAAAAAGTTTGTGCTGGATTCAACTTCAGTACTGAATTCAGTTGTATAATTGCTGATGTATGTGGAGTCAGTGGTTTTCCTGTATGTATCACTTTGCAAAGTGGGGTTGCAAATGATGTAATGCCATCTTCTATTTCAGTATTCTCACATCAGTTTAACTATGCCATAACTCACAGAAAAGTTTTCTTCAGTGCTGTTACCCACTGGGACGATGACACATGACATTAGGTGTACCAAGTAATATCTTTCTGTATCAGTCCATTAAGTAAACCTGATACATCCTTTAAAGAGAGAAAACAATAGAAAAAAGAACCAGGAATTCAAGATGTTAAGCTTATAGGTCAAAATCTAACCTAAATAAAACTCTCATTGAGAGTTTTGCCTGGGCAAGGACTGTGGGATTTAACCTTAAGAGAATTAACAAGGTACATCAGGTCTCTTCACTCTTCTGATTGCCAGAAGCCTGTCTGGACTGTGTCCAGAAATAAACTCTCCATCACAGCAGATTAAAGCAGCTAATACAGGAAATTATGTGTACTGTTTCACTTTGTCTGTTCTGTTTCTATCTAGACAGGTACAGTAATAAACATAGAGAGAAAATAAGAGGCAAAAATGCTGAATTATTTTAATAAGCTGATGTTTTTCTCATCTACCTGTTTTCTGTAAAAGTGATTATTTCCATGAAATTGTAAACTGCCTTTTAAAAATCCTGTTATAGTTCTTTCTTCACCTTGGGAATCTTTTTGATCTTTTAAAGCTGTTGTGGATCCCTCCCCCTTGAAAAAACTCTCATAAAATGTTTACAAGTCTTGTTTATATTCCCATAACATTTTTCATTATGCTGTGACAGCTTCACTGAAAAATTATTTTAATTATCTCAAAATGAATCGCACAAAGAGAGAATATGAAAATATAAATCTTGTGTCTGACTGTACTTTAATTGCTTCAGCTAATGAAAGAGGCATGAGATATCTACACAATGTGAAAGCTAAATTGCAGGAACAATATTACCAGTGTTAGAAATGTGCTGAATCTGTAGTACTCGCCCTGCTCCAGTGGGAAGATATGGGGACTATACCTGTTTTGCAATGGTTGTTTTCTGTTCCTGATATGCTAAGCTTATTTCAATGGGAAATGGTCTTTAAAACACCTAGTAATTATCTCTTCTGTTCTCTAGATCAGCAGCATGGAGAAATTAATGAACAAAACAAAGAAAATTTATGTTCCAGAAGCTGTGGGCCTCTCCTGCCAACCGACCCACAAGAGTTCAGTATGTGAGTAGTTCTTACATAACAGTCTAATGTGAGCTATTGTTACTAAGGCAAAATGTCCATTGACTATAGTGAGTAACCTATTCTTACAGAAATGTCAATGAAGCAAGATGAAAGTGGGCACCAGCAGAAAAGAATAATTTTAAATAGATAGACAAGTAGTAGGTCAAATCTGTAGGTCTAATTAGGTATCGCCTGTTCACACAGCAGAAATTTTTGCTTCATCAGTTCCTTACCTTGTGATCTTTGACTGAATTTTATCTAAGACATTGCACATAGGCATTTTACTTCTACAGACTGCTAAACTTTTAGCTGTTTATAAACTATTCGTTGAAGGTGGTGAATAAAACAGTGAACAATGATATGACAGAAAAATAGTGTTGGAACTGTTCCTTTGCCAGTGACTCTTCCAACAACATAATGCAGGAATACTGCAAGGTTATTAACCAACAAATCTCTCCCCTGTAGTCTAAAAATATCTCCCAATTGGGTGCCTCAGTGAAATGCCATGTGTTATAAATGGCAAAGCTGATTTCCAACTTACAGGGATAGTGAGGAAGGACTGCAAGAGCTTTGATATTTAGCAGAGTCATAATGGACGTGTTGCTGTACACGTAGCCAGCTCTAAGTGATTGTTTTCCTCCCTTAGATTAGGTGCTGTTTATCTTGTGATAATATCCTAAGTCAAAATCCTTCCATTGCTTACTATTGCCTTTGTAAGGCTGTTTTGTTTTTGTTTTTTTGTTTTTTTGTTTTTTTTTTTTTTGTTTTTTTTTTTTTTTTTTTAGCCCCACTTTTGGGATAATAATCTTTAAATCTCAGAAGAGTTTTCCCTTGGTTCACAAATATTGCACTGAGTCCTAAATCTGTGTGACCAGTGACAGGGATTAAGGGAACTTGCTGACTCAGGAAATCAGTAATGACTGGGCTTTCACTTAGGTCAGTTGAGCAGTGACAGGAGGTTTTTGCCATCTGACGGCTGTTTCAGGTTCATACTGGCCCTGGATGCTTTGACTTTGTATCACACATTGCCTCTTTTGCTAGGATGTTTTACATTCTGTGTTTCCAACAGTAACAGTTTTATCCAGTGTAGCAGTGAGCCAGATTTGTTATTAGGGTAAATCAGAGTGAAAATACACTCCTTTATGCCAGCTGTTCATCTGACTGTATATATCTCTAACACAATGACAGGAGGGCATCCAGCCAAACCTGGGAGGCTTGTTCTGGAAAACCTAATCTATGTGTGGTTTGTGGGAGAAAAAATGTGGACGTATGTAATTAATGCTCTCTTCTCACATACAACAAAATCTCACAAGACAGTTTCGGTTTCTTGCAGTATAAAAACCAGAATGTCATGCTGTATGTCCAGGGTACAAAGTGTGTTCATAGCCAGCTATGTTATTTCAAACTGTTAAATATTTTTATCTGAAGTATGTCTTTCCTAGTTGAGATTTCGTTGCCTCCACCCATGACATTGCAGACCAGTGTCCTGACACTTTATTGTATTGCATTAACCTGTGCTGGGCAGGGTGATAATCTGATTCTGTCAGTATGAACACCCTTGCTACCAGGGGCATGATTAGATCCTTCCCTTCCATGGTAATGTAATCCCTTGGGAGTAACCTCTCACGTGCTATTGAAGTAGTGCTCAGGTTGCTAATGTATTTTCCTATTTTCCTGTTATTTTGTTGCTTTTTAAAAGAAGAAGTAAATTTCAAGTATTATAAATAGAGAGTACATATGTAAGTTAAATGATCATACAGCAATTTCAGGAGTTATGTTGCAGACACCAGCACAGTTACACATACACATTAAGAAGCCAGCTGATTAAGCAGGACGATTTTTATAATGTTGTTGCATGAATATGAATAGATTTTCCTTAGCTGAACATCTACCATGTTAAATTAGTTCCAAGCTGTTGATTCACCTAAGCAATGTCCCACCAGTGAGCAGTACTATCTGTACTCTTCTTTCTAAATATTTAAACTATGTATTATTTCATAATAGTGAAACATTTCAAGGCTCTATAGTCTTTCTATAAAGACTATTTTGGAACAAATAGTTTGGAATCTGTTATTGTGTGCTCTGCTACTAATTCTGTTTCACCATAATTGATATAAGTGTTTGCTTAGCTTCTTCCAGTGACTTGATGAGCAAATAAGTCCATGGTGTGCTATCTTCCTACATATTGCAAAACAAGTTACCACAAAAGGCAAGTTCAGTACTTTAGATGAGATTATCTGTAGCATTTTGCTGCATAATGAGTAAATACTATGTGCTAAAACCATTGTAGCATATCATAAACAGAGCTGCTGAGATTTGCCACACAATTTTGCTATTGTTTATTGTTAGTACCTTCTTATACTCATTAGGGCTAATGAGTGAATTCGAACATTAAGGGGGAGTGAAAAAACTCCACACTTCTAACAGAGCATTAATATTTTTAGTAAAAAAAGGAGTAGGTTTAGAATCTGAATTCACTTTGTGAGCTGTACTGAATCTTTGTATTCTTCAATCTTTGTAATATATGCAGAAAAACAGTAGCTAAATCAACTACAGAAACAAAAATTTTATACAATGTATCCTGAGGAAAATCTGCATGCTTTTACTAATGTAGGATGAAACTAATGTAACTTAGATGGGTTCATTTGTGAAAATGGTACCATTTTAAAAATATATTTGAAGAACAAAAACTGCAGTTGTTTATGAGCTAAATTGAATCAGGAAATGCTCTTGGAGCTAAAAAGCTATGGAGAAGGCTGTGCAGATAAATTGCTGTGGTACTCATAACAGGAACAGGAAAAATGACAGTATAAAGAAAACTGATTAGATTCCCAGAGGGAACTTTTAGTCTTATTGAAGTAAATGGCAGTTTTGCATCTGGTCTCAGCTGTACCATGATTTAAATATATCAGAATGAAGCTTTGGAAGAGGCACTTTTGGTTTGTGCCTCCATCACTGAAAATACAGCATTAAAGAATTTAATTTTAGGGGATTAAATTTTACTTTGTTCATTTGTTTTTAATTTCTTAATACTCCATCTCAATTCCTTAATTATTGCAATTAAAACAAACCAAAAAGCACTGAAATTGCTCTTAATAAGCTCTTTAATGTTTAGACACTATCTCAGTGGTTATAGTATTTTATTTGTTTTACCACAGCATTGAGGGGGTGCCTCTCAGGACCCAGGTATCACACTGTATTAGGCCTGAGTCCTCATAACACAGCGCAACCTCCAAAGAATTACGAGAACATGAGAAGTTAGTATAACACTGCCTGAACTGAAGTCAGGCTGAAGGCAATGATAGGAACTGAAAGCCTAGAAAAGGCTGTTGGCATCTTATTTAAAAAAAAAAAAAAAAAAAAAAAAAAAAAAAAAAAAAGGGTTGGGAAATGGGGAAATCACAAATCCAAGAAACTTTCCTTTTTATTTTGTTCTCCAGTTCTCCTTTCAACACTTGCAACTTTCCTCCTCTGCCCTACAACTTTCTCTGCATTTGGTGGATAAAACAATGAAGAAAGCAAAAAAAAAAAGAATGAGGAGAGGACAAACGTGAAAACAAATTTAGATTGTCAGATCTATATTATACAAAGATGCCACAATTTCTAAAAAGAAAACATATTTCCACAGGAATATAGCCTGTGGAAAAAACACAAACAAATGAAATGAAACAGTTTTAAGCAACTGCAATGGATAGAGGTTAAATTTTAAAAACAAGCCTGGTGTGTACAGCTGTAGAGCTGGTGCAATCATTGTTCAGTGCAAGGTGACACACAGCAGGCAGAACAAACACTATTTGCTGATCACCTAGAAGGAAAACTTTCCCAGTATGTTTCCTATTTCCAAGTAACAAAGCCAACTTTAAGCACTGGAAAAAAAGCCAGTGAGCATCTTCTACGAAAGAATACACACTTTCTTGTGAGGATTTGATAAAGCAAGTTCAAGAAATGGTGGAGAAAAATAAATTTCCAGTCAATAGAATGTAATGAAATCTTTGGACTTGATCTTTGTTTCTTAACCAATTATATGTACAGGGAATTTATGGTATAAATCATTTCCTTATGGGCCACATATTTTTTCATTGTGCAATAAAGCAATACAAAATACAATGTTTTCCTATTACAGCTGACAGTGAAAGAGTATGATTATTTATCTGCATGATTTCATGAAAATTAACCCATTCAGTGGGATTTTCTTTTGTGTGTTCCTGGGTGGAGGAATGTCTCTGTGTGTATATCTATAAACTGTGACCTCTAGTTCTGCTGGAAATGGACTTACTCAACATGGAAGGGATTTCACTGTAAATGCCACAGGCCTACACAATTCTTACTGAAGTTGAAATGTTGTCTATCAATTCTTATTTATGCAATCTGGAGAAAACTAAGCAGGGAAATGTGGGTCATATAAGTTTGCTTTGCACTGTGTTGTGGTCATGATGGGGGTACTGTTCATTTGTATCTCTGGTTCTGGAGTGAATGTCGTTCTGGGTTTTGTGTGCAGTTACTCTTCTGGTCATGGGGAGTCACTGCAATGTCCAAAATGTCTTCAGTATTCAAGCTCCCTGCAGTTGCTACTTCTGCAGCTGTCTTCCCTACAGCTGTACAGCCCACAGTGGTCTTGGCATATTTACTGACCCTTAAGGGAATGTTGAGGACCTCTTTCTCCTGGCTTTCTGGCTCCAGCTCTTCTCCTATAATTTTCTTAGTTCAGGCACAACTCAGCTGATGCTGTACTTGTGCACTGAGTGACAGGGCAAGGCCACAGAGTACACAGCCAGTTCAATAATATGGCTCTCTAATCCGTTAGGCACAAGTCTGAAAATAAGATCATTGATAAGGAAGAAGTACACTCTGTGGATCAAGAAGGAAGCTGTTGTCTTCTATACTACCTCACACTATGGCCCCAGGACAGGTGGTCTTATTCCTGGGTAGAATGAGGAACTTCAGAGGAAGCTCTATGGACAGGAATGCCCTTATGCATAGCCAGGTCTGGGTGATATGATGTGGAGCAATAGCCTTACACTCAGCAAGCAAAATAAAATAAAAGTGGGCCTCTAAATAAATATATGGGCCTCTAAATAAATAAAATAAATAGTGGACCTAATTACATCTTCTGTGTAAAAAAGAGCATGAATATTTTAGTTCATTCAACCAATGAGACGGGAGATTTTTTTCTATACTAGAGTTGTTAGAGAGAAGAATATAGTTCTGGGGTTTTGGGTTTTGTTTGGGTTTTTTTTCCGGTTGTCAAATCAGAAATGTCACCCACCTGGAGTATTAAATTTTGATCACTGAGTCAGAATGTCACAGTTCTTTTGCTAGGTCCTCTGAAATTAGAATGCTGCTCTGTTGCTAGGCTAGGTCTCTCTGAATCAGGATTTGTGCTGTTTCTGTTATGGTTTGCTCATGATTAATAAAATATTGTCTCCCATTCCAAGCAGAAAGGAACAGATGGGGGAATCACCTGATCTGATGAACTCTGTGTACATATACACAGTCAACAAATAATCAGAAAAATAGGAAGCATCATGCTCAGATGTTACCTATTTAAAAATATTTATAAAATCACATATAAATAAGCTGCCAAAAGGGTGGATTGACTAAGGAAAGTTTATTATTGTATGCATTATTTATCTGCTCTTTCATTCATAACAGGTTTAATTAAAAAACTGCAGTTCTTCTAAATATTTATTCATGATGCTGTTGCTAAATGTAAATGCCATTTTACTTACTGTCATTGTTAAATTTTTCTATTATAATTTTAAGAGAAGTAAACAAATCATGAGTATTTCTTAGGAGGCATTTATGTGCTTTTCATTTCAATAGCACTAAGTCAGCTGGCAAAATTGTGTAGAAAATAAATATCTATTATAAAGTAAGAAATGGCTCTGGAGCATATTCAGAGTCTCATTGGCATTTTTAGGGTTGCAAAACCCAGCATATTGGTCACATAAAAATATCCTGAACAAAATAAAAGACTGAAACCAAAATAATCCTTGGCTGATAAAATAAACCTGTATTATTACCTGGTTTACCTGTTTCCCAAACAGTGACTCATGCCAGTGTTAGAGGTGAAATGTCTCAAAAGTCAGAGTTCATCCCCTGGAGCAGAGTTGCCAGCCTTGGGGGGAGTGAATGAGGCCAAGGGTGCTGAGAGAAAGTGGAGTGAGGTATTCCCAGTTGTGGCTCCCAGACCAGGAATGACAGAGTCATTAATCCTGAGGAGCTGTCATGCAAGTAGGGCCACTTTAAGCCAGTGGCTACCCTAAGGAAGCAGATCTGGACGGGGTTCTTTGGTTCAGAATTGTACCTGTGGAGAAATGCAAGGCAAGCAGAAGATGTCTAAAAAGGAGTACAAGGGTTTCAGTGCTACAGAAATGCAGCAGCCCACTTTGAACCCCCCTGGCTTTGGCTGGGTGTTCTCACTGATTCAGTTATAGAGGTCTCAACAACCAGTTTTGCCCCCAGAGCTCCCCAGGTGCTACCACTGGCAGTACTGAAGTCTGACCTTCTGCCAGGCTCAGGGATGCAACCCTCACAGCCCTGCTGAGTACCCAGGACTATAAAAGGTCCATGTCCAACAGAAGTTATGCATTTTTGTGCATCACTGGGTTAACCGTGTTTAAAGGACCGTGACTGAAAGAAGGAAAGCTGTATTCATAGGATGGCTCTGAAAATGGGATTTACACAACCCAGACTGTGAATAATATTGTTTCTAGCCTTGAACAAGAACCACACAAAATTGATTTAACTTTGGACATGGTTCGAGATATATAAAAGACAATTTGCTTGTCTGTGTTTATAACTTTTTTGCTTCAACCTGGCAGTCTTTCACTGAAAGGTGATTTCCCCATTGAATGACAATCAGGCTATATTGCTATTAATAGAACTGAAGAAGTACACATCTGCTCTACTCTCCCCACTTGCTGTCAGAGCTAAGCACCTAGGAGACAGCAAATGTTTCTGTTTACTAATGGAAAAGTACCTGGACAGACTTGTCCTGGGAAGGCTAAAAAGTGGGCCACAGGCACTCTCAAGATAAAGAAAGCCTAGATAGGAGGCAGAAAAAAACCCATCTATGAAACAATACAGAGAAAATATGTGGAAAATTTCCATTACGTCTCCTCATCCTTGTGAATTCCAGCCAAGATGAACTTCACTGATGGATTTACTCTTGGAGGTAGCCCTTCCCATCAGAAGGCCTGTGATAGAGAAAAATTGAAATTTTCCCAGTCTATGACCTTCTAACAGGGCAGGAATTTTGGGTATTGAGAAGCTGCCTTTCCTCTCTAGCCTGCTTCTCTACTGCCTCTCTAACCATCCTACGCTACAAAACCATGATTCATTGATAGAGCACCTCATTTTTTGTATGCACAATATTCTGCATATATTTGTAGGATTCAGTTTTTGTTATAATGCATTTTTCCACCTGAATATGAATAATTTTTAAACAGATTTCTGACTGCTGGGCTAAGAACCATTATGCAGCATTTCTAGATGCCAAGTATTATCAGATGCTCAGGATGATCTTAGAGAATGACTCCATTCCTTCTGTGAACTTGTGCTTTCGTGTTGAACAAATGCCTCAGCATTTTCTGTCTATTGCTGGGCGGAATGGTTCCTGAGCATTCAGTGCAGGTCTCTTTCTCCAAATAGCTTATTTTGTACTCTGGTAACACTTAGTACTCAGCATTGTTGTGGTAAGCCTAGTGCATCTCAAAACAAGTGTCAAGTCCCTGTAAATTACAGACTATAAAAGCTGTAATTTCCCCTATTTCCCACAGGCAAAGTGTAATTCATATGTAACATTATTCTAATGGAAATCTCTTATTCTGTTCCTTGGTGGGGAGGGAAAAGGTAGAAACTATTGCAGTGGCTAAATATTTCTCCTTGGGCTTTCATAGGAATGTTTAAGTTGATTTTTCATTTCATTTAACACAAATAGTCTGCACTATCAGGGGAAATTATTTTGCACATATTTTCAGTGTTACTGTCATTCAAGGACTAATTTGTTACGTACAGCTGTTCTGAGGTGGAGGTGAAAGAGAAGTGAAAGGAGAAGAAACTAAACTTCAGTAACAACAAAAAAAAAACCAAACAAAAACCAAACCAACAAAAAAAACAACAACAAAAAAAAAGAAACAAAAACTTATGCAAGCCAAGCCTTCTCTACTGCTCACTGGGCTAAGTGGGAGCTGTTCTACAAGCTTTGACTCATCTAGGAAACATTTGTGTTTGAATGATTTTCATGGTATTTATAAAACATCCTGAGGGGGAAAAGAACCCAAACTCAAACACTTTTTATGACCTGTGTCTCCATACCTTTTCATTACAGGATCAGCTGCTTTTTAAAATTTTAAATGAGAGCAGAATCAGGCTTAGTGAGAATATTACAGTGATCTTTACCAGACTGTTTGGGACGAGAGTGGTTGCCACTAGGGATTACATCACTGTTTTAGGCAAATTGTTCCAGATGTTATACTCTTTAAAAATATGAATCTTTTCAGAAGACTAGGACAAAGTAATTCTTTAAAAATCATGGCTGACAGACAGTCACTGTATTTCTAAATGCAGGTTTCATGGAACTTGAAGTTCCTGCACTGGAGTAAAAAAGGGAAATCAAAGAAAGAATAGGCATCTATCCAAAAAGAAGTTGAAAAATAAATATTTCATTGTTTTCAATGGAATTTGAGATGAAGACTTGGTCTTTTCTCAAGGGAGGGGAAAACTCTCCAAAAATATACAATAAAAAAACCTATAAAAAGGGGTTCATTTGTCCTTTTATATTGCTAATTAGATTATACAATACATACACCAAATCAAGTTTTTTAAAGATGAAGCTGAATATATGCTTCAGATAGCAGAATTTTCTGTGCATCACAGAGCAAGACAATCCTTAAAATCAGTGGAATGTATGAATGGTCTCATTGAAGTTATAATGTTGCATAAGAGTATTAAAATTCATCCCAGAGAACCCACGTGAGAACCCAATTCATGCAACTCCTGTTATGCCTTGCAGAATTGTTTCTCAGAGTGCTTACAAGCAAATTTGCCTTGTTAAACATTTATCATCTGTTAGAAAATATTTGAGAAACCACAGTTTGATGAAGGCAAATTCTTAAATAAAACACAAGATACTCACATTTGGACATAAACATCCTCCTCAAATATGCACCAAGAAGAGCTGTTCTTCAAGTGGTAAATGATGAGCTTGTTCTTCAAGCCTTTAGTGACTCTGCTTCTGTGCAGACAGACCTTTGTTTATACCAAGCCATAGTGAATACTGACAACTTCTAGTTCATGGAAACTTCTCATTTTTACATATGTTTATCTTAATCCAGTTACAGGTCTTATGAGAGCAGCAGGTTTCAAGGGGGTTGAACACAACTCGTCCCTTTTACAGAATACAAGATTTTATCTGATGGAGGATGATATTAAATACTATCTTTTGTATTAGGTAGAAAAATTGTACAGAAGCCTTTTGTTGATGCTGCAAATCCTTGAGTTAACTATGTTTTTACATTTTCAGAGCAATATGATATTCTTAGAAAACATTTGTATTTCCAAGTATTTTAGAGTCAACTGTGTGATAGTTCAGATAACACATTTCAGGAATTAAATTTAATTGCTTGTTTGCCAGCACACACATGAAATAGGATGTGGGGTTTTTTTTAAATACAGATAATTTAAAATTATTTTCCCCCAGTGTTTTTTGACCAGCTTGAGATACTAGTTAAGGTTTAAGATGGATTGGAACAACCACTAGGTAATTGAGAAGTGTATATGGTAGAGATTTAGAAAGGCAGAGAAAATTGTTTAAGATAACAAAATTATGATTTGTGGGAGGAAAGGGAGAGTGGGAGGGAAGGATGGGAGGAAAAGAACAAAACAAAGAGAGAGATGTATCATGTGAGTAGCGAACATATCAAGAGAAGAAAGAAATTGTATAATGTTTTTGCAGAAGCATAAGTTTTTTCTGTGATTTACAGTGATTTTATTTGGTTATAAATAACAAAACTTTACTAATCTTTTCTGAGTATATACAGATATACATAAAAGTTGGTTCTAATTTGGACATGGCTTTAATAAAAACAAAATGAAATGCAGCCTGCATAACAACATTTGGCTCTGATATCCTGGAGGAGTGGATTCCAGGGGCTAAGACCAGATTTTGAGAGGCAGTATGACCAAAGGGAAGGAGGTGTCTCCATACCACTGAATGTTTGTAAGCTTCAGTGCTGAGGCATTGGGCCCTCACTGCACACAGGGCCATTGGCATAACTTGTTATTAGGGAAATAAGATGTCTGTGAGAGTTACAAGGATGTTTAACAAATTTCAGAGTATGAACATTCAATGTCATTTCTCCTTAAAGTACTTAAAAGAGTAATGAAAAAATTAGCACACTGTGTGGAGCTACACTTCTTTTATACATTCTACATTTAGAGCTATTAATTCCAGCTGAATTCCTGTCAGAAGATATAAAAGCAGATATATCAGAAAGCAAAAGAAATACCTCTGCAGCTATTTCAATTATGATGCAGAACTCCGAGGATAATAGCCTTGATGTATTTCCTGCTTAACGAAGTAACATTCTTGTATGATGGGTAATTGCTGCACCAGGGCTCTGTTCAAAGAGATTTCCTCTCTCTGCTCTTATTCTGCACTCACCACTGTGACACCTCAGCTTCTCAAAGTTTAGGATGGTCCTTTCCTTTTGTCAGCTGCAGTCATAATGAGGGCAATTGCTCCATGTTGGCCAGCACTGATTATTGGTAATGGGCCCTCTATTGCAAGTGTCTCTGCATGATCCCCACTGACATTAATGGGGCTGTAGGTAGGCAGTTTGTTGAATAACACTCGCAGTTAAAAGGAGAGACTGAGCTTGAATATTTGTCAGATTAAGGGTTGAATTTCCCTTTTGTTTGGTGGGAGCAGGGCAGGGAAGAGTTAGTGGCATAAACTGCTGCTTAAACGTGGAATCTGGAGCAGTGCTAAGAGCATAAGTCCAGCAGCATTTCTCTTTGTATTTATATTATGCAAATATTTATCTTTACTACTGAGTATGTACCAGGAACATCCAACGGTCTTGACCAAACAGGGCACTGGCCCACGCACAGAGTTCAGTGATCCTTCCACTAGGGAACTGATGTGTTTCTCTATTAGTCAAAGCTGAAACAAGAACCGGTCAAAAGGAAGGGAAGGAAACAGATTTTGAAAAAAATACCCCGTGCCAATACTTCTACTTTTGTCACTCTCATCTGCTGTCTGCCTCCAAGCTCAGGTCATTGTTCTGAGCTGAGTCCTGGTCATGGATACTATGAAGAAAAGCAGTGGCCAAGATGAGTCATGGGTCTACTCAGAAACTTAGAGGAGCTGGGAAGTAGAGAAACTTGGGTTTCAGTTTCTCCCTGTTTTTCCAGGTTGCTTCTATCACTACTGTGTCATCACTACTGCTGACTAACAGATCTGCTTCTGGACCATGTTGCTGCTATTGTAATAAATGCAACAGCTGCACAGGTTAATGCCTAGTCTATGCATTACCTCATAGCCCTCTACACAAACTAATATTAAACAATTTAGGTGGTTTCCTATCAGTGTTCTAGCTTACAGAGTGAAGAAGATATGTATATTCTTTGTTCACCTACACAAACATACACATATATTTACACACATAGGTGTGTAAGTGCAATAAATGTTTTGTGTCAAATACTCTAAAATGCTGATAAGCTTTTAACTCACATTAAACTTTGGACAAAATTGCATGCTTACTTACTATGCTCTTTCCCAGTACTTTCTGGGCAGCCAAAACAACTGAACACTTCAGGGAAACATTGGTAGAGAATTTATTGGGCTGAAACGCATCAGTAATTGAGGCTTTTCTACGGACTGTTTCTAATTGAAAGTTAGAAAACTAGAGGTCATTGGCATTTTTATAAGCAAATAACATTCTTTCAACAGGAATTCAGGGGCTGGCCATCTTTATGGAGTTTAGATTGCAACCATTTGAGATCTCAGTCAGAAAGGAGGATGAGAAGGTTGAAGTACATGCAGAGAAAATCAACTCTCTTATTTTCCCTTTTTTTTTTTTTTTTTTTTTTTTTAATTGTGTGAAAACCTTTGTTTTATTTGTTTCATTTGATTCAATTAATGGCTGTAGTAATACCTGCATGTATGAATCATGAGCTGCATCTCTGCAATTTGCCATGGTAAATTTAGCAGTTTCAATGCTGATGAAAACATTGTGTTCTGGACCCCTGTCTGTTCCAATGCTCTATGGATTTTGGTGACACCTGAGCTTATTTTTCCCCAGGATTATTTTCCATAGTGCCCATCTCTTCCACAGTACTGGTTGTCTGAAATCAGGAGACTTGTCCTAGCAGAGCCTTTGTGTAACTGTGATTTCTTCTCTTCTGGGCCTGTCCATATCAGCCCCAGAAGCAAAGCAGAAAACTGGTCACTTTCAAGTATAAGCAAAAGTAAAGAAAAGAACCTGTGTTTAAATGATCCATAAAGAAACTGTGATAACTGAGCATGAACTTTCATGATCAAAATTCATACTATAGAATATCTTTAAGAGAAACTGGTTAACAGTAACAACAAAAAAGCACCATAAACCCCCAGCTAATTTAGTTTTCTTTCCATCTGCCCCTTGTTTAATTCTGGCAACCATTGCAGGCTCTATATTTCCATTTCAATGCATTATTTAATGATAAAGGGAGTTTGAAGAAAGGGAGGAAGATAGTTTCACTTGGACAGCAATCAGAGAGAATTTCTGTAAACATCTGGTTCTGTTTAAAACAGTTTTAAAGCATTTAATATAAAACACCATTAGAAAGTAACAAATGAATGCTGAGCATACTCACTCTGTACACAATGCATTTTTCCCTCCTGGAAGTTTGTATAAAATTGAACTTGAGTCAAGTTTGTAGATCAGATTTGCAAAGATAGCCTTGCATTATGTGAGACTCGCAAGAAGAACAGTTAAAATCATTAAAGACCTCTTTAAAAAAGATGTTCACAAGATGATAAAGCCCAACTGGACACATTTCAACCAGCTGGATTTCAGTAATTGAACGAACATAGTTGAACAAGTAGTTAGAGATGAAAAGAGAGTAGTGAATAAAAATGGAGACAATGGAAAATTCATGACACAATGGTCCAGTCTTTTTCTCATTTGGACAGGACTCTGCAGATAACTTGGAGGATTGCCTGTGTCTTTGATATTCTCATATGAAGTGATATGCTCAAGTGATAACACTGAAGGGTATATTTCTAGCACAATTCATTATTAATAGCATTGTCTTGAAACACTTCAATCACATTTTGCATTCACTAAAAATAAATGCTCAAAAAATAAAAATAACATTAGTGTCACAGCTGCACTTAGATGTACTTGATTGAGAGATTACATTGAGTAGTTGCAAATTTATAAATGTTCATTCACATAGGAAGCAACACAGGCCAGGAATGAAAAATGCACTTTTGGACCCTACCATTCAGGCCTGCCTATTCTGCAGATCAGATGCTGTTAATGCTTGCTGAGCAGGCTATAGTCAATGTAGTCCTTCCTTTAAGAGTTATTCTTGGGTCAAGTTTTCATTTTAGAACAGAAATTCTAAATATATCAAAATAGAATGAAGACAGTAAAATTCTTCTCATTTTCAAAGCAAGGACCTCAAAAAGGTAGCTGAGGCCTGAATAAGCGAACACATTCAGAGACAACTGTAAGTATATGAAGTGTGGATAACACCCACTATCATTCTTGAAGACATAACAATTTGAGAGTTTCCTCAAATGCTTGAAACATGTAGGATTTCGTATACTGTGACAATCTGAGGTTACCCGTGGGTAATGAATTTAACCTGAACAAAGCAAAAGAACACAGGCTGAGCTTTTTCAAGAAGCCACTGTAAGACTGTTTGTGAAAAGAATACTCAGAATAAAAAAACTGCATCTCTGCAGGTTTATCCCCACCCTTCCACTAAATTGGCTTTTATTTCTCTTTCACACAGACTTACTGGCCAAAGTCAACTTTTTTCATCAGTTCTTTTTCTCCTGAGGTGTTTTATTGAGAATTAATTAGTATCTAGAAGTCCCCTAGGTGCAGGTCCAGTTTGTGGGTTAATTTGTGCTGGTAAAATTGCACTTCAGGAATGATTTGCTGCTTAGCTAGATGGAAGATATGGGACTGGGGTTTTGCTGTTGAAGCACAGTCTCAGCCACTGGCCATATTTCATCATAGAATCATAGAATGGTTTGGGTTGGAAGGGACCTTAGAGACCAGGTAGTTCCACCTCCCCTGCATGGGCAGGGACACCTCCCACTAGATCAGGTTGCTCAAGGCCCCATCCAACCTGGCCTTGAACACTTCCAAGGAGGGCACAGCCACAGTTTCCCTGGACAACCTGTTCCAGAGTCTCACCAGCAAATAAATTTTCCTTAATGTCTAACCTAAATCCCCCCTCCTTAAGTTTTAAAACATTGCTCCTTGCCCTCTCACTACACAGCTGCACAAACCCCAGCTACCCCAGCTTACTTGTAGCCCCCCTTCAGATATTGGAAGTCACTATAAGGTCACCTCAGAGTCTCCTCCAGGCTGAACAACCCAACTTCCTCAGCCTATATTTATAGGGCAGGTGCTCCAGTTCTCTGACCACTTTTGTGGCTTTTCTCTGGACACATTCAAGGAGCTCTGTGTCCTTCTGATGTTGGGGACTCCAGAACTGGACACAGTGCTCCAGGTGGGGTCTCACAAAAGCAGAGTAGAGGGGGAGAATCACCCCTCTCGACCTCTGTCTGTGCTGCTTTTGACACAGCCAGGACCCAGTTGGCTTTCTGGGCTGCCAGCACACATTGAGAGCCCATGGTAAGCTTCTAGTCCATCACTACCCTCGAGTCCTTTTCCCTAGGGATGTCCTCAGTCTTTCCTGTTCCCAGCCTGTATTTGTGCATGTGATTGCCTCGACTCAGGTGCAGAACCTTGCCCTTGGCTTTCTTGAACTTCATGCAGTTTGTATGAGACCACTTTTTTAAGGTCCCTCTGGATGGCATCCCCTTCCCTCCAGTCTGGTGACTTCATCGCACAGTTTGGTATCTTCAGCAAACTTGCTGAGGGTGCATTTGATTCCACTCTCCATGTCACCAACAAAGATGTTAAATAGCACTGGTCCCAGTACCAGCCCTTGAGGAACACCACTCAGCACACATCTCCATAGGGACACTGAGCCATTGGTCACAAATCTTTAGGTGTGACCATCCAGGCAGTTCCTCTTCTAATTTAATTCAGGATTTTTTTCATGATTACTCAGAGCCTGAAGTGCAAAATCACAGCTTTGCCACACAGTCCAGTAATTTGACAAGAGAACAGCTGCAATATATGTTAGAATTCAGCTCAAAGAACAATGGTAGAAGACAAAAGAGAATCTGTATTCCAAGACTAAAAATGTAGATCTGTCACAATTGTTTTCTCTTAACAAGGACATTGTGTGTTTTCAGAGTGCTTGCACTACAGAGTAACACCATTTTTAAGTGGGGGGAAAAAGGAGTCCGTATGCCACTTTTCATGGTACTCTTTAAAGTCTCTATGTTAAGAAAGAACTTAGGAGATAATTCACGGAGGTGTCAAGACATTAAAATATTTTTTATTACAAATTACTTTCACACAAATTGCTGATGAGAGCAGTGATTCTTTGCATATTGCTTGGTCTTCAGACCATGTTCAGCAAAGGAGAATGTAGCTCACACTGACTTACTTAGTGGTGGGTATCCAGCATCCCACAATAAAACTACCAACTTGCTACTGGTTTGATAAATCAAGGGGGTGACATTCAACTTCCTTACAACCTGAGGCACAACCTCAGTTTTCAGAAAGTGGCATCTCGTTTATCACTAGGAAGAAAAGCTATGCCTTTTGGGTTTAAGAAATCACAAGGCTTAGGGCAATAGTTCTGTTAGCCCAGTGTGGAGGAGAAGGCAAATTCTGCTCTGATGTCAACTGATTTTAGGTCCTTTGATTTCAGTGGAGTCACATCCATTTTATACCAATCCAAACAACTCCACAATTATGATCTCTTGGGATTTCACATTAGTAGCCTGTTTTGTACAGGATCATCAGGCAATATGAACCAGCTACACTACTACAGAGGATGGCATAAGCAGGCATACAGCCCAAATATTGTAGTGTTTTCTGCCACTTCAGTGAGGACTGATACTGAATTGAACACAATAAGAACTGTTTGTTATTTAGTTGTTGTAATAATATATCCAGCCAAAGAACAGTTGTGTGTCTGACCACCAACTATTATGGGATACGCAGGTAGAAGATGAAAGGGATGCAATCTATGCAATTAATTCCAACACCAGTAAGGTACCCCAGAGCTTTCCTTGATAAGATCATTTAGGAGGTACGCAAGGGGATTGCAGAGCAGCTTACGTGTGAGAAACTTACTATTTCCCTTAAAATTATGTTTTCCTTTGCCAACTGTTTACAGAAAGTTGGCACTGCCAGAGTAGAATATTTTTACTAAAGAAACGCAAAACTGATATAGTTAGAAACAGTTTTCTATTTCTGGTTGCCTGGATTAATAGTGACAGGTGTGTTATGCCTGCAGGAAAATGTAGAAAAAACAATGATGTCACTCATAATCACAACTCTGTTCTGGTAAAAAGAACTGCTTAACCTGTAAGAACAGGGAAGCCCTTCATCTGAACCCCAATGCCAGCCCAATCGTAGTTACAGCTTCATCATCTGTGGCTGTCTCTCTGTAAAGAAAAAAACAAGCATCTCTCCTCCTGGACTCATTGCATTATATGTGCATTTATACTCTGGATTACATGCACTCTGTAGTTTTTTAATCATAAGGAAAACAAAGAAGCTAATTTACACTTTCAAGTAACGGAGTGTGTTACATATATACATAATCTGCTTGCTTTGTATTTTCAAAAATATATATATCCATTTCAAAAAACCTTAAAAGAATAAAAAATAAAACAATGGCAGGAGTTACTGGAGCAGGAACAAGGGGTTTTTTTTCTCTGTAGAAGACTTACTTTCAGTATTTTTTTAATTCAAGTTGCATTTGATATCTTAAAAGGAATAAACCTGAGTACTACACATGGCTGGGACTTGGCAGGGAGAAAGGATCAGACTTTCAGTGAGTACGTGAACAGAAAAATAATGGAAAAGTATTTATTTTCTATTTAAGCCTGATCCATTAAGCCCAGATGGCTCTTTCCAGGGTTTCCCTGCAGAGTGTGTTTACCTCAATTTTTGACAGGCCAACGTACAATGTCTTGGAGATAAAATATGCAAGAAATATGTATTGGAAGATGGCATAAATATGATTAGTTAGCAGCTGATTATTGTTTACAGTATTCTTGTGGCTGGGAGACAGACCTGTCTTTTTTTGCAAATTTTTGGAAATTTTGAAATCTCCAGCTCTAGGTAGTCTGCTTAAGGAGTGTTAAAAGACTCTGGGCTGCCTACTCCTAGGCTATACTGAGAATCAGGGAGTGTGGAAGTCCTGTTCCTCGTGATGGCTCAGCTGCCAACCTTGTGATAGTGAACTTGGAAGCCTGACTTCACTGGCTGTCCTGGAGCACATGCCAGAAAGCTTTGTGTCTGTAGCAGACTGTTAAGGTCCTAGGGAGGACTGGTAGGAAGTCTGCTTTTTATTTATTGGAAATTTGCAAATCATGGATGTTTAGAGTAAAATACTATGTGTTTGCCTTGTTGATACTACTTTGATGAGTACATTTTGCTGAAATTTCTAATATGCCTAGCAAATAATATAAGAAGACTAAGAAATATCAGCACCTCTCATTTTCTATTTCCACATTCAGGTTCTCTGTGCTTTCTGTGTGTGCTTTCTGTCATGATTAGGTTGGGATTGTACAACATTCCTATTTACACCGGTTCTGCACCTCCCCATGGTTTAACTCCTTAACATTTATTCTCAAAAAAAATGAATGGGACATTATCCAGGATATTTTCCAGTTCTCCAGTTCCCACAAAGTCTGCTTATTCAAAGGCAGCTGGACTAAATCTTTGATTTTTGTAGAACACACTGAAAATATCTTTCACAGCACTGTATAGATGTGAATCAGAGTCAAAGAGAGACAAACTAAATTATTTTATGAATAACTTGAACTCATCTCTTTTTACAGTCTGACTGACAGATACAAAGTCTTGGGCCCTTAAAAACTTCATCTATCTCTTGAGCCATGAATCATTTGTAGTCAGGCTTTGATGCAAGAGAAGCAAAGTAGCACTTTCTATTTTTGGTTCAAACCCAGAAAGTTTCTGTAGGAGCCACAAGAGGATTTTTTGTTTTGTTGTGTTGTGTTTGTTTTCTTGTTTAAGTATTTGATTATTTCTCAGCTGAAAACTGCCTGACCTTTATTACAGTGCTGTTTCTGGAAACAATAGCTAATCATTCATTAGAACTTGCAGCAGCCAGTTCTGTATTGCTTCTGAAAATGTTTTGTTTTCGTTTTGTTGTTTTAGATTTTAGTTGGTTTCTAATCTAATTTCCACATCCTGTTTTTCTGCAGCACTTATCTGCTCCAGTGAAATGTTCAAGGGAATCCTGTAATCATTAACTCTCTATCTGCATTTCCATGATGACTCTTCTTTTCTAGAAATGGAAATAGGACTGGAAATTGGTTCAGTGCTGAGGATTCCTCCTTTTTTGGCTGTGTAGAGACATAAACGCTATAAAGAAACAGTATCAGCCCACCACTAGGTTGTCCCTGGCTTCATTGTTGCCTCCTTTTGTATCTGCTACCAAAACAGAGAGGGGCAGACTTCAGAATTACATAAATAACATTGTAGCACATTGTCATGTCAGCAATGATCTCTTATAATGATAATAGAAAATAAAAATATCAGCTAATGATGAAGCTGTAACACTGTGTTTAAGAACTAGCTTTCAAGTCGGCTTTTAAGCACATTGAAGTAGTATTGATAATAGCCAGCAAAATGATGGGAAAATTGTTTTCACATCATTACTACACTTACCTGGTTTTCTCTCTCATCCGCCTCCTTCCTCCTTCCCAACACATGCTGCTGTTTCCAATTCAGACCTGGGGGAAGTTTGCTGTATGGAAAGCTCATGCTACTAAACTCACAAGAAATTCCTCCGTCGATTACCTTTTCACAAAACTGATGAAGATCAAGGGCTATGAAATTTTGCTTCTGGCCCCCAAAATAATTAATTTTCCCTCTTTAAACTCACATATCACAAAGAAGACCATGTCTGTTTATTTTAATAAAGATTATGGTTATTATGTTAAGATAATTTATGTTTCTGCTACGTCTTTATGTAAAGCTATTTATAAACATATATACCATTTATGCTTTAAAGAAGAAATAGGTTTTGTTAGTTCTTATGAAAGACAGGAGAGTATTAGACCTTGAACAGAAACAAATGTATTACTATTTAATTAATACATGAAAGGGCACCTGGTTCCTATTCAGGGGGTAATGGGAGCAATTTACTTGGCCACATTTAGGTTTTAGTTCAAAAGGTTTGATGCTTTAGGATTAACTATCCTTACATGACATTTATGAAGTCAGGCTTGTTTTCCAAGACATTCTCAATGTTAATCTTTGACAGCTCCATAACTCTGTAATATTCTAATATACAAAAATAATATCAACCGATAGATTAAATGCACTGAGGCTACCATGATGTATTTATCTAATACTGATAAATGAAGGACTGGAATTACCTAGATTGAAATTATTTTTAGCTGATACATCTGTATCTCGCCTCTATCTTGAATCCAAAGAGGTAAAGAAAAAATATAGGTACAAAAGCTGGTAAGAATTTAGTTTTGCTTGAAGGTCTGTGAAATAAGTGGAACTTAAGGGCATAAAAAAGGTCTGTCCCACTGATTTACTATGCAAATAACTGATATTTCCTAGAATACTTTCCATTTTACTCTTTACACAGACATGCAAATTCAAGAACAGGCATTTGACTATTTATTCAAAAGTTCACAGCTAAAGGACAGCTTTTGAAATCTTGTATTCTCCAACTAATACAGTGGGAATTATATAAAATCTATAAATTAGAATCAGTCTCATGGTTCCAATTTCTGAAACTGTTCTTAGTATGTAGAAGCACAGACTGGAAGCATATGGAAAGTCAGTCCAGTCAGTTCTAACGAATAAGGTCTGAAAACTTACAAATAATGTTTTCTTGGTTTTCCAGCTGACCAGTCTGTCCATTCAAGAGCAAACAGAAACAAAGGTGTTATTTAAAGGAAAATAATTTAGAGAAAGAGCTAACAATGTTAGATGGATTTTTTTCAGTTCATAAACTTCAAACTGACATATTTCAACAGGAGATTTCTCTGATATTCTAGGTAAAATGAGTTTAAAATTAATCTAATTTTTGATAAAACAATCTCTTCTGTAAAAATAGTTACATTTGTTCCAGGCTGATATAATATCTATTATTCATGTAACTAGTCTAAGTAGGGTGTAGTTAGCACAGAGGTGTTTTCACTTGAAAGCAGTTGCACCATTGGACTCAGCTTCGATTTTAAAGTCTGTGTTATCTCCTAGGGATGAGTGGAGTTTTAAATGCTTCCTGATAATCTGAGGTAAAAGCACGAGGCTGGATCTGCAATATTTTGTAGCAGCCCCAGCACAGGGTACTGCTGAAAGGACAGCACATCTTTAACATAAGACCTGTAACAGAGTATTCCTCTTATTTGATCTACAAAATGTTCACTGCTTTTCCTGAGTAAACCTTGCATTTATCATCCTTTGTAGATATCTTCCTTAACAGTAATGCAAGAGGAGCCATCAGGCAGAAGTAGAAGATTTTTCTCAAGTTTATTCTCTGGAGAAATATGGTCCTGGTTTCTATATAAAAGCAGTGGCTCATAGTAGAAGTGTGTGTTGTTCATGTTCAAGTACTTAGACACAAGTAATTTTTTCAGACCTAGAAAAAGGTCACGTGTAGTGTTACATGGACAGTTTTGTTATTCTTACTTTCAGTTTTTTAATTTTATTATTTTTTTTTTTTTAATCCAAAGATGTGGTAGTTGAAACATCACTGTACACAGAGATTCCTAAGAACAAAGATTTTGTGTCATCATGATGTATATGGACACTTCACAGGTCAAAATAAGCCAGAGTAGTCTCTGTGGCCAAGACATGGCACCAATCTATTTGTTTCAAAGAACAGAAGTTTGTTCTTTCCACAGCTTTTGATACAGGTCAGTGATTCCATTAATGTCACCTGATAAGAAAGCCATGGCCTTTATAAATTAATGATCACATGCCCTTGGAACCGAGTCCTTGTTTTAATTTAAAACAGAAGCTCTTTTTTTTCTGGGAGGCTTCCCCCCCCTGTTTGGAAGCAGTCAGCTATGTATTATCTTTCTGCCACGGCAGTTCCTGAGTTCCTGGAAAGGATCAAAGTCCTGAATTAATTGCTGGGTATGACAAACTTAATCATTTTATTGTGATTTGTTGGGTGGAAATACATGGTACATTCTTCCAAAACCAGATAAATGCCAACAAACACATAAGGAAGGACAGCATTATATTCTCTAACTTTTGGAACAGCACTGCCAGTATTAAACAGTGAAACTGTCCCTCTTCCCTGTTGCTTTCCATATTTTAGTCTAGATGCTGATAGGATTGGGAAGACACTGCTGACTAAGAAAATACAAATTTTGGAGGTTTTAACTACTTCTGCATTATAAAAATACTACTTTTTCATCACTAATAATGATCAAAGATGGTCTGATCCTTTCAGGACGATTATAGAAGTGCAAATTTCCCCTGTACTTACAGTCACATGCCAGACTCACTAGGCTTAACTGTTCTGAAGGAAGGAACACTTTAAAACAGCTTTAAAGGAAAAAAACCTGAGTAATAATGTGTGATTTCATGTTGCAAGTCTACAGTCTCAAATCCTTAGTGATTAGAGGGAATTAATTTCCATTAGAGACATAAGAGGCATAAAGAGGCAGTTAAGCCATCTAACAGGTTGGGGTGGGAAAGTGAAGTTAATGTTTCTGACAGGAAAACAGTCACTCATGTCTTGTAGGAATTTAGTCAGATTACTAAGTCTATATCACACATACATGTGGTATACAAGGCACTATCTCAAACCTGGAATTCTGACTGATCTGGGTAAAATTTATGAATGGAAGGTTCAAATCCAGTTTCTTTATACAAACCAGGAGAATCATTGAATTCAATGGAGTCATGTGCAGATAATGGATGAGTGGAGCATGACACAGAGTGTCTCAGCTTAGTTTGAAACCAGTTTACTCTGGGACATTCACCATCTCCCTGCTGGATCCCTAGTCCATGTAACACAACAGCAGAAAGAACTGTCATCATAAGAACCAAGACTTAGGCTCTTTGGCTGAGCAGTTGCCAGGGACAGTAAAAACCAGTGCATGCAGATATATCCCAACCTGACCACTTGAGGAGGTGGAGATGTTATTTCAAATCTTTCCAGAAGTGGAATCTTTTTATTTTGAAATTAATTTACCTTCTAGTTAGTGAGGGAACTAGGAATGTTCATCTTGGTTCCAATTTACTACAAAGTTTTGAGGATAGTTGAAAGCCTCAGTAGAGCTCAACCCCCATCTAACTCTCTATCTCTCTTTACATTTTCCTTTTATTTTTCCAGGGACTGTGGCTATTCTTTTGTATTCCTCACCTAGATTTATGGCTGGTAAGAGATGGGGTAGTGTGTCTTATTATTGTCTGTATCCTCTTATGCTCTGTATGAATTCCCTAAAAAGAAGCAGCATTTTGCAGCTAGCATGAATCTGGTGGCTTTTTCTGATGCAGAGTTAAATATCCTAAACAATGTCAGGTGTGTCTTAAATCTTTCATTTTGCTGATTGCTTGTGTAAAACAAGCATCACAGGAGCTCAAACACTGAGTTTGAAGCTATAAGTAATGGTGGGTTTGCAATACTATGTTGAGGTTGAATTTGATAATCTTAGGTCTTTTCCAACCAAAATGATTCTGTGATTCTATGTTTACAGGCTCACTAAAAAAAAAAAAAAAAAAACACCACACATATACACTGCTCTGAAAATGGAAAAAACTGAGAATAAAATGATGGAATTGTGCCTCATGTTTTTCAAGATAGTCCCCTGTCTACTGGGTTGAATTCTCAATCCTGGATCACATCCATCTTTATTTATGCCTGACAATGTTTTATTAAAAGCTGGAAGGGTATGCAAGTTAGCCTTACAATGTAAATCTGTTCTTTAGGCAAGGAAAATAGATGTACTTCAGCAAGCTAGCCCTGAAGCCTGGATTAAACAGGTAATGTGTAAAATGTGCACAATCAAGTGTGTACATTTCTCTCAGAAGTGCAGAACCTGACTGCAGATTAGAATATGGTCAAGTCTTACACCAAAGTACTTGGACACAAAATATTTCTCCTTACCAAGCATCTGGGTCCTTAATACATCTGTGCTACTCATCACACCTAATTCTGTGACATGCAAAGTCTTCCTAGATCTCACCAGAACCAAGCTCTGAACACCTTGTGCAGTTGGGGTCATTGCAAAGATGTTTCCAGGCTGCACAGGAGGGCTCAAAATAGAGTTCTTACAAGAATTTCCTGTGTAAGGCATTGGTGAGACAATAGATCCCTTTATGAGGCTCTGTTTGACTACAGAAATGAGCAATTATTCACATTACATTTAATAAATCCCTTGACACCCTGTTAAAAGGACCTGTGTTTAGCTGAAGTCTTGGCATGAATGTACTTCCAGAGGTTTAATGACCTTTCACTTTTTGAGGTGTTCTTTATTTAAACTAATGAAAATGAGCTCCACTTAAAAGGCTTTTAAATGCTGATTAAAAATTAAATCAGCTGTTCATTATCCCCAGGTGGCCTTGTTCTAAGTGAAGTAATTCAGAGACAGTCAAACAAGTAGTCTTTTAATGTTGCTAGATGTTAGGTTGGAAGGACTTTATGAAAGCTCTTTATTAATTACAAAATTTTCAACTTCTAATGTAAATGTGTCTGCAAATACAGGACTGCTATCCTCCATTTCTGTCCCCTGTTAGCTAGAAATACAGAGGAAAATCTGAATATTCCTGTCGTATATCCAGCAGAAATTAAAAAAGCTGTGGTGTTTTCCAAACAAAATATTGGCCTAGTAGGTACCATCATATTAATAATGATAAACTGAGGGAATATTGATAGAAGTTCTCACTTCACATTCAATTGTTTTTTCTTTAGAGCTGGAAAAGTTTCAGAAGCATTTACAGTAAAAATCACAATGAGCAATGAGAAAATCTCAGTGGATTAGATTCTTTGGGATTTCAGTTTTGTTTGTTTTTTCTTTACAGCTGCTAAAAAGCATTGGCCTGGGATTTAAGTAAACAGAATGCAAAATGACAACAGAACAAAATCTTTGAGCTTAGTGTAATTTATCTGAAAAGCAGGAACATCCATTGCTTGAACACCAAGATTATTTGACAGATTTTTTTTTTACTTTTTAATACTTCCTGATCTTGAAATGCAAGCTTACCTAGTAAGAGAGATATGTGAACAGAACAAAATATTAATGGTCATTTTGAGGAAGTATAAGGCAGTACATTTTTGAGAGCATTTAGACATAAGAAGAAAGGAAATAATGTTGTTGCTTACAAATTCCACTGTAGATAACAACTTTCCTTCTTGTATTTTATCACACATGTAACTCTTTGCTCTTTTTCACTTGTAGTAAAATGAGCAAAACAATGTTGCTGGGTGAAATATGCTGCAGAATATTAGGGGAACCATGCAGCACTGGTACCTTGTCTCTTCTGCAGCAAGAAGGGTGGAAAAACCAAGCCTTTATTTGCCAAAAATATTTGAAATTACCTGTTCTGAGCAGACAATGAGGCCTGCACTTCTGGTCCTGTCTAGCAGAGTTAGCTGTTAATTTGCCATTTAGAGTTGCTGGTTTAGAGGTGCACTGGAAGTGCATCCTTGTGGTCACACATTGTTGTGAAGTCTGGCAGAGGTGAGAGAAGCTACGTGTCCCAAGTGGCTGCAAGGAAAACTGGCTCAGCAATTATTTCTCTACCACCCGCTCTTGAATGCTTTGTCTGGTAAAATCTGTAGGTGGCCAAGACGCTCTTATTCCCAGATTTATGAACAGGAGGAGAAGAAACTAAACTGGTGATGTTACGAAGCCAGGGTTGCAGGGACATGCATGTGTCCTGCTGGCTTGTGGGTGGTTTATGCAGTCACACGTGCCTTGTGCCTCATGACTTTCTAATGGGTTTTGGAATTGGGCACATGACACCAGGGAATGCAGCGTGTGTGTCTGAGGTAATGAGCAACCATCCCTAAATAGGATGCCTGGCTAGACAAGTATTCAGACTTTGATCAGTGAAACATTAATTCTCCTCCCACCCCTCAAGTTAAAAGAAACTCCTTTTTTCTTTTCTCATTGGAGGAGGGAAAATACTTTCTTTGTATCACGAAATTCAGCTTTAAACATCAAGTTCTAGAAATCCTTTCTGCCCCAATGTTAATGAAGAAACGATTTTAATATAGAGGTAACTGCAAACCTAAAATAATGAAAACACTGATGTTTTGAAAAATGCCCCTGGTTGAAAGCTGTATTTAATTATGTACTTTAATTGGGAGAATTTTATTTTCCAATGTAATGAGTATTCCTCCTGAAAACTCCAACTGTTCCTACTGGTGAAGAAGCTTCACTGTTTGCTGTGGAAGAAATGTGTTTGTAGAAAGAACAGTGCTTTGAATGTAAAACCACAGAATTTGTAAAACTGGAAAATTGTATTAAAGACTACAGAGACTGAGCCACCCTAGCTGTCTGCACACATCAGTATTGCAGGCAGTGCTGTACATGCAGCAGAGCTATGATACCATTCTTCTACTTGTCATGTAATGTTACTAATTTTTAGCACATGTGTAAGAGCCTATATGAAGAGGTATGTATGCCTTTTGGGACAAATATAAAGATATGGCAGATATGCACATGCTGATAAAGAGCACACCATAAAAGTTCCACACTGAAATGCACTCCACCCTCCTTGAATGTTTCAGAAAAATTCCATAGATTTTAACTTTTTCTTCTTTTCTGTAAAAAAAAAAAACAACCAACATTATTTAAAAAAAAAAAAAAGAGAAACAAAAGCAACAACAAAAAAGCCAAACAAAAGCAAAACAACACATACACAAAAATACCAACCGAACCAAACCAAACAAGAAGCAAACAAACAAACAAAAAAAAACAGAAAACAAAAAATATTCGTTCAGAGGAACTGTAAGAATTTGCCTCTTCCTGTTGTTCAAAGACATGCTTTATACTCCTTCTACCTCCTCTGGAAACAAAATGATTATTTTCCAGGGGTAAGGAATATATATATACAGAGAGGTCAAAACTGTTTTAGCGGGATGAATGAAATGAGATTTAACAGGCTTAAAGAGATTGAGAATGAGAAAATATTATATCAAAGATTTCTGTTTTGGACTGCACGTCTCTAATCAGAAATCAAAGGTGTGATGTTCTCTTCATCAGCAGCTTTGGTGCTTTTTCACAATAGGAGGGTGCTGTTGTTTTCACTGTTAACAATATTTTAGAAATACTTCAGTACAAATGGTGATACGGCTCCAAAAATTGAATCTTTCCACCAGTAGTCAAGACTTCTGCAATTAGTTCTGGTGTATGTTCTTAGCTTTCCTACATGAGAGCACTGCAAAATGAAAGCATTTCCTGGCCCTTGGGCTACATCCAAATGCTAGATCTTACGTTTTCAAGTGCTCATTGTTACTATGTCCTGTTCTAATGTGTCTTGTTTACTTACAGGAATAAATCACTGGCTCATGTGAAGAATGTCAGCTCTCTGGATGATGTATTAGGGCAGTTTAGGAGCTGGTCATATTTCAGTTCACTGTACTGTCAACAGAAATAGAGCATTCTCAGCTTCATTTAGATGTCAGAAACAATCTAGTCAAAATAGCACAAACCTCTCTTTAGGTGTATTCATTCTTCTCTACAGGGTAAATCAGTCTGGTTGGAATGTGGTGCTGCCTTAGGGACAGGTTGAGCTGAACCTGAGTGTTTACCTGGACAATTGTTCCAGGCTAGTACGGATCCGGGTGAGTTACAGCAGCTCTGATGACAGATGGTGACTTGTTTAGTGGCTGTAACTTTACTGCTTGCAGTTAAATGTCCCTTGCAGATTTAGCTCAAAATTTGATGCTACATCCTTCATAAAGTTGGAATATTTTCTTCCTTCCTTGTATTCTTTTGAATGTATTCAGTGCTTATTTTGGAGTAGTTTTTACTTGGAAACAGTTTTGTTTAAAAGTGCATTCTTGATTCATGAGTTACGTCTTCCTTTAAACAATGTCAACATTCCTCTGTGTAAAAATAATTACACTTGAAAAACAGATGCAATAATTAGAGCTTTAGAATAATTATTTAGTTCAAGCATCTAAAATAAAGAGACAAGTCTGAGATTTAACTCTAGGTAAGCCTCTTGGTTTTTACTGTCCATGTTATTGAAGTAAACTTTATGGACAAGAGTATTCTGAGGTGTCCAAAGACACATGTCTGCTATGAAATAGATGCAGCTATTATTCAAATAATCTTAAAGAATCATCATTTTCCAAGCAGTATATAACTACTGTGTAGGGATCAGTAAACTGGTTATTGTTACTGGTACTGGGAAGAGTAATAAAGAATTATTGCTAGTGGTTTTATAAAAACATCTTGAGAAGAACCAATTACTTTGGCAGACACTAACTTTAACTTCATTTAGCACCAAGGAAAGGACCTTCCAATTTCACTTTTTAAATTATTTAAGTCACAAATCTTTTGAGGAGTGTTGCAAACACAAGTAATATTCTTAAGTGATATAATCTATATTTAAAGCTTACAGCTTTGATTTTTTATCTGCGTTTCTGTATTGTTTTCAAAGTCCATTTTTAATTCATCTCAGAAGATTGCCAATGGATCCATTTATTTCTAAAGACAGATTAAGAAAAAGAGGTTAACTTCATCAGAGCAGCCCATTATATCCCAAACCAATGACATTTTGTTTGGGTTTTGCCATTGCCAGCAGGGAAGATAAAAGACTTATTATGGAAGCCATTTTTTGCCTTTTAAAAAACAAATTCTGAGAGCACAGAGACGATCTTGTGTTGAAACTCCCCAAGTGAAGGTATGAGTACTTGTGCCTGGAAGAACTGAAAAATGGTATTTGAAATAGGTCATGCTATTTATGTAACTGTAGGCAAACACACCCTCAAGTTTTCCTTTGGGAAACTGTACAGAAAAATATATCTTGTTGCTGTGGAATAAGTTTAGTCTCATGAAGTCAAACTCAGGACACTGAAAACAAAGAGGGTGTGGAAGGAAGCTGCAAGCTTCATTCTGCAGAGAGGAAACAGGGATAAGATAGTGCTAAGGGGACTGCTAGCAGCACTTTGACCACAGAATCAGACTAGACTTTCTCTTAAACACCTTTTTTTTTTTTTTTTTTTTTTTTAAAGTAAGTTTTTAAATAACACGTACTGTGTGGTTATTGTGTCCCCACACTGTTCTGTTCTTGCCTTCAGTCCTGCCTTTAGATACTCTTCTCTGGATGGTAAAGAGGAAGGTAACTGGGAGAAGTGTTGTCCCTATCTGAACATTTTAACATCAACCTGGAGTGCTCCTGCAAACTCCAGTGAGTGACTTACTCTCTCCTTCAGCTTCTCCTATGTATGTGTGAGTAATTGGAATTGAAGAAAGACTTAGTAAATCCCTCCATATATCTATCTTTGCTAATACAGGAATGTTCCTTCAGTGCTTGGAAGGGAATGCCCACCCTAAATCTTCCTGGAGCAGATTCCATCCATGCCACAAAAGCAGCTAATGGACAAGGTGCAGTAAATATCCAGCAGACCAACCAAGCCAGAATTTGATTTCAGCTGATGCTAGAAAACCTGTACTTGTTTCTGCAAGTTCATGAGTTTAATTCATTCAGATACTGACTTGTTTTCTGTCTTTGTGTTTGCTACTCAGTCAGTGTCAATATAAATTTGCAATACTGCTGTAGAAGCATCTATAAACTATCCTGTAAATGCAGAAGAATGAGTCACTAAATAATATTCTTTCATCCATCAATCTAGTAGCAAGTTCAGAAGATGTACTGCTGCTATCTTAGGGACTGTCAAGGTGTTATTTTCATGAAATAATAATTCCTGTCACAAGTCAAATATAAGGACACAGTTTGTCTGTACAAATGCAAATTGGGTACTGTTATGAGAGAGTACCGAGAAAAATTCATATGGACTTGAGTAATTAATCACTTGATGACTAATTTATTTTGTTTCCCAGTCAAAACAAAACAAAGATATGGAGAGTCAGCCATTGTTCTGAGGTCTCTTAAACCTCATAAAAAAAAAGGTGATTTACAGTAACAAAGCGTATTCAAAAAGTGGTTTTCCCTCCCTCTTTATAAGCCTGGGGATGTGTTGGCAGCTGAGGTATGATCAACAAGACTTTTCTCACTCCAGACTTCTTCAGAGTATTCTCTAGAAACCCAACATTCTCATAGAATAGAGAATTTGATGTTCTCAAAAATCTTTTGGAATTATATGAGTCCTGCAAATGTGGAATTTAAAAGTAATTTCTAAGTAGTGCTGAACACTCTTTACACTAAATGTTTTAGCTGCCATTTATTACACTAAATTTATGACCTCTTAAACATGATGTAAGAGTCTAGGCCTGCCTAATTAGAAAGGCAGAGTGTTAATGCTCACATATTAAAAACATCTGTACTTACAGTATGGTAAAATAACATTAGGGTAATATCTTGGCTGCAGTCTTCCAAGATGCTTAGAATTCTTTGCACTCTCTCTGCCTAATAACAAAATGTTATTTAATCAAAGGTTTGTCAAGATGTGGTTTCACAGTAGTTTCTAACCCATCACAGGAAGTCAATGTAGTTTTACTAAATCTCCAGCAAAAGTTGGTCGTGCAGTTACATTCCTTGATCCTTATGTGACTGCCCTTTTCTTAAGCCAGAGGATTTCTTGGAAATTTAGTTCTTTCTTCTTCCCCGTGGTGGCAGGCATTCTGGCCTCACTTATATCCCCCATTCCCCTTCCCCTGCAGCCTGTCTGCAATGGACAGAAACTGAAGCTGGGGATCACAACTGTAGAGGGGAGCAAAGAGCAAGTAGAGCTCATTCTTGACTGTGGGGTTGATTCTGGATCCAGTAATGCTTCCCTATTACCTCCATTCAATCATGCTGATTCCTGCCATCTAATCTAGTCATTCAAACAATTAACACATTAGATATTTTTCTTCTGTTCTCTCAAATGAATTATTTAGGTTGCTGCTTGATATGAAAGTTTAGACCACTAATGTACTGACAGTTTTAATATTTAATGATCTAAAGGATAAGGTGGAAGAGGGAAATCAATATTTGTGCAGCGTTTTTCATCTCTTAAGAGAGCTACAAATTTTTTTCTCTCTTCTAGGTATCCATGGATGGTACTAATGTTAATTGAAGTGAGTGACTTAGGTGGGTGCTGAAATTTAACTCTCATTTCATAGTTATTTCTAGATGCTCTTACTGGTAGCAGGAAGCCAGAGGCCCCTCAGCTTCTGTAACGTAAAATGTAAAAAATGTCCAAAATCCTCCTTCTCTGAAGAGGGGAAGTCTTCCTTTTATGAAAGTTCCTGGTCTTGATAAGCTCTCAAGACTTTCAGTATTAAACCTGAGAAATCCACTTCTAGCATGCTTGTGCCTTTCAGGGAAATCAGTTTTTTAAAGTATGGCAGGAAGAGGGTAGAAATCCAGTAACAAATGTGGAAACCTTTGAAGCTGAAATTGGTTGTGTTTCATCAACTATGGAATCATTGATCCATCTTGAGACTGATCTGTGTAGACGAGGTGTTCATTTCTTCATACACTCAGTATTCCAGTAATGGAGCCTTTGCTCAAGAATTGTCTCTTCCTGATCTTAAGAATTCATAATGTGTAGCAAGCTGTATATGGATGGACTTTGTGTTTCCTTTAGTGCTGAGAAACTCTGAAGTTGGAACAAAATTCTGTGAATTTACTGCTTCCTGGTAAATGGGAATGGGAGCAGATGCTATATTTGACTAAGCAACAAGTCAACAAGGTCTTGTCTTTGCAGCATTATTTTGGGTGTCTTTAAGCTAGGAACCATCTCCAAAGAGAGAAGACAGATATTTTTCAGGTTGTTGTAGGCCTTGTAAACTATGAGCACAAATCTCAGAAGAACTGAGAAAGACAACAATCTATATGCTCTTCCTTGTGGATTATCTGTCTACTAAAAAAAATTAAGTTGTGTACACCTTTGTAGCATAATGCTATGAATGTCTGTGAGATAGCAGATAATGACAAGACAGAGGAAAGCCAGCTTTTCAAAAGGGACTTGTAGAAGAATGTTTATAATGTGAAGGAACTTTCAATCAGACCGTAGACTAAAAGGGTTCCAAATTCATACAAAATCTTGAAAAGCTGAAACTGTGAAGTCAGCCATTCTATTAAGCTATCTTGGACCCATCTTTGCTGTGATCCACAGGAGGATTTACATCTTATTGCCCACTTGGTATCTAGGAAGCTAACCAAACACCACTGGGGAAAGGAAATACCTGGTTTCTGTTTTGCTGTTTCCTGGGTTTGGGGAATTCTGAATGAGGACTGGCTTGATTGGGGTATTTGTGGGAAGTCAGGCAGGATCCGTAGAAGAACTGTCCAAATACTTCTACTGGCCAGATTTACAGACACCAGCTGGAGTGTGTTTGTTGATTTTGGGTTTTTTTATCATGGGTCTTTGGAGTAGCAAAGAGCTAATACATGGTATATTAATGAGAGATTTATGATTGCATTCAGAAAGGCACAAATGTGTCTTAAAAACTGAGATTTAATATTAGTATACTATTAAAAATAGAAGATTAATATTTCACACAAAAATTGATGCAAGTCAGTATTACAGCCAGTTATGTTTCAGGGGTTCAATAGTATTTTTACTCTGATCAGAATGTGTCAATTATTCTGAGTAATGCTGTGGCAGAGTTAGGTTGCTGCAGTAGAGATGTGAAACTGGATTATTTTTTGCCTCCTTTGTAGCTAAGTTAACTTGTCAAAAAATGAGATCACTAAATCTTGGGAATGCTGGTAACAGTCAGTGAATGGCTCTCTCTTTTTGTCTGAAATCAGGAAGAAAAGGCAGATGTTGAAACAAATTTTTTTAGTAATCAGGAAAAAAAGATTCTTACCAAAAGATTTTCATTTCTCCATGTGACTTGTCAAGGATCTGGGTTCACCAGCCAACAAGACTGGGCCTTGCCTCTGTGTCTCTGTATAACAGTATCTCACATATTGCTTTGTAGATCTCAGTGACCTTTAGGACAGTGAACTCAGACTTGTATTGGTCTCTCTCAGAGACACCATTTGCAGTTCCCCACTTCACTGTCGCCCTCACAGAAAGTGCTTGCAAATGATTAGACCTGTGACATGGGTGTAAGGTCTTGGCTGATGGTTAAGAGAATTCTGAAAAGCAGCACAGGGCAAACGACTTCTTTTCATTACCCTGAATCTGTTATTAAATTCCAAAGGAACTTTAAATAGTCTCATAAAATACATTTGGTTGCTTAACTTTGGGGTTTCTGACTTCGCTTCCGTGTATCATGGAATGATTAAAACTTTATCTCATGGGATAGTCAGTGTGTGTGATGACACTGAACTAAAATATTGGGCCTCACCCCCAAGAAAGATTTCTACATGGAAAATTGTCTTTATAGGAGAGAACAGCTTCCACAACAGATTTCTTTTAACCCTCAGAAAATCCAACATCTCCTTCAGTGTTTGTGACCTGTATATGTCAAGTTTTTCGGTGACTGTCCTACTGAGCTGGAGACAGGAGTATATATGAATTGTTGTTAGTCCATCATTTTTCATCAGGAAACAGTTGGAGGAAGGAAATTGAGTGTAGTTCATATTAATGGCATTGAAGATGGACCAGAGGAATCTTGCAATCTTTTGTTCCTGAGGCCCACTTTTCCCTAAAACAATCTTAATGGGTACAAAGAGTGGTGATTGTCCTGCTGGCTCTGGGCCAACGAGAGAAGATGGTTAGTGTATCATAAATTCTTGGTGAAATGATTTCTCTAGAAGGTGTACAGAAGAATAAAGAGTAGAAATATATGTTAGCTGTTGGGATCATTGGCTCACTGGCACCTAGGAAGTCATCTAATGTTGAACAGGCAGCACACACTAAGTGACAGAAGTACCTAAGCTTATTTTAAAATGTAAAGAAATACTGCAAACTCCAAGAGATTGGCTCTTTAATTGGGAAGCAGAGCCATAAGGATCAAATGGTTTTTCTTTTGTTGAGCTTGTTTCTGCTTATCTCTGACAAAGCCATTGCTTGGTTTCTTTGCTTCTAGGTTCTGCTCAGAGATCTGAGTACATTCAAGACAGGGTATCTTGAGAGGTTTGGCTGAGAAAGGTCATTTTGTGTCCTTCACGAGGGGTGAGGTCCTTCAGTTAGTCTAGCCTGGGTAACTGAAGGTACAAGCAGAATTAAAGTGATCCCCAGATTCTGGGGTAAATTAATCCAACTAAAATTAATGGGTCTTCACCACTGTAGAACTGGCTGAAGGATTGCATGTTCACATGAAGATATTCTGCTTAGAGACAGCAATTGTGCCAGTTTCTCAGAGAGAGAGGAGGGAAAGATACCTAACATATGTGAATGCTCTACAAGCAGCATATGTTTCATATATTGGATTTAGGATGATTAATGCATTCTTTGGTGTGTGTTGGCAGGATTTTATTTTAGACACGTGGCCTCTGGTATCTCAAATATTATATGATTGGATGTAAAATACTGTATCCTGACAACTAGAATTAAAAACATGGTATATATGCTGACCATCTCTCAGTTATGCTAATTACATTTGTGCAGAGCATAAAATAATCATGTCCTCTAGGAACTATGACCTTATGTAAAATGTAATTGGTCTGTATTTTTTGTAAGCCCTGTTGGAGAGGCCAGTATAAAGAGTAAGTTACTGAGTTATTAAGTTACTAACTCAGACCCAAAATCTGAAATAACTGAGAATTATATTTCTGATAATGTGAACAGTAATGTTAGTCCCTGGTTATTTATCATTATTTAAATAGCATGTGGAGCCTTTTTGCCAAACAGCTGCTACAACTTCGAGTGTGGGCTAAAGAGCAGTAAAACATCGAGCATTCAGTTTTATTCCGATACAAGGATCTACTACTGTCATGAGACTGGGAGCAGGAGGGATGCGCTGTGCTCTTTACCCTGCTCTGTCTCCTCTGTTGCTGTTCAGACCAGGGCAGGGAGTTCTCAGCAGCCCCGCCGGCACCCCCCCTGCCAGCCCTCAGAGCTCCACGACTACAGCCAGAGAGCTTGTTACAGGGTGGTGACAGTTCCCAGTGCCATCTAGTGGTGTTCTTCCTGAAAATATAGCGGGAGAAAGAGGCACAGAAAGGGAATTAAGTTTCCTGTTTAATTTCTCACTAGCTTAGTAAATTCTTCCTATGTGAAATGGTTAAGAAATTGTGATTGGTATTGCTCTAAGGTCAGGGGTGGACCCAAAAAGTCTTCTAGGCATGCTCTGCCCTTCCATGGAGCTGAGGTAGAACCAGGATTAAGGAAAGGCCAAAGGAATGGGAAATTGTAGGGATAAGAAACATCTGAGACTGCCTCAGGAGATGATTATTTTCTGCACAGTGCTATGATGTCACCATACAGTAACTTTTCCATTCTCATTTCATTCTTTGTTAGGGGTTAGAAGAAAGGCTAACTGAAAAAAAACCCAAAAGGCTGGGGGTTGCCTGTTTTCCTTTAGCAGAAAATTTTATTGCGTTCATTTAACCTGATGAAGCAAAGAGAAAGAAAAGATGTATTATTTTCCTACTGCTCTTCCTTCTCCCTCCCAATTCTGCCAAGGCCCCTCCTAAAATCTCCCTTTTATACCTCACAAGCATATGTTTCAATGTTCACTTGCTGAGTGTGATATTTGGTAACAGAAGGATGAGTCATATTAATAGCTTATTGAATCAAAACACAGATTAACCTCAGTCATTGCTAGATGTGCTCCAGCATTTATTATTGTAGTAGCACCTGTCCAGCCTTAATCACATGGTGCTGCTTCTTCCACCTGGGATGAGAACTCATCAGTTCTCTCTCCAGCAGCAATCTCTCTCTACTCTGGTTTCCTGAAGTGACTTTTCATTTTAGGCCAAGACAGGGCTATGAAAATCCTTAAAGCAAAACCATCTCAGGAGTCCCTTTATAGAGCAAGAAGCAATGAAAACTGTGGGTTCCTTTTAAGTAACATTTTTACTTTCAAAATAAAACATTGTCAAAATATAATCAAAAAGTTAAGAAAACAAACACTGAAACTGTGTGTCAACATAGCCACATCTGCTGTAAGCAGTATGGGAGTATTACTGTGCTGTGTATTTCCATAGTTTTTCAAATCACAGAATACCACGAAATCTGTCTCCAGATGAGACTGGAGGGACTTCATCTCATATTACCATGTCAGAACTCCTATCCTACAGTAAAGTCTATAACTTTGCCTACATAAAATCCTCCTGCCCAATTATAGTCACTCCCAGCTCTTTTCTCACTCCCAGTCTCAATGAGATTTCAGCCTCTTCTAATTCTTCCTTCACTGTTTCAGGGCCAAGAAAGTGTAGAGCTGCTTCTTCTGCAGGAAAAAATAGACTCAGTGATGGATTCCTGCAGGTCTATAAGAGCAAAGGAGTTAATTTTTCTTGAGGAACACTTACCTTTTGTTGCTTTATGAATTCCCTCAGTGTCCTTAGTTTGTGTCCCCATTTTGTTACTTTCTTCCTGGCTGACCTGACTGCTCTTGTGAGAAGCTGTACGGGAAGCCCTACAGCATTATCCCTGCCAGTGCTGAAAGACAGGAGTTGAGTGGTTGGTGCATTATCACTTAGAGATGCACTGCACTTGGTTTTCCACTGAGAAGTAAATATGAAATAATTATTCTAGGACAGACTAAAGTATGTAAGAGGATATATGAGCTGCTTGAGAACCTAGAAGGGCATGTCTTTGGATAAGAGCAAGATTCCTAAATCTGAGAGTCAACTTGGAGTCTGATTTACAGCTAGAAAATCAAAAAGACTCGGGAGAAAGAAAAAAGATTAACATGGTGTTGTTCAGATTAGGGAAGCTCCTCTACTGAGAGCACCAGGATCATGCTTCTGATGGATATCCAAGGGACAGAGTGGGTTATTGCTGTCCTGATTCTCTACAGGGTGGAGTTGCCATATTGTTTTATTTTATGCTGATTTGTACACAAGTAAGCTATGATACACATCATGCTGCTGGCAAGAGAGAGAGCCAGCATGGTTCTATACATTGGTGTTTATTCAGTATTTATTCCATGGTTGTTTTCCAACTGTACTCAAGCCAATATGCAACAGTCTTTTCTAACCAGGTTTAAGGTTTACTTTGCTTCACTTCTATTTCCCCTTTTTATTGCTTTATTTGAAGATTATTTTTTTTTCTTTTGTCTGTTCTGAAGCTTTTTTAAGCTGTGGGAAGAAGTCATAGTATCTGATTGAAATATCTCTGGGAATATATCTTAAGAAAAATTCTTACGATGTTAATTTCTACTGGTTTGAAGTCTTCATATTTTGTGCTACTAGAGCCAGTTCTTTGTTTCATAACAATATTGCTACAGATTGAGATGTAACCAGTGAAGTTTAGTCTACATTCTCTTCTTTTGGGTTTTCTTTAAAGCTTTCATTTACACAAAAGGAAGAGCAACAATTTCTCAGTGGGTAGCAAAGCCATTTCAGCTTAGTCCTAGCCTTAGTCTGTGAACTGAAATTGTTCCCAAGGAGAAATATATTGCCTTCTCTTTGAGTGGAAGTGCACTCAGCCCTGACTTTGGATACATTTCTGTTCTCTTTCACTACAGCAGACATCTAAACCTGTTGCTGATTTAACGGTACTAGACAGATGAGTCTCATCTTTATTCTGCAAAACAAGAACAAGTCACTACAGATACTTATATCTCTTTTAAAAAGATCTGGTTCCATGGGGAAAAAAAAACCCAAAATCACTCCTTTTCTTCTCTCTCCTTTGAGCTTGTTCTTCCATGATAAATTATTGAGTGCAGAATATGCAGCAATGCCAAGTTCAGGCAACCTCTATGGTAGAATAAAAGTTAAAAAAATTCCCTCTTTTCTAATCACTATTTAGGCACATCTAGTGTATTTGGAAAATGCTTTGTTTCACCAGGCATATTTTTTGTGGCTTTTATACCAATGATATAAAAACAAACCAACCGCAAACAAACAAAAAAAAAAAAAAAAAAGAAAAGCCACAAAACCCAAACAAGGTTCATTTTCTAAATACTAAAATTAAACAAGGCTTTGTAACCAGGCTCATGGAGTATTCTAGAAATGTCAATAGGACTGGAGTAATATGATGCTCTCAAAGAAGATCACTGAAGATCTTTTGAGCCACAGTCCAGGGGACTACAGCAAGTGGTGTGGGTTAACCCTCTCGGCAGCTAAGTCCAAAATCTTGTGGGTCCAGATAAAAACAGTTTAATAAGTAACGCAAAACTTTGTATGTATATAGAAAACAAAATAAGGAATTCATTAAATATTTCCCATCAGCAGGCAGATGTTTAGCCACTTCCAGGAAAGCAAGGCTTCCTCACACATCATGGTTACTTGGGAAGACAAATGGCATAAGCCTGGGGGACCTCCCTTCTTCTTTTTCAAGCTTTGATTGCTGAACACACCACAGAGTATGAGATGTGCCTTTGGTCAGTTGGGGTCAGCTGCCCCAGCTGGGTCCCCTCCTAAATCCTTTTGCACCCCCAACCTACTCACTGTCAGGGCAGTGTGAGAAACAGGAAAACAAATCTCTTGATGCTGTGTAAGCACTGCTCAAAAATAAGGAAAACTTCAATGGGTTACCAACAGTATTTTGGTCACAAATCCAAAACATAGCACCACATGGACTACTATGAAGGAAATTAACTCTATCCCAGCCAAAGCCTGTACAGCAAAGTGTGTGATTGCCATCAATAAAACAGAAGGAAGAGATGTCCATGAATGCCACATACCACCTATCAGGGAATCAATTTGGATGTCAGTCTAAATGGTGAAAAATGAAGCAGGACTAGAAAGTAAAGGATCATTGAGGGGAAACACAAAGGAAATTTCTGGAAAGTCTGCTGCTGGGGTCCTGCTGCTCACCAAAGCTGCATCAGAAAGGAGTTAGCCCAGGGGTAAGAAACAGTATCTAAAGTGATCATTCTTGAATACCACTACAAAGCAGCACTGGCCCATGTAGAAGGGTTAATTCAGCCTAAGAAAAGACACATCAGCTGCAAAGGAACAATCACATTTAAGCTAGGTGGTTATCTGCTTTCATAGCAAGAGTTTGATGATGAGGTCATTCCAGAGTGACTACAGCAGGTTCTGCAGGGATCTGAACCAGTAAATGACGAGCTGGTTTCAAGTACTCATCTCAGTGGGCTAATTTTAGCCATATTCACTCCAAAAATTTCCCTTCAGAAGGTTCAGTTGTCAAGTCAAAATGCAGCATCTGAAAGCAAAGTTTCAGTATGCCTTTAAAAATTATTTTATCTAGCACATACTGATATATGAAGGATGAAATTACATTGGGCTCTCTTGATGTAGAATTTTATTCTGTAGCAAGGTTTGTGGTTATTGGTGCCTACTGCTGGGGATGCTAATTAGGTATTATCAGCTTCAAATACAAGAAAAAACCTTTGCTCCTAATTCTTCTTGTGGAAAATACGATTGCACACAATTATTGCCAGTCATCAGTGTGTTCTTCTGACAATTTGGTCATGTGGTACACCTTAAAGAGATGCTTTTGCCTAAACATGCATTTAAGTACAAATGTCCAACTGTGACCTGTGGCATGGTGGAAAATAAAAGAGACCTAAAAAAAAAAAGGTAGGATTTTCCTATATGTGTTATCCCTAAAAGTGCTATGGATAATTAATGTTTTTTTCAGGGATTGTACAGGAAGATTGATTAATATACAATAAAAACTACTTTTTTTTTTCTTTTTTTTTTTTTTTTTTTTTTTCTTCTAACATAATGGATTAATTGTCTAGAAGTTGAAAGAAGATTCTATTAACTAGTGATGTCAGAGCAGGTATCGAGTGATACAATACTGCCAAATTACTTCCATGTTTAACTCACTCTTGATTTACATTTTCTAAGAGCTTGTATCTTTTGAAATTTGTGCTGGTAGTCTGAAAAATAAAATGAGAAAATAATGAAAATTAGAACTATTCCTGTTTAATGTTCTAAGGTTACTAATGGATTAATGTTGGACATAATGATTTTACATTTCAAAGATTATTTGCTGCAGTTTCAGAATCAGCCTTTGCTGTTAAGGTTTATCTGTTGTTAGTTTATTTAGTCTGTACCATTAGGCAGTGAAGCCTTCAGTACTATTGTGGAGATCTGATACTTAATTTTGAGGTGGGGTTTTTTTTGTTTGTTTGTTTTCTTTTTGGAATATCAATATTTTCTGCATAATTAGTAAACTAACTCCTTTCAATTCTAATATCTGCTTTTTTCTATTTCTTTTTTTTTTTCACTTTAGGCTATTTTCTGACACACTTTAGTAGCTACCAAGCTGGGTAGACAGTAAAGTTTATGGCAGCTGCAGCTTTCATGAAACAACTTCCTTCAAAGACTGTGGTAAACCTAGATTGTTATAAACAGCTTTTTGGCTCCTTTGACCGATCTGTCTTCTTTTGGAGATATAGCAAGATGCAGGAGATACAAAGCAGATGGATTTATGTAAGGTACACCTGGAAATATTTCCACCTGGAGAGCTTGGGGCTGCTCATAATCCCCAGAGTAAGGACTCCCTCCCCCTTTCATTGAGCCTTCTGCTTTAATGTTAGCACAGATATTTTTATGGTCCATTCCCTTCTATACAAAGGGATGAACAGGAATCAACAACAAGTCTTCCTCAGTTAAATGGATTTCATCAGACACCATAAATTTACTCACAGATTAATGTTTCATGGAAATCATTTTGATTTCAGGAAATTTGGACAAAATGCTGCATCCCAGCTGGCTTGCTTGTGCCAGTGAAACCTTCTAGTGGTCTGATATGCTCTGAGGAGCCTAACAAACAGGGATCATCTTCTCTCTGTGCTGAATACTCTGAGAGCCTCACCTCTGGGTGAATTCTGAGGACTTCCAGGCTATTCCTTCCCACAGCATGGGAAAGGACCTAAGAAGTTTCTAACACCCAATTGTCCTGAGTTGCTCCTAGTAGCAAAGGGGACCGCTGGAGATGGACAAACACATCCTCTTTTCCTCCACATTAAAAAAATAAATTCAAAATGAACGCTTTTCCACATTAAAATATTACACTTAAGTATGTATTTTGTCCACAGGAATCTTTGAAACGTTAAACTTTCATAGCTGGAATAAAGATTTGGGAGAGTTCTAAGTATTCGTGGGTATGGTTCTTGAGAAATAAGATGGTCTCAGCAGTGAGACTGTGATAGTCTCTGCTTTTCACAGGCTGATGTCAGGAACATTCCACTCCCTGATGCCTATTTATAAGGGCCCACAATAAGTATCAGCCATCTTTCAGCTTTCAGGAAACAAGTTGTCTTTTTACAGATGGGAAACTGAGGCCCAAGAAAAATGTCATTTTCAGTGTCATGGCTTCAGAAGGCTTACTGGAAAGACTGGCAATATCTTGATCAGATCTGACTCACAGTACCTTCCACTTACTCTTCCATCCACACTCCAAAAAAAGAAAGACTCCCCCCTTCCATTGAGGATTGTTGCTGGTAAAAGCTGTAAATGAAAGCTTTACTTTCTGCTCTTTACCTTCTTCTTCCATAGCTAATCTGGGGAGGCTTTTAGTGGCTCCATATTCCTATCACTTGAGTCCTGGGCACACAGAAAACCTCTTAGTGTTTTAAGTGGTAAGAGATGGGAGGAAGCTACAACCACAATCTCCCTGTTAGAATGAAGGAATTCTACCTTTAGCCAAGATCTTTTTACCTTTATTTCCAATTCTGGAATATGTATTTCTGGGAAACTTGCCTTGGACTGCAATTAGCTGCAGCTTCTGCTTTTTGGTTCTTTGCCAAGGGGTGAGTCTCTGCTTCCAGCCATGCCTTCAGACCTTAGGCACTAATGTAGCCTGTGTTAAGCTCATGTGTTGTGCCCTCCTGCATCCAGCTCTGTGGCACTGATGCATAGTCAGGTTGAGAGTTCATACATATAACACATGCAAAGCATTTAAAACTGGACTTCTTTTGTCTTTTTGTTGTATTCATAAAAATGTTTGAATGAAGGAACAATAAAAAAAAAAGAGTGGCTTGGTTAAAAAAGAAAAAATAAGTTTATAAAGTTGTTCCAAAACCTCTCTAAGATTCATCAAATAGCCTAATGGCAGAAGATTAGAATAAATGTAAAGACAGCTGAAATTCAGAGATAGTTATAAGATAGAGCCAGATGTATACTTCTATGCATTAAAAAGAATAAAATGCCCATTTTCTTTGCTGGAAAATGTGAGATGGTTTGGTTCTCAGACAGTACCTGATCTGGACTAGCAGTTGGGTTGTGCAGTGGCTTGAAGCAGAGACCTGAACAAAGTACAGCAGATGAGCTGGCTGGGACCCCCTGGAGATTCTGTGACACTAAGACACCTCTGAAACACATCTGTTTGGCTTATCCTGAATGGAGGGTGGGTAAGAATTTTCTTTTTGACTTAAGTTAGAACAATGACTAAAACACCTTTAATTCATCATCCCAAGATGTGCAAGCTACCTGGGTACTTCAGACAGTGAGGAGTAAGGACTCTCTCCAGCCTCTCCCAGATGCAGTTAAACCACTGGGGAGTCAAATTGTTGGAAGAACTGGATTTCTTCTGTGTGTTGATTTCCATCCCCAAAGTGTCAGAACTCACAGGACTCATTGACTGGGGTTTTGGTGCCTGGGTGTCAAACATGCTGAGAGTTGTAATCACATGTGCTACTGCTCTTGCCAATATGGAGCTGCTGGTACCCACCAGTAGAGCTCATGTCACAGGCTTCCCTTTAGTGTCTGTGCTAATAGGATCTCCCTCCTTTAGCTTGCTGTTTGTTTTCATGAAACTTGTAGGAATTTTTCTGTTCAATTGCTGCTGTAGTGCCAGGTTTAATTGACATTGGCTGTTGGGTATCCAAGTTATTAGGAGAGAAAACACTGGCAGCGATGGGCAGGCAAGCAAACATTCGCATACGATGATCACACAAGTCTTGTTTTCTTATGTGTTCTTTTTCCTTTTTCTAAAGCCAAAATGTTTCTGAACTTGGCATGAATTTCTGGAGAGCTGGCCTGAAACTTCAATTTCTTTGTCAAATCAACTATTAAAAGTTTTTCTTCCAGTTCCATCCAGTAGCCTTGGTTACTCTGCAGCACAGACTGGTAAACAGCTTGGTGAAGAGTGGGTCTTTTTTATTCCACCAGCTAGGAATACAGCTCCTGGTACAGTGCAATTCAAACAGCCTTTCCTATCTCAGAATGCAGACAGGGGTATCAAGCAGGTATCTTAGGAGAACAGTGTCAACTTCTGTGCCTCTTGCAATTTTTAAAAAACATTATTATTATTTTATTTAGTTTAAAGAGGCATACAGTTGGGCAAGAGGACAAGGAAGTAAGACAAAGAATTTGTTGAGTTAAAAAACCCAAACTACATCACGATGACAAAAGTATAGTAAAACCAAGATTCTACTTCATTCTTTCTTATAGTATGTGAACTTGATGATACTAAATAGAATAAATGTGGATTCAAGAAAAGGAACTACTGCTTTTGTTCAGTGTTTTGTAAGTCTGCTGTAAGTCTGCTTAATTAATTGCCAAGGAAGGTTACCAAGATTTACACTGCGATAGTTTAAAAGGGCTGGATAATTTAATGACTCATAAGACTTAAGCAATGTGAAAATTCATGCTTCAAAATGTCCATCGATAGCAAACCACTCTTCACTAAGATGTTCTTCCACTTTATAAATATCTAGACTTTGGCTTCTGTAGTAAGGCACAAACTAAAGACAGGATTTCAGGATGAATTGCTGAAAGCAACTTACATAATTCCTGCATATTATGTGCACATAATATATATATACATATCCATACATAATTCCTGCATATTATGTGCACAAGAATTTATTTAGGCTGTGAAGTTTGTCCTACATCTAATATTACCAGAAAGATAAGATTTTATCTTTAATTCAGACATTTAAACATTGTTATTTACATTTTTAGTGTTTTATCAAATTCTGTAAGGGGTCAGTCCAAGTAATCTCATGTATAAAATATATACAGTTCTCTTTTGGAGTACAGTGTTAATTTCATTGGGCCCCAAGAGTTCCAGTTCTCAAAAATAATGATTTGTGTCCTTATTTGACATGAAATAAAAAATGGAACTCTTTTGTAGTGCTTCTCATATAACCAGTTCCAGATGAAATCAGGAATGAAATGAACTTTACCATGTTTCTCCTTTTTATCAACTCCTTAAAACTTTCAGTTCATCTTAAGAGCAGTCAATCTTAAGTAACTTGTTCTTATGCATCCTTAGGTATAACAGACTGCTCAATTCTTCATTTTTCTAAACAGTCTGCTGAACATCTGGCAATTGGTTTTACTATTGTAAAATTGTTTTTGGGGTACTCATGTCAAGCCCTTATGGAATGTGGTTGTCTTTCCTGTAGTAGGTGTTTTGACAAATTACATTCTAATTCTGTGTGTTTTCTAATATTAGCTTGAATCTTTTCTGGAGGAGGCAGTTATTATGGGGACAAGAGCATTTAACTGCAATCTGTAAAATTAGGATAGCAATCATTGGGACTTGTGCTTGCCTCCTCATTTCCTCCTCCTATTAACCAATCTATAACTGAGACAAAGATAAAAGGAGATGAATCTGAGAAGATTAAGAGATCTTTTAAGGTGTCTCAGGATGGGGTGAGGGGAGGTTTCTTCCACTGTGAAACCTGTTGAACTGTCCCAGGTTCCAGGCCAGGTGGCATTCATGGCATATGAAGATAGGGAAGACACATGTCAAGCAGGATAAAAACATGGACAGAAGAGTAACTCAACAGCTATTCGAGATCAATGGTAGTCATATTTTATTGTGACTTTCATAGGAGTATTCCTCTGCCTACATATGTGTCCGACCTTTCTTTTCTGTTCAGAGTGATTGAGTGACAAGTAAATTTCTGCTGTTCCTGGAGATCATGGGAATATATTAAAACTTAATAACTGTTCGTCAGGGGGCAAAACAATATTTGCAATATCACACTACAAGCACCGGCTGCCAGTAGCTTCACTCATACATACTCAGTTTCTCTAGAGAGCCAGTCCATTTCACTGTGTTGTATTCAGAGGAGTGAAATAACTTATCCAGCTCAGATGCTCTAGGACATTTCTTTCTGTTCCTGCCCTCAGAAGGAAGAGATCTTGCATAGCTGTATTAACCTGTCCTGTTTGCTGATTCCAGCTTGAACAAATTTTGAAGTTGGTGCAAGACTCAACCCATCAAAGTCATCTATCTTTGTATCCACACTTATGACTGTGCATTCTAAAGAAGTCTCAGGTCACCGTTCACCAGACCCTCCCACAAGGTCCATTGCATAGAATCATAGAATTGGCTGGGTTGGAAGGGACCTCAGAGATCATCAAGTCCAACCCTTGTTCACCACATCTCCATCTAGGAAAATCCTCCTCAAGTAGGCCTTGGCTCTGGTGCAACAGAGATTTGTCATGGGATCTGTGTTTGCTTCCCTAAGGCTACCTTACATGATCAGTATCTGTGGCAACAAATTATACTTTCTGTGTGTCACAATGAGGACTCTGGAAACCTTTTCTGGCTTAATCTCTTCCAGTAGAAAGGGCACACTTGTTTAATCACAGCATCTCAGGCAGTGACTAGTATTCCCAGCATCAAAGTCCATGACTAGTTATGGATACCAGTTCCATTGACAGCAGCGTCCCACACTGGTGCTGATGTGTGTCCAGGAAGCATCCAGCCTTTCTCACCATCAGTATCTGTTCCTCTGCCTCAACTACCTGCCTCTAGGAAACGTATCTAGTAGTTTTTACCTGACCTCTTTTAATGAGGACGTGGCAGTGTATAAGGACACACCTTTGGATTTGTAAATTATTACATCTTTTTTGACCTTTGCACAGACATCTTTAATTTTCTGCTTCTGAGCTATATAATTACTGTTAAGTAAAGTGCCATTAGAGATGGTTACTTTGTGACCTGAAAGCACATCATCAGCACGCCAGAACATCTGACTTCATTATTCTGTCTCTATCTACACCTTTGTTTCTGTGTAGCTCCCTGAGATCATGGGAATATATCAAACCAAGTAAGTGTCCTTCAAGGAGCAAGACAATATTTGTAAAATATTGAATTCTTTGTCTTTTCACAAAATAGTTTTTTTACTTTATGTAAAAAGCTTGCTGAGATTTCAGCCCTGCTGAACATAAGGAAGGACATTATTTCCTTGCTGTCCTCACTTCCTAAGCAGCTAGAACTAAGTGAAGATCAAATGTTAGACTGCTAATAATTTTCCCAGGTTTCATCTGTCTGACTTACTAATTACACCCTTCAGAGTGGTAGCAGTCAGGTGACTTAAGATTGTCTATGTTTTCAATATTTAATGGGAATTTCTGGAGGTTTGTAGGAGCTTAGTTTTTAATGAAATTCACATAATTTTTACAGTTTTTGATGGTTGTGTCTCTAGAACTTTTCAAGTTGCAGTAGCAGTTTTTGATTGGACATCTAAAAATAGAGAAATTGCTTTGCTGCAATCAGTGTGTGGTTTAAGCTCAAATAGTTGGTGACAAAACCCACAGTATTATTTTGACATGGTTGGCTTTCAACACAAATAGAAAGTAGTCACAGCAACCAACTTTGAAGTAGTTCATAATATTGAGAAATGTTTGTCCTCTGCTTTTTGATCCTAAGAGGTTGGATCAGTTTGTGGCCATGGCACTAGCTGAGCAAAGGGTAACTTTGGAAGGGATTGGACTCATAATTTACTCAGTTTCATTGGTTTACCTGAGGTGGATGAAGCGTTATGCCAAGGAACATAATTTTCAGTGAGGTCTGACAAGAACTTCTTACACTGGAGCTAGACTTTCACTTTGTTACCTTCTCACAGGAAATTCGGTGAGCATTACTTTTTCCAGGAATAACCCAGGTTCCACATTCAGAAGGATTTTTGTTGTGTTTGTACAAAGGCAATATGAAATAAAGTAAAAAAAAGCTACGAGGATGCTATAGCAATACATAGGACTTTGCTATTTGTCACTGCTCTAATCTGATGATATTGACTCTTCACCTATAAAACCTCATGTTCTGCTGACCTAATTTTGCCTGATTCTAGCCCTTTCCCACCCTGCTTCCTTCCAAGGAAGTTCATGCATTCAAGGTGACACAGAACCTTGTGCAACAGCACTCTTGGGACCAGCTGCCATTTTAGTTCCCAAGTATGGGTGTAGTAAGTAAAATGCTTTGTTGCTCTCTTAAAGAGATGATGGTGTTTCAGATAATAAAATGATAATGCAAAAACTAGAGGGAAGAGCTGTCACAACCTAACTGAAAGTTCATTATGCTGCTTATACCACTACTGTAAAACTCTTTATCATGTGTCTGTAAATATGCAAATTAAAAAACCAGAGGTAATTTTCTATTTTATCTGCATGTAAAAAGATTGTGAAATTATCATCTCTTTCATAGTGAAATAACTTTAACCTGCATGGTGACCTTTGAATATGCAAATAACAGAGCTTAGTTGGATGGAATACATTTTGTTAATTGTAAAACGATAAGCAGAGAAATTGTGAAGAAAACAGGAATTCATTTTGAAGTAATCATAGTGGAAGGTTTATGTGATAAGGAAAAAGGAAACATTTTATATTTATGTGCAGGCTCAGAAAAATGATTGTCTACTGGTGTTCAAATCTGTGACTCTGCAGCTGTAATCAAAACCAGCAGGAGAATTTCTAACTTACATCACCAGCAGCAAACTCGGTGAATACATAATGCATGCCCAGAGACTTAAAGAATTTCAATAGCCTCTTAGGTAACAGGGTTTGTTTTTGTTTTTGTTTTTTTTTTCTCAGTTTGTAAGACATCTTTGAAAAAAGCTTAATGCTGTGACCATGACACTGTGTAATATTTAAACATTTTTCTGCAGGTCATAATAATAATTTTCTGAGAATGTAATGAACATAAGGAGAGGATTGGTTGCTCTTAGGCATAGCACAGGTTGGTTTAGCACAAACCTGTCCAGTCTCTTGTCAAGACAGGCATGCTGACTTGCAATTTTGCTGATGCCAAGCCTATACTCACCTCTCTGTGCTTGTCAGCACATGAACTTTTTAAATGACTGTGTCTTGATTTGGTTGTGTCTGTAAAGAGGAGAGTTTTGGATTCACTTTATACCTGGGACCCAACCAGAGAATTCAGTTTGCATCTCCAGGGATCTATAGGGGGAGTCACAAGCAGCTCTATTGTTCAAGGCCTTTTGGAGTGCTCCCATATACAGTACACTCCTAAAAAAATTTCATCCCTGATCTCAAGGGTGTAGGCAGCAGGTGGCAGGACCTGCCGAGTCAAGGGGAACATTGCAAACTCTCACTGTCATTTATAGATGACTTGCAAACACAGGTTTGGAAATAGCTGCTAATAATGCCTACAGAATGCAAAGCTTTTCTCAATAGATAACTTGCTTGAAGGTATAGCTAACAGCTAAGGTAGAATAAGTCTGTGTTCTTGGCCCATTTACTGCTGTCATACTATTCACTGGTAGAGATCCATGACTCGGCATAGCAGGCTTCAGTGTTATTGTAGTAATGATGCTTTTTATGCAGCTTGAGCTCTGCTGGATTATATATAAGAAGGGATAACAAAATCAAATTCAAACAATAAATCTGGGTGAATTCTAATAATGTCTTTTTATAGGCATTTACTTATTTTCATAATTTCCATATGCAAAAATGTAAATTAGAGTCAAATCTTTCTTTCATGTCTCATTTTCTTTCCAGTGTGTATTTAATCTCCATTGAGCTCTACCGTGACCAATTCAGATTTGTTGCTTTGAGACTGCATTGTTTGCTCTTTAATTCTGCTCTGGGAAATCAGAAGATAAAGCCTTTTTCTTTTGTCTCATTGGATCCTGCAAAACTCACTCTTTTTCACAGTAGATCTTTCTGGTTACTGCTTACTATGGAAGTTTTGACAGGAATTTAGACAGACTTGAAATTAAGATTCCAAGGGGCTGCAAGCATGCTATGTTTTGACTACTGCATATGAGTATTTTTAAAGGCTGCAATTTTGCTGTCAGTCAGAAATACATCAAGTGAACAAAATGTGGTTTCTCTGGCTAAAAGTGTGAAGGGTTTTGTCAAGGGACATGGACATTTTTAAAAAGGAAAACCCCTAAAGACAGGGTAAGTCTAAGTGTCTCGAAAGAGTTGATAATAATGTATGTAATTCTTGATGATATTTTGCTGTAAATACTTTTATAACATTCATATATTCCATGCTATAAAGAGAAACCTATTAGGTTGCTGTGTTCCAAGGGATGCAATAAAGGTGTATAGAAGTGGAGGAAATTGAATTCTAACACTTAGGCAAATTATGGACCATTTGTTGAAACTGTCTCTTTTTTGTACCTACTCTGGTACTGGTCAGGATGTTAGTGCAGAAACTTCTGAGCTGCTATCTCACAGGTCACAGCAGTTGACTTTTCTATGATTTTCTAACAAAATCTTCCCTATAGTTTTCATTCCAGAATTCAGTACTTCTGTTGTTTACCTGGTGTTTGTAGGCATCCAGATCATAACAATATCACGAAGGACTTGGGGCAATTTCAGATGTAGGCCAGACACTGCTCTTTTCACTCGTGGAGTGCAACTACCTCTTGACATCAGTTCCTAACTGAAATCAGTGGGAACTGTTTAGCTTACATATTTCCTTCTGAATTAAATCTGTTAGAAATTACAAAAGTATCCAGGCCTTGTGGTTTCTGGCATAGAAGAGCATGTGATTCTGCTTGGAAATTTTCTGCACTTCCACTTGTGTAAGGACTGCAGAGTGAGGTCAGCTCCTGGAAGATCACAACTAACACACACATTGAGTTTGTAGGTGCCAACACTGTTTTGCCTGGATCAGGAACACCAGAAACCATCCTGCCTCTTAAATTGCATAGATGTTCACATTTGAATGTCTGAAAGTTTTGGGGGGCACTATTTAATTTATTATTGCTCTTCAGAATAGCCTTTGCAGGCTGTTCTACTTCACTGAAGTAGAATCCAGCTACCCATCTGCTGCTTTGTGTACTCCTGAGAGTACAAGCAGAGCTATCTGGACAAGAGCAAGCTACAGGGGTTTCAAGTGTTAGGATTCTGCACAGATAATCCTCAGGAATCTTCAATGGAAATTTTATTTGCTGTGCTGGAGAAAGCATTGCTAGATAAATACCTCTGTGTCGTATCTTGTATTTCAGATGCCTTGGCAAAAAAAGGTCATTGCAGAGATGGTTGTGGTGGTGTTTGGATTGCTGCTGGTAGAAAAAAATTATGTACTTTTATTCATTTTTGTGTTGCAAAGATAGAAGTTGGAAACCTGAGCAGCACAGTAACGTGATTCCTTCTGGGTTCTGGGAAGCATTCATGCACCAAAAACTCATTCGTAGCCTGATACTGGTAACAGACACCCCAACAGCAAAGTCGAAGCCTGCGGAGTTCCAAATCTAACAGACTGAATTCACTGTTGGTATCTACTAATTCCTAGACATGGACCAAAGTAGGAGCCTGTCCTAAGAATGTGTGAAAAACTCAGTTCCCTATAGCACCAATTTTCTTTGGGTTTCTACCAGCAACAGGAAAATATGTGAGGGAATCAATTTGTTGTTGCTGTTCCTAGAATGAAGCTGTACTGCTGAAGAGGGAAATGTGAAGTGTCATCTTCCCACACATCTTTGTCTCCTCACTATTCCCAAACACTGCCAGATCTTGTGTGGTTGCTGAATTGGATGATATTCTCATTCATTGCGAAAAAAGAGGGAATATCTTCCTACAGGAAACCAGGGTTAACTTCAGAGAAGTTATGTCCCACCAGTGTGCTCATTTACCTTTTCACAATAGAAGAGATAATTTTACCTCTGCAGCTGCAGTGTTTTTAATGCTTGCCATTCCTAGATATAAAACATAGTCATGTGCTAACATCTCTTGTGATGGAACTGAGAAGCAAACATATTCTTATGCAGAAACACTGTGTTAAAAATGGGAATGGACTATTACAGGAGTTTAATAGAAAAAAATCCTTTATACCACCATATGGTTGTGATATAACAAAAAACATTTTCCTGCCAAGAGATTACGTTACAATGGCAGGCTGCCAGTAGCTTCACTCTTCCTCGTTTCACAATAAAATTATCCAAAAAGGATTCTTTGGCTGAATCAGGCAGTTGCTTTAAATGGATGCTATTGGCTGGTACTCATACATACTCAGTTGCTCTAGAGAGCCAGTCCATTTCACTGTGTTTTATTCAGAAGAGTGGAAATAACTTATCCAGTTTAGATGCTCTAGGACATTTCTTTCTGTTCCTGCCCTTAGAAGGAAGAGATCTTGCATAGCTGTAGCCATCTGCCCTGTTTGCTGATTCCAGCTTGAACAAATTTTGATGTTGGTGCAAAACTCAACCCATCAAAGTCATCTATCTTTGCATCCACACTTATGACTGTGCATTCTAAAGAGGTCTGAGGTTCTCCAGACCCTCCCACAAGGTCCATTTATTCACCACATCTCCATCTAGGAAAATCTTCCTCAAGTAGGCCTTGGCTCTGGTGTAACAGGGATTTGTCATGGGATCTGTGTTTGCTTCCCTAAGGCTACCTTACATGATCAGTATCTGTGGCATCAAATTATACTTTCTGTGTGTCACAATGAGGAGTCTGGAAACCTTTTCTGGCTTAATCTCTTCCAGTAGAAAGGGCAACTTGCTTAATCCCAGGGTCTCAGGTAGTCACTAATATTCCCAGCATCAAAGTGCATGACTAGCTATAGATACATGGTTCACTGTTAGTGGGCTGGAAGATCCACTGTGAAAAAGAGTAGAGTGATGCTACATAGAAAGATAATTATAAGATCACACTTTGTCAAAATCAGAGAAGTTTTAGGCTGAGAGGCACAACACCCTGTCCTTTGCGTAATTAATTACTGTCAGAAAGGGATTTATGAACTATTTGCAGGCAGTCTCATGTTTACCTGAATGTAAGGGCTTGGTCAATACTCTGTTGTAGCCGTAGGTCAGCATGAATAAGAACCTGCCTACTATTGACTTTGGTGGAACTTTTGTCTGGTGGATTGGGATGATTCTAGAAGAGCCTGACTATGCAGCTGTGTTTGTGCTCTGTATATGAATCTACCCTACCCTCTGTTGTCTCCATCTCACCATGACTGAAAATGTGATGATAGACAAATTGAAAACTTGCTGAATCACTTGGTTTTCAGGCAAGCTATGGTGCATAGAAGAAGTTTTTATCTTGTAAAAAACTCCCAAAGGAAAATAGGGGCCTTACATCACATTTAAGTACCTTAAAAATTTTTTCTTGAGACTCAGACCTGATTCTAAACCAGTGACGTACATTTTTTTTTCTTCCTCTCCCCACAAGCGAGCCTGAAAGTGCAAGTAAATCATATTTGAATGCAGTCAGAGCCCAGAGTGGATGAGGCCAAAGAGGTCTTATTAAGGGAATACAGAGAAGTGGGGAAAGCACTGGAAAACTGGCAGAGCTGACCTCTTCTGTCTTCTATTTTGGCAAGGGGCAAGGAGTTCACCTCCTTTGGGTCAGTCTTCCACTCTGGCTTCTCATCAGTGTTTCATAATCTCATGTTCCAGTTGCAAGTTGCTTTTTTGGATAGACTTGTCCCATTTGAAACACAAAGGGGGTCCTGCCACTGCAGTTTGTCCTTCCTGGGAAAATTTCCAAGCACAAGTAAATCTGAAGAGTTTTGAGCTCTTCTGGTCTGTTGTGCACTAAAAAAAGATATCATTGGATAATTCTCCTTTCATATTGTAGGAGTCAGCAACAGAGAAAAGAGGGTTTCAATAATCAGTTATGAACCACCAAATGCAAATCTAATTTTTTCACAGTTAAAGATAGAAACAGTTCTCTGATCTTGCTTTTTAGAGTCAGGTTATGTGGTTGTCATTCATCAGGCAGTTAGGGAACACAGCTGAGTTAATGCAACAACACACTGTGCATCTCTTTTTCCTGCTTCTTCTGCTTTGTTTCCTGCTGAATTAGTAAATTTACTCAAAGAGCTACTGACTGCAATCAGGTGAGCCCCATGAGCAGTAAGAAGAGAAGGAAAGGGAGGAGCCTAATTAATAGCCAGCTGGGAGGGTGAAAATTCTTCCTGTTATAAGCCAATTGGATTAAGTCACATACTTTTGTGTCTGTAGTCTTGGTCTCAGATACTGGATGTGACGTGGAGTTCCCTGCCATGGTAAGAATATTTTCTGCTTTCCTGTGTTGATGATAAAGTTGTGAATTCAGGAGCTGGTTATTTTGAAGTTTTACTACATCTTTGATCAGGACAGACTCAGAAGGTACAGAGATGCTGTTAGTCACATGTGCAGTCTCACAGAGAGGAGAAAGGGGTGACAAAGGAGTAGTTCACTACCTGCTAAGTTAGCTGCTTCAGGAGTGTTTATTGATATCTTGAAGGCAGCAGAGAATAAGATGCCTGCTTCTAATGCCACTGCCCTGCTTGAGTCTGTCCTGAAGGTTTCCCCATCACAGGAGAGCTGTCTGGAGTATGATAAGCAGGGCTGGTGTATCCTACCAGGTCTGAAACATTGAAGGTGTATGGTGTGAAGAAGTGCATGGCACCTCAGGGCTGTGCAAAATTGAGCTGAAGCTGTTCCAGGCACTATCAATTATAGTAGCCCCAGAGCTAACAAAGCCTCCTGCCTGCCCTGGAGTAAGCTGCATGTGCATGTCCCACTTCTAAATGTCCCAGCAGCTTTCTTCACTCCCTGCTTTCCTCCCACAGCCCATGGCCTTCTTCTAAGTGTGTATTTGAGCAAAGTGTTTCTAAACAACATCCAGTATATCTGAAATGAAGCTAAACATTTGAAAAAGACATGGTCTGTCACTGTATCCTTGAATTGTGCAGATAGAGGGCCTGGCTAAATATTCTTGTACATAGCTGAGTTGAACCTTCCTATGGTGTTGGCTCTTTTCCCACATCCCTTGTGGCTATTTGCTTCTCCTAACAAAGCAGTATCTCAATTCACAGTGAAACTGGCTTCAACCAGGATAATGGTGCTCATGCATCATTTTCTGTTCTTAACTGGTGTTCCCAAGCGCTGTGAGATACACAGTGGGAAGGCAGTGATGCTTGGGCTCTATTAACTTTTATTTCTAGCTTTCATTTAGCTTCAGGTCCATCTTTCAGAAATTACTAAGTGATAAGGAATCCTTGTCCCTAAGGCTTTTTAGAACAAGGTTGTGTAGGAGCAAGGTAAGAGTAGCCTCTCAGGATACAGGTGGAAGGTAGAAAGGAATTGTAAGTTCTGTAGGTTGCCATTATGACTCAGTAAAGGAGTTGCTTTTTTTTTTTTTCCCCCTTCTTTTTTTTACTTAATCACTTGTAAGGGGGTAAGATGCTATTTTCCATTAACCTGTTCAGCAGTGACTAATTCTAGAACAAATCTTTTCATGCTCTAATTTGAGTATAACATTTAGTATTGTCTTTGCTGCTGCTTAGGCCTATGATCTTGCAAGGTGCTTATAATAGCTGTTTGGCTAAATCTTCAATTGTGCTGTGAAAGTGAGGAGTGTGTGTTCTGGGGCTGCGTTGCTTTTGTTCTGGGCTTTTGGGGTTTTTTCCCCTTGGCAGTGGAAGGGTACTATAAATCTGAGGTAAGGAAGTAGCACATGCACCAAACAGTTGTTTGATGACAATAAAATAAGCCTAAAGCATATAAATAGAAAGCTGCACAATAGAAATTAGATTATAGGAGGCTAGGCAGTGTAAAATTCTGAAAGTGGAGTGCTTATGGTGCCTCAAAACTCAAAGGACATATTTTATGCTTTGTCTCGGTTATGCTATCTTAAAAATCCAAGAGTGGCTCACAGGCTTCACACCTTTTCTTTTAAGACCTAACAGTGCTATGGGAGAAATGGTGGTTTTTCTACTTCAGGGTTATTTCTAGTTCCTATTAGTAACTAGAATCTCAGTGCAGCACAGTGATGTTGGTCTTCCAAAAAGGTTTGTATGTTGTGTTATGTGAATAGTTGGTGCTACTGCACATCTGTTGAGACCACAGTGACAGACTCCCTGAACTGCAAAATGGAAATCTGATGAAATTTGTTATTGGAAATACTTCCATAGAAAAGCCACTTTGAAAACTAGCTTAGGAGCATTCAGTTCCTGTGCTGTTTCCACAGAGTTCCCATTTTCTTCCATTTTCTGTGCTTTAAAAAGAACCTTGGCTGCAGAGCTAGGTAGAAGAACAACTTGATATAAGAAAGTTCTGCCTGGGATGACTTGTATGGAGGTAGATGCAGAAACATTTGGTGCAAATTAAAATATGATCAGTTAAAGGTTTTCTAAAGGAGGTGTCAGACTTGCTCAGTTCAATTGATTCAAACTAAGAGGCTTCATGTAAGCTATCCCATCTATGGAAATAGAGCTTTAAAACACAAGTGTACTGCCTTAAAGTTTTTTCTGGAAGTAACAGTCCTGTTAAGGAAAATTGCTGCAAAAATCTTTCCTGTTCTTGTTCACTTTCAAAGGATATTCTTTCTCACATCCAGCTGATGAAGTGAAGGGAAAGACTAATTTTTGGACTATGTTATTGGGAACTGTGTTACATGGTATTTTCTGAGGGATTGCTCTGTGGCATTAAAGGACCACAGTAAACCTCCAAGAGGTGAGAATAAAGCCTTTTTAAAGTCTAGTTTTATGATGTTGATTTTCTCCAGGCCAGCCCACTTCTTGTATTTCACTCCCTCTTTCCGCAGTGGAAAAATTGATGTAGCTGGCCTTTTTTAATAAGGAAATGGCCTTGAAATCATCTGATGGGAATAGTGTTGAGGTAACACACTTGGGAGAAAATAAAGAGCCTGTTTGAAACTTTCTTCTTGTCCAGTTATGAATCCTTTTGAGAGCCCTAGAAAATCATATCTTAACAGATTAAATCTTCATTTCAAGTGGCTACAGATTGGCTACTGTGGTACATGGGCTGCAGGCAGAGAGTGAGGGTTCAATGTCTTCTCCAGGAGTAGCTGAGTCTCACAGTCTGTTCCTTCATTATAGTGTGTGTAGGCTAAGCTTGCTAGACAGCCCTTTTATTTTAAGAGTTTTGATGCTTACACATTAACTCAGCCTTGCTGAGTGTAATATACAGCTATCATTTAATTTTCCAGCCTTTAAAAAGTCACTTAAGTTTATTGTCTTTTGGTATAAGGTGTCTCATTCTTCTTATATTTCAAAGGGATTGTCCCACTGCAAATCTTTCTTTTGCACCTGCATGCTTATTGTGAGTTACACTTACTGCTGATTTTAATTATTTTTTACCTGTGAGGTTTTTGGGGCATTGTCTTTGCTACTACAGTGAGGCCCAGAGTCTTCCTGTGCAGGAATTAATGTTTATAATGAAATTGAAAGTCAGCATAAGTAAAACCATAATTGTATCTGAATCCTGTGGAAAAGAACCCAGTGCCTTGAGTCATATTAGCTTTTAGTTCTCAGCACTGATCATTAGAATAATGGTATCAAAATCTGAACCTCAGGTGCATGGATCTGTCAGAAGTGCAGGTTCTAGGATATGTTAATGGAGGTTTTAAAGTGTCTTTAGTCCACTGCATTTGTGTGTGCCTGTTTCTCTTATCTAAAATTGCCTACTTGCTGATTTACTTGGGCTTCTCTCCTGAACATCTTTGACATATTTTTGCAACAATCATTGGTCCATTTTCAGCAGTTGTGGTGAGTCTTAATTGGTCTCTGTTTGCAGCCATGATATCTCTGCCTTGTTAGACATATCCAAGGAAACTGCCTGCCTCTGTACTTTAGGTTTCCCCACATTATTTGTTCCTTCCCATTGGTTCTAATACTTGAAAAATGGTATTAGGGAGCAAGGTGTAGGGAAAAAAATAAATACTGCAAAATATAATGGTATAGAATTGGGATCAAGATTTTGTAGGAGGCATGTGTGTTTTCTCTGTGCATGTCATAAAGATTATTGTAATAAATGCTCTTCAAATATTCAAAAGAACCTTGCACTTTTATTGTAGTATTCACAGAAATCACAAAGTTAGGAGTTGGAAGGGATCTTGAAAAGTCATTGAGCCCAACTCCCCTGCTAGAGCAGGGTCACCTATAGGAGGTCATGTAGGAATGCATCCAAGGAGGTATTGAATGTCTCCAGAGAAGGAGACATGTCTCACTCTACAGCCTCCTTGGGCAGCCTGTTCCAGTGCTCTGTGACCCTTAAAGTAAAAAAAATTGTCCTCATTTTTAAATGGAACCTCCTGTGCTCAAGTTTATGTCCATTGCCTCTTGTCCTTTCATTGGAGACAATTGAGCAGAGCCTGGCACCATCCTCCTGGCTCTTTCCCTTCACATATTTATAAATATTAATGAGGTCACCCCTCACTCTCCTCTTCCCTAAGCTGAAGAGACCCAGGTCCCTCAGCCTTTCTTCATAAAGATGCTTTTCAACTCTCTTAATCATCTCGGAGGCCTGCACTGGACTCTTTCAAGAAGTTCCCTGTCATTCTGTATCATAAAAGGTTTTGTCCTTGTTCTGTGTGTGTGCCATCAGACTCTACAGGGTTACAGAGTATTGGGCTGTAAATAAATACATCCATTGCAATCAGCTCTGGCTTCTTCAAAGCGTATTGTTATCCTTTGAAACCAATCTTAGTATGAATTGATAGTGGTATAAGAGAGCCTGGACTCTAGACTGGTTGGTTTAAACTTTAAGGAATATAATTCAAAGAAAATACAGCAGGACAATCTTAGTTTTATTATCTGATTTCATGATAAAATTCTGCAAAATCACTGCTTGATTTGTCTGAATGTTTGTGGATAGCTCCAACGTGGCATCTATTGGTCACTTAAGGCTTTCCAAGCATCCCTTTATAACCACCACTATCTTTTGATTCCATTAATTCTTGTCACCTTTCTCAAGCCTATGCACCGCACATTGTAAAAGTTGCAAAAATTTACATAACACAGTGGCAAGTGTATTTGTCCTTCTAGAACAGACTCCACTGCAGCAAAAGTACATTGTAGTGTAGAAATCACCATAGTAACTACTCATTTCTTATTGATTAGATGGATGAAATTTCTCATAATATACAAGCAGAGTAACTGCTGGCATGTGGCTTCAGGCTACCCCTGTGGCAACTCTTATGCATTCTCTCCTTTTTTTCCATGTAAGAGTTTTTTTTAATGAATTAATATTCCTTGGATTAGATCACAATATAGTCTTTTCTTCCACAATGGAGCTTAAATTTTAAGTAAAACATGATATGCAGCTCACAAGGCAGAATATTAAGTAATTGGCTTGTTATTGCATCAGGACAATGAGATTTCACCTCACCCTGAAACCTGGAAGTAGAAAGGTGAGGGAAAGAAGAAAGTATTCTCCCTTTCCCCATTACTCTGGGACGATTGGCCTTTAATGAATAAACCAGTATTCTAGTTTGGCTGTTGTGATAAATCTTTTTGGAAGGTGCTTTTTAAACCATTAGAACTGATTGAGAAAATGAGTCCTGGTTTTGTTTCTCTAGTAATACAATACAGGCTCTGTAATGATCTTCAGCAGTGGCATTGTGAATGCTTACTGAAAGCAGGATTAGGGCTCCAGTGACTAATGGTGTCAGACAGCTGTCTTGTTTCATGTACTTGGTTGCTGAACATTCTATTGTGTCTTGCAGTCCTGAAGGATGCTCCAGCAAGACTACCAAGACTGTTGTGAAAGCTCAGCTTTTTGTGGATTCTATTGGGAGAATTTGTGAGGAACTATTAGGAAGGGTGCTAGATAAAATTAAGCCAAGTGCGTTCTTCAAATGTGAAGCAGCAGTTTATTCACAAATATAAACCAAAAGAACATCAAGACTCAACCAGTTTTGTTTGGTTTGTTTTTTTGAGGTTTTTTTAATACTGTAAATCTGTTCTAATGCTATTTTGGAGTCTTCTGTGGGGTCTAGGTGTTGGCTGGGATTATATATCTCCTGTGTGATTATTTCAGGATGATATTAGTTATGTGTGTAGTAGACTGAAGATTTTGGAGCAGTTTTCAGTTCAGATCTTTGAAGCAGCTATCACAGATGCTATACAGGCCAGTTTTATTTGGCTTGGAGGCCTTTTGCCCAGCTTAAAATGAAAAAATGCTGGATTAGGGAGTCACATTGTACCACCATTCAGCTCCCCCTATTTTTACATACAATCTGACAGTCTCGTGTCATACTTTGTCTGACCATTTTTGAAGGAGGTATTAATCCACAGGGCTCCCAGAAATGATTCTGCTGTTTTGGTAAGCTAGTTCTTCACAGAAAGACTGCTTAGGAAAACCCTCTCTCTGTAGAAGGCTACAAACAACTGGAGCAAACTCTGGCAGTGGTAGATACCTTCTGTCTTCAGCAGAAAGAAATGGGTTTGACTGCTCTTAATCTTTGGCCTGAATTCTTGTGTGCTTTTTTGAAGACTTTCACCAGCAGCCATGGGAAGATCAGTGTTCTGTCTGTGGTGTCTGTGTACTGAGATCTACATGGTGAGCTCAAAAAGCAGCCAGAAATGGAGGCAGGAAAAGAACAGCAGTACTTAAGGGATGAGGTAAGAGTTTAGGTTGATAAATTAAGTTTTTAATACAGCTGCATTGCTTTCCACTTCACCACTTTATCTAAATCTAAAGGGAAAAGACAGGACCCAAATGAGTTCAAATTAAGCAAAGTTTGCATAGAGCTTTTTAGTCACCTGCCTGCCAGACCCAGGACTGCTGGAGTTCCTGTATTAGCAGCTTGCTGGAGATTGTTGGAGTGGAACTGGCTGACAAGAACTCTACCAGTGCTGCACTGAAGGGCCAGAGAAGATCTTTGGAACACAGCTCGTGTGTTGTTTTCTCTGTCATTAATGTCTATTCCATTAGGAGTCTTCATCACTGTATTTCACTGCTGATGCATTGAGCTTCTTGTACTTCAGCTATCATGAGCTCTCTTTATTACTTCACTATTACATGTTAGGAGCTACCTATTTTCCTTCCTCAGAAAAGGAACAATAGGGTTCCTACATCATAAAACAGCATGGAAAAAGTATAGAGAACTGAACTCAAAGGCCAGAGGGCTAGGGACTCTCCAACCTGATGATTTCAAGGCTTGCCTATTTTCTATTGACAGAGAAACAGCTTTGTGTGATTTTAGGTGCTAGTGTTCTGTTCTAATGCTCTTTCTGTATGGGGACATAGTGAGCAAGCATCTTTCAACCTGCGTGGGAAGAATGTATTCCAGGGACCTTAAAAAGATGGGGGTTTTTTATTGTTTTTTTTTCTTTTTTAAAATTGCTACACTGCCCACAGTATCATATGCTTAATATTTATAGCTCTAAGCTTTTATGTATTTGTAATCTTGAGGTATTTCTGTAGGTGTTTTGCAGACATTTGCAGAATGTTTTCATCTCCAATCTTGCACACAGTAACAGTAATAAAAGCTGTATGTATGTATTAGGCATTGCCAGGTGTGTATGGCCATGTGAAGGCACATATGTATTTGTGTGCATCTGTAAAATACATCCTGTGTGCAGGTATCAAACACATCCCCTCTGGGATTAAGCTGTGACTTGTATAGTTGGATGCAAAGATACTGAAAAAAGAAAAACCTGCTCAGAATAGAGTGGAATTAACTACAGTTGCAGTGAGTTTTCAAAACAATGGCTGCAGTCAGAATCTGGTCTAAGTAATTAATTTACGAAGGATGGAAAGGAAAAGCAGCATGTGGAAGATTTAATTAATGGGAACATATAACAGTCAACTCTCACATAATAAATTGGCAGCTATGCCTGAGGTAACTGCCTTTTATTTGAAAAAAATACAGTTGAATTTTTAAAAAGTAATTGCACATTTTCTTCCATTTCCACATGGTTGCAGAGAACATAGTACAGTACAAATACCAATAGGAATGCAATAAAATCACGGTTGTTGCTCTCCTTTTTTTTTTTCTTAAAAAAAGCTCTGGGCTATGATCTTATTTGAGCCAATGTCCAAAGGAAAGGAGGAATAAATTTTAGCTCAGGAAAAGACAAGTGGTAAAACATTTTAGTGAGGTTTAATATGGAATAATCTAAAAGGACAAGGCAGGAACAACCAGAATAAATAACAGTAACTGGCTAGGTATCTGTTTGCAGAAGAGATTTAGTAATGTAATTCTCCTGACTCAAGTAAATAATGGTTAAGATAAATGTTCTGAAATACTTCCATTTTGAAGGCTTGAATTTTCCATGTCTGAAAGTTTACTGCAGGTTTTCTTGAACAGCAAGCATGACATCAGTGTTCTTGCTATATGCCACAGACCCTGACAGATCTTCCAGAAAACCTATTTTGCTGCTTGCCTGGTGCAAAGCTCTGGAAGGCTGCAGGGTGACACAGGGGCTCCCAACACCCAGCTGCTGATTCAGCTCTCTCAGCTTGATGGAAAAATAGCTGTATCCCCCCAGTTCTCAAAAACTGTAGGAAAAAAAGGGGGAGAGGGCTTGTGACCAGGGGTTGCTGCTGTGACCAAGCATGGAAGGTACCAGACCTGTCAATGGCCATTTCCAGGCTTCTCAGTGAAGGAGAAGGAAGCTTGTCGCATTCCTGCTGCTACCTGGGGCATCTACCTCTGCACCCAGCAGCAGAGGTATCATTGAAATGCTGTGTTTGTCTTTTTTGGGTTTTCTTCTGTTTTTAAGCCACCTGTTTGTTGTCAGCCCTGACAGTGGGGAGGCAGAGGGCAGTCCATATCTATTCTTTCCGAAGTGTGAGGGAGGCTCTAGCCTGTGTGTCTGTGAGGGAATGGCACAGAGCAGTAACAACCTATCACTGGAGTGAGTCGTACTCGCAGTAAAGCTGATTAGAAGCTTTACTACTGTTTAAAATGGAACAGCTTGAAGACCAGGAAATACAGTAAAATATTCCTACTGTAAGTAGGCTCTGTATTGCTGACTCCAGGGGATCTCACGTTTGCTGGAGGCTGAGCCTGGTAAGCAGTCTGTTGCTTGACTAAGCCATTTAAGTAGACAGCAAGTTTTAAAAAGTACATCCTGCAATTTTTGTGCTGATGAATTTAGAATATTAGAATGATTTAGGATGATATTCTAGCGAGCTCACTACACTCCAAATTAATTAGCAAGGATCCTTTTAACAGGATAATTGCTGTACCACCAAGTGGTAAACTCAAAATGAATGCGAGTAGGTCCTGGCTTGCATCAAAAAGGAAGAGATGTGTTGCAGTTCCACCAGCTGATTCTAAATTCACCAAAATGTGAAAGGCTTTAGATAGCACAGCTGGTCAGCAGTAGCACTCTGGCTGTTTTACTTCTACACTTGGATTAAAATCCCAAGTGAAGTTGCATTCCACTATCCATATGTCTACCTCACAATGCCGTGGCAAATGGGGATTGACATTTTTTTGAATTTCTGCTGGAAAAAGGCACAAAACAAGAAGAGCAGGAGGTGTTGCACATTGCTAATGAAGTATAAATGTTAGAAAGGGCTGTGAAATATGAGACTTCCTGTCTTACTGGTTGTGCATTTTCTTCATTCATAATGGAAGGGCCTGATCCTGCACAGAGCAGTAAGAGCTCACAAATTTACACAGGTTCATGTGTTCAGGGGTTGTAGGTTTTAAATAGATTAATCTTTCCAAGAATAAACATGACATTCCTTACCAGAGTATGAATAAATAAGCATATGTCTGCTGCACTGTTCAAACACTTTTGTGTATCACCCAGACCAAATTCTGTCTTCTGGTAGCGAGGCTTTAGGAAATAAGGTTAATGAGGGACTTTTAATAAGGGAAGTTACCTTAATTAGGTCACTTGGTATTTACTAGATTTTTCAGATTTTTTTTCTTTTCAGCACTCTTCTAGAATGGATGCAGAAATTCATAAAAGCACCTGCCATTTTCTGTGAGAATGATTTTTAGGCGGACTTTCAAAAATCATTTATCTTACTTTCTGCTTCCATAAGCTAAGCCCAGCAGAGGCAATGGACCAATACTGATATAAAGTGTGTTTGTGGGAGAAATAAATTGGCCCTTTGTTATTCACTCCAAATGTCAAAGTAGTAGTAAGTGAATAATTATTAGCCATTTCTTAAAAATGCATCTTGACACTCAACAGACCAGACAGTCTCTCAGGTTATTTCATGGGACCTTGTGGTGCTTTATAAAATGTGAAGCTTGAGTCTGGAGCCTTTTGTCTACGTTGCCTTGTCAGACTTGGGCAGCATCATTCTCCTTTCTAGTTAGATTCTGTGGAGTCAGGCCACTTTTAAGAAATCATTTAAAATGGAGACATTATAAAAACTTGTCTCAACGGCAAGCACAATGAAACCAAGAAAAAAAAGTCTCTACAAATACTTTGCAGTTGGTTTTCTTGTGTTATAACTGGTAGAAATAGAAGGGCTAGCACCTCAGTATAAAACAGCTGTGACAAATGCAGTTGTATTCTAACTGTGGGGCTGCTCTTTATCTATTTTCTTTATTTGTAAGGCTTAGATTATTCAGACCGTGCAGGTCCTAAGATGCAGCCTCGTGTATGCAGTTTCATGGTGTTTCATAGTTCCTAACTGAATCCAGCCAAGGTTGAGGTAACATTTGAAGACTCAAATTTTTTGAATGAAACAATATTCAGATGTCACAGTCACAGGAGAAATCTGTCATTCCCCTTCACTTGGACATCCACATGCTGCTGAGGTTGTGCCCATACACACCTTGTTGGTGTGTATGCCCAGCCTTTCAAGTAGAGCTAAATGCTTCCCTACTTCCCGTACAGGAGAGGCTTGTCCTCTATTTGAATTTATGTGAGTACATATGTTAGCACAGTACCTCCAAAGATAATAACCAACTTTGTTAGTGTGCCAAACGTTCCTTGCTACTAAAAACTATGGCTACAAAATCCCTGTGTATAATATGAGAGAACTAGTTAAAACTGATCATACAAATGGATTTTTAAAATGTCCCATTTCTATGAATTTGTTTCACAAAATTTCCCCTGCAGTTTAGGAGAAAATATCTTCATGGAAGAGTTGACTTAGGCAGTCAAGGTGTGTTTGATCATAGAAATAGGCTAAGCCCTTCTGAAGAAGCTGTGGGAAATGCAACCTTCTAAATCAGTAACTGTGCTCACTGATCCTCTGATGGAGCTTGGGTTTCCTCTTTTGGAGGAAAAGCAACAAACTCTTTCATTTCATTATCTTGGTCAAGGGTAGCACGGGTAGCATGAGTACTGGCTTCATAAGGCTCACACGGGCAACAGTTAACTTCTCCTTTCCTGCTCTTCAGCAGAATGGTAGCACGGAAGTCTAATGTGATCACTGCCAAACGATACAATTGTAGAGTCACAACTAAGATATTTTTAGCTGTAAAAAACACCAGCATCTGGTTGAATATTCTGAAGTGGCCCATCAAGATTGAACGCACGATGAAGAAGGGTCCATCCTGTATGAAAAGACTGACCCCAATGTTCCACAGTTCTGCACTGTACCTGCACAGCAGCAGGCTGGGGATCCGCCTCATCGATGCAGTTGGTTTGCAGCCAATATGCTGTACTGGAAATAAAACAGTTATGTTAAAACTCTCTAAAATTGAGCCACGGTTGGCCTAAAGGGCAATTTATAATCCAGGCTGCCCTGGATTATAAATGTGTTCAATTGTCAACATTGCAATATAAAGCATATCCTATTTCTGGGCTCTGTTCCAGCAAAACACACTAAACTCATGTTATGCAGGCACTTACATGGTCTGCTGGAAAGGACTAAAAACCACTTTTCTGTCCCACCAAGCTATTGGTATTTATATACTTTTAAAACAAAAGGCAGAAATAGTTGACCTAATCTTTCTGTAGGAACTTCCCCAGACACTTTTCTGTTAAATCAACATGCTGGGCTAATATGTATATTTAAGAAAGAAAAACAACAATGCAGAATTCAATTTGTCCCAGATAGCTGTTGTCTTTTTCATATACCACAGTAAGAATGAGCCATGGCAGTGTAGGGTCATATCAAGCATTATGGATGGGAAGAAATCATTCTCATGGCTTGCCATGTAAGCCTTGAACCACATTTACTCTTTCTATTAGCCTTTGGGGAATGAAATTGTGTTCAACTGTTGGAACTCTGGTATGGATGGGTTCCCCTGGGTTATAAAAGTGTCGGTGGGATACAATGCTTGTTGTGGTGTGGCATCTAGAGAAGGATCATCAAAATGCTTTGTGTGTGGTAAATACAGCTGCCTCTTATGAAAATGCATATAGCTAAAAGGTCCTTTCCAACTCAGATGATTCTATGATTCTGTAACCTATCGATCAAGCAGTAGGATTTCATTAGTTTAAAAACCATAGCTACTGCAATGCAGTAACAACTGCAAAACATTTCCTCTCACCAAAATAATTCTATTGTTTGAGTCAGTGCTGGGGGGGAAAAAAAAGGTTGAGACTCGAGTGGAAAATGAGTTGCAGAGTGTAAAAAATTGCTGAATCCATTAGGCAAAGCTTCAGGGCAGCAGCTAAATTTTAATACATTTTTGTGCTGTTGCTGTTTTCTCCTAACTGTATTTCTGTAGTCCAATAAAAAGTGCCTAAAAATTTCAATTTTATGTTGTGTCTGTGTAAGTGAAGAATTCTCATTGTTGAATAAAAAGTGCTGCCTGTGCAAATCGATACTATTACCTAAAATAATCTGTACCCATAGTAAATTCCAGGGCAATTTTGTGTTCAATAACTTAAATTTTAACTGATGAATATAATTAAGCAGAAAAGCAATAGAGAAAAAAAATCGCAACACAACAGGTTAGTTCTTTGTAGTTAATGGTATGATTGTTTAAGCACTGTTTGAATTTATTTGGGTGGTGGTGATGTGTAGGGGAGGTGTTTTTTGTTGGTGAGTTGTTTGTTGTTTTTTTTTTAAACTCTGAGTGCTGTGCATCTTTAATAGAATAAATTGTACCAGCCACAGGAATTTTAGCTGTGATAAATCTGAAATGCCATTGCATCAGTTTTTTCAGGAGGTGACTGCTGAACTGAAATGCAGGAAAATTTTCAACAGTGTTGAAAACAAAGCCTTGTGCTCTCCATGAAAAAAAAGCCAATGAAAAATTCCTCAATTTTTCAGTAATCTCTTATTAATTTATTATTTTAATCAGTGTGTCAACCTAGTCATCGATTTTATATAAGATGCTAGTAGGGATAATGACATCTTTGAACTGGTATAGCTGAATCACAAACTCATGAGGATTGTTGGCCACAATAGTTGAAAAATATGATGACCAAGGTGGCTTTCATTATTCTTCTGGGGTGTAGAGGAAGCCCTTTTTGTCTAGGGACAAATATCAGCCTGAGCTGGCTGAATGTTTGGCATTCTAGTTTGAGATGCTGGGTGTACATTCCCAACACTGTATGGTCCTTTAGGTTCCACATAAGTAGGTAATTTCTCCCACAATACTCATTTCTGAGTTCTTGGCTGTGCTGTTTTCTGTGGTTAACAACAGCCCATCTCTCCCCAGGATCTAGAAACCTTCTCAGATTGGAGACATGATAGAATACAAGACCTGTTTTGCCTTGAGAGTTCAGAGTGAAGTTTAAGGGAGTATCAGGCCACAAGAGCAGATGCTCCAATACAATATTGCAATTCCATTTTTTTCTAGAAGTAGAGAGTTTAACAAGGAGATTAGAGGTTACCCAGAAACAAGTGGTTCCTCAAAAGAAACCAGAATGGGCTTTCTTCAGAAACCTTACGAATTGTTTTCCACCTGAAGCCCTTGGTGCAGCCTGTAGCACGTGCAAAGCCACAACACACCCCAGCAAAAACTTAGAGCATTTGTTCTCTTTTCTTGTGCAAGCACTAACCTGCAAGATCAAGTGGAAACTGTAACATACTCCAGGTCCATACAGCAAGAATTGCATTTATGAGAGTATAACTCTTCCTGTAGGGGAGCAAGAAAGTGACAACAGTGAAAATGCAGTTTCCTTACATGATAACAAAAATGTTTCCTGTAGTATTTGGAATGTCATTTAAAGGGTAGTTGAACACAACAGTGATTGATTAATGCATGCTCTCGAGATGCAAGTCTAAGGAAAACAGAGACACCCCTTGGTATAGAATTTTTGCTGTTCAGGTCATGTGTTCCAGCTGTGTAATTACACTGAATATCTGATGGTAACGTTTTAATGATAAGCATATGGAAATAGACACTCTGGCTCAAAGAGGAGATATCTTTAACCTTGTAGTGATTACACATTCCTTGCAAGCCTGAAGCTTCTCTGCCAAGTGGGAAGGTTCCCTTTTCTTGCTGCAAAACCTTTTCTTTGATATTTAAAGAAAGGGAAGTTTGTAAGAGAGGATGAACCTCTTCTGTGATTCTTTTTCTTTATGATGGATGTTCACAGCTCATCTGTCAGAGCTGTGAGTGGTAGATGGGCTTTCTTTGTCTAGAACAGATCACAATGTTGGAAATTCACACCTGACTATGCCATACCCTTTTTTCTTATCTTGCTTGGATAATGAATCACTAAAGCAAACTTTAGTTGCTTCCTTGCCCTTCTAAATAATTCATTAACCTGAAAGAGGCTTGCTGTGTGCCCAGAGTTTCAGCTCCTGTAGCTGTAGGAACTGACACTGCCTGATGGTTTTCTACATGTTTGGCTCTTGGTACACTTTAATTTTGATGGATGCAACGTGCTTCACTGCTGGCAACAGATGAATGATCCCTAATAAAGCTCACAGGACTGGTAGGTCTGCTACAGAGAGAAAGGTGAGAGTAGGAAAACAACCCTTGAATGTAGCCTCCTGTTGTCTGTGGGAAATACAGATCCATGAGGCTGAACACTGCAGATTGCACAAACAAATCTTCAAACACGACAATTATCCTTCCCTCTGCAAATGATTTATGTTAACAAAATAGTCCTTACCGAACCTCTTCGATGTCCAAGGTTTCACTAGCAAATTCAAGTATGTCTGCTGCTGTTCCCACAAACATGAGAAGCAGCTGAGACAATTGATCCCGGGTGATTTCAACTCCAATGGGGAGAAGCCATCTCCCAACTACGAGTAGCAGCAGAAAAGTCTGGTGGAGGGCCAGCGTCCATACAGTCTCACAGATTGTGGAGAGCTGATTGACAAAGACTTTAGCCTGTTTAAATAACAATAACATACTGTATTTACAGGAGACTGGCATTTCAAGTACCTTCAGAGACTCTATTCATCCCTGAGCCTTCTTTTGTTCTCTTTCATTGTATTAGGGTAAATAATTTCTACATGACATGCAAAATTTGAAAAACAAGAAAAAAATTAAACCATGAATACAAATTTCAGGTAACGAATAGCAAGTTTTTTCTGTGTATACTACTCCTGATTTTTAAGCTGAGCATTGTCCTCTGCAGAATCATCACCCAGACTCTCTAAATTCAGTTTCTGTGATTTGGATGAGGAATGGTGGAAAAGTCTCCTCCTCATGAAGAGATTCTTCCTACCAGCAATAGTTACTATGCAGTTAGAGAAAACAGTTTTTTCTGAATTTTTTTCTTTTTTAAGAGACCAAAGAGACCCAACAGTCTTCTGTGGTCTAATATCTCTGCTAGGAATAGGACAATGTTTCCCACCGTCTGAATGATGTGGTGATCTGTTCCTTCACTTCCATGACTGCTGGATTGATTGAAGTCTTGGTTGCTGACATTCACCTGAACTGCTCCGGGCTCATTCCCACAGTACTGTTGTGAACAAAAGCATTGCATGTGCATAAACATCCTGCACAAGGAGCATGTCTGCTCCATGGCTGCAAGAGTTCTGGTTTCTTGAACTGCAAGATTCACTTGTGAAACTCAGTCAATGTTTTCAAAGGTACATGCTCACTCTGAATGAAATTCTCCTCTTCTTCAGAAGGGAGGAATAACTCTCATGAGGAGAGATGTGCTGGCAGATCCCTGAGAAAGTATAGGATTTTACTGTAGAAAAGGATGGAAATTCAAAGGCTGATGGAGCGTGTTACACCCTTGTGCTTTTAAGGCTGTACTCTGAATGTGATCTGCCTGCAGCTCTCCTGAACAGGGTACTGGGTTTCCTACACAGTCTCTAGATAAAGCAATAAAATAAGGTAAAACCTGGTTATAGTCAGTCTCAATATTCAAACTTTTTCTCAAAATACCTGCTTCTCATCTCTATTATCCAGAAGAAAAGTTCTGTATAAATGCCATTGTTTAATTCTTCAATGTGACTTCCCTCAAGGCTAAAATGAGGAGCTGGGGCAGGATGTTTGGATTGTACTCTCTGCTCCACATGGCACCCACACCCCTGCCCCTTCTCAGCTGTGCTTTATTCTGCAAGGCAATTCATAATGTAAGAGGTGATATTCAGGAATAATTAAAAAGAGGCCTGTTATGTTGCTACCCCTGCAGAGCAGAAAGCTAAGTATTTTTCACTCTCTACTAGTACCCAGATCTCTCAGAAATCAAATGTTGGCTATAATGTACTCTTAGTTCAGCTGCACTAAACCAGTGGTGAGCCTGTTCCTGCCTGAGGTCTGTAGCAGTGCTGTGTCCTTCAACCTTACCCCAAGGCTGGCCCTGGAATAACTGGGGTACATTTTGAAAATCTACCTTTATAATAATCCCTTGACATCCCTTGATATTGCAATGAAAAAGGGATAATTAGAAAAGAAAACCATTATATTAATGAAGATTTTTACCCTATCCTATTTGTGCCAGAGAACACCAGATAATTTGCATGTCTCCACTGGGCCCCCCACCATTTTATTTCCCTGCAACAATCAGAGTGTGTTCTAGTGCATACTGAGTAGCTGTGTTCAGTGTAATGCCTGCTAATATAGAGGCAACATTTTTCAGCAAATTTCACAGTCCAGCAAATTTCAGATTCCACTTTGATACTTTACTTGGTCTCTGCTAATGTTGCTCAGTAAATGCTGCCTGTTGTCTGAACTTGTAGATGAAAGAAGAAACTTCTCATGGTCTGAAAAATCAGGGTGGGGGAGGGGGGTGACAGCAATGCTTGTTGGCTTGTTGCTTTGATAATTGGTGACAAAGGCTCTTAGACTGAATTCTTGTCTGGACAATGGGTTTGAGAATGCCCAAGGATTGACCCATAGATGTGGAGAAGGTGATATTTCCACTTGGAGGAGGGAAGTCTTATGTTCTGGGCACTGAGACAAGGAGGCAGAGAGGATGGTGCTCTGTTGGCTGCAGCCTTGTAGGGCTAATCTTGCTGGGATAGCCATTGAACCAAAGAAGTGAGACAGAACAGCTTGTTTAGAGGATGTTTCAGAAATAAAATTTAACTGGAGAAGCCTTTTCTCATGTCTTAAGCCTGTGGACACCAGCCCACAAGGTCAAAGCCTTTCTGAGTAACACCCAGAGGGAGACAGACACAGTTGGCCAAGTCCATGACCTGGCAGAACTACATAACTGGGGTAGTCACCCCAGAATATTAAGGAGTATCTACTTTGTTACAAATGGCCTGGGAAGGGCAAAGGAATTACTAATTTGTGCTAGAGGAGGAAGGCCAACTCACCTGAAAGCTTCTTTGATTGTCCTTAAATCTACATTGGAGCTCACTTCTTTGCCCTTTTGCCCAGTCTGGTAGGGATAGGAGGAAAGGAGCCATGAACTTGCCTTAAACTTCACATAAGATTTGGGAATTTTTTTGTGCTTTAAACCTCCATTGCTTAAAGAGAAATTTGCCAGATTTGAGGTAGGACAAGTGCAGGGCAGCCTTCTGCCATTTGCTGTATCTGTAAGGGCAGTGGAAATCCCTTTCCAAACACAGAATTCCCAGCAAATAAATCAGGTGGCTGAAGCACACAGGTGAAAGCAAGGTGTATAGGTGACTTTCCCATGCCAAGACTACAGAGCAGATGGCTCTGATAGCTCCAGAGCAGCTGATCCATCCAACCTGCACACCAGGGAGAGGAGCTGCTTGAATCAGCAACTGGCACTGCTGGAGGGAGCTGGAGGAAAACACACCACTGATTCCATGGGCTTGCAAGGGGGCCTTTTTTTTTTTTTCTTTTTTTTTTTTCTTCCTTGTGGCACAAAGGTGCAGAGAATACTTTAAGGGAAATTAATTCACTTATCAGTGTCTTTTGTAGATTTGTTATCTGTAATTAGTGCAGCTATTCTCAGCTGAATGGGGGGGTTACTGTTTCAGTGTGCGATTCAACAAGCTCTGGCTGAATGGTTCTCTTCAGGGCTGGGTCCATGTCACAGCTGCCTAAAGGCAGGAAATGGAAAACAGCATCTGCAAAGCCAACCATCTAAAAAGCCTCCTGGTTTTTAATTTAAGTATGTTCATGTCTTGTTTTGGTTTGTTTCTCTCTGAACACTTATTAAGTAGTGATTGTGATGATGATTCACTTGAAATTGTGTGTCAACAGGTCTGTTGGTGCCAGGTATATTTGTCTAGCTAGTTATTTATTTGCAGTGACTTAATAGGAACATGATGAGAAAAAAGTTATTTGAAGTTTCCCAGGCAGTTAATAAAAGTGGTTTACCTCTTTATTGCTAGAGCCCAGTTACTCCCATGTAACAAGACCATGTACATATCTAAACAAAAATAAGTTGTGGTTTGGGGTTTTTACTGTGCAAAAATAAAATAGGAAGACATTGTACACATTTTGCTTAAATTCTAGCTTAGTTTACTTTGGTTCTTCTGACTGAAGCTTACATTCCTCTGATTTATAGAACATGTACTCAAAACTAAAGCTGTGTTGCATGACATGGTGGTGTCCTGTTGTGTGGCCCACAGGGACCTCACAGTCAGTGCATGGGAAGTTCCTGAAACACTGAACTAATTCAGCAAATTTCTATTTGCATGTTACTCACAATCCATTATTCCCAAATTAAAAATGGGATTAGCTAAAACTTTTTGCAATGGGTCCACTATTTAAGTGGTAAAATTGACACTTGAATACCAGGGCAGGTATTGAATATACCAGGTGGTATATATAGCATCTCAACCTTGTTAAGGGGCATGGAGGCTGGCAGACTAAGCATGGCTCTTCCCTGGAGCAGGCCTTTTACCCAGCAACAGGTACCCCACTTGCTCTCTGTGATTTGCTGGGAACAGTGTGGCTGTCACTATGGCAACACATGTGATGTCAAATTCAAAGCAGCCATGACTGCTTCATTTTCCTCATACAGGAGAGCTGAAATGTTAAAGAGTGAGAAAAGACTGCTTAAGCTTGTTTCACAAATGGAGGAAGATATAGTGGATGTGGGAGGGGAGAAATGGTGGAAGACCTAAAATTGCTTTAGGAGAGTGATATGCTAGAATTTTAACTGCCAAGAGAATCCCACCTCAGAATGAGGCTGAGGGAATAGGCAGTAATATCCACTAGGTTTGTAAAATCCTCAATTAAAGGTGGTTAAAAATAATTACAGGGTTTGCCCTTGTACCATCTGTCATCTTTTTGCCTGGGAAGACTACTTTGACTGCACCACTGGTAGTCAGGTAAGCCCTGCAAAAGGCACTCAGTTATCATGTTCTGTGGTAGTGATGCACAACATCACCACATCTGTTAAAAAGGTAACAGATGTGTTTGTTTATCTGAGATTTTATACACTATTAAGAAAGAATATTTGGTTTTTTTAATAGATTAATGAGTTTTAAATTTCTGGCCACTCCATTTTGCAGACAGCAATTTTTTCACTCAGTGCAGTTCAATTTCCTTTATAGTCTCTCCCAAACGTGTGTTTCACCCCAAATACTTTATTGCAAAGCCATAGTTTCTAGGCAGTCAGTATTTTACTGTTGATACACTATTGAACAGGATTACTTGTGTCCAGTTCTGCAATATTCAGTGGCAGAATTGCCTCTGTCTTGAGAAAGAGAGACTGCAGATTAGCACATGCCTTAAAGAACTGACACTTAAATAACTGCTTGCAGTTGCTGTTTCCTGTTAAAGATTAAACATGAGATCAAAGTTCTGCCACCTTAAAGATCACAAACTGTTTTCTTGGTGTATGTATTAAATGTGTGGATCTAGCAACTGCATAGTTACCCATTCTGTTAGTATTTTAATATAATTCTGTTAGTATTTTAATATAATTCTGTTAGTATTTTAATATATAATATAAATACCAGCAATACTTCAGCATGAGGAATAGTACGAATCTGGGTGCTGGGTTTGAGATTAATCATTTGGAGGAATGCTCCCCTTCTGAAGGTATTGTTTTTGAATCTATTAGGTTGTGTGTTTCCAGAACTCTCTCCTATCTCTCTAGGTATAAACTACACTGTTAACTTGATATACTCCCTCTTTAATTCACAGTAGCAGTATATCAATAAGAACAAAGTATGCCATGTTCTAACATCATTTTGGGAAATAAACTGCTGCCTTTGACTACAGAATTAGCCTGTTTCTTGAACCAGATTTAACTATGACAAATGTTCTCAATATCCACATTACCTGTCTGTGACTGTTTAAGGAGATTTGGCAAAACAAGATGACAATAAATTCTTGCTGCTGTATTTAGAAAAAGCCTCAGGCGTTTTCAGTGTAAACACAATTTTGAATATTTGATTATGCTTCTGTGGGCTCTAACAATGTTTCAAAGAAGAAAATGAGGCACTATGTCTTCTTAGTCTAATTTATGTATTTTCTCCTGTTACTTTTTGCTCTTGTTCCTATCAGGCCCTTTTCTGCTGTGGATATAAGGTACAGTGTACATGGAAATGCTGGGACAGACAAAATCCCCTTCTCCCTACATGGAGGTTCTGTGATGCCTTGAAAACAACCTGCATGGGGAGGAGATTCACTCAATGCGAGCTGCTGGGCTACGTGGCTCTGTTCTGGCCCTGTCTTACCCCATCTGCCAAAAGAATGACTGTCTTTAAAAATTTTAACCTGTGTTTCAGTCCCAAATAAGAACACAGACACTCACCTCCCAGATTGCTATACATCAGGAACAAAGGACGGATAATACCACCAACAGACAAATTATTCTGTCAGCTATCTGGGGTAGCAATGTGGTAGTGAGTATTCTAGGTTACAGCAAACATGAGGTAATTTAAGACCCCTTTTACTGATACCTGTCTTGATTTTTGGCTTGCTTGGAGTCTTGGTATTTGCCTGGAAGTGGTTTGAAACTCGTACTTTATTTTACAAAGGCCTCTAAAGCAATGAAATTCTTTGACCATCCCGAACAAAATTCAAGCTGGTAACCTGGGGGTGAAAGGCTGTTTTTCAAACTTCTAGTCCTCAATTCCCCAGAAAGATACAAATAACATGGTCTCATTTTAAGCCAGGAGTGAGGCTCAGTATTGATATTTAGGAAATGCACAGTAGACTGTGTAGCTGTAGGTGGACTGGGAGACTCATCAGTATACACCAGAAAACTGGAACAAGACCCTGGCAGACTTCTCTCTGTATGCCTAAATCCAACCCACCAATTAATGCATCAATTTCAGACTAGTTTATCTTGTCTCATAAAAAATACCTGAGTCCCATGATGAAGTTCTAGTAGCCATAGTGATGGTACTATGCAAATCAGATATAAAAATATTGCTGGTGAAAACCTGTGAAGGAAAAGAAAAGATAACTTGGTATTATGTTGCACTGTAAATCCCATATATTCTATCATTGTCTGCACTGAAAAGTATCTTGTGCCTCCTACCATATGGGATATTAAGTAACAGGATAACTGCAAGTAAGAGTTGCTGTTCTCACTGAATTTCTCATGCTGTCAGTATTATGAATCATAGGTTTATTTGTACATCTATCTAAGATTATACACGGAAGTTTATTTAAAATATCTCTTAATCAGAGGCACTTTGCTGTTTACATTTCCATCACAGCATTTTCTGTACTTAAAAAAAAAAAATCCTCTAGCTAATATGCTTTTTCTGTTTTCATGAACGGTAAATTAATACATTGAGTCATTTCACAGAATGATGCTGGGATAGAGACTGTTGATCAGACTCCCATGCACTGACACAGGAAAGGTAAAACTAGCATCACTTTTCCTAAAACAAGAATTTCTTCAGTAGGAGGGTTTTTCAGCTCATGAAATGAAAATAGGTCTTAGCCTTGTTTCCCTGTTTGTGCTGGCAACTGTACAATGCTTTAGGATTTCTGGCCCAACTTCTCTCCCTGCCAGTCTTCTATATAACTTATAATGGTGAAGTTTAATATCTTCAGTTTCTTGAGCTAAATTTATTCAGAAGTACTATAGTGGTTTCATTACTCCAGCAAGCACTGAGGCTTGTGAGGGTTGCTGATGTTTTCTTATTAAATACATGACAGATTTGCTTGGGGTTTGTTTTGGCATTTTTTTCTTTTTGAAGTAGGAACGAGATTGATGCCACGAGTGTTCCATCTAGCTGTGCCATGGCACCATGTCAGCATCACTGCAATGCTGCTGAGAAGTATCACAACATTTGCATCACATATATGTAGTGTCCCATGACAGGGCAGTGGAGGGAAACTTGGGATACCTGCTTGATTCCTTCTATCCTGCCATTTGTCCATTCTGCAGTGAGTTTAAACTGCTTAGAAGTATGTAACTGCGTCAACATTTCGGTCAAGAGATTTGCATTTATTTTTGTTTCTTCGTCTCCAGAATGGACCTTTATTTTTGTATTCTTGACTTTTCCAGAGGAGGATAAGTATTGAGGGGAAAAAAAAAACCCTGCTGCTGAGGAGAATGGAAGGGTTGCTGAGCTGCTATGTTATGTTTTGATCAATCTCTTCTAAATGAGATAGTCCTGATACTTTTTATTGCATTTATTTTTTTCTCTAGTGGTGAGGGAGTGTTGCTGTTTGCTTTGGTGGTGAAGGTTTTTGTTGTTTGCTTTTTTAATAATAACACCAAAAAAGCTGGTGCTTCTGTGGGGTTTTAGCCTGGTTATTTTGGGAGCGAACACACCTCTCATTTGAACGGGAGAAATAACATATGTTACAGTATTTCCTGTAGGACTCGAGCACATGAAAAATCCATCCAGCTGGCAGGTTAGCAAGACTGAGCTAATAATGCCAGATTAGGTCAAGATACTTTAGGATCTTTAACCCTGCCTTTCTCTAAGAAGGAGCAATCTTTTTCTACATGTGCCATTTAAATTTTTTGTGTTGGTGTAGTAACAGTCTTCTGTCAATAATGAATGGAGAAAATATGAGGTTCTTGAAGGCAGGAGAGTTCTGTGGCACAAGATTGCTTGTTGCCTTAATCAGTGATTATCAACGGAGGTGTTTCTATAAATGCAGATGCTATTGCCCATTCTGGGTGTTTTCTCTCCACCAGAGCAGAAAGTTATCTGAAGCAAATAGATGAATACATGTGTTAGAAGACTGGACATAATTTAGCTAGAAGGAAATTTTGGAAACGGATATGCAGTCCAGCACTTTAAACAGTACAGTTAAGTACATTTATAGGTAAGAACTAGCTGGTAGACAACCAACCAGCACTTAAAATGGATCTGCTTTCTGTGTCTGCTTTTCTTTAGATTTTCCAAAAGCTGTCATAACAAGTGTTCTTGATGAACTCCTTGCTGCTGCTTCTCTCCAGTGAATCAGGTCTGCTCATTCTGCCCGTCTCAGAACTGTCTTTGGAGCTCTGCTGTTGTTAAATTTTCCTGTGTCCTAGACTTTATCCCTGTTTTTATTACATTCAAATACAGAGCATGGAACACTTGTGTGAACTGTCACACAACACTGCTTCTGTTATAATGAGTTTTACAGATTACTATAGGCAGGAATTTAGGATTATTGAAACACTTTAGGGCTTTTTTTGTCCTGGATTTGTTTCAGGCCCTGCCTGCAGTTTGATTTTTTATAAAAGGCACTGATGAAGTCTTAACAATTAGTTACATGACCACTTCCATTTTACAGACTATTTATTTTGGCTGAGTGAGCACTGATGAGCTGTAGATGACTACAGTCATTCTTTAAATGCATATAAAAAAACTCTGTGTTTGGGTAACCGACTCTTTTTTTGTTAAATTCTCAGGCAGTCTTTCATGTATGAAAATTCCCCCTGGAATAGCCTCTGAAATTCAAATATTTAAGCCACTCTTGCTGTATTGCAGGAGTGGTTGCTGCTCAACTTTTATTCCAAGTGGCATGGAACTTTTATTCCACAAGCGTGGCACTAGCAATGTTCTATGTAGCAGGGATACAGGGGCTGTAGTCCCAGGGAAGGAGGTGCAGCCCAAGGCATGGTAAGCTGTGGAAAGAGAAGCCGGGCAATTGCATGGGGTAGCCTGTACCCAGGACTCTCCTGCACCCTACACCTGGAGTCCCACAAGTGCTGCAGACTTAGGAGGTGCTCAGAGATGCTGAGGAGTGCGTGTCCCTGCTGCCCCAGCCCCTGAGATCGGCAGTTCCAGACCTCTTGCCAGCAGCTCCCTTAGCCACCTTTGTTAGTACGGCTTACACACACACACACACACACACACACACACACGCACACACACACACAAGTGTCCAAGTAGTGATTCCCAAGTAGTCTGCTGTCAAACTGCCCCTCCTGAAAGCCCTCTGGATTTTGCAAGGGACTAAGCCAGGTCTTTACCAGTTTTCAACCCCCCACCTCCCAGGTGCAGCAGGGGAGAAATGCAATTCCCCCAAAAGCTTGGTAGGAGCAAAGCCAGGGCAGCAGCCTCACATCTGCACCAAAGTACATGCAAAGAAACAAGAGGGGTTCCGCCGGAGCAGGCGGGATATGCTCACCATTTGTAGCCTCTGCCTTGTTTAAATTTGAGTGTGAGCCCTGTCTCCAGGCACAGGAGAAGATTGAGCAGTGCCAGCAGCCAGTACTTGGGTTCTTTCTTCACTGCAGTCACCCTCCAGACCCCGATGAGAGAGTGCAACACAAAGAGCAGGCGAGTAACCAGAGCATTGAGCAGCACCATCAGCTCCATCCCTGACCAGCCCCCCGCCCCTCTCCCGGCACCGCGGGGCCCAGCGCTTTTTGGGAGCCCTGGGAAGTTACGCCGGGAATCAGTGGGAAGCGTGCGCACCACAGGAACACGGATCTCTTCTCTCCCATCCTCACAAAGGGGCCCATTATAACAAAAAAGAAACAGCATTGCCCCTCCCCCAGACTTCCTGAAAACTTTTAAGGGAAAAAAAAAAAAAAAAAAAAGGCAGCTCAGGCTTCCAGGCTCAGTGGTGTGCGGTGCCGAGGCAGGGGCGGGAAGGGGTTTTTTCTGTCCCCTATCATCTGCTCAAGGACTCTGCGGCCCGGAGGTTTCTGTCCCGCACCGTCACTATCTCTGCCAGCTCTGCCTTCTGCTCTCATCTCGAAGACCTCTAGCAAAGAGACGAAATCTAAGCAGCATTATTAATTTGACTTTTCCTTGCTAAAAGTTCTGCTGTGTTCCTGAAAGATATCTGGGAGCTTTAAAAATTGTTCATTTAGCATTGCAATACAGACACCAAATTGTACTCAGTTCAAAATTGCAATTCCTGTGTAGAAGGGTTAAAAAGCAACAGATATTAGAAAAGCTAATCATTACTGAAGTTGGTCAAACTACTATATTGAATAATCTACAACCTGCTTCAGGACCAAGAAGCATCCCTAGGGAGGAACTTTAGAGCTCAGGCTGAAATCTGGGCTAACAGGAATGTTACTGAATATGCCAATGGGGACATATAGAAAATTACACTGAAATTTGACTGTTATGTCAGATCTCTAGACTTACCTGTAGTATCTTCTGTGAAAAGAGTTTATTAAAGTATAGAGCATTTGTAAAGCTTCCTTTTATATTTCTCATAGTAATTATAAATTTTATTTTAATTTACTCTTGACTAACTAAAGAGAAGCTTTTTCATGATCAGAACTGCCACTATGTTGCTTCAGTTTTGTGTTAATTTACTGCCAAAACACTGAAAATGAGATCCACCATAAGAATGGAAAATCAAGTCCACGTAATATACTGTGCATTCCAAATGTCCCAGCTTCCTACCTGATTTAATTTTAAGTATCCTGTTCTACTTTAAACACAAGAAGATATTATTCTAAGAGTCGTGACCTTCGTAAGAAGATATTTTTCCTCAATTGCTTAGATCCAGGTTTTCCTCACCGTAAAGCAGAACCTCTTTCTGTAAGTAGTGCTGAAGCTGGTGCTGGCTGGCTGGCTGGCTGATATCTTTGGGAGAGATGAGGAAGAACAATACTTGAAAACAACCCTGCCCAGGAAAGAAAACAACCAACAAAACACAAAAAAACTAAACATCAAAATCTCATGCTACAGCACAGGTCACTCAATCAGGAAATGCCTGAGTAAATAAATGGACTGTGCAGCATGCCTTTTTGAACTAAAAAAATCAAGTTCCTCACACTCAGAGGAGAATTAATTCAAATCAAGAGCCTAATACTGATAATCTTCTGCCCACAGCCATCCTGCCATGTCATGCCTTGAGTGATACAGCACCCTTCCGCTGGTGTTAAGGTCAAACCTAGTTGAAGAGGAAACAGGGAACAGGCAGAACTGAGAGATTGTTTAAACAAGATACTCCTCTGTGGGAGTGCTTGATGTCTAAGAAATGACATGGGGGAACTGGGATTCTGATTGCTCCTGGAGATGTGCTGTTGCACAGATGCCATAAACTTGGAAAGATGCTCAGTGGGACATTCCCATGATACTGTGTATTCAGGAAGGAAGCGGTGAGCTTTGCTGATAGCTGCTGGTTCTGCAGCATTAAAGACCCTTCAGAGCTGAACTGCTAAACAAGGCAATCCCATCAGTGAACAATCCAACCTCCACATGGGTGGAAGTTTCAGACTTAAACAGGAATTTACAATATAGATTCTGCCTAGCTGAGCAGTGGACCACGATGGCAACACAGCAGGCTGAGTAGAGAGATGAAGTAGCTATAGATGACTTCAGTTATTCAGTCTAGAATGAGGCAAAAATTGCATCCAGACTTGGATTTTTAGCTTTTTTGATGTCTCAATGGCTGCTTTGCAGAACAGCTGGTTCAGAAGCCCATGAGGGCAATGCTGGATTTTAATCCTGAGTGGTCTACAGGGTATGATGCAGAGAGTAGCAGCTAAAGAGCTCCCTTGAAGTGGGCATTTTAGTGTGTTTAGGCTCGGCATCCTTGCAGAAGTAAGACAAGCCAGAGCTCTCAAAAAATTGCTGTGTTCAGCTTCAAAAAGGAAAACTAGACACATTAGGGAGCTTGTTGAAAGTAAGACAGATGGAAGATCTAACTCTTTGCAGGGAGTATGGATATTGCTTCTGTAAATCAATGAGAAGCACAAAGAAAATAACTGTGCACCAAAAAAAAACTTGAGAAAGAGTGAAAAGAATCCAGTACTGGCAGGGCAAGTGAGATTGCATGAGCAAGATGGCATCCTCCAAAAAGCTGAAGTGGTGTCCAGATGAAGAAAACTGAAAAGATGATAAACTCTGGCAAGTTAAATGTACAAACATGATAAGGCTGGCTGAAGGAGTCTGAGGGACAATTGGCAAAAATCATAACTGCAGTGTCTGTTATCTGTTTAGACACATCGTGATCAGGAAATCTTCCAGGGAATTGTTGGGTCAATGGATGGTCAGGTGGCACTAAAGCCCTCAGGGTGTGATAAGGCTGTGCTGGAGGAGCTGATGAATTCTTTGGAGTCCCAGCATGAGTACAGATGTACCCTGCAGCAGGGGATAGCACTGACTTCTGCACAAAAGCAGTGGACTTGATCTTAGAATAATTTTGCTTGGAAAAGATTTATGTTATTCTAAAAGACCATAGAATTCTAGTGCATTTTTCCCCATGATGTTTTATGTACTAGTGTTCCACTAATTCTGTTCTTTTAATAGTTTCTATTAATTTGCACTTTATAACTATCATTAATTGTTCATGGGCTAGGGAGAACTTGGGGGAGAAATTTTGTATTTACCTTGTTCTTGCACTCTTCCTGAGCATGGAGTTAGGCCTGCTGTTGGAGCTGGATAGTGGACCTATTTGGTGGACCTGAAATGGTTACACAAACAGGGTAATGGCCTTTTACTCTCTAAAGAAATAGACCTGGAGTGAGAGCAAGACAATTTATGCATACAGGCAGTTGGTGGTGTTGGTTGAATCCAAGCTCAAAGCAAGACTCATGTCTGTACAGAGTGTTTTGCTCATGATATACCCTCTTACCCTCTCCTTGTTTCTGCTTGGAAACTTGTCCATCTGGATGTTGAGAGTTGCTTGCAGCGGGGAACTTTTGAGGCTTAAGATGCTTCCACATCAGCTGCTGTACTTTAGCAAATCCTTGACACAGTGGTATGAAGAAGTCATAGTGTGTGGAATTTTTCATCCAGAATACCTTGGCAAGACCTACTGCATGTCTCCTCCATATAATAGCCAATTAGACAGTCTCTGATGCAATTGGGAACTGTTAAACCTTACAGTGCCCCCAGCACCAGTGACTTTCTGCAGGAACTGGCACTTGAAAAAGCTGTGGCACAGAATCTCTGCAATGCACTTGTCCAATTTCTGCTTTTTAGGCTGAGTCACTATGCTGATTCTGTTAAACAATGCTTACAGAACCAGAAGTGCCCTTGCTCAGGCACCTAGAGGACTCCACTTTGTGTAGGGGATAGAAATCCTGTGAGATGGAATTCCAGCACAAAAGTTCAGGGGTTTGGTGATCAGATGTGGTGAGTTGTTTGGTTTTTTTCTTTTTCATTTATGTTTTGGTTTGGTTGGTTGGGTTTTGGTTGGGCTTTTTGCTTTGTTTTTGGGGGGCTTCACTTGGGGGGGGAGGGAGCTCTGAACAAAGGAGATTTACTTCTGTTGCTTATTTACAAACTGGAGTGTTTTGGCAGTGAAATTTGGGGGTAGTGGCTATGTGCTATCTTCTAGAGGCTTTGAAGATTTGATTTACAATACTCATAAAGCAGTAATTGTAGGGTATTAAGCAAGTAGCTGAAAGAGGTTGGGAGTGAAAATGGGTCATAAATTCAATGTTAGTCAGCAGTGTTGTTCTGCTATGAGGAAGGCACACAGGGATGTATAACAGACCTGTAACCTCCCAGATTTGACTTATTACTTCTGTCTTCCTTGATGCTGGGAAGGACCTCAGCTAAAGAATCCTAATTCAGGTGATGCACTTCCAGGAGCAAACCACTGGGATAGAGTGTGCAGGGAGGAACAGGATTGCTGAGCAAACTAAAAGAGGACAGTGTGATTCAGTCTTAGAGAAGAGAAAACTTAGGGAAAGATGGAAGTGGCAAAGTCTTGAGGAAGCTGATGCAGAGAGGCCAGGAATAAGCCACTTCCAAAGCATGGGGAAGGAAGTAAAAGGCTTAAGCATCAAGAGAGGCTGCAATTGGATGTCTGGAGCCATATATTGCTAGGAAGGGTGGTGGAGCACTGAAATAGATTGCACAGAGAGATGTCAAATCTCCATTGTCACTGGCTTTTAAGCATGGATTAGGGAAACATCTGTCAGGAATGACAGCAGTTTAGTTCATTACGCTGTGGGGCAGAAGGTTGACTGACAGATCTCTGGAGGTTTCTCCAAGTCTTACCTCCTCAGGCTTTAAGGTTTATTTCTTTATTATTTGATCATTGTCTTCAGTCTCTGAGGAAGTTCCTTGCTTAAATTAAATCTGCTTAATTTTACTTCCAATAGGGTTCTTAAAGAGGAGGAAAATGTTCTGTTTTCTGAATGCTTGAGTGCAAACTGAATAATTATGACAACCTTATAGAGAGATCACAACAACTGGTAATTAACATACATGTTGAAACAAATGAGAATGATTCAGTTTCACATGTGAAACACAAAAAATCCCTATCCATTTCTGGCATAAGTGAAAGCATGACTCTTGCAGATCAAATTCAGGAGAGGAAAGACAAATCTTTCAAAGCATTATATGTGATAGAAGGAACAAGCTATAGCTTAGTGAGGGTGTGAAGGAAATGGATAAAGGAGTGAAAAAACAGAGTATGAAAAGATTAGTTTTCCAGTGAAGAGCCAATATGATTGCAGAAGCATTAAAATCCCTGCAGGAGATTTACTCTCTAAGTAAAGAGGACTCTGCCCTGGATTAGAATTTGATATAAAATAACTTAAATGAAGTCATACAATTTCTCTGCCATTCATAGTTGAGTTAATAGCATATGTTCCTGGAGGATTACAGTCAATGATTAAGGAAATTAGGTTTTGTTTGAATTTAATTTAGTTGTATAAAGCTGCTACAATAATTTACGGCTTTGATATTTATATTTAATAACCCAGATCTTAAAAGAAACCAAGATATAGCAATGTCATTATATATTGAAATATTATCCCCATAAGTCATTTATATTCACTAGTTGATAAGAATGTTCATCAACTGGAGTGGCTCAACAGGAGCTATTTGATAAAACCAATGCAGTTTTACAAGTGGTGGTGGTGAAACCTTTCTGTATCTATTATCTGGTAAATCGTAATTCACTTAAAAAGAACTTTGCAGTCTCAGTTTCAGTAATCACAAGAATATACCTCTTGATAGTTTTCTTTCATTTAATTTCCTAGCTTTTGGTTTCTTGAGCATTAAAAATCCTGTCTCTTCTTTCTTATAAGCCCACTTCTGCCCTGTTCCCCCTCCTTTAAAAAAAACAAAACAAAACAAAAAAAACAAAAAAAAAAAAAACCAGGGAAAAACAAAACAAAAATAAACCCAGAAGACCTGATCTAAGTCCCACCTTGTGTGTCCCCACCACCAGCTGCAGAATGCAGCCTCAAAAAATACTTTTACAGGCTTCTCATGCCAACTGCAAAACTGTTCTGTACAAAGAAAGAACATAAAGGGCTTCCGGTGCCCAGCCTGTTTCTCTTTCTCTTTTACCCCTCTATGACCTGGACATAAGTTTCACTCCATGCTTCCCTTTTTCTGCTTGTAGTAATTTCTTTCAATCTCTTGTACCCCTCTCTTGGGGGATGGGACCCTCCAAGGGGCTGTCTGGTTTGGGTAGCTACCACCTACTGGGGGCCACTGCATTCCAAGGATGAAGCTGATTTGGGAGAGTGAGCATGACACAAACTTCAGTCATATTTAAATGCTTTGTGAGTACAGCATTTTAGAAAGGAAAGTGAAAGCACTTACTCCATGGCATTGTCAGCTTATTAGTGGGTGTGTGTCTGCAAAATGAACACTAGGACCCTGGCCACAATGTCAGATGTTGTGAGCTGGCAGAGCTCCTCTGACACCAAAGCCTTTGCAGCCCCAAAATATGGCACAGAGCAGTGTGTCTGCCCTTCAGTTTAAAGCTGTGGAAAGCATGTGAGCAGTTTACAGCTCCCTCCAGTTATGCACTATTTCTGTTGTTTTTATAGTTTAGAAAGAATCTTCTGGAGGGACTTCTTTTTTTTTTTAAAGAACAAGGAAGGGAAAGAAGTTTCCAGTATTTTATTGGATTTGTAATTCCTGCTCCAGTCAGGACTCTGTTTCTGAGGATGCAGGGGTTCTGCAGCAGTGTGTATTTCAAAGAAGAATAGAATCAAACTCATACTGCAGGCAGTATTTCAGCTGTGGCTGAAGTGGCTCCTAGTGCATCTTTTGCTGATGCAAAGCTCAGCTCCTTTCCCAGGTGTAGCAGTAAACATAGGCAAAGTGTTTCAGGCTCTATAAGGCAGTTGTCTGGATAAGTTTGTAAGCTAAAAGCTAATGGCACTGCTTTTGTTTACACTGGGTACCTCTGCATAGAATATTGCAATTCTAATTAAGTTCTTCCTGCGTGATCTGAACTTGCTGGAATTTCTATGTAATCCATTATTATGGCTCTGAGTCTATGCTAATGCAACTGAGGCCAAACTAATACAACTAGTGTTTCACTACAGTTTGATTTCTTTGGGCATGGTGTCTTGGTGGTTAGAATCATATGCCTCTGATAAACTCAAAGCATAAGTTAGAGTTTAATCAGTTACCAAAATGCTGAATGTATTCAAAAAGCATGTGTAATTTTAGTCCTGGTATATGAGAACTTGGGTCTCTCATAAAGACAGATTGTATCACATCAATGGAGTCATTGGACACAGGCTTCTCTGAACATTTGCGCCAGATAGTGTCTTTTTTTGGTTTTACATATACATATATATATATGAAAAAATATATGTTGTCTTTACCATCATTGCACAGAACAGTTAAACAATGTTACTTAGCTCTGGTCCTAATAAACTACTTTCTTCCAGTATGATCTGCATACATGTGTGTGTGCATATCTATGAATATATTCTGTCTGTTCCCTGACACACGTACAGGATTAAATCAAGAAAAGAGTACTGAAGCTGTGTAAAAAAAAAAAAAAAACTCCTTAATATTTCTACAAGCTAATCTGTTGAGCTGGATTTTTAGCCTGTGCGTTGGAAAGGGCTGAAAATCTGGAGTGTACCACAAGGTACATGTGGCAGATTGGGAAATTACTGCATAAATGCAGACATGGGGAGGGGAATGTAAAGAAAACAACCCTCCCACCCACAAAAAACCTTAGCCACAGTCTCCTAATTGTATTCATCATCACTACAGTAGATGTGACACAGGTCTTTATCCTAGAGCAAGGCTTCTATAAAGCTGTCAAGATGCTTAATTATGATATTCTGTTGCATTTGACTGCCAGAGACCTGCTAAGTAAAATAAAAAATAAAGAACTATGATTAGCCATACTCATTTTGAACTGGCATACTGTACAGACTTTTCTGTCCTCTTGTTATCAGGGAAAACTTCCTAAGGACAGAAATTACCAAATCTTTGTTGGTTGCAAAATATATTCAATTTTACAAACAAGCTTTTTCCCAAAGGCTGCAGTTTCTGATCAAACCATCTGCTCAATCTTTCTTTCCTGGCAGGAAGAGAGTCTTGAGTGTTTACCCATATGTTAATAATACCTGTCTGACACCTATAGAAATTTTAGAAATTTTAATCTTTTTTATTGAGCCAAACAATACTGTTGAGTTGTCTGACAATATAAAAAAAATGAGTGAACAGTCTTTCTGATAAGTCCCACCATATGATTAACAATGCCAGCATGTTTATAAATAATGTCATCTGCTGCCTTCTCCTGAGAGCTTTATCCCATTGACTTCACTTCCCTTGTCCTTTATTTGAGACATCTGTCTGTGCTAGTTCAGGTATACAGAATGACTTGAGAGACTTGTATGAAAAGACCCTGTGTGGTGTAACAGGCACGTACGATCAACTTCTGGAGTTCAGACTCAGCACTGTCACAGTGTGTTCCTAATGGTCTTTAAACTGCCTTGAAGTCAAATGTCAATTCTGAGTACTGCTGATGGGACAAATCACACATGGAAAAGCCAGTTTCAAATAAAACAAAACAAAACAAAAAAACAGTGAATGGCTACCAGTTCTTACAAACTTGCTGAGTCTGACAATCTGTGTTTCAAATAGCAAAACCTTACTTGACGGGAGAATCTTTGGCATCTGACAAGAAATAAGGGAAGCTTTTAGACTGAGTTTTGTAATTAACCCGCTGACATTTCTGTTTTTAGTATGTGCTAGTAACAATGGTACAGGATTCAAATTAGAAGACAAAAGGAAGGGTTTATTGGTTAGGTCTGTCCTGTGTTTAGTTAAATATTTCAGTTATACCCCTTTCTGTCAACTGTTTCAAGGGGGGAAGATAGTTCCGCTGCTCTTGGAAGCATCAATGCTGTGGAGTCCTTGTTTTGGATGTTTTGTTGAGATCTACTAATTTAGTGTTTTAACATTAAAGTTTATCTAAATATAGTATTTTTAAGAATCCTATTAGTTGATTGTTTTGTCAGTAATTGACTCAGAAAACTGGGGCTCTTCCAGAACAGGATAGATAAGATTCTGGTGGTTCTCTATTTGAAAGACTCTTTCAGTGTCTCAAAGACAGCAGTTTTGATATACTTGTTGGAGGATTTGAGGAGAGTGGTAACTTGTTTATAGAAGGAGCTTGTATTATTTTCACTGCAATCAAAATCAAAATCTTTTTTAATTAGGCTGTTGGAATGTAGAGCTGAAATAGTCTCAGCCCAAAGAAGGAGCTGCCATATTCAGAACTTCTAGAAAAATGGGCAAAAATCAGCTACCCCAAAAAATCTTTGCTTTACTAATCACAGCTTGAGTTTTGTGGGTTTTTTGGGTAGGTGGGAGGCATTTTTGAGGTGTGTGTGTGTGTTTATTTGGTGGGGTAGGAACCGGAGACAGGAAAGTGAGCAAGGGTGATGGAGGTCTGACCAAGCTGACCAGAACTACTTTTATTGCACAGAGGTAACATAAATCATGTTAGTTTGAACTGCAGCCCAAAATGCCCAGAAGCTCAGGATCATGAGTTACAGTACTCTATAAGCTGAAGACACTTTGCCAATTCTTCCACTGCGGTGGTGAGTCAGGAAATATTTACCACTTTCTTGAGAATACTGTGAAATCTTGAGCTTTTCTTAAAGTATGGCAAACTCCAGCAAGAAAGAACTTTGTAACTCTGAGAGTCAGAAAAAAAACCTTTATGGATGAAATTCACAAAATGTTTAGGGACAGTCTGGCTCCTGATCTTCACAGGGCTTTCTGAGACCCCGAATTGCCACCACTGTAGAAGTTTGACAGGTAATGCTTGCTCACCTGAGGCCAATGGTCAAGGGCACCACTGATGCCACAGAACAGGCACTGGAATGGCTATGCCAGAACTGAAGCACAGTGAATGGGCACATGAGCATATGATTTATAAACTGTGATTTGGCATACTTCTAGGAAATATAATATGTGTAAGTGACAGAGACCTTCTGAATATACTGGTGTTGCAATTTCTGTTAATTTGGACTGCTTCCTTTTCTGCATAAGCTTTCTGTATATATATATATATATTTAACTAATCAACTCATCTTTATGGCTTTTTTTTTTTCCTCTTAACTGTCTTATGCATGTTTTATGGCAATAATTAGCTATAAGTCTGTAGACTGTCATGCACAAATGAAAAGGATAGTTTCCAAATATAATAAATTTCTAGAATGAAGAAGGTTCCACAGAAAAAAACCAAACAATTTACTCTTTTGTATTACTCATTGTTGTCACTATTTATTCTTTATTAACATTGGATTGAAAATATTTATTACATTGATATGAGTATGAGGAGGACTACACTGGTACTTCTCACTTAGGATTCTCATATTTTATCATTGTGTGTGTGACGCAATTTTATTCTGCACATTGTGTTTAATGAAACTATATCCCAAACAGTTTTACTGCAGTCACCTGTTCAAAGGATTAAATGGGATAGTGGGACTGTGATTTGAAATGAGATGCAAAGCTGAATAAGCTCCTTGGCTGTTGCTACTCTGAGAAGTCAGAGGAAGAAGTTGTTGTACCAGATGTAGAAATTAGGTGGTGGTAGTGTGTAATGAGTACCAAAACAGGCAAAACTTGAGGTATGCTGAAAGGGGCACCTGTAAAGACAGAAGTGAGCCTGGACTGTGAGATCTGGGCTGTGACATGACTTGTGTGCTGACTGTTGCTACAGCTTCAGTAATCATCCTTTGTAGGGATTGGATATGCATTCCTGAACTTGTAATATCAGTCACTTCATGAGCCTGATGAGGAACCAGAAAGGCAAGATGTATCTGACATTTTGGTCAAGGCAGAATTGAAACAATATTGGACATGTTGAAAGGCAGATTTACAAATGTAGCAGGGGGTGAAAGGAAGCATCATTGTTTAGGATGATGTCAGTAGTGAAGCATGAGTTCATATATCTAGCAATAAATGCAGTATGTTGTATAGTATCCTGAAGGGACATACTACACACTCTGGAGGATGTGGATAAACTGTCCACCCATTCTGGACAAGCTCCACAGTTCTGAAGTCTTACATACCATGGTTACAAAACCCAGTCTTTTAAGAATGAGACATTTGGGAACTGAAACCAGAGCTGCATTATGCTGTAGATAAATATTTTTACAATCAAGGGTCAAGTAAAATAAAGTTAAAAAAATACGGTAGGCAGAATTGGTTTAACATAATCTGGAGTCCCTGGCTCTTCATTTTATATTCCAAGGCAGTTATGCAGAGGAAATGGAGAAGTCATAGGTTTACTGATTTAGTGGTGAGAGATGGAGAGGGGTGTTTGGCATTTTAGGTTTGGTTTTTGCTACCAGCATGTAGCTACCTGCAGGCTCACTCAGGCCTTCAAACACATCATTCTGACCTCTTCTTTTCAGTCTGTCACCACCAGAAGTTAGTGGGACGAAGTTATGTCCACACTTACTCTTGATGCCATTTACCTTTCAATTTGCATGAATATTGCATTCCAACAGAAGGATTTTCTTTGTTTTAAGCACAAGGTATTTAGTTGCCATCACCCATGTACATACAGTAATAAAACCAGTAAGAGGAGAAATGTCACAGTAAAGGATGTTAAACAAAGAACATTACATGGAACACGTAAAATATCACCTGGAAATAAATAGCCTTGAAATCCTGGCAATTGCTATTGCCTTAAACACAGCTGCACCAAGGAGGTTAAAAAAAATGTCGCCATGGAGGCTTTTAAAGTTATTTTTGTACTTCTGTCACTACACTAACTACATGCCATCCATGGGTGCAATCATGTATATTTATATAAGAGCTACTGAGGGAAGCAAGTCTCTAATGTTCTTCCCTGGACCACTTGCAGTGTTAATAAAGATGTTAATGGACCTCTGTTGTGCTAGTATCTACTTTGATAAGCATAATGCAGGGGAAAAAAGCATTATGTTGAAGTGCTTCTTCTCTAGACTATTGAGCTGTTCTACAGAAGCCAAACCTGGACTCCTACCTTAAACACTGGATTCAGATCTTAAATTCTAGATATATAAGCTGTAGCATGACCCTTGTTAGGGAGAAGCCCAGAGCCTGTAATCTTCACATATTCTTACAGTCATCTGACAATCCCTAGGTCTTAATTTTCTTTGTTGTAAACTGGGTAACTGCAAACACAGGCAAGATCCTTAGCATTCTAAAGGGAAGTTTCTATCCTGGTCACAAGGTTCAGCAGCTCTTCTATACAGCCTACTCTGTGCTGCATATCTCTTTCTCAAAGCCTTGCAGAACATGTAGCTACTGGCTAGCAGATTGGGACTGCCTTTGTGGCTGGACACATAGCAGAAAGTTTTGCATGCCTGTGCAAGAACATCTGTTTGGCAGCTGCTTCTGGTTTCCAATGAAATACCACATCCACCTCCCCACTGGTACTAAGAACTGCAATGAGGGGAGTTTGCTGTGGCTTGCTTCCAGTTTTGTTGTGTGATCACACACTAATGGGACAACCAATAAAAGGCAGAGAGCACTTGCCAACCTTGGCTTTTTAGCTGCCAGATAAACCACAACATGAAATTCTATATGCAACTTGAGTAAACGCACAAAGTGCTTCCAAGTATGTTTGAACCAGCCATTCCTTTTCCTGTATTCAGGAGATAAACTCTCATCCAGAATTGTGGAAGATGCCTGAGCACTTCTCAAATCTGATAAACACTAAAACAGGTCTTTTAACACTATAACTGCTCCATGCAGTATGATACAGTGCTTGCTGCTGTTACCATTTGTTCTTTGCAAAAAGAGCTATCTCTATAAAATGGAATTTAAAACCAAACTTGTTTTTGTATCTTGATTTCACTTTGTCACCATTTACACTTCTGCAGGACCACATCTCCCGCTACTCCCCAGAGGCTGCTGGCCATGCAGGGCAGGAGCAAGCAGGGTGCTGAACCCATGTCCCCAGGCTTCTGCCACAAGCCAGGTTCATTTCTCAAGGAGTTGTGTGATTGCAGAGGGCCATGGTTCCTCTTTGCTCTACTTCCACAAAGTTCAGAGGTCTCTCTGCATAGCTTGTGGCTCATGTAAAGCTTTTGCTATGCTGGCTGGTGCTGTCAGCAAGCACCACTGTCCTCCTGCAGTGTGCTGCTGTTGCTGGATTTTCACACATGCAATTTGCATTTGGTATAACCCATCTCCTTTCTTTAAACCCTGTCTGCCCAACCCATTTCTTGCCTGCTCAACACCAGCAACAAGGAGGAATCCAAGGCAGAGAGGTGATGAGGATATGGAAGATGCATTAGTGAGAGAGGGAGGAGGTGGGGTGAATTCCCATCAGATTTGCTATCCATAGGTATAAACCCCAGCACTATCAGTGCTCGGTTTCAGGTACGTCTTGGATAGTATGTATGAAAATGTAGCAACTGATGTAATGCACTGCAGTTAGCTTGGAAAATACCATATTAAATGGTTTGTGCACTAATTTGGGAGTAAAGATTATTTTCAAAGAACAAGCACTGATATAGCTGACTTGCCCAAAGATCAACTGAATGAAAAATTCCACTGGTCAATTATTAGGCTGTTGTAACAAAGCACTTGTTTGTCTGGTTATTTGCTAAGCTGGTTTCCCAGAATTGAGTTCTTTTACCTCAGTGAGCCCTCTGGGGGTACAGCTACAGCAGAAATGGTGATCAGGTATCTGAATGTAGCTTTTTCCACTGGGTTTGTTCCTCCTCTGAGAGAAGTACTCGCTGTTAAAAGGAAACTTCAGTAAAAGGTGGGGGATCCAAACAATAGGATTGGGTTTCAAACTATATGAGATTAAAGTAAATTTTATCATTAAAAGTACTTTAAAACAGAGCTATCTCCAAAACCAATTAGCAAGGGCTTTTAATTGGTAGAGGCATATTTTTAAGGACCTCTTATTTAATCTTTTATGGTAATAAGGCTCTCACATCTACAGTTCAGCAGTGTTCTCCATACAAATAACTAGTTACAATTCTTAATTAGATTACAGTGACTATAGGAAAAAGTTGTTCTGAAAGTAAAATTACATACTGTTATGACTAATGTGTACAAATTAGCATGAAGTACCTCAGACCAAATTATCCCTGAGAGTTTGCAATTAGGAGCACCTGCTATTAGTGTACTTGCTAAACTTTTATCAATTAATCATTACTTTCTCAAATAACAAGAACAAAACAGTGTTGTGAGTTTTGTGAGAATGATTAATTGCTAGTAGTAAATTGCTGACTAGCTCCATTATTACTTCTACTTTAAAGATTTTCAGAAATGTATCTATCAGTTTTATAAATGCATATATTATGCTAATGCTCGGTATCAGTTGGATTTTTTGGTCCTACTTTGCTGGTAGCATTTGCTCTCAAACTTATTTAAGTCTCAGAGACTTGTAGAGCATGAACTATGTAACAGAGTATTATTTTAATCTTGTTTTTATTTGTTGCTTTTTTTTTTTTTTATAATGTAGCCAAAATTCAGACTCCATAATCTCAATGCTAGGAGACTAAATCAATGGCTTTATAAATTCTTTCATGTTTTTGGGTAAAGTGTAATTCTTGAAAACACCAATTTCTGATATTTGAAAAAATATTTTGTATTGTTCACATCATTGTCTAAACATCTCTTTGTCCCAGCTTTATAGAGCAGAATTGTCCTCCTTCTTTTTCAATGCATACATTAATATTTGGGGGAGTATTATGCCACTTCTGTGTGACTCAAGTTGGATGTTTTCGTCTTTCATTTTTCATGAAGCCTTTCTTTTCATGGGTCTTAGACATTCTGAAAAGGTCAGTGAAGTAGAATACCAATTAATGGTTCAATAAATGATGTTGTTTGAAGCCTTTTTCTTTATACTAATGGGGGCTGGAGTAGATCTTAAAATTTTTGCCAATTCAGGAGTGCTTTCAGTCTTGTGTAATCAGCAACTTTAATATAAAGTGGAAAAATCTAAATTGGAGAACACGTCATTACAGCTGTTGAGTGAAACAAGGGCAGATCACTAAAATGCATGCTACTATGTTACCAGATTCATAAGAAATATAGGAAAATCTGGAAGCTATCAAGAGATACATGAAATGCAATGAAATATCTAGAATTGTTTATCTTGGCTGTTCTGAGATGAAGTCACTACATGGATGGAATAACTTTAAAGCGCAGCTTGTGAAAACTGCCAGAAATTAAGATTTCACAGAGTTGAAAAAAAAAAAAAAAAAAGGTTGTAAATCAGTTAGCAGGGAAAGAAAAAGTGCCAGATATTTTCGACATGCCTCAGAGATGTAAGTGGAGGAGGTATGGGTGAAAGGCTCCTCATACCCAGACTGTCAGAGCTGTACTGAAGAACCATTTTCTGGTAACCCTTTAGCTTCCTACAGGAAAAATGCACTTTTTAATTAAGTCTACAGTTTTAATTGTATTGTTGATGACCAGGTAGTGCTCGTAGATGTTGCTTAAATTAGTTAGTCCCTTACATGGAAATGGAGACACAGAGGGGCAGCAGAAAACATGTAAATACCATTTAGGATTAAACTAGCACCTAAAATGTTCTCAGAGCATTATGAGCAAAATAAATGAGATAATAATAGACTTCATCCTAAATGTTGTAATCAAGAGCCTTAATATGGTGCTGTGAAAATTCCTGCTGAGAGTTCATGGTGAGATAAGCTTAGTCTCTCTCTGCAAAGTGCCCTCTCATTTGCAGCACTGGGCTTCCAAGCAGAAGAGCAGCTGGAGACTGTGTTACTGCAGATGGGAAGGCAAGGAGGGCAAATAATGTCTGCAGGACCTTTCTAGGCAGTAAAAGCAGTAGAGTCCAGACTTCTTCTCTCTCTGTTTTTTCAGGCGTTAACCTAGGTTGAAGAGGAAATTAAGACCAATGAAGTATTTCTCTGCAATTACTATCAAAACAACAATTGAAGTCAGCCTTAAGCAGCCATATCATCCCAAGACATGTTTGTCTTCTCTAGTACTGTTCTGTCCAAACATCCACATATCTTCAGGATGTATGAGAGGACCTAGAACAGCACTAGGACCTAGAACATCTGCTGTAATGAAATCTCCTTTTTGATTAATTTCTACATTGCCTAAAGTGACTATTTGAAAGCTAGTATGATGCTTACATTAGGTGTTTATCGTGTTTTGATAATATATATGCACAAGTCTCAATTATTTCATAGTGCATTTATAGAAATTAATAGAAATTCAAATATTTTACTAAAGCTCAGACTTGAGGCATGGGAGCACACTGGAGCCCCATGGATAAACCTGGCAGTCACTGGAACAGAGGTAACCACACAATGTATAAGCCCTCCTGAGGGCAGCAACAGCAAAACTCTAAGGAAATGCAGTAAGAACAAAGGGTTGGCATTGTGAACAGGAATACTCAGCAAAGATTCTTCTTGACTATTTCTTCTATGACAAGCTGGCTGAAAGTGTGCTTTCAGTAAAGAGCAATGAAAATCATGGAGCACCTAATGATGATCATACTCAAAAGTGTGAAGACTTTTTCTGTTCTGATGTTTCTTGCTGATGTTTCCTTACCTCCCATCTTTAAAGGCCAGGAACTAATGACAGATTAAAATTTTCTCCTTCCACACCATACAAAACACAAGACAAACTGAACTAACGTCTCACTCTGCACAGCTTTAGCAAATGAAGGTAGTTTATGTACAACTCAGTGCTGAAGCCCAAGAAGTATCTCCTTGGTTACTTCAATATTCCCTGGATCCCACTCATATTTGCACAATGCTGGAAAGTCATGACAGGTTACTGTCACCAGAACTTACTCACCTGAAGCTGCTGCCATGCCACAATCTAAGAAATAGGTGCTATTAGGTCTGCTTAAAAGAGGAACAAAATCTGAAATCCTTGGGACATATGCTGAATGTAGCAGAACTGATTTTAAAGCAGCTGCAGTGACTGACATGAGTTGAGTATATAACCACATAAGGATAGATGAGCCACCAGGGAGCTGATGTTTCAAACACTTCTTCTGGGCATTCCCTTTGGCAGTTTTGTTGGCCTAGTTGGGAGTGAATAATAAGGAAAAAGTGAATCAAATGACCACTGCATAGCACTTTTCTCTCTCTGCTTCTGTATTTATACAAATCATCAAATATTTAGCTTTAGCGTGTTCAGTCCTTTCTTTCCTAAGCATAAGGCAGAAAGTGTCACAAGAGCAATATTTCTCATTAGATTCAGCATTTTCCCATTTGGATTTAGCAAGAGTTCTGCTACAAAAGCTATTCTTGCACTACTGCTACTAGACACTTCACCAAAATCAGAGAAAACAAATAGGTATCTTAACAAATATTTCCTCAACAGTTGTAATGCACATTCACTTTGCTTTATTTTAGACCAAAGAACACAGCTGCTCTCACTTTACTAAGCTAATTCCCCACATCTTGGCTACCTCAGGCTTCTCTTTAAACTGTGCTGACATGTGGCTGCTTTTGAGTTATGCTCATAGCTCATTTGAAATGAATAAATTGTAGCTGAGAGCTGGCCCCAAAATGCAGTACTAGAATGAGAGCTGCACTGTGCTTTTTTTTTTTTTTAGGTATGTGTGGTTGATTCATATGTTGGTTTTCTTCAGGGGAAAAAAATCAACAAAAGTGTTGGTGGGCACACAGACAAAATCCACTTTATGTGCCAATGCTTTTTGTATTCAGTTCTGTTTTTACTGATCTTGCAGCAAGGAGTCATAAGAGAGTTCTTGTATTTTCCCAGCAAAGGGCTCACCTCTGATGCTACACCAACACCTCCATTTCAAGTCATGGTAGGAACATAATTGGAATCAGAGGTAGATGTGGTCCTCATCTAGCTGGCTGTACATTCAGATTAGAGCTAGTTGGCATAGGTTAGAACAGCTCCCATCTGTGTGCTAGGCTGCTCCAACCCAATTGCTGGGATGGATTGATCCAAACCATCAAGGGCCTCTGCCTGATCAGAGAGTATCTGAGAGTGAAGAAAAAATTTCATTCTTCAATGATTTGTTGAGAGTGATCCTGTTAGATCCCAAACAATCATGTATACATCACCATTTGTATAGGTGTACATCTAACCTTTGGAATTCTTTTAAATATTGCTGTAGTATTTGGATCAGTTTTAGACTTACACAAACAAGGCGTTTGTTTGTTTTTTAGCAAATAACTGCTAGCCCATTGTTGAATTTAATGAAATTATGGGAGTCAGAGACATCAAAGTTTTGTATGTTTCACCAACCAAGAGAAAAGCTGGTTATTAGATATTAGGGAAAGTCACAGAAAAGTAAGAACAGCTACAACCAAAGTCTGCATATGTACATTCCCAGATACTGAAGTCAATTGCAACACACAAATCATGAAGAAATCAGTCTGTTACCTTCCTAGTGTTTCTTGGGGCTGAATAAACTGCTTTCACAGTACTGAATTTTCTGATCTTTTCCCTGTGATAATTTAATAGTTGAAAAGGTTTTTACAGAATGTCTCGTGGAGATTGTCAATTGTCCTGTATCACTATGTCTAGCTTTGAGGGAGTCTTTGAAACACTGTTTTAGTCACTTAGGACACATTTCAAAGACTTCCATGGTACTGCAGAGACTGAAGGACATGCAGATACACTGAAGGACTGAGTAAATGTAGCTCATGCTAATTGTCTCTGGACCTTAGTTTTAGCAATATATTGTGTTTCCATTCTGAGAGATCAATGTAGTCAATGAAAGGCTGGTTTCTTTGAACGCAGGAAATAACTGAAATACAAAATTGGATATCATTATAATAGACATTTAGGAAAACCACAGAAAAAATGAGATTAGGTTATGTGCACAGGTCTTGTTAGAGGTGACTGACAATTGTCTTCCTGAAAAATTTGTTTTACTTGCACACATGCAGAGCTAAGTAATTGCCTTATACCATCAATCCATTCTTCAGTACAAATTGGTCTCATTAAAATTGGCTAGTGAGTGCTACCATGGAAATCTCTTATAGAGAAATCTGGTGCTGCATGTAAACAGGCAATCTTAGAGCTGCCTTTGCTGGCTGGCAAGGCAAAAATTGCAAGTGCTTTAGCAGTAACAGTTACACCACATGCCATGAGACAATAGATCATCACTCCTTACCTACAGCAACATGGTGTGGCTCACTGACATTACCAGACCTCTGAAAATACCTGGGTAACATTCAGGAAATGGATAACATTCACAAGAAAAAGCCCTACTCCACTGTACCCCAGGAATGCTGTAATTTCTAAGGTGAGAGTCAGTGATTTATATATCTTGATTTGCTTAAGCAAAGGGCAGAATGTCTTTGTGTCATGTACAGTTTGTGCATATCTGCAGAGACAATCAGTATTTGACTTTACCCTGTATTCCTGAGTAACTCCGTGCTCAGTACTGTTTGCCTTTAGCAAACATTTTTCACTGTTTTGCATTAAGTATTTTCAGTGATTGATAGTTTTCTTGTTCAAGGATTGATAAATGTGAATCTGCTTTTCTTCTTGGCCTAAAGGAACCCTTGATGGAGTGGAGTTTTTAAGCTTGTTTTTTTCTATAAGCTTTGAAAAGAGACTGCATGTGTTGATGTTGAGTCACTGGAGAATATGAGTTATAACACGTGGCTTGGCCTATCACTCATTATGTAGCATAATCAACTAAGTGACCAGTTTTTATAGGAACAAAAATGCTCTCAATTTTTTCAGAGAACATCAGTGGCTGAATATCCTTTGGCAAGCTCCTAGGCAAACTCCACTCTGAGAAACAAGCTGTGTTGTCTGTATGAGTGAAGAGCAAAATTATGGGAGGCTTGCAGTGTTATAAAGAGAAGTGCAGGGAGCATGTGTGTGTGCAGATTGGAGGAACTATTTTGCCAGGTTTTCAGTGGCTGCAGTTTTTGGGGTTTTCACTAAGAATAGTGGTTTGAACTGTAAAAAAGCACATCTGCACAGTTTGGTATGTGTGAGACCTGGGAGTCAAACCAATGGGGTCTGTGCTATGTTACAGAGAAGGGAGCAAGGTGGGAGGGAATGCTGAGACACAGGGATTCCAACACCAGCCTACAATGCACAAGGGCAGGAATTCCAGTTGTTGCCTCCTTGGCAAAAGGCAACCCCAAACCCTGCTGCAGCTTTCACCTTTGCCTGGATGACTCTGGAGCTCCAGGCCCCATTACCTGACTCTATGTTGGGCTGCTGGGTGAGGAGGGCACCCAGAGAGCAGGTCTGCAGCACCCCAGATGTTCTCCTTCCAAGATTCTGCTACCCCTGGTGATGGTGGCCAGCCCAGCCCAGCCAGGCTGTATGTAATCAGTTACAGCAGGGACAGCTGGGAGGAAAAAATAGGGAAAAATATGAGACAAGCTTGTTTGAAGGTAAGGGCAAAGAAGATAACTACAGTCCTGCAATCCCACTAGGAAAATTTGAGGTAAATGTATAAGTTTTGAGACTGCTTTTTATTTGTTGTGATATAAGGTACCAAAGAGAATAACCTATCTCTCAAAGCTCTGTGCCATGTATATAGGGTATAGTTTTATGGACATCTATGATTTAAAAAATACAGCAAAACCAAACCAAAAAACAGCCAACAGAATCATCAGGAAAAAACAAAGTCCTAGCATACTTTAAAAGAAAGAACAACAGAAAAAAAACCTCAAAACAAACAACCCCACCCAAAACAAAACAAACAAACAAAAAAGATCCAAACCAAGCCAACCAACCAAACAAAAAACCAAACCAACAAACAAAAAAACACTGGGAACAGAATCCTATAAGTAACACACATGTGAAATACTGTCAGTTGGACTCTGTAGATTTGCAGCAAGAATGGCCAATTATTTTTCACGCTTTGAAACATCTTTTGTTCCTCTGCAGGAAATGTGGGGCTGGACACACTGTTGGACTTTCGTTGGTTTTGTTGTTCTACCAACAGTGCAAGTCTGAAAAAAGCTTCTGCATAAGTCCATCACTTCTTGGCCATTTCTGATTTGAACCAGTGCAGTTCCAGTGATTTCAACTGACCTGTATATATATACGTATATGACACTAAGGCTTTCCACTCCACTTTTCTGTGTTATATATAGAAAAATGTGTTTCAGGACTTCATTGCTTCTTTTGTTTTTTTCCCTTTTCAGAGAACAAGCTAAAATTACTAAAATTAATCTCTTGAAACCTTTAATCAAAGTATTGGAATGAAAACAGGGAGCTTTAAAATTCAGGATTATCTGCAGGAGGTAGCTAATATCTCTCCTTTAAAACAAAAATTCATACCAAACTGTTTAAGTGAATTTTCCTTGGGAAAGGAATTAAGGAGAAGTAATAGCTTGGGGCAAACATCCTTGTTTACATTCCTTGATTTTACAGAGAGGCAGGGAAGGTGCAAAGCAGCTGCATGACTACAGAAGATAAGAGCAGCAGTGGTTCAGGTCTGTGGCCTGCCATTTTGTCTCCAGATCCAGCAAAAGCCTCTTCTTACTCTTTCACCTTTGATTGATTGATTTTTAACAGGAGCTAGGGGGTAGAGCTAGGAGTAAGGGTACTAAGCTGCCAATTACATTTTCAGCTTTTAATTACATAAGAAGCAGATCCCATTCCCTTCAAACTCTGCAGAGCTGTTTCAGTCCTGTGCCTTTGGAGGGGAGATGAAGAGGGAGAGAGCTGCTGTGGGAGGCCAGGCAGAGCCCTCTGAACAATGAAACAAGCCAACAATACCATCCACTTGATGGTAATACTGTAATGATCTTTGTCTCAACATCATTGGTAGCAGATGGAAATGTGATATTTAATCAAATAACTCAATATTTTTGGTCTAATGTAGTCTGTATTTGGGTGGGGAGCACCATGCTGAACTAGTTATCTTAAGCTTGTGTTTTATGCACTGCAACTTAGGCCAGCAAATAACTCAGTAACACCACCTGAAATATCTGGCATATGTCTGACAGCTCATTTGAGAGACTATCCTGTAAAATTGATGACCTGACTCCATTACTCAAGAATAAAATTGAGTTGGTGTACTGAGGTAAACACTGGAAAGAGCGTTCGGATGCTGTTACAAGAAATGAAATACTCTGCATGTATGACAATATTTATTTTACATTTTGTGAGCTTCAGTAGGAAATGAACTCATATTTATCTTCTCTCTGTAGTGAGAGAACAGAGCTCCAAAGAAAGTACAGCAGTAGTCTACAAAGGTTTTAATCTTAAAAAGCTGTATCCCTGAATCCCCATTGCCTTGCATTATGCTTATGCTACTGCCTCAGATGAAGAGGGCAAAAGCCCTTTGAGATGTCCTTTCTCTTGAAAGCTTATTTGCTGCATTGTTGGAGAAGGGGAAGCAAGAGTGTTCTTGCTGAGTAAGGAGCAAGAGCTCACTACCCATTTCTAGCAGTGGAGGCTGGTTCTGGATGCTGGTGCTGTAGTCTGAGCACCCTCTTCAGCACGGGAAGTGGGAAGTGAGCTCTGGGAAGTGAGCTCTGCAGTGGCAGATGAGCACAGACAGTGTTTGTGTTTCACTGCCTTGTTCTGTGCCACACATGGCTCTTTTTACTGAGGAATACTACCCTGGGGTTGCCTTGGTTAAGTTCTGTGCCTCACATCTCTAGCCTGGATTGACCCAAACTGAGATTTCTTTTTTGTCTTCAGGGAGCAGTCAGCTCGTTTGCCGTACTCCAACAACAACAGAAAACAACTGGAAAAAAACTAGACTTCATAAATTATTTCTGCACTTAGATGGGATAACTTGCACTCCTTGCTCCCTTCAGATCTTTGGCCAACAGGACTTTTCTGGCTGCATCTTCAACATAATCAGAAATAGAAGTACATAGTGTATTACTCGAGGATGTAGACATTAGGTAAACTTGTGGCAATTCCAAATATCTTGGGATACACAAATGAAATTGAAGTTAGTTCCCACTTAATAGATCTTAATAACACAATAATACAGAAATAGGAGGGGGAAACCAACTAATCTATATCCTTTGTTTCCATCTTAGGGGGGGGAGCACCTTTCTGCATTAGAAATTATTATCTTTAAATGCCCGTCTTGATCTGCTCCTGTTTACATGAGTAGCAAATCATGAGCTGGAACAGAGTACAAGACTTGCTCTACTTCATATACTGCACTTTACTCCTCACTCATGTGACCAGAGTGCTCAGGACCTGAGATCTTTTCCCCAACAAAACACTGTTACCCTGTACAGCAAGCTGTGCTCAAGAAAAGTTTGCAAGTTTGGAACTTAAAATGGAAAAAAATAGTGGAATGGAAAATATTTGTAAAGATAATTGGATAATACATATTTGTCATATATGTTAGAGTTGAGTGACTTTTTTTTTCCCTTACTCTAACACTCAAAAATGTGATAGAAGAAACTATCTTATCCTGTTTCTTTGTTCCTAGCTCAATAGCTGTTTGGACTCCACAATTTAAATAATACTTTCTCACAGAAAGCACTTATCTAACATATGGTCACCATTGCTACAGTGACTGAATGCTTTGTAAGCATAAATTGATTTTATTTTCAGCATCACCCTGAGCTGAGAAAGTTTCCAACCCTGCTAAATAGGTGGGAAAGAAGGAGAGAGGAAATAAAGTGCTCTGCTTTAATTTTCTCAGCTACCAGTTGCTGAGAAGCCACCCTTTCCTTCTCTTGTCTGTAAAGGGGCTGTGATTTTCATAAATGCAATGAGGATTTTTCTTTTCCCCTCTAAATGGTGAGGAATGCTATGACAAGCCATTGGGGATGTGGAACACAAAGTCACCAGCTGACTACTGTTACTTTAAGTAAATATTGAGCCTGATGATGGTATGGACAAATGGAGCTGTAAAATATCTGGTATTTGAGCTCAGATTGAAATTGGGAACATTCCAGTTTAACCAGATCTAGTGCTTTAATCAAGTAGTGAGCAGGAACCAAGGCAAAAGAGATGTAACTCCTGATCTTTCTTCCCTCCCAGCAGCACCTTCTGGCCAATATTTTTCTTCTAACATTTTCAGTCTACCCATTGTATTAAAAATGTACGTTAGTTAGGCTTTACATCAGAAACCTTACCTGGTGGCCTAGCAACCACCACAGTAGGTCTGAGGGGGTGAGAGATCCTGTCCTGGCTGTGCAAATGCGTGGAACCCAGGTGCATGGCCCCATTCTTAGCCAAAATGCTGAGGTAGGTGTTGTGCACCAGGATGCATGAGAAATGGAACCAAGCAAGTGGAATGTGTTCTGGATGATACTGAAATTGTTACTGAGCTCTTTTTATCTTCCAAAGCAAAGAATCTTGGCAACAGCCTTTGTGTACCATTCTGAACAATCCACAGTGAGAGCTGGATCACCAGCTCGAGTTTTTCCTTGTGGCCAATGGGCTGTATTTGACCACGTGTTGTGTGGTTTTATTGTGTCTTTCCCACATATAAAATGTGAGTTCTCAGCACTAAAGAGCTGTAGTTAAGCACTTACATAATTTTTCTACTGAAAGCTCTAAAACTTATGAGTACATTCCCAAAATGTATCTCAAGTGGCTTACACCTTTGTTTCAGTATGCTAAAAGCACTTGATTTCTTTAGGCCTCTCTTTCTCTTCTACTTCTCTTTTCATACCGGTTCCTAAGCATAAAGCAACTCTGTTTTCCAACCTGTCTGTACCCATGGCTTTAATTTTTTGTTTCCTTTGTTAATGAAAGGAAAAATCAAATCACTTTTATCAAGCTACTGGTAAAGTACCGAGAGCATTCACTGTAATTAGGACGTTGCATTACAGAAGCGATCTAAAGAATCCTGTTAAATGTCATTGCTCTTAGCAAAGAAACTGCAGAAGCTGAAATTGAAATGGAATTTTGAAAAGGAGAGCTGAGTAATTTACTTAGCTGTTCAATCATGTTCACTGATGTACTCATGAGCTGTGTTTTAATTTAACAAGCTGGGGGTTTTTAAGGAGTAAAAGATTAGGAGAAATATTTGATATAAACCAGATAATCCTACACTTTGCTTGTTATTTGTTTAGCAGCCATTGCACTACCCTCCATTCTTTTGGGCAGTTGGCACAATGCAGGTAATGACAAGGTGCATGATGACAAATAACTTCACTGCCACATTTCCTTTTGATTTTATGTGCCAGATTCTTCAGACCACTACAAAGTAAACTCAGTGCTGGTTAGAGGCTCATGTATAGAGCCATTTGTGAATTAAGCTTGTAATTACATTGAATACAAGATTAGCTCTGAAACTCCTTTCTTCTGTCTGAGACATATATTACACTAACCTACATTTCAAAATGCCAGGCAGCTCCTTCAGGAGAGAGGAGCCATTGTTCAGCTGCTTTAGGCTGGCAAATACACAATGGTAAAGGCTTGGCCTGGACCCTTTTTCCCTTGCTTCACAACACGAGAGCAAGCGTGACCTGCACTCAAGACAGAAATGACTCCATTGTTCATGAAATTAAGACAAATTTGATGCTGCTTACTCATTTCTTGTGGCTGCTCTATGCTTACTTGAACTCCTCCCACCTTGGCTGTACATGCAAAACCCCTTTCTCTGCAGAAAGAAATTTAACCTTCAATTTTTACCTTGCTTTATGAGTAAGATTATATCTTCCTGGTAACACACCTATGGAGGCACAAAAGAGCTCCTGAGCAACGTACAACATGGAGGAGGTGATTTTATTTAAAGTATGTTATTTTTTGGTCTCTCATAGAAACATTTTCTTAGATGATGAACTGTTTGTATTTTATAAGATAAAAATCAAATGCAGGTCAGGTTGTGAAGGCATTATCCCTACAGACACAGAGTATAATACTGAATATACTGACTACATCTCTCTTCAATCTGTGCAGAATTTTGAAAGAAGAGGATCAAGCAGTTCTTTAAAGTTCAGATCCTGAAATCAATAAATTTTCATCTGCCTCCATCTGCCCTCCTCCACCTGCTATCTAATGATCTCTAAGTATATTTAGACAGAGAAATGCATTGTAGTATTTTGGACTGACCTGGTTTGAGGGTAAAGTACACTCTGCAGAAGAAACGGTGAAAGAAAGTGAAAAGAACACAAAGGCAAACGTTCAGGGTGATCAAACACACCGTATTTGTAGAATGACAGGATGGTGGGGTGAAATAGATTGTGAAAACATTAAGATCTGGCAATCAAAACGAACGTAAAACATAGTTAAACATTGAAACTTTACTGAAAAGGGGTTGGAGTTGTAATGAAAACAACATCTGGCTGTGACTGCTACAACTTGATTGCAAGAGGGAAAACCGAATAATGTTATCTCACACTAATTGACATAAAAAAAAAATTAAAAAAAGAAACAAAACCAAAAAAAACCCCAACAACTTGAAAAAATGGACATTAAAAGGAAAGTTAGACAGATGTAGCAAAGCAACAGCTGCTGGAGATGGACAAGCTTTCCCCGAGGACACATTGCCAAAGAAAAATAAGAGCCTTATTCTGATTGCCTGCTGCTACAAATCAGCATTAGCTGCACTCAAGTCAAGGTAGTTGTGCCAGTGCAAAACTGGCATAAGATCAAAATCAGGTATCAAAAGCAAAGCAAAATGAATGAATATGACAATTTTTTATCAAGAATCTAATTAGTCTGGCATATTGTCACATGTAGCTGACTTTGTAACCAGGTTTATTTTTTGATTGATGAAGATACTCAAATATTGGCAGCGTGGTCAGGTATTCCATCAGGTGAAACACCCAGAGAGCTATTCCAAACATACCAAGCAGGGAAAAGGGTAGGCACAGATTCTTCCTATTGCCCAGAATCTTGGTGAGACAAAATTGTTGCTTTCCTGTTCTCAGGGATCTCTGGGGGTAAGATGAGGGCAAAAGGAAGATGACTAACGCATGCTCAACAAAAAAAAAAACTCAACAAGTTTCTGGTGATGGAAGGTGGGTGTTCCCCACACCCAGATCTCTACACTCTGGAGTGCAGTCTGAGCTCTGCAGCCCAACATGCTCATGCCTCCAGGCTGCAGATGCACAGGTTCATGGCAGAGCCACCAGTCATGTCCTGGGGTTGCTGGTTGGACTGGAAAACAGGCAGACCAGCTTCTTGTTACTGCCAGCTGCTACAGAACTCGGCATGAGGAGTCACTCCCTGTGTGCATATGAGTTTCATCCCCAGCTGAGTTTAAATAAACAAACAAGTAAATAAAGCCTGCAAATAAGAAAACATGCTTTCCAGCCAGCTTCCCTTATTATGTTTTTCTAAGCAGTTATTTTGTTTTATAGGCAGTTTTTATTTTTCACTGTGACCATGTGTTAAGGAAGAACAGTTTCTTAACATCTTTCTTAACTTGCTCTAACAAGTACAGATGGCAGCCACTGTGCTCTGGTGTATAATCCCTTATCTTCTACATTATAGATTAACACAGGCTTCAAGACAAAGAACTAGAAGTGAATGTGAGCAGACTTAAAAAGCTGTGGTAGGGAAAGGGAGGTATGACAGACTAGGAAGGAATAAAGTATTGGAAAACCAAAACGGACTTCCAAAATAATCTTTTAAGAAGCTGTTGGTAAAGAAAATATTTTAACTCAATCTTTTGGTTTTATGTGACACAAAAATTAATATGTTTATAGCACTCTGATCCAAGTCAGAAGGAGAGCAGGAACAGAAATGGTTGGGAGGAAGTTAATATTTAGAGGAGAATCTGCATTCACATTGGTCAGACTGAAATTGGGACTACACACATGCATGCCAGACCAGAGCAATTGATTTTGTCTTCTCTCCCCCTTCCAGAAAAACCATAAGGAGCCTAAAAAGACCCTCCAGCATGAGGGCAGAAAGTTGGCTGCCCCAGGCAGTAACAGTGCCCTATTAGTGCTGCCCCACACACACAGGGAAGCAGCACAGAATGTAAACCCATTCAATTTTATTTGTTCTCAGAGAAAACAGAATATCAAATAAGTCTCACAACTGCTAACTATCAGCTAACAGAAGGAAGGATAAACACTCTACCTCCCTTTCTCATCAGGCAGTAAACTGCATGCATCCTTTGCCAACTGTATGTACTTTGTGCTTCAGCAAATTTCTTTAATCTGTCAGGAATAGAAGTAATGTTCTATTGTGCCTTATCAACTGTTTCATCAACCTTAGGCTTTCTTTTCCCCTGGCTTTCTGATTTGTTTCTGAATCTTCCATCTCTTCTTCTTAGGCCTCCTCCAAAGAGGATGTTGCACAGTGTTTCCCTTCTACAGAAGTTGGATTTATAGGGTTTATAGCATAGGGGATCCACTTTATAGTGGCCACTAGCCCTTGGGTATCAACATATGCTTTCTGTGCTAAGGAGAACAAAAATCTATTAACTTTTTTATCGTGTGATGTTTTTCAAAATGTGCTATCAGCTTCACAAGGGTCACCAAACTCAAAGGTCTCACATAGCAGAGCTGTCTTACTTCCCAGACACAGTAATTTCCAAACTGATTATTGGTCTTGGCAAGAAATAGCAAGTAGGCACAACCCCCTTGAAAAAGATTGTTTTCAGGAAACTAGTATCACCCAAGCAGTTTTGAGCCTTTAGGTGGGTGGTAAAGCAATGGCACAAAGTTAATCTTTTAAATCTGTTTTGTGATACTGGGAGATGGCAATTGTACCTGGAGGCCTGGTGCTTGTGTGAGCAGGTTGTGTGATGCTCTTTCTGCTTCTATGAACTCAGGGAGTCTCACAGGTGTATGATTGGGGTTTTTTCTAGTGTGGTGGACACATGTGGGAATCCCCATCTGCTGGTCACCTCAAAATGTATCAAAATGGACAACTGTAGGGTAGCCCAGTGTGTGCTGGCCCCAGCACCCAAGCTGATGCCACAGCCAATGCCCAGCTGGAAATCACAGAGGGCTTCCTCTCCATGGCCCTGAACCAAGCTCCGGCCACTGCCTGGAGCTGCCTCGTGTCCAGCCCATTTGGAGTGCAACCCAGACCTTCCTCTCTCCAGAGATCTACATTTACATGGTTTTACAATTGCTCTGTAATGGAAATAGGCTGGTTTGATAGTGAATGTGATCCACAGAGTGGGATATCAGGTCTCCATATTCTTTCTGACATGACATGTTGCCCAGTCATTTTCTTGGCGTTTATAGAAAGCTCCTTTTCTCTTTAGCAATATATCAAGGTACTCATTTCTGATGAAACTGTGTTTATGACTTACTTGGCCTTCATAGGAATCTAAAGGAATAGTGGATGCTCTTGAAGCATAATTTCAGTATTCAGTTGCAATTCCAGTTTATTACAGCTGGTGTCAGTCATAAATTCTCCCAGAATCCCAGCCCTAAGCGAAGAGCTCATCAAGTTACTGATTTCCATTCACAGTGTTTGCATCTAAAATAGTTTGGAACTTTGTAAATACATTCAAAGCAAAAATTCAGCTTCATTTCATCAGGCTTGAAACATGGAGATGAGTCTTGGAAAAGCCTATAATATATTGACACCCAATGACTGGAGATAGTTTATCACTTCTTGCTTGTTTTTGGTGTCATGTATTTGAAGCCTGGTACTTTTCAGAAAGTCAGCATTTTTCTTTTCTTCTTTCTTCATACAAGAGTAGTGATGGATACCATGTCAGATTGCATTCTGTATTGCAGATTGCAAGGTTTTCATTGGGGAATTTACCTGCATGATGATCTAAGTATTATTTTTAAAAATGTTTCTCCAAACTTTTTGTGGCAAAGGTTACCCCTTTTATTTTTCAGCAATGTTTTAAATGATGGATCCTTGAGCTGGACTGAACTGTACTGTCTTGCTTATATTAAGCATTATTTATGATAATTTTATGCATCATGCAAATCTTTATGTAATGAAGTGCTTTGGCATTCATCTCATGCAGTTACATTTGCTTTTTTATGACAAACTAAACTGCCACCAGTATGTGTAGCATTCCAAGTGCTTTCTGCCATTCCAGCCTGATTTTCTTTAAAAGTGTGTGGTTATATTTTAAATCAGGAATAAAATCTCAAAGCACTTATGGGAAATATCAACTTCTGAATACCTAACCCATCCCAACTGGAATGCCTGTGGGTTCAGTGTGGTTTCAGTGTAAGGAAGTGCTACTTCCCTATTGTCTCTCGAAGGATTTGCTCCCTGTTACTCCACAGCTGAATCTGATCCTCACTTTGCAGGTCCCCACTCTACTTTCCCTCTCATGTGCAATGATCTGTGACAACAGAAATAATGTTCAACCTTGTTTTGTCTTGTTAACAGCATGTGGTTAGAATACTGTACTGCCATTTCAATAACATTTTTACACTTGTCCCCTACTGTCTTGGCTGGTTGCCAGCATGGTGATTTATGCTTTGTTTGCCTCCAGATGTGATTATTGATTTTCTTTCCTGGATGGGCTATCTGAATGAGTTCTTCACAGATTAAAGTGCTGGAACTCTCAAACCAGGGACTTGCTAAACTGATTTTGATGGAAAATGAGCATAAAGATTCCTAGAGGAACAGAAAGCATCTGGATAAAATTTTTATTTCAATGTAATTTTTAAACTAGATTATTTTGTCTTTAACTGAAGATGTAAGCTATCAGAGAATCAAAAATAAAACTTCATCTTTTTAAATGCAGCCCCGGGCTGCGTTTTCTAGTCAAGGGAAAAATTTCTAGGACACTTAGTGTGTTTAGTAAAAACTCATACCTTTATGGTGAAAAGAAGCTTAAGCAGAATATTTTATAAGCTTTCTGTGTCTTCTTTCACTTAAAAAATTACTTTAATGCCCACTTAGCTTCCAGGAAGTTTGAATTTTATATTCCTAATTAGTGCTGCATTCAGAGCATTTAGCTTTGTATCTCCTGTTTCAAGTAAGTCTCCCTTTTCCCCTCACTTTCCCAAAGTATCTCTGGACAATAGTTAACCTAAACAATTTCAGATCAGATATAATGGAGGTGAACATAGAACTAATCATGTTTTAATGACCAAGGCAAAGAATTTTTAATTAAAAAAAAAAAAATCTACTAGCTTTTATCCTTCTGTCAAGCTCCCCCAATATACATGTTCCTGAGTTTCTTGGTTTAAAATGTGTATTGCCTCTGACTTTGGTGTGAATGATGTACCAGTATAGTTTTCCACAAGACATAACAAGAAAATGCATTATTAATTTGGAATACATATGAACATCTTTAGAGGAAATTACTTGAATTCAGACATCTGGAAAATGAAAGCATTATGGATTGACCTAGTGCAATTTGCTGTGATGCTAGTAATTTTGTATTCATTTGCCTTGGTACCAGTGGAGAGAGTATTGTATTTAAAAGCAGAACTCCATGTACTGTATTATTTAGAGTAGTACTCCAAAATGAGAAATTACTAAGGAGAACCACTGCAGCTAATATCTAATCAAGCAAGATACATTCCAGTCCTGTTGCCTTTGTGTGCAGGGTCAACATGTATTTATTTGCATCATTATTCTGTAACAACAGAAGGCAGATCACCTGTGCAAGCTGATACCAGTTAGTGCACAAATGACCCACCAGCTACAAGAAATTGGTGCTTTTCACAGCTTAATTATTGGCTGCCTCTGGAAGTCCCTGACTCAAGAAAAATGGACTTCAAAAATTAAGTAAATAACTGAAGGAAAACATGGAGCAGCAATGCGAATATCTAGTTTGCAGTTTTTTTATTAACAGCAGACATGTGCGTTGCTTGTTCTTTAGAATCTGTTTGTGCTACTTTAAATTACTTGCTGAGAGCTGCTCAGATCTGGTCTCCGTGTCATTGTTTGTATTGCACAGCAACATGAATCAAGGCTGTCAGGCTTTTGATGTGTATGCCAAGTCAACAGTGCAGTCCTTGTAAGTACTTATAGAAACCCCCTCCACATTTTCTAACAATGAAGACAGAACAGTTTTTGCTCCTTTGCTTGTTTTTATCACTCTGTGGAAGATTCCTTTAAAAGGGACATTTATTTGTCAGCTGGAAAAAATAATCTTGTCAGGTGTTCTTAATTATTGATTTTGAGATTTATGAAGTATGCATTTTGTTTTTCACTTCAGGACATGCTCACAAAAAGCATAAAGTAAGTATCAGAGCTAGCATTGCATTTTAATGTTTTCTGACTCTTGCAGTTATCTTATAAAATCCCTCTACTTGTAAAGAATCAGACACAGCAATAGTCCTCACAGAAATCAGAGGTTTGGACAGGTAGATGTTTACTATATCCCCAAGTACGGTTAAATACAGCTATCCTAATCTTTTTATGGGAGAATATTAAGCTGACACTGTCAGTTTAATTTCAGCAAAGGAATAAATGTCCTGTTGCCCCAGGGGCTCCAGGGAAAGGCATAATTTGGTCATTACGCCGGGGATAATAGTCTCTCTTCTGAATCAGTTTTATGGTCTTAAAATAGGAAAAGAAGCAGCAAACAGAAAATAACATATCAAAAACACCACAAACTTCAATTGGGATTCTCTGTAATGGGCAAAAGCTCTGAGACAAGATAAAACTGTGGTCAAATTCCAGGACTGGAAATTAGGAGGCCTTTGTTTCAGAATCTCATATTGTTACTTTAACAGCTTTCATTAGACCCAAAGGGCTGTTCTGCACTCCCTAAAGTTCAAAGCACTGAATAGCTGATGCCAGCCCACAGTGTTAGACCAAATGACACGTGCAGAGGCTACACAGATTCAGATACCAAAAGGCTTCAATCATAAATATATGAAGGTTTTGGAACTGCACATCTCCACTGTTCTGTGGAAGAGGTGATACGGTCCAGGACAGAAGTCAATGGGTTAGCTGGCTATGCCACATGACCATCCTCTTCCTCACAGGCATCTGTGGAGTCTGAAGAGATGGACCCAAGACCCATTTCAGGGCCATGGGCCCCTTGGTTTCTCTCCCTGTGGTGCTGTCAGTAACAAAATTGGGTAGAGAACATCTGAATCTTGGTTGGCTCTCCTTGCACTCAGTGCCTGAGAATTGACTCTGTTGCTGGTGCTCCCAATCAGCTCCTCTCAAAGGTTCCCCACCATAAACGACTTTTCCATTTTTACAACTAAATTCACTCCCTTTTCTCTATGGGTAACCTGCTACAGCAGGCTATTCTCCTTAAGACAGGTCTTCAGTGGATTTCTCAAATGTATTCTCCTTCATTAGATGCTAGGTATGAACCCTGGCATTACTGCATTTTGATTCTCACCTACAGCCCATGGCTCTTATATTTAGTACCAACCATCAGCAGCCAATTTTTAATCTCTTTCATTACATTTAAAACCAACAAGCAAATAAAAAGCTAAATACATTGCTGCTAAGGACATTTGCTTTAAAACTTCAGCTGTACTCTTCATGAAAAAAAAGAAAGACATCAACTGCACCAACAGCCACCCCCACATTCCCAATCTCATTGAAACAACAACAAAAAACCCTGTGGCTTTATATGATGCAAAGATTTCTCAATTGGATTTGATCCAATTTATTTCCAGTAAGTTTCACAGGAGGGGAAAAAAATAAAACAGCACACGTTGCTCTGTTTAAAGCATAATAATAATAATAATAATAAATAACTAATGGCTTTATTTGCATTTTTCTGTCGGTTATCTATGATTCATACTTACATCTTGGAATACAATACATAGATGATTCATACAGAGAAACAGCCTCTGCATAGGAAATTACACTGTCATTTTAGAGTAACGTTGCTTTCACAAACTAAAACTAAGGCAGGCTGCTAGTAATCACAAATAATTCTCCCCAGAGCTGGAGTACTTGTTTAGAAAACCAACTCCCCTCTGTGTATGCAAAACCAGAGCCTGATCCAGAGCATATGGAGTACAGTTCCTAATTCCCATTAGCTGTGGTGGTCCTGGGAACCTCTCAGGCTCACCACTTCAGTTGACATTTTTTTTAGGAAAAATCATTTAGGACAGCTTGAACTTTGGTGTTTTTGATTGAGCCTCCTTCCAGGGCCCTGTTCTCTCTTTCTTGGAGCTATATTTAGATCTGAAGCCGAGGAGCTAGGTGTCAGGCTTCATACCTGGTACATGCAAACTGTTTACAGAACATAAACTTAGCAATCTTTCAAAATGGCTTCATAAAAACAGCCAGATGTATGTTCCAGGACAAAGTCCCCCTGAAGTGCAGATGCTGATGTGACAGTGGCTGTCCCAAATTTGACAGGAAGCTGAGCAGAGTCTGCCTAAAGAACTGCACCCATTGAAGCACACTGTCTGGGGAGATGGAATTACCACTTTTAATCTAAGACCATTGGTGAAGCCATCTCCTTTGTACATTGTGTCCTCTTAAAATTTCTGAAGGCTCAGACAATAGCCTTGTCCTCTCTTTCTCTTCTGTATGAAATCATCATTCAAGGCAGAAGGAATGAAGTCCCACAGCTTCCTAGCTTATCCAGGATTCTCCGAATATTCCTGAATGATGGGAATGGTAGAGAGAGAAACAATACTGCCAAATGCATTGGAATTCTTTAGCCTTTTAGATAAACACTACCCATATGCATTGCAAAGCTTGCAAGAGTAGGAACTAAGCACACCAAGTTTTGAAATTCTGTACTCAGGAGGCTGATACTCTTCAGGCTGTGATTTCTGAGTCCAAGTAGGACTAAAACACAAATTTTCCCAGTCCTGGAAATGTAAAACTGCACGCCTTTAATCACTGGTATATAGTTTACCTGATAAGCGTTTTTCAGAGCATTAGTAGAACTCACAGAGGAAAAACATACATGCAAACTAGAATGGATGCATGAAAAATCAGTGATTATGTTGTATATGCATCTGAGAATTGTACTTTATTCAAGTCAGGATCTAATCCAGCTCCCATTAAGTCAGTGGGAATTTTGCCAATGAAAACAATAGTAACAGGATCTGGCCAAAATAATTTAATCCACCCTCTTCAGCTGCTGTGCTCACAGCAAGAACGTTGCCATTAAGAAGTTTATATGGACATAAATATTCACTTTAATTTCCTAGAGTTTGTCTACTTGTTTAAAATTGCATTTATGGTTAAAAAAGGAGCAACGCAGTGTATTATGGCTGCATGTTAATCACTGTAGGTTTAGGAATAAATAGAAAACCATCTTAAATATTTTATACAGATTATATTGCAAACTAGAATTAACAATTCACTTTGGAATTGTTTATTTCTTTTTTCTTTCTCCGTTGTTTTATTTTCTTTTTCTGTTGGTTCAGGTATCCAAGCTACTGTGTGAGGGTGACTGCGATAAGTTTGTTGGGTTTGTTTGCATTCTAGAAAATCATCACTGCACATGTTGTATCACTGAATCCCACCTTGCTTCATGCTGCGATTCCATTCCAAGAGGAGGAAAAATTAAAGGTGTATCATACTAAGACTATGGTTTCATCCTCTTTGGAGGATGAAAGACATTAACATGGGAAAGTCTCTGACAGCTGAAGAGGTTTTGAAAACAGTATTTAAAGGTTTACAAAGCCAGAATCTTCAGTGCTGCCTGTTGCCCATGAACTTCATGAAGAGGTCCCTGGACTGGGAATTGCTTGGGTTAGTTCACTGGCTTAGAACTTCCTCAGGGAGGAGAAGATGCCTCATTTGGAGGCCTGCTGGCTTGTCCCCCTGTGCCTGGCATCTGTTCTGAGCTGACTACACTTGAGTAGCTCTGCACCTCTAAGCCCTTTTTTCCCTCCTCTGCAGGATACAACACTGAGTCGTGAGCTGCGTAAACACTGCAGCTGCACTCAGCCCCTGGCAGTGAAGGTGAGCACTGATGTGCTTCAATACAGGCTTCAAGGTTCTCAGGAGTGTGGGGAAGCTGTGGTTTTACTATTGGTTGGATATGGAAGAGAAGAGCTTGGGAATCTGTAGGAGCAGACCCAGAGCAGAAGCAGATGAGTTAGAGGGGCTGTGGCAGCTTTTGCATTAGATGTTCTAAAATTGCCACTGAAAGCATTCAGGATTTGCAATTACTGTCTTTGGTTGGTTTCCATGGCAGCTTGGGAGTGAAAGAGGCAGAAGCAAACCAGACACTGTGCACAGTGGTTGCCTTTTAAGAGTAACCATGTGCCTAATAGTACCTTTCACTTACAGTGCCCATTTCCTGCTCTAACTTTAGTGAGGAGGGTAACTGTATCTTTTGTGCCTTCCCTGCCTCTCTTCCCTTTTTTCTCCTGATGTCCCCACAACCTTTTATTATTATCTTGTCCTTTGTTACTAAAGTTAAAAAGTCACCAAAATTTCAACACTTTTCCCTCCTACCCTCCCTCTCCTCTTTTTCTCCTTTGAGTCTGGCAGCACTTCCTCCTGTTTCTGAATCTCTGAATATCTTTGAGAGTTCAACCAAGGTAAAATGTACCATGCATCCATTTTAACAGCCCTTTATGGCCCACAACATCTAGTGTTCTTGGGTTTATTAGGAAATCTTTTGATTTTCCTATCTTAGTTGTAAGTACCAAGCAAAAGAAAATCTTGGTGAAGCCTGGGCCAGGCAGAGAAGCCAGGAGGCAGCAATGCCACTGAGGTGTGTTCTGTCCTGTACATGCATTTTAATTAACTAATGGTGAAAATGGGGAATTGTGTATCTAGAACCCACCTCCTCACAAGTCAAATTTGAAATTGACTTTTGGATTTGGTCTATGTTTCTTATTCTTGCCAGGGTCTTGGATGTGGTCTTGGTACCCAAATTCTTCTTTCTTCTGTTTCTGCTAGCTTTGGTATTGTGGCTCACTTTTGCTTTCCCCACGTTGTCTAGTCTTGGTTACTGTGACTATCTGTGTACTGCAGTGTAGAGAGATATGTGCATTAGCTATGTAGTTAAAAAAAAAAAAACAACCAACAACAAAAAACCCAACGCATTAATATTGTAACTGCAAAGGCTGTTACCCAAGAGATATTTGGATCATTTCACAGTGGATATCTGAATCCCATTAATGGGTAGTGAAGGTTAGAAAATTCTCATACTCCTAAAAATATCTGAAAGGATTTTATGTGTCTCTCTGCAAAACTGCTTAATTCTGCATTCTGACTATCTTGTTATAAAGTTAAGATTGTATATTAGATTTGGGCTATGAAGAAGAAACAGCAAAATTCAATGGATTGAATTAAAGTCTTGAATAGAAAATTATATGTAAAAACATTCCTGCTGGATATATTGAGTTATGAATTCTGTGAATGAACATTATTTTCTGTTTATATTTAGTGAATTTATTCTAAACAGATTAATTACAAAGCTTACTCTGGAAACAAAACAAGGTCTGCTAACATATAGTTGCTTGAATTTGGGGGGTGAGTTTGGTGGTTTTTTTGATTACCCAACCTACTGAGAGAATCCATGAATCTTTATTATACTACTTAATGGCCTGGAAACACATTACAACAGCATAGTAGCTTATTTATAGCTATATAAAGTTGAATTACTTTTAATGAGACATTTGCATACAATTATTGCAATCACACTGAAACGGAACTGCTACTTCAGCACATTTTTGAGACTTTAACTGAAGAACTCTGAGATTGTCCCCTTGCAGCCATTGGAAAAAGTAAGATTCTTCTGACCTGTTCTCCACGATGTGGTACATGCAGTACCACTGTTTCTGGAAGGAGGGAGTCTGTGTTGTTCCAAATTAAACTGTAACACTGATTCCTCTGAGAAGCCCAATAGGCTCAGTGCAAAATATGAGTAACTAATGTTTTCATGGATGTCAGCTCTCATAGTGTGTCTGTTTTCTATTTCAATTAATATTTTGCATAAATCAGTGTCTCAGTAAAATAAGCAGTACCAGACTGAAAAGAACACAAGGCAACTGTAATTAAGCCACATGTTTAGTAATGTGCTGAACAAACAATGGAAAAAATTACTCTTTGGTTACTAAATCAATTGTAATCAACCCCATTTCACCCACCCATCCACCTCTATGAAGGGATAATACAGCTGTAGATATTAGGAACAAATCCAGAAACTAAATTAATAAAGAAAAATTGGTGGTTCAGCTACACATATTGGCACAAATTTATTACTCCCTACAGCTTTATCTCTATAAACATTTTTTGCTCCCAGAGGGCACTTTAAAATACATACTATTAAAATAAATATAAAGAAATTACTCCACCTTATAATTATAGCATCTTTTAAAGAGGTTCTCAGCCTGTTGCCAAATAGTTTGAAATATGATATATTACTGCTAACAAACTAGATCCAATACTCAAATATAACCTTTGGGCTTATATTGCTTTACCTATATAAAGTGAATAAAGCTTTCAGAATAACTGGTGCCAGTGTGCTGTCAGGCAGCTTTGCAAGCTCAAAGTAGTCACACAAGATAGGAGAATCAGTGTTGCAGTGGCTACCATCAAATGGTATCAGATAACGAGTCAATATGATTCTGCCACTTTGGTGTAAATGCAAGATAGTGCAGGGTCATCACTCATCACACCCTCCCTAATAGTTGTAGCAAATGAAAGGCATTTCCTGCCTACCAGAGGGAGGGGGAAGAGCCAAAGGGGCAGGTTTAACATCTTCTGTAGCCTGAAGCCAAAAATTGCATTCTTGTTAGCTCTATGGAAGGCTTGGCAACTGGTCATGGCTGCTGGCTGCTTTGCTGTGGCTGTCACAAAGGAATTGTGCTGATAAGTAGAAAAGCACAAAAAAAAGTGACTGCTCCATGTCCACGTGTTTGCACCAAGGAGCAATGCAGCACCTTTGACTCAGGAGGAGCAAGTCATTGCTTAAGGCACCGATATTCATGTACCCAAAGCAGCTCTGCTGGGCCTGTCAGGAAGCCAGGGTGAGCAGAACTGCACCACAGACTGAGCCCTGAAGTTAAATAAGGAGAATGTTGTAACATGCAAACACTGGAGGAATACATGCACAAGCTTTTATAATCCGTGCAAACTGCAACACGGGAAAGTCAGCGGAGTTACCCATTACTCTAGATTTGGTTATCTGGCAAATGCAGTATCCATGTGTAGGACGAAGTGTCCGGGAATATATCTTGGGTGGAAAGCATGCAGAAAGCATGATTAATGTTGGAATTTCCTGGAGATGCTTGTCCAAGGAGGGAAAATCCAGATCCTCGTAGCCTATTCCTAAAGAGAATACTTTTCTACTTTTCTTATGCAAGATTCCACTGAACAGATTTCCTGGATAAATGAATGTCAGCTAAATCTTAATTTTTGTGGGTTTCCCACAGAGCAGTGATTATTAAATCCAATAAATACCTCCCATGAATATATACAAAGCTAAAGGAGTAATTCTTACTGTAGGAAAAGAGCTTTACAGCTTTATTTGTGGTTTATAAATATTAATGAAATAATTTTAGTAGATACTTGTGAACTTAGACAGTATCTTGAAAGTGCATGCAATTATTACATAATGAAATCAAGAATATGAGGGAGGTGGAAACAAATCTTCAAAGAGAATTAAAATTTACGTTAAAGGTCCTGATACACAACTTTGGTGATTCTTAAAAATGTCACATTTTTGCCTTGGTGCTTTTGAAGACTTTGCATATCTACTTTTATGTTGAAATCACTTTTTAAAACTCTGATTGTGTGTGGCTTGACCAAAACCACATAAAATGAGTGAGATACATAGTTACGAGCTGGAAAAGAAAGTCCTTATTTTCATTTTCAAGATCCCTTCTGCCACAACCAACCTGTGTGTGGTTTGTTCCAGGTTCTTGACTCCACAAATATACAAATGCTGTCCATCTCACTGCCTTGAGGCACCAGCAGGTTCAGCTTTGAATATTCAGTGAAATTATGTCATAAAATGTGGATGAAGATGAGGCACCAGGCACAGACATCACTGGACCTTGTGATCATATGCAGCTATGTTGTGGTTTTCAACCAAGCTGAAATTCCATCAAGAGCAGCAAGCTTGTGCTCTCCTGTACCTGCTTTGAACACTTGTTGACACTTAACAGCTAGATATGGAAAATATCAAACTTCAGAGAAAGTGTAATAGCATGGAAAAGTTGTCCATGGGCCCCTCTGGCTGTGTTTGCAGATCCTCAGTGTTCTAAAGCAGCTGGAGTAATATTCAGGATCCAGATAATCCTGGCACTGGCATGCAAAGCTTCTCCCTTGGCACAGAAATGTTCTTCTGGGGAGACAGCTGGGTGCAACGATGTAGAAGCTGCTGAACTGAGGAGACAAAGGATACTGATGAGAAGCAGATGGACAAGAGGCAGGTGAGTACCTGATTCTGTACTGTCTAGGTGTTACAGGAAAAGAGTTAATATTAAGACTGCAAGTATTCTCACCAAACCTGAAGTCTTTCTAGAGTCAGCAGAAGACTGCCACTGCTTTCATTACAGCTTTTCTTTATTGTTACAATGGAGAATACTTGAAAAAAGTATTTTGACTGTGTGAAATAAATCCAGGTGAAGCTGTCACTCCAAAGTTACCATATGGCAACTCGTTTGAGGTGTGGGTTCTGTGGATTGGTAGAAGTGGTCACATTTGGTTTGGCATCATCAACTGGCAAGGGGCCAAATGTACTGCTGGCAATGGTTTACTATTACATTTACAAGAGCAATGCCAAGAAGTGCTCACACAACTGAAGGCTGGGAGGCTGAACGGGATGTGAGTCAGACCCTGAGTCAGCTCTCCTCCAATAGCCAAAAGCTGCTTTGGCTTGTTTCACTGCCAGGGCACTTGGGAAGTGCACACTCCTCTGGATGGAGGATGCTGGATTACTGCTGGGGGGATGCTGGAGGAGCCACTACACCTTGTTCCCCAGCACTCTGCCCCTGGGTGGCTGTAAGGCCACTGTGCCACAGCCACAGTTTCTCTTGGCTGTCTCAAGCTGTGCTTCAACACATTTTAAACCCATGTGTTTCATGGTGCTACAAACATTATGGAGTTGAGGGATGCTTGGAGGGGTGTCTGAATTTTCCCCAGCTAGACTGGCAGGCTGAGATGTGGGGTATCAGCACTTCCCAGGAGTGGAAACATTTTCTTACTGAGATCATATAAAGCTCAATGGTCTTCCAGTGTGTTAATATGCATTTTAAGTAGAGAGAATCAAACAGAAGTTGAGGATAAAGAGAACAAATGTTGACTTCATCAAGATTTATAACATCTCAAAACCCAAGAGAAAAATTTGCAGCAATGATCTAGCAGATGAAAATAAGTTGCTTTGCATTACTAATGGGCAGTTTACATTGCAAAGACACTATCTTATAGTACACAATATGCATACATTATATAATGTCCTCCCTCTCTCAAGTGGATAAATAACATTAGCACAAAGCCAAGAAGATTTATAGCAAGAACAAATCTCTTCTCTATTACTCTTTTTCAGACTATGTTTCTGTAAGTATTTCTATTGCTTATGAACCACTTCACTGGCCAAGCTAATTCTAGGATTAACTCCCTTGGCTCCAGTGGAGCACTCCAAAGATGATTTTGTAGCTGTACACTAAAATAGGTCACACACGGAATAAATGGATGCTATAAAACAAAGTACTCGTGCTAATTGGCAATGACATCATCCCATCACCCCAGAGCAAGTGGATTGCTTCTAGCCTCCGTTACAGCTATCTCTGTCAAAAGCCAGTCATTTCTTTCTTTTATTTTTCTGTTGCTTCTATTCTAAAGGAATTTGTTCCTTCAAGACTTTTTTCCTTTCACCTGGAGGCAGATTCTAATTCTGCTTATGGTTTTAGAGTTACTAGAAACAAATATAACTTTGCTTGTTCAGATGGAAGTGTAGCACTGTACTTACACTGCCTGTCACCTTGCCACTGGAGATCTCAAAGCACTTTACCAAAGCTTTTTCATCTTATGCCTCGTAACACACACAAGGTAAATAAGTATTTTTATAGATATTTAATATACAAGAGAAGTTAAAACTGTGTCTTGCTTTGAAAATTCCAATGGGTTTAGGATGGTCCATGTACGGTCACATACCAGTCATTCCTTCTGGTGGAAATCTGACCATTGCTTGGTAGACTGTGCACATCTAAATGGACTTCATATTGTGGGTGAAGGATACATCAGCACACTGACAGTGTATGTATGGTCCTTGATCTGCTGCAACCAGCTGTTATATTTCTTCCCAATTTGTGTTTCACATCACTGAAGAATTATCACATCATCATACAAATGATCCACGCTCTTTTGAATCCAGGAGGGAACCAAATATAAAAGCAAAATGCATAAGCACAATTGCAGAATTTTAAATGGGAGCTGCTGCTAAAAGGCTCATATGAAAACCCTGCTTCATACTGAGGTGAAGAAAACATCTTTATGGTTTTAAAATTTCAGATACTATTTTTCCAGAATGATCAGCAACTTTAATCAAGACTGGAAAAAAAAAAAAAAAGCACTGCAAAGTTCTATTAAATATGCATGTACAGAAGTGTGGAAAGTGTAGGAAATATTGAAATTATGAGACGAGTTTGATTTTCTATTTAATATTTAAATTCAGTGGCACACCCCCTTAATTAACAAAAAGCTAGATTGTGCCTGAACTATTCAAAATGCGTATGGCCTGACACTAAGTACAAACATTTTTGGTATTAAAGGAATAAAATTGTGAAAATGACAAGCAATCAGAAACAAAAGTTACATTACATGCTTAACTATTGTATCTATAGTGGCCACTGCTACTCCTATTATAATACACAAGTGAATTTGAAAGCATTTAGATTTGCTTTTTCAGCTGACAGCCTGCTGCAGGTGCTGCACCATTATAAATAACTATTCAGCTGTTATGCATTATTGTCTAAATCACCATTTTGAACCTGAAATATAATCTGTACAACCCATAGATCAAATCTAAGAAATTGGCTCTTGTTTACAATGTAGTTATTTTAAAGGGAGAAAATACCCAGGAAATCAAACTAGCAAAGAATTTTAATTATGCTACTTGTTCCTAGGAGCTGTATTACAGTTTTACATTCCAACACTGTGTGCGAAGGAAATGAAATACACAACACCTGTTAACAATACATACTCTGATGAATGCTTGGCTAAAAATTGGTTTCTGACTTTATTTTATTTTTTTAATTATATAGGGTGGGGAGAAAGAAGATTGAGTCCATTTTTTATATAACCAGAAAGATACTATCAACTTAGTGTAATGATTTACATTTTGTTAACAGCAGATGACATCATACAGATGTTTTTTTGACTGATACAGAAATAATTATTATTACTTCACCATTATTGTAAGAGTGATACTGGGATTCATGAATAGCAGCAAAAAGTGGAGGTAGGAATGGAAAAATGGTTTCCATTATAATACCCTACTAGTAGGCTCTGATTTTTAGTTATTTTTTGGCATCAGAAATTTACATGTCTGAGTTGTACTTAAATAATGCTTTATTTGGATTCCATTCAATTTCTCTATTTTCAACAAAATAACTTTTCACTGTGGCTATGAGAAAAAAAATTTCCCTTGTACATGTACAAACATCCAGTTACAGCTTATATTGTAAAATGCAGCAGAGGCAGTTAAAAATTAAATAGCCATTTATCAAGAGTAATGTCTTTGTTGGCAGGGGCAACATGGAAAAGGTCGTTATGGAAAAGTAACTATCAAGAAAAGTAACTATCATGTGATAGTGTAAAAGCCAAGAGGTAGGAGAAACATTAGACTGTGCTAGATAGAATCAAGAGATAGAACTTTTAAGTCAGTTTTTTGTAGGAAAGCCTATAAACATTTTTTGAACCTAAATCTAGGTTTAGAGATGGATTTTATTTTCTTCAAAGAGAGTTTAGATATTTACATGAGAGGAAGTAAAGAGGAAGAAATCCCAGTTGAAAGAGCATCCACGATCCTCTATTTTTTGGACGTTAGGTTTTTTTTTTAGTTTTTTTACTGAATTCTAGTTCTAATGGCTAATTTTATAAATAAGAATCTTTTAGCCCTATCATCCTTGCATAGGCTGAACTCCTCTGGATTTTGCTGTAAATTGTTGAGCTTTTGTCATGTTCAGGTGGCAGCAGTGCTGCACTGAGGGAGCCTTGACTAGGGATGACAATGGGTGGGTTCTGATTGAAGTGAAAGGTTGAGGAGAACAACTAGAAATATTATTCATGCAGCATAACAAAGCCATGTGCTGCTGAAGACAAATGCTTTCACTGCAGGGTTCCCAGGGAACAAAGGAAGTCGAGGCCTTTACAAAGTACACAAATGGCAGAAATACTTATATACAACGTCTGACTCACAGATAATGTAAAGAATATGACAAACTTCTTAATCTAATTAATGAACTCTAAATAATGTCCTTTCACATGCTATCACCAGAAGCATGTGAGCTATTTTTTGTGGAGCTATTTTTTCTCCTGTTGCCACAGATTGTTTTGAAAGAATTATGGGAAATGACAACAGTAGAACCAAAGTTCGATTTTTCACAGATGAAACTACAAAATTCATGGAGTAATGTAATCCAGTCAGCCAAGTAAGTAAATTATATCTTGGTTGCAACAATGCACTACTTGCTGAATATCAATAAGGATTTGTTCCCTTCTTTAGAGCAAAAATAATATTTGCTGTTAATGTGAATGGTTTTGAATATCCCTGGCAGTGTATGCGCAGATGCCAAATAGAATTAAAACTTGAAGAGAATTTTGTACATTTTGTTTGCAAGAAAGAGGAAGACTCTGTTCACAGATGTTAAAACAAGGAGGATGATTCATTTGCATTGCTTTATAAGAATGAAACTCCATTAACTTTTATCAGTTTCAAATTTCTCTTCAAGTAAATGAGAAAAGCATAAGCTCATGTTTAAGGAATGTTGCCAAACAGTGTGTTGGGGCTTTCATCCTGCTTCTACATTTCCTAGCATGTGGGTAACTCTGCTCCCCAGGGACCATGCAATTGTTCATAACAGTCACAAGTATCAGCAGAATATGTCTGGGTGCTCAAGCTGAGGGCAAGACTGGTTTACAAGAGCTGTGCCCCATCTTTGCCCTCTCTTTGAATTTTGAGTTCCAAGGTATTAAAGGACTCAAAAATGGGTTAAGACTAATTAGACTTTCACTCTCCAAGCAGCTAATTTTAGATTCACCACTAAATCAATAAATTATTATAATAAAGACATTATGGAAGCATTTGACCCCCCATTCTGTAAGAAATCCATTAATGTTCCTTATGACATCACAGTCAGAGCTTGTATGCAGTTAGTGATATTGTTAGCACAAATATATGTGCTGGCCTCAGGTCTTCTGCTCAATGAGTTTTATTTTTACTAGAAGTAATATACTAAACCTCTCTAGAGAGCTGCACATTCATTTTTTGCATGCAACTACATAATCTTTTTTTGAGTTAATATGGACATTAACTCCTCCTTGCAGCCCTCTATAAACATCTGCTTGCACTGAATATTATTTCACATTCAGGATGCAGGAAAGAAAGTGTTCCCAGGACTGATTGCTGAGTTACACACCCTTTAATTTTAAGGTACTCTGCCAAGATGAATCCACAACCTCGAGTGAGTTGAAGAAAAAGGGAAGGGCAATGACAAAAAGCTTATTGTAATTTTAACCATATTGCCTAATGATCAAAGAATAAGCTTTATGCTTAGATGTTTAAGTAGACTGCATGGACACATTTTTCCCAGCGTGCTCATCCACTCCCTGGGATTTGTACTCTGTGATTCTAAGTACACAAGGAGGAGACATGTGCTACCTACCCCAATCGTCTTTCTTCGTTCTGGTTGCAGAGACACTTAGGATTTTTTGATAGTCTGCACAGTAACAAATTTCTCTGTTGACTGTAGCCCTCTCTGTGCAGTGGGGGAATATGCTTGCCATGCTGACTCTCCAGGTATTGCTGCTATAATTGTGACCTTGCTCCAAGACATCACTTAAACATTATGCTATGTCCCTGCAATTCAGGCTTGACAGTCCATATTAAATGAGTAAAAAGATACCAAGACACTCAACAAGCAAACTGCTCACAAAAGTTCAAAGAAAAAATACAGTCAATTTAACCTGGAAATAGTGACAAGCAGCACACGTGTCTAGACTGACATAAAAGTCACAGGGCTTTTTTTTTTTTTAAAAGAAAGATGGTTTCATAAACTCCAGTATACAAGCCAGCTTGTGTCTTGCGTAATTATGATCTCTCTATTGAAAATCCCCCTGTAGATTTCACTGGATGTATTTTTTCACTTACTGCTCTAAATTGTTATATGTTATTCTAAAAGCTGGTTAACATCATATTGAGAAGGTGGAAAAAAAATAAATCAATAGAGCTTCACAACAAAGACATGAAAGAAGTATGAAATCTCTGAAAGAAAATTATGTTCCCACGTGGGAGCAAAAGGGCAAAGACAATGGAATCAGTGAATTAATTTATTTCTTTTTGTAGGCTTTGCTATGTTATTAAGATATAATAATAGTTTCAGGCTTGTACTTCACACAGTTGAGCTTTTCTATCTTCTTGGGCCAGCCGACAGAATTAAACAATAGTTCAAACTGAAAAGTCAAGTTTTGACTATCAAACTGAAATTTGAAGGCAGTTTGCCTAAACAACAAATGTCTCCTCTTTTGCATGGAGTTTAATATTCCATTTCATGCAAACTTGTCTGGATTAATGGTAGTTTCTACCTTTACAAAAGACATAGAGAAGAAGATGGGAATCAGAGCTCAAAAGGTAGTGTGAAGAAAGGCATATAGACACATCTATTATATAAAAACCATACATACATATGTTTAACAGATAAGTACATGTCAAATTGCATTTAACAACTTTTGTCTCTGTTTGCCACCATAATATATTTTGTTGTTTAATTTGGTTTATTCCTTCTGGTAATTTTCCTTACTACATTAATTGGCATGTTCTCTACTGAACAGCTTCTCCCCCTGAATAATACAGCTCTAAGTGAGCTCACTAAGTGAGTGAAACAATGCTTTCCTAAGTGCCCTCAATAAACCCAAAAACCTATGTCAAGCCTATGTTAAATTGTTTATTCATTGTCACCAGTGTATCCACGCTGTATAAAACTTAGACAGTAAATTTCTCTCCCAAAGGGCTTAAGAGTCATTCAATGGTCAGTGCTGTCCTTTTTGTCTCATCTTGTATTTGGGGACTGTAGTGGATTTTTCTGGTCTGAAAGCTGACTGTGAACAGTCCTTTAGATCTACAGAGATTTTTTTTACTTAGAGGGAAGAAAATCCTAAGTTTTCTTCATTCATATCAATAGCATGATGCAATGTCATATACATTACTTCTGCAATGTACTACATAGTAAGGAACTGTCTTGAACTACTGGGTTAAATAAATTCATATTTCTTCTTGAAGTTCTTTTTGGCAGGAAAAAGTACAGGTTCCCTGGAGATGGACTGCCTCTCCTTTTAAGTCTTTTCTGTCTAATTTCTAGGATTTCTGTGAACCTCAGTTCAATTTCTTGGCAGTAGATATAGCAGTATTTTGGCTCAGATGAGGAATAGAATCAATCTGATATTTGCTTTTATCCTCCATTGAGCCACTTCTCTTTACAGGGAGAGGATAATGGAATCATTGATAGAGTGCATGTTTTACTGCTTTAATTTCTCTGTATGTATATTGTTATGAATAATTGAAAATTTATGATTTGCTCAATTTAACTTGTACTTTCTTGTTGCTGAGCCAAGTACTAACTTTATAAGTCTCTCAAAATCACTATCAAATCACTTGGAAATTTTGCCTACCTATTAATTAAACAGACAGGGAGAGATTCTGAGTAGATTGTATTGAAGAACGGTTAGATCAAAAAAGTATCTTTCCTTAAATAACTCAGGAACCTGTCCATCCCACTGCTGATACACCAAAGCAGTTATCCTCTTGTACTCATCTCTTACTTTAATTGTAGAGTGCCTGAGAAATGGCAGAATTATCTTTTTGTTTTAAAAACAAGTTTCACTGACAACCTGGGATTTATGTGTTTCTTTTTCTAGTACATAATCATGCCCTGAATTTTTCTCTGAAGATATATGATATATAAAACAGAAGAACATTACCTAGAGGGAATACTGTTCCCTGGACAGAGGATGTGATGAATCTTACAGAGGAGCCAGGAGAGAATGATTAATTACATTGTTAACACACTCTGTACAATAATGCATGACTCCTTATTAAGAGCCATGTAACACTAATGTACTGGTACTTTACCAAATTATCCATTTTTTTTGTTACTAAGAGGGTCAAACCCCAATACAGTGTGCAAGACCTCCATTCGTGCCCATAGGTTTTTCAGTCCTTGTCCCAGAGGGCAAGAATTCAACCAGTTTGTTGTCACAGAAGCTGTATGTCTATTGGATCTTTGTGTAAAAAGTAAGGCTCTACTAGGAATTTTCATCTGCTTTTCCTCTTGAATTTACCTGTGTATAATTACTGTGCTTGGTGATGCTGAACTGAATGGAAACATATTTGCAATTGAACATTTTCACAGGATCTGTGTCATCAAGGGGGGGATGTGTGAATAGGCACGGAGCTCACAAAAACGTTGCCTTTTAAAAGAAGGCATCTGAAAAATCATTCCTTTTCTTAATTCATAAACTTCATGTACTGCTGAAATGCAAAGACCTCTTCAAATGAGTCACAAAATCAGACTGAATCATTTTGGTTATTAAAACTGGAGGACTCAGTGGAATATTTTGGAGCCCTCTTGCAGCTGCTGTGTTGTTCCAGTTGCAGGTGGCCCACACCATCAAAGATCTGTGAAGCTTCATGGGCAACTCTGACCTTTCTTCTTCTGACACGGACTGGGTGATGCAGGTTGGGTCTGCTCCTTCCCCAAAAAGATGTGGTTACTGACAAAGAGGAAAATATTTCTAGGAATACCACAGTGTAATTTATTGTGCAGGGAGCTGCTTGTAATCACTGTATTCATGATGCTTTGCTGCATTGTAAGCAAAATGAAAATCTGAGGACCTGATGAAAACGGAGGAGAGCAACCAACTCTTTGCCCAGCCCCTACCAGGGCTGAGTGAAAGTGAGCCATGTGGTTATTTTTAACAGGCTAGAGTTGGCCCAGGCAGCACAAGCTGAAGAGCTTTAAGTAAAGACAGAAAGAAAAGCTAAGTGTTCCCTCCGAGATACTCATGTGTTGGATGATAGTGGCCTTAGCAAAGCAACCTCAGGAACCTGACCCCTGGAGGCTCCTCAGACATGTAAAAGAGCACTAACTGTGTTACTGTGTAAGGCCACATTTTCAAATATGATAAATTACACATACAGGAACCTTTGGAACTAACACAGCTTATGCCAGTGGAGAAGGAACATTATAGCAGGAGCTGGTTTTCTGCTCTGACCTGGAGTGTCTGTGATCATTAGCATTTGTAGAAAATCTACTGTGGTTACTTGTACTAGGGAAGAACTATAGCAGAGTTTTAAGATGACTAATTCTGTGTTGCACTTTGTCCTGCATTTGAGGGAAATTAAAAAGCTGCCTTAAATACTCACATGCACACAAATGTGGGCTTTGTAAACATGAAGGATTCTCATGGAACTTGAAGACATAACTGAACAAAACTGTTGAATCTTTTTTTGTTGGTATCTTTTCTGACATCTAACCTTTGTGACACTGACTAGCTGAAAATTTAAATTGAAAAGTAGAAAGTTTGAGAGCTCCCTACAGGAAATTTGGGCTGAGCTTCAATCAGCGCTCAGCTTCAATCAACCCTCTCAGTGCAGGTTTTGTATAAGACAGAATACAGTCCTTTAATATTGAGTAAGAGAAATGGAATTATCTCCTTTCCAAGGGCTTCAAGCCTCCATGTCTTTCACATTGAAAATGTTCATGGAAATCAGTGGGCATTTTCAGTATCAGAGGGCTGCAACGCTAAGTCCAAAATCTATCTGTTGCTGACTAGATAACTTAAGAACTAACATATACATTGCTATATGTTGCCCAAAAATATCACATTTAATTCCCCAGTTTTTACACCTTACTGAATGCAGTACTTACAGGTCTGAATAATGTTCTTATTTTGTTAGATTTATATACACAGTAAAAGGGGAAGTAACTGCAGCTGCACTGCTGTCAGCTACAGAGCACAGCACAAATTGTGGGAAATCACAGTGTGGGCTCTACACAAAGCTAAGCAATTCTTTAAAATACTATGAATAATTCTACAAAACACTACAGGATCCAGCTCTCTGAACCTCATTCAATCAGATTTCTGACTCCTTTTCGAAGTGCAATTGGTGTATGTGTCTCAGTGAGGGTCAGGGTGCTCAAGCGAGAATAGGAGTTATGTTCATGTTCAATCTCAAGCTACAAATCAAAATCTTAGTGGGTAATGGGCAGGTTCTTGTCTAGTGACCCAGCTAAGACACAGGTACTGCACTTAGTGGTTGTGCATTTTAAGAAACTGATGATGACAACCTTTAGAAAGTGGCAAACTGCTTCGAAACAGCATCAGACCTTGAAACAGCAGCAGAAATCCCAGGAGGTCTCTGCTTTATGTGGGGCACTGCAAAGAAATTGTTTTGTCATAGCAGCTCCCTCAGCACATCAATAAGCTTTGCAAAATAAGTTAGCTTTTTCTTTGTTCTCATTATTATTCACCCACCAAACGCTTGCATCTTACTTGATCTCACAGGTAAGTGCTATTACTCTGAATTGCTGCTGCTGCTGCTCTGGGTCTGCACGCAACACAAATTTGACAGAGAAAATGTTCCAGCAAAGCTTAGTCTGCTAGTCATCCAAATTTAGAAAAACAAAACATGAAGAGAATAGGACAAAGAGGAGGAACAAGACATACTGATGTATGTTGTAATGCAAATGCAGTTGTCTGTCTTCCCCCTCTTACTGTAGTTTGTAAATTATTCCTAAATTGTATGTAAAATACAAACATTCAAGTCCAGACCCTTAGCTGGAGTAACTCCTTACGTGTTAATTACTCTCAACAGACATGATGATTTACACCTGCTGATGTCTGGGCTATAGCAATAGGTGTTGACAGTCTTGGACTGTATTTAGGTTTAGGTATTTGGTTCCAACATGATTTGCAAGAGTCAGAAAATGCTGCCATGTTGTTACGGTAACTGCAGGGATAACTGCATGATGCTATCCTTATAATTTTTACTCAAACAATGCTTCCAGTAGTTACTGGCACTGTTAGCATTAGGAAAACGGCAAGATCTGAATAAAAACGGGCATGGAAACATTGCTACACGGTGCATGATGTTCTTAAGTCTCTCCCCACTGGCTGTGAGACGGCAGTGACCCGATGGAATAGGAAGACATGGGCACCAGCCCTAAGGGACATGATCCCCCAGGGCACCGGACTGCCCCCGGACATCCCAGCAGGAACTGGGCTTCTCACAGGCTCCACGGCCCTGTTTGTAAGTAGCCACGTCCCTATCCTCCTTGTGCTCTCCTTACAGCTATCGCTCGTGGTATTTGCTGCGTGGCCTGTGTAGGTCAGCGGTGCCGGTGTGGCAGTGACTGCCTGGACACGCTGCAAAGAACCAAGAGGATGGGATGGAGCCAGCATGCAGACAGATCCCTCCTCATGCAGAGGCTCCTTCCCGGCTGCACCCCACGGGCACCCATGGGACAGGTGAGCTGCGTTCCGGACAGGGGCTGTGAAGACAGCTCAGTCCCAGGGCTATTCTCAAGGCGTAAGGCACCAGGGCCCGCTAGCGCCCCGCTCCCGCACCGCCGCACCGAGAGCAGCGCTCCCGGGACCCAGCCCGGCGCCGGGCCCGGGTGAAGGCAGGCGGTCGGCCCCGGGGAAGAGCTCCGTGCCCCGCCAACCGCCCCGGCCGCGCCCCCGCTCCCCGGGCGACGGGGACGCGGAGCTGAGGGCAAGATGGCGGCGCCGGGCCAGGTACTGCCTCTCCCGGGCCTCTGCTCTCCCCCCGGGCTGCTGCCTCCTCCTGCGGGACCTCGGTGTGCGGGGCCGAGGCTGCGGCGGGAGGGCGGGGGCAGCCGTGTCCCGACGAGTCGCGTATGCTTTTTGGTTTTGTTTTGTTTTTTAAATAATTTGTTTAAAATGTCTTTTCTAAACTTCAAAGAGGGTAATAAAAGGGTGGGGTGTTAAAAACGCAGCGTGGGTACACGTATCTGTGTAGCCTTCATCACCTCCTTCAGTCGGTCTTCATCTGGTTGTTGACTCGTGTTTTAAAGCGTATGGTTGTTTCATGGCTTATTCCTGGTGTTAGAAATCTCTTAGTTTTTGATTGTTGAGGGAACGATGGGCAGTTTCCTATCAAAGAGCACCGAGAGGTTGGAAGCAACCTCACACCTTCCTTCCAGTACCAGCACGGTTCTGTTTCTCACCTTCCATTGCTTTCAGTAGTCAGAGGTTTCATAGAATCTCATAATGGAGAATTTCATAAACACGCATCATTCTCTATTGTATTTGCTTTTCCCCTTGCCTTTGGCTGTCTCTTTTTTTCTTCTTCTTCTTCTTTTTTTCTTGTTGTTTGTTTGTTCTTTTCCTTTTTGCACTGCAATTTTTTAGTTGGTTGACAGAAATGTGATTTCTAACAGGCAACTCATCATGAGCTGAATATCAAGAGAAATGCAACAATACAAGTCATTCCTCCCAAGAGTGAATGAGGTGTTGCATCAGCTCAGAATTTCTCCCTCAAGCCTGTCTATATATAATTTGTAGCTACTATGAGATTTTCTTCTGGTTGAACTGTTTTGTTGTCTTAGATGGCTGGGAAGTTACTGTGAATGTTGTGGAAATGATTGACAGCTTTCAGCCAGTGTCATGGTTGCATCTCTCAGCACCAATGTACCCTGGCAATTGTTGGTACAAAAGCATAACGTTTAGGTTTCCTTGAATACATAAATTGTCTTCTATGTGAAATGTGTCATTACTTTTTAAAGTGTTTCTTGAACAATCCATGCATCTTTCACAGTATTCTCTGTTAATGTTCTCTAAATATTTTGGCAGTTGGAACAGCGTAACACTGGGATAGTGCAGTCAGTTAGATCATAGTAAAAGGATACCAGGTGTACTGGATGGGAAACGACAGGCTGTCAGAAACACATTGCACATCCCTTTGAGATGTACCGCTGACAGTTTTGCCATTTTTACTTCATGGTTTTATAAAAGTAACATTTGGAGGAATCTGGTGAACCTGTTCTTTTTCACATATTTTCTGTTCTGATGTATTGATGTTTGTTCTATGCATGATAGATTATCTTTGCAATAAATTCTGCTATCTTTTATGATTTATTTTTGTGGGGAATTCTGTGGAATTATGCCTTTTTGTAAACTAAATTAAATAGTCTCCAGCTTTGGCTGAAGCAAGCTTTACATTATCTATAATATATTTATAATTATCTAGATGTAGGTAACCTGTATTGTGTCACTATTTTTGTTACATGGTTTCTTAAATCTTGAGACAATTCCTTTTGATTTAAATTGTTTTTATAATTGTTCCAACTTGTCGTTACTTGCAGCAGAAAGCCTACTAGAAGATCTCAATCTTGATCTTAGCGTGTGCCACCGCTGTTTTATTTTTAATATATTTTTTCCAATAAGTAGTCTACAGCTGTGAAAGCAGGACTGAAGCTTAATGTCATGAAACATTTGGTTATCCATTTGTCTTAACAGTTGGACTGTGTGAAATTTTTTAAACTTATTTTGTTATTAAAAGAATGCTACCGGTGTCTGTTGTTCAAAAAGGTCCTCTGAAAGCTTTCCTTCCATGTAGATATTATCTTTTGTATTTGAGGTATCTGCATATTTGTCTTTTGAATGTAGTTGAAATTAGCATTACTATTTTTGTTTCCTCATTTGTTTGACAACAAAAGAAATGTTATGACTAGAAATAGCAACTATTGATTTTAACTTCCCATTGTGGGAGCAAACAAGTGTGGCTTTCTAAAAGAAACAGGAGCAGTGAATGCATTTCGGTTTCTGCCTTAACTATTAAAGTAGACAGCTTCAAGATTTTCTGCTTCTGCTGAAGTATTTGACAGCTTGATAACAAAATGTGTATAATAATACAAATAACAGCCTGTGTTGCTGGTGTGGTGGGGTTTTTTTGCATTCCCATTTTGATTAAAGTTGTAACTGATACGCAACACTCTTTCAGGGTACATCTGTACTGCTGTCAGCAGTATCACTCAGACTGAGATAGCTGAGATAGCTTTAAATGAACTGGCTCAGATATTGGAAAATATCTAGCTGTGACAGTAGAGTTTAGTCCAGTCTAATTTCCTTGATGGAGTGAGGACAGGAAGATCTCTGGTTCCTTCCAGTTTAGGCATTTGCTGTAATTTAAGAGAATTGGTTAAGCTATTCCTCTGTGAACATATTTTTGAAAGTCATGGTTTTGTAAAGCTTTGTACTGTAATGTCAAACAAATGCCAATGATATCTTCAGCCAGTGCAGGGGCTCATCCCAAAGGACAGACTTATTTCCCTTCAGGAACACTGGTACTAATTTGCATTTCTCTGTTTCAATATTTTGCCACTCTGGTAAGGCCCTGACCAAAACTGCAGGAGGTGGGACATTTTTCCTAGCAAGGGAATCCAGATGGAGTTTGGGTTTCTGAGAGAGAATTCTTCCTCATGGCACTAGTCACAGGCTTTTTTGCAATTTACTGTTTAACTCTATTACTCTGCTGCTGCTAATTTCAGTTTCATGGTGATTTGTGAACACTGGCTGAGAGATTAAAGGAATATCTTATTCTTTTGTTTTAGAATACCTGATTCTGTATTTTGATTTGAAGCTGTTGACAAGGGATGTGCGAAGTGTTTGAAGTAATGTGCTGAACATCCAGAAACATCTTACGCATTCAAAACAGCTAAAAATTCTTTAAGAGAAAATAAAACAGTAACAAAGATTTCTCAAGTAGTAATCTCTATTTAAATAGGTTAAGTCTTCTACTGGGAGAGTTCATTGGTTGGACTGCTTTGGCATTTTTTTTCCCCAGCACATGAGGGTAGTGTTACCAGAATTAAATCACCTTGGATTACTTCAGTCAGTCACTAGAGTCAACAGCAAAATAAATAGCAAATTCTTTTATGCTAGTGAACACATATCTAAAAAACCATCCCTTTGACTTTGCAGTGGTGGTTAAATCAAAAGACAAAAAGTTGATACAATGTAATTATAAGCTTTTAATCATCTCTGTGAGGAGGTTCTGCCCAAACAGAAACTTTCTACAAATATAGCATCTTCCAGATGAATAATGGATTTTCCCTGCTTTTGAAAATGAAACATTGATAATTTTAAACATTAATTTTCCAAATTCTGTGTTTTCTCTCCCATAGTTCTTCATCAGTCATTTGGAACAGTTTTTCTGTTTTTAATTTTCTTATATTTTTCTTTTTTCTGTATTTAATTTTCTTATTATGTGATACCTGTTATCTGATACCTGTGTTTGTTGTAGTGAAGTGGTGCCACAAACCTGTCCTTACCATGAGCAGTAACAAAGCAATGCATTGGCAGGGGTGTTGCTGCTGGGGATATCATTGCAGACAGTGGGTGATGAAATGGTGACATGGGAAGCATTCACCTTGCCATGTAAACTGCCAGATTCTGATGTGCAGATTACAGAGCCTTATCTGCAATGCTGAGTTACCACAGCTCGAATGTCTCAAGCTTAAGCTGCAAACTTTAGTTGGTTAAAGAATATGTTTCTAATGCTAGAGGACCTGTAAATGTGTTGAAAGAGGCTATAAGTGACTGAGTGAAAGGCACACGGAGTTATTTTAAAATAATTTTTTGTAATCTTATGCAGCTTGTTATATTACTATAATACGATACTATATACTCAGACTTCAAATTTTCCCAGAGGTCATTCTTTCTGTTTGAAATTCAGAGAATGAGATGAGCCTTAGCATCAGCATGGTAAGTGTGGTGGTCCTGACAGTAAAATGTGGGTTAAAAAGTTTAATACTGCAGTAAGCCAGATTTACAATGGAGGCAGGAGAAAATTCTGTTTTCGACAAGGTTTTTCTGATGTGATGAATGTTGCCTGTTCTTTTCACAAAGCAGTGAGGAATCAGTTGGGGTAAGATTCTTGGGAGTTCAGGTAAAAAGTTGCTTTCCAGAATGCTTAAATTTTTGGCTATTAACCTATGCTTACAGCATGAGACACAAGCAGTGGAAGGAAAAGAGGTCTTCTGATACACCTTTATTTGCAGGGCTACTGGTATGGTCTTGAAAGTTGGAGGAAAGTCTTGCAGGAGGTTGAGAGTGTTATGGGAAGGTCATTGTTCAGACTTGCACTTGGACTGTAATCTCAGAGGATAAGCTGGAAATGGCTTGATGAAAACAAAACCACTATACCTTGAATTTTATTATGCTTTTCTTCCTGATACACTGCTGAATTCCTCATGCTATACTGATAAAGTCCATCTGGCGTGGTATCTATAAAATCTTAACATTTTGCCTACAAATTGCTGTCAGTAAGGTGTTGACTGACTGACCAGCAATATGCCTTTTATGTAGTGATGAAAAAAAAACATAAAGTATCCTGCATATTGATATCCTGAGAGAAATAGATAAGCTGGTATTAATTCAGTTTCCAAAACATCAATGTTGGTTATTCTTTCAATTCAGCTCTCACTACTTCTGTAATTTCTCATATTCAACAGGTTCCTAACACCACTGGTCACTTTAGGAAAGTATTAATATTTTCCCTAATTATTAAATAATATTTTTCAGTAATTGTATACTGTTACCACAATAACTTATTAATTTGAGGATTTGTTGGGTTTTTTCCCCTAGCTAGGACATGCAGCTTCAATTGTGTCAACATTACTGACTGTAGGAGTCTTTTTTTATACTGCATTAACTATTGCTAATAAAACCAAAATATCATGCTGCTAACTATCTGAAGGAAGCCTTTGATTACTTCATTCCTGTTTTTCTGATGAACCATTGTACCTGAGACTAACTTCTTTACATTTGGGAACAATAATTTGTCATATTAAAGTATATCTGAGCATACTCTAGTACTTAACTAGAGGGAAAAAAAATACCCCATCGACTAGATGATGTTTGCTGCTCTCAGACTCATCTCATCAGCCTTGAATGCCGTAATTCAGCTGGTCCCAGAGCTGTAAGTATACCTTACAGTTTGGCAGCAGCAGGGGGAGCAGTGTAGCTTTATTTAGGGTCTCTCTTTGACCAAAACTAGAGTTAGTATATTGGTAACCCAGAACACTGCTCAGGCTCAAAAATCAGCTCATGTTAGGAAATCTTCCACTGAGATGAGCTAGAAACATCATTCGGGAAGCTTTGCCTTGCTGCAGTCCCGAGGCCCACAGATGTGTACTGAGTAAATTATGATCAGGTTTTACTCAGACTTTTTTGGTGTCCTGGTTCAGAATCAGGTCAAGCCAGTTAGACTGAGTCAGGAGGCTGGAAGGGATCTTTGGGACATGATCTGGTCCAGCTGCCAGCTCAGAACTGAGCCAGCACTGAATGCAGACTGGGCCTTTTGCCCAGTTCATTCTTGAAAAGGTACAAGGGTGGACATTCTTGTACCTTTCTGGGCAACCTATTCTAAAACTTAATTATCTTCATAGATAGTTTTTCTTATGCTGTCCTATGCTAATATATTGTAGTTCCATTCCAACTGAACAATTCTATGACCATTGTCACATGTTCCCCTGCCATGCACCTCTGTTGAGAGTCTGCTTCATCTCACACTTCATAATGTGCTTTGACACCTCACTTCCTTGCCTACATATTCTATTGTAAAACTAGGGGCTTTTCCACTGGTTTTGGCCAGTGACACAATAAGTAAAATATCAGTATCTTCTATTTTTGTTAGCTTGTTGGTTCATTGTTGGTCCATGCTCAGTTTATTATCCCCTATAATATGTTCATCCTTTTATTTCCCACAAGGAACTACCTTGTGTATTGCAAATATATGGACCTTCTATATGAAATGGACTCCTATATGAAATAGGAGTGTGTATCACTGGGCTGCAGCAAAGAAGGGTGTATCACTGAGTTGCAGAAAATATCTTGGCTTTTTTTTTTTTTTTAGGTTAGGGAAAACAATGCAGACAGTAAATTTGAAAATGCAATCAAGTACAGGGAGGAAAGCAAACAGCATGATAATGTGTATGTGTGCTTATAATATCTTAAGCACTTATCTATAGTATCTGGGTTTTAAAAATTAATTACTATGCAGTCTAGTATCATGTTGGTCAAATCTAGATTCATGGATTTTTTCCCCACCTCTGTATTTCTATTGCCTTTACTTGTAAGTTAATTTAATTTTGTGTTGAACATAATATGTCACTATGCTTCTGCATGGATTTAAGATAAAAATACTGTTTTCCATGTATCTGCCTAGCTTTTCTCTAGTGTAAATGTGTTAGGGTATTGTGTTGCTGCCATATAATTATAACTGTGTTGCATATTTGGCATTTGTTGAATTAATGCCTTGCATAATTCCTCAAAACGAAAAATGTTATTTACAAAAGTTAGTGACATAATAAAATAAACCTTTAAAATCATATTCCTATACATTTCTGTGTGTTTAGGAAGAAGACCAAGATCAGGATGCCCTAGGTGAAAAGAAGGTTATTAATCGGATGTTTCTTTCTCCTTCCCAAATTGCTACTTTGTCAGAACAAAGTATAGAAGAAGCTCAAATGTAAGTGGCAATTTTAACAGTGCTAGAACCAATGTAATAATGAAATAAAAATTGCAGACCCTTATATTTATATTTTGTGGTTATATCATTAGTCCTTTTGTTGTTTGGTTAAATCCTTAATATTTGTTATGATTCTTAAATAATCTGTTGATCTCTGATTCACTATATTTTACCGTATTTCCTCTTGATTTTTCTTTTATTTCCTTTTTTTTAATTGATATTTCACATTGATAATGTTTTTGAATTTGCCATAGTATTAGATATGCTGTTAATGAAATACTAAGATGAATAAGAACAGACCAATACTAAAGTTTTTTAACACTTGATAACTTTTTTGCTGAAACATTAAGATTCTGTACTTCAACATGAGTTACTGAAACATCAGCAAGGTTTTTAAAGTTCAGAAGGGACAGAAAGTTTAACAGGGTGTTAGCAGGTAGCCATTGTGTTCCTCTGGTGAAATAGGAAGCACTGGAGATTTCTGATGTAAGCCCATCTTGCCTTTCCTGTAACAACACCCTGCCTTGTTACTAGTGCTTAATAGCAGCTAAATTTAGGAGGCCAGGAGTTCAAGTAGACACTCTATAGTCTTGTATTTTCAAGATAGGATTTTTCAGAAGTGCTCGAATTATTTAGGAGCAGTTGTGCCCACAAGCAAATTCATGGTTAATTGAAAATTAAATGAGCGATCCTCTGGACTAGATTAGAGGGTGGAGGTGGAAAATAAAATTTGAAACTTGTCCCTCTGAAGAGATAAAGCATTTAATAGAGATTAAAATGTTATTCCTGGAATAGATTTTCTTCCTTCCATGTGTCGCCATTCTCAGGGGAGGGGGGAGGTTATTTCTATTATTTTTTTGAAGAAAACTGGAAAGAATTTTTTTTCCAATCAAATTATAGTTAAAAAAAAAAATTCATTTACTGTTTCCTTCTGCATGATGGACCTGTTATTTTAGTGGAGACTGAAGCCCACAATTCACTGGAGACTAAAATGTGCATAAGAAGACAAATTGTTGTGAAAGATTCTCATTAAAAGTTATTGAAAGATCATATGTTTATTTGTAGTCTCAGATGGTTACATGTGTATTTAAATATATAAATACACACAGAGTACACAAGTGGATTGTAAAGTATATACTGCATCTGACTGAAAAGAGGATAGTTACAGGGTATTTTGTGCACTCTAAGCAGTTTATCAGCAGCAGTGCACCATATCTGTACAAAAGAGCAGTTTGAAGGCCACAGCTAAGGTTAGAAAATCAGAACAGATCAGATTCAGGATGAGAATTTTGATGTCCTGCATTCCTGTCTGTCATGGAGTTTTGTGTTGCTGTCTCTCTGCGCAGGACTTGAGCACCTTCCGGGAAGGAAGAAATGGCAATCAGGGTAGCTGGGACATCTAAATGCCCCATCATTTTCCAGTCATTTATAGATCCTGTTGTCAGTGACATGCCTTTGAGAGTAGTGAAAAGATGAGTACTGGCATTGTTAGCAGCATCAGAGAAAATCTAAATCCCTGAGAAGCTCTGATTATGAAAACACAGAGTTGGCAGAAGCTTCAGAAAGAGAGGATATGGACTGTTTCAAACCTTGGAAAGTTCAGCTGGCCACATTCCACTTCTATTTCAGTACAAAGTTAAGTGTTTTTAACTGACTTGCATGTGTACAGGCATACAAATTTGTCCTGCAGAACAAAGGAATACATGTTCTAAACAAAACTGATTTAATTATATGCTTTACTTTGTCAGTTATTGAGTCTTTAATTAAAAAAAGAAACTCTTCTTATTTGACAGAGTATGTCTACAGGCTTGGTGAAAATCCTGAAAAACTAATAATCGTTGCCTATCAGTAGGTCAGATATTAACACCATTCTTAGGAAGGAATGAGAGCAGAGGGGGAGGCTTTTTCTCTTTTACATGTGACTAGAAATTTTGGTCACAACTGGCACCTGTACTGCCAGGTACAGTTAAGGAGCCCAGAATTGTTTTAATATGGAACTTAACCACCTGAGATGTGGCTGAGGTTATACTGGAAGAACTGCAGACTGAAGTCCTAGCCCTAATCCCCTCTCTTCATGTGGAAAAATGTGCACAATTATGAAAGACATCACTGATTCTATGTTTAGATATAGTAGGCATAGATGTTTTGGCAACAACGTGGTTTCCTAGAAGGAAGTGTATTTTTTCATTACTTTTCAAGTTACAATAAGTGGAAAAATTTTCACAGTGTGCCAGTAATGTAGGATGAGTCTCTTAAATGTCTCAACCATTATGGAAGTAGAATTTAAGCTTTCAAATATTTTTTGTACTTTCAGTAATTTTATATTATTTACAGTAATTTTCAATTGCAATTTTTCTTCAGCATCTATGTAAAAAATAATCCTGAAAGGGAAGCAAGGTCTTTTTAGTACTGTGAAACCATCTCAATCAATGTGAAAGAGTGGCAGTAGGAAGTAGAGACTTATCATTCAGTGTCATCTACAGACCCTGTCCTGAACAAACACTGACTGTTCTCTGGGGCTTACAGCTGGTTTTCTCTGTTTTTTTGTAATGCTTCTCATTATTTCATTAATTACCTTAACATTTATATAGTGCCTGTTGAAACCCAGAGGTGTGTGTTTACTTTTCTCTGTTGATCTGTCCTCTAATCATAAACCTTCATATCTACAAATTGACATAGCTGAGTTCCAGGCAGATCCATGCACATATGTATAGTATGATAAAAGTATATATTTTGGATTGAATTACAAGCAAACTAACAAAATTAAACTTTGGAATCTGTGATTTACTTTTAAATTTCATTATTTTACTCTGCAATTTCTTCTAGAAAGCTGGGAGAGTTTCTGAATTTTAAACAAACGTCTTTGAAAGAAGCTATTTTGCTAGATTATTACACAGCAGGATTTTGCTGGGCTAAAGAAATGAACTTCAGTCTTGTACAGCTCTCAGGATTCATGGATCTATTAAATTTCCTGTTGGAGAACATCAGTGGTAAGTATAATTTAAAACTGTAAAATAAATACCCTAAGTGGAAGGCAAAAATGTTTTCTGGTCATTTTAATCAAGTGGTATTTAATTACAAGTAATTGTAAAATGATTTATTTTCCTCTTGAATGTTAACACATTATACCTTGTACCTGATAATAATTCTTATTGGCAGATGTTTAACTTTGGCTAGGGAGGACTGTAGGCTTTTTAGCAGAGTGTCTCTCATTCTTTGTTTGTACAGTGTGTGCTGCAAAAGGTCTAGGTTCTGAAGAGAGTTCATCTTTGCTATGGTAAAATAAATAATAATTACAGTACAGTGAGAGCAAAGAACTCCTAAATCCCAATTCCAGCTGTCTCAGTGGCTGACTCACTGTTGCCTTGGGCACATTTCTCTGCTGTTTGAGATATTCAGTACATCCTGTAGCATTACAGCTGGTGAATTGCATTGATTTTATCCTTAGAGGTCAACTCTTAGGCAGCTTTCTATATCGCAAAGGCTGAATTTCTGGCACAAAATATATCAGTTAACTAAAGACTGGTGAGGGAAGTAAACTGGCATCACAGCCAAAAATGAAAAATGACAAGGAAAGGACTGCAGCTCCTGTGACTACAAGAAAATTAGCAACAAAGCATGAAGCCTGGGTCTGATGGGAACAGAATCACCAGAAAAATGGTAGCAGCATCCCCTAAAACCCATTTTTCAGAGATCACAATGATTGCTTAGCATTCACTTTCAGGGTGATTATGTTGAGAAAAGTCCATCCCAGAGGTAGAGTGCAAGAACACAGCAGTTCCATTCAAAGAGAAGATGAATATTTACCATCAAGCTCATAATAGTTGTTATACTCTTTCATTGTCATTTAATTGAGGGGCCTTTCAGACTTGGAATTTTGACAGAATATGTACGTGCTTTATGATCATTGGAATTCCAGTTGTTCTTCCTGTCTCCAGTGAGAAAGTATCTTAACATATGCTAACTGTATTAATATAACAATGGAGAAGAATGGAAACATGTCAGAAATTAGTTTTATGAGACTCTATGTAGTGCATGTGTACTAAACATTACTATTAAATCTGACTGGTGTTTTTAGGGAATGTGATCTTAGTTGCATAAAGCTTGGCCAAACTTTAACTCTTTAAGCTGAAATTTTCCATGGTGGTATCTGCCTTTGATTAATTTTTATATAAAAAATTACAACTAAAGCAGTTTAGTGGGCTTGCAGACAGAGCCATTGTATTGTGGAAAAGTTGTATTATTTTTTCCTTTTTTTTTTTTTTTAACTACTCTAATATACCCCTAAGCTTCAAAGAAAAGACATAAGGTTTGGCAAGCAATTCCTGTGAATTTTCTTTTTGCTGTCCTGTAAAAATACATTTGGATTTGGCTAAGACATATGGCTTTCATGGAAAGAAAATGCAATTTGTAAATGCTTGCAAGAGACTTACCTTTTTTTTTTTTTTTTTTTTTTTTGACAGCTAAGTTCCCAAAATAATCCTTTTAAAGTATGCTGTAGCCCAGGGCTGAAATGAATTTCCTTGTAATTACTCTTCTCATCTAGTGCAAGGTCCAAGGCCAAATGTTTCAACTAGGACCAAAATGCTAATGTTTTATATTAGTGGGCCCTTCCCTGCAATGGACCCAAGTAGCTTGGAAGATTAAGCTGATTTGCCCAAAGTAGCAAGAAAGAATGGATTTAGAAGGAAGGTAGAGGAAGCTTATGGAAGTCTGCTAAAGGAGAGAGGAAAACTGACATTTGGAAGCTGTATACTTTGGTTGCTTGGGAGCCAAGGTCAAGTACATCATCTGGTTCATCTTTTATACATTGAGAGTAAAGTGCTCCTTACCTCACAGAAATAGTGTGAGAGCCTCCCTGAGATGAGAGAGAGAGTTGGGGTTCAAAACCAGTTCTGGAGGAGGAAATTTTGGACCAGCTGGTGGCAGGCCTGGGTGTTGTGACTTCTCATGATCTTGTCATGTGTCTTCACTTCCCTACTGTGATATTTCTGGTTCTATTACTCTTTCTCATTTCCCATGGCTTCTATTCTATTTCCTCCACATTCTCTGTATTTCTTTCTTGCTTCCATTATGGTTATTTATATTGTGCTGTTTCTGATACCAAAAAATGCGGTGAAATTTTCTTGCCTTTGATTGCTGTACCACTAAAGGGAAAAGCTATAAAGAGCAGAATCTTGTAAGTTTTTTAATCTGGTTTTTGGTTTTTTTGTACAAAGAACTATGGAGCAGATCCATAGAGAATTAAAACAATAAGGAAAATAAATCTATTTCACCACTGCTGGATATTTCTACTCTACTCTACTTTTCTACTCTAGATCTTTTACACTTAAGAAGAACAGGTAAACTGTGTTCAAAACTTTTTTTAAACTCCATGATGGCTCTATTGGTGGCACATACTGTGCACAAACCAGAAAGAGTAAGCCTTTCTTTTTAAAGGTTCATCAAACGATGAATTTCAGGTTTTCCTTGTTAAGACAGTGAGCAAAAAGGATTTATTTTTTAATTCAAAGTTGTTTTGGCATTTGGTTTTGAGCTCCAGGGTAAAAATGTAAAGTAATTCTCTATTTTGAGGGGTACAAAATTGTTCCCAAGTTTGATGATACCCACAGAGTATTATGTGTCTTTGTGTTTAATCAGTTATGACTGTAAACACCAAAAAAACATGATTACCCTTTTTAACATCTGTTCCTGTATCACCAGTTTATATTGATTGTAAGGGGCACGGTCAGAAGACAGTACATAAACAGTAGTAAAGGTATTTTAAAGATAAACGTACTGCACAGCTCAAATTTACATACTATCTTGCCTGTGGTTACCTGCATAAGAGACCAGGCTCTAGCACCTTAAACACCCATTATTGTGATCCTTACATTATAAAGGTGGATCAGTGATTTTAAGATGGAATTTCAGTGAACATTTTATTGATAAGAATAATGGCAATGGACGAAAATGTTTGACTACTGATGCTTTTTAAGTTTCTACATGGCTCCTAATGAAACTACTTAAACTTCAAGAAGTCTTATAATTAAAATGGAGCAAAAAAAAACCCACCCCACACTGCTGTGTTTACACTTAGTTTCATTTCTTTGGGTTTACTTCACAGACAAACATATGACCTTAGGAGAAAATTTAAAAGAACTTGGAAAAGCAATGTCTGGAATAGGAGACACTGATTCAGAAAGAAGTGGTGACTTGACTTTCTTCAGCATTGAGCAAGCCAAAGCAATCATCGATTACTTGAATATCAGGTATTTATTTCTACAGGATAAGTAATCTCTTATTTAAATAATGTTGTGGTAAATTGGCTGATAAAGTATGTTCAAATTATTTAACTGAACTTGTTCATAGTGTGCCAAAATACTGCACACAGTAAACTTTAAAACATTAAAAATAAGAAAGAATATGTAAGTAGCAGTAACAATCTGACCTCAGTTGTCAAAGCCAAGGAAATAAATTTAGACTGGAAGTTTGTCAAAATATGAAATTATGCTGAAAAGCTTGAGTTTTATTTTGGTTGATAAAGGGAAAGGGGAAAGTGTTGTATAGTGAAGATTCTTGGTTTGCTGTTAAAGCATTCTATTTTTGGATTCCAGTTGAACAAAATCCTCTGTCTTGCCTATAACTAAGTGTTTGTCTGTCCTTGACAGCTCTAGTGGACTTTGTGAGTGTTTAAAGTTATGTACTTTGGAGAATTAAGGCTACAGCCATATGGGAGTAATAAAAATGTTGAATTTCAGAGTTAGCAGATATTTAGTATCTACATGAAAAATTTCATGACAGGTCTCAGCTTTTAAACATTGCCACAGAAAGATGCAAACAGCAGTAGTTCCATCAATTATCTGAGAAAAAAGGTGTCTGTTGGCAGCCAAACACACCTCTCCATGTATAGTCTTAACTATACCATGACATATACAGACTTTTTTCCACTGAAGTGCCATAGCTGGGGACAGTGGCTATACTCATGTTTCCAGTGCACAATGGACAGAATGTGTCAGAGGTCAGAATTTCTGATCTGAGTGGTGTTTGGAGGGAGAGATTTTGTGGTAGATGGGCATGAAGAATGAGTAAGGTCACGGCTGATCCATACCTAGAAGAGTTGAGCATTATTTGACTGTTGCTAGAAAATTTAACATGAGAAAGAAGGCATTTTTAGAGTGTTTTCCTGGATGCAGAAAAGTATCACTGATTTTTTTTCGTTTGTTAATTTTTCATGGAAAATATAAAAAAATTCAGGTTCTTCCCATACAAAATGAGAACATCTCTTTAAATCTTAAATTTCTGTAGCCAAGGCAAACCAATGCCATGCCAAGTTAGCCCTAAGCTAAAGCTGGCATTTAAGATGTCTCACTCAGTGTCTTTCACTGCTCCCTTACTGTCTGTGCTTTCTGTGTATTTATATGGAACAAATGTTCTTTCCAAATAGTATGTCTGTAGCTATTGTCTAAATTATGCATGGAGAGAAAACTTGTTCATAAAGTAATACTTTCAGTGTTGCAAAAAGTTCATCCAAGAGATTAGATGTGCCATCCTACTACTGTTGAAGTATTGACTAGGCAGGGATACAACCAAGACATAAGACTTCTGCAGCAAAATGGTATTTTGAAAACCAAATATGTTTTATGTTCAGATTGCTCAATTTAGAGAATTACCAAGAATCACAGAATGGTTTTGGCTGGAAGGGACCTTAAATATCATCTAGTTCCAATTTATTACAAGTATGTGCTGTTGTAAGGTCATGGATGTACCCACAGACTGAAATATGTCATGTGCAGTAGTCCATCATTTCAGTAACTTTAATATTTTTTTCTATATAAGAACAGAACCAGTACATTTCTTATGTGGGTGTATTTTGAAAGTCCCTATTCACAAATAGTTGTCTGGGTTTTTTTACAATTCAAATTAATGTATTACTTCAACATTTTTTATTGTTTTCCCTTTTAAAAATTTATTTTAAATGAGAGGCCTATAGCTCTTTTCCTACCCAAGATAGTATGACATGTTTTAGTTCAGATCACATTTTTACAGATGAGCTATTATGAACCCATGGGATTTATAATAGAAATGGGGACAAATGCTTAACTACATTGGCACAAACTGTGCAGCAGCAGTAATGACACCTTCAGGTTTGGTGGAAGGTGACAGTTAACATCTTTTTATCTTGTCTCCTTGGGCAAGCACACATCAGCATAGCTCTTGACATTTTCTTTCAGGAAGCAGTGGAGCTAGGGAAATATGTCACTGTTAATCACCTTCAGATTCCCATATGACATCATAAGAGAGTCTATTCTAAACAAGCTTAATTGCAAGAGTAAGTAATAATTTCTAAAAATGTTGGTGCAGAGTCTTGAGATACAAAGAAAAAAGTGTTTTATGTAGTGCCTGATAGAGGAAAGAAGATTACATTTTTGTTTCGAAAGAAATGCTGATGTATAATTTATGTGATTTGACATAAAGAGTATTAAATGGAGGAATTCTCTTCTTGAAACAGGATTAAGGGTACTGAGTTGAACAGTTCTGTTTAAAAATGCCAAAGTAATGACTTCAATTTTGTGGAATATTATAAATTACCTGTACTTGTAACATAGTCCATGAAGATTTTCATAACACGTTTTGAGGGGAAAGGGAAGAGCTGATTTTCAGATGCTGTAAATCTGTCTCCTTTCCAAGGCACTGGAATAAAAAAAAAATAAGAAAAAGCTTGAAATGTTAAGTTCTGCCAGTGCAGTTTGAAAGATATAGATCTTATTTCTTGTGTATCTGATATGTTCATAAAATATTTTTTTGCCTTTTTTAAATAGTCCATGTTAGACTTTTACCAGATAATAGGGGACATGAGGAGAAACATACTTTCATAAACACATACTTTCATAAAGTGATGTGAGTCATTTCCTGGTTAAATCCTGAAGTCTGCTTAAACACAGTTCCTGTATTTCCACAAAAACATGTCAGGAATTCTTTGGTGAAGTACTAAAATAAAAATGTACTGCAAATAAAATGGCAAATATTGGAACAACTTAATTAATTGTGTAAGTGCTTTGGATTTGGGGGAAGGGAACTTGTAGTTTATGATAGACAAATTTCTTATGCAAGTTTGTAAATAAATTTTGTTTTTAACTAATGGTAACTGAATGACTGAATTAAATGTAACTGTAGAATAAAACTTTTATATGACACTTAGAGAGCCAAATGTTCAATGAGGCTGCCATAATACTTCACACCAAATTAGGAAATGCATCTGTACATATGTGCAAAAATGTCTCTGCCTGTTCTGTTAAAAATATATTTGTAGGTTTCAGAGGTGCATTTAACTGCTGGAAGAGGTGCTCTTGTCAAGTAGGAGAGGGAGGCCACTGACCATTTTAGTCTCCTAATTCTGAGCTGCTTCCATGGGCTCTGTACAACCACTGCTGTACTTTAGTTGTACTTTACTACAGCCCAGGGGTGATGTGCTCTACCTTAAGCAGTGATATTTTGTGCAATCTCTAGTGCTGTGGCAGTAAGCACCAGTGGAAACTTAGGGAAGGACAGTCAGCCAAAACAGTGTATTCTGAGCATCCACTCCCATGGCTCACTTCCCAGAGCCACGACTGGATTTCAGACACCACATCCCACTGCAGCAGCCTCTTTGCAGGCAGCTGTCTGGCGAGGCCCTTCTGCTGGCTGTGCTGGGGTGGGAGGCTGCCAGGTGGGAGCAGAGCCACAGTGCCATGGGGCAGCCAGCAAGGGTAGTGCTGTGTCTCAAAGGGCAGCCATGCTGGCTTGTGTAGCTGAGCACTGGTATTGTGAATGCATTTTCACAGCAGTTGTGTGGTACCCTGCAGCTAGTAGCTGTGTCTTTAGAATTAGCTGGGTATGTTGGGTGTAGTAGGTGCTTTCATAGACCTATAGAAAAATTTGGTTGTAAGGGACTTCTGGAGGCCATGTAGTCTAAATCTCTCCTCCAAAAAGGCTTCAGTATTCCAGATGTGTCTTGCAAGAGAGGAGCATAGAGGTATTGTCCACCCAGTTGGTGGCTCTCAAAAAAAGAATCCGTGTCCTATTGTTAGCCAGAAAGCACAGGAACCAGTTGTGAATGTTCTCTGTACCTTTTCATGGGTACAGGAGGCAGGAGTGTGATAAACTCTTGTAACCATTCTTTACCCTGGACTTGCTGTGAAATCAGAGCTGTGGTTTAAATCATGTCAAAATGACCTGACAGGGGCCAGAAGTTCTGCATTGTGATTTTAAGAGAAGAAGTAATTGTAACAGATGGACTATGACCAACGAAACCTTTGATTAAACAAATACTGTGTCATTGATAATTCAGAAAGGGAAAGAGGAAAGTTATTTAAAACACGTGAAAGGGAAAGCCATATATATTTTAAGGAAGATAAATATTTCAGGCCATTGAGAAAATCTACTGTAAGTTACTTCTGTCCTAATATACTCAACTCCAGTGTGTCTAGTTTTTTAGCTTTTCTTTAAGAAAACAGTACATTGGTTTTGAAACAGTGGCCTTGAGACAATAAATGCTTCCACTCTATCTGCTCTGGAGTCCCAGGATCAGACTTGTTCATCCCAGAATCTGAAAATTGATTTGGCTTTGTTTGCTTTTTGTCCACTACTGCTAATAGTAAAGGCATAAGTATCCTGGTGCTAAGTGTTTCAGGAATTCCTCTTTTTCAGTGTAGAACCTTAGTTTCTCAGAGTTCAATTGCATATGGATAAAGTGGATGTATTTTTAAGTACCATACTGTATTTTCTACAACCACCTGATCCAGTAAAATAAATATTCTACATATGGTAATTGAAGTCAAACATGAATTTTTAGTTAAAATTTGGAGTATTACCATGCTGGAGAGTGACTCTCCGTTTAATAGAATTTTTAATATTGTTGCCTTTCCAAAGATTTACAGCTGTAATAGTGCTATTTTCTCTTGTTTTCCAGCTTATTTAAGTACTATAAACAGTATGAATACCTCTTCCACAGTGCTAGAGAAGAACATGTGATAAGTAATGAGGTAAGTCATTTATATAGATGGAACTCATTATACAGTTATTTAATGAATGAACTGTAGCATATGTTTTATATTGCTCAAAGCAACTTCATGTCAACATTAGTCCATTACTAACATAAGATGGCTTACTAAAGAATACAAGTTGGAGGTTTCGATTCTCATATTAAAGATTAATTTTGGATTTCAAAAAAGTGTAAAAGCATTGCTTGGCTAAGTTGTTCATTGTGTTAAATCGCAAATACTTTCACGTATGTATCTATAAGGTGATGCATGTAATTTGAATTAGCAATGTATGAGTCTTGACTATTTTAAAATCAACAATCAAAATCAAAAAAGTTGTGTACCAAGCACAGTCTGACCACAGTCCTAATATTTATGTATACATGTGTACGTTCAGTTTAGTTTCCTCTGTAGTCACTAGCAGTTAATTACACTGACTGTAAAGAATAAGCTAGATAGAAATTCAGCATTTTGAAAGCATTAATAACAGTGCATTGGGTTGCCTGTACACTTTTTCTATATTTTATATGAAAAAAATACATAGGAAAATTCATTGAGGCAGGATGTGGCCTTTAATCAAATGGACAGATTCAATTCATCAAATAAGCCTTCCCTTAGTTTGACTCTGCATTTGGAGGATGCTGCAATACTCTGAAGAAGATTTACATTTATAACGTATATTAGGAGACAGCTGGTTTCTCATAGAGGCACAGTGGTGGAATTTTTTTCATGACACATTTTAGCTTATCAGTACACAGTGAACTTAAAGTTAATGCACTGGAAATTTTTCTTTGCACTTTAAGCTGATCATTTGACTCTGTAAATGATGTGGGAAAAATTCTTCCTGTGTTGCTTTTAAATAGCCAGATTATCAAAAAGAAGGACTTTTCTTGACATGGATGTAAATATTTGGAAATCATTAAATGGGTAAAAATTCCAACTATGGTGAAGTAAATGAAAAAACTGTCATTACACAAGGACTTCAGCGTTACTGTGTTAGGGTTGTTATTTTATATTAGCTAATCAGATCAGTGGCTGGTTAGCACTTTCTAATTAGTAAAATTATTTTTAATGAGGCTTTGATTAAGTAATTCGTTGTGTAAGTTTGGGTAATGTAGCTTATCAGTTGTAGACTAGCTTAAAAGAAATTTGTGTTTTCTTACAATCCACTTCTGGCTGGCTGAGTTCAGTGGGCACTGTCCCAGCGGCAGAAGAGTGGTTGCTCTGCACAGTCTGTCTGGTGCAGAGTGCCACCTCCACTGAAGGTACCACCTCCACTAGGGAATGGCAGAAATGTGTTTCTATGAATTTCTTTGGTGATCCATCAAAGGAACAATTATAGCTCCCACAAAAACCTTCATGACAGTTTTTAGCCATAACTCTTTTACCGCTATTTCTTACCAATGTACCCACTCAGTTTAATCCATCTGTTTTGTATTCTGAGTTCCATGGCAGGGAGTCTAATTTGTCCAGCCACACTGCAATACCTAAGAAAATCAATACTTATTCTTGTAGAGTTGATTTTGATAGGGTGATGCGTTGTTCTTCAGTAAGTAACAGCCTAGGGCATTGAAGCTTCACATACAAACTTAAGACATTATTTGCACTTGCTTCATGTGTTGAAGTGTGACAAGAAGTGAACCCAGCATAAACTTCAAGTTCTTTTGCTATGACTTTGTTATATTTAGAGGTACTTATCCATAAAGGAGATCACTACCTTTTATGTTTGCAGTCCCTTAGACAAACAGCTTAAACTGACAAGTTGGCATGGCCAGTGTGGTTTGATATGTAAAAGGCTATGACAGGAGCATGCCTGGTTGTGTGCTCTGCAGTGCTCAGGGAAGAGGATGGGGCAGCAGTTCAGCTGCAAAGTTTGCATGCTGGAAGTAGATGATAAACCTGTGCTGAAAATCTGACTGCTGCCTTGCTGTGTAGATCAGTGTCTTAGAAACAAAAAAGTCCATGTAGACACACTGTGACCTGCAGCTGGATGTGATCCCAACTTTAAGCTGTTAATGTCTAAAAAGTTTTCTTCTAGCTCCAGCAATAGAAGTCTGTTCTTTTGGAATGGGAAACTGTAAATTGTAATGGCCAGATTTGCCCACATAACAAGAACCATGGTGGTTCAAGAGCTCAATTACAGTATTATCTCCTTTTGTAAATGAAGACTTTGAGACAAGTCAGTGAAATTACTTGCTTCAACTGAAATGGAATGCTTTAGCTCAGTGAGTCAATTTCTGCTCCATATGGCCCAGTGTATTATCTACTGAATAAAAGCCCAGTAGTCTAATGAGAAGTGCTGCTTCTTTAAAAGAGATAGGGCTGCAACAAATAAAAGCAGTACTTAGTGCTGCAATGGATATCCTTTCAGAGAAACCACAGTATGTGTTTTCCAGAGAAATATTATAGCAATGAATTGTAAACTCACTGGATTTTATTTTTTCTCTTGCACAGGCAATCAGGTTTCCTTTTTGATCTTTTGGTGCAGTTATTTCCAAATGACCCTGTCATTTCCTGTGTAGAATAAAATCAGACCAGAAAAGGGAAATGAGTCAAAACTCGCTTAGATTACACATACAATACCTGTGGCCATGCCACTTAACAAAATTTTATTTACTTGAATGTGGCATGTAATTAGTGGAGCTTCAGAGTCTGATTAATATTCTGCATTTGATGCAGCTGGCTTAATTGAACCACAGTGTAAAACACAGACAGTATTTAAGTCTGTTACTAAAAAAGTGAACAAATGCCTGGCTAATTTAAATGTATTTTTAAGGTGGATAAAGCCTTTAAATGTAACTGCCTGAGGTGATCATGTTGCCTAGGGAAAAAAAAAAAAGGTTAAAATTGAAAGACATGAATGTTTGGTTAGATGATAAAACACACATCGTACATCTAACCTACTTTGACAGTATTTAAAATTTAAAGCTTCCTTTTCCAGCTTTCAAATCCCTTGCATCTCCTTCATTCCAGATCTACAAAGACCTATATGTTTTATGTATGCATGAATACCTGTTAGAAAACATGACAGTACAAGGAATTACTGAGAAGTGCTAAGATTGCCAAGAAAATTCATAGCTTTTTTCTGCTACTATTATGAGCAGTTCCCCATATTCAGAATGATTACAGAAGCAGTGCTTCAGCTGTTCTGTGGCTATGATCCAAAATAAAATACATGTAGTACTAACATACCAGAGTTCCCCTGGAACATTGTAGTTAAAGATACTGGGTTTTTTCCTTCTGTCCATTCTGGAGGTTTTGCTCTCTCACTGTGATTTAGTACATTTATATTAGCTTGCAATTTCAAAGAAAGCAAAAGGAGCATAGACTAAATCTTGGGGATTCAATGGAGCAATTCCTATTAACACATGTCAGATCTTATAACAAAGGTTTAAATTGTTAATAACGTGAATTGTATAGAATTTTTTACTCTTTTCAGTTTCTATGTTCAGTTAATTTATTTTGTTTTGATAGGATGATATATTGCAGCACATCTTGTATTTTTTTTTCCTCACATATACAAATCGTACCTTATACTGCAGTTCGTGTTTTTCCTGCTCTGTGTTGTGTATTTTTAGATGGAATGAGCCTAAGGTCTTTTGGGATTATGTCTGCTTTGAAACATTTCCTAATAAAAATAATGTGGTTGGTAAATCTAGTTTTATTCCTAGTTGCCTTAGCCAGCCTGATGGAGTAATCTGCTATTTTATGGCCCAGATGACTAGCTAAGTTTGACTTCTTGAAATAGTAGTGTACAGTGTAATTTTCTTTAGAGATGTCAGAGTGGGTCAGGTTGCAATAAAAATATCCAAGATTAAGTTTAATGGCAGTGCAGATTCAGTATTATAGCAGTCACTAGATATCATCCTCTGTACTTTGAGTTCCAAAACAATTTCCATTAATGCCTTCTTTCCATGTACTCCTTACTTGCTAAAACATAAAGCTTTTGGACTATGTCTGGTCTTTATCCAATTGAGGGCTTGGTGTTGGATTTTTTTTTTTTTTTTTTTTTTTTTTTTTTTTTTTTTTAAAGTTTAAACAAAATCCCTTCTGTGTTTGAATTTAAGGGGGTGTATAGGAAGAACATGCTGTTTGAAAGCCAATAAAGCTTTTTTCCTGGTGGCAGAAGACCTAAATCTGCAACTTGACTTTGACTCATAATCCTCATAAGGTGTTGCTTATTTAGATTGCTTAATCAACCATTGTTCAAAAAAAATTTGTTCAATGACTTCCTGAGAACTGCATTTTAAAGATGTATGAAACTAGAACTTTTCCATGAGTGTATCAGTTCACACTGGAGAGATTCATTCCCCAGTTAATGGAGCGCATGCTTTTCAAACCTTGAAGGTTTCAAATATTTGTAATGCTTAAAAACCACTGAGTTGATTTTTTGTAGCTTTGTTTTGTAAATATCACCATGGCAAAGACATCAGACTACTTTGAAGGAAATTAGAGTGTAGGACTGGAAAGAACCTCTTCAATTGTCAGATCCAGTGCTGTGTTCTTATAGGAAAACTTACATAATCCTCTTCAGAAACTTCTCAAACTCAGGCTTAAACATTTAATTTTTTCTTTGCTCTTGCTATTGCAGTTAGAAAGCTGCCCTGGTGCCTAGTTTCTGGAATGACTGCAAAATGTCTAATTTCCATTCTAAATGTATTCATGACAAGTTTATGTGCATTTGTCCTTGTGCCAATTTGTGCCAGTATTGACCTTTAGTTCTTATTCCATCCCCAGTGTTTCTTTTTCTAGTTTATAAAGAGACAGCAATCTTTTTGTCAGCCTTCATTTAGCTAAATTAGAAAAGCCAGCCTTCTCTAATAGTTGCTTTTAAGCTAAGCTTTGATACATGCATTCTTACCTACATATCAGCCTCTAGCCATCCTATTGGCCTTTTTCTATAATTGTTCCACTTTAAATCAGTTTTGTTTGAATGTAAGTGACCAAACTGCACATAATATTACTGCTGAGATAAAAGCAAGGCCTTGTACAATATCAATGGCCCTTTCTTGTTCTCTGCTGGGAATAGCCTACATGATAGGTCCTAGAATCACTCACACAGTTTATACGTGGATCATGTGGCTGTTTCGTCGTAGATCTGCTGTTCTGCTTCTCCTTTATTACTGTATTTTCTGGCTGAGGTACTCCCAGGGCACCGTAGGTTTTAAAAAAGTTACATCCCTGCAATGTCAAATCACAATTTGTCATTGAATACAAGAGTGAATATTCCTTGAGGTCATTCAGTCCCATCTGTGTGATATTCCTGTCCTCTCATGAATTGATCATGTCTCTCACATTCCTTTTGTTGAGAAAATTTGTTATCATACTAAATAAACTATGAAATTAGTCTGGCATTGTGCACCTTTGATAAACCGATGTTATGTCCCATTTCCACGTCCTTATTTTTTCCTTCAAAACATTTTTTCAAACTTTTACTGCTATGAAGATCAAAACTACAGCTTCAGGAGTAGGGTAATAATTTTAGATTTATGAATATTTAAAACTAGTAAACTGGTATTTAGTCTTTTGATGTCTGAGGGGAAAATTTTTATGTCTGTTACAGAAGTGTGTAGTACCCAAGAGTGGATTACTGAAATAAACATCTGGAGAGCCAGTGGGTTTTGTGACATAAATCACTGATATTTGGTCCTTTGATCTTGAAGTTTGCTATGGCTATACCCAGGGAGACCTTGATGGACTTGCAGTTGATCTGAATGAAAAGTGGAGTTTGTTGGAATTGTATGTGTTATTACTTGAAATATTTCAAGCGTATCTTAAACAGTAGAAATCATGGTTGTTTTGCAAAGGCTTTCTTTGGTATATTCAGTTGCCAGTACTGGAGATATTCTGACCTTTAACAGTTTTGCATCCCTGGAGGTCACATGCTGCTGGTCTTCTATAGCTGTTTGAACATGCCTGAGTTTTGGTAGCTGAACTGTGCTGCCCTGAAACTCCAGAGAATTATGGAATTAATAAGGTGGTGCTGAGAACTTTAGCAAATCTTTCTTTTGAGAATGATTGACAAAATGGTTTTTAAATTATTCAAAATCAAAAATTGCTTTCTTAGGAAACATCAAATACAAAACAAGTTGGCTTTTTAATTCAGTAACACACGTGAAGTCATGAAATAAAAAGTTAAGGCAGGAAGAATGCCGAGTAACTGACTCAGGCTATGCCTTCAGTACACATTTTGGTTCTGACCCAGCCAGAATTTAAACAAGTGCCTCTTTTTAAGCACTTGGGAACTTTTATTTCAATGAACCTATTCACATACACAGAGCTAAACTGAGATGTAACTAGAAGTCACATTGCTCAGCACCCTGGAGGATGAAAAGCTAAAGACCCTAAAGCGAGAAAAAAAACAATTGAAGCTCATCATAACTTTTTTATTGCAGTTATACAGTTGACAAACCATAGTACTTTTGACTGTGTGATGTTAAATGGGAGAGGGGAAAAAAGTTGAATTGCTGGTGGTAGAATATTTCTGAAACTGTGCAGCAATGAATATATATTCAAGGATGTGCTCTCTGAGTTTTTTAAGTATTTATTTAGAAAGTGACTGGATTTCCGTATGCGTGTGTATGTATGAAAAAATAGTTCTGATAACAACAGTAATGGCTGATTTTATTTGCTGGAATGCATGTCAACTAGAAATTGTAGGCTTTGACAGTGTATTATTAAGGACATCATCTTTCTGCTACTCATAAAAATGTTGTTAGATCCAAATGACTAAGTGCTCTGTAAGAAGACTGTAGTACAAGGTTGAAAATATTTATCAATCAGTATGTAAATGTCAGTGGAAGACAATGAGATTGTCAGAAATGTATTGACTTAGGGAAATTATAAAGTTCTTAAGTACCTGAAGGGTAGACTATTAGGATATGAATTTTGTTTTACTTTTCTAGTATTCCTGAGCAGCTTACTCTGTTGATGGCCTTTGGGAGGTCTTGTTACTTTATTTGATCAGTATAAAATACAATAATTGGAGCTAAGCAAACATCAGCAAGCTTTTTTTTCATAGAAGATTCTGAGAATTTCCAGTTTGATTTAATTCCAGTTTAAAACAAAAACCAAACACAAACAGGCTTGCTATTCTTACATGTCTCTGTTTAAGCTTCCTCACTCCAAAGCAGAGTTCTTGAAGGTTGTTTCAGAGCCCAAGCTTCATCCTGGTGCCATGCAGCATAGCTGGCTCTGCTGAAACAGCGTCCACTTCATTTTAGCTGGGGTCTGTGTGTGCCCTCATCTCTCCATAAAGCATGTTGTTTGGAAACCAGGAATCTAAAAAGCAGGTTGGTAGGTCAAAAGAACTTTGTAAATAAGCTGGTGAGAGCCAGGTAGGCTGTTGCTTGCATGTTGGCAGAAAGTAATTTGAAAACTCCTTCCTAATTTTTTAGATAATTCAAAGAATAACATTTGTAAGGAGGCTGCCAAAAGAAGTAAATATCTTATTTGAATTACCCCATTGTATTATATCTGCTGAAATACAATACTTTTTGGTAAATTCTTCCATGTAACCTAGCGTGGATCAAGGAGTTGATCAAGAAAGTACTGTTTCGGTGTAGTTTGCTGGTTCAAATTTAGCTTATTTTTTCTTTTATAATTGTTGACCAGCAAGTACTATTTGGGTCCTTGCTGGTCCAGTGTGACTTACTAGAGACTGGTTTGCCAGAGCAGTTGCCATATTTCCAAAATTTCCTGTGTAATTTTTGTTATTCATCTATCAGAGATGCATGAACTGTTTTTCTACCCTCTACCTTTATCTGCAGCTTTCTGTCATCTTGAAGATTAAATTGTATTCATAAAAGTATCTGTCATGGCCAAGTAATGTGATATTTCATGGGACTGTATCCCGTGGGTTAATGTTTGTGTATCAAATTCATACATCTTGTGACCTTATGTTATGAGTAACATGTTGACCTTATTCATATTACTAAACAGCATAGCATTTCTTTGCTGTCATGATTTGTAAGCAATATATATTTTTATGAAGTTTTATAGAGGACAAATGTATTCAGAGTTTAAATAAGGCAAGTTTTGCAGTTCTTTAAAGTCCATTTTTGAAGTGAAAACCAGAAAGTTTGCATGTTTTCTAATTTTACCGTGAATTTTACAATTTGTCATAATGTACAATGTAAAGTATTTTTACTGAACAATCATTGAATCTGATGTATCTGAATATTTAATTCATAAAATGTTCTTTTGATTTCCCATAAATATGCTAAGCTCAGTGAAATACAGCGTTACTGATTAGAAACCTGAGTTTTATAGGATGACTGGTTGCTATGTGAGGTAACTTATATTGCTACTTAGGCTTATTTTTAATAAACCTTAGCTAGGGAAATTGTTTAAATTTCAAAGAAAAGATAATAAAATGAGGGCATAGAATATTAATGTGAACTGTGCCTTTATTTTTTTAAAGCATTCAAAGTTAAATAGTGGTGGTCTGTTAACAATCTAGGGCTATTTGGCAAGTCTTTAAACTTACTCAATAATCAAAACATAAAAGGACAATGGAAACTTTTTACAATAAAAGAAAAAGGAGTTGAGTACAGAAACCAAACAAATTATTCTCTGCTTTTTCTTGGTAAGGAGGTGAACTTTATAGGAAGGGCAGCAAGCTCTGAGTTAGGGTTGCCTTTTCCTGTCTTTGTTATAAATTACATCTGTCTGTGAAGAATCCTCTCCAGTTACCTCTTTGTTCATGGCTATGGGGGAGTTGTTCATGTCTATCTGGAATGAAGCAGAGAAAGACAGACTGGAGGGGAGCCTTCTTTTAATTTTACTGGGTTTTTTTATAATTAGGAAATGGCAATCCTTCACATTGATTTGCTTTTCTTACTAAATATTCAGATGGATAGAATTCCTAAGATCCCAGCTGTGTAAATAGAATATTAACAAAAAAAGTGTTTTCTTCAATGTTTGTATTATTTGTTCTTTGCTAGACTTTTGGAAGACATCGACACCATTTAGGTTCATTGTTATAATTAAAAAAATTTTTATTACGGCTTAAATGTGGAAAACATTTGACAAAGAGATGGACTTTACCCTAACATAATGGGTGATTCTTCACTGAAAGTACTGGAAGGTGCTGGAAGGAGAGTCAGATACATGGGCTTAGCATGCTCCTCATATCCTCCTTCCCCCATATCTAGTGAGCACCTAAGGAGGAGAAGCTGAGGTAGCCCATGTGCAGGTAGGCAGATGGGAGTAAAGGGACCATGACCTTTCGATCCTGAAGCAGGAGTCACAGGTTGCTAGCAAGAGAGCAACAGGTGGATTTTTTCCCTTTCAATCCCCTTCTTCAATGTGGGGTGGTGTCCAGCTTCTACCAGCTCCAGCCTGCTTACTTTCATTATTTGATGTTCTGTTCTCCTCTATCTCCTCTATCTAATGCTCAGATGTTCCTATCTGTAACTTTGATCAGCCTTAACTAACCTTACACATTCTGAGTCTCCTTTCAATCCACTGCATTGTTTATATAAGCTAAGATTTCATTATGTATTTCCAGCTGTTGCACTCAGGAAAAAATATCTAGTACATAGAGTATACTGTGATTCCTCAGGGTGGATTTGAAAAGATGGCAGCTGGAATCTTTTAGAGTGTGTCATGACTAAGGTTTGGCTTCCCATTGCACTGCTGACACTGCGGTAGTTAAGTGTGGAGGAATACTTAATGGTTTATACTTAATGTATCCTTTTTCTTGCTTGTAAGAATGGGCAGAATCTTTGGCTGACCTTATCACGCTAAGGGGTGAGTATTTGTATGAACTTTATTCCCCTTCACCCCAACTGATTGCACCCTCAGATGTTGTCTTTGTCTCAGACTGCAAAACTTGTGTGAGAGCCCTCACAGTTCTGCAGTTACATTAAAGATGATGCTGTATCCAGGATCAAACCTGGATGTTTTCAGCTGAAAGAAATTTACATTGTGCTCTCCACTTTATACCATGAGTGGTCCTTCTGATCTTTTTGGTTGGTTCTGCAAGAATGTAACAATACTGTAAAAATATTGTTACTGTTCTCACAGCACAGCATTAATTACATGCTAATACATGCAATTTACTCTATTTTCTTAGTGTTAGAATTCATGTACCTGGTAAATGTTTTCTTATCTCTTTGTTCTATTCAAATAATGTTACACAAAGAACAATGTCTTCTTTGCAGTTGCTCTGTAGTTCATTTTGACTGTGCATATCAAATTTAGCTTGTGAATACAGTCTAAGGCATAGATGCTAAGTGATAAAGACAAATGGTGCGTGCTTCATTTATAGCAAGGCCATCTTAATATGGTCTCAGAGTTGTGAAAACATCCATGCTTCAGAACTCTTGAATTTTGGATTGATCAAGGCTGTATGCAAGTTTCAGGCACTCACCAGCTGGAATTTAGGTCCTTAAAGTAGATTCACTGAATGTTTTGTGTTGTGAATAGATTTGCACTACATTGCCACCACTGACAATGTGTAATACACCCCGTGTATTACTCTTGTTTAATAAAACAGAGGAGTGATAGGAATGTTCGTTAGAGTTTATTCTGCTTCGAATATCTGCCTAACATTTAGAGTTTTTCTTAGCATTCATTTTGTATTCATGGCACCTGTTTATCATTTTCATCTCTGTCAGTTATACATTTAGTACTCTTTAATGAATTTCTTTTGTTCTAAGCAAGATGCTTCGCCAGCTTTTTATATTCTTCAGGAGTTCAGATGTAGGAGAAAATTTACATTACCTGTTAAATTACCTGTAATGATCATATTTCAAATAAAGTATTTAAAGGTTTTACCCTCTTTTAGGCTTGTTGCAGGAAACTGTTTTCAATTTTTAGCATCACTGTTGTCCCCGCAGGCCTATGTTAAAAGTAAGTAATAGCTAGAGGCCAGATTGTTGACTTTTTTTTTACAGTCCTACCAGTGGTGCATTGTGGTGCCCTCCTACGTTTCTCACCATTTAGTGACTGACCCCTTGTGTCTGTTGGTTCATGCATGCTGGTACATAACTCAGTACTGAACCATCCATTTCAGTTTAGTAATCACATTTTGTTTGGGAAATCAAGAAATTGTCATGGACATAAGGAGCTAGACATTACTCATATTGCCGTGACAGAGATTTTATCTTTTGTCCTTCCCTCCCTGCTGTGCTTGCAAATATAGCTCTCTAAATTACTGTATGTAAAATAAGATCCTTTTCTTTGTAAATCTGGCACAGAAAAACACAATAGAAGAAGTTAAAAGCAGGGCTTCAGTCTTATCTCCATGGTTCCTAACTACTGCTGGTTTCACTTCAGTTCCTATTCTTGTTATTCATAGTGTTTTTATTACAGTCTATTTTATTGTTTCTCTTTGTTCTGATCCCCAGTTAAATGGGTAAATAATAAAAGAAAGAGAGCACATAATCAAATTACCAGAAGTAATTCCTCAGTCCAAGCATTACTGGACCTTTGTAATGAGTGGAGAGAACAGAGCTTTGATACCAGAGTCATAAAGGCCAAGCCTTTAAAACTGACAAGGCAAACACATTGCTACATTGGCACATATTTTGTGAATTTAAATTACAAATTATTGTGTATAATCAGAATCAGAGCAACTGAAATATCATACAGCATGGATAGACTTTATTAATTTTGGATACAAATGACAGGCATTAGACAAGCTTAGAACTCTGACAGACTTAGGGGAATCTTAATATTTGACAAGTGCAAGATAAAATGAGAACTTGTCTTGTGGATTATTATTTTTTTTTCTTTCGTAGTAACAGGAGCATTACACAAACTAATAAGAAGCAAACCATATGCATTAGAATAAAATGCAGAAGTCTGCAGTAAGGGAGTTTATTTAGGAAGCAGGAAAGTTTAAAAGATTGTACATTAAATGACCAACAGGACATGGTATATTAAACAGGGGACTGTGGATTGCTCTGGGAATTGGGAATTTGACACTGAAGTTTTTCAGTGCCATTTTAATACATTTCTCACTTTGCAGACTACAACATGAATTGTTCATGTTCCACTCTGTAGGTAATAAATACAATTAAAAAGACAACCTATTTCCCTAGCATTTATCCGTTAATGTGCTACCAAATCTAGAAACAAAATTAAATGCTTGTCAGATAGGTGTCAATAACTCAAACTTATACAGAAATACAGAATTTGATGTGCTTTCTTTTTTTTTTCTTTTTTTTTTAATTTTCCCTATTGTCTTCCTACCAAATCTAACTGGGGAAGAATGGGTGAAGAGTAAAGAAACAAACTAAACCCTGCTCTCTGGAATTCAGTTGTATAAAATGCCATTTCTATAGATATGTGCCACTTACAGGATTCTGTCAGCCAAGCCTAGTAAGATCAGTATGGCTAGAGGAATATATGTGTTCTCATTAAGGGTTTGCTAAACTTGTGAAGTGCCACCATAAGCAGTAGTGATGCAGTGGGAAACTGCAGCTTCATTTTTACCTGTGTATCAGTTTGTCTCTGTCAACCAGTTCTCTGTTAAGACCAAATTTATTTGGGCTGCGTAAAAACTCTAAAGTGATGCAAATATTCTGTTGAACTCTGTCTTTAAGAGAACAGTAGTTTCTACTCACCAACGATACACTGAATTTCAAAATTAAAGAAATTATTCAGATGGAGGCTTTTGGATAAATTCATCAGAAGATAACCCATGAGAAGGCTTTTAATGCCTGTGCATCTTTTACTGCTTTCAGGTGTAAACTTTGAGTGTGCAGCTAGAATTTACAAGCAAAACCAGGTATCCTTAATGCACTGTACCCCAAGTAATTTCAGGTAATCTCCATAGGATTTTATCTCAAATAGACACTGCATTACCATGGTATGTAAAGGCAATACAATTTGGCCTTAGATTGAAAATTATTAAATTCAAAAATACTCGTGCAAAAATGCAAATATCCTGTATGTAGAGGTGTATGAAATACTGCTGTACCTTTGTGATGTATGTGTATGTATAAGTAGAGTAGAAAGTGTTGTATTAGTTCATTTTATGGATCATTCCCAAAAAAGACTTCATATCTAAAACATTTTAACTAATTTTGCTTGGTCTCTTCTGAAATAAATTAAGAAGACTAGTTAGTTTTCAATATTAAAAGGAGGTTGCTGCAGTATTTCTGCAATATAACAGGAGTTATAGTTGTTAATATACTTTGGGAACATTTAAATTCTAATCACACAGAGAAAAGGAAATTTCAAGTAATGGTAAGTAAATTTAAATTACACAACAGTAAAGACTTTCATACCTTTGAAAATATTTCAGCACTGCATTTTTTTTTCACTCGCTTCGATTATCCATGATCACAGCAGCAGAATTCTACTGCTGTTACCATAATTTCTGAAGCATTACTGTGCTAACATGAAATATGTATATATAGGTACATTTGCCAACTTGTTTTAATTTTTTCATTCATTTTCCACCTCGTGTACTGGGAGGAGCTGCTGATCAGTAGACTGGCTGAAAGAAAATGCAGAATAGTTGCAGGTGAAAACTGAGATATGCAAGCAACATTTGCAGAAAAAAGAAGCTTTTTTACTGTGGTTTCAGAGTGAAGAAAATTTTATTTCCATCCTATAAAACCTCCATTTTAGAACTCTGCATTCCCTCCATACTCTGTTACCATTTGCTGGCCATGCACTTGCAAGAGTCTCACAAGCCCTATGTGAGAGGGTATTTTTATGCCACAGAAATTGGTTGGTTTTGCACTCATTGAGCATTAATTACTCCAGATCAGGCCTCACAAGCAATGTGTTTCCAGTAGACTTATTCATGTAGCTTGGCTCCTCCTGCAAGCCAGGGCTTGTCTCAGGTAAAAATCTGCCATACAAGACACTTAGGGACCATGAAGAGGAGGAAGATTCAGTCCAACAAAGCATTTTCATACCCTTTTTTTTTAATGCCCTCCTGTCATGTCACTTCCCACCCCTTCATCAGCACCTGCTTATTGTAAAAATAAGAAGGGGGAACTAAGAACCACTTTCAGCAAAAATAAAATTCCTAAATTTTTCTTTTATTGGAGCACTTAACCTCTGTTCTTTTAACCATAGGCGCAGCAGAAGGGGGATGTGCTTTAACAACTTGTCAGGTATTAAGCAGTAAATTTTTAGCTGGAAATCATGCTATCAGTAGAAAATAATAAGGTCACATACATTTATTTTTAATAATTTTTGAGTTATGCTATTCTTTTAATTACATTAATCAGGCAGGCTCCAACACTGCAAGCCTTAGGGCTTGAAGTGCAATTTCAATGCTGTGTAATAAATTTGCCAAACTTTGGAAAAAGATGAAATGGCTTCATATTAAACTTTTGCTTGATCTCAATTTTACTAACCCTTGCCCTTTATAATTCATATTTTTTCAGTGCAATGTACTGCCACAGCAGAACATTCATAATAGTAATTGTGAGTAAGTGTTGCTTTTGCACACAGGTTTTGCTTATAAACTAGATGAACAAAAGGGCCTGGAAGTATCAAGGGAATACTAAAGATCTATGGAGCCTTTCCTTTCAAGGTCATTGGTTCAACCACACATCATGAAAGACACAGAGTTAACATCTGACTGCTGCTTCATAATGTCCATTAAATGAATTAGTGGTGTCATTGGAGAAAAGGAAAGGGTGCAACCAGTTTAATAACAAGAAAAGAGGTAGGACCAATGCATAGCTGCAAAAAAAGGAGGAGGAACTAGGAGATACACAGTTTTCCAGGCTCGTTTCTTCCCCTGCATGCAGTTCTGAGGGCTTTATTTGTTCTTCAGTCTGGAGAGGTTGGAAAGGTTGTAGCCACAGTACTTGGTCTCGTTTGATGTCACAAGCTTAATTGAGTTGAGCTGGGTAAATGCTAGATCAGAAAGAATGTAAGGAAAATTCAGGTAGAAGATGATTTGATGATGAAGTAATAGTGAAGTAGGTCAGATGCTGCTAGGGCACTGCACAACAGGCTCTTTGAAAGAAGATGCAAAACTGATGTCATGACCACTTGTCATTATCTCAAGTATATAAATCAGAGAAAACTATTGGCCATGATGTCCTCATGACTGCCTTCCAAGTGAGTAATTGCATCCTGTCAATGTTAATTCCCCGGTAAAGTTCATAAAAAGAGGTACTCTGTCTTTGGATCAGTTGTGCAGCATTATTGTTAAGGCATTTTTAAAAGTAGCAATTGCTTTTCAGTGGTGTGATCTGTTTATGTGAGACCTCTAAGAAAATTGGGTGTGTTGAGAGGAAGGAGTGTGTGTGACATGGTAGTGATTTTTATTAGCCATTTCATATTTAGTTGTCAAAATGAAGTAAATTCCTTCTGCCTACTATTGCAAAAAATGTGTTATTTTTTTCCTTTAGTTCTATGAACCACTGAGATTTTAAAGGGTACTGTTCTGCAGCTGTCTTTTCCTTTGGTCTTATTGTTTTAGTTGTTTGTTTTGAAGTCTGGGCAGAGACTGGACCTAGGATGCCTTTGCTCAGTATACATGGGTCTTAGTGAAATTAATTATTTCAGCTATTATGAAAGAGCCCTATTATGTCTTCTCCTTTCCACAGTGGCTTTCGTTATGAATGTATAATAAAGTTAACAAAAAAACACAAACAAATAAACGAACAGCTTCACAGAAGTGGTTGCTTTATTAATAAAGTTCTCTTAAAATTTTTTTATGAGTGAGAAGGGAAATAAGGTGAGAAAGACCAGAGAAGGAGAAATTCTGTCTTGGTACAAAGGAGTTTGAAGGAAAAATACAGATGCAACCTCAGCTTAGTTTGGTTCTTTTACCCCTTAGTCCTTGTTACTTGTAAACTTAAAATTTTCATACCTTTGGAAAAGGTCTTGGTCACAGGTTTTTAGTGATTTTCATATGCATATCCATTGAAGATATTTAATCATATTTTATATTTAATGTGGGATTTTCCTTTTATTCTCAACACTTGCCTGGAGCAAAAAGCATTTTTTAGAAATCTCAACCATCTGAGCCATTGAATTAGTGTAACGTAGCAGGTTTTAATTTATAGTTGGTTTCACTTAATTGTAGTGGGGAAACTCCACTGGAAGATTTTGTAATAGAATTTTATGAATTACATTGTGGTTTACTTGTAAATAAGTATGTGATGCTCGATGGAAGGGTAACTGGAACTTTTCTGATGTTTTCATTGGATAACCTTAGTCCTAGTATGTTTTTATGAGGAAAATGAAGTTCCTAGTATTTCACTGAAGAGGCTAGATGTCTTTTTGAGTTAGTACATCATACCCTTCTTTATAAAAAATAAATTTCAGCCTCTAGATATTCACACATTGCAAGAGTATTATTTCTTTTCATAAAAGATTCCATCTAAATTCACATTGAAAAAAGGAAGAAGCCAAAGGTCAACAATTAGATGTTTTTGCAGTAGTCCAGGGGGACGTGTGCATAATACATGTCAGTGCTCTTCCTGAAAGAAAACATGGTAATTAATCCTTCATTTGCACCTTGTTTTTTTCACCTCTAAATTTGAACACCAAACTTTTTTTTACATAAAAGTCAACCAGGATTTTAAATCATTGTCATCTCTGTAAGAAAACAACATGGACTTGAAGTAATTTAAAAAAAAAAAAAACAACAATTTTTCAGTTCCAGGCAGTGGCAATCTCTATTATTTGGTTGGAGATTTTTTTATGGTTTGAAAGAAAATGGATCCAACAGAACTTTTACATTTCAAAATATTAGTGCCTCAGCTTTATTGGAAAAAGCTGAAATTGTTCATATGACCTCAGTAAAACAATTTGGGACTACGATTCCCGGAATGCTCGTGAAACTGACATGTCTACATGTTCTTAAAAAGTCATAATCCATCATTCTGATGCTAGATCGATGGATTATGAGTTTCTGATGTCAGATCTGTGAATTAAGGCTTTTTTGAGTACAGCCTGCTATCCAGTTATTGCCCCTATTCATATATTATAAATCATTATTTCTTCACCAGGTAGTCAGCAGTTTCTATTTCCTAATGTTTCAGAGCCTCCTTTTTTTTTAGCCATTGTGGTGCTTCCATTGAGCAATCAAAACGGAGAGTGCTGACCTGAAAAATAAAACTTCACTCACAGCAAATGGTTGAGGGAATGACATTCATTTCTAATTCTTGTAGTTTCTCTTGAAATAAAGGGAATTAGATTAGATTGAAACAAATCTCATCCCCTTCCTACAGAAACAAGCAATGTAATAAATTAGCACAAAAGTTGTTGACATGTATCAACTTCAGTTTTTAAGTGCTCGTGCCCAAGTTTCTTTAAAATTATGCTTTCTTTTGATAAGATTTTGTTCTGTTTTGTTTTTTATATATGAAGACAGCTTGGCTCCTGATTTAAAGTTGAAATTTGCAAGTGTGCTACCTTAAGTGATTGTATCTATTAGGTGCTGTTCAACTGAAGTTCCTTTGAATGAATTATAGAGTAATAAACTCACTTCTAATGCAACGCAATGTATGATAAAAGTAGAAGATACTTTACTATAACCAGTTTAGGTGTGTCAAATCGAAATGCATCTTAAACAACCTTATTAAAAGATATTGAGAAAAAGAAGAGCTATTTTAGGACCTATCATGCAGAGTAGTCATTAAATGAAATGTAATCATGCTGTGTTGGAGATTTACTCTACAGATTTCTCTAGCTAAGGGAATTTAGGTCTAATCCATATGTGGACAGAGAAAATCAATAGTTTGATCTTGCTGTTGTTCTTTATTTCGTTTTGCTGTACTGATAGTTCCTCATTAGGATGCAGTTTTCACTCTTGAAAGCTGTGCCTACTACTGTGTAGTATGTCCAGGCAGTATCTTGCTAGCAGAGTTGTCAAAAAGGATGGTGATTGATGGAAGGGAGAGTGGTATAATGAATGTGGTAGAATTCATCTTTTATAATAACTATTTGTTCTAGTCCCATGTCTGCTGTGAGAGAGCTGTCAGAGCCCTGGCTTGTGCCTCAGTTTCTCCTTTATTTGAGCAGCCATGAGGATCCTAAAAATCTGTGTCCAAAGAACTATTTCTGTGGCACTTTCCTGGAAAGAACAGATTTCCGTAAATTGTGTTCCCCCTGTTGCTGTTTAGTCAAGGATGTGATCTGAAGCCATATGAGAAGGTATTTTGCATGTCCTGTCATTGAGTAGTCAGGGGCCCAATGCTGCAAGACACTGTAGTTTCATTCTTCTGAAGGATGACATTGTTTGGGCACATACATCTCATCCCTTGTTGTCTGTTTTCAGAAGCTCTGGATATTAATTGTATCCTTGCTCTCACCTTCCTTTTCCTGTTAACCTCTTTTATGTTTTCAAATTTTGGCCATTAAGACTCCTGGGGTGCTGCAAAGTGTTAGAAAGAGATGATTTATTGGGCAAGCACAGAAATAGGTATTCTATTAATAGTTGTGGAGAAAACATGGTTTCAAGGGCAAGTGCCAGCAGAGCGATGGAACCACCAGCCGGACTTTGATGACTTTCTTGCTTTGGCTGCATTTCTAATGTGATACAGCTTGAGAGGCCAATTCTGCTGATGGGAAGTCTAGCAAAGCTCCTTCTGCCCTCAGTGGAAGAAGGCTCCCACCCATTGCCAGATTTCCTGTTCAGTGCCCACTAGATGGAGACATACTATTTGGTGCGTTCGTGGCTCTACAGATGGAAATCAAACGCACCAGCTGCTGCCTGCTTCTTCCAGGCACCTTGCCAGTTTCCTGGCAGTATGTTGACTGGGAAGCAGACAGTGATACACTTTGATCGAGAAGCTTGTATGATGATTTTTTTTTTGTTGTAATATTACTGTTTTTTTAAAAAAATGATAAAAGAGATCAAGATGTGTGTCTTGATCAAAGGGTACTGCTGTCTGCTTCCCCATCAGCAGCTTCTAATTTATAGAAATCAGATTGCGTGGAAAGCAATCAGCAAAGGTTTGAGGTCTTTCTTGTTCTCACTGCCAGGAGATGCTGACAAGTGAGAAAATTAAAATCAGAGAAGGTAGGGAGAGAACTAGTAAAACACTGGTTGAAATCTAATTACTTAAAGTTCACCATTTAATAATTTAAGACTGTAAAAAATCCAGCTAAAATGCTCAAATTGGCGGCCGCTTGTAATAAGAGCACTTTAGGATCTGCCTATGATGGAGGAAGTTGCTCTGAGAATAATTTGTCATTGAGAGACAAATATATCTGTTAAGTTACTTGTCACAGAGTAATAAACTCTCTGTGGTTTGAGGGCCAAGATTTTCAAAGGTATCTCCTATCAGCTCTGTTTCTTCCACATGGAGCTGGGGATCCAGTGTGATTTATTAGAATGTATACATGATACAGTGAACACCTTTGAGAAACATTTAAGTCCTATAAATGTGAAGATAGTGCTTTCAGAGGGATTGTATTGAAAAAATTTACTATTATATTTAGTAAGGTCTTTTATCTTTAGAGTCTGTAGTGGCATATTTTCTCTCTTCACCTCTTGGTATAGATTCCTTCTTTGAAGGTCTTTTTATTTTTTTAGTCCTAGGCTTAAGCAACAATTAGCACTTCCAGTTGTCATATGTATGTGTGTGTGTATATGGCTTGTGTCAGTGGGAGGAGAACAGAGTTGCTATCCAGTCTGCCAAATGCTAAAATCAAAATAAAAAATCATATAACAAGAGGACCTAGGATATGAGAAATTTTGTCTAGATGGAGCAAGGGATTATCAGAGGGAAATAGCCTGATGTAGATAAGGAAGTGAATGGACCCCATCAGAAGACTTTAGAGTGCCATCTTTGATATGATTTATGGTTATGAATCTTTTGGAAAAGCCAGGTAAAATTTTAGTTGGTGACAAGGGATACTGTTGAACCCATGCTAGATATTCCACTACTTGTATGCTTGCTTGGTAGTTGAGGCCAAAGAAGAGTCTGAGACTGGAATAATAAGTGTTACATTTCAGCATTGCACTCTGTTGCTGGAGTAGTGAAGATGGATCTGTTCAGCCTTGCTGCCTCTGCTCTATATGTGGGACATTCAGCTGTGGGCAGCTACCAACTCCTGCTCCCTTCCTCTGCACCGTGTCCCAGGAGCTGCTGGGGGACACACTGCTGCTGTCCCCAGCACACTGTGGGGGGAGCTGCTGCGTTTTTCCTTCCACAGGACCAATTTAACTCCTGTGTGCCCCTCTACCCCACTTTTATCTCAATTGCCAGCTGAGCTTTCCAACCATACTAATTTTTCCACCCTCCCCTCGACTTCTCTGCTTGGCAATCCAGGCACATGAGATGTTCCTGGTAGGTGTTTTCTTCTGAAGGACAGCTCAAAAGACAGCAGCTTCAAAGTAGGCAGTGTCACGCTTCTGTGTATTCTCAGGTGAAGGTGCTGCTGCCTGGGGTTTGCTCCCTCAAGGTAGTGAGGATGATGCTAGTTGGGAAAGCTGCTAGGCAAAAGGTGCTGCTAAAAGGAGTAAATAGATAAATCCCTTTGACATCATTGCTTCATTTTTTTTCCACCAGAAGTTTGCCACCACGGACACATTTTCTTTATCTCATCAGGAAAACAGTGTTCAAACTTTGTGTTCAAATTGTCTTTGCCTATTCCTGTAGAACAGAATTTATTAAAAAGACAAAACACAAGAGGAGGAGAGGAAAGCCTGTAGAGTACAATTCAACCCACTACCCTTCATATTCACTTATTCTATAGCTCAGTGAAGATTTTCGCTTCAAAGTTGCACTCAATCCTGACTTTTGTTAAAATTACGTGTGATTGTGAAACCCTCTTTGAACAAATATCACATTTTTGTTGGTTTTGTTGCTTGTGTGGGTGGTAATTTTCTAAAACATTAACTTAAGAGTTTAAAAAGGATAAGGAATTGAGTGGTGGTTTAGTGGTTTTCTTTTTATTTGAGAAGAACTTATTTGGTAGAAATGGTTGTTTCTTCTCATCCTTTGTTTGAACAAATTTTGAAATATCCATAGTTGATTATAGCATTTTTCACGAGCTTCTAACAAGTCAAAGCAGAATGAGATTTATGTACTTTTTCACCAGAAACCATTTCATGCCCCAAGAGAAATGGAAATGACTCTTCTCAGAAACCTTCCAAGTCAAAGTGGGAGGAGATAGTCTGTAAGGAGATGTTACCTTCTCAAAAACAACCTCACATCATCCAAGGTGTGGTAGGCTTTGGCAGTTTACCAAGAGGAAACTTATTAGATTTCAAATCACCCACCAAGCCAGCTATGCTGAAGCAAAGCTTTGTTTAACACTTCTGCTCACCAGCCTAACCCTGCCCCTCTCCACAACTGGATTTTTATTTAACCTGAATGACTTTGTTATAAGAAAGAGTTAAAACTAACCTCAGCATTCAAGCTGAGCTCCAGTATAAACAGATTTATGGACATGTCCTGTAATAAGAAGAGCCTGTTTACAATGGGGAACAAAATTCATGTGCTACAAGGAAGTGGTGGTTTCTTTTGACTTAGAGTTTCTAGTGAGGATACTGCAGATTCAAGTTATATAGAAATGCAATTGTAAACAAGTACTGATACCTTAGACTCGTGTGTTTTTTTGTGTGTACTAATCAAATATTCTGATGCTAAAATAGGCTGGTTTCACATAGAGAGGTGACTGAAAACTGTAACTCTGAAATTTGAGAGAAAAATGGGCTTGCTTCTGCATTTCCAAATAAGGAAATGTATGTTAATAACTTAATTCTGATTATAAAAACATGAAAAATAAGTCCCTAAAATAGAGTCAAGTCAATTTTCTGATAAAGTAAATTTGTTTTGCCATTTGTGATTAAAATGACCTACAGTAAGATTATTTTTTTAACTAGGTGTTAATTAAAAGTATGAAAATTGATTTAAAAAACATTGCAGTTCACAGTGGAAGAATTACCATAACTGATTCATTCTCAGAGCCATGCCTGTTTTGAGATGTTTTTAAGATGTCTAAGTTACTGGTTGTTTTTCTGCATGATTGTTTCCAAAGCAAAATGTGATTCCAATAAAAACAGTAATTGAATTTACAGTCCACAGGACAAATTGTTGTTTTAACAGAAACTTACACACTCAGGCAAAGACTTTATGCTTTAGGTCTAATAACAAAGAACACAAGCTCTCCATTTTTATATGACTGTATATCCTGAAAACTTTTCTAACGTAGCATATTTTTAAAAATCTATGTGGTGTTGTTTTTAAACTGTGTGAGCAACTTTTCCCCCATAGCTCAGAATCAATATTCTTTAGGGGTTTTGAGAGTGTTGTGGTGGTGGTGTTTTTTTCCAATGCAACCTTTAAATGCAGCAGCATTTTACTGTGCCATCAGCCAGGGGTGAATCAATATAGACAAGGCCATTCACATCTGATGCACCTGGTGACCAAGAGGAGTTTAGAGAGAGCTGCTGCCTTTGTCAGCTGGTGGTGCAGGAATGCACAGAGTGTGGGGCAGTTGTGTGAGAGGTTTGTCCATGGCCAGTCTTGCATGGAGCAAACGCTGGTATCAGAGGAAGTGGATGGTAGGGAAAGGCTGTTTGAGAGTAGCAGCAGACAAAGGCAGGAGGTGGGACCTCTGTCCAGCTTGAGACAGTGATTACACATTACTCAATCAACAGTAAGAGAGTATTTTCCTGCTGGCAGACTTTCTCAGCAGGAGCTCCCAATCAGTTCTTGAACCCTTTTTTTTTTTTTTTTTTTTTTTTTAAAGTTTTTTAAAGTTTTCCTGATTTGAGGGGGAATCTTCTGGGAGCCTTTCTTTCAAGTGCATTGTACTTGTATTTAGGTAACGCCTGCAGACTCTCCTTGCTGAACTAAGAGAAACCTGATGGGGCCACACACAGCTCCCTGGAAGTGTCCACCAGATTTCTCTTAGTTGATAAAGGTGCACATGGAAATTCTATGCTTGCTGTGGTCCAGGACAGATTTATTAAGCAAGTGTTATGTTTTTTCATGTATCTTAGTTGCTCTGAATGTCTTTGAGGAGGTGCAATTGTCTTTGTGTGTAAGGAGGGACTCAGGGGGATGACAAAGCCCCTAAAGCAGGTGTGATGAATACCATCCCCCTAATCATTTTAATTCTTATAGGCCACTGTGTTGACAAAGGAATATGCTTTATGCAAATGAATTTTCTGAGGGTATAAGGCTGCAGCAAGTCTTTATAAAATGCATGAAACCTTCTCCCAGAAAGTGGTACCAAAATGCACCTGGCCAAACACGTTTTCACATTTTTATTGTAATGTTTCCAGTATTTGTATTAGATTTTTCCTGATTAAATTATTTGAAAAAAGACATGTACAACAAGCAAATTTAAAGCTCTGGCCTGGTAAGGTGTATGCCACCAAAATATTGGACTGTCTCTTGTGTATTGAGTTCAACAGAACTTAATTTTATAGTGATCACATGACTAATTAAAAAAGCCTTATTTTTTAAAAGTTTTTGTAAATACATCTAGGTGGTAACTGTGGGAAAGGTTCTTGTGGGTTTGTTTTGTTTTGTTTATTTATTAAAAAAACTTAAGATCTCTGTATAGTATAACTGTACAGTCAGAATAGGAGCTGCCTGCTCTTTGCTTATTTAATTGGTGCCCTTGAAGTGGAATGGGAACCCTGGAACTTTGAAGAGTCCTGACATGCAATAGTTGCACTTTCAGGTAAAAAAAAAAAATCCTTCACCCCTCAAAATCTGTATGCATTGTTTTTAAAAGGGTTTTGTTAACCTCAAGAGTTTAAAATGCTGAGACAGATCCCAAAAAATCATGAGACTTGCTTAAAAATAATTGTTTGGTTCCTTTTGCTTGCAGTCTAGTTTTTGAGCTTTCAAGATTTATGTTTCCAATCCTTCCTCTGCAACCAAGAGAGCTAGACACTAACTTTATTTTTAAATGAAAGCTGAGAGTCTCTTGTAATCCCATAACTCTAGGAGATTTGGCAATGCTAAACACAATGTGAATTTAGAGTGACCATTCCAAGGTGAATCATTTAGTGATGTGTCCTCAGCATGAAAGCCAACTAGGGATTTATTTTTTTTTTATGTCTCTTATTTTGTCTTTCTAAATAATCTGTGAATTGGCAGTAATAATTGGAAGCTTGGTGAAAGCAGAAGTAGATGACTGCAGCCCAGTAAAACCAGTATTTTTTTTCCTGTTATGTTAGGATATTCTTACAGAATTTAGGTATTAAGGGCATATTCTGCATTAAGATATCTCTAGAGAGGAAAGCTTTGGTTGTTTTTTTAGAAGCACCTTTTTCTATTCAGTTGAGCATTAAAATTGGCAGCAGTTCCCGGAGTAGCAAGAAAATCCTGGTTGTTGCCTTCATATAGTTACTGAAAACAGTAAGAGGATATGTGAAAGCTTTAACTCCAAGGAAAAATATTTATAACTGTGACAGTGTGTTTCCTTACAATAATTTATGGACAAAATGTAGGAAAGGAGGAACACAAACTATAAATAATATTCCATATGTAAACATAATGGCAGTAGCAAAATCTTTTTATTTAAAAATTAATATTGATGTTCATTAATATAAATTGCCACATTTCAGATGACTCTGATGTCCTTGAGGCCAGATGTCACTGACTGATTTACAGCTTCCTGGGGGGAGGAGTAGATCCTGTTTTGTCAGTGTAGGCACCAAATTGCTTCAGATAGCTATTTTGGACGAGGTTAATTACTGAGGTATTGTCAACAAAGTTGATTCACCTCTCAGCTCAGAAATTTGGAAAACTCTCTTTAAACTGAATTAACTGGAATTCTGAAACTGGAAAAAAAGTGGATAAAGTATACTTTTGACTTGCTGAACTTTTGTCTCATTTAAGGAATAGTGGTTTGAAAACTCCTGCCCAGGAACACGCACACAGAATTTCCATGTGCATCATTAACAACCAGGGAATACACTTGAGAGGCCAAGTCTGTTCCCTCATTGATCTTAATTCTGCTTTAAATATTAATACAAATGTGTACAGTGAAGGCATTCAGAAGGAAGCTCTGCCACCTCAGTCACGCTGCACAGATCCTGTATCTGGATTAAGTTTTGGAGTGCTTCGTAATATCTTCTGGTCCTTTGGACCTTGTGTATAGACAGTATTGATGCAAAATAGGATGGCAAATGTCTTTGAAGAGCTCTCAGCAGCCTCCCAGAAACATCCTCACCTGCAAGAACACTGCTGGGTGTTGCCTCAAAAGGCAAGAAGGGTGGATATGTTGTGTTTGCTCATGCAGGTTAAAGAGGGATAAAAACCAAAGGCAGGTTTGTTTGAGTCAGTGTGAGACTGCCTCTCTGTCCATTAGTTATTCATTCAAATTCAGCCACATGAAATACAGGCAGCTAACAAACCATGTCTTGTAAATGCCTTTTGTACCAGATCCTGAAATTCAGCTCATCTGTAGGTGTGCAGCTGGCCACGCTTAGCATGGATGGCAAACTAATGTCAATCCTGTGTTTGCTGTTTTGGTTCATAGCAAATCTCACATATGACCATATATAAGAGAGAAGTCTGTGCAGGTCTCTGGTAGCATAAGGTCCTATGGCACACATATACAGAAACTACACAGAAAATATTAATATAGGGAATAACACAACAAAAAATCCTTTTTTAAGTGCATCTGTCATTCATATAAAATCAAACCCGTATCCATTGAAAGGCTTTGAAATACATTACAAGGTTTTGGAAATGTCACATGCTGAACATGGGATATTTTTCCCAATCCTTATAAATAGTTGTTCTCCTATGACTGCTAAGATTAGCTATTGAGAATTTATGTGAAGACTCTGGAGAAAAGTACAGGATTTCAGATAACAGTGAGCTGAAAAGGTGGTTTTAAAATGTTTCTATGCTACAAAAGCCTAGTATCAAAAAAGAAATGCTTACCCCCTCGGTTTTTCTTCTCATTTAAGAAATAAGTAAGCATAAACTATAAATTTTAATTTTCTGCAAGTATGTTAGTAAATCCAAACTGACCTTGACCTTACCTTTGCTAATTTCCAGACTCTGATATTTATTCCCTAAGTAGATTGTTTCTCTTCATACCACATACATAAATACTGCAAACCTTTGCAATGACTTGAATTAGAGTGTAAGTAAATAGCTGGTTTTAATCTACATAATATTTTGAGAGCAGACATTCTGTGCTATGACTATTAAGATATACCCAGCAGCCATTTGTATAATACTAAAACCTCTTACATATATTATTAAAAGTAATGCTATCAGCCAGGGCTTGTTTTATGCCACAGAAACTTAAATAATAAAATACAGTGTGGATAAAATCTGCAATAATAGTAACTTAAGCAAAATTAATTTAAGTAACAGATAACATCTGGGGGAAAATGTAATGGTATATTGGTAAGTTATGCAAAGCTAATTTTATAACAACTACCACATCTGTGGAACTCGTTTATTAGAATGCTTTACCAATTTTCTTTCCTGCCATTATTCTGGTTTAAAATTTTTCCTGTGTACTATTTTATTTTCTTTGCTCTGCCTACATTTGTAAAAGATAATTTGCTAGCTCTCACCAAGAAAAGCATGGATGTTTATGTATGGAATGACACAACACTTTTTATATTTACCTCTCTTTATACACACTTCTAGTAGGAGTTCCAGAGAAAAACTGTGGCATGGGCTGTACATCAGGCACAATGTTTGAACACCAGCTGCAGTCCTCAGCTCTGACTGTGCTGAGGCTTGATGCAACTGGGGCAGGAAAGTAAAGGTGATGCTGAATTATATTTTTCCTCATTAACCTCTGCTGAATGTAAGGGCAGCCTCTAGCCTGCTCTGACTTGCCCAGATTCAAGTGGCCTTTTGGCACCCTCTGCACCCAGAAATTAGTAAGTATATTACATTTAACTCCTGCTCCCTTCAGTCTCTTTTGAAGCACCCTTTTATCTGCAGCTGACACTGATGTGCCCTCTACACTTGTGCAGCTGCCTTACAATTTCTTTATGTTTGAATTCTCATGGACCCACTGGACCGCAATGTGTAGGAAAATATTGCAAATTAGTTTTAAGGCATTATCATCTTGCCAAACTGCTTCTCACATTTTGATAGTTATATTGATTCAAGAGGGCACTTTGAGTAATACCTCTTTGTCATAGTGAATAATGCTCAGGAATAAAAAAAAAAAAAAAAAAAAAGGAGGATGAATTTTTTAATGTAGGTCAGTGGGAGTGAATCACCATAAATATACTCAGACTTCAGAAACTAGCAACATTTTTAAAGCCACTGTAACTGTGTAAAAGTTACTGTGTCTCCTTTTCTGTTCTTAAATAGCTTTTACTACAGAGCCACTGGTGCTATTAAACATGAGGTTTTATTCAAAGGAAATTCAAAGAACTTAATTGTATTTTTTAAAGGAAAGTATTGCATCAGAAGGATTCATTTAAATACGTTTGTTGGCTTCAGGCTCTCACCACAATTCATTCGTTCTAATTTTCCCCTGGACTTGTTAAGGACACAATGTATAGAAAGGAGCAATGCAAAATGGCATTTTTAGGTCACTATATTTTGGCTGTAAACTGTAGTAGTTCTCATAAACTTATTATTACTAAACAAAATACTTCATATTCTACATTGAAGTTTCACAGTCTTATAAAAAAAAACTTTTGGCTGAATGTTGAGACTATTATGGCTCATTAAAGAGACTAGCTCTGCTGTAATTTAGTTATTTCTTAATGATCCAAGGGTTATTATTAGACACGGAACAGATGAGTAAAGAATGACTCTCTTAAAAAGGATGCAGTGAAGTAAAAATATTATTCTAAAACAGAACCTCCGAAAGTCTTATCCATGCTACAAAAATGTGTTTGATCAGCCAGGAACTGATTTTTAAAACCTAGCCTTGTTTTTTTACTGTATTTCATTTTTTGATATTTAGACTGGAGGGAATAAGTGGAATAATGATTTAATCTTAATGAAGAACATATTCTGAGTGAATAGTTAGCTAAGTAATGAAAAGAAATGTTATTTTAAGGAAACTAATTCAAAAGAGCTCTAGTTGAAAAAAAAATAGAATTTTAAAGCAAAGTTTATTTTATTTTAGAAAGAATAACATTTTGCTCAACTGAAGGCTTTTTTATTTTGATGCAAAACCTAAACTTTCTATTCCTTTAGTGAGCTTATAGACACTAGCATAGTGCTGTAAAATTTGTATCCTAAGTGGTACAGGAAAATATTTCTAGAAAATTCTGCAAATTTTGGGCTCTTATAAACATGGACTAATACTGTTTACCTTTTCTAGCAGCTTACACATGGCAGGGAATCTTGATGAGAATGACAGTCTAAGCATCAGTTCTGTAAAGCTTTTAGAACTATAAAAGAGTTCTTTAATAAAGTACAATGGCAAAGTCTCACTCTTTGTTTTCAGGTTTTGCTATCACTTTTGCAAAGGTATAGAACCTTTAATATTTGCAGCATGTTTAACTGTAGCAAGTGACAAATGAACCAAATATCAACCTAGCTATGATTTCAAAGGTATAAGGAAATTAATTTATGTGACCTGCAATTACCCTTATGTGAATTAATGTAGTTGACTTACACCATCCAAGTGTAGTCATGTTTGTAATAGCTGACTCAGAACTGGAACATCTGCCTGGTATTCTTGGTGGGCACTTCCCGTTCTGGAGGCCCCAGACATACCTTTTTAGTGCTATACTCTGTTCACTGCATGTTCAAAAATGCCCTTTGTCACCCTACTTGGCATGTGTGTTCTCTGTCATCTTTTTTTTTTTTTTTTTTTTTTTTAAATGACACAAAACTGTGTCCCTGTACAGGACGCAGGGCAACCTTCTGCATGACTTGTGAGAGCCTGAGCAGGGAGTAAGTGCTGTGTCCAGCATTTCCAGAGCTGGAAAGCCATTTCCTTGTCAGAGCATTCCTGGAGCCACAGTTCACACACCATCAGAATACCAATGTGGCTCCCATGTTCACAAGGAAGAGGAATGGGAGCAAGTTCATGAAGCAGCGAAACTTGGACTGTTAGCAGTTCTTAAATTATAGTCACATATTAAAATATTTTTCTTAAGGCTGTATTTGATGCATTGTCACTACAGCTTTACTCCAGCTGACTCCTTTGAAAGAATACCCTGGGGGTCAGTTGGGCTCTTTCATTCGAAAATGCAACAAGATCCCAGCTCAGAAGTGACAAATTTGCATTGGGAAGACTTCATGTTCACTAAGCTCTGTCTTTTCTAAACTTAATTATCCACATGAGTAAGAAGCTGTGGTGTTACGAAATTATGAAAATCATCTGTTCTTTCCAAGTATTATAAAGAGGGCCTCTTGAGATGCAGCTAGAAATTAAAGCTGATCTATAATCATTTTCATTGTGCTTTCCAGTTCTGAGCACCTGGATACTAACAAAAAAGGTATTGGTTTTTGTTGTTTGTCAGCCATTTAATTTCCATTTTAAAAAATCTGCAATAAACCTCTAAGCAATAATTAAACCTGAATTACTTTTTTTTTTTTCTCTTCTTTTATTTCAATGCCGCCAGTATGTGACTGAACTTGCCCAACCTGCAGTTCCCCCCTTCCCTGCTCTGCTGGAAGAAGGCACACCTTTGGATACCTGTTTGTCATTCGTAGTAACACCAACAGCTGCAGAGACAGAATCTATGATAGAGAGTTTGGTTCCTTTTTATTTTTCTTTTTTTTCTTTTTTTTTTTTCCCAAGCTGTATTTCTACAAGTCTCTACCTAGTTTATTGCCATGGACCCCAGTCACTAATTATTTTTATTCCCCAAACTATTGCATGCATTCTCTGTTAAGACTGAATGAAACTGTTTTTAATGCATTAATTAGTCAACAGAGGATGTTTAAGCCAGTCCCTCTGGGCTCTCTCCCCATGCTGCTTTATAACCTCCTAATCTACCTGGCCAGATCTGGGCAGTGGAGAGGTGCTGATGGTCTCTGTCAGAGCAAGAGTTCTCAAAAGCCAGCTTCATGTGTTGTTGCATGTCTTTGGACTGATGCTGTTTGGTCTTGTAGAGAGCAGGAGGATGTTCTAACTCACCTATTTCTTGTGGTTTATTGCTCCTAGGGGCCTGATCAAGAGCCCTGTCCAGAGACTGAGTCCTTCAATGCAGATGCTTTGGCTGGTGTCAGTGATGAAGATCTGAAATCTGCAGTGGATGAAATGCTAAATGAAATTTTTTACAACCTTGAGGTACTATTACTAGAAAGCTATTCACTAATTCTGTCTATGGCTAATTAGCTAGCTCAGCCTTAATGAATATAAACTGTATTCAAAGCTGGCAAAAAACACATCCATATGCTGTAAAAATGTGAATCAGCCTCCATAAATAACTCCTAGTTTAGTCAGCTTACATGTGATAAGATTAAAAAAAAAAAAACCAACCAGTAATGTAACAAAATATATCTTCAGCATTACTGTGTGTTAAGAAATATGGTCCAAATCCTGTTCTTGGTGATGTCAGTGGTAAAATTCTTTTTTGGGGGTTCAAGATCAGCTTCTGTGATGGAGCTTAATGTAAATTGTTAGATGCATCTATGTTATACATTCTTCAATCTGTGTAAAAAATAACACATTTATGCCAATTCTAGCCATCATTTGGGAAGTGTATAACTATACAAGAGCTGCCTTAATGGGACACATCAGGTTTTGTATGTGGGGTTCCTCAAGGGAAGGAAGCTATTGTCTGTGGACATAAATTTGTTGTAGGGTGATCTGCTTCTCTACAGGGAGGTCTATAAATTGAAACATGTGGGAAGCCAGCAGAGTAGATCATGGTTATTTTCTAAACTTGTCCCTCAAGCATATGAAATTACTGAAAGCAACCCAGCTAAAACTCAGTTCCACCCAGGAACTGGTAGAATTTGGTTTTGTTTGCAACAACCAGGTGGCATTAGGCACTTCAAACTTTTGCTGCAGCACATTGTACTCCATTGACCAAACAGCAGCTTATTAAATATCTAACATTGTCTGAAAATAGTGTGATGTTGTTAAATGACTTTTTATGTGGATTATGAATGAACAGGTAATATAAATTGGAAATATTATCATCATGAAATCTAATTATTTGATTTTTTATTAAATTTCAACATGTCTGTAGAAATAGGAGGAAACCTGGCCTATGCTGTCTCGTTCTTGTCTCTGCCTATAGAAAAAAATTAAAAGCCTGCTTTTCACTTGACCTTAATTTCACTAGAATCAAAAGCTGAGAGTTCTTTTTTCTTTACATAAAGTGCACAGATCAGAAAATTGCTTTTTCTTTCCTTTTTTTTTTTAAATTTCCTTTTAGTTTTTAAAACTAAATGTATCACCAATATATCACCTGATTTCTCAGTCTGTAGACATCTGAGGTAATCTCACAATTAGATTTCTACCTGACATGTGGTCAAAACCATTCCATTCTGTTGCTACACGTGAACTATGATTTCACAATCTGCATTCCATCTCCAGGGAACATAAAGCAGCTGTTGCTCCAGTTAAGTCTTGAAAATAACATCTAGTCTGAAGTCACAGTGCTGACACAACAGCAGACAGAGTGAGTGTGGTGGCAGCTGATTTTCACTGAAGGTAGAACCAGGTACTGGAGAAGAAAAGGCAGCATAATTGTTGATACTTGAGGATGGATTGAATGTGGTGAAGGCCATCTCCAAAGATACACAGTTGGGATAGAAATTCCAGCTTTTTGAGGCTAATCTGACCTACTGAGAACTCTGAAAACAGTTCAGCTGTGGTTATCCAATGATAGGTTGCAGTGTAGCACTAGCAGGAATTTCTAGAACTGGCAAACCAAAGTTCCTAAGATGACAAGTTACTACTTTTCTGGGCCACATCCATTGATTTTTTCCAAAATTACATGAAGTCCATCAAGAATGTAACTCTAGGTCTTGGAACTGTTTGTGTGGAGTCTGTAAAGGACCTTTGAGCCCATTACAGTTCCTTGAACAAAACTTTGCCCCTCTTGGAGACACTGTCATTGTTGTCATGTTTCTCATGAATTTTTACACTGATGAGTGCTGATACTGAGAAGTATGTGTAAATTCCCCATAAACCCCATTTATCTGTGGCCTTTTTTCTGGTGATCTCACATTGCCAAATGTTACAGAATTAAAGATCACTGCCAAAGATTTCAGCAAAACGTCACAACCCTTGCACCTTCTCCACCAGTTACATTGTAAATTAAACTCTCAGTGTCAACAGCCGTCTGGATTTCCAGAATGAGATACACATTCCTAATTGTGTCTGTAATTAAGACAGACAAGCAACATCACAAAAATATGTTTTTTTATTGTTTGTTTTCAGTAACGCTTTCTAATTCCTGCAATGTTTCAATAAAATGTATTAGGCTAGAGAGCAAACATCTGCAGTGAAGGAAAACAGTGGCAGCAACCAACTCCCAAAGCAATTTTTTTCTGATTTGGTGTTTACTGGTAAAAAGGCTGCCTGAGAATACAGGCAAATGAGCCTATCTCCCCAGACAAGGTTCCAGGAGAAATGCCTGTCCCAGATCACTTCCTGTCGGTGGCCATCATGCCATGTGCCAGGATTTTGCCCAGTAATATGATAAAGTGTTATCACGTCAGCACAGGCTGACACACTGCTATGTCTGCAAAACAGGAAGGTGTGAGGGATAATGTCTGTCTCCTTGCACTACACTGTGTCAAAGCCACAAAGACAATGTGCAGCCTAAGATAGCTCCGTCATAGTCATTTATTTTTTTTTTTCCTTCTGATTTTCTTTACAGGCAGAGATAAACGAAAATCTGCAAATGGAAGAAGAAGCTTAAACTTTGAGAAGAGAAAAATTAAAGAGTCCTAAATAGCCAGATAAGGATATACTGAGGTTGGATTTTGAGGAAATTGGAGCGTCGGGGATGGCGCACGCAGCAGGCTGGCTCCCTGCCTGGATGTCATTATTTCTGTGTAAAGGAAAATGGTTCTGTTAACATTTACCTAGAAATAGTTCATCCCAGTTCCTCAAATTTACTGTGTTCTGCCAGTGTTGTTGTTAGTTTAGACTTAAGTAGATGATTATAAACAGAAGAGCAGGTAATGAAAACATGTTGAAGTTCAGTTTATTTCTGAATAGAAATACTGGTTTAGAAAAGAATTTGCTGTAGTTTCATTTCTTTTTTCAGTTGTGAAATATTTAACCATTTGTGCTTTACACCTGTGGGGTTTTTTTCAGGAAATTATGCTAAAAAGAGACTACTTAGAGAGAAATGATAATTTTGCAGAACTGCAGATATAAGGGGATATTTTCACTAATGTGCTATAACACACTTTTCACTGTAGTTATTAATATGTAATTTAATTTTAAATAGCTTCCTAAGCTTTAAAACAAATTTACCATCTTACACTTGTTCATTTCCAACATATTAATATGGCGTAAATGAAGAGCTTGCACTTTTTGCAATATTCCCAAGCAGGGCTTCTTTTGATTTGAGTGGAGCTGGTGCAACCTTTCATCTCAGCCTGTTCCGTGTTGTGTCAGACATTACAGAAACGTTTCCAACTCCCAAGGAACGGAACCGAAGTCCTCAGAAGAAACCGGTTTGACACCGATGTTTCCAACTGGCGCTGGTGGGTGCCTCACACAGCTCAGTGCCCTGGGGAGGGTGCTGGCTGCCAGCCGGGGCTCTCAGCCCTGAAATCGGGTTGGTTTGCGCGGGGAGCGGAATACCTGAGAAAGGGGACGTTTTATTCCTTCCCGTTTGGGCTCAGTTCCCCGGGTTTTGGTTTCGCGTTTCCCTCGCCGGCCCCAGACCGCCTCCCGCCGGCAGGGGGCGTTGTCTGCACGCGCAGCTGCTCGCGACGGGGCCCTGGGGTGTGCGGGATGCGGGGGGTGCGGGATGCGGGGGGTGCGGGGCATTGCTCTGCTCTGTGTAGGTCAGGAAATCCTTCCTCCCGCTCTGCGGGCAGGAGGAGGCTCCGCAGCCGCCCCGCTGCACGTGTGTCGGGCATCCAGGCTGCCAGAGCTCCCGCTCGGCGTCTTGCGAGCTTGTTCTGCTTGGGGAACTGAGGGGATGCCCGGGCAATTATTAATTTTGGCTTTTTAAAAAAAAAAAAAAATCTTCTGCAGCTGTTAAGATTCCTTGGTTATGTTCTTTGTTCCTTTGTCGCTTTGAAATACGATTTTTGTCAAGTTTTTGAAACTTTCCGAAATCAAAACGTCCTTTATTTTGATACATAAGTTCATCTCCTGCCACATTGTGTCAAAAGTTTCCCTGGCTCTGAACTCCAGGGTGAGAAATGAACTTCTGAAGAGAGCTGTCCATACGGGGGAAAAAAAAATCTTTAAAATACTTTTTAGTGAAAAAGTGTTATTGGCAATTGTTTGGCACTACAGGATTAACTCTGAAGACTTCAACATTCCTGCTATAGCACTAAGCAGGAAGGGCCTAACTATGATTGATGTTAAGGCCAATGCTAAACAAAGTCTTTTGCCCATATCTCTTTCTCCCTCTCCCAGATTTTCTAGAACCTCTGGGAAATTTTAAAGTGCTTTGTAGATGAGAAACTGTATAGGAACATCAAGTATTACAGCAATGATTTGTTAGCATTCAGCCTTAGTACATATGCATAACAGCTGAGGTAGTGCAGAAATCCAAAGTGAAGTCCAAATCCCACAAAACTGTATTTGTAACTATCTTCATGCTGAACTAAATAACACTACCAATAAAAATAGCCCCAGATATTTTGGGGGAGTGGGAGGGAGGGAGGGTGGTTAGGAGGCTGAAGGAAGGAAGATAAGTGAAAGGTAGACATAACATCTCTCTAAGCAGCCAGAGTGCGTGTTCTGACACAGCGTATGAACATCAAATTGAAGAATCCTTTAATGTCTTCAGAATGTTGGTATGAACTGCAAAATGTCATGTTTTGGATAGATGGGTAGGAACAAAATGTTCAGATGCAATATGGTGCATTAAGAACAGTATCCATTCTGCATTCCTGGCTTTTTCATTGGTTTAAATCAGGCTTGCTGTTTCTCAGGTCTCTCGTGTCATGTTGAGTTACTGATATAGTCATCTCTAAAAATAATTATACTGTCATTCCTGGGATCTACAGTAGAGGCTTTGGTGTAACAATCTTTGATTCTTTTTTTTTTTTTTCAGCACTGTTGATGTAACATAGTTCTGTGCAGTACACATATTTAATGTAGTGCCTAACATGGTCCCACCCTACAGAGCCTTCAACTTGCATCAGACAGATTCTGAAGAAAGGAAGAGGTATTATGTTCTACCTTGTCTACAGGGGAATAGTGATTTTCCAGGGGACAGAGGACAGACGAGACACTGTAGTTTTTCCACTATAAGGTATAATATTGGTGCTTTTTTATTATCTTCATGATAAAATCCTGGTCTTCGCTAGGATTTTGTAGTGAGACAGTGAACAATAATTATCCTCTAGCAAAAAGAAAAGCTGTTTTCACACAGTGCTTTCCTGCATTACACTGACAGCACGATGGAAGTTTAGAAGAGATAGAAATAAATTTTTCTAGTTAGAAGCTGGCTTGGAAAAGATGGGAAAGGAGACAAAAAGAGAAAACATTTTTCTACCTGTTTCATAGTTGTTTGCTGTGACCTTTTCTTCCCAAGACTTGCTTCGCTTCTTCTGTGCCAAGACTTGATTTGAATTTGAAAATTACCACATTGTTTCCTTCCTAAAATTGTAACTGGCATTCCTAGAAAATTTGCTTTCCCAGAAAAGACACTGTGCGTAGGCTTCAAATTCAGCTTCTCACAAGCAAGAAAAAGACATTTTCTTCACTCACATACACTGCCAGCCTGACCACAAAATGTGTGCATTGGTCCATTTAAATGTCATTCTTAAGGACACAATTCAGTTGCCCACAAAAATGCACTTATCCAGGTGTACATATTGTACTTATTTGAAAAGCCCCCAGAGCAGAGGTTTGATCCTGGGCTAACCCAGAAGTGTATAGAAGAGAGTTGCAGAAGAGAACTTTATGGGTTATGTGCATGGCAAGGCTGGCAAGGAAGTCATAGCTGACACCTGTAGATGCACTGGGGTGTGGAAGGGTTGTTTGTACTCTTATTAATAGCACCAGTTAGCTTGGGATGTCATGCAGCAGCAAGAGATAATGCAGGTAACTGGACAGGTAATGCAAAAGATAATGCAGGTAAGTGGACAGTTCATCCTCCTCCCTCTCCCTCCTGCCTTATTTTAGGATGCTTTAATACCTGCCCAGCCATGGCAGGTATTTTATACCAGGCACAGCCATGTACACTGGGAGAGGTTGTGCTAAAGGTGAAAACACCTCCACTTCTCTGTCACAGTTCACAAGAAAGTGACAGCAGTGACAAAACAGGTGGGCAGCATTGCTTGCCATGAGCAACTCAAAACTGAATGTAGCATTTCAGTCCCTTCTGTTGTAGCACTTCGAGTGTGCAGAGCAAGCTTCAGGCTCCAGACACTTTGGATTCAGATTACACATACAGAATAAAAAAAGGAAAAAAACATAAATCAAAGGACAGTTGCAGTGACTCATGTAATTGAGAGTCCCATTCAGACACAAAGCATTAAACAGAACTTGGAATTACTAATACTGCAGAAAGAACAGAATGTAAAATATTTGCAGGGTAGAAAGAACCTGACTTTTTACATAGTTGACTTAGTAGCCCATTGCTTCAAAGCTTCTGCTGTCACTGTCACAACAAAGACAGCATTAAATGTGAGGTTTGTATTTATGTAGAAATCTGTAGAAATCTGTTGCCTAGGGCTGCTGGTAGTTGTACATATTTTCCACATCTATACAGGTGATTCAAAGAACAAAATAGGAAAAGATGAGTTGCTGTAAGTGCCCCAGCCCAGGTGGCATGAGGGGAAGGGGAGGGGAGAGCTGTGGCCTGACAGAAGGGTATAGATTTGAGGCTACAAGAAAGAATGGTCCACAAAAGTAATTCACCTAAAAATGAGCATAGTCCTTCTCTGTTCCTGGGAAGAGGCTACTGAAGCTTTATCAGTTTGGGATTATGATGTGAATGATGATTCATGGTGGGAGCCTCTGCAGGGTTCTGTGAAGCACCTTCTAGATGAGCCAGTTTCTCCAGTGACTTCAAAGAAAGCCTCAGGATTTTGCCTCCCTCCACTGAGATTAATCTAGATGAATATTTCAAAATTTTCATTTGACTCTTAACTCTTTCAGTCAGAAGATGTCTCATACAACACTTTCTTAAAATTTGACTCTTGCATCTTTTAAACACCAACACAATTTTCCTGTCTAAAAAACCTGTTTTTTTAATTGCATTGATTATAACAAAAGAAATGTCATGTCTGGGCAAAGCAGGATCCAAGTGTCCCAGGGTCCTCTCTTGTATTAGTTGTGGGAGATGCTTAGGGAATATGGAAACAGAGCATCCTGAGAGTGATCCACCAGGTGAAAGCATACCCTGCCATTGATCACTGATGTAGAAACTTGTGGAGCCAACATGTGCAGTCAGACCCAATAGTGGTTTGAAATACAAGGACATCTCTTCCATTAATTCCTCCAGTCCTTGTTTGAGCTCAGTTGTACTCTTGGCCATTCCCCATAGCACTACGTTCCACACTTTAATTTTGTGTCGTTGACTTACCCCGTTTGGGATGGATGCAGGAGGCTCAAGATTACTCATTTCAGAGGCTCTCAAAGTCCTCAGTTTTACCAATCTCTTCTGTGTGCTGAGTGGTTAATCACAAAAATGCTGACTTTTCACTTACACCAGGAGCTGCTGGGATACAGGTGAGAGGAAACACGTGTCATTCTTTGCAAGTTTGAGCCTAAATTTCTGCCACCTGCCCTGTTACTTTTTGTCATACTGTTTTGTGCTGTTTCCAACAGATCATAATCTTCCTGAGCAGCAACGCATCAGTTAATCCTTATCTGTGTGTTAAGGGACACACACGTGGCCCTGCCTGGACAGAAAGACAGTGTCAACAGGATGAAAAATGACCATCTTTGGTCTGTCAGGAAGGCAGTGAATATTTTGCTGTCCTAATCATCAGAGTAGAAAGGTTTTTCTGAGAATAAGTCATGAATTAGCCTGCAGCTCCAAGAGGAAAACTTTGCCCTTTGATTGTTTTCCAAAGAAATGTTCTCAATTTTTTTTTTTTTGCCAAATTCACATTACAGCTCATACTAACAAATTTTCCCAAGCCTTTTTGACCTCCTCCCTTCTTCACAGTAGTAAAAGAAATTTCACTCATCACTAAGAGATGCTGAAGATTGCTAGATTTTGTTGATTTAGGAAAAGAGTGAATGAAACAAGCTTACAAAAATGTAGATACCACATTGCAGAATGCAGTTCCATTTATAGGAAAGAGGGAATTGTGGTATTTCTGCTGTTTCACAGGAGGTTAGTAAATTGCCTGCTAATCTGGTATTAGTTTGGGGTTGGACACTTCCTCATGTCAAGGCCAGAAGGGTGCATATGGCCCCAGGAGGCACCAGCAGTGCTGATTTGGGGAACAGGTGTTGGTTTTTTTGGTTTTTTTTTCACCCCCCTCAGCAAATCTGTGCCTGGTTGGTTTTGCCAGAGTAAGACAAGGTAACAGCAATGCCCACTGCCTTCCTTTGAACAAGGTGCTAGACTCTGGAGTTTGGAATTCTCAACATTTAGTGGCACCAGCTGCCAAATAATCTGTAGACAGCTGAGGGAGCCTGCCAAGACTTGAGTAGGGATTTTTAGGTTGTTTGTTTTCTGACTGAGCAAGGTGAGAGAAAGCCACCACTCCTGCACCTCCTTGCTATTCACAATTGCAGCTGTGTGTAATTGTCACAGGATAATTTTGACACCAGCACATGAGCACATGTTTTGCTCTGGATTTTTCTTACCAGGAAGCTATTGGGATAAATCAGGATTCAGATTTTGTGTTGGCTTTGAGGTCATTCCAGCCTTTTTCTGAAATGTCACATTTCAACTTAGCGATTTCTCATTTCATGCAGCTCTGGTGCCCCAGAAACCATTTCCAGTGAGGTACTATAAAGGCAGGACTGATACAGATCTCCTGACTGCATTTCAAAGACATACCTTTGGATTGCAGGGTTGCAGATGAGACTTTAATTTTGTGGAAGGCAGTGGAGAGATGTTCATTTGCTACCAAAGGCTCTTGCTTTAATTTTTTCCCTTCTACTCCAGTTTTCTATGAGTAATGTAGATATGGGGGCTGATCTATTGGAGCAGTTGAATAAATTATTCAGTTGAATACAGTTACTATCAATGCCAATATTTCTGTGAAATTATTATTGTGTAGGGCTACACAAAGGTATTTCTTTGTTATATATGACAGTTTTTGATACTGCCTCCCAACTATAAATGATGAGGCTGACTTTAAAGCCCTTAATCACAGTCTTACTAACTCCTTCCTCAGGCAAAATGCTTCCTGATCTTAGGAGCCTTATTTAGCTTGGTGTGACTTCAGTATAGCAGGGGTAGATGTGCTTGGGCTGCTTGAGGCTCTCAGGACACCAGCAGCAGCCTGCAATGGGCCAGGTGGAGCAAGGCATGGACCAGGACCTGGGCAAGGCCCCTGCTTCCCCCTCTCACTGTTACCTGCACCCACCACACGGTGGAAGGTGGATGCAGGTGCTGCCCCACACCTGGGGGAGTTGAGTATCCACTGATGGTTTTCTCTGAGTAAACACAGAGCTTTAAGTTTGAGCCCACTGGTCTAGAAGCAGGAATTGGGATCTGTTTTCAAATCTCTGCACTGTGCTCCTAAGAGGTTAAATGTGTGTGTGTGTGTTATGTGATTGAGAAACAGAGATGTTCAGACAGATGCACATTATACTTCAGCTCTGTGTCAACAATCAAAAATGAGCTTTTGGATTTATCCGTTCCCAATCTCGCACCTATCTTAAGTCATTACCATATAATAAGAACTCTGTATGGTGCATTGTCAATAAAACCTAATATTGAGAAGATTACTGATCGCCCAGTGCAAATGGAGAGCACTGCAAATGATTTAGAGAATACGTGTCAAACGTTAAAGCTATCTAATACCTTCTAAAGTAGGTTGATACTCATAAATCTAAGATAAACGACCTGTAAAACCACTTAAGAAGAAATAATACTCATTTAATCAGGCTTCCAATGGAAAGACTAGGTAGGAGAGAAATTCATAAGGAATTATGAAATCTCTTCTACTTCAGAAATTTGTTGATAGAGAATGCAAACCTACATTTGATATGCAATTTGGAACATTTGATACCTAAAACTTTGGTCGTAATAGCACTAGAGTGTGGCCTGCTGAACACAGACAAGACCAAAGGGCATTTCTTTTATGGCTTACTGAGCTCTCAGTTTTCCAGATTCAGCACTGTGTGTATCAGATGAAGATATGAAAAGTATTTATTGGAATTACTTTTTTGCTGGATCACAGGGATGGGGTTTTGGATTAGCTTATGTTGGTGTGGCTCTTCTTGTTCACTGATAACAATAGGTTTGTTTAATGCATTCCCCTGGGAGGAGCAAGGCACTGTTTATTGAGACAAGCCTGGTTAAAATTATAGTGAAACAAACTGTGTTGTCACTCAGTTGAGAGGCAACTTGTACAAATTTAGTCAATTGGGTTTTATTGAGTGGTATTTGCTGCACTTTGATCCTGAAGAAAATTCTGTTTCCTTTTCTACTTTTTTTCCTCCCAGACCCATTTGAAAGGTGGCTGAATGTGGGTGGCAGAAAAATTAGCTCATGATTTTCATTACCACAGTTCTGATTCTTCAGTTCTTGTGCAGACAAAACATCCATTCTCTTCAGTAGGTTTTTAAGGCCACTCGTTAATTCCTGTTCATCCTTTTGGCTTTATGGCTGCTCAGAGCTCAGCACCACTGCCAGCATTTATTAGAAGTTGACGCAGAGCTTTTCTTGAAGCAACTCTAGTAGTATATTTAGCCACGGAGAAATCTTTCCGACAAGCAGTGTGCTGTGACTTATGTGACTCTGCTGCTGCTCTGTTGACCCGAGCAGACTTACTCATCGTTTACATAGTGGCAAACAAGATCAGGTTCTGGCTCCATGCCTTATTTCACTTGATCCAATAAATTGCAGCTTGCAAATGCATTTTACTTCAATTCACATTTTTTAAGATAAACATCTTTCCTCTTAATGGAAAAAATAAAGACACTTAAATACACTTCCGCATGGAATTAGTGAATGAAATGCAAAATGTGTCTGATCCATATACGACTTAATTATACTGCAAAAATAACCAGAGGATGACACGATTGCTGTCAAAATGTGTTCTCTCTTACTTTATTCTTTATTTGCCTTCACAGTGGGAAAGACACCTGGGAGCATACCTGTGCTTGCTTTGCAATGGCTGTAGTCACGCTGAGTTGTAGCAGCAGTCTTTGAATTTGTTGGTAATGTAATAGCAGTGCAACTTCAGTAGCAAATTTCCATTGGTTGTGAATTTTTGAGATATTGCAGTCTACGTCAAAAAAGCTTGTTGAGACACTTTCTACTTTATTTTCAGCTACCATAAAGGCATTTTACTAAAATGCCAGTTAAATTGAGCATACATTAAATAAAGATCATTTCTGAAATCTGTCAGGCTTGGGAACGTTGATTTTCCATTTCCTGAGAATACCTCAGAGTAATTGGGTTTGCTACTCTGAGACAGAGCAGCTGTTGCACGTAAATGTTGTATGTGAGTCGTGTGTGTGGTGTATTTGTTATTAGTTTTAAAAAAAATGAAAATCAGAGGCAACAGCCGGGCAACAACTTTTTACCTGGTGACTCCAGGCACTGTAGGGTCTGGCTGTTGGCAGAGCACAGGGAAAAATTCACACATGATTGAGAACTGGAGAAGCCTCTGGGAACTGGAAACTGAGGCCTTCAGTCATGTGAAATGGCTTGCAAAGGGCAGAATTGCTTGGAGCTGATCAGTTTTTATTTTTATGCCACTGCTTTTTTAAAAATTATGTTTTGAGGTGTGTTTTTTTTAAAGAAAGACTCAGGGTTGATAGAAAGATGATGATGTCAAGTAACTAGTTATTAGTTATTTTGTGGTAGTCAGGCAAAAGTTATTTTTATGCATGTCAGGTAACTAGTTGTTTTATGATAGCTGATTTGTCGACAGGTCTGGGAGACAGATGGCTTGGAGCAGTTGGAGATGGAAGGGGCTTGGAGCCATTTGTGTTCTCTGAGGTATCTGGAGTTTGCATTGGTGCACCTTAGTGGGCAGCTACAAAAGCAAAGGGGACGCTTGGGAATATCCTCAGCTGATGTCTGCTGAAAAAACTGCATCACTTTTGATGTAAGACTTAGCAAGACTGACACCAGCTGAGGACCTGCCTGTTCCCCTTCCAAGCTACGTTTGGGAGAGTCCTCATTCCTGACTTACAAGCAGGCAAATCGCATGTGCAAACACAATTGTCTGTTATAATTAAGTTAAAATCTCCCTAATTTGGAAACATACCTATCATGTTCCCTTCTAGGAAGAAACTGTTATTTCTTCTTTTATTCTTCCTTTTTTTTTTTTCTTGAATCCCAAGTTATCAATGGCTCTCAAAGAAAAAGGAATTTTTCTTTAGAAAAAAGTCTATTCAAATTATTCATGATTTATATCAAGAAGGGAACTTTCCTCTTTCAACTAGCAAGAAAGGGGGAGTTTGATCTTCCTTGAAATCATTTGAGAACCTTGTACATTTCTTTCCAGAGCTAAAACTTTCTTACAAAGCTTTGGATATTCAGCAGAATAATGACTATTACATAATTGAAGCTCAATACAATACCATGGGGCTAATAAATGGTCTCCTGGTTCTACAGAAAATGTAACAAAACCATAATAGCACTCACTGGGGCCAGGCCAGGCACAAATGACAAAGCTGCTTTTGAAAGCAAGTTGTGGCCAGAAATACTCTTGGACCAAAACCATTTTCTTGACCGTCAGGGGTACATTTACTGCTTTCAGTTTTCAGCCTAGATTTTATGTTGATCCTGCAACAATGAGTAAAATCAAGTCTGACAGAGCTGCTACTGCAGCTGTTACAGATGCAAATGGGAAGAAGGGCATTTAAGACAACTCTTGTTTCCCTGACTTATTTGGAAAGAATGCTGATTCTATTTAAAATGGCTTGATATTATTATCATGTGGTTTTTAAAGGAAGAAAAACATGCTACACTACTAAGTTTTTTATTAGCATTTATGATCACAGCTCTTTTACTTAGAAAATAATCATTCTATTATGTGCTGTGAAGCTGCCTGTAAACAACTGGCAAAGAGGTATCCTGCTTTGTATCTTCCATGGAGTAAGTATCAAATTCAATTGATTAATCAAAGGAGACATTTTTTGATGGAAGGGAACCTTTTCAAACTTTATTAAAAATATTGAATAAACCATGAGCAATCAGAGTTCATAATCTGAACTCCCACTCTACTTTCATGGATACAGTTAAACCTTCAAAATAATTCATAAAGCAGGAGATGTCTTCAATAAAAAAAAAAATAAAGACCCTCAGAGCAGCATATTCCAAACCCTCTATCTTGATCTGGCTCTCAGCTACACCATTGCAGCTCCACGAGTTTTTTTATTGGGATCACTCTGTATTTCCACTGGAGCCATAACCAGAATTGGTCCTTGGGCTTTTTTTCAGTGAGTAATTCAGAAGCATCCTTGCACTTTCTGTCTTTTCACAGGGGCGTTTTCCCTTATTCTGTAAGAAGAAATGAGATTGCCATCAGCAAAGCTGCATCATGATTAAAGATAATCAAGGTACAACCTGCAAGCTGAATGATTGTCCCCTCTGTTCCAGAAGGAAAGCACTCATATGGCCAAATGCAGGATGGCTGGTGGGAATAAAGACAAACGAAATAGAAATTCCTAGAAATTAGGAGAAAATCTGGCTCAAACAGGTGGGACCAGCATGTCTCTATCTTGCAAGCAGCACTGAAATCATGGGGCCTACATGAAACATGATGTGCAAAGCCATTGTGCTGTTCAAGATCAAATTCAAGTGGATGTTAGCAAATAAAATGCTCATATTTAGCAGCAGGAAAACTCTACTGGAATACTTCCAGGTGTTTTGATGGGAAGAAAAAAAGAATTGAGGGAAAGAATTCAGGTATAGAAGTATACAGGCAATGAGAGGAAGTGGGCAGACTGATTGATCGTGGCACAGTGCTCTGGTGCCATTTTTAGATCACAAGGTGGAGAATGCTCAGAATAAGAAGCATCGAGGCAGCAAAGAGAGAGAGAAGGGTGTTGTCTGAGGCCACATTTGAGAATGTACAGACTTGAGTGAGACCTGAGCAGTTGGGCCAGGTGGCCATCTAGAGCGGTAGCAAAAAGAAATGTGAGGACTTGATGGGAATCCTCGGCAATTTTTTTTTTTTTTTTTTTTTTTTTTAACTCTGCCTTCCTATATTGCCCTTTCTCAATCCATATTCTAAGCAGAGGGGAAAGGACAGAGCTGATTCTTTGCCTCAGTCAACACAAGCTGAACCTCATGGGAATTTTCACAATGGCACCAGACAAGGAGGTGTGATGGTATCTCTGATGGTACCCAGGGGGGTGTGATGGTACATCTGATGGTACCCAACAGTGAGTGTCAAAGACATTTTCTCTGAAGGAAGCAATCTGCAATTTCATCACCCCTGATCCAATAAGAAAAAACCAAAACCAATAAACAAACAAAAATCCCAAAAAACCACAAAGCAAACCAAAAACCAACGAACAGCAACAACAACAAAAAGACAAAAAAATAAACCAAACCCAAAAATCCACCCTGAAGCTTTTGGATCATCAGTTTTGTCTGAAAGAAGTGCTGGGGATCTGTCAGCAAAGCCTCTCTTTCTCTGGTTCCTGTCCTTTGCTCTGGAAACAAAGCCTGTCCTTGGGAGCAGACAGGCTTGCAGTGAAGCCCCTTTCCAGTCCCGAGCCAGGGCAAATACAAGACCTCTAAAACTCTGATTAGTTTTTTGGGTCAGAAGAGATCATACACATGGAAAGCAATGTCATCCCATCCAGTGCAGTACTGCTGCTAAAAGGGTTTATCCTAAATACTGCATTCTGGTAAGGCAACACATTAAAAAGAAAAAAAAGGCACTTTATTCAGAAAAGAAGCCCTTTCAAAGAGTGACAGATGAATGTAGTGACAGATTAATATAAATTTTAAAACCTGAACACTATCCTTCAAGGGGAGGAAGCTTCTAAATACACATGCAAAACAAAAACAGCAGAGGAAAATCTCACAGAGGCATTGCACAGAATCATTTATTAGGTCTCTGTAAGTGTTCATTTACATGAAACTTTCATTTAGTCTTGTATTCAACCATTCTCTCCCGTCTTCTGGCTTCATGTTTTTGAGAGATACAGTGGTCCCTCATCCTGTTTCACCTCTGTTCCTGTGCTAAGCTTTTTTTTTTTTCTTTGCTTTTTTTTTTTTCCACAGGAGTTATGGGCAGGGTGACACAGGGCAAAGAATGGAATTTCAATGTCCCAGTTTCAAATTCACCCCTCTTTCTGATTCTGGCTTAGACCAAAAGGGGAAAATGACAACCTCTGCTTAAGGTAAGCAAATTCTTTCAAAACCAAGTAAAAGCTCAGTTGTTCTCTGGGCATTATTCCCCTTTTGGGTCAAAGCACAGAGGAACAGTCTGTAAGCTATAATGTGGCATAGGGTGCCCAGAAACATCAGCTTCATTACACAGATGTGCTCTTTCTGTGATGTTAGCAATGGTGAATGGTCTAACTGCAGAAATTATTTGTCTGTGCTGCTATTGCTAAAGCACCCAGCAAGGTGTTTCAAAACTAACCCCATGTATCTGCATGTGTAGCAATCACTGAAATTTCTGCACTGTGAAATCAGCTTAAGATTCTGTATTTCTACTGAAAACTGTTGCACGACCAAGTTGAGATCTAAAACCATCTCCTTGGCCTGCTCCTAGGAGCATCTTGCTCAGGGAAGTTGACATGATGTGAAATTGTCTCTCCTTTGGCAAGAACATGGCTCGTGGCTTCTCTAGGCCACACTGAAAGGTCTTGACCAATGTGGGTTGATGACAAAGGTATAATATTTGCTCTGAAAACCTTGAGTGCTGCTTTCCTCATGTCTCCCTTCCTGGCACGTGCCCAGCTGCCCTGCTGGTCTCCACCTCTGATGTCAGTGAGTGCCCACCAAAGGCATCTCAAAGTGAAAGGAGGCATTTAATTACTGTTAGGAACAACAGACAAAATGACCTCAAACAATCCCACATAAAGTCCTTTGTTATTTTCAAAGCACTTTCCCAGCTTGACACCTTTGCTTTTTCATATCCAATATAAAATTCAAAATGTTTTATTGCAGTGCAGTACATGAATATAAAATATAGATATATCAAATCTCACGGTACCTTTTTAGCGGTACTGCTTTGAAAAAGGACCTGAAGTAAACTCAGTAAAAAGAGCAGGAAATTATCAAGGAAATTCCACTTCTCAAACTTTCGTTCCCCATTGTCTCATATGTATTTAAAACAACTTTTCTCATGCAAGCATGATCACAGCTGTTAGGAGCTGCGTGGCTCTGGATGGGTGACAGCTCAAGGCTGCTTGGGGGTGAGCACACTGAGATATTTTGTGTATCCTTGCGTATCACACAGGCAGTTGTTGCCATAACCCAGTTGCTGCCAGCCTCCTGCCAAAGCCAGGGTTGCTTTCATGCAGCTGCTGAAGGGGCCAAACCTGTTTAGCTCTCATTTGCATCCTTCTAGGCTCCGTATGGCTCCAATACGACCCTCAACACCATCTCTCTTTACTGGAGAACTTCCTTCTATGCTGCTGCTGCGCTCCTGTCTGATGGCCATGGTGTCCTGCTGGAATTTACTATTTTGCAAGGTTTCTTCTGACCTGCTCAGTATATAGGTGAGTCCACGAAGCAGCAAGGTGACCTTTCTGCTGTGTGTGGCTCAGCACAGGTCAGTCCTGCTGATCAGGAGCAGGGGAGAGAGCTGGCATGAAGAAGTGTAGTCCCAACTCCTGGAAAAAAATCCCATGTGGTGCAGTGAGGACCAACACGTAGGTGCAGGGTATGGCAACCCCTCCTGCTCTCCTGACAGCCTCTCTCTGGGATCCAAAATGTAAGTAGAAAAGTTCTTTTGTAATACTATGCCCAAAAGCTTGATATCCCATTTCTGCATTCTTTTTTGCTAATTGCTGTGATTAAATGGCTTTGAAATCACCTCCAAATGAGCGGGTACCAGTTTGGGGCCTGTATGTCCACTGAAATTGAAATAAATCAGTTCAGAGATATTTGGAACAGCATAGCTGGCAGCACACAGCAGAGCAAATAGCTGGATGAATTTGCATCTTATTTAGTACGTCAAAAGAAGTTTTAAGCTGGAACTTAGAGAAGTTAAGCCAGGAACAATAAGCTTGTCTGGAGAATTCTGGTATTAGAAACTAAAGGATATGGAACAGTGTCCAAAGTAAATATTGACATGACTCAAGATGAACTAGTAAAACATTTAATGAAGCTGAAAATAAGGCATCTGGGATAGATGTTTATTGTTAAAAATGGACCATTTGAGCAAAAGTAGCATAGTGATGATGGAGGTTATTCATAGGGAAGCCAAGTTGGGGAAACAGCATCATCTGAAAGAAACTGACTCCAGCTATTTGTGAAACATGGAAAAAATTAGAATTATAGCAGAGCTAAAAATGTAAGTGAATTGCAAACAGTCATTACCAACATTGAGTGGATTTTGGAGACTGAATCATACCAGGGGACAAATTACTTAGGTGTCCAGAATAACTCTATTGACTTTGACAGATTTCTCTGTATTTGCTTTTGTGTAATTGAGAGTTTGCTCCCTTATATTGTATGAGGATTGCATATTAAGAAACTTTGAGAAAAATATTGATTTTCATTCATTCTAGTATCATTCTCTTGATGATAGAGAATAAGTCACACTAACTTCACAAGTCATGTCAGGAGCATATTAAGAGCATTTGCCTTTTGTGGGAAGCAAGGAAAATAAACCTTTGACAGCGCTGAAAAAAAAAAAAAAAAAAAAAAGAAATCAGGCACCATTTAACTGGAAATGGAGATAAATTGTGTGGCTATATTAGCAATCTTACAAAGATGTAAGTCTACAGTGTTATCAGAATGCTCCACCAAGTCAGGCTGTGATGAGCCAACATCCCATTCACACGTTCACCAGTGTTGGAAATACTGGGGAAGAGATGCCAAGAAATTAGTATTGCCTGCTTAGGTGTGCTCTACAAACCAGCTTTGTCTTACCTTGGAAACCCAGGACTAATGTGTAAGGACTGATTACATACAGAATGTACACTTCATCTGTTCCCAAAATGGCTTTCCTATGTTTTATATTTATGTATTACACACACATAAACTGCATAAGCTATCTGGTGATTATGCAAATGCAGCTGCAGTCCCCCAGATTGCTTCACAGCACAAAACAAGGACACCCATTGTCCCAGCCCCAAGATTCAAGATAATCCATGCAGCTGACCCTGCAGCAGAAAGACTTGAGGCAGGGCAGGAGGAAAAGCAGGGAGGAGGCCCAGGGAAGACAGCAATGAGGGAGACTGCTGCTCTTGGGCAGGGAATCCATCCTTACTCCTTGGCTGCTTCTGATGCATTCAGGAAAACAGCAATTATAGTGTTTGGCCTTGGCCCATCTCTCAAAACCTTTATCCTAGGAAGATGTGAATGCTACAATCTCTCTTTGTCCTCCAAGTAATCTTTTTGAAAACTGGGATCTAAAACAATTAAAGACCTTAAGTACAGCCATCAGCTTCTTGGACTAGATTTTGAAAATCCACACACAACCCATCTGCTTCCTCCATCTCCTATTTATTGAGAAGGTTTCCTTTGGCTACCCTCTTGTTAAGGCCATGATCAAGTCACAGTTGCTGGTAGATTTTATTACTAACATAAACAAATAGCAGGTCACTTTGTTATTGTCCCAAGCTTCAAAGCTGAAGCTGGTCTTAGCATCAGTAGGTTCTACCAGTACTGACATACAATTGGAATGCAAAGGAGATGTTGATAATATAAAACACATGTGGCTTATGTAGATTGCCCAGAGTCACTTAAATGCTCTCTGCAAAGAACCTCAGTATGTGGCTTGATGGGCAGCCTCAGCCAAAATAATGCTAGAGCTGCAAATTCTTTGCAGTGCTGCACAGCAGCAGAGTGGCACCCCAATGGGTGCCCTCCCCAGCCCTGCTCACCCCGCAGGAGGATGTTGACACAAGGGACAGATGCGTAGGATCACTGCTGGCATTGTTCTCTGGGAGTTGTGTACAGCAAAGGTCTTCTCTGGGCACAGCAGGAAGAATTTAGAGCATACAAATATACCTCAAAAGCAAATAAGAGGTTTTGTTGTCATCCCCCCACACTACTGGTTTTGTGCTTATAAAAACGTTAGCTGATTAACTCTCTGTCAGAACTGCAAAGCTGCTAACTAGAATTAGTGTATGAAACCTGATGTATTTCATGCCTTGGAAGTAATAAGTCGTGATTTTACTTTTTCCTGCTTCCTTACTTTTAAAACCCATCCAGTGTAACTTTCTTCTATCATAGTAATATTGGGCACTATTCCCAAATTGTACAAATTGCAAGTTTTAAAAATTAATAAAAAGTCTGTAATTGTCTTTAGGACCACTTTAATGGTCCTAAACAAGCAACTTAGCTTCAATGCAAATGAAAGTCCTGCCAGCAGATAAAGTGCTCTACTTGCAGGAGGCAAGCTGCTCCACCAGGGCTGGTATGCCCACATCCATGGGGCTGATCCCTGAATGATGATCACTGTGTGTTTGCTGTTGAGGAACAGAATGTGGACCTAGTTACTGGCACAGAGAGACCTAATAGGTTACTATTAAATGGATTAATGGGTAATAAATTGCAAAGCAATTGCATTGATTCGAGGAGAGGTTATTTCTTGTCACCCACTGGTTGTGGAGACCCAGCAGGAAGGTGTTCATAAGTAGAGGGTGACCTGTCATTGTCTGCATTGCTAGACATTTTGTCATCATTATGCAATGATCACAAGGTGATGCATGAGCAATGGAAGCCTTTGTGTGGGAGGCAGTCGCTCAGGTGCTGAATAACCAAGCTGTGTGTGTCCTGGCTCTACTCATTAGCCCAAGTGAATGCACTGAGCAGTTTTGCACTGATTACAGAGGAGTTTGCCCAACAGAAAAGGAGAGAAGCCTCATAATCTTCCTATTTACAAATGACTGTTCATTACCTAGGCTTCTTTTTGTCATATGGCTGTAACATTAAAACCAGAAAGTTGTACGTTTGAGACCTCTTTTGCATCTAAAAATATGGTGGCCACCTTGTGGGTGAAAATTTGTCACGAGAGGGATTCCTGAAGCTGCCTGTTTATCCGTGGCTGTGGCCAGTTAACATCCTACACCAGGCAGCTGCTCGTCACCAGGATGTGTGCTCTGGGAGCAGAGAGGCTCCAGTACCAGGCTCTGCTCCCCAGGAGCAGCTGCCCCTGAGTTCTAACACGAGTGTTTGCTGCTATAATCCCTGTACTTTCCAACAAAGTCTTCCAGTGGAGAGAGGACATACAGCACCAGCATGGCCCGTGGTGAGGTCCAGATACTTAAAAAGTTAAATGAGCATAAATGATGGCCCATGGGAGGCACAGCACAAGTAATCACTGCTGATGTGTTCCAAGGAGCAAGTCACCCATCTCTTGGCTCCCTGTTTTTCCTTTAATCCCTGTATTTCTAGGCTCTGGTGTATGAGGTTTCATATTGTCCTTTTGAAATGCACATTGTGTGTGGTTGTGTGCTGGACTTTGCCTGTATCTTATTGAAAGCCATAAAATGACCTGCTCGTTACAGACTCGGAGGTGTTGCAAGTATGGTTCAGCATTTCCAGGTTTACTGACATCATGATCCCTCATTTGTTTTTCCAGAGACAGGCAAAGTAGAAACATAGCTGTGAACAATAACATGAACCTTGTTGTTACCAAGCACTTGGCAAGCAGTTTTAGGAATGCTTCTGCTTTTCCCACATGTATATAAAGCCTTAGAGAACATATTTCAGCATAAGGGAAGCAGAAAGAAATTGGGCCCTATATTTCATGTGTTCAGTAATGGCAGACTGGAGCATTAAGAGACAGGTGCTTTTCTGAACAGAATGAAAGATCTGAGCAGCTGATTCATGGTGAAATAATATGCTTTTAGCTGAGGTTTATTGTAGCTGAACCTCATGCCTTCCCTCTAGCCGATATCTTAGATGAATCAGCAACCTGCTATTTTTATCTCAGCTGTACCAATAGAGTTTGTAATATTGTTCTGTCAGTGCTATTTATACTTCATCACATGCCTGACTACTCCGGGATGTGCTTTTTTCCACAGTCTTAGATGATGTCATGGTGAAATAGGCAGTTGTATTGAACAAAGGCTTTCTTCAGAATAGCAGTAATTAAAGCTTATGGCAGAGTACAACACCACTGAAATACAGGGATAAGCTTCCCCAGTCTTAAGGTATCTGTAGACAGGGCTTTTGATGCTTCAGTAGCTGGTCCCCCTGAGGACTGGCTTGAGAAGAAGTCCTAGAGCTGTCAGGGCCACAGCTGCCCTTGGAGGTGTGCAGGGAGCAGTGTGCTCTGGAGTTCGGGACTGATCTGCACAAAAGACTTGCTGACAGCATAATTGTTCAGGGAAAAACAAAATTTAAAAATAAGCTGCTCCAAGAAATTAGATTTTCTACTGATCCCACTCTATATCTTCTCCTCATTCCCAAACAGAGACACAAGGTTTTTCTTTTACTTCTTCTGCCTGAAGATATTCATCCACCTTAAATGATTTTGCGATACTTGGAGGTTTTGAGAACTCCTGTGCAGGCCTAGCCAGCCTGGAAGCCTCCAGCCTTGCCACGTGCATCCTCCCAAAGCCAGGGGACTGAAGCCCAGTGTAGATAGAAGCAGTAAAAGATGTAAAAATTATTTGCAAAGGAAGAATTTGGTGTTGTCAGTTGATCACATCAGTGATGTTCCAGCAAGCCTGAAATTCTTCACTCTGTCCCTATTCCCCAGTGCATCCCATGCGTTTCCAGCTGTTTATCATCATTCCATAAAGCCAGCAACATGTCAACATCAACAGCTGTGTTCTTCTCATCTGCTACTTGTAGTTTTGCTGTCAGAGTTTTAACCACCAAAGCTGCAGATCCGGGCTGTGCAGACCCGGTGTGTGTAGTTTCTCCCTAAAAGCTGTTGCTCAGGAGCTCCATATGTCCTCCAGCCAAGCCATGACAAGAATGTCACTGGGTCACAGATGGAGGCAAAGGAAAGAAAGTGTTATCCCCTACCCTGTATGTATGCTTTGCAATATGATTACAATAACTGAGTGATTTATTTCAGAAGTATCCCTGGGTTAGACACAATTACTAGCTACCCCAGAGCCAGAGCTGAGACATGCTTAGGCTGTGGCTTTCCACCTCTCTTGACTTGCAGACCTCTACCTCCTTTTTCCACTGGAGATTCAGACCCAGGTGTGGAAAGCTTCTGTCAGTAAGGTTGTTGGTTTCCCCACTAGCTCTCTCACACTCTCCAGTGTGTTCCACAGACCTGCAGGGAGTTTGCCTGCCCCAGACAGGATAGCACTGGCCTGACCCTGGGGAAAACTGTCCCGATGGACTTTCTGCAGTTTCAGTGGCCACCCTTCACTTAGGAACAGCCCTTCCCAGTGCTCTGGGAACTTTAAAGCCCCCCTTAAATTACTTTTTTCCAAAGCCTGCTTCCAAATTTTGGCTCTGCACAAAACATGTCGGCTTTTGATAAAAGCTCAGAAGGGAAAGAGAATAGTATAAATAGAAATTAAGTAAACTAGGAGGAGGTTCCAAAGCAGCAAAACACTAATGCTAGCTGTGGCTGTGGCTGCATGTGTAGTGCAGCTTCCAGCACTCGCCAGAGCGCCAGGCTGCCCCTTGGTATTCTTAGAAACATATGCATCTGCTGTGTCACTGGCACTGCCTGCTTGGCCTTGGACAGGCTTGTGCATCTTCTCACAAAGTCTTTAGAAGGCTTGGGTTTGTGCAGAGATTTGGTGCCAGAGCCCCAGCCAAGCCAGCAACAGCCTCTCTGTGGCTGGATCTTTTTTGCATGCTTGGTAAGCTGAGCTTGTGCCATCTGGGTAATGCAATTAGCCTTATCCTTCCTCCAGCCAGATTTTTAGGGGATTGTGGTGTACCTGCATTGTCAAGTCAGAAAGGATACTATATGGTTTATTTCCTCATGATCGAATGAAACTTGTGCCAGATTCCCAGCTGGTAAAAATCAACATGACTAAGGTGAAGTCATTTGTACCACCTGATGGTCTTCATTCTAGCCAGGGCTGGGAAGATAGAGCACATCATTTGCTACTTATTCATTATTGATGTTGTTTTTCCATAGGGCCATTGATTGCAAGTGAACAGGAGATAAATAGGTGAGAACCATTCCCTATAAGCAGCATAATAATGGTGGGCTCCAGATTGAGATCCTTTCAGAAATGGTAAGTGGTTTTTCAAACAGTGTGTGTGGTGTTGGGTCTGCTCAGGTAGCTTGGAGCCCCTCAGCTTGGCTCTTGCCCTTTTTGGCTTTTTTTTCCCCTGCAAGGGGTGTTCTGAATGTCATCCACCACAGCCTTGTATTGGTCTTGGTTTTCATCCCTGGTTCTCTTTACTCTGCAAATTAGGACATTCTTAGTTTGAAAATACATTCATGGTTTTAGAAGACTTTTGGGATGAGAGAAGGATACAGAGTCTGGGGAAGAGGGATGAAACAATATGTTGCTGTTGGGCTTCTTAGCCTATGCATATACTTATGTCCATATCATGTATTGAATTGAAGACCTGTGCTTTTGAGGGAGGAAACCTGGAAAAGGGGGAATATCACGTCTTAATGTGATGCTGCCTTGCTTGAATTTATGCTGATACAGCTCGTGTCGTGCTGAATTTTTCTTGTTTTTTGCTGTGTCCTGATGCTTCTCCTTGTCAGTTTGGATTGCAGGTAAGTAGGGGGGCACTCGAGGGCAAGGGAGAGATAATATTTGCTCTTTTGTGAAAAGCTGTGATGTCCTGAAGCTCAGGAGAACTGCCAAGCATGTGCACATGGGTCTTCCTCCATGCCACAAAACAAGTGGTGAAACTCTAAAGAGATGCTTTATGGAAAGGTAAGATCTCTTTTAGACCAAGTGGTACACTCAGGAATAAGCAGACAAGGTTTTGGGCACATGCTGCTGTGTAATTAAAAGGAGTGAAAGGAATGAACGGGCCTGGAGTAAGGGAGGCAAAAATAGAAAGAGCCATCTGTCAAGATGCGACTGGAGAGCTAACTGGGGAGCCAGGGGTCTCCTCTGCTGAATGTCCTGCTGTGTTTCCTGACAAAACAGAGACAGCAACAGGGATCTCTCCTCAGGGGCTGGACACAGCTCACTGCAACTGGGGCTGCCTGGATGTGTTCTGTGGCAGGAAGGATGCTGCTGTGGTCAGGAGGCATTCCTGTCCCAAGGACCACCATCTTCTTGTGGTCAGGCAACAGGAAAAGTCCTCATGGCAGAAAAGGTAGGGAAAGGACCTACAGGTTCATATCTTCTGTCTCCCCCTGCTTAGGCAGGAGAAATTCCTTCAGAGCAACCAGCCCAGCTGCAAAGCCTGAATCAGAGATGAAGCAGCCCAGCCAGGGGTGTTAGATTTACCAGGATGAGATCCTCACGTCACTTCGAGACATTACTTTTACAAATGGTATGGAACATTATAAATATACAGGTAACATGTACTTAATGATTGATTTCATAGTCACTGCACATGTTGGAAGCATTGATAATGTGATGCTATAGACAGGAGTTAGTCCAAATGCAAGGCAGGAAGTTCCAAGGTATTGTTCTTATGGAAACTCTGACAGCTGAATTATATGGGCTTGTTAAGGAACTAAAGATAACCCCATTCAGAGGAGATAAAAAGATTATGTATGAGCAAGGAAGCTGAATTACAATTGCAGTGGGAGCCGTAAGTCTGAATATCTTGACTGTTGTGTGCAGTAAATGGAAACTCCACCATGCTGTTACATTAATTTGGCACTTTTTATTTAGGGACTAATCTTGAAATTCTTCACCTTAAAACTCCAGTGGAGGAAATGGAAAGTTTTAAATCCAGAAGGATTCGGATATGGGGACCCAATGTCTGGCTCATATTGGTAAGATGAACTTGAATCTTGATTGTTTCTTCTGTTTTGGAGGCAGATGTAACTGTGGAAAGCATCCTGAGTTGCTGTCAGACTCACCAGGAGGATACTGCACAACTGGTCAACAAATACGGGAATTCATTTATTACTGATCTTGTCCTCTTTTTCTGGGACAATAACCATGGCAGGATTCTGAAGAATGAAAGCCATCTAACCACATTCATGGCATACATCACGGGCCCTGTGCCCCTTCCCACCAGAGCACACGCCAGCTCAGAGGCTGGGGTACTGGCAGTGTCCCCCAGCTCCTGGGGGACCATGGGTATGAGGGCTCCAACACCATCAGCCACCCTGCACCCTTGCAGCCGCCAGGCAGAGGTCTCTTAAGAGAGCACCTTGGGCTGAGGAGACCATCCCCAGACAAGTTCACTGCTCCTTTTGTTTGAGGACAGGGAAAGAGGCAATGGGTTCTAGTACCTGCTGCCCCTGCCAAGTGACCATCCCTAGGGGCATCTTGGCAGCTGCTCTCCCCTGCTCCAGGTGGGCAAAGGGAAGTGATGCTTCTGACAGCAGATTTGGGAGGGGATGCTTTCTTTTAGCATCATGTCAGAATTTTACAGTAAGGAAATCTGATTTAAAAATGTGTTTCAGCTGGTTGTCCTTCATCCAGTATTTGAAACCTGGCTACACTTCTGAGGCCCAGGAGAGCAGCGGGGCAGTGGGGCTTTCCCTGGGATGGGGCTGTGCCTCAGCTCTGGCGCAAAAAGACAGCTGTGATTTCCAGGGTGGCTATGGGAGATTTTCTGTAATTTTATTGCAGTACCCCTATGTTGCCACTAGTTTTCCTCCTTTCAGACAGTAATCTGTCTAAATTTTGTTGCCGTAACATTACGCACATGGAATTTGAGACGTTTTTCTTCTGCTTGGCTTTGTTTTAGTCAGGCTTGCTTGAAATGTCACATTTAAATGAGAGAAACAGCAAGGCTGCAGAAATCTGGGCTATAGACTATGGGGCTGCAACTGTGTACAGAACTTGGCACAAGGCACTGGTACTACCTGAGATCTCTAATTGCCACCTACAAGTATCAAATATCAGTACATGCAGAAAAGGTGAGTGGAGAGGACAAAATAGTTTTCCTCTATGCTGTGGTATCATTCATGCTTTTAAGAACAAGATTTAAAGTCTCTGTTAGGTTCCGAACTATGATTTTATTTTCATTTACATCAAAGGATTTAAGAGCCTTCAGAACCCAGCATTTTTAAAAATAACTTAAAGCATACTGTCTGGCAATGCAAGTCCCTGTTAGTGCAGAAGCAGCCAGGCTTTCCTCCTATAAAGCAAATAACTGAAAAATCAGAATTCAAGAAATACCTTGTCCTCAATTTAGCTCTGACAGCTTGTACTATGTATTTGTTCCAGGAAAAAAGACTTTATGAAACGTGGGCCCTTGCAGACAGGACATAGCCCTGGGTGATGAGCCCTACAGATCAGCAAAAACTATGCACCATAAGAGCATGTGCAAAGGTTCAGAGCCTTGATTTGAATTTTTGGGCTTGTTTATATTTCAAAAGCAAAGCCACTGAATTGCATCTTGAAAACTATGTTCCAGGTTTCCTCAAAACACAGCCCAGGTTTGATCAAAAGGTTCTTAAGTCTGCAAACCTTTTGACAAACCTGAGGAATGTTTACACATTCAAAAAAACCCCAAACCAAGTCCATTTGCATGGGCTGGCATCTTGCGATGGAAATTTATCCCATCCATGCCCTGGGATTGAGCTTTCAAGACTGGACTTCTAATATTTTTATTGATAGACACACCAGCAGGTGCAAAAATTAAATACCTACACACAACCAAAATATTTAGATGTATTTGTAAAACCCCAAGTAAAAAACCAATTTGGTATTTTTTGTTTAATTTAATGTTCATTCATGTGGATCAGACTGCATGGTGTTTGCTTGTCCAAACCACTAAGATAATCCTTACTGCCTATAGAAATACATTTCAATTAGGAGGCAATAAATATTGTCCTTTTTTTGATGTACACATTTTTATCAGCAGACAAAAGCTGACATTTATTTCACTGATAGCCCTAGATTTCCCCTCCCGCTACCACCACAGCAGAATTTCCCTCGCCCAAGGAAATTGAGAGGATCAGAGCACATGTGATGTTTCATTAATTTAAAACTGCTGCCAGGACTTGCATATTGTAGCAGCTTTAAAGTGATTGAATTTGGATTATTTTAAACTCTGCAAAGTCCTGCCTTTCCTGACAGAGGCATATCAAGTGACAAAATAAAATATGATGCTGGTATGAGGGTATCGGGTTGTACACACATTCTCCTTGTGTGCAAAGCCTTGCAACGGGCAGATTAGAACCAATGGAAAGAACAACCTTAGGTTTTTTTGTTTTTGTTTTTGTTTTGTTTTGTTTTTTTTTGGTGGCAGGCCGCCCCCCTTCTCTTTTTTTCTTTCTTTTTTTTTTTTTTTTTTTTAAGCAGTAGCCCAGCGAAGTGGAGACACCTGGTGTTTATTGCAGCAAGTTCACTAAAACTGTGGGGAGAGGGGAGAGCGAGGGCACTTGGGGTGCCCTCGGCCACCGGGACCCCAAAATCCATCACCCCGGGCAGGGTCTGCCACCAGCCCCCTGCCCTCCTGCAGGCAGAACAGGTCCTCAAGCACTGAGTGAAACCTTGACCCTGCCGGATACTCAATGAAAGGGGTAACTTGGGCAGGAGCTGTGCTGCAGTGCTCAGTGAGAGGCTCCAAAGCAGAAAAGTTTACACATGGCCAAAGGAATATTGAAGTTTCACTACAAAAGAAATGGTGTGGTTGCCAGGGCCTGATTACTCATAAAATCCACAGCATTATCACCATCCATCACTGCTGCTCTTTTAATGGCTTAAACTAAAAAGAGAGACATCAAAGTTGGGGGGGGTGGTGCCGTTGTCATTTTTTGAGAGTAGGGTTCCCTAAATATAGGACAAATACTAGAGCTCAACATATTTTTTGACCAAAAAAACCTGAAAAATAATTTGAATGAATCACAAAACATATGTTATATTTTGCTGTAAAAGCCATGAAGTTTATGCAGTGCTCTATTATGGTGACTGCTTGGCTTTTCATGCATTCCTAAATTACCATGTAATCTAAAACCTTGTTTTCAGCTGCTCTATATTGGAAAGTCCCTTGCAATAATCAGGACGATTACAGGCTGGTGCAGAGAACAAAACTTGTTTGTATTATTGCAAATAAAAATGCAGTTTATCAGAAATTCTACCTTTTCAAGGGAAAAATCATAAACTTTCTTTTTTCCTTTGCTGGAGTTGTTATAAGCATGGAATTAATTTTGGCCACTCTAGGACTTAAAAACACATGGATACTTGGTGTAAAAATATGTTTCTTTCCTGTAGGGACTTGACTCTTATTAGTGTGCCAAAACTATCTCACAGAGATTTCATTGTCTTATCTATTTACATCATCTTAATGCGATTTTATTTTACTTTGTCAAAGTCATATTAATGTAAATGTGTTCTTGATAGCAAACAGAGTTCTTTTTTATTCTAAACAGGATTCAGCTGACTCTAATAAAACAGCTTGCAATCCATTAGACTATAACTGTAATATAGTTATTTTATTTCCCAAATACAGACTGTGTCAGAAAGCTGTATAAGGATTTTTGTCTTGTTTTTCCACAATAATTGCTTGGGTGGGGTTACATTCTGATCTTTAAATGAATAGTATCGCTGGGAACAAACACTTCATATATCTTTTATCTTCGCTTTGCAATACAGTTCTGAGTTTTCTTTGAAAATGCAAAGCTACTTTTCCAGATAAGTCATCAAAATGTTTCCAAAGTATTTTAACTGCCAGATTAACTATATCTTGAATACAAAGATGGATGGCTTACATTCTTTATGCAGAAATCCTGCCAATGCATAGCAACTAGCAACAAATTAATTTCTTTTGCAACAGCGAATGGGTAAAAAAAGAAAAAAAAAGAAAAAAAGAAAAAAGAAACCCTGGCTTGCTATGCAAAGCTCAAAAAGGTAAATAGATATTTAAAAAGAAAATAAGGTTACTTGCTCTGAAAGGGTAATCTGCTGTAAGCAAAGAACAGAGGATTAAACATACGTTTTCTCTCCTTACAGAATCTGTGTTCCAGCCTTCTCTTAATGTATTCAGCTAATTAAGGACTGCAGTGACCTTGTGGCAGATTTTGAAATCTAGGAATTTCTATTTTTTATTTTATTTTTCTTTTAATGCCGCCTCCCCCGCAGAGCTTAATACAATCTGTTTCAGGTCAAAGTCTGTTGATGTCAGCAATGTTCATACTACACGACTAAAATGTTTTAATGCATTTATCAACTGGAAAATATTGCAAACATTTCATTTCCTTTGATACAGACACAAAAAACCCTCTGCCTTCATTGCAAATTCTTGTTCATATGAATCACTCGGAGTAATATTTGCTTTAACTTTCGTGTGGTTCTACAAACAGCCTTTATATGGCTGGACTTCAAAGCTGGTAGAAATAAAGGTTAGAAATGTGATAGGAGTAATCTATTATTAGGCATGAAACATTAAACCACTTTTAGTTATAAGCCTTAAAACCTGAATAATCTGGGTTTTTAGCTTGCTGCATATTTATTGTGTTTTCAGCTACTTAAGTCATTTAGCATGGAGGGACTGTTTTGAACAGAAATATTTTCCATAGGAATACGAACCACAATTGGGTTTAATTTTTCCTAATATTTAATTTAGAAAAACTGCTATATTATAGCAGACATCTGCTATGTCAAAGCTGAAATTCTCTGCTTGGTGTTTCTTGCAGTGTAAAATTAATCTCTTAGCAGCGTGCTGACCCGAAAGGCAGGTTTTAGTGAAATAGGCATGAGGGGCAGTGGGAGGGTGGGAAGGGAAGATAAAATCTCGTTCTTCAAAGAGCAGGGAGAGGGGAAGAAAATTTAAAAAAAAAACCCACAGAGGAATGTCACAGCCCACCATTGACATCAAATGACAAAAACTGCCCCAAATGTGTGAGTGAAGTGTCTTTGACCAAAACACCCCACGCCCTCAGCAGCTGCCCCCGCAGTGGGATGTTCATTGTTAGATCTGCACGGGGGCCTTGCTTGGGATGGAGGGAGGGGGGATGGGTGGGAGCACCCTGGGCTCACGTGCCTTCCCTTTCCTCCTTTCCCTCCCCTTGGAGTGTTCACAGTACGAAGAGTGTGTGGATGGCTGGAGCCAAGCTGGGAATCACACGTGGATGGCAACGTGTCTGGGGACTTCCAGCTGCTCAGCTGGTGGAGAGTGTGGAACCACACTCCACCTTGGTAAGGTTTCCTTCTGATTTAAGTTTGTGTAGCAATACAGTAGATTAAAAATAAGCCTGTCAGTTGAAAATTTGTAACAATGCAAGCCAACCAGGCCAGCCAGAAAGAAACAATTATGTAAAATCCAAAATTTTAAATCCTCATGAGCCTGGGAAAGCGCAGGACCTCCCATCCTGGTCCCAGCAGTGCAAGTGGGAGTTTTACGCAAGCCTGATTTCCTTTTTCTGTGGATTTCAAACATTAAAAAAATCCATATTGTTTCCCTAGGTCCTGCTGTGCTGGGTTACTATGGCCACTGCCTTCCCAGCTGCCCTGAGCAGGGTGGGACAGAGGGATTTGCTCACCCCTTCCAGCAGAGGCCTCAGTGCCACTCTGTGCCTACAAACCTCATGGGGCATCAACCACCTCTGGTTGCATTGCCAGGGAGACCTTGGCACTGTGGAAAACGAACCCAAAATCATTCAGAGTGGATGCTATTCAGCTTTACAGCATGTGGGGACTGCAGTGATTTTCCCCTCAGAGAGAGGAAAGCTCTGGCTGGCTATTTATATTTTGGTTGGTGGAAGAAAGGAGCCACACCTACCTATCTTATTAGTATTAAAAAAAAAAAAAAAAAAAAAAAAAAAAAAAAGGCATTAACAACATTTTTGTCTCCACCTTTCCTTCTTCCATGCCTCTCTAGCGTGCCTGGTCCTGAGCCAGCATGGTTTAATGGGTTACCCTGCACACACTGGGAGTTCGGCTGCACACTCAGAGGAAGCAAATGTGCACAGAGCCGTAACAGTTGCAGAGTAAGGAGCCACAGCCCTGGCCAGCAAAGTAAGAGACCTTCATAACCTTCACAGTGCTGGGGAAGGTGAAAACATAATTGAAACCATTTCTATGGGGGGGGAGGGGGGCGGGATGTGTGGGACTGAACGAGACAATAGTTTCTGAGCAACAGAGATCTCTTCACTTGTCCCAATCTTACAGACTTTTAATTTGCTCTACAAATCTGGTTGGTTGGAAAACATGTAAACACCAAGAACCTCAGAGGGTGATCCATTAAACATTAACTTATTGTAGACTTTTTTAAAAAAACCCGCTCTTACGATATTAAAAATGTAAGGGGAAAGAGATGCCAGGGTAGTGAATGAAGCCAGCTGACTGCTGAGAAGAGGCAATGGTTTTATTCCATAGCTTTGCCATTTTCAGTACTGACTCACTGAAATACTTTTAGACACAGTAACAACTTCCATTGTGAAGTAATTTTTCATTTGAATTTTCCTCAAATTATGCTGTCCTGGCCTCCAAATTCCTTTCCTCAGTTAGGTAGTGCTGTCCTCCATGCCCTGAAGACTAAGGGGAGCCATGGAGGACTCTGATGATTCAGACCACATGGTGGAAGAAGATAGATCTCAGCATCAGGTTGGCAGGATATTTCCCTTTCTTCAAAGGTCTCCGAACCCGGCAAGCTTTTCTTTGATATCTTTCCAAGCTGATTTATCAGCACTGGAGCATACATTTGTTTAGATTGTTCCTGTAGGGTGGGACGTTCAGAAGAGCAGAGGAGTGCCAAGTGCCAAATTCTCACCAAGTTCTCCATAAAGATTTCCTTAGCTTCCTTTGAAAATCCTAGTTGTGCCCCTCATCACTCTCTGTATCCCTGCTGGAAAGGTGCCCATGGTACCCTCACAATCTGGGCACAGGGGATACAGGAAAGATTGTGACATTTTAAAAAACAGGTGGAGGAAGAACTGGCTCTAGACAGAGGAAATATATGAATCTGTGGAGGCTGGGAAGGAAACAAAGAGGAACACAGATACCAAATTCCTTGGACATTTTTAATTTTTTTTTTTTTTTTTATCCTTCCTCTCTGCCCATTATTCCTCTCAGGCTTTCCCCAATGTCTCAGTTAAAAAAAGAGATGAGTGTATGGTGTATAATGAGGGCATGGGCAGGGCTTGGGTCCCATAGTCAACTTTTGCTCATAGTCTGGGCTTGAGATACAGATGCAAGTGACCTGATGATACCAGGCATTATCTGGTCCTCCTCTGGGCTCCCAAAGACAAAGCAGAGGATGCTGCCCTAGGGCAGAGGCCACAGTGGAGTGAGAGGTGGCAGCCAGCCACCTTCTGTACTTTTCACAGAGCAGTAGCTAAGACCTCATTGAGTTTAATGCACTACCTCAGGAGTAAGCAAGACATCTACAGGGAGCTGCATAGAAACGTTTAGGTTAGTAGGAACTGAACAACAAATGTACCCATGGCCAAGCAAGGGCTGCCAGAGCTGTTTGTTCTCCTGCCACAGGGAAAGGGCCTGATGGGGGATGTTTGGAAAAGATGTCAGAGAAGGAATTTTTATTATATGAGTAAGGAGATACAGAGACTATTTCTGATGTGTTAGAGATGCATCAATGATTTGTGAACTAAAGCAGGATTTCTGGGTCCTCTGGTTTGTTTGCAGACTGAGAAGATCCTTCTGAGTTCTCTAATACCATATTTGTGGTCATGGACCTGGATGTTTTTTTACAGCAGTAAGTACCTATAGATTGCTGAGATCCACATGTCTTAAGTTTGGTATGCCCCTAGTACCTCTTGCTTTCCGGACAGAATTTAAGAGGTTGATTTTGCACCCAAACAGCTTGGTCTTGGCAAGGAAAGGTGGTTCTGTTAAGGCTGTTCTTACATCACGAGCTAAGTAAGCCTCAGCTCATTACATCTCATCCCACATAGATCCAAGGATTAGATGTTGGCTCCCTAATTCAGTGGGGTTGGATATAGACCTGCTATAGCAGCTGTGCCTCTGTGCCTGGTGCTTCTGAGGAGGGTGAAAGCAGGGAGATGCTGGGGCAGTGAGGGCACAGGAGGCCTTGGGTCTGCATAACTCACTGAGAGTCAGGATGGCAGAAGGGACCCTGGAGAAAGTTCTTGGAGAGACTCCCCAGTTTGTGCCTGAGCTGCTGGACTGAGCTGGCATTGGGCCTGGGAGGTCCTTGTATCTTAGCACAGGAACCAGTATTTGAAAGAAGCCTAGTTAGGCACTCCTGACTGTGAGCTTTGAGAAACTGGAGTTTCCCTTTCATTTATTCCAAACACCTTGCTACCGAGAATAATATGGGGACCTTTCTTAAGGATTTTGAAGGTTTACTAAAACATACAGGCCTCCAAAAGTCCTTTGCCATGTACAATCAAATCAGTATTGCAAATCTATCTGAACATAGTGCTCCAGAATCAGCCTACAGATGACATGTAACACATTTGTGGTTTGATAATCTTCACTCAAAACATTGGCTAAAATATTTTTCTCTTTAGATTTATTTTTAGAGTTCACGGTTGAAAGATTTCAGCTCTGGGCACTTTCTCCCATGGCTTTTAGCAGCAACACTTGCAGTTTTGTTTCACATAATTAAACAGCCAACAATACTTAATGAAGAAATAAATAACATCAATAAAGTAGTAAATAATTATATGCAAGCAAACACCAAAGACATTATCCATCAAGCAACAGCTGTGAGCATTAGTTTTGATTAATCAATAATGTTGTACAATAGGAGCAGGAATGCTGGCCAGGCCTCTGGGGGAATCACCTACGCTTTTCTAAGCAGCAAGCTTTGTTATTTTAAGCAGAACTTTCAGCAGAATCCTTAATTAAATGTAGCAGCCAAGAGCTCCTCCGTCAGCATGCTTGCCCCACTTCTCAGAGAGTGCCAAGTGGTAGGAACTGAACCACAACCAGTTTCAGGCCTTGCTTGCAGTTCATGAGGTTTGCCCAGAGGTCTGTGTTGGGGGAATGCTGACGGGTGCCACGTCCATCAGCAAAGGTGCTGTCTGGCTGAGGGAGCTTCAGTGGTGTCTGAGCCAACCTCCTGGCCAGGGGCTGGTGGTGCTGGGCTTGTGCCACCTGGGAAGCACAAGCCAGGGTTTCTTGGCACTGCCTCTGGAAAGGTGGCAGCCAGGCACACCTGCCCAGCCTGCAACTGGTGACTTCAGGGCCTTATCCCAGTCCTGGCAGCTATTGGGGTGAGTGCCTGCTCTGTATTTTATTTCAGAATGTAGATATGGTTGAAATTTCACACACGTGCTTGCAGCTCCTCTAGAACTGAGCATGGGTGAGTTTGTGCCAAAGCCAGGGAGATCTGGTTCATCTTTAACTGTACATCCTGGATGGAGGAGCCTTAAGGAAGCTTTCAGGGGAAATGGATCTCCTCTGGGGCACATCCCTCTTCCCATATGCTCCTGCCACCAACCCAACAATTTCTACAGTGCCACCACCTCTTCAGGCAGCAGCCTTGAACTGTGCTGAGAGGTTATGGTCTGATCAGTCAGCCAGACTGCAGGCATCTTGCTTTCCTTTTTATTTTTTGCCTTCTTTAATGTACAATGAGCTTAAAAGAATGCAAACCTTTCAGATATTCTGATCATGGCTCTAGATAACAGGCACAAGTTTTTATAGCCCTTAACCCATTAAAAAGGAAACAGGAGAAAGGGACAGGAGGGGTTTCTGGTGTGCTGGGAGCAGGTTTCCAGAATCCATACTCACATCTTGCTGGCTTGTTCCTCAGGAAGCCAATCACTGACTTCTTGGCATCTGAATAAACAGCAGCACCACATCTCTTCCACCATAAATCCAGTCCTGGTGATAGCTTTCCACCAGCAGAGACAGAAGCACAAGGAGAAAGTGAGAAGCAAAGTGAAGGGCTGCAGCTTGGCTTGGAAGATGTGGACAAAACAGACATGAATCTGCAACTGAAGGGTTATTTTAATTCTGTGTAACGCCAGATGCACCTAGAAATTCCACAGGTATGAAGCACTCAGGTTTGTTGAGCTAGAAATGGAAGCGCTTTGGAAGAGGAAGGGCAGGGAAAGCCTCAACTCTTCTTTGAGAAATGGAGGTTTGCAGAAGGCAACATTTCCCAAAGGTCGATCCTGGAGCCTTTTTTTCCAAACCCTATCAGAGAGAGGACCAGGAACAGAAATCTTCTTACATGCTAATTGCTAATAGTGCAACAAAACCCAGAGGGTTTCCTTACCCACCTCTCAACACCCAGGCATTAATAAACTTCTGTGATAACATTAATATTCCCAATAGTCTCTGTGGGCTTCCTCTCCCAGTTGTGAATCTCGTTATCATCTGCAAACCTGAAGTAAATTTGTGGACATTCAAAGGTCTGACCTGTGAATTGTGTCATTGTGACCTTTTCACAGCCAATTTCAAAGCACCGGCCAGCCAGGCATGGTAGCACTGACTGTGCTTTTGGGTCTGCCATGGCAAACAGGGACAGCCAAATCTGTGCCAAGGTGGTTCAGTCCCACATAAATGATACCACATGAAATTAAGTGAAAAGTGCTCACAGTTCCTCTTTGAGATCAAAAAATATATTTATGGGCCTCCTCCTTCACCTGGGAAGTTTAGTGGTCTTGCTTTTCCCAGCAGTGTGCAGAACCTGTTTCATTAATCAGCCTCCAGGACACCAGTTGTGCAGCCAGGGGTTGCACACACACGTTTCTCTGTGTGTGCACTAACACTGGTGAGTATACATCGAGTAAGTTTCCCACAAAACAAATTCTCAGTTGCATGTTTTTAAATGACTAAGGCAATGTAGGCAACCTATAAAATTCAGAGCTTTTCCTTTCTCTGGAAGACAGGGAAGTATATCAATAGGCCAAAGTTAAGGGCAGGATTTGGGGTGTTTTTTTGAGTTTTTGGTCAAATTCTTGCACAGAGTACCCCTACTGGCTTCAGTGACAGTGTTTATGGTGGATAATAATTTCTTCAATAGGATAAATTTGAAAAATAGAGAAAAAGAAAAAACTTCTGGTAAGATACGGATCTCTCTCTTTAGAAAAGCAGTACCTTAATAACAAATACTACATATTGACATGACTTCAGGATAGATTCTTTTAAAAACACTAAATAAAATATTTTTCTTAACTGAAAGTTTCTCAGATCTTTTTTCCAAGGAGACAGTATCTGGCATCCTGTGAATTACATCAGATAAGACAAGGAGGTGACATTCAGATATTTCTTTGCAGTCCTGTTATTCCTGCTTAGATGGAGTCCTGTATTTCTAAGCCCACCAGGGGCAGATTTCAGCAGGCTGCCTCCTTTCTTGCTGTCTTGAGCCTGTGGTTCCCATCAGCTCTACTCAAAACAGGTTTTTCCTCGGGTTGCTGTGTTCTGGTGATTTTTGTTTGGGGTGGAAGTGATGCCCCCAGGTATACAGTGCCAGGCAGATGGCTTTTGCTGAGGCTGGCACCATGGACCTAACTGTCCTCTGGTTTTCGCTAAAATTTAGGGCTTGGGAGCGAGATCTTTTTGAAGAACTACATTTTTCAGAGCCCCTTTTATTGCAAAGGTAGGTAAAACACCTCTCAAAATCATTATTCAAATGTGGTATATTTGCTGCTGTGAATTTTCAGTAGAACTTTCTCCAGTGATTTCCAAAATAAATGAGACTTTTGCATAGTACTTCTTCTGTATTTAACGTTGCCTTCCCAGCTCTGCAGCCAAGGCTTCCTTTTAAAGGCATGTGCATGAGATTATGCAATTGTAGTATTCCAGATACCCAGAGCAATTAGAATAAACCAGCCTAGGTATAATGAAGATGAGCCAAAGCATCTGTTTCTCAAGAGGATTTAAAAGCAAACAAACAAACAAACAAATAAAACAAAAAAACCCCAACACAACTCTGTTATTCCTAGAGGCTTGGATCCATCATGGTTAGATCTCAGAGATTCTTTTATTTCAGAAACTCACATGGGTTGGGAAAGGAGCTGGAAAGCCTCCCTGGTGCAGCAGATATTGATGCTCCATGGAAAGAACAGCTGGATAACCCTGTGTGTTCAGCAGAGCTGGACTTGCTGGTCAGTTCCTTTTCCTTTCCAGTGTTTTAGATTGACCCCTGTACCTGAACTGGGAGGAGGAACAATTTCTGCATCCTCTCCAGTGTTTACCAGACAAGTCTTATGTTTATAATCTGTAATTATTTAAGCCCAACTGTGATGCTGGTTCAGGGGAGGTGCTGAAAAGCTGCCCCCTGACACCAGTGCCAGGGGACCACAGCATCTGGGGACAGAGGAGCACTTGTTTATTGGGCCAGTTGTCCCAAAGTAGACTTCAGGCCACAGAGTTGAGGTACCAGGGGCTATTTTTTCTTTATTTCTCCTCTACTGCCTCTTGACGCCAGACACCTTTTTCAGGCAAAATTTGTGAGGAGGTGAATTGCAGGAGTCCCCAGCAGATTGTTACCTGAGCTGCTTCAGATATGAATTTTGGTAGGAAGGGCTTGAAGACAGTTTAGCCAAAGGTTAAACATTGCTAAACTGTGCTAGAGGACTGAGTCATCAGTTATGCTGCATTTGTAACTCAGACAGAGGATGAAGATACGGGAGTAAAGGTGTAGAAGCAACTGCTAGAGCTTCCAGGAAAAAAAACCTGCATGCAAAGGGAAGAATGAAGTGGTGGTGGTGGACAAACCAGCTCTGCATCCTCCAGCCACAAGCATGGGACTGGCCAGCAGCCTTGCAGGTACTCAGGGGATTTTGGGTGCCCTTTCTCTGTGCTCCTGAACCTCATCCCAGTGCTGTTAAAGATTTCAGTAACTAAGAGGTCAAATGTCCTTTCACAAGCCAAACTAGGAAAAATGGAAAAACTCATTACCAAAACAGGAGAGCAGGAGTTGCCGTAAGCACTTAGACGTGGGCAAGGCATTCCAAGTCAATGAAAAACTGAAGTTGTCCTTCGCTTTCAAGAGCAGAGCAGAAAAAAGCAAATTTTGAGTTTGGCTGTTGCATCCCTTGCCTGGGAAACCCATCTTGCCCTCCTTGGCTTGTTCCGTGGCAGCAGTGGCTGCTCCCTCTGAGATAGCTGCTTACCCTCCTCTGAGGCCCACCACATTTATATCTATATAAAAAAAGATTTTTCTCTGAAATAAAAGCCATGATGGCTAAGACCTGCTAAGAGAAAAGAGGTCAGGTTGTTTACTTAAACCAATTTAAATCTGGCACACTAAGAATAGTAACTTGCTTTGACCACAGACTTGGGTAAATATGGCCTGGCATTCTTATGACAATATTTCCAGCTATCCCCATCATACAAGCATATATATATATACACACACATATAAATACATATATATATATATGTATATTTTCACTAAAAACAGTTTAAGCAAATTATTTGACAGGAGCTGGGTGTGAAATGGCTGGTGTGCATGTTTCCTGCTCAACATTTGGAAACTGAAGCTCATCCAAAGCCCTACCAGGCAATGTCCCCTTCCAAGCTTTCTATGATAAAAAAGAAATAGTTTGGTCTCATTTAGGACCATTTCCAGTGGAGAGATTTTATTTGGAATTTTGTGAGGAGGCAGCTATTTTTAGCAGATAAATTAGCTTGTTTTCTGATGTGATACAGGCCAGAAAGGATAGCTGGGGATAGCTTGCTGGACAGTGACAATGTTTTGGCTTTGAAATGACAATTCAGCCCTTCTGACTCGAGATGAAATGATCTCTGTGGCCTCAGCTCCCTCTTTCTTTTGCAGCTGTCCGTGCTACAACTGCACATAACAAGGCATAATTTTACATAAGTAGAAGACTGTACTTAGAGCCAATATACAAGTCATACCTGATTGAATATTGCCACTTCAGAGCCTCCATCTAATCACATTTTTCAGGCTGTGTGAACAAAATAGTGTTATAATTGCACACACTGTTGGTGTGTATGCGCATGTGTGTATTATATATGTATAATGACATTAGGATGATAATATAGCCTTTTCTATTAGCTCTGTGGTATTAATAAGGTATGACAGAAAGTTATTTGATACCATTTGAAATCCCACTTGCATTTTCATATTGCTCTCAGATGTAATTCGGGGATTTGATTTTTATGAGTTATGGCTCTGATGTCACTTGTATTTTTGCCTGTAATAGGTCTCACTGGAGCAAAATTCATCAGACTCAATTAACAGCATCTGAAAAGTGTATCTTGGTTAGCAACCCACCAGGCAGAAACTGTGTGAGCTCTGTTTTAGCTGACCCATTACCCTGTGCCACTCCACACAACCAGCTTTCCAGGCAGCAGGGAGCAGCCCCCTCAGATTACTGTTACCAGGGGAGTAAAGCAAATATTTTGGGGGCTGCCAAACCACCAACTCTCCCTGTCCCACAGCTGCACCCCTTGTCATGGGGCTCAGCATGCTCTGCAACCACCTGAGCAACCTCCTAGTTCCCACATTTTCATGGGATCCATCCCAGTCAGTTTTTTACTGTTAAATCCCTTGATACACAGTGATGATTGTTTTTCTTACCCAGCCCAGTCCCAGAGCCCTTAGGCAGTGGGTGCTTGTTCCAGGTGAGCAGTCCAAGAGAGGAGCTAAAACCATTATGCCAAGATGACAAAAAGAAATGTAAGGTAAATAAAAACCCCACCAAATGCAAAATTAATTAAAGGCTGAGATTTGAAAGTTGATCACACGTGGGGTTTTATGCTTGGTTAGGTCGTTGATTGGGACTGGTGGATTTTTAGAGGGATGATAAATGCTCTGGCTCCTGATATTTTTAATGTTTCAAGCTGGTGATTTGCAAAGGGCTCCCAAAGTTAGAGACTGATCCCAAAACCTGCTGAAGTGAACACAGGGCCTCCTGGCAGCTTCAAAGGGCTTTGCCTGCTGCCCCATCTGCAGGGGCTGGCATCACTCTCACAGCTTCACCATGGGTCCATCTCCCACCCAGCGGAAGCTTCGTAAAACTTCTCTGAGTATGAAAAACCTGGCAGATAAAAGCTCCAAGTAGAAAATCAGTCGGTGGACCAAAGCCCCCAAGGGACACTGCCTCACCAGCCCCACACCAGCACAGCAGAGTGGGCCAGGATGGCTTTCCTGCCAGGCGTAAAGCTGGGCTTGAGGACTCCAGTTGCTTCCAGTCTCCCAACATGCCTGACCACAACTATTTTTAATTGTAAGGCATGAAAATAAAGTAATTTAATAAATGAACACTTTAAATGCTTTTTGGCTGTTTATTAGGACCAGTCTTGTTTTGACTTTCATGCATTCATTTCCAGCTACCGCTCTGTCTGATCCCCATCTTATTTCCTTTGTAATCTACAGATCTTCTGTTGTTATCTTTGCTGTGTTTTATGGTTTTGCATTACTTTGTTGACTCGGCATACTGTAGGCTGCTTTTTTTTTTTTTTTTTTTTTTTTTTTTTTTCCCCCTCCGCTGAAAATAGCCTTTTATGAGAAGCTTAAGTAAAATCCTGGAATGTCCAAAGGAAAGCACAGAAACATTACAACATTTTGCACATTTCTTTTGGCCAGAGAAAGAAACAAAATATTCATATGAAACAACTTATCCAGTGCCTGCAGGACAAAATCCAACTTTCGATTATACATGGAATTTTTGCTATAAACAAGCTGTGTATTTTATGGGTTTTTTTTATTATTATTATTATTTTGAAGTATAAAGAGTTTTTAGTGAGGAGAAGGCTCCTATACAATTAATGTCTGAGCGATGATGATCACGCATACATTCTGCAGGGAATATGCACTCTCCTGCACTGCTACAGCCTCTGTTGCTATCCCATTCAAAATGCTGCCAACATCAGACACTGAAGCAGAATGCTGAGGGTCCTCCCAGCCAGCAGCACTGGCTGAAGAGACACCATGGTCTGGTGGATGGAGCCTGCTGAAGACTAGATGTCCCCCACCAGTGGCCATCAGCCCTTCACAACTGCCTTTGCTGGTCACCAAGGCAGGAAGCTGGGCCACCAGCTCACACTGGACACCAAACCTTCAGGTAACCAAAGTTTGGTGAGAAGAAGCCTACCTGGTCAGGAGACCTCTTACATGTCAAAGACCTGGGTCTTCAACATCAGATCATCCCACCATCTGAATGCTGGCTTTAGATGTAACTCTTACAAACATAAGGTAAAGTATGGACTCTGGAGTTGAGCTCCCCCAGAATCTGGAGGTGAGATGAAGTCCTGCAGGAGCTCAACGTGGGTCATCCTGCATAACCCCTGTCTCCCAGAAAGCTGCATGGATGAGCAGTCTCTGCTGAGAGGACCAACATGTGCCCTTGCTTTGTTACCCAGCCTCACCACCTTATGTGTAATTGACAGCAGCTGTTGTGCCACAGCTTGGAAGGTAGGATGGGACTGTGCCACGGAGCCACAAGGGATACCCCCACCAGTGGGCAAGAGACCAGCAGAGCCCAGGACTCTGCTGCTGGGGTAAAAGCAGAAGGATTCAGAAACAAAATGAGATGGGAAGTTCTCTTTGCTGCTTGATTATATGTTGTGGGAAAGGAGCAGCCCTACCTGCCTGAGATAAAGAAAATGAATAAACAAATAAAAAACCTGTTTGTGCTCAATATTTTGTAACAATCGTTTGAGGATGGTTTTATCTGTGTGAGAATATAACCCTGATTAAACATGCCAAGGTCAGTGAAAACAAAGGTGGAATGCTGAAGAAATGCAAGTTATTCCAGCTGGGAGTTGACTGGGGGTGAACTGGAGCACACTCCCCACTCTGCAGGGATCTGTCGAGGTGTGGGTCTCTGTGGCGTTACCTCTCATACCTACTCAATCTCTGCAAAAAATCCTGCCCTGGGTGACTGAACTCCTGAGAACAGTGTCAGACTTCACTGGCCAAAAGAGCTCTCCCGAGCTGTTCTGCTGGCTTTGCCCATCCAAGGCACATGCAAGCCACTGGTGCTGGGTGACAGCCCCAGAACTGGTACCTGCTGCTGGAGGACATAGAGCAGCGAAGATGAAGCCCTTTACAGACGCAAACGAAGAATTTGTTATTTCCTCAGAGGAATCAGAAAAAACAAACAAACAAACAAACAAAAAAACAATCAAACAAAAAAACCGAAACCAAACAAACAAACAAAAAAACAAACAAAAAAAGCAGCTTCCCCCTGGAGAACTCAATGTCCCAGGGGAGTCTGGAGCAGTCGCCCTGCCAGCAGTGAGCGCTGCGGATGTCAGGGTGAAGCCCCCAGCTCACCGGGCACCATCACAAGCACTGCCCAAACTCCCATACCTGTGCCTTCTGCCCGAGGGCAAGCGACCCTTCGCCCACGCCTTGCACAGGGCTCCTGACTCCCAACCACCAACACTTGTCCACCACGACCCTCGGCAAGGTGGCTTCGTGTGCCCAGTGAGGGGCCCGGCTGCCCACCGAGACAGCCCCTGCTGTTGATGCCTTACACCCCGCTCTAGCGGAGCCATCTTGGCCAGACGCACGATACATCACTCCGGTGTTCAGTGACCCGGAAAGTGCGTTTCTGTGCTCTGCGTGATCAGAACATCACCGTACACCCGGGCTCGTTAGGGCTGCGGCTGCCCGCGCAATAGCCGGGGCGGGGAGGGGGGGCTGGGGGGGCGCGGTACGGCGGGCGGGCGCCAGGGGTCGCCCCGTCCGCGCCGCCGCCCGCACTTGTTGCTGTCCCTCGCGCCGCGCTGTGTCCGTGATGAACGCATCGCTGACGTCACCGCTGCCGTCATTATTACCTGCATTTATTTATTTATTTGTCATTTTATGGGTATTATTTATTTGTTGCCTCGTTTATTTATTTATTTCCCTCCCCGCCGTTCCCCGGCGGCGGGGCCGTACCTGGCCTCCGCCGGCGCAGCTTTTGCCTGTGCCCGTTTACCCCCCGAATCCGCGGAGGGGGCCTGAGGGAAAAATAACAAGAAAAAGGGGGTAGAAATTGCCAGTATTGCGGAAGGTGAGGGGAGGCAGGTCCCCGCGAACCGCTTTGCACCGCTTCTCCCGACCCGCGGAGCCGCGGTTGGCTGCGCTGGAGCGGAAAAGAGTGGAAAGGCCAGAACCCCCCAAAACTGACCCTCCCCTCATTGATCGGGGTGCGTTGAGATTCCGCGGAAGCGGAGAGCCCCGCACCGCCACCGTAGCATCGACCTGCGGGGCGGCAGCTCGGTGCCCCGATGGAAACTTTCCGTGCCGGTGGCGGCCCCTGCGCGGATGCGATGCTGTCCCCCCTGCCCTTCGCCGGGACTGTCCGCAGCTGCGGCTCCGAGGCGGCTCCTCACGCTGCCCGCCTTGCTGGGGGGTCGGGGGGACTCCGCGGGATGCGCAGAGCCCGTGGCTGTCCCCGACGTGCGGCCCTGCCAGGGGCGGGCGGGGCGCAGGTGAGAGGCTGACCCCCCGCCCCAGCCCCTTATGCGGGGCCTGCCGTCCCGCGCCCCTCCGCACCCGCGGAGCCATCCCCTTCGCCCGCGGTGGCAGCTCTAGAGGTTCAGCAGTGCCGGCACGTTCCGCTGCGCTGTCCGCGGGCGCGGAGGGAGCGCGCCCATCCCTGCCGCCGCGGGACGCGCCCCCCCGCGCCCCCTCCCCCACTTCGGTTGTTTTTCCCGGCCGAGCCGCGTCTCCCCGCGCAGCGCATGAATATTGATGCGTTTATATAATCGATAACCCACTTTCCTCCTTTCCCAGGGAAAAACGATAAATAAATTCAGGACGAGCCGCCCGCCCGCGGAGAGCCGGGCCCGCCGGGGCGATGTATGTGTGTGTGTTGGGGGGGGGGGTCGCGGGAAGCCCCCGCTCTGCGCTCCTCTCCGCTCCGCTCCGCAGGGCCGGCGGTGAGAGCGCGGCGGCCCCGCCGGGCGCGCGCGGGGACGAGCAGCGCCCCTCGCGCCGCAGGAAATGGTCTTTATATTAGACATATACTGGCAGGTCCTGTCAGATCCGCAGCGAGCCCGCCCGCCCTTTTGGCCTCCTAAAAATCGCCGGGAGTCGCGGAGGCCCCCGCCACCGCCCCGTCGTTCTCGAGTCGCCCCCCCGGGGCACGCCGCCGCCCAGCGGCATTTTTGCCGGGCCGGGGGGGGAGCGGGGAGACCGGGCGGCGTCGGGCGCCGGCGTCGGCGGGGCGCGGCGGGGCGTCGGCGGGGCGGGGGGACGAGAGGCGGGCGGCGGGGGGCGCGCCGCGGCGGGCGGCAGGGCGGTGGGCGCCGGCGGCGTGGCGGCGGGGCGGGAGCGGCGGCGGCGGGGGGCGGGGGGCGGCGGGGCCGGCTTTTCCCTGCCAGGACCTGCCGGGCTCCATTCACGCCAACAAGTTTGGGAGAATGTTGAGTTCAATCGCGCCGGAGCCGCGATGGAGCGCAGCGCACTGCAGGTACCGCGCGCCGCCCCGCGCCGCCCCGCGCTGCCCGCGCGCCCCGCCCCGCCCCCGCCGCCGCGCGCGGAGCCTCCGCGCCGCTGCGCGCCCCCCCTCCCTCTTCTCCCCCCCCCCCCCCCTCCCCTGCCGCCCCCCGCCCTCCGCCCGCCTCCTCCTCCTTCTGCGCGGCGCTGCGCGGCGCGGCGCGGAGCCGGCGCTGATGCCGCTGCCGTGTTGTTGTTCCCCGCAGTGGGTCGGCGCCCCGTGCGGCTCGCACGGCCCCTACGTCTTCTACAGGGCGTTCCGCTTCCAGCGCCGCGGCGGCGGCCGGGCGCGGGTCCTCTCCCTCGGCGACTTCTTCTTCGTGCGGTGCCGCGCGGAGGAGCCCGCCTGCATCGCGGAGCTGCAGCTGCTCTGGGAGGAGCGCACCAGCCGGCAACTTCTCTCCAGCGCCAAACTTTATTTTCTCCCCGAGGACACCCCCCAGGGCAGGACCAGTGACCATGGCGAGGTGGTAAACGCAGCGCCGGCACCCCCCCCCCCCCCCCCTCCGACCCCGCGCCCGACCCCACCTGCATGCCCGGGCTCGGCTATTACCCCCCCAACTTTACCCCACCCCCCGCGTCCCCGTCCCCTCCGTGCGTGGCGGGGCAGCGCGGAGGGGCCGCGCCGTCGGGGCGCTTCGGTGCGCGCTGCCCGGGAACTTGTGCGGGTGGGGGTGGGGGGGTACAGTTAGGGGACTGTGTGTCGGGGTGCGGAGCGTCCCCGGCCCTGTTGGTAGCGAAGTGCATGCGGGGCTCGCCCTGCCCTTCTCTGTCTTCGTTTACAAAAAAAATCTTAAAACACATGGGGGGGGGAGGGAGGGGGGGCGTGGGTAAACGTTGGAGGGGGGGGAGAATTTCGATATTGTCCGGGGCTTTTTTTTTAGTATTCGATATGTTTAAGAGGGCGGAAATTACGAAATGGAGGCTGAGGGAGATCAAAAGCTATTGAGCTGGCAGGGACGTGTTGAATAAAGTGATAAATGACAGGTACGGGAATAATACATTCAAATAACTTGCAGATATGTCTGGGCGTATTTCGGAGCCGCCGCGCGGCCGGCGCAAACACGCTGGGCTCCCGCACCCTCCGCCGGTTCTCCGCGCAGCCCCGCGGCGGCTCCGTGCCCGCCCCGCACCGCTCGGGATGGGGCCGCGCTGGGTGCGTCCCCCCCCGACCCCGGCCCGGGCAGCCCCCGCCCCCGCTCCCTCCCGTTATTTGCTATTCTAATGTATGGATTGAGTGGGGTCCGTGGTCTGGGGGGGAAGAATGGGCACTCAGCAAGGGTAGCAGGGATGGGGAGGATCCCCGAAGAAGGCTGGAGACCAGGGAGGGGGGGGTCGGGGTGTTCTGGGGGAACTTCTGTTGGAGATGCCCCAGGTGGTGTAGGTACAAGCGGGGACAGCTGCCCGCGGGGGCAGTTTTCGGGGCACGCGTGGCTGTAGGTGCCGTGGTAGCCGTGTACCATGCACATGCCTACACAGCCGAAAGCGTTTCGGAGCCACCTTCACTCGCTGCTACCTCTTCACTTTAATTTTCTGAGCGTGCCGCTAAGATAAGGGATCCTTTTCCTAAGAAACAGGGAGATGACAGTGAGCAATGGATGCTCTGAAATTGCCCGTGGTGACTATTTAAAACTGTGGCTCTGTGTGTGAGTGCGTGCGTGTGTATGTGTGTGTAAAATGAAAGATATTTGGAGAGGGGGGTGGGGAGAGGGACACAAATCATTTTAATATGCCGTAATGATCAGCTCATGTTACTGTGGTAGGAACATCAGAGAAAATTAATCCTACCATTACAAGTAAAACGCTGCTCCTGTACGAGAGTTCTCTGCTGCGTGTACCTTCCTAATAATGTGCACAATTTTATTTATTTTTTTTACATGCAAACACCGCTAGCAATTAGCTGTGTGATTATACTTGTGCATTTCATTGGGGCTTTAACTGATGTCATTCTGCATTATTCAACCATATGAAAACAATTTTCAATTAAGATAATGGCACGCCTTGAAATTATGCAAATGCCGGCCGCATTGTGTAGAATAATTATGACAAATGTAAAGCAGGTAAAAAGTTTCCTAATGCAGTTGTGTTTTACACCCCGGTGATGTCATTTCCCCTCTGGCCTAAGTTAGTCATTCATTAGCAGAGTAGCAGCAACAGCAACAGCTCTGAGTGATACTTCTCTGGCCGGGAGCCTACAGAAACCGGCACTGAGAGCCAGGGCCTAGAGAGGGCAACATAACACTCCCATTAAGAAATGTACTTTGTTTTCACTTACTCCATTAACTTGTTTATAGACATCGCAATGATTTTTTATGATCCATTTTTAATAGTTTGGAACGATCTGAATTCTGCTCAGGGACACACTGGCAGCTTGGAGACAAAAGGCTGGGGGCTGGCTGGTGCTTTGGGAAGGGCTGTCTGGGAGTGACCAGCTTCACTGGCACCCAGTCACCCAACCACTCTGTGATCGTGGGTCCTCACATCAATTACATCAGTATCAGTCCCCATAGTGGTGGCAGGGCCACCTTGGGGGTCACAAGGTTTCCTGACTCTGGGCTGTGCTCCTTCTGCGGGAGGAGATTCAGCTCTGAAGTCAGGGGTGGCGTATAGCTGTCAGTATAGACCTTATACATGGTGTGGGACTCCTGAGGGGGTAAAGCACCTTATCTGGCATCCAAGGAGTGGGGATGAAGTCACATGTATTGCAAGAGGCAACAGAGACCTCGCTGTCAATAAAATGGTTGGTGAGGGGAATGAATGATTGAAATCGTGGGCTCGCGATCAGACCCACCAAAGATTGAGGCAGAGTCCCTAGCAGCTACCTGGGCTAGAGGCATGATTAATAGAGGCAGCTCCCTGCCTGTTTTCCGTAATAACAGCATCGACACTGTGACAGTATTCAGCCAGTGGCTGCAAGGAGGGGGAGGAGAAGCGAGGAGGTATGTGATGCTTCTCTTACTCAGAAATTTCTGATGGCGTGTTTTATCTGATTGCCAAATGTTTGAGCTAATCAGCGATAAGTGTAAATATAAGTCTTTTTATAGCTAGCTGAATTCATCATCCAGACTTAAATATAACCCTGACTGCTGCGAAAACAGAATGTTTCCATACACTGGGGCCCAGATCCAGTGCAGGGTTCAAGTCCAGGTGTGCTTTGGCCAAGGTAACCCTCCCTCTGCGTAGGGTTGAACATGCCCTGGGCATGGCAGAGAAGCTCTGTTTTGGCCCCAGAAGGCAGCCAGACATTCTTCCCAGGGACATTCTTTGCCAGTGGAAGGCAAATGTGGGATGGGGCCAGTTGTATGTGGCAGGTATGAGCTCTCCTGGCCCCTAGTGCTCATGGCATCCTGGATCAACATGTGTGTCAAGGCTGGGACCAGCTGTGGCATTGGGTCCAGAGCAGTGGTCTCACTGTGCAGGAGCAGCATTTTTGTGAGAGCAGTGGTGCCTTTGGGGAGGCTGTAAGGTGAGCTAGAAGAGTTTTACTCCACTGAAAATTGCTGCTGCTTTTAGAACATGGGGCTCAGGTGTGCTGCCTCTGACCTTGCCATCAAGCCCAAAAGCTGCAAGAGGTGTAGCTCTGGACAGAAAGAGGAAGTAATTTTCTCCTCCTTCCATCCAGCGGGGAAAAAGTGGCTGTCCTCTGCTCTGGGAAGGCCACAGTCTCAATGGGGAAAGCACCTGTTTTGCCAAAGGGAATCACCACCTTGCCCTGGTTATCTCATGCACTCCTGGGTCAGTGCAGTGGGAAGACCTCTGCAACTACAGGTGCCTCATGCAGGGATTGGAGGAGAATGCTCTGGGTGCTCTGGAGGGAGTGGCTGTGCAAACACACTGTTGTGCTTGAAACAGTTCCACGGGGGGTGTGAGGAAGACAGCCCCCCAGCTTTTCCAGTGCCCAACTGTGAGAAGCCAGTGCTGGCTGGCTGCAGGCAGAAAGCCCCTGCCCCATCATCCCCTTGCGTCGTGTCTTGGACTTGTGGTTCTCAGAAGGTGTGAGATGAGCTCAGCCCCAAGCCCTGCAGTCCTGGACAAATCCTCTCCTGGTTCCTTTACTTCTCTCTGCTCTGAAGGGTACTGTGGGGCTGTGGAACAACTAACCTTTGCAGAAGCAGTTCTAGAGCGAAATACTTGTCAGTGCCTTGGATTTTCATGTTTTTAAAGGTGTTGGTGTTAATTAGACTGAGCTTAGAAATACATCCCAAATCTGGTGCCCGTTGACTCAGGGGATGGTATTTGATGTGATGTGTGCAATTCCTAAAAAGCAAACAGACAAGCAAAAAACCCAAAACAAAACCAAACAAACCACCAAAACCCCAAGAAACTAATTTATTAATTTATTTTACACGGTGTGACATTGCCTTGCATTGTTGTGTTTGCTGCTTCTGCTGAGGCTGGGCTGTCGGTGGGGATCTGCCTTCAGTTCATTCATCAGGAGCTAAGTTTACTACGAAATCGTGTTGATTTCATCTCTTCTCCCAAACTGGGGATCTGATGCAATGCTTTTCGCCTTGCAAATAATCCTTACTCATGCAAGTAATTTACATGAGTAAGCGTTGCTCACACAGAGGAGAGAGCTGGTTTCCTGTAATTATTTCCCTAGCAGTATTTTGCATTTTCAGACTAATTGGAAGGGGGAAGAGGGGGGTGTGGAAAGCATCACTCCATGAATGTATGTAATTTATAACTGCAGAAGAGATTCTTCCAGAAAGTTAAGGGTGGCAGTGGTTTTGGTGTCTCTTCGTTTTGGGACAGATCCCTCAGAAGCCTGGTCTGTACCCGAAGGGCTCTCAGTGTACAGAGCTCCTGCTCCAGTGTGTAAAGGTAGCACAGTCTGGCCATTGAAAAATTTGCTACTCCCTTTGCACAGAAATAGATCTGTATGGTTTTTTTTGAAAGAGAGATGTGGGAATCTGTACACTCTTACTTAACAGCCCCGTTCTAGTCTCCACGGTGTGTGCCTTATGCTCGTATCTGTCAACATGGGTAATGACAACACGTTTCAAACATGCAGATTATGATTATTAAAGAGTGCTTTAAAAATCATGCTAATAGCGTCAATCTCCAATGTACACTTGCTCAAATTAATTCAGCTTTGGAAATCAGATGCACTGTAATAGCAGTGTTAGGGAAATGGCATTTGTCATAAAATATCATGGTTTTGGTAATTGCACATCCACTCTGTGTATTTTTATCTTTCTCACCACCAGTAGCATATGCTGGTAAAGGAAAGAGAGGTCAATGATATTACTCAGAGAAGCCACATGTTGCCAGCCATTAGCCAGCAATCTGGCGTATGTGGTCACTTAACGCAGATTCCTTTTTTATCATTTTTTTTTTCTTTTCCCCTTTCCCTCTTCTCCCCAGTGCATTCAGACTGTAAAATACACCCACTGCTCTCCAGAGTTGCTGTTCCCAGTCTGATCAGTGGCACTAAACATTAAACTCTTGTCTTTGGAGAATAATGGGCCTCACATGGTACACCCTCAAGCATGTTGAGATACTGTGCAGGCTGGAAAATAAAAATGTTCTAATTGTGTCTTTTAAATAAGCATAGGAGTGAATTAATTAGACTATATTTTGTCTTTAGTTGCTTAGTTACACAATAGTATTCCTAAGCACAAGTAAGATAAATTGGCTCTTTTTGTGCTGCTTGTCCCTTAATCATAATTACTGTATTGCTCAGGAGAGTAAAGCATACATAGATTTTGCATTTTTAATAATATTCAAACAATATGTGAATGATACAGAAAGTATGTTCTGATTCAAGCTCTTATATGTTTTTATTCTTGAAGAAGTTCCACTGCTATGGGAGTAATATTTGCATTAGTTGCTCAGAGATGTAGTTCTGGGAAATACATAATTGAAATATTCTTGCAATGCTTGTTCTGGCCCTTTCATTCGCATTCAAAATAACAATGCCTTAAGTCTCCGAACAGTCATCCACTCTTGATTTAAGAGCTTTTTTCTTTGTGTGTGAGTGTGTGTGTTTGTGCATGTGCAGTGTGGGTTCACACCCAGCCTTAACCCTGCAGAGACGAGATGCTCGCGTGATTCAGTGTCGTATCAAGTTGAGCTTTTTATTTTGTAGCTAAAACGCAGTCAGAAGGTCAGATGAACATCGGCATTCTATGGCATCAATCCAATGACCTTAATGCTTGGCAGGCATCCATGTTTCTATGCGAAGGTGCCAGGGTTATAGATAATAAAAGAGTTTGTTTTCATTTTCTGGATATTTTAATCTTTTATTGCAAAGAATAGCCTCAGGTTTTTGGAGGGGCAGGCGGGGGTCTTGGGGCTGCTCCCTGGGGCCAAAACTTTAATTTCTTCCTGGGTTGTGGAGCGTTAGCTGCTAATGATGGGCAGATTGATACAGATACTGAACAATGGAAGGTTCTGGCAAGAAACCCCCTAGACATGCTCAGTGGATGTATGTGAAAATTGGTTCCATTGTTCTGCTGTATGAAAAGCAAGTAAATTATTTACAGATATTTGCTAATTAAAGCACATATTGTTTTACCAGCACAATAGAACACAATATAACAAAAGACAAAAGAATAAGCTTGCATAATTTAAACCTGCTAATGCAATGTACTCCATGTTAAGAAAAATATAATTATGTAATCTACAAGAAAAGCTTTTCATACTGTAACTGTAGTAGGCAAAATCAGGAATGAATTGCTTGTCAACTTGCCTAAACTAAAACAAGTCTTCAAGATCTTTGAGCTATCTGACAGGAAAAAATTTTGACTGAAGCCTATTTTCTCTTTGGTCAGAACTTCTATCTGCCATGAGAGATATAAATTCAATTTGAACCTCTGCTTGGGAGTGGGAGGAGGGAGGAAAAAAAAAACACCCCAGAAAAGAAGGAGGAGGCTGTCAGGAGAAATGGGAAGTCTAGCTACTCACAGCCATCCCTCTGCACTCCATCTCCACCCCTCTTCTGGCCCAGATATACTTGTACCCCACAAAGCAAAAACGTGTGCAGCCCTGTCCCAGGACATTCTGTGTGTCTCACTTTGGAAGTGCTGAGCCACATGAAAAAAACTGCATGCTAATACAAAGGAAAGCAGATACCATAGTACTTCACCTGTATCCTGTATCTTGGTCTCATCTTCTGGGCTTTGGACGTTGGCAGACAGGATGAGTGCATCAGGACATAGCATTCTCTGTTGATGTGAGTTTCAGACAGTTGTGTGTGGCTGTGCTCAGGCTGGGGAAGTACCTGTCACCTGAATTTAACAAAATCATTACAGCCCTTTAAAGTAATTAGTGATGGATTAACACATGAGAGGTTCTGCCTTGTCCTCTTTAAAATTCTCCTTTGTGCCAGGTAAATTCCCGGGCTGTACATGTTTCCAGTTTCAAGGGTCTCCCTGTATGTTCTCAGGTGGAGAGCAGTGGTCTCTGTAGATCCCTGCACACTGGCATCTGGGGAGCATTGCAGGCCAGGCCCCTGTGGTCAGTTCTCCTCCCTGCATCCTTAGGGACACGTCTGTTGGCCTTGAGCTAGGGGATGCATGGAGAGTGGGCACCAAATGAGGCACTTGAGACAGGGAAAGGGGAAAAAAGAGGTGTCCCTGTCTGTACCAAGCACTGGAGCCTCTTGTGAGGCTTCCCTGTTGTGAGGCTTCACTTTATGATCCCACCTGCAGATCAGGAGCAGCAGACCCTACCCGGCACAGCTGTCTCCCATCTCCCCAGCTCTGCACCCAGACTGGGAAGGTTGTGCTGGAAAAGCAACATGTATTAGGTCTGCCATTAGTGTATGGCAGAAGCAGCCTTTGCCTTGCAGGGCAGCTGATCAGGGCACTTCCCAGAACTAGACCTTTTCAAAGTTTTTCAGTTGATGATCCCACAGTCTTAAACCTCCCATATATACCCCAGAGCAGGTAGGCTTGTGCCTCTGGAGAAAGTCTGAGACAAAAGCAGTCCTGTACAAATGTTCTCTGTCACTTCAGGGCTGAAGTGTCCCTGGAGAAAAGCTTGGGTAAAGCACTGCTTGTGGGAGATGACTCTGGAGACCTTGGTTCACATTGCTGAGTGACTTGTGGCAAGTGGTGTAGGACTGACTTGAGATGACCTGTTTCCACCACTGTCTCAGAGTCCTGGTAGCATCTTCATAGCAGAAGAGAGTTCTGGACTATAGACCCTGCTAACAGGCTCTTTTGGGTTGACTATGCTGTGAAGTTAGGGTGGCAGTACTTTCCTCAAACACTCATTTCTGTTGGAGAGGGGATTATTGGAAGTCCAACTTGCTTTCTGCACCTCCACAAAGCCACCTTCCTCATCTCAAAATAATCTAGAGCAGGGCGTTCCTGTGGTGAGAACAGTGTTGTGCAAGATACAGGAAGGTCCTTTTCACCTAAATTGAAAAAAAGCTAAGAAATCCATATGCCCAAATGAAATATTCAGTTCTGTTATCCTTGGTGAATGCAGTCTGTAAGAGTTGCTCTTTATTTTTTTAATCCTGTGGATGAATATGTTTTCATCAGCACTGTACTGGGTTGTAAAACATGCATCCCCAGCTATCTCCTGTGCTAAAGGTTTCAGTTAAAAGACCTGGAGATGTTTTCTAATGCAAATAATACTGATCAGATAAATGACACGAAGTGTCTTCTGTAATTATCAGCGTGAGTTTTTACAGTACATCTCCTGTTTCTCTCTAGGCCATGTATTTGACGTTAGGAGACAGCCAAGCAGGTGTTCGACTCACTCGTGCCCTCCAGAATTCCTTAAATGACCTCTGCAAGCACTGGAGTGAAAACAGTCTCAGCATGTCAAAATTTTGAGATATCTCAGTCGCTCTAATTCTTTTAAGGCTGCCTGGGCATCTCTAAAATATAAATCTTTCCTAGTTATTGGCACTGAGTGAGGAGTTGTGACGTACTGTATGCGGGTGTGCGTTCAAGATGTACGACCTCCCTATGCTGCCTTGTGACTCCCTGCCTTGTAAGAGTTAATATTTCTTCTAAAAAATAATTATCTGCTTTAAACTATTCTAACTACCTGACCTCTTTGCCTGAATGTAAGTATTTCAGCCATCTGCTGAGTCAGGCAATATAGCATTCTGTGCTTTCGGGAGGCTGTGATGGTTGCTTAGACAACAGTGACATAATATTTAAGCATAACAGCACTTGAGAAGATACTGTCCCCTTCTCTGTGGACAGTTTCTCTGAAAATGCAAATCTGATAAGCACTTGAAAAAACAAGGTATGAGTAGGGTTTGTATCACCGTCTTTCTTAACCACCTACCCATTTCTCACTTGATAGGTGAAGGTATTGTACTTTGCTCAGGAGTCATGTAAAATGTGCTACAATTATAGGATGACTAGATACCTGCTTTTACAGAAACAGAGGAAAAGGTGCCTCTCTTTATAGTCAGTATTTATTTCAAGATTTAGACAACTTTGTGTCTAAGAAAAGTGTTGCTATTGGTTGGTCAGCATCCAAAAAGGCTCATCCAAGATAAATCTCATTCCTGAGCAGAGCTGAAATCAGTGCTGGATGTTTCCTCCTGCAAACCAGGAAAAAACTGCAATTAAAGACCTAACCATGCAATGGAGGCCTCATAAACATCTCACTTCAGAGCATAGCTAATACATGATGAGTTGATTTTTGTATAGATATACATATGCACTGCATGCGACGTGGGTGGTTTTTCATGTTTACGCAGAGATATAATTATGAATGACATGAAGGTTATACAGCAGATTTCTTTAATCTTATAAAAGTTTGTTAGTCATGTGTCACCGTGTACCTGTTTTTTATTTATTCAACATCTGTATTCCTTTGTCATATTGTTAAAAGGGTTTCTCTAGAAGGGCTGTGGCAGTAGGTGTGCAGCAGTTGATACTGATGGCTATGGGGGGCTCCTCTGGCTGCCAGAACCCTGCAGGTCCTGGGACAAATTTTGCTGTGCCACAGGGCTGGGTGACATTTTTACTTTACAAAAAAGGAGAGGGGCCCTTAAAATGAAACAAAACAAAGCCCAGAAACTCCTGGTTTGGTTCTGAGCCCCTGGAAAGGTTGCTTAAGGGTGTGTTAAAGCTGTGTTAAAATTGGCAAGGTTCATCAAAATTCCAGAGCTGATGGGATAGTTGGGTGTCCTCTCTTTGGGTGATGTTGGGGTAGATGCCCTCTCAGGCTAACACTCTGCCAAGCTATGGGCCAGGCAGCCTCTCTGAAAGCTGTCCATGGCTCAGGCTCATTATATAGAAGGGGCTGAAGCTACTCACCGTGGTTTGCTGCCTGATTGGGTTTTTATGATGAGGTATCAGGGGGAAAACATCTCTGGAGATGTGTCCCCTGGCTGGTGAGACGGGTGTTGGCAGCAGTGGTCTGAGGAGATGCAAGATGGCCCGGCAGCCCTGAGGTGGGTGCTGCCATGGCTCGGTAGCAGCACAGGGCCCAGCCTCGGAGCGGTGAGCACGAGGCCTTCACCCGTCCACCCTCCTCAGGACATCCCAGTGGTGGCGGGGCCAGCGCGGCGCCCTCTGGGATGTGGCAGTGCAGGGGTGACAGGGACTTTGTGCCCTTGGGGACGCAGCTTCTGCAGGGGTGATGGGAGGCCCTGACAATGGGTGTGTTTGGAGTCCTGGTGCCATTTTGTGAAGGGGTGAGGTTAGTACACGAGGGCCTTTTTGCAGGTCCTCTCTTGGGTGTGGGGATGCCAGACACCGCATGTTTTCATGGCCATGGCCATGCTGCTGCCACAGAAAGTGTGTGGCTGGGGTGTGCTCTCCCGTGTCCCCCAAAAGCCACCTCTCCCCCTGCCTCTCTGCTTCCCCCATGGCAGCCTGGGCAGGACACTGGTGGCTTCACCCTTGTTACAGTAGGGCTTCTTTTTTTTTCCTTTCTTTTTTTTTTTTTTTTTTTTTTTTTCTCCTGTGTACACATCATGTGCGTGTGTGCGAAGGTTGTATTCTCAAAAACAAGTTTATTCATTGATGATGTAATAGTGATTGTACTTTTTTCTTTTGGTTAATAAATTGTCTGCTCAGCTTACTTTGTATGCGAGCCAAAATTAGTCATACCAGTTCTTGGAAAGGATATGAAGAAACTAGCAATTGAAATTGTAATCATTTGATCATGAGAGCTATTTGGAAAATAATATTTTAACCAAAACCATGTCTGATCTTCAGGTTTTTATTAAAACTGCTGCTAAAAAGATTTCTCTAGTGTTGAATATTAGAAATTGTGTAGTAGCTAGTGATGGTATACAGCATCCTAAAAAAAGGATTTCACCCAAAAGCTGCTGAGGCAGTATCCAGACAGGCTGATATTTATACATATATTTTATAGTTTTTCCACCCTGATATTTAATAATCACCATGTAATAGCTATAAAATGCATAGCAACTACAGCTTTTTTATTTAGAGTCGATGGTGTAATGAAATTGGGTGAAACCATCCATTGAAATTGTACTTCATAGTATGCAATGCTTGTTTACAAAGTATTGACATTTGTCATAAACAGAGATTTAAACCATCACTGTTATTGTTTGTTGTTCAGTGAAAGCTCTTACACTGTGCAATGGTAAAGGAAAAGATTTTATTACAAGCTTGCTTAGCATACAAGCATGCTGTTCGTTTCTGATCAAATATTTGTTATTGCACTCAATGTAATGAAGGTGCCTGCTTATAAAATGATTTTGTATTATATAAGGGAGAGTGGAATATCAGATCTGCTTTTTTTACCAGAGGTACTTCAGGTTTTGTATTGTGTGCAACTTATCACAATAAAGCTTTTTTTTTTTTTCCCTGTTGAGCCGTATTTTATTTCCTGAGGAATGTGTTCAGTGGAAAGAAAAAAACCCCAACTCATAGAGAATCAATCGTGCTTTTTTCTTTGTTTAATAACTCAAAGAATTTCTCTCCCCTTCACAAATACTTGTGTTTATTTGAGAGAAAAATTGGATTCTTGTTTATTTCAAGAACCTGTAACCTTATTTAGAGATAGAAATTTGCAGTGTGCAAGGTGTGGTATGCAGCCAGCTTTCAATAGAACATAAATTATTTCTGGTATTTTAACAAAAAATCTGGAGTCTATATTGCTGGCTATGTGTGTATGTTTGTTTATTTATTTTTGGAGCTTTCTTGAGCCATTGCTCACTGGAGTCAGCTATAAAACATTGTACTTATTCATCATGACTGAGAGGAGTTGATTGTTTCCTGGAAGGATAAACTTCAGCAATTAGAGCTGCTTAATTCAAGTATATGTTCTGGAGGCTAAACTAAGTTTAAGTGCTTTTCTTAGAATGTATGTTTAAGAAGGGGAAAAAAATTACAGTTCTGATCTTGAAAAAGGGTTTAAGAAACATGAGAATGTGCAAGTTTCTTTTGGTGGGAAGCACATAACATTTATGTAGTATTTCTTTTGGGATTACATCACAGTTTTATTTAATTTTTAGGACAAAAGTTAAATTCAATATTTGTGTATAAGCCAAGGGAAAATGTACCATAAACACAGGAATTTTCTGGTGAGTCAGAGTTCCAAGAATCTGAGATTTACTTAGTCCATTTATTTCAGGACTTGCTATAACCATTAGTCATCCAGCCATGAATTTTTACATTTGCGGCTAATTGCACCTAAAAAACAAACTTTCCCTCAAGGCTCTGGGTTATACTGAATGTGATTTTGCAATCTGCATTTCAAATGCCTTTTAGGATCATTGCCCCAGTCCTAGAAATTGTCTTTAGATCATGTGTATTTGTTTTGTGTAAGCAACTAATATTTCCACTTAGATGGCAGAAGGACTAAATGAAATACTAGCTTTTTTTTATATTACAGAAAAATTAGTCTGCCAACAGCAAGATGGGCTTTTCCAATAGCCAGGAGGAGGGGACAGCGTTACGGGTTTGTCAGCCATTGTGGAGCCCTGTGTGACATATTCTTGTTTGACTGCTTCTTGCAGGATGAAGTTATTGCTGTTTCAGAGAAAGTTACTGTGAAGCTTGAGGACTTGGCAAAATGGGCACAGTCCGATTTCTCCAAGTGGAAGTGTGGTTTCCGGGCTGAGCCAGTCAAGCCCATGGATGTGGGGAAGAATGGGCAGAAGGAGGCCTTGATGAGATACAGACAATCCACGCTCAACAGCGGCTTGAACTTCAAAGACATCTTGAAGGAAAAGGCTGACCTTGGTGAGTATCCCTTACTTTCTCCCGTGGGGAAGGGCCTGTGGGTTGAGTTTCTTCTGCAGAAGCCATTGCAGAGTCCCAAGGTACGTCTGTGCTTGGGGCAGAGGTGTGGTGATAAGATACCCAAGCGGGATGGGTGGTGGTGGTGGTGAGCTCATTGCAGACTCCTTCGAGACTAGCATGGGATAACTCTGTGATGCTTGTCTGTTCTGTGGAGATGTCTCTGAGCACAAGGCTCAAACCCTGAAGGTCTGCACAAGTAATTGTCATAGTCTGTCCCTGGGGCCTGGCAGGCTTGAGAATCAGGTCAGAGCTGTGCAGTGAGGAGCCTGAGACACCTTTGCAAGGCCTCCTCCAAAAGAAGGGGAGAGGAAAGGCCTTTCAGTTCTCATATCTCATCTTCTGGAAGCAAAGGTTGTCACCTACTTCTGGAGTTTGTCCTGTCTCCATAAGGCAAGCTTTCTATCTTAGTGGGAAGTTATATGTCTTTTCCATAGCCTTCTATAGTATTTCCTAGTAAGCTATATGTTACCATAGGAGATGGTAGCTCTGCTGCCTAGGATGGTTGCAGACAGGCTTGCAGCTCTGAGGCTGTTTTTGTACCTCAGGTACACTTGCACCTCTAAAATCTGTAATGGGGGCCCAAGGTCCAAGGGAGCTGGGTCATCTGTTGGTAAACAGGCCTGCTTGCAGTGTTAGGACCTGGGATGCATAACAGCTGACAGACGGTGTTGTGATGTGCATCCCAGGGATGTGAGTGTTGCACCAAGCTTTTAATAAATGTTCTACATTTGAAGAGCATCCATTTTAGGCCATAATGGGTGGAAAGGTAAGAAACTAAAAGCTGAGGCTGATACATGTGAGGAAATGCTTTTGTACCTATGTGAGCAGGAGATGCAGGGCCAAGTTCAGTTTTAAAATGGCACGACTGTTGGCATCGAAGCCAAGTTACACTAAGCTGAAGATCTGTCTGGGAGAATTTATCTTCTGCATCTTGTTTTCCTGATCTTATCTGACAGTGAAGTGATTTTGTCAATCTCGCATTTCACCATTAGCTATGTGTGTTGGAAGATTAAAGTACAATTGGAAGTTGATCTTGTTTTTCATTACATCTCCAGGAAAAAAAATAACCAGTGCAATTCTTTCTCTTTGTGTTTCTGTGTGGTTTCTTCTGGGTCATAATTACATGCAGTAATTTTCTCTGCTATTGCCCTGGCATCTTCTCTACTCAGTACATTTATTTGCATTTGTTTCTTGTGTCGAAAGAATCTTAATGTTTTTCAGACAGAACTCTTGTGTGTTAATGTTTTTTTGTTTTTGTTTTTAACAAACAAAAAAACCCTTGTGGTAAGTTATGAAATTGCCATTACCTACCCTAGGAGCCAAAGAAAATTATCTTGAGGACTAAAGCCTATAGTTGCATGTTAAGCCTTTGAAAGTAGGGGTTATACTGAAAATGCTTATGGAATGCAAGCTATACAGTATAATTTTGATAACCCACATTCTGATGTTGCTCATTTTCGGTTGGTGGCTCTGGTTTTATTGTTGTTGGCTTTTTTTTCAGTAGAAAAGGGTATTTTGTCTAATGTTTGATTATGATTGCCTTTTTTCTTCATCACGGCTGGTTGGCAGGAGTGAATCCAAAGGTTCAAGAGGGCCTATAATAGGTTGATTAGCCACATTGATACAGACAACTGGTCTAGTCTATGAAAAGCAATCAAAGAACTTTCTTAAATTCTTAAATATAGTACTAAGGTGATTTTTTTCACTCTTTGAAAGACAGAAGAATTTAAGCCTATTTTGAACCCAGGACGTGAGAAAAACTCAGAAGGGTGATCTTAAGTGCTTATGAAGCAGCCAGTTCTTGGTTGTGTCCTGTAGGCAACCCATGAGCTCTGATGTTTGTTTCAACTATGGGATTGGGATTTAACACCCACCAGCTGAAGATTTACTTCTCTCACTTTGGAGTGGTTGGTCATGGTTGACATTCTGCTCTGGGAACTCTCATCTCCCTAGCCATAGGCAAAGGCAGTAGAATGAAGTGCAGGGTCCAAGGCACAGAGATTTGAGCTGCTGGTGCAGAATCTTCTCTGCTGTCCAAATGGCACGGTTAGTGCCTGTTACAACGTGTACCCACAGACTGTTTCCAATACTCAGCACCTTGCCAGCAGGGCAGTGCTCAGCCGCAGTGATCAAAGATTTGCTATCAATAACTTCTGCAGCAGGTCTCCAGCACAATGGGATGGGGTTGGTTTTCTCTTAAAATAGGGCTGTAAACTGTGAAGCATCGTGGTGCACTGTCATGCAAAGGTCCTTCAGGAGAGAGCATCAGCATAGCTGTATCAGCAAGGTTAATCACACCGAATGGGGAGGTGATCTCCCCTACATCCAGCCCTTCCCAGTGCCACAGCACCCTTCCTCTCCTAATCAGGTGCTCAGTGCTGCACCCATGGGGGGTTTTATGGAGGGCTTCCCCGTGAGGCAGAGTGTGGTGGCTGAAACAGGACAGAGTGCTTTGTACAGAGCTTGGATCAAAAAGGGCCAAATCCCTTCTTGTGCAAGTCTGGTGGGCCCTGCATCAGTCTGCTGGTGACACCCACTTTTAACCCTGGCTGTAGACATGCAAGTTGCAGAGCCAGGTGTTGAAAAGGCCTAGATAAACAAGGTGATCTCCTGGACCCCCCTTTTTTTTTTTCTATGAAATGACATGTTTCCATTACATAAAAATCCCATCAAAGTCAGTAGATTCTGAAATTTTTCCTACTCTATGTTTTTGAACTGAGCTGTAGAAGGTAATGGGGAATTACATCCCTACCAAAGAGCTTAAAAAAACTTCAAAGAAGAAACAAAATCAGTTTTCATACACTATTCCTGAGTGGTGAAGGGTAAAATAACCCGGATGAAATGAAAACATGGCTGATACAGAAACACAGAAGTGGCACAGGGCAAACACACTTAATAAACACATTGCTGGAGCAGGGCAGCTTTAAACAATAGCTGGGCAAGCGAGGCCTCATGTCAGCAGTATATACTCTGAACCATGCACTCTGTGGCACTTGCTTAGCCAAACTAAGACAACACCTGGTTAATCCACAACCTGGAGAAACCGTAAACCTATAATTAAAAGTTGACCCTAATTCAAATTTGATAGTTCTACTTCCTTTTTTGTTCTCTTTTTTTTTTTTCCTGTTTTTTTTCCCCCTCTCTTTATTCTCCTGTGTTTTTTTTCCTTCTTTTTTTCTCTTTTTCTTTTCTCTTTGCCTCTCATTTCTGCAGAAACTGTTCTTTTCTGTAAAATGCCATTGTTTTTATCACTAGTGAATTATGCAAAACTTTTCCTTAGGACTGTATTAAATAAAAGATCTAGCAATGGCATTTTTCTGTGTGAGCTCAGGATTTCAGCCTGAAAAATTACTTTTAAGAATTATTTCTATCTGTCTCTTGAGGTATTTATGTTATACATTCTGTGCCTTTCTACAAATATGTCAATATTGAATGCTAGCAGTTAATGTCTTAAGACTATTTATAGCTTTCTGAATATTTCTTTCAAATGTTGAGAAAAATAAAAGAGTAACAACAATGCAGCATATAAAAATAGAGTTGCTCAGGAATGTATTATTCATAATGAACATGAGAACCTGTTTTTCCAGAAGAATTGGTCTGATTAAATCATTCACTACTAAGGCCGCTAGTTATTTTTTTTCTTTTTGTCTTTAGATTTATTTAGGGGATTTTTCTTTGTAATGCATGGACTTGAGTGCCCATATTTGGTAAACCAGTGGGAAGCCACTAAATGAGGAATTATTTCATTTCACAAAATTTTTAGCAACTAAGCAATGTAAACACTATTGGTTAAATATGGCAAAGTTGCATATTTGTATTCCTTGGGCTATAGTTTGAAAAAAAATTCAAATTATTTTATATAACACTGCTTCTTACAGATTTCCTTTAAGTGAAGTATGAAAGCTGCAGTGTAAGCTTTATTGGCCTATAAATATGTCATTATAGTTGGACTACATTTATATGCTTTGGATTGTTGTTTAAGCCAAGAAAATATGTCTTTACAGGTTGACTTTTTATTGAAACCCTTTGAGGCATACAACAGAATGTATTTTAGACCAAGGTTATTAAAACAGCATTTTCATTTTTGCTGCAGACTCATTGTCAATTATGCTGCCACAAACTGTCTGTGGATAGGCAGTTATGAATGGTTTCATCTCTAAATGTGTCTTTAGAAAAAGAAATAAAAGATAGAGGAGTCAGAGCTGAAATTGAGAGAAGAGACTAAGGGGAAAATGATGGAATTTAGTGCTTGCTGGCTCTGTTGGTTTGGGTTAGGCTGTTCTGCAGCACTGCCTGGGTTTATCCAAGGAACAAATGACTCCCACCAGCTGGAGAGGTGGGAGGTGCTGCTGCCCCAGGCTGGGCAGTCTGCATCTCCCTGGCTCACGGGTCTGTCATGACAGAGCTCTGAGTTTGGTCCCCAGACTGTGATTGCCACTCCTTTTATAGGTCCTTTGTGAGTCTTTATCATGCCAGAATGGGTGGTTGAGGTTGCCATGCTGTGGGCACTCCTGTCCCTGCACTTAGCAGCATTAGTAATGGGGAGAAGCAAGTTCTGGTGCTTTCTGAAGGTGGTTTTGCTGCAGTTGTTGCTTGTTCATTTGAGGGGTAACCCAAGGGAAATTTAGCAGGAATCATCTCCTGTTTTTCATCTCCCACATTTTCATTTCCCATTTCCCAGTCATGCTTTTGGGGGTGTAAAATCTAGATCTTTGGTAAATCCAGAGAAATCAAGTTACTACTTCCAGCTGAGATTTCTTTTTTAGCAGTCCCCCTTTTCCAGTCCATAGGTGTTTTTCCAGCAGTTGTTTCCTACTTTGCTCTTTTGAACCCCGCAGTGGAGCTTGCTGAGCTGGGGCTGGGTGCTGCAGGACTGGCTCATCCTCTCATTTCCTTCTTTTTTTCACCAGTTTCATTATTTGAATAACTTCATTTGGGAGATCCCAGCTCCTCTTCTGTTACCATATAAACTGGCCAATCTATGGCAGATTACAGTGAGTTTGGAAGGAAAAGCAGAGTGAGGATGTGCTGTCTTGCAGGCAACCACAGTGTCTGGCCCCAACAGGCACTGAGCTGTTGTATGGACCTTCTGATTTCTCTTACCAGTGACCTTGCAACAGGCGTGGCTTCTCCAGATGAAGTTTAGCAAGTCATAACATAGTCAAGCTATAATATTATCGAAACTGATAATCAGCAGCTGTAGTATGCTCAGACACTTGCGGTGACTTCTGAACTGGTGCCGACTCTCCTTTTTTGTTATTTGTCACGTGCTGCTGAGTTCAGGCTTGCCTGGCTTAACTTCATGCAATAATTTTCTGACCAACTAATTGTTAGCTATTCAGAGTACTGGTACTTCAGATATTTTGTGCCTAAGTCATGCCTTTAACTGTCTTCCCCTCCCCTTCTCTGTTTGTCTGCACTCTTTGCCTCTTCCTTGTGCCTTCCTGTTCCCATTGCCCTAGCTAAATGCCATTTTGATCTTGATAAAGCTCCTGTAAATGTCGCATTATCCCATTTTCCCCTCTCTGCCCTTGTGTACCGTATGTTGTTTTTTGTCTCTTGGGTCAGGGTGACCTCCCTAACTCATTTTAACCAGCCCAATTGATACAGCTCTTTTGCTGTAGATGAGGCTATTACATGACTTGTCTGTTGTGCTCCATGGAGCCTGAATAGAGGAGAACGGCTCCCTTGGGGAAAAGGGACTATGGTTTGGTGTTCTCTTCTGTGTTTGTGCAGCTCCAAGCACACGCCAGCACTGCTGCCACAGAAGGAGAGCATTGGCTGTGGAGCAGCGCTGTTGGGATTGCTCTTCAGAGAGCCCATGGAGCAGGGAAGCTTACTTTGGTCATACCTCTTCTTTTGGTTTAGTCTTAACATGTTTGGGATCAGAGATAACCTAGGTGCTGAGCAGGGGCAAATGTTTATTATTTGTCAACCAAGTGGCTTACAATAACTAATACTTGTTGGCTTGTTGTCTCTAATTGCTGGCTGCCTTTTAAATACTGAAAGGTGATATTTTTGTTAGGTGCTGTTCTATCCCAAATAATCCTATGACAATGCCCTGTTTTCTCCTGGAGGTGACCTTACCTCCAGTAGTTTTGAGGTTCCCCCTCTTCACTTGCCTCTCTCTGGAGCTACAGCTGCTCTCTCCTTCCCCAGCCTCCCTGGAAGGAGGTTGGTGAGGTTCTTGGGAGATTGTCTGTAGCCACCTGGTCCTTCCCCAGGCCACGTGTTTGCCCAAGCTATGATGGGATAATTTAAGTGCTGTTAATTTCTTCCTTTCTCTGGGGACAGCCTACTTCATTACAGAGGAAACATATGGGGGTGACAAAAACATTTTACTATGCAGCACTGGCAGTGGAAGCCTTTCATTCACTGTTGGATTGTGTTGAGCTTCTTCTAATAGAGGCTCTTGAAAGGAATTTTAACACCACACATCTCAAACTTCAAGCATGTCTTATCAAAGAGATGAAATTTGAATTTCTTCTCAAACTTTGACCTGCCTTTGAGCTCTTATAAAGGGAGGTGGTAGCGTTCCCCCTGGGAATTGAGGAGGTGAGTATTTTGTTCTTTGAAATGTGGAAGATCTGCCAAGAAATGTAAACAAAATCCCACGTAACTTCTCTCTAGGTAGCCTCTAAATCACAGTGTCTTTTCCCCACCCCCACTGATTCCTGCAGGAGGAACAAGCTAACATGATTATTAGAATTGTGCCAATAGCAGTTGTCACTGTGTCAGCATTTTCAATTATGACATGATGACATGGCATATGTCATGGTATGACATGGCACTTTGGTGGTGGTGGAGGAGAGCACAGCCATTTGCAATTGCAGTTCTGGTCTATTCAGAAACATCAAAGAAGGAACCACTGCTGCAGAGCAAGAGAGGAGAAGAGTTAAATTCTACTGCCTGGTGAAGCTAGAGGAGAAGAGTTAAATTCTACTGCCTGGTGAAGCTAGACGGAACTGCCCCACGTTCTCCTAAAGCTGAAGTTGCAGCAGTTTGCACCATCAATAAGAGTTTTGTTGCAGCCTTGGGTTGGAACAGGAGTAGCCTACGTAATTGCTAACTAAGTAGATAAAAAATAAAGACCATTCACAGATAGTGTGAAAGCAGCCAGTGTGGGATAGTGTCCCTTTAAAAATGTTTGACAGCTTTTTTTATTTTTGTCTGTTTTTAGCACCGAGATTGACCTTGCCAGGCTGTGTAATAACCCACATGTGTCTGCTCTCCAGGATTTTTTCCCTTCTAGTCACTGTTGGATCTTTCATTTAATTCTTACTGACCATGAGGTTTTGTTACAGTAACTGGAAACGTGTGCCTCCTGGTGCAGCGCTGCTGTGCTCCTAATCTGACTTCATCTCAATGTCTGCTTTTTTTTTTCCCTTTTCTTTTTTTTTTTTTTTTTTTTTTTTCCTTTTTTAACTTTTGGGTTCAGAGGGTGCTGCTTTCCTCCCCAGCCTTCCCTCTAGTTTCCGTCCCTGCCCATATTGTTTCTGGGTCCCAAGGGGACCCAGTTTGGGACGCCTATTGTTTTGTGTCCCTGTGCTTCCCTTGACCAGCGCTGTGGAGGGAGGTGGTCAGCAGCCTCCTCTGTGTGCCATGGCTGCTGGTTGGAGCTGTTGGTCCCTCAGAAATAATTGATGCCTTTTTCCTATATTGTATCTTTTCTACACAGCCAGCCAAAAATTGACTGAGTACTCAGGTCTATAAACTGACCACCTATATAATGTTGTGGTAGAGTTGGGTGAGCCCTGAGGACAGACTCCTTTCCTTGCCTGCCTGCTTTCCTGTGCTGTAATTCTGCACTGTCTGATCCCAGGACTTGGAAGTCTCATGGTCATCTTTGACTCCGAGTGCTCTGTTAATCAAGTTGTAGCTGCCTTTGGACCAGCTCATGAATCATTCTGGCTTGCAACCTGTGCTGTGTGCCAAGATCCTCAAGCTCTTCTGTGGGTGCAGTTGACATCATGAGGAGATCTGGGTGTCAGTTGCCTTCCAGGGTAAAGTAGAAAAGCCAGACCCAGCTTACTCAGCTCCTGCCTTCCAAGTTACTCTTCTGAGTTGCCTCTTCATTACTCCTGTGCTCAAAAAGGTGCAATGTGCCTTTTGTTTACAGGTACACTGCAGTATGCCTGGCTTGTCATCATCTGTGCTCCTAAATTTCTTAGTCCAGTTGTGACTGCTGTGTTACAGAAAGACTAAGGCTTGCTTGTTCTCTGAGGTACAATATTCATCTTATAGATGGTCCATGTTGAGCCATGGGTATTCATCAGAGAAAGCATCCTTTGGGCATCTGAAATTGAAGGAGACTTGCTTTTTCTCCCCCTTCTCCTAATTTTCCATGATCTTTTTCTAGGACAGAGGCCCAGAGGAGCAAAAGCTGGGCTGCCCCCCAAGCTTTGTGGGTCTGTAGTGCTAGAAAATGGCCCTGGTAGCATTTGTGGGGACCTCAGCAACAGGAGGTGGTGTTGCCCTCAGCTTGCTGAGGCAGAGCTTAGCTTAAGCAGGCAAGGGAAGGTGGAAAATGAGCTGCATAGGAAGAAAGGGAAGGTGTTGTCTAGAGTGTGGGAAAGAGCTTGGCTCCAGTGGCTGGGTGGGCAGCTGCAAATACTTCTTTTCAATGTGGGCAAGCCAGGAGTCTACCACAGAGTTGTGTGTCACTGCTGTGAGCACCTAGAGGGGCTGTATGGGTATCTGGGAGAAGACTGTGGTTCCAGCATCCTTGCTCTTGGTAAACTGAGTTTTAAGACTCGTGATATCAATGCTGGGATTGCTTTATCTATTTTGGTTTGGTTCATTCTGCTGTTTGCTGGTTTGATCATCCCTGCATGGTAAGACCAGTGATGGATGAGGGTGTTTGGCAAAGGAGAAGTTAAACCTGGTATATGTATAAATTGGAGTGCAGTTTGTGAAAGTGGGTGACAGAGAAAGTGGATATTTTAAAATGCAACATTGTAACTTAGCATCTAGGGTTTGTATTGAAGAGAATTGTGACATAACCTTTATTTACTTAATTTAGTAAAATCTACCATGTAAAAATAAGCTCCTCCTTAATTTTATTGCCAAGAATAATATGCTTGTAAAAATGAGTCCTCAGCACTATAAAACTTCTGCTTGGGTCTGTCTTGCTTACACTGTGAAGGAAAAATACTTAATGGCATAAAGAAGCTTTTGTTAGTGATAGATAATATGTATTATTTTAGCAGGAGTGTATTTTAGCAGCTTATGAAAAATCAGGGTGAATTTTTACATATGTGCACTGCTGCATATTTGATGTATGTAGAAGCTGAAATTCAAATTAAGCTTCTAGAAGAGCACATATTTAATTTTTCTAAAAATTTAAATATATGTATCACACCCTTATTTTAAGATGCCAGTTAATGACTTTATGAGCATGTTGGCAGCCAGAGCATTACATGTGGTTTGAGAAATGTGTCTGGATATGCTTGGTAAGCAGTATTGTTCTGACAATGTACTAAAGGCCATCTTCAATTTGACTGTGCTCTACTTTGTTATGCTGTGAAAGAAAAAGATAATTCAGCAGAGCATTGTGCTGTCGGCTGGAGACACCACACTTCAGAATACAAATATTACTAAGGATAAATGAATCATTAAAGGAACAGTAGCATAAAATATCTGATGAATGAACTCCAGGAGTCTCTACTTGAATAAATTTAGCATTCATGGACAGTACCATAATATGTGAAATAATAGTATCAGTTCTACATTCAGATGCCAAAAACATTTATGGGCCCAGAATAATTGTGAATTACAAGGCTATAAATACATAGAGGGGATTTGGTGATATCATAATAAACCATGAGAAAGATGCTAGGCTGGTTTCTAATGTTACCAGAACCTTGAGATATATTTACAACCTTTTTCACACTCCTGCAGTTTTAGGGGGTAATTCTCTTCTCACAACACGTTCGTCATTCCCATTAGTGCCAAGGGGAGTTATGCATGTGTGCCATGAGTGGAATAGATCCCCATGTGCTGGACAATTCAAGGATCCTGTAACAAATAGAAAATCTGATTTAAGAAAAAAAAACTGGGAAAGGTTCCCTCTTGTCCTCCTCCAAGTTCCCTCATGTCCTGTTCTGCTCCTGTGAACAAGGTTTGTGAATGGAATACAGGTAAAGGATGACAAGGTAGCTGCTGTGTTCCTCAGTGTTTTATCTGCAGCTGCATCATTTTTTTCACTTTTTATTACTGAAAAATGAAACAACCGAGGCCCAGATGTTCTGGTCCCAGGTTTCTTTAAAGTGCAGGATAACGCATTTTAAAAGCATATTGTAAATACCCAAGGGAAGGTTGGGATTGTCAGCCTGTCCACCGAAAGGAGGCTTTGCTGTTGAGATACCAGACCCATGCCTGATAAGAACAGTTAATTAGGAACTGGGGCTGAGCCTGATGTGATACTTAGGAGCATGTTCAGCTTTCAGCATGTCCCTTGTCACCTGTTTGTAATCAAGCCTACTGTCCCCTGCCTTCCTGGATTGTGGTAGGGACAGAGTCTCCACAGGTACTTAGTGTCAGTTCATACATCTCAATATTAGATGGGTTACAGCTCTGAAGCTGCAGCACCCCTTCCTCTCCTAGCATCTTCCCTAGGACATCAGAAAGAATTTCTTTACTGAGAGGGTGATCAGACATTGGAATGGGCTGACCCAGGAAGTGGTGGATTCTCTGTCCCTGGAGATATTTAAAAAGAGCCTGGATGTGGCACTCAGTGCCATGGGCTGGTAACTGCAGCAGTAGTGGATCAAGGGTTGGACTTGATGATCTCTGAGGTCCCTTCCAACCCAGCCAATTCTATGATTCTATGATTCTATCCCTCAGCCAGCTGTATGGTGTTACTGGCCTCCTCTTCTTCTCAGTCATCTGCAGAACATGCATATTCAGCCCAGTGCAGAGCAAGTCTGCTCAGTAATTCCACATTCCTTTGTGTTGCAGGAGGTCTCTCCACTGACCAAGCTGCAATCCTTGTGCTCATCCTTCTTGCAGATTTATGCTCCTGGCTGTACATCCAGCCCTTCTAGGGCATTTGTGGTATTTGCAGGGTGAAGGGTCTATGGCTTGGTTGACATCACTCCATGTGGTTCCTGTTTCACTTTTTGAGTCTTGGTAGACTAACCCCCTGACATCAGCAGATGAATCACATCCTTGAGATATATCCTGGACCTTTCATCCTTGCCAGCTGATGAAGCAGAGAGAAGATAATTACAGGACCAAAAAATAACAATAGTGAATCTGTCATCAGAAAGCAGGGATCCTGAGCAGCCTTGTAGGTGTAGCATGTGTCAGTGATACAGGTTCTGACCTACCTAGTCACTGGATTTGCTTTGATCATTCCTGGTTTATTTCTTTCATTGTCTTTCTCTCTTGGACTTGTTCATGTTTTTGCTATGGTAAGGTCATGGGATTATTGATGATTTATTTTTAGTTAGTCACTGGTGACTTTTACTTGGTATTCTTAGCAATATCTGTGTGAGCTGTCATGGGAAACCCGATAGACAGGGTGTAATGCATACTTAATGCGTGGCTTTTTCTCTTTAATTATTTTAAAACCACAGTCTCCACTTTTCTTTCACACTAAATATTTCCAGATTAAAAGCTTTGTGGGATGAAAATTAAATTATAAGGTATTATGAAAATCTATTTCAAGAATCTCAAATGTCTCAGCTCTATCTTTACTTTTAGTTTTCTTACTCCATGAATGACCCTTGTGGCAGTGTATGTCAATATATACTTCTAGTTTTGTTGCACAGAGCAATAAATAGCTGTAAAAGTCCTTTTACACTTGTTTTTAATCCTCTGTTCAGATACATGAAAATGTGGCCCCATAAGTTCTGTGGTACAGTAAGAAAAGAAAAGAAAGGGAAAAAACCACACGACAAAAAACGTTACCCAAATAATTTTGGCAGTTCAAATGCAGAAACTAAAAATAATTTAATCTGCAGTGTGAACATAGTTTCATATTTATACTAGCATCTGGCCTCAGGAATTGCATACTCCATTCTTTAAATAGCTTCTCTCTGGCTCTTGAATGCTTTGTGACTAGAACATTACCCTACAGTCATACACCTTGTTTACATATTTCTGTTAAAAGGCAAAAGAACTTACAGTACTTCAAAACACTGGTACAAGCTCCCTCCTCTCCGCCTTGGAAAAGAGAAGTTAAAAAGAAAAAAAAGAGTGGTCTGAAAGTGCGTTTTAAATTTAGTTCTCTCAGTTTGCTGCTGGGTACATATTTTACTGTCATTTGTATAAAAAACTAGAAGAAAAAATTTCCAAAGAAAATGTGTGCCATTCCAGATGCCCAACAGTAGTCAAACACAAATTTATATACACATTGTTTGTATGTTTGTTTTTACTCCAGCAAATGTCTTTGTCTTTGCCTAGAGGCAGTGAATCTTTTTTGTTACTCGTATGATGGAAATAAGGAGTAGGCCTCTGTGAACGAAAAATACCAGGATAATGTAATGAAAAGGTACACACTATGAATGGGTGGCTAATGATTAGCTTCTTGCAATCTTTCGGGACAAAGTATCTTTTTATAGTTTTATGATCCTTGCCAGCCCGACTGCAGAAGGAATTGCATTTTCAGAATTATATATTTGAAACTTCAGCTAAGCCTTACAAATTTAGTAGATCCCTATTTGGCATCTGTTGGTGAATGTAAGTAAGTGTAGCCTAATATTCTTACTGCTATTTTTTCATTCACATGTCTTTGAGGTGAACCTAGGAGCAGAAGAGAAAATATCCCATTTTTAAACCTTAATCCAGAATCCATTTGTATGAGTCACTAAAACAAAATCATAGTGGTTTGGCTAAAAAAGGCTTCATGTCTAAAGGGAATGTTTCTTAAAATGCTGGCACATTTCCCACAGTGTTTCTTGAATGTGTTTTATATGTTGTCTTTGTGCTATTGTAAAACATCAAAGATTAGATCCTGTAGTTTTGTGGTGGGGAGGCTCATGGTATTTCAGTGGGCTGGTCAGCATGAATGAAGGTGGGGGGCTTGTTCTTTGAGAGGTGTTTGGCTCAGTCAGCTACTCCACTTCTCCCTGGGGGGACCCTTCCAGCTCAGGTAGGGGGAGCTTGAAGGAGCATTTAATTTTCATGTGGTAATTATTCAGTGTTGTGCCACAGGCTTAGGCTTGCTGCTGTGGTGCTCAGTAGCAAACCTTGCACCAATGTGAGTGGCAAGAAAATTGTGTCCTGTGTGCCCTGGTGAAAAGTTTCAGGAGAGCTGTTTTGTTTTTCCTACTTGGCTATTATGTACCTCGACAGCCTCTGGGATAATCCTCAGATTTTGGGTGGTCAGTGCCATTTTCTGTAGGCTTCAGAATAGCCTGGCATGTGTGAGAAGGTCAGTGATGAGGCCATACTCTGCCATAGCCTCCAGCTTTGATGCTTCTGTGGTACAGCAGGAGAGAAGTGGTAGAAAACTGCAGTGGGAGCAGGGATGGGGATTGCTGGATACAGAGAAGCAGCCCTTATTGCTACCTTGCCACTTGAGTTTTTTGGTGAGTGGTTTGGGGTGTTTTGTTTGCCTTCCCTGTAGGAAGGTTCTGTGCTGAGTTTTTACTTTTTTTTTTAGTCATGGGCCCTTTGACTTGCATATAATGAATGTGAATGGCCTTGGATTTAGCCTTTGGTACTTTTGGATACCATGTGATTCTAAGACACAAAATATGTGATTTATTGGGTAAAGCCTATTTAATATCTTAAAAGCATAGAGAAGGAAATCAGATGAGAGTATGGCAGCCTTAAAATATATTCCCTGACAACATACTTAAGAACGTTTAGGCCCATATGAAATATGCAGGAAATGAGGCCAATTTTGTCCCTGCTATTTTGATGGCAGGGTGTTCTGGAGAGACAGAGTGTGGACAGGAATTCATGTGTTTGATAACATGACCCCCCCCACTTGCACAAATGCAACAGGAGCATTTTGCACACTCTGCAGCAGAAACTCTATTGGTAGCTTCTCTACCTTGATGAGAGACTTTTAACTGATCAGACATACTGGCAGATCCATACAGGTTAGTATGAAGAGTAATTCACTCATTGCTGACCAGCTGGTGTGTGGTATTTGCACAAAGCAATACCTCTGCCATCTCTCTCAGTTTGGGGAAGCACAAGGAGCTGATACTTAGCAGGCAGAGATGAGGAAAGGCTGCTGTTCTGCATTGGGCCCTCTTCCTGCCATTACCTTGTGGACTGAATCAGTGTAACAGTCAGAAAATGTTTACGTGTTTTTTACCTGTAGAATACTTGTAAAATGTTGCTTCTAAACCAAGAGACCCTCATAAACAATGCAGCAGAAGAACAGTTGCTAGAAAGACCTGTAATGGTTTCTGATCCTAAATGACTGAGTGTTCAGGACAGACTGCTTAGGGTATGGCTGATATTCTTGACTAAGAAAGTACCTTTCTGCTTTTTAGGAAAAAAATGCAATTAATATTCTTATTGGAAGCATAACAGCAGTGCTGGGAAATCTTGTCTAGGCTGTTAAAAACACATTGAGTGCATTTGACTAAAAGCTTTATATGTATACCTTGCTGGGCATGTGGTAAATTTTTTAGTTGAAGTCATGCAACATTTCTTGGGCAGAAGGTATTTTTAGTTGCACATGTAACTGAGGTTTTGAAAACTTTCAGTTGGGTGAGTAGAAACTTGGAAAATAAGCTGTGGTTCAGTTTTCTCTGATTTTCACCGTGGTTTTGTCACTTTTGCTTCGTATGGTCATCTCCATCTGAAGTGCAGGCTCTGGGGAAACAAAAGTCCTTGACCCCAGTGCCACAAGGTACTGAGTGTCACAGGTGGCATGAGGAGTGCTCTGAGCTCGATGTGACTGGCAGGGCACTTAGACTTCATCACCGAAGGTTATGAAGACATGACAGGATGGGATGGTGTTCACAGAAAAATGGCACTGCAGTTTTTCTTTTTTTTTTCCTCCTTTTGCTTCAGACCATATCTGTGTGGATTACATGTAGGAGTTTTGTGTGTGCCTCATGGAGACATTTGCCCCAGATATTTGCCCACAAGAATTTCCTACCATCTCCATTTCCCAGTCAGTTCACTGGTCAGATTTCCCAAACCAGAACAGGAAACCAGGCTCCTTGCAGGAGTAACAACAGCAACACCTTTCTTTATCACCAAATGAAATGACACCAGTGACTGGTACCTCAGCCCTCCTTGCCACAGTGTCTCAAATGAATAAATGAATGTCTTGGTGTATCATTATGTGCCTCTGGCTGAGTTTTATGTCCTTCCACTGAGCTCGGAGACCTGCTGTTGCAGGGCTTGGGTGATGTGCTCTCCCAGGGTCAGGAATCTGCAGAGCAACAAAGAAAAGCAGCTTCTTCAGTATCTTTCCGGGTCTTGGCTGTGAGGTTGGGAGCTTTGGAGAGTGTTTTTCCAATCACTGTGCAACTGACAGAGATAAAGCTTCTTCTTCCTATCAAGTGAAAAAGTGTGGCTTGGAAGTCACGGTGAGGACCACGCTGGGGCATACACTGGCTTGAGTAAGAAAAGATTGGTTATTTGCTACTCATTGTGACTTTTCCAGATGTTACTGTCTGGATCCCTTCTTTCTCAGAGCCCTCTGATATTCCAGGTTTGAATTGCAGGGGGGCTGTGGCATCCCCAGTCTTCTCCTGGTGCTGGAGGAAGAAGCCCATGGCCTGGGAATGTAATGCCATGCATCTCCCAGAAATTCCCATTTCACTTGCACCTGGTATCAATGCACCCTGAAATTTATTGAGTTCCTCATCATGAACACCATGGTTACTGTGAAATAAGTAACTGTTCTTTTGCATATTCTTTTCTTCCTGGGCATTGTAGGAATTAGTGCATCAGTTGAGTACTCATGAGAATGGCAAGATGAGAGAGAAATGTTACGGGTCATTAAACAAACAAACAACCCTGCCTTCATTTTATTGAAGCTACCTATAAATCTCATCAGTTTTCTTCTTTACAGTTAGTTGACCCAAGGATCTGTGTGAAAGATCAGGCTGTTAGCTTAGGCAAGTTAGATTGTTTTAAGCAGCTGTGAACTAGTTTTATAGTGCTACCAGCCTATTTCCTTTCCAGAAAGTGCAAGTTTGAAGTAGGCCCTGAATCTGGTTTTTCACACACAAGATCATTTTGCTACCCATGACCTAGAAACCAACAGTGAATGTATAAATTACAGGCAAGAAGAAAATTCTGAATTGGCTGTGAGGTGAATGGAAGTTGAATAATTCCCTCAACTTCAACTGGGATGAAAAAGAAAAGATCACTGAATTCTAAACCAGACTTCACTATAGACAAAGAAAATGTTATTTTAGTGTAGATTAAACTTATGACTAAGATATAGAGGGATTATTGTGTCTGTTTCAGATGTAATTTCATGCCTGAGAATTTACATTGAAGGCAAACTGGTCTGGATCACATTAGCAAGGGCCCTGTTCTGCTGTCAGTTTAATTAAATGGAAACTGCTGGCAAGGAGACCTGAGTAGGTTTATAGAAGCAATACTATTTTGTATGTTGGAACAGGAAACTGTTAGGTCTTCCAGTTTGAAAGGGACACAAAAATGAAACCTGCGATTCATTCTTGTTTACAAACTTCCAGCTAGTATACAATGACCTTACTTAGTGATAAATTAACTGCAATTACACGTTATATGTAGTGGGCTTTACAATAGCTGCAGACTTCATAGTTATGAAAACCATGACCTTTGACTGGGAGGTTGGAACACAAAGTTTTTCCAAACAGTGCCTAGATCTTCAAAAGTATTCATGTTTCCTTCCCGGTTTCATGTGAGTAGATTGACAAGATGTGCAGTGGGTGTTCTGTTTGCTCACCACAAGATTGTTGTCAGGCAGAAACCCCCCAAAACAAAAAAGCCCGCCCTTCAAGAACATTGATTTATCTGTTAACTGTGCCTGGCATTCTGCCTTTTGGCTTCGATTTCAGAGAGAAACATATTTGGTTACTTTAATAGGCAAAAGCACTGAACCTGACTTGTAGGGGAAAAAATTGTTTTCTTTCCCTTTTTCAGTTCTGTTTATCGTATCTTGACGTTCTGTATCATAATTGTGCAACAGTTCCAAGTTGGAGTAAAGAAAAGTAGAACTGCATCTCAGACTCCATCAGCCTCATTATTCGAGAGCCAGCTTTTCTGGGTGACTCATTGGGACTGAAAATGAATGTTTATGCTGGTTAATAGCCACCCTGTGACACCAACTCTGATTATATCAAGTATCTGTTTATTCTCATTAATTGTTCACGTGACCTATTTATGTAGGTGTCTTTTTATTTACTTTCTTTCTTTTAGAAATCTTTGCTTAGTTTGAGTTTCCTTGCCTCTTCCACCCCAAGCTTGCTTGTTCCCCTTTTTTTGCTTCCTTAGATATGTTGAAGCAGAAAGGGATTTTCTTCCTTCTATTCTCTGACCAAAGAAATTCAAGCCTTACCAAAGAAATTCAAGTCTTACCTATTTTCAGCTACTTCTACAATTTATGTCACAACATGTGAGAGTAAAAGTTGAGAATTTGAGAAAGTAAGTTTTTAAAAATAATTTTACAGTATTTGTACCCTTCATTGTATATATTCATGTAGTAATCTTTGAGGAAAATACAAGTATATGTGTGTTTATACACAGCTGTATGAGTTGCTGAGCTCTGATATGCATAAAGCACTTGGCCAAAAGAGTATCTTTCTGAAAGATTTAACGTTTTTCATGTAAGTAACAAAATATATTGTTTGAGACCAACAAAGATAAAAAGTAGGGAGAAGAAGAGATTTTTTTTTTTTTTAAATAAACCGTAGTAGCAGCAAGAAAAACAGAACAAGAAGGTTCCTAGAGATCTCCATCCTTGTAAATGCAATGTTTTTTCTCAGTGAAGCTGCTCAGGAATCTGTGTTTTAATGTCAACTTCAACCATGCTGTAGCCTGGTGCCTTCTGTGAGCATGCAGCTCAGCATGGCTGGAAGGCAAGTGGGGATGAGGCTTGGAGAACTGTCATGTGCATGTAGGTGAGGGGAGGGAGGTAATGCCTTGGACACTGTCCCTGGCTTTGCCCATTGCAGGAACACGAAGCAGTCAGTCCCAGAGCACCCCACTGTGTTTCCATGCACTCGGGGGAGGCACGGGAGGGCACCATTTGTGCTCAGCTCTGCTTGGTCCCCTGCCTCAACTGGGCAATGGTCTCCTGGGGGATATCTCCCAGTGGCAGTTAAATAATTAAATTAATAATTTGATAGCAGTAATTAAAACCAACCAGCAGGCAGCAAAGTCTCCTCAAATCCAGGGGCTCTCTGTCAAAGCTGCCCCCCTCACTTGATTTTCCTGGGACAGACTCATGGGGGACAGGGCATTGGCAGCCCCAGCCAGCTGTGAGCTCCTGCCAGGGCCACTGTCCCCACTGGTGACAGGGGTTTTGTGCCCCCCTCACCTCAGGCTCCTCAGAAGAGGGAGTGTGCTGGGGGAGCACCTTCCCTGAGGGTCCTGTAGCTCCCAGTGCTGCACCCATGAGCTAGGCTGAGTGTAAGCTCATGTATTTATATTGGTGTTTGAATTAGTTGTGTTATTTCATTAAATTAATTTATATTCCGACCCACAGAGCTTCTCTCCCCTTCCTGATTCCCTGTCTGGGCTCATCAGATGAGAGAGCAACTGCTTCAGTTTAGCCCCAGACATGGGCTAAACGCAGACACCCCCAGCTCTCGCCTGTAGGTCCTGGGGGCAGAAAAAGAGCAAGGAAGGGTCAGTTTTTTCTACTCCTGACTGTGGTGAGGTAAGAAGTGCAGAGAGGTCAGGGAGGAGTTAGTAAATTATTTTGTTCAGATGAGTTGGAAAATATTTCTCAAGCTGGGATAAAAAATGCTCAGTTGACTGCTTCCACAGTAAGGAGGGACTTCAGCCACCTACATCCAGGGCTCCCAGTATGACCAGCTGCACCAGCAGAGACAGCCAATACTCGACCCCCAAACCTGCAGCCCACCTGGGCTGTCTGCAGGGGATTCAGAGCACTTTGTGTTTCCCAGCACTGGCTCCTGTTACCCTGGTCTCATCATCTGCAAGGCAGACACAGCTCTTGTTCTACTGAGTAGTGGGTTTCCTTGGTGCAGCTCTGTTGGTGGTGTTGGAAAGCTGTAAGGAAGCAAAATCTTTTCAGATTCTTTTCAGGTCTTTGAAGGCACGCTGGAAAGGAGAAAGAGCTGCCCAGTTGTAGTGGTGGTGAGAGTCAAAACTGGTAAAAACTTCAAGTGTCTAGAAAGTAAAATGAGATTCTTTCCCAGCTAGCTTATTTTAATTTTTCTCTTCCTGTTCTGCTGCATGACAGAACTTTAAATAATTATGTTGATTTATGATTACAGGTATTTTAAAGCTGTAGTACGCTGGAACAAAGAAATGCCAGCTTATTGTTTCTGGCCCTATCCAATTATACAATTGAGTTAAGGCATGTAATAATGTTATAACAGAAATATCCATCGTGATGGATTGAATTTCATGAAGTACAACACAAGAATGTTTATAGCTCTATTCTTAAAGCCACTTTTAGGTCATAATACGCCTCTGAGATATGGCCTTTAAAGACAGGAAAAAAATAGGAAACTTTTCTCAGTCTAACCCCAAACCTGCCACAACTGAGTGCCTACATGGGGAGGAGGGTGTTGGTTGATGGTAAGCAGAATATGATAGAACAGAGTAATTATTTCCGCTAGAAAATGAGGATCCAGCATTACTTGTACAGTAACACAAAGTCATTATTTGGCTATGCCACTGTAATGAAACAATAAAGATCATACCTAATTTAACCATCGTGTCCCAAGAGACTTCTTGTTCTCCTTCTACCATTTTGGCTATTAAAACAAATTTAAATTGCTGGTCTAGTTTCCCACTGCTTTTTAGAGAGTGGAGTTGGCAAAGCCTCCCCTCCTCCCAGCTCTGTTTAAATGTAGACCTTTGGCATTCCAGAAATCTGACCTTGTTTGTAGGGAATGGCTCATTTTTCTATAATGTAATATGAAGCACTCTTGTGTTTTGATTCCATGAACTAGAGAGTTTAATGTTCCAGCTTGCCATGATAAGGATATGATCTGGTCGAGATAGAAACACTAAAGGAAATTAGCTATTGTACTATTCTTTAACATGTTGTTTGCCTCGCAGTTTCATTTAGAATCATTTTGAATAATCTTGGAGTACCCTTTAAAAAAGATTTTTTAACAAAAATTTTTTTTTTCTTGCTGGCTTGGATAAAAAGTGGGGCTTTAAGATATTTCTGCTAAAATAAATGTGAGGCCGCCTCATTTATAGTCAGCATGCCTTGATTACTTGCAGACATGCTGGAAATTTACATGCGCTTTTCTCCATTATAAAACACTGATCTGTTCAGATCATTAGCTCCCTCATGACTAGAGTTTGGCAGCAAGCCAAGGCAGGCTAAATCTGTAGCTGTAAATCGTGAGTTGAAATAGCAGAAAGTGGATTTGTAACTTAAAAAGTGTAAACAGTTTGGAAAATGAAGTAATTTTAGAGAATGATTGATTGCCTTAAGATTGCACTTTAAATTAGCCTAGGGTCTCCGATGCAGATATAGGCACTAACTGCTTGTTATATTTTTTCACTTTCCTTCGGAAGAATAGCATTGTTGGTAGGCTTCTAAACAATGTATGCTTCTCCTAGGGTGACCTTTGAGGAAATGAATAGTTTTATTGTATGTCCATTACTTTGCCTGAAACAACATTTTTGAGTTATTAATTTGCTGTGGTCTATAAATAAAGGAATCAAAATGCAAAGCAGCTGTATTATGCTGCACATAGTTCATCAGACTTGTGCTTAAACATCACCACTTGAGATTGATAATATGCTGCATAAATAATTTCTTTCCCTCTGAAAAATAAGCAATTTTTTGCCTAGCCTGTAGTTGCTCGAGATTGGTCCTTGAATCGTGTTGAAGCAAAAATTAAGATTATTTTTAGCACAAACAATTAGTGGAAATTCTGGGGGATCGGCACACTGCCTCCACTATTTCAAGGACCCTGGTTCACTTAATTGTGTTGTTGAGAGTCAGAAATGCACTGACAAGGGTGCCTGGAGTAAGAAAGGTGGGACTTGGATGGTCAATGTTGTTTCTGTCTTGTCTCCACATGGATCTTGCACATGTTGGTGCTCTCAGCACCTCTCTGGAACAGGAGTGGTCCCTGCAGCACCCTGCACCACAGGGTCCTCCATCCTTAGGGGATGGCGCTGCCAGGGAGTGAGCGCTCGGTGCTGGTGACACCCGGCAGCCATGGCCAGGGAGGAGGACCCTGGTGGCATGGGACATGGTGTGGTTGTGGGGATTATGGGGAGTCAGTGGCACAAGGGGGCTGCACACTGAAAGGAAAGGTGTCACCAAGAGGCACCTTCAGGAATGTGGAAAAACATGTATTAGATTTGGAGTTTTAAAAGCTTAGGGTATAATCTGCCCAGCTCCATCTGCAGTGGTTGTGAGGAGCAGCAGTGGGAGATCCTGCAGCTGACTCAAGGACACGTGTGCCATTCAATATCTGGTGCCTTGCAAATTCTGGCTTGTCATGAACAGTGGCTGAAACAATTTCGTGCTCTTTCCCAAGGACATATAAACCCCATCGTTTACGGGTTCCTGTCTGCCAGGGCAGTCACAAAGGTCTCTAGTGTGGAACACCTCAGTGTAGCTGTGGTTCTGGGCGTGTAACTTACATGTGTGTACAAAGTGTAAATATGCTGTGTGCCCAGGACTGCTGCCTTCTGCTCTCACACATTCTTCACACTTTTGGCCCTGCTACAAAGGGAGTCTAAAACTGTTTAACTGATACTAGTTGTGGTTACAAGTCACAATAAATAGATATGACCACTTGTAGAGAATAAGTAACAAAAACTCTTACAATTTTGTATCAGATTGTGTTTTTTATCTCTCTCCTTGCCCTAGATTTGGTATCTGGCATTCAGTTGATACAAGGCTGTGTTTTGTCGTTCTTCTGGAAGCTCCTTTCCCAGAGAGTATTTCTTCCCACTGTTATCACCCCTCTTTGATATTCTTTCCTCTCTCCCTCCACGTTTAAAGGAAGATTTTGCACTTCTGAAAGAGGTATGGCTGAGAGGCCTGAGCACACGTCTGGCAGCCGGGACCTGCTGGGAGCTGAGCTCAGTGACTCATTCGGTGGCCTTAAGCAAGTCAGAACATCTTTGATGAGGTTATTTCATATGTAAAACAGGGGAAATAATACTTATCTATCTACCTGCCTCATAGGAATGCCCTGAGGACTAATTTGCGTCCATTAAGTACTTTGAAATAGGCAGTGATATCTATTATTAGAGCACTCTCCAGACTAGTGGATAGTATGTTAAGATTGCTTTCTACTTGATAGCCTTCTCTGATGGGTGTGGGACCAAAACCCATCAGGAGCCAAGCACAAGCTACATGGTGTTTTCTGGAAGATTGGCAGGCCTTTGCCAGGCCCTTTCTGGGCAGATTCACTGGAGCCTGATGCTCTTGCTGAAAACTTGGAAAGAGAGTTTACCTAGAGAAAAGAGTGGGAGGATACTTGCTTGTTCTTCTCAGCTCATAGGCATAACTTGTCCTTAAATCCTTTCTCACCCTGCCTCCACCTGAGGCCTTTTCAGATAATTCAGGTGGCATGGCTTCTTCTCTTCTTCAGGAATTGTTTCCTGGTCCTGCAGAAAAGAAATCCTGTATTAGCTCTCAGGAGGAGCATTAGGCTGGGCTGGTAGGTTCCCATCGCAGGGAGCCCTTTCTTATTCAAAAGGCCATTCCTCTTTTTTGAAGAGTAAATGCTTGTATTCTTTCCCTTCACCGGGTAACAGACTCCTCTGCAAACTCCTTAGAAGACAAAATCTAATTTGGGGGATAGGTTACTAAACTGCAGCTGTTTGTCTGCTAAAGTCTGGGAGTCTTTTCATCATTGTAACGAGGAGGGTTGTCATCTGACTGGCAGCTCCTTTTGTTCTCTAGTGCATCTTCTCTGACTGTATACTTTTGTACCTCTCAAGATGCCATAATAATCTAGTTCAAAGAACCCAGCCCTGTTCTCACTGAAGCCCACAAGCCTGGTCTTTCTACCAGTGAGACTAGGACTCTGTCCAAGTTGACTTGAGAGGAGCTTTATTTCTCTCCATTTGCTCCTCATGTGTCTCAGGCCATGAGTAATATTCAATGAGACAAGAAAGCCTGTGTGATTTTTTCCAAGGGAATTTTCTATGTTTTAATAACGTTAATGAAATTGCTTAACACTTCATCAGATTTTTCAGTGTATATTGCTGGGATTTTGATGCCTCCCTGTTTGGGCACTCTGACTTTTCTTCAGTACCAGAAGACGCTTCCCTTAGAAATACGACTGAGGGCTTGAGCCTTTGGTCCAGTGATTGCACCTTAGCAGAAACCTTTTTGGCACAGATATCAGTAAATATCATTTCTGCACCTCCTCTTGTGCCTGCAGGAAGGGGAAGGGACAAGGAGCAACTGGCCCACAAGCTCTCACATGCCTGCAACTAATTCTTTTTCCACAGAAATGAAGTTGTGCCACAGAAGGACCTAATGATATGCCCCTGATTGCACAGGAAAGCTCTGGCATTGCTAAACCTCAGCAGAGTTGTGTTGTTCATCTTGCCCAGAATATTGCTCAGTTTCTGGTCCTCATACCATAGAAGGGGGAGTACATTAGCTCCCCATTTCCTTTACACCTTCTTCCTATTAGTCCTTTTGAGCTTGGGTCTACTTTGTTATGATGCAGAACTGAATTAAATGAGCAACCACAGACTTACTCATGTACCTTCCTTCTAAGAGCTATTGAAGGTACAATTGGTTTGTTTTTCAGAGCACCAATTTGGGAGTTATTTGGTGCAACATGAGAAGATTAGTTAGGAGGTGAGACTCCACAAGTAGCTGGGAGTAATGTGATGCCAGGGGAATTGAGTCAATGGCCTGGAGTTTAGCAACTCCCAGCTGGCCTTCCCTCATGATAGTCCTCATGTTGAGTTTCACCATGTCCCAGGGAAAGTGGGGAACCAGAGTAAAGTTGTATTGAGGAACAGGTATTTACTGTACTGGGATGAGATAAAGGACTGTGAATTCTTGAAAAAAATATATGGCGCCAGCATTTTTGTAATTGCCCTTTTTTGTTTTTTGTTTTTTTAAGGTATAGCCTCATGCTAATTCTGTGCCACTCCTGGATTTAAGCATTATTACCTTTCAGATGATAATGCAAGTGTATCTGTAAAATTATTTTAACTGTGGTTTTTGTTTCCCAGCTTAACTTCTTTTTCTCTTCTTGTCTTTGATTGGCTTCCAAAAAAGTTATTAACATGTTGCAAAACAAATACAAGGGGCTGCTGAAGCTTATTAGAAATGGTTTCTTTTGTTCATATCTGGCAGTTGACAAATTGGGTTGTGCTCTATCTTACCTGCTCCCATGTGAAAGGTTACATGAGAAAATGTCTGCAAATAAATTGCCATTGAATGTCGTTGAAGACTAAGCATACAGCTTCTCTATCAAGGACCCCTTTTAAAGCTCTCTATTCAGTCTCCCCCCTGCATGTCTCTCTAACACTTGTCTGTTATATTATGTTTGGCACAGAAGGAAACATTAAATAGAAAAGAAATATCTGACTGTGGTGTTTCTAGACCCTATTATCTCTCTGTCAAATGTCCACATGAGAAGGGTACAATTTTTGTCCATATTGATGATGATTTCTGAAAGGTTTTACTAACAGTCTTCGGAGAGAATTGCTAGAAACAAATGAAATCGAAAAGCATATTTTTGCAGCTTTGGAAATCTTACTTAAATCAGTATAATGAGACGCACTCAGTAAAATGTAATTATTCTCACTTCTCCATGTGTCAAAGAAATCAGCAGTATGGTAGGGAGCGGAGGGCTACAGTGAGCTTGTTATTTTTATACAGAGCCAGATACTGCTTGTGTGTAGTAAATTGTAAATAGTAGATAATGCAGTTTTTATGTGTACTAAATACCCTGCAAGAATTAACGGGGTTGTTACTTCATTAAGGGTTTCAAAGAGGGCATAAATGTCAAAAGCAGAACTCAACTGTTTAAATCACTGGACCGTTTCCACCCTCCATCCCTAATGTCACAGCTCTGGGACCAGCAGCTTCTGCCGTTGCTATTTCGAGGAGGGCTCAGTTCCTCTGAACTTTCAGAATGATAGTGTAAGGGCCTCGTGTAAAACACCAAGATAAGGCTTTTGACTCATACTTTTGGGGGCAACGGAAAATGAAGGTGGTTGATTCTGCTCTGTGGAAGTGGTGTTGTAAGAGTTCCTGGTAAGTAAATCTGCACATGCTTCTCTCACATTTGTGTTTGAACGGTGTGCAGAAGTGAAAGAGAAAGGAGATGACTAGGAAACCCAGTTACTCTGATATTAAGCCCAGTAACTCAGTTTAACTCTCAGTGGCTTTCCAATTTTTTTCATTTTTTTCTGAATTTTAAAATTTTCCCAAGCAAGTATGGATTTGTCTGGGTCCTCTTCAGCACAGAGGGCAGATGACACAACCAAGTTTAAAGCTTATTGCACTGAAGAATATCTTCAGAAAAAAAAGATCCAGTCTTGAGCACAGGATCGTGGAACGTGTTACATCCTTGATCTCATTGTTCCAGTGGTTGACTAACACTGGTGTAAAAGTGTGTGCCCTCCTCTTGCTAGTGGTTGTAGTTGTATGTTTCTCTGCAAGAGCAGGTGTAGTTAATATTTTTTCAGTGCAGAGCTGCACTTCAGAAGAAAGAGAGAACAAGATGTATGATCCTAGTAATATAATAATAATAAAGATGAGAAGAGGGTGGTGTAGGAAAAATTACTGGATATGATTCCCTTCATGGAGATGCTTTAGGGAATGTGTAACTCGAGCCACAGCAGCGGTGGAAGTAGTTGTGTTTGTAGTATATCTCCCATGCTCCAGGTATTTGCAGGATCAGGCTTTATGCGTAAGTACTGAAGCGTGGTTCAGTGGTATGTTGGATGGTGTTCAGAGACTGCTGAAAATGGTGCATTAAATAGCACTTTGAATTGCAAAGTGCTGGTTCAGTTTTGTCTATGAGAATGATAACACTTATTATCTGATTGTTCCTTGTGCAAATCTCACCTCAGGAAAAATTAAATTATGTTTGAATTCAACTAAAGCAAAGTATATCATTATTTCCTTTTCATTATTAAAAGGGATTTTTACTGTTTGTTTGTTAAAACTGAAGCAGCTGCCATGTTAGAGCCTTAGATGATTTAAAAGCAAATACAGAGGCAGAGCCATTTACAGTACAATTGGCTTGTTTATTGTGATTTAATTCCTCTTCCTGACTTCGTCATATCACCAAATTATGTTTTCAGCCCCCCTCCCCATTTTAATTCTTTTTTTCTTTTTGTTATCAGCAGAATTGAAGCTGCTTATCAGTAACCACGACAGCCAGGATAAATACTTGTTTTAAAGCTGATGCACATTCAACTTGCATGGTCCACATGACCCAGAACATTCAAGAGGACAGGCAGCATGTGCTCCCTTCTACAATCAATCTCCCCCTTCCCCCTGTCTCCATCTGCTTTAGAACGCTAATAGGGCAGTTTAAAAAACCTTTTATATCAGAGCAGTTTTCTGTAGCCATCCCTGGCTGTTTGGACATGGGCTGGCCTGTGCCTGTGACCTGAAGAGTAAAGAGAGTGAGAAATTTGGGGGGAAGGAGACAGTTTCATAGCTCAGCTCTGTACTTGGCTGCATCCCCAGCATCAGTTTGCTTTTCTCATGATCCTCCAGCTATCATCGTGACAGTCACCTGCAGTTTGATAGGAGGGCAAACCACTGCTTTGCAAACCCTCCATGGAGGGGAAGATAATACCAATTGGGCAACAGCTAAATAAAAATAAAGTAGTGACTGAGACTGTGAGGGACAGGGAGACAGTTGTGGTAAGAGAGACTGCCCAGATGGACTCTGCCCAGTCCATCCCCTGTGTCTAGTGGAGGCAGGCATGCTGGCTGGGATGGCTGGAGATGGCCACCTCTCTTTCCAGGAATCAGAAAACTCAGACTTACACAGAAATTCCCCAAAAAAAGATTTCTGCCTGGCCCATTTGCTCTCTTCCTTGCCCTCTGAGTTGCTTGATACTGTAGAATAAATCCTTTAAGCTCTCTCTGTCTCAGTTTCTCTCTCTGTGTAATGGGGATAATAATTTTTACTCATCTCCATAAAGCAGTTTGAGGCCTGTGGATGGAAGGTTATATAAAAACTGGAAATTATGATTGTCAATCTCTCTTCTTTTGAGTCTAGAACACCTCATAAACCTGCTTCCTAAGGTGCAGGAGGATCCTGGGATTGCAGAGTAGGATCTGCAGTTATGAGGAGCTGAATATTGAATTAAGGTCTGAAAAGGGATGCTGAATGCCCAGTTGGAAACTTTTTCAGTATTAAATTCTTTTAGTCTTCTGTAAAAATTTGATTTATTATTTGAATTCAAAGTGATTTAATGTGAGAAATATGATGGAAGATGTTATTATATGGACATACACTCAGTTATCGACCACCATACTCTCTTTCGTCCCCATTAAGTAGAACAACTCACATCCAAATCACCACCTGTAAAATGTTCTTCAGCCATGTGCTTTAAACACTCATTAGGAGGTGCCATCTTTTTTTTTTAATGACTGAATTGCTGTTGGGTTGAACAGTAGTTTCAATTTCCAGTAGATTTGTAAGTATCCTTTTTCTTTCAAATGGTAAACTAATCTTAGGAATTCTTTGAATGACTGGTGCTCTGCTGGCACTGTGACAGAATAGAGAGGGCTGGGGAAGTGGCAAGAAATTCTGAGAATTAGTTCTGTCTCTTCCTTAAAAGGGAAGAAATATCTGATACAATCAGAAAAGCTGAGTGTTTTATTCAGTATACTGGAGGAAATGGCTCTTGCCTTTTGGTCAATTTAAAAGCAAAATCAGGCAGGCAAGTGTCCATGTAAGAATTACAGGCAACTTTTTAACATCATCATTATCTGTTAAACATAAATCACTGTGTTCGATATCCTGCAACACGTTGCCTTTGTTCTTGATTGCATTAGCATTCAAATAGAGGGGGGGTTTAAAGCAAGGATGAGTTGCATGGGTCCTGCCAACAAAGCGGTATCCCTGTTTTGTCAATAATTTACACAAGTTTATTTAAACCCCAAACTGCAGATTTCCTGTCTCACCTCATTACTGTATTTCCATTTATAGGTGAGAGAAATATGATTCTTAGGGTAATACTTTTAGTTCTTGTGATTAATTAGCCAGCCAAGGCACACCAAGTGGCATTACTAGAGCGAACAAAGATGATGGGAATGAAAAAGGAGGATGGGTTGGAGAGAGTGGATTGGTGTGCATGCAGACATAGTTCAGTGATGGTGATGCAGGTACCTGAACTCCTTAGCTGTTGCTCATGGATGGCAGCAGCCTGGTGCAAGGGGATGTGGATTCCTACTGGAGCTCTTCATCTTGAGCCTGTTCAGAGGATTCCATGCAAGAAGTTGTCAGGAGGAACATGCCATAATTCTGCTATGAAGGTTTTTTCATTGGCAAAGCCATTGTTTCTCTCATAAGAGTACCCAGAGGTGAAGGTGATGATTAGCATGGCTTCTTGGCTGGCTGCAGCTATCTGGGCATAGTTGCAGGACTTGAACTTGGGCATAGTTGTCAGGTTGTAACTGGACGATGCTATGGGAAGGTTCACTCATTGCAAGATTCCTCTTAAAGGTTTTTAGGTCATAATGATTCTCTTTGATCTTTCTCCTTCAGGTTACACTTTCATTGTTCTGCTGTTTCTGTTGCTCTTGTACTTTTTGAGGTATCCTTTGGGTAGTTGTGTAGTAACATCTTGGGATGTTATTAGAAAAAGCATCTTTGGGATGTGCAGAACCTGCCTGACCTGCAGTCGCTGATTTTGAAGGGTCAGCTATGCACATCTTCATCTCTCCTACAACTGTGTTCTCATGCCCATACTGCAGAAAGTCCTTGCCAAAGGTGTAGAACAAGGGAAGGAGAACTGGATCCTGTCTTAAGAGTTGGAAGAGCCAAATCCCATTGTTGCAGATTAAATCAACCTTTTTTATATTGATGGCGAGGGTATCTGCTGGGAAGGAATTTTTTAGCATGCATTTGGACCATCTCTTTGGCATAGGGCAGGCTACATTGTCAGTTTGGTGGAATTTATTTTGTTCACTTAATTTAATCTGGAAGCCTCTTGACTAAGGTAGTTATCATTGATGAGGGAGTAGTAAGTCTGGAGAGTGACATGATGTGTGTTTTATAAAATGACAGGTTGGGAGGAGATCTCTCTGGCTACATAGAGATCTGCACAACTGTTGTAGCCCGAAGCTGTTTTACTAAATTAAATGAGTCCCACCATGAGTGCTCCTGTGGGTTGCTGAGGACCAGTCTTAGGAGAACAGTGACACCTGAACACCACCCTGCAATAGTCAGGAGAGATCCCATCATGGGACTCCCAGCCCTGTTCATTCAACACAGCTAACCCTTGCTGGTCCCAGTTGCTCTGGACATTCAGATATGTCCATGATTACCTCTGTATCTTCTACATACTGGTGATGTGGTCAGAGCCATGCATATGAGCAATGATAAAGTAATTACAATATGTGCATCCTCTGGGAGACCCCTTTAGTAACTGCAGGTAATGAAAGAAGGCAGAGTAGCAAGGGCACCGTGCAGGAAAGGAGTTTGATGGACAGAGCCTTGTAACTTCCTTCATTTTCTCTCTGTATTCCAAATATCTCCCTTGCTCAATTTGCTACCCACGCACCAAGGCATTGTCCCATTTTATCTGGTTCCCCTGATGCTTCCATTGCTTATCTTATGAAGATCTGTGTTAACATTTATCAAAACAAATGGCAAGCCTGGGACCTTTTAAGTAGTTTTTTTAGTTAATAAAACCAATCTTCTACTTCTGTTATGTTAAAAGTACATTATCTTTTTATTACAAACTCTCTACAGCTCTGTCTGTTTTCCTTCTTGGCAATTTCATGACTGCTCCAGTTGATTGCTGTATGGAGAATTACAAAATCATTAAGGGTGGGGTTTTACCAGCTGACTTACAGTACAAGCCATTTCTCAAAATAACCACAACAGTGCAATACTGATGTGTAATTTACGTCACAGTATGTTTTTATGAAATAGTTTGTGGCTTACTCATTTAGATTTAGAACTGAATATCTCTTCTCTCGCTTTTTAATCAAGCTTTCATGGGTTTTTTTTTTTTGGTTTTTTTTTTTAATATTTTCCACTCCTAGACTTGGCTCTTGTCTTCAAGCTACAGTGAGAAGCAAAAAACAATTTTCTTTTTCCTGCAGTTTAACTGAAAGTGTGTTTTCCTCTTTGATGTGTACATATGTGTTAACAGCCTCAGAAGAGATGGTAGATTTGAGGTAGAATATATTGTACAAAGGTAGAGCAGGGAACTGGTAAGAGATGCAAAAGTTTGGAATTTCAAACCATACAAAGCAAGTGATGCTTATTTAGCCTCCTGCTCTAGTACATTTCCTTTTTAAAAATGACTTTCTGTATAATGTCTTGTAATTAGAACAGGAAATCATTGAGTAACTGTAAGAAGAATAAGAGCACTTAAACTGAAAAGAAAATTACCTTCCGAGAAATTATATTCACAATTTTTTTTCCCTTTTTTTTTTTTTTTCTTCCCTTCACATTACTGCGTCGGTAATGATAGCAGCAGATGTATGTACCCTTATCTGCATCATTGTTCTGCTTATGTTTTCAGGGGGGAAGGGGGAGGGAGGGGAAATAATTTTCAGTAATACAAAAAATGAATGGACGGAAAATGGGAAATGCCTAATTGCAAAAAATATTCTGTGTCACAACAGAGTAGCAATTAAATTGAAACTTCAATATAATTATCAATAACAGTCGAGCCTGGAAGGGTGCCAAGTGCATAAAGTTGGTGCTCAGCCTTTATGTGGTTGCTAGGAGCACAGCAAAAAAAGTATAAAGCTTAGAGAAAGGAATGTCTAATGCAATAAAGTAACAGAAGGTAGCATAAATCATTGTGAGAGCAGTTCATATTGACATTATTTTACTTAAATTGGGTCGAAACTAGACATTTAGTCTTACAAGAAGTAGAAATTTGTATTTCTTCCACAGAAATAACTCTGTGCTTTCTGGGAAGAAGTGGAGTGTGCTTTCCTAGCACCAGTCTCATACATATTTGGAATCTTTTAAGCAAAAATCTTTAAATGTTTGTTTCTGTTGGCATCCAAATGCATTTGCACTAATACGATTAAAAGAACTAAAGGGCAAAATTCTTGGCAGCTTTTGCAGTTGAGGTAATTAGGTACAGGAAGGAACATGCATAGTTTTTCCATCAAGCTCTATAAAATCCTGGTGTGAAGGTCTTTTTAAAGAAAAAAAATGCTTACTGATGTTGAGAGTAGATTATGGTGGTTAGCAATAACATTATAGGCTGATGTTTCCGAAACAAGCAAACAAAAAGTGAGTTACAGTTTTGTATTCTCTGGTCTCCCTGTAAATAGTTCTGGCTCTAGAAGGATTTGTTAGGAATTTGTGCTTTTAGCAGGCTTTTTTTTTTTTTTTTTTTTTTTTTCTTTTGGGGCTTTTAATTGTCTTGTGTTACATATTAAAAATGGTTGTGCTGATTTGAAAAGTCAGTTCTTGCATAGATTCATTGTGTTTAGCATTTCATGCATCTCTTACTTACAAAGACAACTTGAAGAACATGTAATCCAACATAAATGCCAGGCTGTGCCAAATCCCAGCTCTCTTTGCCCCTCACAAAGGGAACTGTTGGATTACATCTATGCATATATAGGCAGTGTGCGGAAGGCAGGGGTGGAACCCTGCCTCCTAATTCCAGTTTCTCTGTTTTCAGTGCTGAAGCATATAAATAAATGAAAAAATTACATTGGAGGAGTTTATTAAAACACACAATTACAGTATCAGCATGGGATTAGAGTACTTTCAGTTGAGCCTTACAAACAGTGTACTGCAGGTATTATCTGTTTCCTCCTTCTCTCTGTTGAAGCTAAAATGGGATTCAGAAATACAGCCTCTCTGTTTTCTAACATCTCAGTTAAATGTTTATAGACATTACGTTGTTTTTCTTGATTTTCATGGAATGTGATCCGTGTTTTGATCTTTCATCCTTCTAAGAGTAAACTCTCTCTAATCATAATTATCAAAAATCTTCAGCTATATACACTAAACCCACCATTAGATGGCATGTGTTAGATTTTGCTAGAAGAAAAATACTCCTTACTTAGCCTTGCATTTTATTAGGGATTGGTCTACTTTGATTTCTTTTTTCTCATGTGGGCGTGGCTGAAAAAAAAAGTCTTTGTTCCAGGAACACTGTTTGTCTTTCACTAAACAAATCTTCAGTTTATTCAGCCTTTGTTCATTCTTAGATTTATCTATTTAACCTGGAGTGAATAAAGAAAGGGAAAAAATGCATCATAAAGTACTCGTTGGAGTTGCACAAGCATGTACAAAAGCGATCCTGTAAAAAATGTCTTGATTTTATTTTATGCCGGGGGTTTGAGTTAAGTTGTCAGCCTTCAGGGGCAGAGAGTTTGTGTAATTCTGCACAGGGACTTACAGCACATTTATCTAGAAATTAATGGTTTGCTACAAAGGCACATGGGACATACATTTATATACACCCTGTTTAAAAAGCTGACCACATCCTGGCTTAAGAAAAGTGCTGTCAGATCAACAGATTCAGCTCACCACTATCTACACAAAGGTATAAAGTAGTAATAACTGTCAGGCAGGCGTATATGAAACTCTCCGAGGAGCTAAAGGATGGATCATGTGCTCATTAATTCCTAGAACAGTTTTCCTGATCTGATTTTTAGAGTTTCATAATAAAGAAGAGAGACTTATTCCCAGGAGCATTTGGCTCAGTCATGCTGTTGTGTAGGCTTATGGGATACTTGTTGAAAACAAAGAAAAGCATGGCCACATCCTGAGTGACCAAAAGATGTGTTGGACCATAAATTCTAGTTTCTTTGAAAAGTAATACATTTTGGTAAACAGCATTTCTACGACTTTTTACTTTTTTTTTTTTTACAAATTGCTTGATCTCCTCACCTACTTCAGGGTAGTGGGGAAAGTTCTGAGTATTCAAAAGTGATGGCTTTCAGGAGCTGAGCTTGTAAAAACAGAACTACCCGAGTCCATCTCCTGTGTTGATTTTAGTTTTTTTGAGAATTGCATTCATCTGCAGTGATGACATTCTAGGTGATCTATCTGCTTCCAGAGACTTCTTAAAATTTAGCTTTCTATGTCTCAACATTTCCATTGCCTCATGGGAGTCAAGATGAGTTTTGCCATCGTATTTAGTTGGGGAGAACTGATCTGACATTTCTTTCAGTATCTGGAGTGATTTTTACTTTAAGGGTAAGAAAGATGATTTCAGTATTGGTAATGGGATTAAACAGTAGACCTTTTGTCTCTGACAGAAGAAATAGCTGAGTTATTCAGTAATCAGAGTACAACAGAAAGCATAAACTGCAAGGTTTTCCTTTGTCTCACTGGCATGCATGGAAAGTCATGCTCAGTTACCCCACCTGAGGAGATAAATGAGCATAAAAAGTGCTGTTAAGTACTGGCTACATACCTACAAATGAATAAGTTCTCATGTTTGCATCTCTGCATTTTTTTTTTTTTTTAATTTTACTTTTTGCTGTTCAGTTTCCTGCTGGTTATCATGTGATTCAACTTGATTGTGATATTTCTAAATCTGCCACCTTTATGCTTAATATAATCTAAAATCTGGGGGAAACGGGAAGGTCCAAGCTCTGGATGGCTTTGTATTTTGAGCCCACATTTCAACAGTACAAGCTGTTTGGAAATTCATTTGTTTGTTGTGCTCTGTAGGTGTTCTGTTGAGTCCTGCTGTATTTGCACTTAATGTGAAGAAAGTTATTTCCACCTGTTGAAGTAGTTTAGCATCAAGGACCAGGACAGATCAGCTCACCTCCCTGGCCCAGGGGCCCTTTGGTAGTTGCCAGTATCAGATACTTCAAAAGAGAATTAATAGCTGTGTGCTCTGGGGCTTGTATATGATTATTTTTAAAAGAAGTTAGCTGGTGTAAACATGAGTTCAGTAAGGCTGTATAGAGAGCTGAGTAAAAATGACAGATAATATTTCTATCAAAGCAGCCAAGTTGGCAAAGTATGGGGAGCACTTTGATTAAGGCCTTTGGCCAGCTTCTGCAGAGCACTGGTTTTTTACTCATTCAGGTAGAGCCCTTGTGGGTAAGCAAGGGAAAACTGAACAAAAGGCCAGAAAATAAGTTGTTTGAATAGGCTCGTTTTTAAAAAATTCTATTTTTAGCTTTTCTTTCAAAAGCCACTTGCTTTAAAAGATTTTGAGAAAAGACTGAAACAATGGGTCATGTTTTTTTCTAAGATGCTCGAGTTTCAGACCTCGTTCTGTATTTTTCTTCTTATTATGTTAGTATTATTTCTTAACAATTATTATTAAAATAATTATTATTAAATTATTATTTCTTGATTTTACTTATTAAGAGTATTTTTTTTTCTTTTCTTCTTCCAGGTGAGGATGATGAAGATTCAAACCTGCTAATTCTCAGCTACCCTCAGTACTGTCGCTATCGTTCCATGCTGAAGCGCATTCAGGACAAGCCTTCTTCAATACTAACAGACCAGTTTGTTTTAGCCCTGGGAGGCATTGCAGTAACCAGCAAGAACCCCCAGATCTTCTACTGTCGGGATACATTTGATCATCCTACTCTAATAGAAAATGAAAGTATCTGTGATGAGTTTGGTAAGTCATGTTACAGCTATTTTATTTTTCTCACAAGTAAATACATATTTCTTTTTTAAGTGTCCACTGATGCCAAAGGGAAAATCACTTTGAAGTGAACCAGTGCTGTTTATATTTGAAATGTTAAGTATCAAATGTGCTCTTCTGTGGGGCTGAAGGCTTCTAGCCACTAGTGATCCCAGTGTTGCAACAGGAGTGGGTAGCACAGTTACACAGTATGAGTGAAAGGATCCCTTGGCTGGATTTTTAATTTATCTACCTTAACCATTTGCCTAAAGTCCATGTCTTTCCAGAAGCTTTATGAAGCATGTTGGGTTTTTTGGTGTAATATGGTTGGTGTAATATGCTAACAAATGCAAAATAGGAGAGACTCATTGTACACCCCATTGCAGTTGCAGAGCATGTGTCAACCATGTGTATGCTCCTAGGGCCCTGAACCAATGTCAGCTATAGCTGGTGTGTTTTTGGCCTTCCTGGAATATAGACATTTTCAGTAGGGGCTTTGCCAGTTCTAGGAGCTTGATTTTACAAGTGCAGAGGCACTTCTGGTAGGTGACCTCTTAGTTCAAAGGGTGTAGAGTATACACTACAGCTCCAGAGGAGTATGCAGCCCTTTACAGCTGGGAGAGAGAGCTGCAAGATTGGACTCCTGATAGATGCCAGGTGATTTTACAACTTTGTTTTCAGTGTCAGATCAACCCAAGGACAGTGGATGTGCTGCTGAATGTGTGGCAGAATGGATGTTGTGTGCACACCCAGGGTATCTCCTGTAATGAGTCCAGTGTAATCTCTTCAGCAGGGTAGGTATGCTGTGAGAATGAAGTTTTATTACCCATATCACCAGATGGGTGAGTGTCACAGGTAATGCTAGCAAAGACTGTCTGTGTAGCAGTGGGTACACCTTTGCTGTGCAAGAGCCCTGCATCTCTGCAAGGAAGTTCTTGTGGCATCTTAGAGAATTTCTAATTGTCCATTTAATAATGGGAGTGAGAGGGAAATAGCTCAGTGATGCCTGTGATGGGGGAGAATCATCTCATCCTTTTCCCTAACTCTAGCATGGTGGCTTTTAGCTTGTAGCCCAGCTCAGGCCTTCTTGTGTTGGCAGAAAAATGCCAACACAACTGGTGGCATTGATTCATTTTGTGAGGCAGTGCAGGACTGCTCCTCTTCTGCTGCACCAGTCAGCTCCCAACAGGCAGGACAGATGTTTCTGCACATGGTGTCATCACCAGAGCACATCACTGTGGTGAATTGTTCTCATTTTGTGATATCAAGCTTTCGCAGAACCAGGCCCAAACTGTCAAGTCCACTCATGCTCACTTGAAACATTACATGCTTTGAATGAACTATGAATAAAAGTGTTGATTGCTCTTAGGGGGCAGGAGTGGTGAAAAATAAATGAAGTACCCTGGAAGTTTGGTCTAATAACACAATAGTATCATGTTAATTTTTATTTACTCTGAGCTCCAACTCAGAATACGAAGTTCAGTTTTCATTGACTATCCCTCTTATGGGAAAGGTTATTTTAGGCTTGAAGGCATTTGATGAGCACACCATTGCTTTCTGTGGAGTATTTCATTCAGGGTCATTCCTTCATTACAAGTTTGTTGAAATAGTTGGATCCATAATGCAAGTGTATCATATAATATATTATTAATAGATAAATCAAAGAGATGTGGAGTGATGAAGAAACTAGATTTGGTGAACCATAGCAAGTGCTTTGTTCAGACTCTGAAAGCTAACTATGCCATGCTCTTGACATTTGAATTTGAGAGGCAATTATCTCATTATCAAACCAGGGCCACAGAAATCTTAGCCATAGAAGTTGGTAGTGTGTATTTAAAATTTTGTTTGGTTTAAGAAGCAGATTTTTTTAAAGACCTATAAAAACAAAACAAACAAAAATAACCTCCTCTTTAAAAGAATTTCTTATGAAAATAACAATTTGGTAAAATTTGCAAACCCTGCTGTGTTAGGAAGAAACTGGCTAATGTCTGGTTCCATTTTTGTAGTGCAAAATGTATGGTGTCAATTATACTACCTTTGAACACAACAGGCAAAGCGATTTTATCCTTTCTTTGCTGGCAGGACAATAAAATGTACAACACTTCGTTATACAAACAGTTTACGTTGATATCGTGTAGATTGATGTCACATGTGGGAAGTGATGACTGCAAAAGCTAAACAGAGGGAGGGTGGTACAGCAGATAAATTAATTATTCTAAGGCTCTGGTATTTATCAGTCAAATCAGAGGGGAGACCAGATTACAGAAATGTGACTTAATTTCTTAAAGATGCCTCTAAGGAGATCCAGACATGTTTAATCTGAAGGGCTTGGCTGTGTCTTACCTTGCAAATGAAGGAAGTGTGAAGAAGGAATAAGATAGGAACGTGTGTATCCCATCACCTGAATTTTTCCAAACTCTAAAGAGAGTTTAGAGAAATTCTGTAAGTATGATTTACTTAATGTCTTTATGTGGAAAGCACTGGCTTCAGATACAGGTGGCAGGTCCAGAGATGTTGCTGTTGGGGAATGTGTTTCATGTGCTCTGCACACTGCTGTGTGACAGATACAGCATATCACACACCAGACACCAGAAACACCTTTATAATGAACCCATTTCACTACAGTGTGTAAGCTGTAGTGGTTGATTTGGTTTGCTCACTCTGCTGTTGTCCCCGCTGGGCAGTTTAGATGGAGAAACACTTTCCAAGAAAGTATTCTTTCTGCTTTTATTATACATTTATTACGAGAAAGTTTTTGTTCAGCTCATACTCCCCTCTTTTCTACCAAAAACAGATAAAGAAGGAAATGAGGAAGAAAAGTTTTTGTTGACTGTTACTTGGTTTAATTGCCGGGCCAGTGTTAAACCGTGACAGATTCCACCGTGACAGCCTGGTGTCTGGCTGTTGAAAATAAATAATGTGGGGTTTTTTGGTGTCTGTGATGTCTGTGAGCTCCCACAGACATGGCTGGAAGAGATTCCTTGATGGTTTGAGCAGTCCCATGTAGATGGCCTCTGTATTGCCACAGAGCTTCAGTGAGGATTAGGCTGCCCCAGGCTTCTTCTTTGGCTTCAGCATGGGCTGTTGCAGCCAGTACCTGCTACTGGCCCTGCCACCACCTGTGTCTGCCTCTGTGCATTGCTGTGTGGCATGCCTCTGAGTGGGTTGGGCAGGAATATTCAGGACAGATTTTATTGCAGAGTCCTTTTCTTCTTATCCTCTTCTTTGGTTCATTGTGCCTGTGCATCATCATCCTGTCAAGGTAGCCACTGGAGAAGCAGGCTGCTGAGGAATTGGCTCTGCAGCTGGAGGGGTGAAACTTTTGCATCTGTTTCTTTGCAGCCTGCCAGGGAAGAACTTGGTCTCCATTTACAGAGGAAAAGACTGCTGTGAGTGGGAAGCCTCCTGCTTCCATTCCTGTTGATATAACTACTGATTAGTTAATCTAACTGCCTTGGAGAGTTCCCCTCCAGAATGCAAATAGTCTCAAAAGCTTGCTTCTGTTCAGAAAGCAGAAGACATAAGCCATGCTTGGATGTCTTGATAGCTGAAGTTCATGGATGTGGCCACGGTCAGACTTCAGTGCACATCTTCCCCTCATGAAGTAAGAGGGGAAGCATGAAATAGTGCAGGTAGATAATGAAATGCTGGTGTTACTGGCTAGGAGCAAGAAACCTGAAACTTTGAACCTCCATGGGAGGCCGCAGTGGAGTTGTTAATGGTTGAACTGAAGCACAAAGCCTTGAGCCCTGCTTGGCAGTGCCACCAGCCCATTGCAGGCTTGCAGCTGCCACTGAGCAAGGGCCATGGGGAGACCTTGGAGCAAATCCCTGCTGTTGCTCTGTGTCTGCCATCCTGTCCAAGGTAAGGACCAGTTGGACACAGCAGAGTGAGCAAACCAAATCAATTCTCTTCATTACCTCTGTTTATTTCTTGGTGCAGACTAGAGTTCACCTACACATTTCTAACCTAACTGCTCCTATTAATTGGCATGTGGGAAAAAACCTAAACTCATTCCCCTGGATCCTTAAAATAAAAATAATATGAGCCAGCTGAACAATTAATTTCTTTTCAGCTCTATATCATTGGTAAAGACATATTTTTAATCCTTTTCATTTATCAGTTTCTGGAATTAGAGTTCCTGAATGTCTTTTGTAAATGCATATAATTTACCGGCAAATGCTGAGTGGTCATACGTGCTGCAAGAGAGAAAGAATGAAATAATCAGGTTCTTAAAAGCTTTCATTATAGACCAAAGAGCTTTTCCTGTAGTGGAGGCAAAGCCATCTGTGCAGTGCCCAGAAGCTGTATCTGAGGGTCACTGGGCAGAAATCAGTGAGCAATCATTGCAGCACATGTCCTCTGGGTTTTCTTGTCCAAAGAAGGTGTCTTGGCCTTCTACCAGACTCGTGCTTTGTCTAAAGCATGGGGTGACTTCCAGGGTGCATGAATGAGCATGGATCCTTCTGTGACCCAGAAAGCATATGGACCTCTCCAGTAAGGGAGGGCACAAATGTGTCTGTCAGCATGACCTCCACCTTCTCCAGGCTTGGGGACTTGCAGGGTGGTGAGAAGAGACTCACAGCTTAGAAGCATGAGGATCAGAGCTTGGGTGATAGAAGATTTCTGCAGCTCCACTGGCTTCACCAGATGAAAATCTCACACAGAAATATTTGTTGTGGTGCTTTGCTGGATAAATAAGTATTATAAATCCTGCTTGCTAAAGATGAACTGGAAGGCTCACTTTCATTTTGTGAGCATGGGGTTCCTTTTTCTATAAAGAGGAGTGTGAAAGAACACTGAATACCTTGTTTCTCCTCAATTTTAAAAACATATTTGGTAAATTTTAAATCATTCTGGATTATTTTTATAGCATGCTGGGTCCAATATACCATTAAACAAACTGTTTGGTCCCTGGGGTACTGTAAACACTTGTCCACCTCCAAAAGAAGATTTCAAGTTTTATTTTGGTGTGTATAGGCCAAAAAAGAAACTTTTCATACCAAAAAGTGAAGAGATCTACATCCTGCTGTGGTATTAATATGATTTTTTTCTCTGGAAAATGAAACTACCTCATTTTACAATAACAAGCAAAACAGAGGGGAAACTGCTCAGTGAAAAAAAATTGTGTAAAGGGCATTGCAGTCCCCACTTCCCTTCTTCCCCTTCCCAAAAATAAGCTTTAACGATATATTTCTTGTGTTGGGAAGAATCCTCTACATTAAAACAAAACCCAAAACATTGAAAAACTTGGATGTCCCTGTAAAACAATACAGGAAGCTGATTCTCTCACTATTACTTTTTCTATAGCTGAAATTTGGTCTTTGCTTTCATTATGCATCTCAGTTTGCAGAAGTTTGTGACTCCCATAAAATCAGTTGTTTAGGGGAAAAATACAGAAAAACAAAAACTTGACAGAGGATGAGACTTTTTAAAAAAATGGGGAAAAAAAATTTAATGTTTCCAGTCTAAATGAAATGCAGTGTTCATGTTGGTGACTGTATGAGTCAAAGTTGGCTTCCCTTTTTCAACCAGCTCTATTATAAAAACTTTACCTTGTCCTGAGAGGGTGGGGTTTTAGTGTTTTTCAGCTGACATAAAGTATCACCATCATTGCTAATGACTATTTTGTCTACCTGCAGGATAATTTATCTCAGTGAATTTCAGAAAACCCTGAAGTTTCCAGGTGGATGCTTTGGGTTTCTTTATTTTAACACAAATGTGATGTTAGATTGGCATTGGCATAGTCTGCTAAGACTATAATGTTTAAGCATTTAAAAATACAGTAGGAAGAGTATGGAGGTTTTATATTAGCATGGGTACTGGAAGCTCCTTAGATGGAGCTTAACAGTGGCATCTCCAACAGTCTGAAAAACATGCAAATCTTTTCCAAGGTCCTGGGCAGGGTGGCTTAGCTAAATATTTCAAAATTTAACTCTCTCAAAACAAAAACAGGACATAGCTGGAGGGGAAGTAATGATTAATGCATAATACTGATACATGCAATATAGATAAATGTACATTTCCTCTTCCCTCCCACCCCACCTCTGCGAACATAAGCTTTTAGCTTGAAAAAGCAAATCTGGAAATGTTCTGCATTCTGGTCAGACTTCTTTCTTATTTTGTTAATTCAACTGTAGAGTAAGATATTAATGATCCCCAGATGTTGTTTATAATGATTGATTTTTCAGTTGTGAAAAAATACTTGCAGTTTTTTTAAACAATTGGTATTTTCTAGCGTGCTCTGCAGCATTTGAATAAAATGTCTGAAGGCAGAGCTGTTTGTGCCCAACATAATTGCTTCTGTTAAGTGATTTCTTCATTCTTAACATTTTTAGCTCTAATTGCTTTTTCCCCATACATCTAAAAATAAATATTTGCAAGTTTTGCATTCTGTCACTCATTGAAATGCATAAAATATTTGTATACTCAAAGCAAAAAGGCACTGATAAGGGGTCACATTCTGTCTCACTTAGTGGCATAAATCCAAAATAACTAGATCCACTTCAGTGGCTGTTGCTTAAGATTTTCACCAGTTAACCAAGGACAGAATTTCACCCAATGTTAACAGCAAGCTGTTAAGTGAACATAAGTAATGTGTGGTAAAGTAAGATAAAATACCTTCCTGTCTCCAAGAACTTCAATAAAAACAAACGCTAGGTTGGGGGGGGGGTTGGTACTTTTTCACTGGCAACTGTAGCTGTAATCAGGATAAATATTAAGATAGATTATTTTTCACTTTATTATCAAAACTTCTTTATCAAGAACATCTAGAGAATTGCTAATTTTATTTGGGTTGTGTCTTCCCCTCAGCCCTCAGGAAGGCAGCAGATTCTGAGCAGATTCAGCCATCACATCTTGCAGAGGTTGGGCATGGCTGTTTCTCCTGGGTGGAGCAGCTGCCCAAGGTGCCTGCAGTGGATGCCTGGAGCCCCTGCAAGAGCAGAGGTCCCATGGCAAGGGCAGCTGGGAGACTGGGGTGGCTCCTGACTTCTTGGATACCCTTGGTAGCAGTCCAGGAGAAGGCAGGGTTTGTGCTGTGAGTGCCAGCAGTGCTTCTGGGCTGCCATAACCCCACTGCTTGAGGAAGCAGCAGAGCTGGGAACCCTGGGGTGGCTGATTCTGGTGGGACAGCCTGGGCTGTGGGGCTCCAGCAGGATGAGAGGTGAGATGTACTCCTTCCTGCAGGTTCCTGTGGCATAGCCACACTTCAGTATGGAACTTTTAGCTTCTCCTTTTTAATTCTTAGTGGAGTAGCGAGTTTGTGAGCTGATCGAATTGTGGGCTTTCCATGTTTTATCTGCCAGAGTTTGACAGAGAATGTGTAGTTCCAGCAAACAAAGGGTTAATGAGCGAGCTCTTCTGTGCTGATAAATGTAACTATCACATGGGGTTTGTCCTCTATTACACATGCGTCTGTTCACTAAATGATTGTAGATATAAATGACTAATTTCTCCTGTGTGAGATTTCCACTCCATGGCTAGTTTTATGATTCAGCTATCAAAATCACTTTGTGTCATTACAGCAGAAAGCATCCAAGCTGTGTTCATCATGAGTATGAGCCATGTCCCTCATACATGTTTTGTTTTCTGGAGCCATCTTTTTCATTTTTTTTTTCCGATATGCCTTCATTAGAGCATTCTCACTTGAATATTCCTTGGTTTTGGTCTCTTCCTTGGACCACTGGGTCTGCCCAGACTCTTGAGTGTTGTGCTGGGAGAGCTTTTGATCCACCAGCTTCCCAGCCTTGTGCAAGAGGCGACAGTGATGGCCGAGAGCAGGGGAGACCTTTGCAGCCAAGAAAGGACCCCCATTCCCACCCCTGTGAAATGGAAAAGAGAAGTAGTTTATGCCAGAATATGGTCACATTCTTCTGATTAAACCTACTTAAAAAAGACAACATTGTAATATTTTCCAATGACTGTTTATCATGAATTACGTCAGCCTTATTTTAAATTGCTATTATTTCTCCTTAATGCTTCTTGGTGCCTGCATAATTTACAACATTGGCAGCTGTGGGACTATGAAATAACCTTTCACAACCACCACACAATAGTAAAGAACATGAAGTTTTTGTTGTTAATTATTATGGGAATCCTTTAACTTTTTTACAAAGTGACATAAAATATTGCTGAGGTATTTATGGTTAAAACTACTTTTACATGGATCTATTTTGCTTCTGGCTAGTTCTTAACTAAAGCAGTCATTTGTGGTTATTATGCCTTGGGAGATATTATGTCAGAACTGGTTTGAGTATTATTATGTATCACATGTCATATATTACATGTCAGCACTTGAGGCTGACTTTCAGTAAAAACAAATGTAATTTTCGTTAATGGTCTTTTTAGGTATAGGCCATTTGTAAACTTACCTGAAGTTCATTTGAAGGTATACTAAAAAGCTTTGTTCTCCCAGAGTGCACTTGAGTAATTTCATTTTGGCTACAGATGGAATTTCCAAAATGTTTGTCATTATTTCAGTCAGAGGGTGCTGCCTCTGAAAAGCAAACAGTTTCCCAATACCGAGGTTAATGTACACATTTTAAGGAGCTGTAACTGTTACTCATTACTTTGTTTACTTTTCCCCCCTTCCGAGCTCACTCTTCCCAGGTTCCCCACTGGTCAGGCTGATAGTTGTATCCCAGGCAACTAAACCACCTAATGATGATACTTCTCTGTGCTGCTTAAATGAAGACCTGATGCCAGCCAGATAATCCCTGGGCGAAGGGGGATATAAATTAAAGGTTGGAGGCGAGTTTTAGATTTCCTGGAAGTTTCATTTCAAATCTGGAAAGCGCAAACTTACACAAAGCAAACTTCAAATTAATATGTCATTCCTCTGGGTTCCAAATACTATGCATATTTTCCAGTACTTATTTATTTAAAGCAAGAAATGAAGCACATAGGGTGTGCCAGAAAGTTTACAAAGAATGAAAACAGAAAGATGACTCCTGTGAACTTTTTCTGTTTCTTTTCCTAAATGTGTAATTAGTTAATTACTGTAAGCCCCCCACCCCCACCCCCGATCTATGTTTGAGCACCATAAAAACGATCAAAGCCTCTATTTGTCTCTAGTTACATTTTCCTCCACCGAGTTCTGTGACTCTATTGTAGGGAATGGAAACCCTGCTGGGCAAAAACTCAGTCTCTATCCCCCCACAAATGCTCAGGCTGAAGATGTGGAGATGCAAACATGACATTTACAAAGTGAGCAAAGAGCAGGGTGAGCATTTTGCGTGTTTCAAAGTTAGAATTTAATAAGAGGAACATAAAATGGAGCTAAGCTTGCCTGGATGCCACGAGATTTGTTAGTATTAGGCAGCATGCTTGATTTCCCTGGAAATGAGTGAGCAATCTGAATTTAGAGTTGTTTGGCAGGGGGAGGGGGCGTTTCGTTCTCTTTTTTAATCAAAGGCATTTCACAAGCCGATGGCAAGCAAAAGGAAAATCTATCCTTACGTCAGAATGTAGCAAACTTTGCCATTTAATGAATGAATATTAGGTATTTCAGGAGCAGATAAAAGATGGCAGAGGAGGGAGAAAGAGCTGATGTCTTAGAGATTTTAATAAAGATTGAAGTTAGTAGTGAAAAGGTCAAAGTGCCATTTGTTGAGCCCCTGCTCCTGGCGTGGTTTCAAAGCTGGAAGTGCTGACTGGGGGACTGTGATGTGTGTTAATGAACAGTTGTGGCACTTAACTGAGATCATGGGTTGGTCACATGAATATATATAAAAGATATGAGTGAAGATTTCCCCTCCGTTTTGTTGGGTTTTTTTTTGCTGCAGTTGGGCTGTTGGAAGGACTAAACAAAAAAAAAATAAATAAATGTTTGAAATGTTTGAACATCACATTAAGTCTCCTAGTCCGTAAGGAAAATGAGCTATGAATAATAGAGTACTGCTCTAGTTAAATATGGTTATTCAAAATTGTTTTTAGCTACAGATGTTATGCCATTTTAGAAACTTAGACTAAATAATGTCAGATCTTGTTTGCTTTTTTAGTATGTTATTCATTTATTGGGAAATTCAAAATTTAAAACAGCTGGGAAAGGGTTTGGTGTTCACTAAGTAATCTTTAAAATGTGTACATTTCAGACTTACTCTTATAGGGCTGTTTAGAAATGACTGAAGTGTATATTATAGTTATAAAGTTCTGTAAACATGCTCCACCATGTAGATGACAGGGAAATGTGAAATGGGAAAATGGAATAATTCTGGAGCCAAACCTTCTGTATTATGGACTTGATAAAACAGCAAATAGTTTTCTCAATTTAAATAATTTGTAATTTTCCAGGAACATGCATGGGTGTTATGAGCAGTATGTCTAAAATAGCAGCAGAAAATACTGTTCATTCTCCTTTAATTCTCCCTTTGATGTTTATGTCAAAACGAAGGGGTTAATTTATCTAAGAGTTTCAGTGCATGAGTTGGACTGTACAAAACCAATCATGTAGAAATAATAGACTACCATTGGAAGTGCTGTACTATTGCAGTTTTAATAGCTCTTCAGTTAGGCTCAACAATTAGTCCATACATTTTATAGCTGTGTCTTTAGGAAACTGGCACACTCAGCAAAATCAGAGTAATTGGGAGATGATGCAATGCGAAGAGAAATCAGAGGAAGAAAATTAATTGAAAAATAGTGTTTTGTTCAGGTTTGGGTTTGTTTTCTTTTAAAATTTTGAATGGCAGTAGTAATTACTGGTGGGTGAGACTTCTGCAGAATTTAAATTCCACGTAGCTGTTTTTGTGAATTTGTTTTTAAATCAATGCAAAAGAGGCAAAATAGGGCATTAAAATTGTAACTATGCTTTTCACTCTCTGGAATCAAGTGGGGGTATTAAGGGTGATCCAGAGGAGGGCTCTTTCCCTCTGTTGACACTAGTGCTGTTTAAGTAAGTTCTCATTACCTGTCAGCATCTTTGTAAACCTAGGCAGATCAAGGACAATACATGAATTAGTTTATAATTTACACAAATATCTAGAGAGACTTCAGATATCCCTTTTTTGCTTCTGTCCACGAGAGGAGGTACCAGTGTGGTACAGGACCTTGTTTTTATACATAAGTACTGACTAAGAAGGGAAGTTTAACAAAAACAACAGTGTGGCTTGGGTTTTGTTTATTTATTCATTTACTTATTTATCTATCATTGGCAATTAGGACTTTGAATGTTTTAAAATTGGTTTATGGGCCAAAGGCTAAGTGAAGCAGTGAGAGTTTCCATTACAGCTGAAGTTTGGGCCCAGGTATTATATATAGCTGTACCCTGGTCTTTTAGTGATCAGAGGAGCATTTTCTTGTGCCTCAGGGCTTTTGTGTTGGTCTTAATGCCATAAATTACTTCAGGGTAATGATAGATAGCCAATTTATTAGAGCAGGAGAGCAAACCTGGTTCTTAGGTGAGTAAGCAGGGGATAGTGAGAAGAACTAGAAAGGTGTCACTACTGCTGTGTATAACATTAGAGAAAGTCATTATCAAACCCCCTAAGAGCAAAAATTTTTCGTAAGTCAGTCAAATGATAATGGCTTTCTACAAAAAGGGTGATACCATTTCATGGGATAACTGCACTGCTAATACTCAAATGTATTATTCTGAATTACAGAATACTGTGCAGAATTCTGAACTACAGGCTGCAAAGGAACATGGAAGAGCAGGATGGCTTTGTTAGATGGTTCCCCACATTCAGCTTTGTGCCTGATTCTAATGCCCAGGCTTTGCATGTCAGATTGAAATACTGGACAGAGTTAAGTAAGGACCAAGAAACCAATTCATGGCATGGAAAAGTTGCCTTCAGGTGCAGAGAATGTCAACCATTGAGACCAAAGACTAAGAAGGGACCTGATCACAGTCTGTTAGTGTGTTCTTGAGTAGAAGACCCATGCCAGGCAGACAAACATGTAGCAGGACCCTGTGCTTCAAAGTTGGAGCAGATAAGTTAGTGCTCAAAGTAAGGCAAAGTTATCTAGTAGGGAGGGGTAATTACCCATGGGAACAACTTAGCTAGGAGTAGCATAGATTCTTTATTACTTGAATCTTTTAAATCAAGACTGCTTTCCAAAAAATATGATCCTTACTCAAGCAGGAGATACAGTCTTCATCCAGTGGTCGCTGGTATTGTATAGGCACTGTTTGCAGAAAGTAAATAAGGACCTAATACCCTCCTGGATACTTCTGACTTTAAAAACTGTTACTTTATTAATATGTGTGGTCTGTAGCATCTGGGATAGGAAAGCCTGGATCTTGTGTCCATTAGGCAATTTACCAAAGTTTCCTAAACTTTGCTTACAGTCTTAAGTAGACAAGGCAGAGCTTTGCATTTGGTCTGTGTATCAGAGGCCAAGGAACAAGGTTAAGAAGCTGATGCGTTGGGAGCTAAATGCCTGTGTCTTCACAGGTCCACCTGTTGATACCCCTTGTCCTCTTTGTTCTGCTCACCCATCTCCATCTACCATGAGCAGCTGCCTGTCTGAGCGCTGACCAGGCAGCTTGCTCCTCTGAGCTGGTCTCAAGTGGAAAGATCAGCTCAGGGACAAATCCAGTCCATTTTAGGCCACTTCAGTAACTTACGTAAAAGGTTATATCCTCAGCTGAAGTATGGAAATTATAACTCAATAGCATCTCATTTAAATGTGGAGCTGCATGCTGTGAATTCATCTACAAACTTGCTGTACTGACTTCTCGAGTCTTCCCTGATAGGTCCTTCATACGTATCTCCAGTCACCTTACTTTTAAAGAGCGTGTTAATTAGAAAGCAAATGTTAACAAAAGTTGGTAATAGAAGAGGAGGAATTTATTTGAAAGTAGGTTCAGCCTACAGAAAGGGTAAGAAAATATGTGAAAATGGTGATCATCCTGCCATTTGGGTAGGCTCCACCCATTCTGCCAGTGAGTGACATTGGCAGAAGCTGCCGGGCTTCAATGGAGAGGTTCTGAGCAACCTTCCAGCTCTGTCATCACCCTCCTGTGTTGCACTATAGATCAGCAACTGTTGCAGAAGAAGCTGAACTCCCAGTATAAAGAAGCTTTCTGCTGTGGGGTGGCGTGTTTACTTTAAGTAGGTGTTGATGATTCTACTTCTCACTTCCTTGATTAAGTAAGTTGCTTCATCTTCATCTTAAAATTCTTACAAACCTCAGCTGAACTTTGCTGAGATTAGCCTGTGCCCCATTGCATGCTTTCGTAGAGGTAGAGCACAAGTTTGAAAAACAAGGAAAAGATTTTTTCCTGGAGTCTTCAGCAGCTCTTAGCTCAGAATACCGTGTTTAAAATTAGCAGTACAGTTGCCCTCATTCTTTTATAGCATCCGATTTTGCAATGAACCATAATCATTTGACTGATTTGCCAAAAAAATGATGGTTCTTCAGGGTTTTTTTGGTGTTGGTTGTTTTGAAAGGCAGCCTGTAATTAAGATGAATATATGTACATTGTGAATATTTAGTTATGGAAGAGATGGGTATGTTATTAAGAAAGAAAAAAAAAACAAAAGATAAAACAATCAAAAAAAATTTACCTAGCTGCAGATCTTTGCAGTTGTTTAGTTTAGGAGTTTAAGTCAATTTATGGAAGTCTGTGTTTACTGTCTTTAGAGCTTGATCATGACATTGGAATGTATTTTGAAAAAAAAAGACCCCATAAAATGAAATCCACATTTACGGGTAAGGAGCACAGAGCACTTAAGATCAGCAGTGAGACTACAGTATCTCTTTGAAGTGTAATGAAGAGGAGTACTTGCTGGTGCCATTTTGGGTTTAGAAGGCAGTGAATTGATATACTCCATAAGTTCTAACACTGTTACAGCGGCTGGACCCAATGCCATTAATTTCATGAAAATGTGGACCATGGTATCCCAGTGGCAGCAGTCAGAAGATAAAACTAGATCTGAAGCACTTCATTTAAAATAAAACTTTATTATAAAGTCAGGTCTCTGAAGACGCTTCTTTTGTGCTGTGCTGCATGTGAGTAATCTCTGTGACTCATCTAGCCTCTGACATACTGCAGCCATCAACATTCCCAGCCACGAATGTTGCCCTTCATAAAGGAAATATCCTATTTTTGGTATGGCAATGTCCTCAGTTTTAAAGAATTTTCCTCTTTTAAAGTGCTCAGACAATTAATGCCTCATGCATGTATTCAACAATAGTTGCCTAGCAACCGTCAGAAATATTCGAGAGAGCAAAGGAAGCCAAGATGAATGAGCAAAAACGTCAGCTCCCATTTCAGGTGAGCTGAAGAAGGCATCAGGGTTGCTCTAACTGTTTTGGTCTAAGCATGAGTGTCCATGAAAATAGGACAACCCCCAAGCAGAAAATAAAAGTTCCAAGTTGCTCGTCAGTCAGATGCAGAGGTGAGACAAAGTTGGAGTTGTGCAGCCAAATGCAGTCGCATGAGGCTGCAGCTGGTTGGCCTTTCTTACTTTTGGGAGCCTAGACCAAAGCCATGGAACAATCATTAAAATAAATCATAGCAAGACGACAAAGCCTCCTTAATGACTGAGGAAAGTTTTGCCACCTCTTGTTATACTCCATCTGCAGCTAGAGAATAGGTGAGGTTCCAGCTTCCTTTGGAGGAGATTTCCAGGCATGGGTGTAAGTGCCAGACAAACCCCTTGCGTGGGGCTTGGCTCCAGCCCTTCTCCTGCATTGCCACCATGTTCACGCTTCTCTTTTCACTTTTTAATTCTGGCATAGCTTTTATCTCACAGGAGACTTTGTCACTCTTGTGAGTCAAGTCCTTGGTGCTTTTTTTTTTTTTTTTTGTCATTGGAAGATGCCATTCAAATGAAATGGAAATCTCTTCCACAGTAACCACCCACAACCATTATGGATATCTTTAGATTTCGGTCTTTTTTCCCTGTTGGTTTTTGTTTTGTTTTGTTTTTTTCATGAAAAAGGTTGACATGAAAGGCTTGGTCTAGGGTTAGAAGAACTGAACTTAATCATGTTGGGTTGGCATACTCCTGGGGACAACTCTGCCACAGTGATGCTCGCATGGCCATCACCTGTGCCCATCCCTTTCTCCAGGTGACGTCTGCTGCTGCTCCACCATTTCCCCAGGGGCTGCACCATCAGTGGATCAAGGGTATTTGGTGCTCGACATGGTGGAGCATGAGAGTGCAGAGCCCAGAGACCAACTGTTCATTGGGATGCAGCTTAATGTCAAAACGATTTGAGACAAAAGAGTTTGATCTGTAGAAGTATTTTCAGTTGGTATCTTTTTGTTAGATGTGTTAAAATTGAAGATCCTGATAGTTGCCCATCAGTGTTGCTCAGAATGTTTTGACTTCCTGCCCCAATTTGAAGAAAATTATGAAATTCTGGCATTTTCCTGATAGAAAATCAGATATATGACCATCTCTAAGAGCACGATTATGATCTCCTCTCCGCTCATGTAAATCCACAAGGGGTCAATTACTTGGGATTGACGATGATGTGATTTAGATCAGAATCTGCCATTAAAACTTTCTGGGGTTTGCTCCTACACTCATTGACTGTGGTGCCAATTGACTGCCAACTCGTTGCTTTTGGTATCTGGTGGTGGTGTTTGCATGTGGCACTGTCTCACAGGCCCCACATAAACCATTGTTTTACTAGCTTTAGTGGTTTTTTCAGATTAAATGTTAAAATGTTGAAATTAAAATATGTAGGGGGTAGTTTGGAAGTAGCACATGCACAATGGTAGTCAGAATAATGTGATTTTTGAGGTTGATATTGGGTGACTTAAGAGCTGAAAAAAAGCCCTTGTATATTCTAGAGGTCCGAGGCTTTTACTCTTTCTGATTATAAAAGGCGTTTATTTCTGGCATCGATGGTTGATGAGATATCAAACTTAAAATATGTCATGATCCTATAGTCTGGTAGTGCTTTCTGGCACTGGTCAGTCACTAAATATAGCCAGTTTTGAACTGCTGTGATAAACCTGGAAATAATGTTCAGCAGAAAATTCTCAGACAATTCCATAGACAAATGTGGAATATGAAATTACTTCTCTGGATTGCATCTGGTTCATACTATATATGCTTTTGTGTCCTGTCTCTCTCCTCCCCATGTTTTCCAACTGCTGTCCTACAGAATGCTTTGTGGTACAAATAAATCTTAACTGAAGCATCTCAGTGGTTCATGTTGGTTCATGCTAAAGCAACAAATAACATAAAGAGTTTTTAAACCCTAGCTATTTCATGCATTCCTTTTGGCTTTGTAAACCGTTTTGCCTTGTTTTTACAAAAAGGTGGTGTATTAAAAAAAAAAAAAAAAAAAAAAAAAAAGCACGAGTTTCCAAAAAATCAGTGATTGTTTTCAAACGAATGTAGTCCAGGAACATGCAGATTCTTGCATTGTATTACGGGATTAGTGGTACTCATCTGCCATGCATAGTGCAGAGGTGATTCTCAGATGAGGAAGAGAGTCTTTTTTAAAGGAATTTTTCCTTTTTTCTGTTTTTAATGATATATTCACATTTGTGTGTCCCCCCCCCCTTTTTTTTTTAACTCACGTATACTTCCACCAGGCTATGTTTAATTTCAAGATGGTGTCTTTGCTAGAAAGATAATCAAATGTAATGTCTTCCACAACTTCTTCATATGCATGGCTGCATAAAGCTTGTGTAACAGTTTATTATTATAAAATTAGTATAGCATAGCGTAGAGCAAACAGGGCCCCTGGCCAGATGAGCTAGACAATGAATAGTTATGTAAGGTTTCGAAGCACATGTATTAGAACACAAGCGCCCTGTATTTTCTTCTCAATTGTCTGCTGTTTGTTAATGTTTCCCTTTCAACGTGATTGCATCTCAATTTAATAGCACTTGCCATTTCAGGGTTTACTGTGCCAGCGCTCGCATAGTTTCATCCCCTCTGTGCTACAAAGCCTGCATGTATATTAAAACTGAACTAGGCATGGTTAGCTAATGGGTACTTCAAGAGATGTGCACTTACAGAATTAAGTGATGTATGTAATTATTAATTTTTTGTTAACAAGTTTGAAAAATGTGTTTCACCAATAATTGCAATGCTTTCTTCTGTGCAAAGGGTGATATTTTAATTCTTGGTGAACAGTTTTCTACCTTGCTCTGTGTTTTCATGTCAGGGTATTATTTTGCAATCAAGATAAAAGCATTATTTATTAAAGTTCTGAAACACGACATTACTGGAAGTTTTGGGCTGCAGATCGATCTCCAGTTTCATAGAAGTATTTCACTGATTTTTATTATTTTTTTTAAATTGGTCTTTAAACTGAAGTTCCACATTATGGATTGCATATGATTCCAGAAGCAGGAACGTTTTAATGGAGACTTGATGCTGTTTTAAAGGAAGCAATGTACCTGTCACAGGGCTGTGGGAAAGGCTGGCATTTGGCATATGCCTCTTCGGGACTGTCAGATCCCAGCTTGCTGCATTTTTGGCACAGGGAGCCCATCGACTTGGGAAACCTACATTCAGCACTATCTATTGGTCCTTGTGTCATTTTCTGTGCCTCCAAAGGAACTTCTGTTAGAGTCTTCATGTCTTTGGGAGTCAGGCAACTCCTCCGTGCTTTCAGAGATCGTTTCCAGGATTAGAGGGTGCTCAGTAGCCTTAAGTGTCACCCAGTGAAGGAGTTACACTTGCACCTCTCTTAGTGGTGCACGATTTATTTGCTTTCTGTGTGTAATTCAAACAGTGCAGAAGTCTGGCTTCCCCCACTCCCCATTGCTTCAGCCCTCCTGTTCCTCAGGTCATTTTGCCAGCTGCTTGCCTTTTGCCCCCCTTTGCTGCACAGTCCTGTCCCCATCCTGGTCCCCCCTTGTTGTTCCAGATATTGCCATTTCTCTCATGGCAGCCCTTGGTGGTTCATTCATGCCATCGCAGATGTGAGACTGAAGCCTCCCTACTGTTCCCTTTTGCACAGAATGAATTAATTCCCCTGTTCCTACTAGGCCTAACTACAAAATTGCATGGAGCAAGGCTCACATTTTCCTTCCAGCTAACAGGGACTTTATTTGCATGTTCTTTGTCATCTCATCTGCAGAGTCAGACCTTGTGCAGACTTTCTGGTTGCCAACCGGCAAGGGAAGGTAGTTCAGAAGGAGGGATCACTACGATCCTCCAGTGAGTCCAGGAGTGGCCATGGCTAGGATCTGACTTCGCAATAAAGTCAGATTTCCTCAATTGCCAGTAAAGATAAAGAAAGGGAAGGGTGGGAGGAGAATAATAGGCTTAAAACACAATAAAAATAGCAAAGGAAACAAACTGTTTGTGCCTAATTTGAAACCAGCTGATCTCCATGGTGATGGCAGCAGATCTGTGCTGTTCGACTGTTTAGTGAACACAAAGGTTAGAAATAGTTCACCCACCATACCAGACCATCTGAACAAGCAGAGGAGGAGGAGGAGGAGGAGGAGGAGGAGAAGGGTTGGTACCTTTCTGGTCACTGAGTGGCCATGTGAAGGTGCCAGGGGGAGCTGGGGGGATAAGGGCATTCAAACTCCAGAGGATTTGTGTGTCTTCCTTCCTTTTGCATCTTCAGAAAAATTGGCCTTTATAAATTTCCTGGAGTTCTTCTTTTCAACAGTGCTACTCTGTGGAGAGAGGAGTCCATAGCTCTGTGGCTTCACATAAAACTAGCATGGTAGAAGATCTTTAGAAATCGGGCAGTGAGCTTGAAACCTTTGATAATAGGATTTATATACTTACCACAATAAATAATAGGACTATAACTCCCCCAAAGTTCTTGATTGACATTGTCTTGAAGTAATTCCTTATGTAAAATAGAAGCCTAAGATAAAATTTCTGCCTTAATTTACAGATATTTGAGACAGAGGGAGAAGGGGGTGTGTTAATCCTCACCAAAGAAGAAATTCCTGTTCATGATTTTCTGAAATACTGTCATGTGATGAGTCAGAAAGTTGTTATTATTCACATCTTTGGAGGTCAGGGCTACTGAGTTTTGGCATGCAGCTGGATAAATAGCATTTGCAAATCAACACTTCTTTTGCTGAGGCCACAGGCATGGAAAGCTTCCTATTTGCCTTAGGTGTGGGTGAGGGGTTTTTTGGTTTGTTTGTTTTTTAACATTAATTTTAGAGAGGAGAAGATTGTACTTTGGAAATCCTTAGTCATAATGAAAAGATTGCCAGAGGTAGCTGAAGATATTCAGAGTGTACCTCACACTGTATCCAGAGTTAGAGTTTCTTGAGTAAATATTGACCAATTTGACCTTTGCTTTTACTCAGTCAATATTTATCTCTTGGGACAATGAATCTCGATATTCACTGTAGTTGAAGTCCAAGTCTACATAATAGTGTACTTGGAAATACAGGAGAGGTGCTGATTTGTCTTGGTGCTACTTTTATCTGTTTAAAATTAGATATACAGAAGGTTTGGCTGCTCGTGTCGCTTTGTCAGGTCTCCTAAACAAAGCAGTAGCAGGTCATGGCTGGTGGGGAGACTTCTAGGAAAACCTAGATCTGGCAGCAGGAAGAGTGGGTCAGTCTGGGAGTGGAGCAGTCCCTTTATTGGAAGTGAGGCTAAAGATTCCTGTACAATGTGAAAGCCTTTCCAGATGCTATCAGGAGGAGCATCATTTTTTCTTTGTCATTTTTACTGTGTAATCAGTCAATAATATTACAGGTGGCCTGTAATTAAAAAAAAAAAAAATAAGTCTAACTTGTTTTTGTAGTCTTATAACTACCAGAGGTATTTATTTGGGGAAAAAGCATTGAGAAAGAAGTGAATTTTAAAGTTGCACAATTGCAGCTGAAAAAACCAGAGCCAGCAACATCATGCGTTTCTGAAGAGCACGCTGTTCAATTTTATAGTAACAATATTTTAAGAATGCTGACTGTACACAAGGAAAGAAGTGAATAATTGTTATTTCAAAACCCTGATGGTTTGGTGTATTCAAATGTTAAGACTTAATAGGCCCTGGATTTCTCTTAGGAAAAACAGGACATTTAGGGGAAAGAAAAAAAAAAAAAAAAAAAAGGGAAAAAAAGTCAGCTGAAGCAGTAATGATTTATCAAAGCAGCACTCAAATAAAATAAAGGTTTGGCTTCCTTACCAAGGGTAGGCTGGAAAATGCATTTATGTTTTCTTGTACCTTTTTTTTTTCCTGATGTGCCTGATTGACTTGTTTTAATACCGGTGTTATTTACATTTCAGGGATGGGCCTCTATTATGCAGGAAATTGTCCAAGCCCCTACAGCTGTATTTTAAATTGAAATGTTTTTTTTATGAAGTGATTGTGCAGACTTAATTTAGTAATCTATTATTAAATTTATAGTTTCAGGCTGTGTAAAGTCTTTATATAGAATGAAAATGGGCACATATGAAGATCTATACTATATATACACCTGGTTCTGTATATTAAATCTTTCACATATGTTGTCCATTTTCAGAAACAAATAAATTGCTGCTTTTGAAAACTCAGCTTCTCTTCCATATTAGGGAATTCTGCAGACTCCCTATGTTCCTTAGCTTCAGTATAATGCTAAATCAGTTTGTACATTAGTCTATTTTTAGTTATGAATGAACTTTATGGAGTGCAGCACGCAGAGTGATTTCAGAGATTCTCGCTCATAAAACCAGTGTGTCATGTGCCGCAATTACAGCAGTAAACATCATGCAGGCTCTGGGCTTCCAGGGGCCCAAGCTCTGTAATTTTCTGGAGGGGAAAACATTCTCCCTTGCCCTTTTAAAACGAAATATTACACATACAGTAAATCTCATCGCAAGAAATCAGGTCGTATTATGTGACCTTGGCTGCAGCAAGCAGGCTGCCTGGCATGGCAGCCGGGTGACACTAGAGGGCAACTGAGAGTTTTCTTTAAACTTAGCAAGCTGGAGATGGTTTTAGTATCAACTAAGTGTTTAAACTTGGGAAGGATTTCTTTTCCCGTCTGCACATTTCACATATGTAACCTCTGAGTTTCCACTGACAGCGAATAGTAATCCAACTGAAGTTCTTCTGGGGGAAAATACAGTGGGAGCGGGTCAGCAGGCTGCTTTTGCCCAAATAAGGCTTTTTTTGCAGACCCCATGTGTTAGATAATGATCAACTGACAGTCGGTCATGAGTTAATAATGCTGGATGCTGAAATATGCATACCATGTGGTATACAGCAGTTCTGTGGGGAGAGACAAACACGGCTATAATTAGACATCTGAAACACAAGGAAGTGTGTAAATTGTTTAATAGTCCCTCCACTTAATTCCCTCAAATAATTTCCTAAGAACCGGTATTGACTATGAAAGAATATTGCACAACCGACTCCATGTTGAGTTTAAACCTTGCCCTGCTCAGATAAATTAATGAATACAGCTCTGTTTGGATTTTTCTGAGTGCTGGAGATTTACTGGGGCTGTATCTCAGAGGTGGGCTCAGTTCTGTCTGTGTTGATGTTTGGGACAACTACACCAAGTTCACAGGGTTTGTGCTCAATTAAAACTGGGCACGTGATCTTACCATCAGGATATCAGAACCACCATTTTTCCAGTTATTTGGGCAGTTATGGAGGTTTGCTTTCTATTTGTACACAACCTGACAAAGTTACCAGAGTTACCACCGCTGCATTTGGTAAAAAAGTGCAGAACCCTCCCTCGCTCAGCAATGCCAAGCCAGCAGCATCCCCACCACAGCCCAGCATTAAAACTGCTGTGTCAGGGGTTTGCAGGTCCCTGGGGGTGCCAGGGCTTTGCCCCAAGCCCTCTCCAGGAGCAGTGCTATTCCTGAACTTCTTAAGGGCTGTGAGCACTGTGATGGGATGCCTGGCCAAGCCCGTGACAGCTGTTGATGGTGAAGGTGGTGATGACCCAGAGGTGTGAATGGGTGCAGGGCTGAGGCTGCCCATGGCTGCACTGACCACATCGTGCAGGTCCTTGGTGTGGTGGCAGCTGAACTTTAACTAACATCTTCATGCAAGCTGATGATGCTTAATAAATTTTCGTTGCTTCACAGTGCAATGATCAAGTGCAAAAGAAAATAAAAAATGAAAGAAAATTACAATATTCTTACAATAAAAGTAATAACTTTTTTTCTTACATAATCAGTTACAAATCAGAAATGCATGAGATTTAAATAATATATTCGTCATGTTCACATTGTGCACAATTGGATGATCATAACTTCCTACCTGCTTTGTCATTCCCAAAAGCAAGGTCTCAGAAAACCATCCATTTTATGCTTCTTGCATGAATTTCTGCACAGTGTCCATCCTTTACCAGTCAATTAGCCCATCTCATCTGCCTGTCTGTGTGGATATGACTGGCTATGTTTCTATTCTCTTTCCAAGGTATGTAGGTCACGTCTCCATTGGGTACTGCTGACTCTGCTAGGCAGCAGTTTAACAAATGCTGGCTTTTACTGGGAAGAAAAGGAAATATTGCCAGGAAAGCCACCTTAGGATTTGCTGTTTACTCTTATTTAGCTTTTCTTTTCAGAAGCCCTCTGATGGGAGGTCTACCTTGGGTGATCTGTTACATTCAGACAGGATAGGCTGAGTTGCACGGGTTTGCTGTGTATTTTCACTTCTCACTGCCCTGTTTGTGCTGCTTTTGTCTTGGCTATTGCATAATCCATTTATTCCTGCTCAGGCTTTTCTTTCCTTTTCCTTTTCCTTTTCCTTTTCCTTTTCCTTTTCCTTTTCCTTTTCCTTTTCCTTTTCCTTTTCCTTTTCCTTTTCCTTTTCCTTTTCCTTTTCCTCTTCCTCTTCCTCTTCCTCTTCCTCTTCCTCTTCCTCTTCCTCTTCCTCTTCCTCTTCCTCTTCCTCTTCCTCTTCCTCTTCCTCTTCCTCTTCCTCTTCCTCTTCCTCTTCCTCTTCCTTTTCCTTTTCCGTTTCCGTTTCCTTTTCCTTTTCCATTCCCTTTCCCTTCCCCTCCTTCCCCAGACTATTCTGAGAAGTCAGGTGTGTGCTTCTTGAGTATTGGTGTGATCTTCCTACAGAAAGGGAAGCTCTTTCCAATCGGTGCAGCTTCCCAGGAGGTGACCTTTGGGGGCGGAGGGCTTGGAAGCTGGAGGTTAACCACAGATTTGAGGGAAAGGGAAACTTGATGAACCCATGTCTGCTGCTGTGATACTGCCCAAGCACGTGGTGTTTCATGATGAGATATGACATGTTCTTTGTTCAGGGCTTGAATGCTTCTTTCCTGTTAGTGGCAGAGAGAATCATGCTGCTTTGGTTGTGTTCTGTGCTTAACACAGGCTCAGCCTCAAAGATATGAATAAATCCAGTGAGGTCATCAGAGGTCTTTACATGCTCCAGGTCTTTTACAAGTTAGGCATGTACTTTGCTGAATCAAGGCTACAGCTCTTCACGTTCCTTGTCCTGCACAGCACAGTACTTTATGGTATTTGATCCTATACTCATGCACTTTCTCACCAGAAGAAGCACTGAGTCATCTAATCTGGTATGAACCCCAAGTAGTGGCTCATCCGCCAAAATTACCGGCAGATGCTTTCATCCAGTTCACCACCTTTTTTCTGAAGGAGACGGAAAACAGCTGTTTGAGTGGGGAGCCCAGCCAGACAGCTGGACGCCTGCTCCCTGCAGCCAGCCAGGCTGCTGCAGCCGCCCGCAGCGCTGAGGTTCTCCCGGCAGCAGCCTGGACCCAGCCCTTACTGTGCCTGGGGCAGGATGCCCAGTTCCAGTCTGGTATCTTCACAAAGACCTTCAAATCACATGCATTTCTTCCTGCACTCTGCACACCAGCTTGTGTCTGGTTCAGGCTTTTCCTGAAGGTCTTCTGAAAGCTGGTCATACACATATGCTGGCATTAGATGCTGTATGTGGACAGCAGTGCCTAAGGATTCCTGGTTGTGCCTCCTCCCTTCCAAGTACCAGCTTTTTCCACCTTTGAGGCACAGGTTGAAGTCAGTTCTCTGTAATTTTTGCTCTATCCCAGCATATCTTGAATTATTCAGACCTTCCTTTGGCCACGCGATCTTCCACTTGGGAGATTTCACTTGGGGGTGGCCTGTGGAGTGTCACCCATGGCTTGGTCAGTGGTTCCCGTGGTATTTGCTCACAAGTTTCATGCTGGAGCTGTACTGAAGAGCATTATGTGTGCATGGTCCATTTTTCCTTCAGATTACTGGTTTGTATGACTCAGTGTTAGCATTGTGCCAGTCCTTGTGTCAATGTCAATGTTACCGTCAGGGACCTCCCATTTCTTTCAATGACCAAAATGTTGAATACTAGCAAGGCTAAGAGCAACCCCTGTGGGATCCCACCAGAAATATTTTCATTTTGCAGAAATTCCCTACTGATGCCTGCTTTTAGCTCTGTCACTTAGCCAGTTCTTAATCCATTTAATATATGCTTGAATAAAATGATGTAGTGCTGGTTTTCAATCAAAGCATTACCTAGTATTAAATCAGCCGTCTCACTGAAATGTAGGTAAGTTTCATGCATGCAGCTAGTTTCTCTAACCAAGTCTGTAGTTTCAAAGTATAAAATAAGGTGCTTTGTTTGTTTCTCTTTTTTGTTGTGTTAAGATCTGGTTTCTGTAAAATTAAGTCAATTGACTGGCTTTAATTATATTCTTTTGCAAGCATATCATCTGGCTTCTTTGCAAGTATGGAACAAATATTTACCAAACACCTCTGCCTCCTTTTGAATCGTTAATAATAATCCTGTCATCTGCAGCCAGTAATAGGCCTACACTGGCTTTTTAAATTATTATTATTTTAATTTGCCCTAAGGTCTACTTTAATGTCACTTATTTGTCAGGCATGGATTTTTATCTGAAGTCTTTGGCTTCCCTTTTCAATGTACTGCACTTCATAATTTATAACATGTGCATAGATCTTTGTCCCCAAAAACCCCCCAAACTTTTTCCATTTTCTTAAACTCAAATTAGTCAGCAGGACATAAAGAAGCCAGGATAAAGCAAAAGTCTTAACTTCTTAACCATGCTGAAATGAAGAAAGTAAGACGCCAAGCCTTGTCCTGAATCTTGTTCCTGTCTTCTATGGAAACAAAAACCATACAATTTTTGTCATAATTGGCCAACCTGGTATTTGCAACGATTCTTAACTTTTCTGTTAAAAGCAAGCTAGCCTGCATGGTAATCCATGAAAAATACCACCTTTTTGCTTTTTGCAGAGATTGTCTGGTCAGGAGGGGGGTCAAAACAACAGTCTGCAGCAAGTCACATGTCTCCACATTAATCCACACAAGGAAGTGTCTGTTTCACTTATTTCCAAATGAGGAATGTTTTCTTTAGAGAGGTAGCAAATTGATTTTCCCCACATGGAGCATGGGATATCTCATTTCCAAAACAAAACTTTCAGAAATGGCTACACAAGTTGGCTCTTTCTCTGTGTGGGTTAGAAAGCAGCGTGGCTCCTTAGTGTTCGCTGCAAGGTTGTTAGCTGCTGTACTTGGAAGTTTCCAGGTCAGATTTGGCATGTTCAGTTATAAAGAAGGAAAAAACAAGTGTTTGTATTCATAAAAAGTCTAGTAAAAATAGTTTTAATATTCAACTTGGTTTATGTGCTGCTTCAATAGGCAAGAGGTGCGTGTTTGTGGAGAGGCTGTGTTACCTTCAGAGCACAGTGAGAGCTGTAGATGTTGGTAGGTGCTCATCACTCACTTCCACAGGTGTACTTAAGATCCTGTAGAGAGTTTCTCCAATTTCAATTCATACTGTTTTTTCTAAACAAAGTTCTGTTGAGTTTTTTTTTTTTCATGTAGTCTCATCTTTTGCTTTATTTTCCAGCCACTTTCATTACTTACCCTTTCATGCAATACAAGATTGGTTGCAACTCGCTTCTCTTCACCAGCTCTACTCACTGTGCCTGGGCTATAAATGCCCCAGGCCCTCCTTCTTGGACCCTGTGTCCAGGAGGCAGGAGCTTCTAAATAAACTTTGAGGGGTGAAATGAAAATAAATGAAATGTAAGATCCTGAACTCAGGATGCAGAAAAGGGAATGAAGTGAATGAGAGAAAACAAAGAGATGGAGGTGATGAAGAAATTAAGGAAGCAGCTGGGACTCCAGAACAGTATGTGAGATTAACTAACCTTGGAACAGGTTTTGAGACTGTGCTTAAATATAGCAATATGCTTTTCTTAACTTTCAAATATTGCAGATTGCCAGAAGCCCCCTAGAGGGGTAAGTGTTAAAACCATTAAAACTGTTAACTTTCTATTCATTACATTTTAAAAGGTGCAACATGGAAGCATGTTTTTCAGCCAAGGGCTAACTTTTGCCAGGCTGCTTTAGGGGTGTCCTCAGCAGCTAGCTATTTGCCACCTGCCAGTGCAGATTTTCTAGAGATCTGAGACCATCCTTCTCACCTTGACTTTGATGGCCAGGCACCTCCGTATGCCACCTCCAGCTTCTGTTTGGCACCTGAATCATGAGTAGTTCTGTGATCTGACACATCCTGCTATTTCCACCTGCCTGAGAGGGAAGGTCTTTTAGACTGTTCTGGGTCTACTGATGGTTTTGCAGCTTAAAGTCAAGCTGGTTGGTATTGGAGCTTTTGTGTGTTTATTTGAAAACTGGAAGATGTATGAAGGACTGGTATAGTGCAAAAAGCTACTATGAGGGGATGTTCTGCAGGGTGTCCTACAGGGAGGAGAGACTATTGGTGCATCTAGCAGGTGTACTGCAGCTTGTCTCATGCAAGCACACTTCTCTTCTAAACTCAACACCACAGAACATCCCTGCTTGTTAACCTCTTGCACCTTCCAATGCTGCACCTCAATTCCAGCTTTGTGATTACTCTCGTTCTGGTGCACTCTGACTTCTCATGTTTAGAGCTCGCCTGATTTCTGTAGCCCCACCCTAAACATAGACCCAGATCTTCCACTGGCCCTTCTTTGCTGATGGCCCTGGGCAGTTTTACAAGCTCAGTTGTGGGGTTTTTTCTGTGTTGTCATACCCTTGCACTTGGCAAAAATACTGCTGCTCCTTCCTTTCCCTTCATCTTTCTACAGGACAGAAACATGGTCACAAAAGCAACAGGCAGCCAGGATCTGGTTAAATAAACTGTAAATATATTAGCAGTGCTGAGTGGCTGTGGTGGTACATTCCTCAGCAAAATACAGTGATGGTTGTCCTTCCTTTTGCTTTTCCTTTTTTCTTTTTTTTTTTTTTTTTCCTCCCACTTTTGAAGTGTTTCTGAGAATTGGGGGTACCAGCAAGCCAGAATCAAAAGTTGTATCAGGAAATGGTTAAGCAGATCAGAGAGGCTTGGGAAAGGCAAGAACTTTGATCATGGGCCTAGGTGTTCTCTAGAGTAAGAAATGTGGAGCAAGCAAGAAAAAAGTACATGCTTTAGGTGCGAGTAAAGTACTGTTTACTTACATGGTTTGTTGAGCAGCCAACAAGGTCCAAGGTTATTTTGGACTCAGCATGAGTAAGTGATCCAGGTATGACAAATGAGGTAATGCATTCCAGGCTCATTAAAAACTCTTGGCTACACCACTGATGTTGACAAAGTGCCAACCATAGCTTGACCTCAGCAGTGTGAAGGCCACTGTTTTCTTTCACACCCTCCCTTTAACATCCTTTACATTAGCCAAATATGTGCATCCAGAGAACAATGTTATGAGGAGTGTTCAACTTGTACTTCCAATGATAATCAAACTCCTAAAAAAGAGGTAATTCTGCTATAACTAACCTGGTAAAGTTAGATATCCCACAGCTGTTGTCTCTTGACTAATTTTGCCTTTAGGAGTAGCCATGTGTATACAGCATATTGCATTCTTGCCATGGACATGACCCAACTGAGGCTGAATTGGTCACTGACTTGGTAATGGGGAGGTGATGTTACCTCCACTGATAACTTCCCCTTCCTGGGCATGCAGGTAAAGAAGGTGCCTTGTGGAGATGCTAGCTTCTTGTGGTGGCCTAAGCTTTTCCACTACCTGCAGTGTAAATAAAACTGTAAATAAAACCTCACTTTTGGGCATTTAATACTTAGTTGATGCACAGAAAGAGATGTTTTGATCCACAGGAGACAGAGCTTCTCCCCTCTTCTTCTGCCCAATGAAAGGTGATGGAGCAAAACATCAGGGAAAAATAGTGTTTAGTTATGGCTGACCTTGGCAACTCCCATCAATCTTATTCCTAGCTACATCTTTTTCCCCCGCATAGAACTTGCCATCCTGGGGTTTAACGCAGAGCTGGGTGTTGTGCTAGATTATAAGGCTTGGAAATGCTCCTGTTCCCCATGTCCTACTGAGCAGACAATGTCCCTGAAAGTTGAGCACATGAGTGTGGTAGCGACAGGACAGCAGTGGGCACAACCTTGTGAATTTTCTGAATGGATGAGCAGTGTAGCCATCTCCTTCCTCATCTTCCTCACTTCACCCTCATGATCACCTATGATGTCCTGATGCTTGCACAGGCTGATGAGAGGAAAATGTAATTTTTAAGTGTTTTTTTCATGGCTTTGTGAATAGAGAGGATCTCTTGCATTAAGGAAACGATTATCTGGTCTGAGCAGCATTAATCCTGAACTTATGTGTGTCTCACTTGCCTTTGGGGTCCAAACCTGCTGCTGAGCTTCTCTCTAATACCTGGTCTTCAGTTCTCTGCTGCAAGTGCCTCTGTATTGTTCTTATTTGACTATGGTGGTCCATAGGCAGCTCACAAGTGCAGGCTTTGGGCTTCAGTATTGCTAAGACACCTTTTTGCTGGGATGTTTTAGTCAGCAAAGATTTGCCAGTCTCCATCTACAGATAATTTAACTTGCTGTGCTGTGCATAATTCACAGTTTGCATTTGGCCTCTCAGGTGTGAAGATTTGTAATAAAAACACATTGGGCATTGCTGAGGGCTTAGCCAAGGTGGAAGCAAGCTACAAGTTTCCATCTAGGAAGAAGAAAAAGGCAATTAAGTCTTAATTTCAGATTACTGAAGGCAGTCACATTACATCAGACACTAAATTATTTTGTGTTTTTGTGCTATCCTGCATGTAGAGAAGGGTCATGGGGTGGTCAGCTGTGACCCAAGCAGGTGTGGGAAGTGTGTGATTTGTAAGGAGATCTCTCTTGCCACAGGGCACAGGGGGAGCAGGCTGGGGGCACACCTCCAGCCTCTCCCCTCTCACTCCATTTGCAGAGTCCCAAGCTGTTCCCTCTTCTGTTTTCTCCTTGTGCCCCACTCAGTCACAAGTCAACATTTCATGGTCTTCTGAGAAATACTGATCCCTCATGTCGAAAAGCAAGCAGCAATCTCTGTGTGATTTGCAGTGACTACCTGTTTCCAGACAACATGCAGGAACCATTTGAAACATGTAGGGGAAGAAAACATTCCTGTCTCTAGACAGATTACTATAAATAATTTTATTTTCCCTGAGAATTCACATCTGAGATGGCAATAAGACATATTCCAGAATGGAAGAGTTGTTTAGATATGGTTGTCATCACAGCTTGTGTAACTGTTGATATTCACAACGTTCTCATTTCACACACTTTCACTTGATAGTTGCACAAGACTTTTACCTCCAAGTAGCAGTCAGCTGAAAAATGAAGTCACACCAGATGCATGCTAGTTAATAATCACACCTTTTGTTCTTTATGGTCAGAAATACTTGCTCTTGAATTAGATCTTTGTTCAACTTCGAGTCTTGCTTCATTCCTTGTGAACTCCCCTGTGACAGCTTTAGCATCTTCTGCAGCAGTGGGCAGCACTGCAAGTGGTGGTGGTTGCACTGAAGAGCTAGCTGGGTTGGTGGGCTCTAAGGGACAGGTTTGTTTAAATGACACCAGCTGGATCTCTTGCTCAGGGAAACAAGGAAGTAACATGCTGATGTAAAACTGGCATCCAAGGAGTGCTGAAATGGTCCCTTTATACTCCTGGTGATGGGTAAAGGTGGCAGGCACAATGGTGACGTGTGTGTGAAAGATAACCAGCCCAAGCTGGGAACTGTGTCCTTGTGCTCCTCCAGCTCTTCCAACATGAGGAGTGCTAGCTCATTCTCTGGCTGTGTTTTACCTGGTCATACCAAAATGTTTGCCAGGACTTGGCAGGTAAAGTGGCTCTCCCTGCTGGGCACTAGATTACTCTTGCACCTATCCTATAAATTCTTGCAAGGATTTCTTGTGCATTGCCCAGTGGACATTCCAGGAACTGAGTTTTTCCCTCTTTCGGATACATCATGAAGTAGAAAAGGAGAGGAGAGGAGAGGAGAGGAGAGGAGAGGAGAGGAGAGGAGAGGAGAGGAGAGGAGAGGAGAGGAGAGGAGAGGAGAGGAGAGGAGAGGAGAGGAGAGGAGAGGAGAGGAGAGGAGAGGAGAGGAGAGGAGAGGAGAGGAGAGGAGAGGAGAGGAGAGGAGAGGAGAGGAGAGGAGAGGAGAGGAGAGGAGAGGAGAGGAGAGGAGAGGAGAGGAGAGGAGAGGAGAGGAGAGGAGAGGAGAGAACATCACTAGCTGTCAAAAGCAAACGTTGTCAGATGTACAGGAAAGAAAGTATTTAAACTGGTAATATGTTGTATCTCATACTCGTAGACTAAAGGGGTGGGAAATAAATGCAAACTCTTTTCTTTGCTTATTTTTTCATTTTTTTAAATTTAATTTGCTTTACTTATGTTCTCACCTTCTGGGAACGTACATGTTATCAGGTCTCACTGCCACAAATGCTTTCAGAAAATGAATTTGAAAGCCATATGCACAATCATGTGTAGAAACTGAATTCTCTCAGATATTAAGTACTTGTGCCAGAAGCCCTTCTCCTCTAGAAAAAAACATGGGTTATTCACCTAGCTGTCCAGTACATACTAATCACCCAGTGTCATCAGAAAAACTGACTGGGACTAGGCTACAATATATGTGTAAAGTTGCTTTAAAATAATTATGAATAACAAATCTGCAATGTGCTCATGAATATGTCATAAATGAAACAAAAAATTAAAAAAAAAAAGAAAACAAGTATGTGATTTGTAAATTATACCTTCAGTCCTAGTCATATTTCCTAGCTGAGGAAAACATAATGGATACAGATGAAATATAAATAATCTTCTAATAATGTATTTATTTATAATGACTTAGGCAGCAAATGTTAACGGCTTGTTTCAAGTGTGACTCAAAGTATTTCAAATGTTTTCTTTTACAGAACAGATACTAGAAGCAAGGACCTTCTCTTCTGGTATTAATTCCTTTTGCTTTCTTGCTAATTGTGTGTCTGATCTGGAATGGCTTAAAGTGATTTGAAGTGGTACCATGGGGCATGTGGGACAGTCCTTGTGTGCTGCAGGACAGATTTTCCCAGCTGCATCCCATGAGCCACAGGGAGAAGGCGAATACCCCATTTCATTGTGGGTTTGTGCCAGTTCTGCCATGCAAGGCTCCAATTCAAACAGTGTTTATATGCAAGCTCAATATACCTGGAATTCAGGAACAAATGCCTTCTTGCTTTTAAAGCTTTTAGCAAAACATTAGGAGTGCTTTATAGTGTGATACAAAGTACAGTGCCAAAAACTCGGGATAACACGTATGTTTGGAAAACATTGAGCCTTGAACTAGTTTCTTTATTTATTAAAAGAAAAAAGAAAAAAAAAAAAATCAAAAAAACAAAGAAGAAACAAAAAGTGTATTTGATCCTGGCAGGACTACAATCTCTCTCCAGACCTTGGTTGGACCGGGCTGTGGGATCCATTCAAAGGTTAATGTTCTAATGTTTGTGTCAGCGTGTAGTAAATTGAGGGAACTTTTCTATTTTCTTCAGTACCTTTTTTAAAGAAGGCGCCACTCCTGGGGCTAAGCGTGGTCCTTGACACATCCAGGTCATGTGCAAAAAACAGTAATCATGGGGAAGACATCAAAGGCAGAGGGCTGAGCAGGGTTTATAAATAAGGCAGGGTGGTGTGGCTGGGGCTGGCAGTCTGGCAGCCGCGCTGGAGTCCTCGGCGCTCATCCCACGCTCCCGCCGAGGCGCTCATCTCTGTTTATATGAGTAATGGAGCAGCTGGGGGAGGGGATTTGTAAGCACGGAGCAAATACTCTTAGTGTTCATTTTGTCTAAGACTGATATCCACACCAAGTCGAGACTCCCAGCGATGTAGTGTGCAGTCACATGCTGTAGCATTCATGAGTACAGATATAAATCAGGCAGATGTTTGTCGACTGGAATGGGTAATAATTTCTTTCTCTCTTTGTTTGATTTTGCATGTTAGCCTCAGATGACAATTTCAGAATTGCTTTCTGGGATACTTTTCAATAAGCAGAATGTGCTTCACTTGAGATAAAGATATTTTCTATAGGGAGATAAACATATGTATAGAGACACAAATATAGACTTACACACATGTACACATATATATATATAATTTTTTTTTTTTTTTTTTTTTTTTTACTGTGTGCCAGTGCTGGGGGAAAAAAAAGGATGTGGTTTTTTTGACTTCTAGTTTTAAACCCATGGCTTTTCTTTTTCTCTGAGCAGACCAAATATGACACTGTTACTCAAACTATAAAATCAAATTAGCACCCTTTATTGTGTTTGCAAACTAATTAAAATGTAAAATGTCCTGAAACCACTGGCTTACTGTGTGACAAATGTAAGATTAGAAACAATTAGAAGGCACTCAAGAGGTTTGTAGTGTTTAGATTTCTGACATTGTTCTAATCATCCCTTTAAGTAAGGAAAACAATGGTTACCTAGAAATAAAAGGTTTAAAGGAAATTATCTTCTTTGGTACAGTCATTACTTAATGATTGTTTATCATTTTAAATGTTGCCATAGTAGTCAGAGGCTGATTTTTAAACCTGAAAGCAGGCAGGACACATAATAATGAGTGAACATCTGCTTCATCTATTATTTCTAGATGTGATCATAATTTATATTGTAATACCAGTATTGAATGATGAGTCTGATATTTTTTATGATGATCCATATCCCATTTTAAAAATGGCTCAGCACAGTTAGGATTTAGTCACTGTGTTATTTCAGAGCTGTTTTATCTTAAGAACTGGACAAAACTGAAAGTGATTCATGTTAATTTATATGTGTGGTATGTAACCCTTATGAAACAATCAATCACTTATTTCAGTACTTGTCAACTTCTAGAACTAGTTGTTAAGGGGTTTTCTGATCCATTTCAGGACTTGTGGGTCATTTTTTATATTAAACTTTTTTAGAAGAACTTTGACAAGAATGACAGTGTATATAAACATTTCTTGGAGCTGTAAGGAATTTCAGTATTTCAGAACATTTCCAAAACCAGATGTTTCCCAGAGTTGGAAATAGTAGTTAGTGCTCTTGCTTGAAGATTAAAAATAACAAATGCAGCAGTCTGATTAATGCAAAGTTACCTATTAATATTCTATTTTGTTCTTTTTTGTACCATGGAGAAAATTTGTGCTTTCTCTTGGAGTCCTTCAGAGACCAGTGTTTGACTTCATATTAATTAGTTATGTGAAAGTAGAATAGATTAGCCTTGGGGGATATTCTATAGAAACATATAGTGTGTCAAGATGTAACCCATGGAGGATGGGAGTCTCATAATAAGCATTACTGTAGACAGATGTGTATGTTTCTGTGATTGTAGTGGAATTATTTATTATGCTTTCAGCTGTTAAGAATCCAGTATAAGACAATGTGCTCAAATTGTTCTCTGTTAATTTTCAGCGCCAAATCTTAAAGGCAGACCACGCAAAAAGAAGCCTTGCTCACAGAGAAGAGATTCATTAAATGGCATTAAGGATTCCAACAATAATTCTGAAAGCAAAGCTGTTGCCAAGGTAAATCACTTAATAATACTCTTTTCAGTACACTCTCCTTTTTTAGGTACAGCCTGGCCTTTGTTTCCCAGCACACTGTTTCAAATTTAGAATGTAACTTATTTTCTGGGAGAGGTAAATGTAATTTTTTTCCAATAGTTTTATTCTTCACTTTAAATCATGTCTGTGTTTAAAGTTAAAGTAACTAATCACCCAACAACCTCATGCTATCTCAACTTGTTGGTAACTGGGAGTGCTTAAGCTTTCTTGGCATCTAGTGTTAGCTTTCACATTCTGTGACACACAAACATAGTTTGTGACAGTATCTTTGAATTAAAAATAAACCAGGGAGCAGCTCACCCTGTTACAGTGTACTTCTAAATATAAGTTTGAAAATAAACAGACTGTGAAACAAGAGCCACTTCACTAATGGTTTCTAAGAAGCACACACAAATGACATTACCCTGATGTTAAGATCTTGCCTTTTTTTAAAGATAGAGGCAGAAATTCAGTACAAAAGCTTAAAAAAAAAAATCTGGACTGTATCTTTAATACTTAGTGCTGAGCTGCATGTTCCAGGGTTTGTTGAACAGCGCATGCTTTCACAGAGTCTTCTGTATGCACTGCAGTGTTTAGCCCATACTGCGAGTAAAAATTGAACCACTGATTTGTGTTTATAGACTTAATCTATTAGATATTTATGGGTTTGTGCCTTTTCCTTAAATGCTTAAAAACAGAGTTTCTGTAGTGTAATTCAGATCCAATTTTCTGTGTTGTCTGTGTGGTCTGAAATAGGAGTTTGGTTTTCTCCTTAAAAAAAAAAAAAAAAGCGGCACAAATGGCTTCTTTCAAGATGATTTAATTTGAAACTGTAAGATGCAAAGATGGAAAATTACTTAGAGTGATACTTGTAGATTTTTAGCTGAAGCAGAACATCATCACTGTGATACTTTTGAGCTAAACAGGTTTGCATAGACTGAATTTAGGCTACATCCTCCTCCAAAATCCTTTGTTTCAATAAATTAGATGGATGTGTATCTGAAAAGTACGTCCATTGTTGTGACCATCTCTTTAGGAAATACAGTGAATCTATAGATCCATTCACATTGGTATTGTTGTATGCAGTGAATGTCCTGGGAGATCAGGAGGTTAAAGAGGTCAAGTGGAAGTGTTCTGCTCGCAGTTTCTCATAGGAAGGCAAATTAAATTCCACCTCCTCCTCCTCCTTAGGAGTTGAGTTAAAATTGTGCTTTCTCTTGATGACGATAAAAGAAGCTGAAGTTCATGATGAAGCTTTGCCCTGAAGTCACTGTTTCTCTGCTTTTTGTGCCCTATTGTGCTCAGTAGGAGTCTGTACTATCATATTAGACAGGCATGGGAAAAGGCAATGGAGCTTGGTGTGTGGAGTTGCAGGATCCTGCCAGATACTATAGAGTTCGCTGGAATGTTTTTCTTCTGTGGAAGAATGTGCAAAATCCGTGGTGTGAAAATGTCTTAATTTGCCTCAGTTCCCCCTTCCCCCAAGCTGTTTTTCATGTTAAAATGCAACCAGCAAACTGTAGCATGGACTGTGTGGTCAAAGCATCCCAGACTGTAGCATGAGGAATTCTGCCTCTTCAATACCTGATAAATAGGTATTGGATAGTTAAAAATAATAGTAACACTTCATATTAAATTGTTTATCCTCTGTGTTTATATTTGGGTTCACCCTACTAGTCAAATGGGAGGGCATTTCAGATAAGAAGTGATTCCACCTATTCATCTAGTCATACTGTGCTCATCATTGTGAAAATATTAATAGCATTAATTATCCTGGCCAGCTTAATTTCATTATAAATAATAGACATGCTCATGATACAATGTCCTTGCATATAGTCACACTGACTTCACTGTGGCTCTTCACATCAGTCAGTGTCTCAGGGCTGTGGATGTACTTTAATAGAGGGACAGTGAATCAGGACCCCTCTACAGCAGGTTTCTGTAAAAGGAGGGGAAGTGTATTTGAGAAAGGGGGAGGGTGAAGGAGATTAATCCACTGTCTTCTCCTTGCTGGGAACAGCTGGGATGTTAGGGTACCATCTTGGACTCCATGTTGGGCTTCATCATCAGATTTCGTCCTCTGTCCTATCTCCATCTCTAACTAATGCTGGCAGTTGGTCCATGGAGGATGGAGTTGAACACAGCTACTGTTAGTGGGGCAAATCCACTTGTGTTGGAGGCTGAAACATTTTGGCAGCAGTCCCAGCCATATTCCTCTTCCGGCTAAAATCCATTTTGACCAGAAGCTGTGCTGCATTCATCCTCAGATCATGGCACCCAGTGTCTGACAGCAACCTCATTTCTCAGGTGGAGATTCAGTTTAGTTTGGGACATGGCAAAAGTGGCATTCTGAAGACTGTGGTTTTGAGCCTGCAGAGATCATCGTAAGCCACCTGGTTATAATGACTTGCTGAATTTCACATTCTCAGCTGCCACTAACTAAGAAGCTTTGTACCTTCTTACAACTTAGTTCTCATTAGGCATGTTTACCTTGAACCATCAGCAGATTGTTTTGTAGGCTTTTACTGTTACCTGACACCTACCATTAGCTACATTACCTGACACCTACTGTACATTTGGTCAGGTAGGAGCAACTCAGTAAATTCCAGTGTAGGTGGCTTGTTAAAAATAAAGCAGTATAGGGACAATGTGGTCCTTGACCTGCAGGTGCTGCCAGGGGAAGTGGGTCTTTCATGTACCTCCCAGGTACATGAGTTCCCTCCCAGGCTGGGAATGTAAAAATCACAAGAATACAAGACCATCTACTGAGGCAGGATCAACTCTCCTGAGAAGCACTTCACTCCAAACACTCGCAGGACTTTGGAGGCTTTCATGCTTCTCATGCAATCAGTACTAGACAGGCTTTTGGGACTTGCAGGATTCAGTGTAACCCTCATCATACCTGCTTCATGCTTCCAAAGAGTGCTCCCATTCAAAGTGTGCAGAAGTGCACTGTAAGGCTTTTTAAAACTGGCTGATGTGGCCATGTCAAAGGAGCTGAAAGGATTAACTAGTTAAACATGGAAATTGTCCCCAAATGAATCTACTCATTACATCTCCTAATGCAAATACTAAAGTAAATCTCTCACTTCATCTGTGCAGCAGTATCTGGGAAGTAAGTTTAAAAGTTGCCAGGATCTGCTTTTCCTGTGGCCATGGGTGGCCTGGCATTATATCAGACTCGGAGATTTATTCTGAGCACTTCAGCTGTTATCCAAATGCAACCAAAATGCAGGACTGGAGTGATCTGTGTTGTGTGTGACCTCTGGCAGGAGAATATAAACAGACGGGTGTAGCCATGAGCATTCACTGGCCATTTGGTTGTGGATCATATGCCTCTGATGGAACATACAGTAGGAGATGGTCAGATGTTCCCAGAGCCCTACTGAGTACACTCCCAGCTCATCTCCACCATGGCCCCGGGTTGCCTGCCTGGGCCTTAGCCCCCAGTTTCATTTTGGGGGCATTACACTGAGGCTGCACTGAGCTTCAACTCCTGGGCAGATTGAACTGTCCCTTTATAACAGTGTCATTCAGGCTTTCTGAGCAGACCAGCAAAGAGAACAGAGCCAAGCAAAACTACATAATCAGGACCTTCCTCCAGGTCTTTGCTCTCTAGGACGATTCAAAATTGTGTTTTGAGAGAGAAGTTTGTGGTGCCCAGTGCAAATCTTTCATTGCTCTTACTGACTTGTATATGTTTATGCTGGATTTACACCACTGTTACCCAGAATGGTATTTGGTTCTCATTAATCACTGGTCATGGCATTCATCCATATACTCTCCTTAGATGGTGGAAAGGTTCCAGAGGTGAGGCCTGTATCTCAGTGAGTGTATACAGCACAGCAGCCTTCATCCAAGCTTCCTTCAACCTGACACAGCTTGGAGTCCATCCCTTGCATTTTGGCACCTCTGAGTTCCACAGGACTTTGCTTCTCTGTACACTGGAGAAAAGGAGGTGGTGTGTAACATAGGGTTTTCTCACTCCAAGTGACATTCTAAATGCTATTTTCTTTGTTTCCTTTTGTCTCCTTGGGAGTAACATCCCTTGCCATTAGCTTGCTTGCATAGCTGTCATGGTTTTAACCCATCAGGAATTACCACACACACTTCATTTAGCATTTGTGCCCAGACTGTCTTTGCCAACATAGCTTTGAATTGTCCAGTCTGAAAAAGAAAATCCATTAAAAAGATCAATTGATTGACTGACTTTACCTCACAAGTGAGTGACAAAACTGAAAAATTGTTCCCAGAGCCAGTGAATTTGCTTGAAGTTTTGTCTTGCAACAAATTTGCAGCTCAAATTAAAAATCATAAATTTATTGAGATTTGGGACTGGTAACCCAGTCTTTAGTACAGTGCTAAAAACTGTGACTGTGTATTCTAAACTTCTTAAGGCAAGTCATTAAATAATTTTGCACGGAGCCAAAGTAAAAAAGTTAAGGAGTTACAGCTCTAAACTGAAAAGTGAATGAGGAAAGCCAAAGTTCATTTATTAAGGAAAAAACCCATTAGCTCCATTGAGTTTTGGGTGAAATTTAAGATCTTTACAGAAGTTCAATCACTGAGCATGTCTACTACTAAAACCAAAAAACTTGGTGTCTTATGCCATAGGAAGACAGTATCTCTTTCAACCATACAAATAGAGAATATTAAGTAGTACAGCAGACATACTTCAGCAGTAACTGATCAAGAAAAATCCCATAGTACACCCCCTTTTCCAGTCCCTTTGGCATTTCCTGGGAGAAGTGAGCCTGTACCCTGCAGTGTCCAGCAGGGAGAATTTTCAGCAACATCAGCTACCTTGGAAAACTGTGACCACTTCTGTCCTCTGGTTAGGAGCTAGCATTGCTTTGTCCAAAAGCTGTGGAAAATGATGGAGGCAGCTCATCTTAATTCAATGCTTTCTGCAAAGTTAATACCCTGGAGGAATATAAAAGAAAAGATGTTTCTTTCCATGAGCCTGAACACTCCGTAGCTTTATTGAGGTAAAATAAGCATAACATAGTTTTTGCAGTGATATATTTGTGGTTTGTTTACAGGCACTTATGTAGTACTCTTCATAGCACTTGCTTCCAAAATATCAAAAAGTACTCAGTAATCTCCTCATTTAGAAGTAGGAAGAGGGAAGGACCAAGAGCTCCTGCCTTCCTGTTCACTGAGATATCCATCTCTGCTGTCCTAAAATACCAAATACTGGCTCTTAGAGTCTCTCTGCTCACTCTGGGAGCACAAAGCATGTGTCTCGGATGGGTTGTGGATCTCCTAGAAGGCTTCTCACAGCACTCAACACCAGTTGAGGGGACAGTGCAAATCCAAAAAATATGTAGCCATCTCCACTACCTTGTATTAGAAAGCTGCCAGTATTTCACTGGACATGTATTGATCCTGTCTTGGTCATGGAGGGCTTTTAAACATCAGCTTGCAAGGTTCTGCTTTTATGGGGTTTTTTTTGTGTACATAAATGATAGGAATGTTCAAGTTGTAACTTGCTTCAGGATTAAGCCAGTCTCACTGCATATTTTTCCCCATGTTTGATCAATGATGAGAAGTAAAAGTGGCTCCAATTTGTTAACTTCCTGACTGTCACACATCTGCCAAAGAGACCAGTGGGAGACCAGGAGCTCTGGGACTGATATGCATTGGGGCTGCTGGTGTCTATGAGGAAAGGCTCTGGCAGATGCACAAACCCACTTGACTTAAGTCCATGCTACAGCAGAACCATCACTCATGTGCTGAGAGCTCTGCCAGGGAAAGGCTTGCCAAGGTTTGAACCTATCCTGGTGGGCAAAGGAGAGAAAAATGTGTCATGTCAGTGCTGGTTCTGAGCTTTCCTAGAAGGGAGTTAGCACCCTCAGCTCCATGGTTGTCTGTGGAGCTTGACAGTGCTCAGTGTCAGTCCTGGAACAGAGGTTATTATTAGACTTGCTAATGGCAAGTGTATGTGAGAGATGGGGGCTGTCTGTGACATAGCAATGTATAGTCATAAAAATGCAGATCTGGAGAGCATTACCAAGGGGTTATAATGATTTAAAGATGTTGCTATTTAAAAATGTTGTGACTAAGATTCAGAACAAGACATTTAGCTCTATAAATAGCTTCTTTTGTTTCCCCTCAAACACAGTTGCATGGTTTGGCCTTAATTTTTTTAACAATCCATTCAGCTAGGGAGAGGGTATTTATTCCTTAAGTGAAAATTAAAGGTTACCCAGATCTGATATGACATTTTTTCTTTTCCCAGGTAAAATGTGAGGCTAAGTCAGCTTTGCCCAAACCCAAGACTAACAACAGCAACTGTAAAAAAGGCTCAAGTGAGGATAAATCAAAGATTGCCGTAGGTGAAGAATGCAGAGCTGATGAGCAGGCTTTCCTTGTGGCTCTTTATAAATATATGAAAGAAAGGAAAACACCAATTGAACGAATACCCTATTTAGGTTTTAAGCAGAGTAAGTATCCTTTTTCTCACTTTCTTGTTGACAATTTAGAATGGCTTGGCTTCTCTGGAGAAAGTGCTTGCACAGGAAGCCTATTTTAAAGCTTTATGGACGGGAGGACCATGTTTATATCTACACATTTTCCAGTCCAGGCATTTCACTGTCTTTTGCCTAGATTTGCATCTCTTCCTTCTGGGGTAGTTGCTGCCAGATATTTATAGGTTTAAATCCGCTGATTATGACTAGAAATAGGCATGTTGAAAACTCTCTAGTTTTCTGTTTTGTAAATCTGCATCGTCTGTAATGCCTTTCTTCTGAGTTAACAATATGACGTATCTTTATTGTGCCCAGATGTTCTTTATGAAAGGACAAATATTAAAGGAAGACATTTAAAGGTGGTCAAGAAAGGCACACAAGGGATCATATTTTTAGGCCCCTAAATGTGTTTATAGTTAATAAATTACTGACTTTGGAGAATATAAAACCAGATTGTATCTGTTTAATACAGAATGCAACGTTTAGAATTGCTTTGGCATGTACAGTTTGTAGTGCCACAATCTGTAAAGCAATTGTAGGTCAAGAAGATACAGTTGTAACTAAATTTTACATAAATATTGCAGAACAATGTAGATCTTTCAGAGTTTCCAACATAAGTTGTAAATAGGGGTATTTTTCTTCCTTATCTGTAGATTGAATGATACTTTATTTCCTTAAAGGGAGAACTCCATGGATTGAAATATTATTTACTCTAATTTATCTCCCAGATTAAAACCATGTGTTAGTTTGATGAAGAATGTCAAACCTGTATGTTTTACATAACAATTTACATACCTAATAGCAATTGGCACTGATTGCAACAGGCCTCCAGCAGCCATTATAAACTTATATAACTCCGAATGATTACAGTGTTTGTCTGAAAACTGGCTGCTTGAAATGGAAGTAAAATTAATGTACTATGAGCAGCCTCGTTGCATTATGCATTGATTCAGATTAAATCAAGGCCTAAGCAAAGCTCTTGATAGCTTTGAAACAGTACAAGGTTCAATGAGGCTTTCAGAACATTTTGTGTCGAAAAGAGGATTTTTATTTTCCCCTCCAGTTTGTTCTGCACTCGCTCAAGCATGGGGACAGGGTAGACTTGAAAGACAAGCTGAAGTATTATTTCTAAAATTCCCCTCTGGACCTCGGGCCCTCTGCTAACATTTAGCCAAAATACACTGAAAATTGCCTGGCATTCTTTATAAATTTGGGGCCTGATCCAGCAAATACTAAAATGCCAAGAGTAAGTTTGCTGAGAAGAGCAGAAGTGTTTGCAGTATGGGACTCTGTGTTTGTCCAGCAAGACTTCTGCAAACATTGCCAACATAAATAGGTTAGTAGGAAGCAGCAGTATGTATACTACAACAGAGCATCTCCCTGTGGAGGAAGAGATCCCCGTTCTCTGTTGTCCACAGCATTATTGCTGAGTCTGCAGTATTTGTAGTCTGTCTGTGAGGAATCACTGTTAGTTGGTGAATAGTGCATACACCTTTCATAAAGCTAAGACAACTGTTTTCCTTCTAGCCATTAAAATAAGATAAAGTAAAACTTCCCATAAAATAAAAAAAATAATTAAAATAGTGTAAAGATAAAAATAAAATAAAATATACACCATGAGCAAGCAGTGGCCCCGTGGGACCACGTGAAGCACGTGAGAGGGGAGGAGTTCTGCAGGAACTAATGAACATCTCCCAACACATTTTTTGAAGGAGCTGCTTCTGCTTTTCACAGCCCAGAGCTGTGGGTAAGGCACAGCCCCCCATACAATAATTATTATGGTAATTCTCATTTGTGCTCCCCCTGGGTTCATTTGTACAGGACCTGTTAGAGCGCAGCTTATTGTTCATTGATTATGGAGGCCATTACCTGAGCTGCAGTACTTATTGGGTATTTTTGTTAATCAATAAGCTTTCTCTGTGAGCGAGTGTGTGGCTCAGGCTCGCTTGCTAATGAAATCAGTATTAAACAAATAATTAAAAGCAACATTTTCCCAGTGAGTAATTTTTATTATCAAAGTTATAGAAACATGCTATAGTCATTATACCCTGCCTCTTGTCAGTAAAGTCAAATGAGCCCATTACCTTTGTCTCAGTGTATTTTTCCAGTCCTGTTAAGGAATCTAAATGTGTTCTCCTAAATGTAATTAAAATATACGTATAGTATGGGCTAATGTTTACTCTTCAGATTATGTAAATACATCTTTGGAAGATCTTTCACAGGAGCTTTTTCAGGGGCTGTGAGCTTTTTTTCTCTTTTTTGTTTCTAAAAACTGTTTAATTTACATTTCTTTGACATATGTTGGTTAATGCAATGCTTATCTAAATACTTATTGTCCCTCTAACAGTTAACCTTTGGACTATGTTTCAAGCTGCTCAAAAACTGGGAGGATATGAAACAGTAAGTGTTTAAGTAACTTAAATGAAATAATTGTGCAATCAAACTTTTCCCTGTTAGAAAAAAAAAAAGTAAAAGCAAACAATCATTTGCTGCATTTTAGGCTAGCTGTACACATTGTGGGTTTATTGGACCATTTTTGGAAACAGTCCCAATTAGTTCCAGGTTTGGCAAAACTGTAAACTTGTCGTAAAAACTAAAAAGTGGAAAACATATGTAATTCTTCCCTGTCAAGGAAATTAGTTGGGTCTGTAATTTTTTCCCATGTTGAGAAAGGGCTATTATTGTACAACAAGCCAAGATTGCATAAAAGAAATTTCACTTGGCAACATCCCTGACATCTGTTCATGTCTAATATGGGAAATGTATTAAAGGCTTTCAAAAGTAATCACCATTGTCCATTAAGGAATAGTATGCTGCAGTATCTTCTCTTATTCCAAGTGTAAAAGATCTTCATTAGACAAGGGTCAGTACCACATAAACAGGAAGTTATCAAAGTAATTCAGAAAAGTCTCTGACACTTTTTGTCAGCTAACCATATCTGACAAGAGCAGTTTATTTTTAGCTCGCAGGGAAATTTGATGGCCATGGATTTTACAGCATGTATTTTGAACCAATAAAATATTAGAGCAACCAACTCAGATTAAAATCTTGAAATGAGAAGAAAGAGCTGCATTAATATGGCACACCAAAATGACATCTGTAATAAAAACCAATTGACATAGGAAGATGTCGTCATTGGAAATATTTTCTTTGCACACAATGATCAGATTAAGTTGTTCAGTTCCTGCCGCAGTTGGATGAAAGAAATTATTTTTGCTTTGTTTACAAAGTAATCTGGGGTGTATCTGTGCTGCAGAGAAGTGACAAGAAACTGAAAGTCGTTTGAACCAAAATATAAAACTCACTGTTTTCCTTCCATACAATAAAGCATATTGTTCTGTACATCAGCAGCCTCTGCTGATGAGCTTGGGTGTGGCTAGGATTCTGTGAAACATGAAATTCAACATTCTCAACAAAAATAACTGCTTGATTTGGCTTTTTTTTTTTTTCGTTCCTGTGTCTTTCATTAATCAGCACATACCAGGGCTGTGTACTGGGGTGTGCGTAGGTGTGTTCATATGTGTATGAATGAATAGCAACCACAGATAGATTGTTAGAGCAATTATGAGCCCACAGTAATTGCAATGAGTTGTAAAGTGCAATGAAAATGAGGGCTAAAATCTTGAACTTTATCCAAGGGAAGGCCAGGAAGGGGATTGGAAGGAGAGTGGCATGTTCAGAGTGCTTGTGGAGGCAGGCAATTTTCAAAGAAATGCTTCAGATCTGCTTGAAGGGGCTGAGAATAGAAGCAAGAATACCAAAGTGAAGGCTTGCTGGAGAGAGCTGAGATTTAGTGCCCAAATGAGAGGGGAAAGGATGGATTTAGATATACTAGAGAAAGTGAACCTCTGTGCCTGGGACAGAGCAGGAATTGGATGGTTAGTTTGTAAACTCAAGGCCAGAGAGACAGGTCTACCAACAGCAGCAGGAATGTGAGATGATGCTAGGGGAAGGATCACATATGTGACAATGTCATCCAGAGTAGCATCAGTCCACCCCTATCTCAAAGCTTCTGCCCTTTTCTTAGTGACAGATGTTCCCTGTTGTTCAGGGGCATTTGTTACCTGTGACAAAACTGTACCAGCGATGCTTATTCCTCATAAAGAAGAAACCAAGCAATTGCTTACTGGTAGTAAATGTCAAGCAAGGATAGCTCACCCCCTCTGACATACCTGAGAGCCCAGCTTTTCTTTGAGACTGACTGTAGTTGAAGTGTGAGGCCTGATCCTTTCTTTATGATGTGAGTGGCTTCTGTGTTCTTTCTGCAGAAGACCTGAAATTGGGAGAACTGTTGTGCTGTGATTTAAGTTGTACAGGGAGAGCAGAGATTCCTGACCTGATTCTCTTGTGTTAAAGTCTCATCCTCAGTATGGATCTGCTTTTGCTTTACATTCCCTGAACATTAAACCAATAGCTGTTGCAATACTTTGACCTGTGCACACCTGGGTGTTTATTGTTATATGGCCAGTTGACATTCATTGAATTTGCCAAGGTGCATTTGTATATATTTTATCATGGCAAGCATGCTGAGAGGCTTTTATGTTTGATTGGTGTTTCAGTTGTCAGCAAGGCAGGGGATGGCAGGGAGGACATGGACATGGTGTCAGTTTGAGAATCTTAGGAGGCAGTTCTGCTTACATGTAGGGATTTAGCAACCAGGATTCACCACTTGCACGCACAGTGCCAGTATCTGTTGATGATGAGAAGTCTTGTGCAGAGCAAAGGCTTTTTCAAACCTACCCTGATTAATAAACATTTTTTTTGTATGGACCCTTCCATCGGATTTAAAGGAGTTGCCTATTATAAGGACTTCATAATCTTTAACTTGCCTTAATATTTCACAAGTTTATGCAGTTTATGCACTGAGATAGAAATGGGTTTTTTTTCTTAAAAGTATTGGGGAAAAATATTTTAAAGTAGATATTTGGCTTCAGCGAGTGACAGCCATTATTTGAACACAAAACAAATAAAAGATTGGTTAAAATCACACATGGGAACAGTGTGGTCAGGTGACTAGTTTATAAAAAGTCAGTGTAGTAACCTTCCCAGTGAAAGCAGTTGCAAACTTTAAATCCTTGTGTTTGTCAGAACACAGCCTATTTTCAGTTTCATCCCCTGCTCTGCCTGCCTTGTCCACTTAGAGATGCTTCAACGGGGCTTTAAAAACATCTTTGAGAAAAAAGGAAAAATTATGTACAGTGTTTTCCAGCTTCTGCCCAGATTCACAGAACAGTGAAAGACTTGTAAGTCCAGTCCTGACAGTTGATGTTCTAAAAGTGAGTGAGAACAGCCAAGGATTGGGTTGGAGATGCAGAGAACAACTTTCTTGGCCATCTGTCTGACTTTCCTTTGTAGTCATGATTGTGTGCTGTATGTCATATGAAAGGGCTCTCCAGTTAAATTACTTGTGAGGGTCATTTCTCATCTGCCCATTATCTGTTTAATTACAAATCCTTCATTAGTTGTCATATATAACTTTGAATTACTACATGTATTACATGTATTTCTTGTCAGACATTACCCAAGATTAATAAAAATAGCAACCTGTACCAGATTGGTTGAAATCCTTAACAGATGAAGCTGCCTTTTTGGAATTGGTGGGATCATGTTTCTTTTAAACAAAGATACATGAAATGAGCATCTCTGTTACTAATAATAGTAGGTCAGTAGCAGACCTTCACAGTATGAATGATTTAAATGTCCCCAAATCCTTGGATGAAATACAAAACAATGTCATGTTCTAGAGGGGCTCAGCTGCAGTGGTGTTTAACAACCATTGATGGATTTTTCTCAATCACCCTGAGTTATCTGAGTAAAAAGTACAGATGTTCATAGATGGGAAACTTCCAGGACTTACCTAGAGAGTTGTCCTTGGCAAGACATGAAGTGACGTTTTGCCTTTTGAGACAGTGCAAAAGAAGGGCCTTGGTGTGCCTGCAGAAGGCTGTGGTACTCAATGGTTGCTACTCTGAGATGTCTTAGGGCAAAAAGAAAATTAGGTGGAGCTTAACCTTCTGTATGGAGCACCTTAAATTTTGCCAAAGGTCAGTGGCATCCCATTTAGCTGCTGCATCCTGAAAGCAACCATAGAGTGCTGTAGTTTTTTAAAATTAATGATTGACATGTGTAGCAGTCCTGCATCTGGGCAGGTCTAAAGAAACTGATACATCAGTGGAATGCAAAGCTACCTGTGTTTGTTTCATTATAGAGCTAATACTCAAGTATTGTGAGCATCATGGGCTGTGACCAGAAAATCTTTCATTAGATTTGCAGCAGAAAATAGGCAGGAGGCCTTTTCATGAAGAAGAGGTCTGGAAGTTGGACTTGCAGTGCAGAAGACCTTAAGATGTTTCTAAGCAGAAGACCCCATTAAAAGCATGTGTATAATCAGTCCTCTGCTTTAATAGATAAGATCATTGGTTTTATTTGACTGCTCTTGAGTACTGCTCTTTCCTGGCTCCTCAGGAAGTCACTGAGGTGGCTGGGAGGGACTTGTTTGAGAGAAGAAAGCAGTCCTGGATGTGGGTGTGTTCAGCATGAGCATCCAGCTTGAGCAATGCTGCCCTGCATGACAACTGGGAAGTTTCCACAATGCAGCATTTTGTTCATATTGTTTAAGGATGTAATGTATAAGTTACTTTCATCCTTTGAAGTTTATCAAGCATAAAAACTAAAAGCTTTCCAGAGAAGAGGAAAATTCAACCCCAGGCTTTGTTAGAATAACAATCATTTCAGGGAATGTCAAATTTAAACTTGGCTCTGTATGTGGGAGGGCACAGCTCTACTAATTGCCAAGAAGTTCTGGTCCATTACAGAGGCAGAGTTGGATAAAGCTGGGCAAATGTTTGTGTAAATTCTAAGCAGCCCAGAGGAAAGAGACCAAAACTGATCCGGTGTTTTCAGAGGGGTTCCCTCTTCCCCCTAAAGATGCTTGTGTTCACTGATGTTGCAACTTGAGTATCAATTCTCAGTCAGCTCATAGTTAGTGAGACCCTAAGATTACCATTTTCCTTTTGAGAATGGAGACCATGCTGCTCAGTCACCTGGGGATGTTTAGAAACAGGACTTGCAGTAGTCCTCTTGCCCACTAATCCTTTGCTTTCATTTGTAGCTTCTGCACAGCAACAGTTTACTGAGCCAAAGCATCAGATCCTGGCCTGCAGCCTTGCAAGCCAGCCAGGCTGTGCTTGCCAGAGGGACAGAGCACAGACCTGAGCTTGGCTTTTGTGCTGCTTCATTCCCCCAGCCTCCCTGAGGCTGCCAGAGACTTGATTTAACATAAAGCCACTTGCAGCAGTCCTCAGTGGACCTACACGTAGTTCTTGGGAGCTACCAGCAGGCAAGGGCTGTCTGGCCATGCCTCTGTCTTTTGCCTGTCCTGAGGACTGCTGGAATAGGTGTGGGAGGTGGGACCAGAGGTAGCTTCCCATTCAGGCATTCCTCCACAGCAATGTGCTTGGTTCAACTCTTTCTTGACCTTTTAGGATGCAGGAGCATCCATTGATGTTTCCAAGAAGTGGTATTCTTTATGGCTCATTAGAACTCCAGTTCTTCAATCCCTGTATCAATAATAATAATTAGAAGTGTGGGTAGGCTGGGGAAGATACAGCATAACTAAACTTAACAGTTATGCTGTTAAGAACTTAAACAAAACAGATTTAAAATAAACCTTATCCTCTGATGAGTGTTGGATCTGTATTTAAATAATTTATTTGTGCAGACTTTAACCTGGAATGTGCCTGTGGTCTTAGGGGTCTTAGGGGTTGGTTACAGAAGACGGGATAAAATAAGCAAATGCAGTCAGTCTGTTTTGCTTTATAAAATTTTTAAGATAAAAAACTTGGGTTTGGTGGCTTTTTTTCAAGTGTATATAGGTGCAAACTATGTACAGGTACTAGCAGTGACTTGGAGGTGCTGACATTTTTTCAGGAGAACTGTGCAAACAATAAGCTTGGAGAAATTGTAACATTACCAAATTATAAGTCTCCAGCCCCGCATTTGGTTTCAGAGAATAATTTCTGCAAAGGAAAGATTTTCCTTTTTTATTGAGCAAAAAAGAAACACCTCTTACCATGTAATATTTAATGATGGTAACTATCTCCTCCTGTTTAGATTAAAATTACAGGCCTCAGATTGCAAGTTGTAATATTTGTTTTCTTCTGATTGCTGCCTTTAGCTCCTCAGTAAATGCCATTGACTGCTCTGTGGGTAACTCCAAAGAAGCCTCCGGGGCTGAATATATTAAAATCCACATCATTCCACAGAAAATGACAAAATTCTCCCCAAATTGCCCCCACAATTTTCTACTGGCCTTCTTTATGAGCTGCAGGCGAAGAAGGGTGATCTCTTGTACTTGTCCTATTCCTGGTTTTCTTCTTGGTTTAAATATAACAGAATATATAAAATAACGAAGTGATATTTAGAAGCAATTCTTTTGCCAGGTCTTTCCATCTGTTATTCTGTATAATCCTAATTTCTGTACAAAAAACCAGAACCATGGTATGCAACTCAATATGTTACAAGCTGTTTATTTTCATTAGCGTGGTCCAATAAAGTACATAGTTCAAATATTAACATTGGAGTATGTTAAGATTTCATTACTATTTGATCTATATATTTTCCTGACATAAATGGATAAAAATAAACAGCTTGTAACATAGAGTTACAGGCTATGCTTTTGTGGATTTACAGAATTCTGTGGTGGATTTGGTTTTTGCAGCAGATTTATTTTCTCTAATTCAGTTAAAATAACTATGTAATCATTATTTGCTGAGTATGGTTCAAGCTTCATTTTCATAATTCACCGTGGGATTTGTCTGCATAACTTCTGATGGTTAATGACCCTATATTGATTGAGATTCTCTTCTGTGAGTCTATTGCTTTTGACTTGATAATGAATCAGTCAGATCACTCCATTTTAGAGAGAAAGAAAATAGACATAGTGTTAACTTAGAGAAAAGAAAAAAAAGACATCCAAAGATCTGTGCACTCTATATATTTTGTAGGAGCTTTTATAGTGCTTGTAGTACATGCTGTTCTGAAAGTGTCACACATGCATTTGTTGTTGTGAACTCAAACGCTGTAGAATCTGTAAAGATGCAAGATTAAATTTTCCGTTGCCATTTTTACAGATAACAGCACGTCGACAATGGAAACATATTTATGATGAATTAGGTGGTAACCCTGGAAGCACAAGTGCTGCTACATGTACTCGCAGACATTATGAAAGGTAAGATAACAAATCTGAAATGCTTGTTTAATAATGAAGAAGTTAATTTGGACAGCCTTCAAAGTGTTTTATAAAGAACTGGAGAAAGAAAGAAAGAGGCTTCTTAAAGATATAGTAAATATTCTCCTGACATTTTAGTCAGATAATCCATTGTAATTTAAACCAGAGTGTATATCTCTAGTGAATAAATAAATAAAACAAGCATCTGATTTTTCTTTGGTACATATTATAAAATTTTACAACAGCTTTCTGGTTAAAGAAGCTGAAAAATTGAGCAAAACATCCTCAAGGAAAAATAAGAAACAACAGCTAATTGATGCAAACACTTGTCTTCTGTAATTTTTTAGGAATACCAATTAAGCAAATTGCGGTTGTGATCAAAATAATGAGGTGGCCCACAATGCAGGGTGCTGTTAATGTTGTAGGTCATGCAGAGCACTGCATTCCTCTTCTTCATTGCATTCCTTCCCTCTTCCTTGCCTGCAAGCTGCTGCCAAACACTCCTTCTCTGCAGCCATTGTTGCTGGTCAGAACTGTTGATTTCTTATTCTTCCCATGTAGATAATAACTTCCAGGGCTTCTGAAGCCAGCACGCATTGAATAAAATACTGGAGCTGGAATGTTGTTTTGGTTTGGTATGGTTTTCAGAAACAACCATCTATTTTTTTTTCCCCTCTCTTTTTTTTTTTTTTTTTTTTTTTCCCTAGTGTATGTTCATATAAGCTCTGCAATTTCAGGCTCAGCTGTAGAAAGTACAATCTCTTGTTTCTGGGCATAAAAATGTTACTTTGCTGGGCTCAGGGAGATATTGTACTTGCTTGTACACAAGGCAGTACAGCAAAGCAGTACTCAGCAGTCAGGTTTTCACCTTTTTTTAATGCTTTAAACATTGGCCATTCCAAGGGAGACGCTGCCCTCCTCATGGAGGGGGAGGTTGAGCACCCTTATGTACAGGGGACATCTCCAACATAAGGATTTGGGTGCACAAAGATGTTTCATATAAGGCCACTACAACAGTGGTAGAAGCTTTCTGGAGATAGAGCCAAGCAGCAGAGCAAATTGAGCAAGTTGCTGTGTGTGTTATATGGGGCTTTTCCCTGTCTTGGCTTTGTGGATAAATGTTACAGATTGTTTTAACTGACCCATCAGATTTGGGTATTTGGCTCTTCCCCTCCATCACTACAGCCCTGACAGTCTCAGGGCTTCCTCTTGCACCCAAGGCTGCTGATGGGTTTCAAACTGGCAGCCACAGCAGGTATGCATTGTAGGTTGTTGTTTATTTGACAGAGGAGACCCAGGCAGGCATGAGAGTTGAGTCTCTGCAGGTTTAGGCTGCAGACAGAGCAACTGTTGTTGGGCTGTCTTGAAATCCTAGAGTCACCGAGAGAGCACATCTCTTCTAGTTTTACAAAAATGAGTCATTCACAAATATTTTATGCCCCCTTGTCTGTTTCTTCTGCTTTAATGATGGTGGGTTTTGTGTTTACATGGAAAACCCTTGAATTGCACTCCTTTTTGAAGTGTAAAGACTCATCCATGTGACTTACTCAGCAGTTACTCAGGGGTATGCTATAAAGTGCCTAAAAGCCCATTGTGCTCACTAGAAAACCTGAGCAGACTTACAATGCCTTCAAAACTTAGAAGCCTTTCCAGGATACCCAAAAGCAGTTCTCATTGCCGTGAGCCACTCTGAGGAAAGGGTCTTTTAATTTATGGTTGCGTTGGTCTTAGTACACCAAAGAGCTCAAATCCAAGTTCTTGGATGCCAGTCTGTTGCATGGTTCTGGGTTAGATCTGATATGAAACAGCACCTATTTTCCAGCTCTCTGGCAGGCTACCAAAAGAATAAAAGTCTTCTAGGATTTTTAGGTTAGCCCTGAGCTTACCTAAAATATGCTTTACCAAATCTGGTCTTAAAAAGACCAAAAGACTTATACAAAAAAAACCTCAGTGACTGATCTAATCTCTAGATTTCTAGTGTTTAACACTTTTTTCCACCACAGGAAAGCTGTATTAAGCCTCAGACTCGGAAAAAAAGTAAATGAAATTGTCATGGTTTGTTCCAGCTGGTAATTCTAACTACAGCACCTGTAAATGTAATGCTCATTTATAGCCATAGAGCTCAGATGACATTTAATCTAAAACAAGAATTTCAGTGCAGGAATACACATTCATGATTCAGGACACACATACATTTTCTAACTTGAAGGTGAGCTGTAAAGCTAAACTGGAAATTGAATTAAGCTGGGAAGTAAATGCTGAATAAGCCTCATTTTTCCTTTCTGAATCCCAGTGGCCTTTCTTTGCTTACTGAAGGCAGAATAGGCAGTTCCAGTTCCTTGACTTCAGTGCTCCTGAAGTGCTGCTGTTTGACTTAGCCTTGCCATTCACATCTACACCTAGATCTGATGGGCTCCATGTTGTGTTAACTAGCTTTCTTCCAAGATGACAAAGAAACTACTAGCTCATTGAACCATCTTCAATAAACCAAGGCTGCTTAGGAGGAAGCAACCTTTCAGTGCCTTCCCTGGGATGTTGAGGAGTGGAATGGCAGCCAAGTCCCATTGAGATGCTGCATCCCACCTTCCTCTCCTAGGTAGAGTTTCACACACCATTTAGAAGGGAAAAAATAAAATTAAAAAAAATTGAAAATCACCAAAACCAACAAGAATTGTAAAAAAATATATAAACAAATAAGCAAACAGGGAGAGGGCAGAATTGCCTCTCTCTAGCAAGAAGAAATGTTGCTTTTCTCAAAGGGTGCTTGCAGCCATTAAAAGGCCAGCATGTTGCTGCAGACCCATGGTACAATGGATGGCAAAAACTCAAACAAAGGCTGTGGGAAATGCTTTGCTCTCCCCTCTCCACATTCCCCTCTTTGGATCAGGGCTTGTGGTGGTTGCTGTTGTGGTGCTGTAGGTGGGCAGAGTGCTTTAGTTGGTGCCATGATTGTATTGTTCCCCTGGTAAAAGGGAAAGAAGCATTTTGTGCCTTATCAACTGATTCATTTCTCATGTAGGATGGTTTGTGTTTCCAGTAACTGGTTTCATTTTAAAATAGGGTGAGGCTTCCACTGTTTCAGTAAGTGTTATTTGTATATTAGCTAGACAACTTTTGTTTTATTAATGAGTATAATAATGAAAGTGCAGGTTGCTGAGTAGAAGCAATGGGTGTTTTTATTTAAAGCGTAGCAGGCAACATATAATGCCCATGAATGCATTATTGTCACTGTAGGCATGGCTGGTCTGAACCTGCCTCTGATTGGGTTATTCCAAATAGGCCCAAGCACTTCATAAAAATGTCTTTGTCAGTCTAGTTTTCCCTCCAAACCTATTCATCTCTGTCAGTTTTTAATATTAGTACCAGGCTCTTGGCTATAGTCCATTAGTACTGTACTCAATTGCTCATGTTACAGATGATTACCAATATAAAAAGCATTAATGTTTTCCCATCATGGGGCTGTTGCTCTGTGCATGACTCAGACTGTGGTGTTGTTTTGGTCATTGTTTGTGCTCCTTTAAGGCACGTACCTTGCATGATCACAGAAAGCTAGAGTCATGTGTTTGGTGTTAGCTGATTCAGCCTGAAGCTTTCCTGTGAAACTTTCAGCCCTTGTCAGTACACTACATCTCTCTCTGTCTGATCAAGAAACCCTTAGAAACGGCTACTTTCCTGCGAAGCATTTTTCTCTGTGCTGCGTTAGCAGATGTGGTTTTCATATGCAGGGTTTGAGGTTTCTTTCACTTTTACACAAAGCACATGATCAGCAGCTTTAACTTTCCAGCAGGAACTATAGGTTGTGTTTCTGCAGTGCTGGTGACGTTGCTGTTAGGGATTTTTCATAAATACTACACCACCGCCACTGAGGAAAAAAAAAACAACAAACCCAAACCTAAAAAACCAAGTCTGCTATTCTGCTGTTTTGCAAGGCATATAAAGTTCCCAATAAACTGCATTGAACAAAACAAAACTATAAGCAGTTGCCTGCTGGGGCCTTTTTCTACCTTCAGGTCCACCAGCAATTCATCTTTGGTGTGCTCCAAAGCAAGCCTTGCACACGAGCTGCACACAAACACGCAAAGATTGAGGGATTTTGGTGTGCAGGGGCATGCAGTAACAGTGCTCAGCTCACTGGTGGGCAAACGTGTCTGTGTTCAAGGCATGGTAACAGGCGGGTAGATGGTGCAGCAGAGCAGTGGCCTTCCTGGCTTCTGGTTCCCTTGGGGAGTCTCCATCAAGGATGGATCCAGAGCATCCCATGGACCGTGCTCTTCAGCAGTGTGGCTCATACCCTACCTACTAGCACCCTGAAAACCAGCCTGTCCCAGTTAAATCCAGATGGAGGGGGGTTTACTCATGCTTTCTTCAAATTCAGGAGTTGTATGGGGAAGTATTCTGCAAAGCCACAGTCAGCTGAGGCATGAAGGGGAGCAGATAGGTGAGATGGGTCACTGCAGTAGAGAGTGGTTCTTCGTGACCCAGCAGAGTGGCTGTGACCATTCTTTGGACACAGACCCATGGAGGGTTTCCTTGTAGCTATGAGTGTGATCACTGGGCACTTGCAGGAGCACCCTGACCATCTGGCCCTTAACAAGGGACTAAATACCTGGAAATACAGTGTTCTGTGCAGTTCAGAGCCCATTCTGCCATTTTTCTATTTACATCACTCACATAAATACTATATATTTTCAGAAACACAAGGCAGGTCAAAAGAAGTCCCTTACATGGTTTCCCTTTAACAGCCATACAGTCTCTCTACCCTGAGGATATTGTGCAGTAATTCAATATGCAAGAGAGCCCCATGCTTCATGCAAATGCTGCTCGGTTTTGTTAAAGCATTCGGATAACTTTGGTAGCGTGTAAGCATTTCAGTGGAGATTTGTAGGAAATAGCAGCCAGTCTTTTAGAGGGAACAGAAAACAGGCGGCTAGTATAGCATTTTCATGAAAATGCTTATGGTTATCTTTTAATATGCATTGTAATTAATAGAAGGTTTTGATTTACACTGTTAAGTGTGAAAACATCCTCAGGCAAAAATTAATCAAGTGTTATGTCATGCTGTAAACTACAGTTAGCTCTTTGTTTAACCCAAAAAGAAAACCTTGCCAAGCAGTATTTTTTTTTCTGGTGGCATTAACTTGGTTGTTTTATTTTTGTCTTCACCCCACTTTCCTTTACCCCTCCCACTTCAGCTACTCCCAGACTCCCAGAAAACTTCACAAGTTGCAAATTGTCTCAATAGTTTTCCATCAAGCACAAACTTAAGTCCAAAGATAGATGAGGTGTCTCAATCCTCTCTGTCTTTTCCTGGGCTTTTGGTTTGGGTTGTTTTTTTTTTCTTTTTGATAAATAACAAGAGGTTTCTACTTACAATTTTCTGCCCTTGGGGCTTTATCATTAAGATTAAATAACTGTACTCTCAAGCATACCACTGAACAAACATCTTTTCAATTATGTGAGTAACAGATGCTTTAACAAAGAAACTATTGAAAATTCAGAAAGCTTCCCCCCTCCCCAAAATTCAGAAAGTATCAGATGACAGAGGAATGTGATTGTTTACCATTAAAACAGATCTTTAGCTGTCCTTTCAAAACATTTGAAAACACAGTTTTTTTCCAAATTTCTTCAGGACTGGGTTGACAGCCTCAGAGACTTACTGCTCAGCACTGGAGTCAGCAGGAGTCTTTGGGTGCAAGAATATTGGACAGTTGGGCACTGCCTTCCAGTACCTAGAGTCAGATGATCTCTTCCCTTGTGGGGAGTTGTTCTCCAGCCACATTCTGCTTTCCACTTGGGAGTTTGTCCCAGGAGAATTGGAGGATGTTGTGTGATAACCTGGTGGGTTATCACCCCATCAGAGGGAGTTTCCCAGGTGTGCCCACCATATGTATGTGCATTGATGCTTACTGTGCAGTGAGCCCGATGCTCCTGGGGTCCTGGCACTCCTCACCACTGAGCTGGGTGCTTGTGGTTGGTCAACATCAGCCAGAAATGTGTCTTGCATGGTGATCTCATTTCATGGCATCCAGGAGTATGGACAGACTCTACACAAGGTGACCAGCCCCTCTTCCTTGCTGGGAAATGAGCTTCCTCAGGAGGGTGCTGCTCAGTGGGAGATGTGCCACCCTGCTTTGCAGGAGCAGTGCCAGGGATTCTGTAAGATTCCCTGGGTCTGCTGGGAACCTTCAGCTTGTACATGACTGTAGGACTTTGCTACCATGGCAGGGGTTGCCTCTACTTTGTTCAGTTTTGTGCAATGGAGATGTGTCTCAGAGCTCCCAGAGAGGCTTGGCAGGATTTTGGAGTCCCTCCAGAAAACCTGTGCCCCACAGACAATGCAAAATGACATCTGTCAGCTTGTCCTGGGGACAGTCCTTGTCCTAGGGACTGAGGACTGCGGAGACCACAGGGACCTACCAAGCAAAATGCATGTCTGCCTGAAGATGCAGAAATGGTGACTGGCTTGCAGCCATTCTGGTAGAATGATCTGGGGAAGCTGCTGTGTCCCTGTCACCTTTCATTTGAATTTTTCCCATGTAATAGGATCTGCATCAAACATGAAAGACTGGGGTTGCTCATCTCCCCCTACTGCACCATAGGATTGAGAGTGCCAGAGTTTCCCTCACCTGGCTGTGCAGCTAAATCAACAGCTGTGTTTGTAATGTCACTAATTTCCAGTTTACTTAAAACAAAGTGTCTTTGAATTCTCTTACAGCAGTGCAGTTCCCACCTTTCAGCCATTCTCATTACCCACCAGCACTCCCAGTGGACTGTGAGGAAAGTTGTTGATGAAAGGATGAAAGAGCCATTTCTTTAAGGAAAAAAAGTTCTTTGGGAAGAAAATTGAACTCAAACATATTTTGTCTTTGCTGATAATATACATGCCAGTTTTGTACTTCAGACAAATGTAAATAATCCTATTGCTATTGTGTTTTGCACAAAAGCATTCAAGGCTTGCTTTCCTAACCCCAGGATTCTACAACCCAGTTCAGAGAAATCAGGCTTGAGGAACACTCTGCTTGGTTTCCTCAGCATATTTTATATTCCCGTTTCTCCACTGGGACTTTTTTGTCGCTGGTGTCCAAGAGAGCTGCCTCCTGCTCCTGGCCATGCCCACCAGGTGGCTGCTGTTGAAGGTGGCTTGTTTTCTGTTCTTATGCTTACAAGATTTATCCCTTTTCAAAGAAGGATCAGGGTAGAAAAGGCAAGGCCTCTGAGGATCAGAGCTCCTATATTCCTTCTGGTTCCCTAAAGCAACTGAATATTTTACCACTGAGTTTCTAGGGAGCAAGAATTGGGTTTCTCTAAGTGAGGTTATCACAAGGGGCCCCTTTACACTGTGGGGACTGTAGATGGAGCTGCCCTGGATTGGTGGCCACTTGTCCCAGCCTTGCACTCAGACCTTCTGGCTACAGGGGGTGTGGAAAGCTCTGCCTGGCTCCTGTGAGGACTTCTTGAACCAGCTGGTTGCTCTACTGAACCAGGCAGACTGGTTGTCTCATCCGTAGCTCCAGCAGTGCCTTCAGAGGCAGGAGCAGGATCCACTGTGTGGTAATGTACCCAGGAAGGAAGTATTTTCCAAACTCCTACTGGTAAAGAGATTTATTGCTTGTCCCTTTTCAGTGTTTTTGAAACTCTAGGAGCTTAATGTTCTCATGATTTACATTAGCATCTAATCCTTGCGTAATCTCACTAATCCCTTGGCCCCAAGATATCCATTGTCAGTGAGTTCCGTGGGTTAACTGGTTGCTGTATTCGTTTGGTGAAACAAATTTAGATTTTTTTTCCATTACCGTTGCAATCAACCTCCTTACCCTTCTGGCCAAGCATGGGAATGGGGCAGCATCTCCCAAGGAATGGGCTTTGGTATTTTAAGACCTTCCAAGATTATTCTGTTTTGCCTTGGGCTTGGAGCCCTTGAGAAAGCAAGATGATGTCAGTGAGAGTCATGCTGGAATATTTTATTCTGCCAGAAAGAAAGCAAAAATAAACACTGAAACAAGCAATATAAAAAAAATATTGTAGGGGTTGTGCTTAGCTCCCTCCTTCACCCTATGTGTCCTGGGCATATGGTTCCTCCCTGGCCTGAGAGCTCCGTCATATTCATACACAGTGGGGAGAATTAAGGAGGAAACTGGCAACCTTAGCATTTAATTTCCTTCCTCTTTCTGGGCTGGTCAGATCCTTTGCATTATTGTAACTACTTTTTTTTATCATGTCTATAAATAGATGTGCTCTCATCTGTCCCATGAAGCAGAATTGGGCCAAAAAAGTCATTCATTCTGCATAATCAATAGATGAAAATGTAGTGGTTGCTGGCTCAGATGAGATCTTGTATTGTTAGTTCTGGAGCTGGGAAAAAATGTTGACTAATAAAGATTAAGGGCTTTTTTTCTTTTTTTATGAAATGCTAATGATGAAGACATGTTTGATATACTGTGAAATACATTTCTCTAATGTGAAGTTTCTGCTTCTTGTTGGGAAAGAGATTCAGTCCCCGGAGGATTTTAGAATTTGTAAATATAAAATTATCTGCTTCAGTGTTTTTAAAAAAATGGTTGGCAGGAAGCCAGATTACTTACATTACTGTAATAGATTTGCTGACCTCTGACATCTGCTGCAGAGAAGTACATTGAATTTTTCATAATATCAGATGATGCAGATCTAAAAACTCCGTATACTCTGCACCATTATTTAATTCAGGACTTAGTAAAGCAAAATCTTTTTCTGAGTAGCAGTTTATACGTGATTAAACTTAATATTGCCGATTGTAATAAATCAGGATTAGTATAGTACTGATTTGTTAATCTAACTTGTATTGATTTTGAGTTGTCTTTATTTAAAAAAAAAAATAAAAAATCTGGCTTTTCACAGTGACTGAATTTAATAAGAAGCCCTGTGATAGCAAAGACTCCCCTACTGTTTCTGCTCTTGGCTGGAAAATGTTATTCTTATATTATTCCAGGAAAGGAAAAAAAAACCTCATGCTGCTAAAAATCTGCTGCCTGTGGAAAGATTTTTTAATACAGTAGTGCCTACATATTCTATTTATGTTAATTGACTTATAAATAATACATTTTATTAATCTTAATATTGGAATCTTGATCATGATAAAGACCCTTTTATTTGGTCTGCTTGCAGGCTTTACAAGTAAATATTCTTTAGACCACAAAATATTCCTCCCCTTTTCCTTTTTTATGAATACTTTGATACTTCCCCCCTGCTGCGAAATACAGCCACAGTTCAAAGCGACTGAAAACATGGCTGTTGTTTTCCAAGTGAGAGACATTCGAGGGATTCGTCTCAGTTTGGGGCTTGGGGTTTGTTTCTTTTTTAAATCTTTACCACTCCTTCCACAAAGATTGATTAAATCTTACCTGGGCTGTAAATATTTGACAAAAAAAAATAATTTAAAAAAAATAATAATAATAAAACAAATCTTCTGTTGGTTTCAGACATGTCACATTCTGCTAAACTATTTGGCTAACAGCAGATCGCATTCTTGCTGCGTTGGGCAATATTGACCTTAAATTGGCTAAGCCGGCTGCTTACATGTTCCGAGAGCTGTATTAGCTTTATTACTTCTGTGCTATAAAAACTTCTAATAATCAAATGATAAGATCGTATCCTGTGGGTAATTGTCTTGTACCGTGACAGGATAACTGAAAAAACAGAGAGAGAAAATTGCAACTGACGGAAATCTCGATGTGAAGTGTCAGTTGTTGGCGTTGCTCGACGCGGTGCTGCTCCCCGGGTCTCACAGTCCCTGTTCCTCCCCAGCTTCTCTCCTGCTGCCCCCCGTGGTCCCCAAAATCCCCCTCAGTGGTGGCAAGGAACAGCAGCCAGCCGGACGTTGTTTCGAACGAGGAGGGGAAAATCCTAGAACAAGCCATCCTTGTGTTTTGAGTCAGTTTTACCTTAGTCATGCTGCCTCCCCGATACACGAAACATTTAATTCCAGATTTCCTGCCGCTGGCTCCGGGCCTTTGACCGGCTATGTGAAATGTATTTTTACTGCTGTCGGCCTGCCAACTGCTGAGCTCAGTGAAAAATAACTAAAATGAAAACCTTGTACTCCCACATGAACCCTTAAGATCAGAAAAGGAAATTTAAGCCACGGTTACTAATTAGCACCAACGCTAATGAGTTCTAGTGAGGTGAAGGAGGAGGAGGAGTTTGCACCCCGCGTTCCCCTGCAAGCCTGGATGGAAAGCACGCCAGCCATGAGTGATCTTGTCAGCCCAGGGCTTGCTCCTGTCCCACAGCATCTTCCACAGACAGTCCCACTTGTGGGCCAGGAGCGTGGCCGCCTCCCGTGGGGTGCGGGACAACGTCTGAATCCTTTATGGGTGGAAGACGTCAGTAGTTAATGGGCGACTCGTTCCCATGGAAACAAAACAAAGTCAAACACTCCCCTTGCAGTGCTAACAATTATTGTAATAAAATGTGTTTTTATTAAAAGCGATTTTAAATATTTAACACATGGCAGAGCGGCCTTGGCGCTGCCCTGTGTGAAACCCAACCTCGCTTCTAATGAAGGCCAAAGCGCTTTGTGCAGCGTGGGGAGGAATTCAATGTTTTCACCAATATTTGCACTTTGCAAATGAAATGTAGCAGCCTCAAGTATGAACAGGATTATTTTTTTCTTATTCTGCTTAGTTATGCTTTTTATTATATAAACATTAACTGTAATATTACAGTGGGAAGCAGGTATTTGGCAGCTATGCGTTATTTTGCTAAGTTTGCATAGAGGGAGCAGTTTCCAGTTTTAGCAGCTGTAACATGTTTAAACTCAGTTTGTAATGGGATCTGAAGATGAATATTCCCTGTGGGCTCTGCTTAGCTTCATTACTGGAGCCCTGCCAAATTCAGGGCTAGAAAGTATTATTCATGCCTCTTTGCACATATCATGTCAGAGCATGCTCAGTTAATGAATTTTGTTTCTAATATAGCATAAATTAGGTTTATATCTTAACATAATTTATGTTGTATTTTATTAAAATGTAAAATATTATGATCACGAGCAATCTAATTTCTACTCTCTTAAGCCCAAACTGTGTTTGAACATCTAAGTATGTAAATCAAAATTGCATGCTTAGAAACTGATTCTAGGATAACAAACGAATATCTGAACCAAAGAGGTTTCTGCCTTGGAGTCTTAGATTAAAGATAATTAGGGATTCCTAGTATTTAAACAGATTTATGTTGTTTATAAGCAAAGTACATTTTCTTCACAGAGTCAACTTGTCTTTTTTTTAAAAAACGAATTATGTTTGCTGTATTAAAGTTCATATTTTTAAAGTATGAGTCTTGTATTAATCCCACAGTGAGTCATTAATCATACCAAATGCATTATAAAAACTTTAATCACTGAAGTTGAAACTGAGATTGTAATGCAATCCATCCCTTTTAATTATATCAGTTATTTTTCCTTTCAGATCAAGAATTGCAAAGGGAAAACAGATATATTAACATTCAGTGTGTTTGATGCTTTCAGGGGAGGATATTTTTTTGTTTGCATTTCTCCCTTGCTTTTTTAAAGCAATTTCTTGTACTTTGTGGAGGACAGTTCCACGGTGAAAAAATTCCTTCACTTTTAATTCTTTTTGTCTCTCCTTCCTTGAAGAAGACTCACTGGGGAAGGCAGGGAGCACAGTGGCTGTATGGATGTGTTGCAGGGGTGTCAGGGGGCTGGTGCTGAGCACTGGGTGCTGTGACCATCACCGTGGGTCTCCTGCAGCCCAGATCACTCATCTTCTGCTCAGTTCCTGGCACTGCCCCCTGCACCCAGGGGAACCACCATCCTGGCAATTGTGTAGCTGTTACCAAGTTGGCTGTGGCTTTGTAGGTGTTTTCCTGGGTTTGCTGCATGCTGTTATGGCTAGAGAGGGAAATAACAATAAAGGGTTGATTTTTTTTTTTTTTTTTTTTTTTTTTTTAAATCAGTCTAAAATACCATGGCTCATATCCTCATCTGGTACAAATTGGTGTAGCCACATAAACCACTGCAGTATTACTGACAACTGATCCACTCCAACTCCACTGACTTTATGTCACATGGTAATCTTGCCAAATAAGTTGATGTATCGGACTTGGATTTGTAGATGTAGAGTTTACAGTGTTGCTTTTATGCTTTGAAAGAAAATGGATTTATTAAGTGAACTGTTCATAGTAGATACATTTTATTCTTTGTGAGAATGGCAAAACCTGATCAATTATTTGTTCCTTAATCCCCTAGATTAATCCTGCCATATGAAAGATTTATTAAAGGAGAGGAAGATAAGCCACTGCCTCCAGTGAAACCTCGAAAACAGGATAACAGTTCCCAGGAGGGTGAAGCAAAAACAAAAGTGTCTGGAACAAAACGCATCAAAAATGAAAACCAAAAGATCAAGAAGGAAAAAGATAATGCACAGAAACCCCAGGATGCATCTGAGGTTGGTTGCTTTCTTGCTTTTCAATTTTTCAATTAAAAATGTACAGCTTTAATCATGTGAAATCCAGTGATAAAATACATAACCTGAACAGGAGAATTCCAAACAGCTGAACTTTGAGTTTGCTCAGCAATGGAAATTAAGTTGCCTAGGTACTGTCTGAGTTGGGATTTTGCTGGGTTACAAACAGCAGCTGGTTAGCTCCATACTGCATTGCAGTGATGGCAGAAGACCAAGCACTGGATGTAACAAGTACCATTTCTGCTCATTGTATTATATAGTGGTCACCACTAAAAGATCAGCAGCTGCCAACAGGAAACCACACGACCACCACAGTTATTTCCTAATCTAAGTATAGGGTGCAGGAACCTCTAATACTGTTGATAATACTGTGGTAACTGTTGGACACAGCTGATTTTTATAATGGTAACCTCTGGATCAGCCCTTCTGTGCTCACAGATGTATGCACATCTGTCAAAACACACATCACTCCCCAGGATTTTTATCGTGTTATACTAAATTTCTCTTTGGACTAAAAGGTCAGATTTTAAGGGAACCACCTTCCACGCTCTAACTGAGACTGACTTCCCTCTCACGTGCCACAGATGGCTTCCAGCTGCAATAGGTTCCTGTTCTGTCACCTGCCTCACAGAGGCAGGCCGTGGTTTCCACACAGAGCCACGTTAGCTGCAGACAAAGAACAGGCCTCATGGAAGAGGTTTTATGTTTACTGCCTTGGATAAGGTGGATTGGTTTGTCTGCAAGTAAGGGTAAATTTCTTGTGTTGTTAAGTGGTGTAAAATCAACGGAATTTTTGTTCCGGTGTTACTGAAGTGCTTTCTCTTGCTCATCCTGCCCACTCTCCTGTGCCCTGCTTGTGCCCCGTGTGAAGTAAGTGGTGAAGCTTCTCACACACAACCACCACCATTGCTTTTCCTTTCTCACTCCTCCTGTGATCTGCCAGATCACAGCAGCCTTCCAGGTATGCTTCACTTGCAGTGAAAGTAAGTATTTAAAGAATATGGAAACACATGACGTGCCCAGCAGACAATGAAAGGCTGCTCCTTTGACTTCATTGCTGTCTGGCAGCTACATAAGTCCTGTTTCAAAACCAGTTTTGGAAATTGGTATTGAGTCAGCTAACAGCAATCTCCCTCCTCACTGTTAAAAAAAAAAACACAGGACCAGTAAACACAGATTCCTTTAAAACTTTGTGTACACAGTTCTGAGATCAGATTTTTTTACTTTCATGTCCCTCTATTTCTTTAAGTTGCGCTTACAAGGTCAATTTCATCTTCCACCCAAGCCATAATTTGTGTTTTAAAATGCCTTGATCAACTGTACCTTTAAAGTAAGAGCACTCCACAGAGAGAGGAGGGTTTTTTTGTTTTCTCTAGCAAAGTAATTTTAAAGCAGAGAACCCTACTGGGGGAAAAGCCCTCCACTTCTGATGAAGAATACATAGACAGTGTGCACAAACCTGCTTTCAGTCACTGGAAAGTTGCAACACAAATTGCCCAAAGCAAGAACATGCAAAGTCAAGGCTTGTGCTCCCTTTCCCTCTCATTCCTTCATGTCTGGTTATTAATCGGGGGATCTGGCATGAGTAAAATATATTACACACCATCCATACCACTGCTGCTATGCCCAACATAGCAAGTCAGCAGCAGAACATCAACCTTAACTTAGAATTTCCTTGCTTTTGTTGTTCCCTATCTCAAACTTCCTGCTGCTTAAACTGCAGTTATTTTTGTGTGGTTTCCCGGAAGAGTTCTGAAGCTGTGCTTATTGGAAATGAAGGGAGCCAATGAGATGAGACAATAAAACTGTACAATTGCAGCAGTTTCCCATTGTAAAATGGTACCTTTTAAAGCAGAGTTAGTGTCTCCTCCCTGACTGGGATGGAAGATGGGTCTTGCCCCTGTTTAATCAGAGTGAGTGATTAAGGACCTCAGCCTTCACGCAGGTCACCATATGGGTGGGTGGTCACATGAAGCCTGAGCAGCAGAGGGGCCTGCAGGGGTGGGTGCTTCCACCCTGGGTGGGTGCAGAGCTGCAGAGCTCATCTGTGCCCTGCCATGGGTAGGGCTTAATGCCCCAGATGTGGCCCTTATAGGGCATGCAGAAAGGAGACATCCAGATCCTTTGGGCTGGAACAAAATCCAAGTCTGCTGGAGCCAGGCAGAAGGTTGCATGTCCCTCTCACCCCAGCTGTCCCCCAGCAGAGGAACCCTGTGCCAGGCTCCACGTTTGGGTGCAGTCCTCACCAGGGCAGAGCAGTCGTAGCATCACAGGTGGGCATGCAGCCTGGGCCCCAAACAAGCCACAGCTCCAGCCATTTCAGCACACGGCCTAGAGGCTGGCTGTAGCTGTGAGCTGTAGAAGAGTAACCAAGTTACAAATATGCAACTGTGTGTTCAGCTCATACACCATAAGAAGTATGTATGGAGGGAGTGTAATTCTAATTTATTGGGACTGTGTTTGCTTTTGTGTGCTTCACTGTTTTCCTGCTGTCACAATGGCATTGTCGATGTAACGAGATACCAGACAAAATGCTATTAGCCTTAGACTGCACATTTCCTCACAATAGCTGAAACTTCAATCAAAATGTTGCTTAACAGAAACAAAGAGCAGAATGTACAGTTATTAAATATGATTGCTCTCTTTTTTTCTCCTCCTTGCTTTGTTCATCTGTCTGGTATTTTTCTGTAATTTTATAAGCTCAAGAGACCAGCGATGGTACTTTGCGAAGGATTTAATGATGGTATTTGGCTGCAAAAGGCAGCTATGAGTTTAAAAAGAAGTTAGGATGACTAACAGACACTGTAACTAATAGGCCAACCAAACAGGCAGGAATATTTAAAAACAATTCTGAAGAAATAAGTCCTTGAGAGCGTTAGATTTTTTAGGACCTTCTCCAATCCCCCGCTCCTGTGACAGACCATAAAGCAGCATTTAGGTAATAACTTTCTTGATGCATCTTCTCTTTATAATGAAGAAAGAAAGAAAACAATAATAATAAAGGACTCACACAATGGTGCTGTTTTATGATGGGCTTCTACCACGACCTGTCAGAGGAGAGTGACAGCAGTTGTGAAAAGGGCTGTCAGTCAGCTGGATCACAGATGGGACGCTCTGGCGACCTCCACAGGTCACAGTTCATCTGGCTACATAATGGGATGAATAGTGTGAATTGTGCACACAAGCTTTATTAATGGGGAAGCAGAAAGAGCTGTGGTCCCATTGACGATAACGCATAAAAGCCATGTTTGTAATAGCAGGCACACACACTTACTGAATGTTGACAACTTCATTTTAATCTGTTAATAAAAAAAATGTGTGTCCTAGTTAAGCTGGGGCAGTGATTTGCTGCCTACAATAAGGAATCCTAGTATGCCATTTCTATCATTTTCACACTTTAATGCAGAACTGGGTGTGAATGATCTCCTCTGTGATCACAGAATTTTTAAGATAGCTACACTGGAGAGTCTTTATGTAAGAAAAAACTTGGGAATCGTGCTGTTTTCGTAGGTGAAGTTGGCTAGTGGGAGAAGTTTTTATAGCCTTATCATTTGTGTTATGAAACCTACTCTCCTGCATTTGACTAATTTTAATTTTAAAATCATATAACCTCAGCATTTAGCTACCTGGTGGAGCCAGCACTGCCTCATCACATTACAAACATCTGCTGTTTTAAAATGCTTTATTGAGACCCTGGCAGGGATGGTGCATTTCTTAGTATTTCCAGGAGGTATGTTCTTTGTTTGAACCCCATACCTAGCATGAGAGCCTTCATGTTCCAGCAAGGTGACTGACAATTACTTCTCTAAAATTCACCAGTGGCACACTGTGTATGTTCTTCTGAACAGTCTGCTGAAATGCACTGGGTTCTTATTTCTGTCTGTTGAATCTTTTTGTTAGGTTTCATCAGAACAAGAGAAGGATCAAGAATCAGCAGACCAGAAAAATTTCCCTGAACATCCTACAGTGGGAGAGACAAAGCAACCTGTGCAAGCCCCTCCATCTCTTTTACCAGAGACAGCTCGGCCACTGCCTCAGGAAAAGACAGACCTGGCAGAAAACAGCAGGAGCAGTGAGAAAGCCAAGGAGGAGTCTCAGCACTCATCCTCTCTCTCAGGGATATCCATGCCTCCAGAAGAAGATACTGTGCTGGATGCCACCATCATGAAGCAATTACACTCCCCAGCAGATGCCCTGGAAGACACAAAGCCTGAACAAAGACTGCACAAAGCTTTTACTGACAGCTTAGAAAGTGAACCTCCAGAAATGCCCTTCACAGCTTTCCCGGTCCAGCTGCCTACTCAGAGTGACATGGAAGATGACAAATTGCCAGAGATGGCTGATTACATCGCAAACTGCACAGTGAAAGTTGACCAGCTGGGAAATGAAGATATCCACAATGCACTAAAGCAAACGCCCAAAGTACTGGTGGTCCAGAACTTTGACATGTTCAAGGAGAAGGAACTGCCCGGGTCCATGAACGATGACTCCAGTTTTGGTTACACCCCACTGCTCTACTCAAAGGGTAATCCAGGCATCATGTCACCACTGGCAAAGAAGAAGCTGCTGTCACAGGTCAGTGGGGCAGCCCTGTCGTGTAGCTATCCTTATGGTTCTCCTCCACCTTTGATCAGCAAAAAGAAACTGATCAGCAGAGATGAACTGTCCTCAAGTGTATCGCAAGGTCCCCATGCCCCTAGTTCTGACCCCGTAGCAGTTAATAGGCCCTCAGTCATACAACATGTACAGAGTTTTAAAACCAAGGAAGAAAGGAAATCAATTAATGATGTTTTTAAACATGACGTGCTAAGTAAACCGGATCCTCAGCGCTGTGATTTTTCAAAACATCACCTCAGTTCTCTTGCCGAGTCATACGTACCGAAGACAGATATCCAGGACTGTAAAGATAAAATGAGTGAGAAAAGGGCACTGCAGCACTCCCATGTGCCCACTTTTTTGGCAGATTTTTATTCATCACCTCATCTGCACAGCCTTTACAGGCACACAGAACACCACCTTAATAATGAACAGACATCAAAGTACCTCCCCCGGGACATGTTCAGAGAGTCTGAAAATATTTCTACTTTTACTCAACACAAACACCAAGAAAAACTAAACTTAAATTATCGCCCATCTTTACATCAGCAAGAAAAAAAGGCGGCAGTGGAGGCCTCTTCAGATGATCAGCCAACAGATTTGAGTCTTCCAAAGAGCATACACAAACAGACTGCAAAGGCTCCGGGCTCTGGCCTCCCTCATTCATCCATGGCCCAGCAAGACAGCAGAGGTATCTCCCCGTTCCAGACTGCGAGCAGCCAGGCGGTGAGCCTAGACTGTAACCCCAAGGCTTGCCGAGTGTCCCCCATGGCCATGACAGTCCCGAAAAAACACAGTGAGTTGCTCCACAGGTCTGGGAAGCAACAGGCCCAGAGACTGGAGAATCTGAGGAAGATGGAAGGGATGGTGCATCCTATCATCAGCCGCAGAACTAGCCCTCAAAACGTGGGGGCTGCCCGGCCTTTGAAACGGAGCCTGGAGGATTTGGATAAAGTCATTTCTGAAAAAAAAATCCGAGCTGTCTCTCCTCTGCACTTACCAAAGGAGTCCCTGGCGAAAGACAAGCTCTCCGACCCAGAAGGGGAAGGCAGCAAGCAGGTGCATGGCCTCCATTCTGGCAGCATGCTGGAGAGCCACAAGTTTCCCCTTTCAGCCCCCATCTTCCCAGGCTTGTATCCAGGGAGCCTGTGCACAGGGCTGAACAATCGCCTCCCACCCGGGTATTCTCATCCCCTGCAGTACTTGAAAAATCAGACCGTGCTCTCCCCACTAATGCAGCCTTTGGCTCTTCACTCCTTCATGGTGCAGAGACAATTCCTCACATCTCCTGCAAACTCTCAGCAACTGTACAGACACTTAGCTGCAGCAACACCTGTAGGAAGTTCCTACGGTGACCTTTTGCATAACAGCATTTATCCTTTAGCTGCTATAAACCCTCAAGCTGCGTTCCCACCTTCACAGCTGTCCTCTGTACATCCCAGCACAAAACTGTAAACCCCCTCGCTCACAAAAAAAAGGTCTGAGGAGAAAAGTTAAGTTAGTGACATTCCTCCCCTGTGACAATGTCTCGCAGATTTAGCAATCTGTGTTTGTGTCAGCCGGGATGCAGTTGCGCTCTGCCTGGCGGAGTGCTTCTTTCAAGTTTGATGGAAACAGGACTGCTTCTTTAATTCTGGCTCCCACATCAGCCCCCTTGCCCCTTGTCCCTGCCCATGCAAACAAACAAAACAAAACAAAAAAATCCAAAACAAAACAAAAAGACCCACAAAAAAAAAAAAAAAAAAAAAAAAAGAAAAGAAAAGAAAAGAAAAAAGAATAAAATAAGAAAGAAAAAAACCCATTGGATTTTGCTTATGTGTTTTCTGAAAGGACTTGCATATGGTAAGAGCAAATGTTCAAAGGGAGCTGTGGAATTGCAGGCCCAGCCTGAGCTCACTGAAATCCCAGGTGAGGGCTGCACTTGCCTTTCACTGAGCCAAGGACCAGAGGCCACGTGTTGTTGCAGATGAGTCGAGGACTCGAGGTGAACCTGGAAAGGAGAAGCGGGCTGAGAATCCATACAGTCAGTGGATGTGGTTTTTTGGGTAACTTTTCCTGACTTTTAAAGATTCAATCAATGCAATGTATAGTAAAAGGGCAATAGATTTTTCATTTTAACACTATTAGAACAGAAGGGTAAACACTGTTTAATTAGACTGTACATACCCACTTCGTAAACTACCAGTGTCACATTTGATCACAATAATTTATATAGTTCTGTTTGTCCAGTATATTCTGTGCTCTTTGTTTGTGGTTTTTTGTTTAGGGGTTTCTTTTTTTTTTTTTTTTAATTAAGCAGTATCAATTTATCTGCAACTTTTTTAAAAGGCTGTGGCTGTCCTGATTTTTTTTTTTAATGTGTTTGTAATTTTTCCAGTTTCTTTATGTTTTCGAGCAGCATTTTTGTTTAGTTTTTGTGGTAATGTTTACTGTTTACAAACTGAAGCAACTGGTTCAGATTAATCTTAATGGTCATAAACAAACTGTAGGTGATGTTATGGTGCAAAGATGCAAACAAGGTTCCTTTCCCCACGGTGCACCCCTGTGAGGTGCTGAGCACCTCTCACCCTCCTTTGGTTGTGATGACTCCTGCGCCGCTTCTCCCTTCCCACCGAGCTTTGCTTTCCTATATCGTGGTCCGTGAATTTGTTGAGCGTTGTACTTGCCTTACCCAGGCTGTGAAACCCTCCCGACTACCAGAGAAATGGTCTAGCAAACAAAGCCTCCCTGGCACAAGCTGCTGGATGGCAAAGGAGTCCAGAAAATGGATTTGTGGTTTGCAAGTGTGATGAGAATGTCAGAAATCAGGACAGGCACCAGCCTTGCTTTGGATCAGAGGCTGATGGGGCCGGTGCCATGCAAGCAGTAGGATGGGTCAGGGGTTGTGTGCAGTGGTTGGGACAGTCCTTCCACGCCCCTGCAGGGATCTCTGCCCCTCCCTGGGTGTTGTTTCACAAGGGGAAAACCCAGGTGTGGAGGGGCTGGGTTTTCCTTATGAGCGAGCTTCCCTATGGATGTATATTCATTTTGAAGGACATCAACACCATGCAGCTGAGCATAGACATTGGTAAAGCACAGTGTGACCTGGAGGCTTTTTTTACAATGTGAAAATTGGTTGTGATTCAAACCATCTCAGTTACTGTTCAAAGACAGCATAATCAATAGGAAAAAAAATGGAAACTACTAAGAAACACTTTGCATGCTAGGCATGTCATTAAATTTTCCCGTGATATGAAGCCAAATACAATATATAATGTATCATACTTAATATCCAAAGGTGGAAACCAGAATAATATACTCGTCTACTGTTAAAGATCCAGCTTCTTCAATTAAATATTTTATATTCCTGTGGTAAAACTATATTTAACTGATTGATAAACAGACTAGTAGAACATAGAACATGGATGTGCCAGTGCAGAAAATCCTGCTGCTCCACAAACTGTACAGGAAACAGAACCGCAGGCTCAGCTGGGCAGAGGCCGCAGTGTGGAGGACACCTCTAGTAAAGTTGCACTAGACCTGAATCACGTGAGAATCAGGGGTTTGGGGTTGGGGAGAAACAGGGTGGGGGGAAGGGGAGAGAATACAAAAATCTACAGCAAATGCAGACTAAAGCTTGTCGTGTGTTTGGCGAAGGAAATGCTTCTCTTTCATGTTTCAGTTAAGTTGTGTGTCCCAGAGTTGTGCATTTGTTTATGCCAAGTGTCTGATTTCCCTTTTGGTTGCGTCCCGTTGGAGTTTGATGGTAGCCTTTCTGGAGCTGTGCTGAGGCAGCAGAGGGATGGGGGGCAGGGAGAGGGGAGGAAAGCTCCTCGCTGGCCCCACGAGGCAACTGGCTGCTGCTGGCTGGGGAAGCTCTTCATGTACTGGGCAAAATGTCAGGGAGAAGGAAGAGAAATGGTAGCATAAAACCTCAACAGAAGCAGTGCATTATTTGTTTAAAAACTCTTAGCAGAAATCTTGGATATCTTTCAAAAGACTATTGAATTCTCCATTGGCTGAAAAGTCTCTTTTTTCTTTTTTTTTCTTTTTTTTTTTTTTAACGTCTTAAATGGGGCTTTGTTTGCATTGTTTGAGTGCAGGGGGCCTTATTATTGAATGAAGTTGCACAAGCCTTTCTTTGTGCAATCAAACCATAGTTATTGGTAGGTTTGTAAAGGAAACTGTGGAATCTAATTGGCAATAGACTCATAAATCTATTTACCAGGAGCCAGTTCCAAGAAATGTTGCAATTCAGACGCACTGTGTCCAGGATTCGTTAGGGATGCTAAAGGTTGTGAGATGCAAAGGAAAAGGTCTGGCAGCAAACAGCTCGCGTGTAGCTTCTGGCCACACGCTGAGCTGGACTTCGCAGAACGTGTGGGAAGAAGGGTCTGGCTCCCAGTAAAATCCCTCCCCTTTGCAAAGGTAGATGGGAACAGCCCAGCATTTTGCAGCAGGTCTGGCTCTTCTATGTGCTCTACTGACAGGAGATGTTTGCCCGGTGCCCAGGAGGCAGTTCTGTCCCAGCTGCCAGGATGGTACCAGGGCTGCCACCTCTGGAGACTATTGCTGGGGTACCCCCACCTCTCCCCTGCCTGGTCCCTTTCTTTGTGGTGGGCAGTGAGGTCCCATCTGTCCCATTTAGGCAATTGTGATTTTAATGAGTGATGGGACTTGTGCTGGTGTGCGGTGGGTAGCATTGGCAGCGCTGCCGAGAGCGCGTCCTGAGGTGTTTGCTGTAAACATGGTTGATACTTAACTCGTTCTCTTCCTCCTCTTCCTCCCCTCTTCCCCCAGCCCCACAGTTTTAAATATGTTCTAATAATGGCAGCATAATCTACTAGCTGTTTATACTTTTTTAACTTTCTTTTGTTGTAAATATTGTATACTTTTTGTGATTCAAGTTATGTAGCCTATATGCTCTGTAAGGTGATGATTTGTATATATAAAAATGGCCCAGTAATATTATATAGTTCCCCATTTAAAAGGTTATTGAGTAACCTTTGCGTTAGTTTAAACACTACCAGAAATAAAGCTGAGCCAACTATAAACACTCAATTTTTGTATGTTTTCCAAATTGTACTTATTAATGCTTTTGATACTGTATTATGTGCCAATAGTTTCCCAATCACATAGCAGGCAAAAGATATTTTGTACTTTTTGATCCACTGTAATATTTAATAAAAAATGTTACTATCTGTTCCCTTTTGTGTTTGATTAATAATTCTGTAGACAGCTCTTACCGCAATGGATTATATATTATCCTATCCGACCTTTCAGCTCTCTCATATTGGCTTTTCTAAAGAAAATATCTCCTCCTGCAAATGATTAGATTAAAGAAATGGAAGTTTGCAATTTCCTAAAAGAGGAAGAGACAAGATCTTCAGTCAGTGCCCCTCTATTTTTGTAGTGTGCTTCCACTGAAGTGTGGTCAGGCTGACTGTAGGAATAGCTTCCGAGAGGATAACATCTATGCTTAGCCAGTGTCTCCACTAGCAAATTGCTCCATTTGCATCTCAGAGCAGTATTTTTTTTCTGCCAGCTCTGCAGACTTGAGCTGGCATCTGCAAACTGCCCTCTCTTCTTCCCAGGCCTTCCACAGCTTGACTTATAACAGCACCAAGGGGTCAGGGTGCTGCAGTGTCCTTCCTTGGCTGCGCTGGGCACATCCCAATGAGTTTGTTGGGTGTCAGTGAATCCTCATGCACACACGAGTGATGGAGCTGAAGTGCCTGTGCTAACATCACCCAAAAGCCTTCCAGGGGAACAATCACCTCCTCAGGGCTCTGCTGCCCCAGCCCTGGACTTGGTGCAAGTGTGTGGAAGGTCAGAGCTACACCCTGGAATAGTTTTTTACCATATTATTGACTCTAAACCACCTCTGGTTTTGAAAGCAGAATGTCTCGTGGTCTTAGCAAGAGATGAGGGGTGCTGTGCAGCTGCCTTGTTGCACCTGAGCTGTTCATCTTTTTGGCACAGCTTCCAGCAGAGGGAAATGGACAGTTTTGGGGAGCTGAAGCAGAGATACAAGATGGTGATGATGCTGCAGTTCAGCCTTTTGGTTCCTGATGTCTTGCCTTTCTTTATCTCCCAGCAGCCATTCGGGGCCATGCCTAACTCTGTGGTGAAGCTGCCCTGTTGGGAATGGGGTCCTTCCTCTACTCCTCTGCCACACTGGTTCCTGGAGCTTTCAGAAATATTTTAGGAAAGTTTCTGCTGCTGGAGGAGCAGCTCCTGCACAGGCATCACCAGTAATCCTCATTGGCACTGTAATTGCTCTGGGAAACGCAACGCTCACCCACAGGCTTTCCAGGAATAACAGACACCTTCAGCTCTTCCTGAAGCCAGAAAAGCAGAGCCTGTGTCTTTGCCTGCACCAGTTTGGGTGAGCTACCAGCCAAGGTGCTATCAGAGCATATTGCATCTCCTGATGAAGAGGAGGGTTGGATGGCCTCGAGGAGAGGAAAAAGAGTGGCCACCAAAACATATCACTGTGTCTTGTGTGTGCCTGGACCTGTGACCACAAAGGTTTGCATTTTTTCTGGAGAGAGCTGTGCCCGTGGCAGTGACCAGGGCCACAGCAGCGTCCCCTCAGTCCCCTCACACAGGCATCTGCATTTGAGGCAGCACATCTCCTGCCAGCAGAGAGGGACTGCTGGATACAGCTTAATCTGTGTTTTCATTTAGCTTTTCAATTTATCCTTTATGGGATTAAATAAAAGGAGGTATTGGCGATGTTAAATGCTCCATCTAGTGTCTCACCTAGGAAATGGGCCCCCACAGTCGTGTGGGAAGCCTGGGACTGGATGACCCATTTCCTGGGCTCAGTGCTCAGTGGCCTGGACTCTCCTTCCAGGCACCACCAGGGTGGGAAGGGTGGGGGCCTGCGGACAAATGTGTTCAAAACTGGCTTAGACAAATTCGTGAGGATTTGGGGGGGCTGCAGCAACCCACCAGCTCAGATACAAATGCTGCTTTCAGGAGACCCAAAAAACCTGAGCAGCAGCAGTGGCAAGGACCTGCCAGCAGCTACCAGGGCAGGAGATGCTAGGAGGGGTGGCCAAGGGGCTTGTCCTCAGGAGCTGCACCCTGTGCTCCATCTCCCCCATCATCCCCAAGGAGCAAAAAAATCCCAGTAGCTCCCACCTCATCCACCTCCTCCTTGTCCTGCTGCTATTTTTTTTCTTTTTGATGATGAATATGTGTGTTTCAGAAAGTGTTGAACAGCTGGGATGCGAACCTTGCCCTACACCTCCTTGTCGTCCCCCCCAAGACCCCGCTGGGAGGGGAATCTGCTCACCCAGCAAAGCAGGAAGTGGTGCCCAGTGCATGGATGGGATCTTCTTTATTGAAGGTGAGGCAAAAAAACACAGAACTTGCAAATTTTTTTCACTTTTTCTATGAAATTTACTCAAGAAAAAAAAATTCCCCACTGATGTCTGAAGCCATCATGTCCCATGTAGCATGTGCGGGAACGTGGTGGGGTGGTGGTGGGCTCCCTGTGCCTCCGAGCACCCCTCTTCTGCCTCAGGTCCTGCCACAAGGCCATGGCCATGTCCTGAGGTGATGCTGGAAGGTGACATGATGGATGCCATGTTGTGTGGTATTGCCATGCCATGAGGCAGTGCCGTGAGGGAATGGCACGGTGTGAGGTGACACTGTGGGGTGAGGGCAGTGCCATGAGGGAATGGCATGGTGTGAGGTGACGCTGTAGGGTGAGGGCAGTGCTGTGAGGAGGCACCATGCTGCTGAGGAGCTGCCATGCCGTGAGGTGGTACCGTGAGGTGATGCCGGGCAGTGAGGTCACCTTGTGGGGTGAGGCATTGCTGTGAGTTAATTCCAGTCTCTGATACAATGACGCAAAGCCTCACATCTTGCAGAAGCCAGTGAGAGACGCTCTTTAGCCATTTTGGTGCCAAAACTCTTGAAGCGGACAGTTTGTGCCCTCCAGACACTTGTGCAGCAAACTCCCCTCAGGGTGGGAGACACCAGGGAGGTGAACATAGGGCCCCGTTTATTGGTGCCCACCATACCAGGGCTCAGGAGCTGCAGCGCTGGCGGGCAGTGCCGTGTACCCAGGGCCCTGCACCATGTCCCTCACACGAGGAAGCCACGAGGAGGACGCTGTGGAGGCTGAGCTGTGTGAGTACCCCGGGGAAGGGGAAACAGGGGCAGAGGTGGGGGCAGCCATGCTGGGCCCTCAGCATATACCTCAAGTAGAGAGAGGTAATGGGTACAGGGAAACCACATGTCTCAGGGATGAAAGTATTGCATTTCTGTCAGACCGTGGGTGGTGGTGTGAATTAAACAATTTAGTTGAATTTACAGGTGGGGTTGATGTGTCTGAGGAGAGATGAAGTGGGTCTCTGCAAGGAGTGGTGCTGAGTGTTATTGATTGGTGAAGACTTCAGCTCTTGTAATTTCATAGAACCAGCACAGGGTTTGGGTTGTAAGGGACCTTAACAGTCATCTAGTTCCAACCCCCCCTGCCATGAGCAGGGACACCTCCCACTAGGACCAGGTTGCTACAAGCCCCATCCAAACCTGGCCTTGAACACCTCCAGGGAAGGGGCAGACACAGCTTCTCTGGGCAACCTGTTCCAGTGCCTCACCACCCTCACACTAAAGAATTTCTTCCACATGTCCACCCTAAATCCCTCTGACTGGGGCTCAGGGCCCTCAGCTGTGTGGGTTCATACACAGTCAGCGGCCCCATCTGCTCCCCATGAGCAACAGGGAGGACACTGAGCTGCTTTCAAATGAGGCACATGTTGGGTGCCTGGTACCCCATGACAGAGTCCTGCACCCCCTGTCTTCCACAGAGGGCACATAGCTTTCTCCTCCTCTCATAGAGCTTCCTTGGGTCTTTCTGGACATGTTTTTGTTTATAAGGTCCCCAAAAAGCAGCCACACAAAGCAAGCTCTCCCTCGTCTGCTCTCCTCAATGTCTGTAGAGCTCTCAAATGAGGAGTAAGGCCATTTGTTTCTAATTATATTTGGCAGCTGTTCAGAGAGTTTAGGACTAAAGCACACAAAATTTTTTGCTCCTGATTAAAGCACTTGACCTCATAAGCAAAAGGCAAGGATTTCAACACACACCAAGAAGTAGACTAGGAACAAACTGAAAAGAAATTACAATAAAAAACCAAACCCAACGCCAACAGAAAACCCTTGCTTAGATATATAAAGTAATTCGTTATGAAACAAAGGGTTTCAGCATATTTAGTGCATAACTTGAGCTTGCCTAGGGCTCAGCTAGCCACTCAATTACTGCTTTCAAAGCAGAGGGCTCATACTCCATGCTCAAGCTCAATGGAGCCCACGTGCTCCATTGATTCCATGGCCCACACATTCCTGAGACCAATCTACTGCCTGCAGGAGGAAAGCATCTTTCATGGGATGGTACCAACTCACCTGGCCCCTCATGGCCACACTGGCAAGACAGCTGGGACAGGGTTCAGTGACTGGAGGTATGTGAGTTGGTATCATCTATTTTTTCTTCTGATAGTGCCAGGCTGAAATACTTTCTGCCCATCAGAACAAGGATGCAACATCCCTGGTGCATAGTTTCAAGCAGTGGCTGCCACTGGGTGCCAGGAGCAATGAGGCAGATGCTCCTTACTTCTTTCTAACCATCAGCACGGGGTGGCACAGCGTCCAGCTCCTGTATTTACTATTTTCCTCAGCTTTAAAAACAGCACAAAGATGTGTCACAACTGCAGAAGAGACAGCTGGCTCCCAACCAAGAAAAATAGCAGTGATCTTGATGGCACTCTTTAAAATAGCAAAGAAACCAGCTCAAACAGAAATTAACTACCCTGCGAAGTTCTGTGGTCCATAAAATACTTCCCCTGGCTCCATGGTTTTAAAATAACATGAAAGAAATACTTTCCATAAAAAGTAGTTAACTAGCATACAGATTTTTTTTAGTCGTAATTCTGAGACTCATGCCCAAACAAAATAGCTACACAAGCATTAAATTATACATTAAAGAAGGCTGATAAAGACAGTGAATTACAGAGCTACCATATAAGATTTCAGATATACAGATAGCAAGCATGATTAACATTTCTATTAAAGGTGACCTACAAAAGAGGGACAAAAAATGATCTGTGCCGCTTCTGATTTCTTGCAGTGCAGGAGAAAGTGAATGTGAAATGGCTCCAGCCCAACTGCCATAGAGTCTCTCTTCTCTGTCATCACCCCTGCCTGTCCTCTCCCCCCCAGAAATTAGTGAAGGAGGGCAGAGGATTTCTTTTGGCTGGGGCTGCAAATACCCAGGCTGATACTCTCTGGTTTAGCTGGGTAACTTCCTTGGAGGGCATAAAGTGGATGTTTTTCTCCATGCTCACCTGAAGCAGTGAAATGATGAATTTTAAGAATAGAGGGTTTTTTTTTCCTCTTCATTTGGTTGGGTACCAGAGGTTTTACCATGTGAGCAAAGGTGGCAATGGGCAGAGCAGGTTGCAGTGGGACTGGGGGCTGCCTTCTGGTGGGCTGGCTCCTCATGGAGGGCTTATTCTGCATCTATCTGGCTCATCTCCTGGGAGTTCCCCAGTGCCTGTGAGGGTTGGTCCTGTGCTTCATCTCTCCCTGGGTTGGGGGTACCAGTTATCTCACTCCTCCAGCTGCCTGCAGAGTTTCATAATGCCTTTGGGCAATATGAAATATATAATTATAAAAACTTATTGGGAAATATATTAAATATGTATTTATAGAGATAAAATTATATACTTTTATTATAAAATATATAATAAAATACATAATTGTCTCTGAGACAGCTGTTTCTCCATCCCTGGTGGTTGGGATTGGTTAGCAGGTTGTTTGGTTGCTGTCGATTCCAAAATTTATGTGGAAGAAACTGAGGGACAAATGGAAACACACAGGCACAAAAGCATAAGCAGCATGTCTGTAAGTGACCAAGCCTACAAAATGAGGGTGGCAAAGCTCTGCAATGTGTTTGCTTTCTCCTGCAGCTGCTACTGTCCTGCCCAGATTCCTCCCCCCCCCAGTAATTCACAACCTTTGAGAAATTGTGGCTACATGGGACCTGAATTTCTGCTGGACACAGTCAATAGGAGTGGAAAGTATTGATTTATTTACAACACTAACATGAGCTGGGGGGCTGCCATCCTGTGCTCATGCCATTTGGCTGCAAGAGACAAATAATTTTCTTGTGAGGGACAAATAAGCCAAGAAGTGAGACCAATACAAAATCGTGTCCAAAAGAGGATTTTTGTTAACATCTGAACCACTGAGGACACAGCATTTGCCATGAGGGCAATGAGGTTAAGGCGGCCACTGATATTTTTGCACTGTGGTGGCTTTGCAATGCAGAGAATTTGGGCTTTAAACTTTAGGTTATTAATATACATTGACTGCAGATTTCCAACTGTAGCCTGTTCATCTGTACCATTTGTATCTGCTTTGTGATGAGTAGAGCATTTCATGTACTGTTAATGTCTGTTTTCATCAGAATTCCCTAAATCCTTTTATTTCCAGGTTTTCATCAGAATCCCCCATATATTTCTAGTGCCTAGAAGGGCTCCTGGGAGGCTGGGCTTAATTGCTGCTCTTTAAAAGTATGTTTCTCTTTCCACAATTGTTCTAAAAAGTTTTTTTAGCATTGTCTGTGAAGGCCTTGGTCTAAGAGCAGCAAGCAGATGGGCAGTCTGCCCATTGGATTAGATCATGCCAGAGCATGGGAGGACATGGTGCAGAGGCAGAGTTCTCCAGGCAGTACCATAGCAGGGAATTCCTGGGAGCTGGATGGGCCCAGCTGCGGGAGCACCGGGTGGACCAGCAGTGCTTGTACTGGCTGGGGGTTGACCTGTGGGCCAGCTGGCCAGAGGGTGGCTGTGTGGGCCACCAGGCAGCCTGCCTGAAACAAGGGCAAGAGACCCTTTGGGAAAAGACTTTGGGAAGCATTTTGTCAAACATTTCATCTTCTAATGCTTAGAAAAGTATACCCCAACAGCAAAACCAAAAAAGGCTGCTGAAGCGTGCTGTGGCTGAGCATCCATCTGCTTTGCCATGGTGGACGTCTTGTTTCAGGATAGCAGCTGTACAGTTCTTTTTTCATTTACTGTAGCTTTGAATTAGGCAAAGCAGATCTTTTTTTCAGCCACAGTTCTGTCTACTATGAAAGAGAGAAGCCAGTGCTGCTCCCCCAAGGGATGGAGAAGAGTGGGTTTCCTTTACCCACCTGGAGCTCAACCAAACACTGCCCAATATCTGATACAAAATAAATAAAAAATAAATAAAGCCTGACAACAACTCACAACATTATGAGTTCACCTTGGTGAGATTGCCAAATCCATTTCAGTGTGGACAGGTTTCTGACTCAAATCTGCTCTCCTGTAAGGCTGCTGCTTCTGGGCCTCTTTTCCAAACTTTTACAAAACACCTTGACAGAAGGCAGAAAAGAAGGGTCAGAACTGACATGGTGAAGGAACTGTCCTCTGAATCAAAGGAAGGTTTGTCATTTTTCACAGACAAACCTCTCTCCTCAGAGCAGGCAGACTGGTACCTGTTGCTGTGAGAGTGCCTGGAGCAGCTTTGCTCTGTGGAGCAGGTATGGCCAAGGGCTGCATGATGTCTGCTCTGCCCCACACCCTGCCCTGGGGTCCAGCCCTGAGCCCTCTCTGTAAGGTGCCCTTTGGTGACCAAGAAGCACAGCAGAACTGAATAAGATGCATTAACTAGGCAGTGGAGCTCCTGCTTGAGCTAATTAGGCCCTGTAGTGAAATGAGGCAACCAGGTGCCACTAATTGCCAGGTAGTGGGCATGAGCTTGTGTTAAGCCCACCTGTGCCTGATTAGGGTGGGCCCCTACTGCGCATGAGCAGGATTAGGGGGCCAATAAAGCTCACACCTGAGGAAGCCAGGGAGGTTTCCTACTTTTGGAGCAATAGCACCGGTCCAGGCTGGTCAGCCCTGAGAGCAATAGACTCAGAGTGCTCTTCGTGAGTTTCTGCTGGAACACCTGGTTGGACCTTGGAGTGCCGTTCCCTAAAAGAGGTTCGTCTTGCTACAAGGCCCCCCTGAAAGCAAGCTGTCTTTGCATGCTGTGGTGGCTGTGCTGCTTCTGCCCAGGCTCGGTGCCCTGAAGGGCCATAGCTACCACTATGTGCTAGATCATTTGGAGCTGACCATGCTGCAAACCCCAGCACTTTGGAGGACTTCAGGTGGGACCTTCATCTGTAAGGGCTGAAACATCTCTTCGCTTGGATATCATCTCTGCCTCTCTCTTCCAATTATAACCAACACTCCTGTCAATTATCATGCAGCATGTCACCTGTGAGACTTTCTGTGATGTACCCTGAACAAACATGAGGTTATGATGTCTATAGATCTGTGTAATGACTCAACTTCTCCCAGCTTGTACCATCCAAGGTAGCCTGATGTTAACACCCCCCTCCACCCACAGTGACAAAGGAAGGTTGGTGCTGAAGGGACTGGAGGGGTGCAGAGCTACTAGAGGAAAAATGCTCAACTCCTACTACTTCTGTCACGGAGAGTGGAGGGTTATTAATCAAGTTCAGTATTACATATGAAGACAGCTCGCTGCAAATGTCTCACAGCTGAGCCAGGCACTTTTCCTCTGCTGGTCTCTTTCCAGAAAAAAATGACCTGCTGAAAGTATATGTGCTCCAATGATTCCTAATTTCTAGCAGTTCAGAGGTACCCTTGGTGTAGTTTGGCTTCTGCCAACTGCTGCCGGAGCATGGGAAGGCTGATGGACACAGCCATGGCATGAAACCTGACCACAGGTTCCTTGGCTTCCATCAGGGCTGTGGAGGGGGTGTAAGGAAAACAAGTGCTTGACAGAGCTCCCCAGGGGTCCAGTGAGTGCTGCTGAATGCGAGCTGGTTAGCCTTCCTGGGGAAACCTGGATTTATCCAACTACTGTGCTTTGTGGCACTGAGAAGAAGCAGATTTCACCGTAGTGCCCTGAAGCCCGTCCCCCCTCTCCAGCTGTCCCCATGCCCGGAACTGCTGTCTCGCACCATCCCCCCAAGGTGCGCTGCAGGCAGCACTGCCCGTCACAGCCAAACCCCTTTCAGCTGGCTCCCAATCCCTCCGGCGGGCGCTGTCTTTTCCTTAGGGGTGTGAGCAGCCCTGGAGCAGGGAGCCTGCGGGCACGGGGGCGGTGCAGAAGGAAGCACAGACACGGCTCTCCTCACCCATCCATGTGCGGGGTGCTGCAACTTCTGCAACGCTGCTCTGAATGAGCGTTAGGAATTCAGGGAATTTGCATAAGTCTTGATCATTCACTTTCGTTGAGGGCTTTTATTATTCCTTTTTTAATTTTGTTTGCTTCCCCTTCCCCCCCCCCCCACTCCCCTATTAATCATTCTCTTGTTGAAGTTTCCTCTCTCCAGCAAGGGAGAATTAAAAAGCTCTGCTTGGCAGAGTGGCTGAACTGCACCAGCTGCATACTAACGAGGCCAAGGACAGCTCTCCAGCAATGCCTGGGCAAAGAAGGGATGTAGCCACTCCAGCCAGCAAGTAGCCTTCAAGGAAAGTCTGGATGCTCTTCATGACCAATGCAGATATCCAAAGGAGAAACCTGGTGCTAAGTTCTGCCTCACCAGCTTGGGAGCATCATTAAGAGCATCATTACATTTGGCCACCTACATCAGGCTTCAGCTGCTGGAGTCCTGCATTTAGCCCCATTTTTATTTGTATGATGTACCCTCACTTTTGAAAGGTCTGGTATCTGGTAACACTCTCTAAGGTAATCACTGTCCTTAGACACTGCAGCAGGAAAAGCAGAGGTGGGAGCAAGAGGAACAGGGAAATCAGGTGGTCCTGTTGGGACATGGGGAGCCAGCCAAGAAAGAGACAAGTAGGACAGGCCCCAAAGTGAGGAACAGAGGAGATTGGGCTGGAGTGGTGCTGGAGCAAAACCATGAGGTGAAGCTGTCAGTGTGCCACCAAAGCACAGTGGTTTTGCTTTAAATGGGTTATTTGTGCTGTTGTATCTGAAATTACTACATTCATGAATCTCAACTTTCATTGTAAAATAGCCTTGGAAGAGAGAAAAAAGTGCCCCTGCAGTGTGACCTACTGGCTTGAATAGCCAAAATGTCAGTTCAAATAATATTCTATTATATTCCATTCTTTTTTTTTTTTTTTTTTTTTTTTTTATAGCTAGCTGCCTCAGTGTTTCAATCCAGGGTTAGCAAAGAGGAATATTCTTAGCAAAGAGCTGTACTTATAAACTTGCTTTACTAGTATGTGTGTGGGAACCTGTAGACCTGCTCAAACACTTCAGAAAAGCATCAAGACAGTCCCACAGGACCCCAGAGCCATTGTCACTCCCTGAGGGTGCAGTTTTGGGCTAAAACCAGCAGTGACCCTGTAGCCTCTGACCATCAGGCATGTGACTGGTGAAGTGGCTTTGACCTGTCCATTGCGCCAGCATTATGTGCCCTATTTTCTTTTTAATACCAGTTAGGTGGTTAATTAGCTGAAGTTTGCATGCTGAAGTCTTGTTTTTCATATGTGACTTAGTAATTAAACCACCTCATCTGCTATTACATAATGTAAGTAACAGCTACATGGTTTTAAAAGAACAGTCAAATTTGACAGACAGTTTAGAGTAATTTCATTTTACATTGGAGCCTAATGCTAAGAGAGTGCACAGAAAGCAGAAGGCAGCTGCCGGGAATAGTTTGAAATTAGCGTGTGGTAACCAACATCTATTATTATTGTATTACTGCTTGTAATTCCCAAATGGAGAATTAAATTTCTATAATAGATAGAGCTTTTAACACCAAAAGGAAAGAAAAAAAAAAAAAAAAGAAAAAAGAAAAAAAAAAAAGAAAAAAAAAAAAGTGTTTTTCTGGCAGGGATAACTCTTTAGGAAATTATCCCATTGAATGTAGATTTCCCAAACAAGGTTTGGGGGGGGGGAAGCCCCAACTTTGCAAGATTCCTTTGCATGGGGCTTTGGCTTTCCACAGATACCACTGCAGGATTGTCTGAGGTTTCTTCTAAAGGGATGGCTGAAAGGTAGATTTATTATTTAGTGATGAAAACAGGCTAATTATCTGTTTTGAGCCATGATGCATATTCACTGTAACTGCATTTAGCTTGGAATTTAGCATTCACTTGCCAAAAAATAAGTTCCCTCTCTCCCACAAACTAATGGGCCTGAGTTTTCTGTTTCTGCTTCTTAACACATCTGACCAAGAACAGTATAGAGAACTACAGGGCTAGTGACAAGGCACATCAGGTCACATTTCAGGCTCTTGGAGCTTAATATTGGCCAGGAAAATTTTGACCTTAATTTTAACAAGCTTTTACTTCCATGTTCAGTTTACACAAGAAGACTGGCTCGTCCCTAGGGATTTGGGCACTCACCTCATCTCCCAGCCAGACCAAAAACTAACTCAAACAATCAATGCATCTTTAATTTGAAATGCTTGATGACTAATCTCTTGTTTTCTTTAATTAATGATCTCCAGTTAATCATTATGAATGGTAAATAGTCTATTTCAGTATTGATAGCAAGATTTCCTATGGGAAAATCTTCTCCTATAGCTTTAATTTAAATATGCATTTTCACATTGCACTTACAAATCCTCACCTTTATGCTATCGCATGATTACAGGTCCATTAACTAATCACATTTGACAACTTGTTTATTGAGGGGAGCAACTATTTTACATCTCTTGCCTGGGAAAGAAAATACTCTTAACAAACAATTATTCAACAGCTGCAATCACGGAGCACTGAATTAATTACTTTGAAGATCTCAGTCAAGAAGATCTTGATAAAAATCAAAGGGAATGTTGTTTGACAGAGCGCATGAATGAGAGTGCCTGGAGGGACTCCAGTGCTGTGAGCTGCAGCCCTGCTCCAGGGAGCATTCCGGGAGGATCACACCTTGGACACAGGAGGAGGCTCTGGAAAAGCTCATGGAAAACCTTGTTCTTTTAAGCTTGACTTTATCAAATCCAGGACTTATATGTCTAATAGGATCAGGACTCTGCCAAAAGGGCAAACCTGAGCACCGTCGGGTCTCAGTATCACTACAAAGCACGTACATGTCCTGTGTGTAACCTCTGTGGCCACCCTCCCCTGGGTACAAATAATTAGCCCACAGGGCATTGTGAGGTTTAATGACTATAAAGCCCTCTAGGACTTTCTCCTGAAGCCAGCAGCTGAGATTGCCCTGGTGTGGGATAAAAAACAGAGCAAGGCATGTGGACATTCTGGCTCTGGGCTGGACAGGGAAGGGTGCCACTGCACAGAGGCGCCTGGAGCTGGGGAGAGGCAGCTGTACTGAGCCCTTCTCTCTGCCACCTCTCCAGGGAAGCATCAGGGGGAGCTTCCATCTAAGCGTGCATGTCAATGCTTCCTTGGAAATACAGCATCATGGAAAATCATGGGATTGCTGCTGAAACTCGAGTCAGGTACTGAAAACATTAATTGGAAAGGTTTGCACCTCTGTGGCTGCTGCTCCTTCAACAACATGAGGAGGATCTCGGTGTCTTCACCTGAGACAGTCCCAAGCTCTGCTCCATGGACAGCCTACAGTATGATGGCCAGCACAAGGCCACAGGTCCTTCTTTCAGCTGCTGTACCTCATGCAATTTGCAGGTCAGAGAAAATATGTTTCTGCCACGTAAGACTAATTCCTACAGTGACACTGAAAGGGAAGGAGAGCTTAGAAGTTCAAAACCCTTTGTTATAAAGGGTTTCAAAAGAAGTACAAGGAATAAAAGATATCATATCTGAATACTATGTCACTAAAAAAACCAGAAAAAGTTGTCCAGTAATCTGAAGGGTTGTGATAACATCAGACAGCTTGGCAAAAAAAAAAAAAACATCCTAATTGAGCTTCTGTAGGCCACATGACTCTCCTAACATAGCCAGCTTTCCAAAACTGTCCTGCTCTGAAATTAAAAATATATTTGTTAGTATCATCTCTCTAGAAGCTTGAATTTTTCTCATTTCCCTCCCAGTTCACAGGAGTCTGTGAAGATGGTGGTATTTACATCACAGTCATGAAACATTGCATTGTTTTGCCAAATCCAGAACCACTAAGGATTAATGCCTCAGAAAGTGTGACTGACACTACTGTCACTACTGTCCCTATTTACAGGCAAGGAGCCAATGAGCCATGGCCCTTGCCTTGGCTTGTGTTTAATACAGGAAAGAGCCTGAACAGAATTTATGCACTGTGTGCCCTGATCCAAGTACAAATTGTTTCTGCAAAAAGAGACCCCTTAGGTCCCTCTGATGCTTCAGTAAGAGACAGATGGAGCCTAACTAAAGAATTAGCTCTAGTTTTTTTTTTTTTTTTTTTCCAGGTAGGGCTGACAGAATTTGCCTTCCTGGAAGACAGACATAGAAAAAGGCAAGTAAACATATTGTTGCTGAAGTTTGTATTAATCACTATAGCAAGCTGTACAAGTAGGTTTGTTCTGGTTTATCCTTATGAAAAATGTAAACAGTGGGTTACGCATTAATGCTTGGAAATCACTGATGTTACTTGCCAAGGAATTATTTTAATGGCTAAATGGTAACGTTGTGCATCAGTCTGTAGGCTTAAGTGGCTATTGCATGAGCTGAGATAAACCTGAGTTGGTCCCAAGGCAGCAGAGCATTCCTTATTGAAGGATAATGATCAAGCAGGTATTTAAGAAACTCTATAATGAGGTCATGTGTAAAATGTAATGTATTATTAGACATATAAATGAATTCTTATTAAAATAATAAAAATTACTGATATATAAAGGCATGGTACAGTAAATCTGGTATGACCCCAAGCAGCATGTGAAATGGCATTAAGATTTATCCTTAGCAAAGCGCTATCTATTTGCTTAATAAAATCGAAGTGAAACTCTCCTGACTTTGAGCAGCTTCTTCCATGTTTGAAAAGCTAGTCTGAGCTAGTCTGCCCTATGTAAGTTCAAATCACCACGTTGTGAGAAGAGCAGCCTCATCCTCTGTGTCCACTCAGTGAGCCTGGATTCAGGAGAAAGGGAAAGTTGCAACAGGCCTGGGATTTTCCTACGAGCCCAGTACAGGGGCTAAGAATCTGGCAGCTCAGTGCATCAGCTCTTTTGACTCCAGCAGACAGGCTGGAGGATCCACAGCAGGAAAAGGTCAATTAAATTCCTTCCAGTTTATTTCAGAAACTCTCAACTCCTGAATTGAGGGACTGAAGAGTAATGCTCACTCAAAACCAAAGGAAGTAAAGCAGCTGCTGCCATCTGAAAAACAAATGTGTGGACAAAGCAGCCGACCCCTGCCAGCTACACAGCCCTAACTTTGTTCCTGCTACTAAGAAATTCGTAAGACAGATATTGAGCTCACCATAGCAGCACTAGGATTGTCTTTTCTTTCCTCAGGTGGCTCTTCATTAAGAACAGATCACTCTGGCCACAGAGTGATGGAAACATTTTTGTCTGGTTTTTGCTAATACAGAATGAGCAGCTAAAACTAAGACAATACTAATTAACATCTGTTCTTGCAAATCACGAGTGTGTGTGTTCAGCTCTGGGCACCCAACTCAAGAAGGAGATTGTCAAAATATGTGGGATTTTGAAACAGGCTCTAGTTATGAAATGGAATATAGAATGGAAAAGACTGGGACTGTTTGCCTCGAGGCTGAAAAAACCTTCAGCAGAGACACCTGTATCTTGGTAACACCCCTATAGCCAGTGACAAAAAAAGGGAAGACGATGGACTATTGGTGACTCTTTCCGTCTTAATGAAAGAAAATATACACGTTTTCCAGTATGAAAAGAAAACTCACACAGCATATCATCAAACCCCAAGTTTTACAAGGCAAAAGCGATGCCAAATTTTAAGTACATTAAAAAAAAAAAACAAAACAAACCACATTTTTTTACTTTTAACTGCCACTATGAATTCGTGTCCAAACACAATCATGCAAGGAAACTTTGAGAGGATAAAACACGTCCCACATTTTCATGCATAAGAGCCTGTAATTATAGGAGGAGCTAGGAAGAAGCTGTCTCCATCTGAAACACAACACTTGTCCTTTTGTAAGTGTCCCTGTATCACCTTCTAGCACAGATGACACTGGATGATATACCAAAAAAACTCAGGTGAGACAATATGTATGTTATAAATTATATTATTTGATAACTATTTTGGAAGAAGTTTAGAGAAACGTGAAGAAAAGCTTTAACAGAATAAAAGGTACTCCACTAGTGACTGTAATTTTTCTCCCTTTGGGAAGGTACATAAAGAGCATTTAGAAAACTACCTTGATATGAAAATGTTGAAAGATTGCTTCCCTTCCCCCCCCCCCCCCCCCGAAAAGCAATTCATTTAGATATCTTGCAAACAGATTTTTCTGTGACTATATAATACATATATAGAAACATATATATTACAGTATAACCACTTGGTTATATTAAGAAATCATCATATCTTACTTCACTATGATCCCTTAAAGCAAGCAGCAGCAACTTTAGCTGCAGCATGGTTTTTATTAAATTATTCAGCTGCACTGGCTTGCTTTGCAATTATCAATCACACTTTCTTTTTTTCATGGACTCTTAAATCAGTCAAATATTCTAAAATTAAAATGTCTAACAATTCCCTCTACGTTTATAGCAGTTCTTTGGTGATAATTGGGCCAAAGGAACACTTTACTTGAGTGGCACAGTTAGTTTTAATTGGCAGGGCTACACTGAGCTCTAGCTGGGAGGCCAAAGGGAGATTCCCTTCAGCAGGAAGGGAAAGAAAAACAAATGATGGATGATATTAGTAATGTCAGTGTCTCATTTATGAAGTCATTTTACAGAGCAGACTGAATGATGTAAATTTGCTTCATGGCATATTTTCTTGCAAGGCAGAGAAGCAAGATAGCAACTAAACCAAAATGTTTAGGCACGTTTGTAGAAACAAGATGCTTCTCAGATAACATTTCTTACTTTACACATTCACACACACATCTATTGGATTCATTGGACCAGTGGAGCAGTCAGTGCTGGCTGCCAAGTCTGTGTCTCCCTTTCTCCAGTTTAGAAAGCTGAAGCCAAAACTGTTGTGCCATTGTCAGTACCAGCCTAGAAGGAGAGTTTCAGCAGACACAGTAGAAAAGCAGCTACCCATGAGTTCCCTGGTTTTACAGCAGCCATAACCAAAAGTTTAAAAACTGGAATAAATCTTAATGTAGTTCTAGATTGAAAAAAATGACAACAAAAGCCTTTTATTCTAGAAATTATTTAATTTCACTTGCATATTTTAACAGAAATTCAGTATGTTAGCAGCAAAAAAAAAAAAAAAAAAAAAAAAGAAAATTTCTGTTCTAACATTTCACAATATGTTAGTGTCCAAATCTGTATTTTTCTATTAAGGCAATTTACATTAATTACAAATCTACTCTGAATACTAGGACAGTATTTCCAAATATATACAAACCACTGTAAAATAACTATTAATATAATTACTGTAGAAAAAAAAATCACAGTACTAGTAATAATGTAAACATTTTAAGCTAATGCCTTTAGAACTGTAAAAGGTACCGTCTACCATTTCAAGATCAAGTGAATAGCTAAAGACATGAAGACAAGGTAAATACAAAGTTATTAAATGAAGTCTTTGTTCAGTCAATATTTCAGAAGTTGTTCATACTCTGTGAAATGGATATTCAAGTTTGGACTAGAAATTACTTTCAAGTTCTATTTCCTAAATGAAGTGTTCAAGCTGACTATTGTCTCCACCCCACTCAAGATGGCAATCCCACTACTTCATAGCTTTTAAGCAGCAACTAACTCATTCCAGCAGCAAACAAGCAAACCCCATTTCCAGAGTGGGTGTGACATAAGGCACAGTGCCCACAGAGAACTGCCACGCGTGCAGTTCAGCAGCAGCAGATGCTGTGCTGCACAGGGTACCCTGAGCCACCCATTCTGGGCACGATGCCTGAACAGACACAGTTTTCCATGGACTCCTGGGCTTTTCCATGCACCTGGGCTTGCCCATACACGTGAACGTGAGCCAACGGACACAAGGGCTGGGAGAAGCCACAGGCCTCCTGCTGTCTTCCCAGCCTCATCCCAGCAGCAGGCTAGATAATGTCACCAGTGCCTTGGTGAAATATTTCCCATTTTAGCATTGTTTACAGATGCTCATCAAATGACCTCTGGGTTTCAATCACTGGTGTTTTGAGTCACACAGTTAAAGCCCAAAATGCCTCGTGGGTGCACTCCCTGCTGGTGCCCACAGGCAGCAGCTGAACAGTTTCCACCACGTCCTGTAAGGGGCTGCCTGTCTTCCACTTCTCTGCCTCTAAATTCCCCCTCCCCTCCCCTTTGAGGGACAGAAGCCACCAGCTCCCCCATCCACAGGCATTCCCAGCAGACAGGCTTCAGCCACCACCTTGGCCTGTGGCATTTAAACTGGACAGCCTGGGAAGTGAGGCAGTGCACAGCACCATACCCACCACGAGAGATGCTTCCTCCCATTCTTGGGTGCAAGCAGTTTTTTGGACTTAATTCCTGTTCTGAATATTCATCCTCATAATAGTCAGGAAAACTCGAGCTGAAGAAACAAAGGAAGAGCTCTAATTTCTGAACAAGCCCATGCAACAAAAAAGGCCTAGTAATAATAAATACTAAAACCTGAAGTCATCTGATGCATCATAACAGGGATTATACAGTGGTTTAAAACAACAGAAACTCCATTTGGTAGCAGAAGCCTTTCCAGCTGCAGCAGCCTAAATGTGCAATAGGTTAAACAAGTCTCAACACTGCCATGAAATTTCACAGGACTGTAAGAACAACACTGTTGCTCTGAAGCAGGTTGATGGGAGTAATTAATGGCCTTATTTCCTCAGTGGTGACCAGTGCAATACAGTAACTGGCTCACAGGAGTCCAATTTAAGGATAGATATAAAATGTTGATCAACTCAGCTTCATGGGGAATGGGTCTTTGACAATAGGTTGCATTTTACTCTTTTCATAGAGTAAGCTCAGCTTGCAAAGATCACTGGCACTGAGGTGTTACCCACAAGATCTTGAAGTCACTGAAAACAGGAGGAATATGTTGTTTTCTTTAAAATACCAGTAGTAGATAAAATCAATATATAACAACGTTGAAGACAGAAAACTAATTTCAAAATGCAGTGTTAATAGGGAATCAGCAATAAGTATAGTTGTTTTCCATCTCAGTCAATTTTTTTAAAGGCTCTGGGAAAAAAGGGGCATGAACAAAATGGCTTGTCTGTTTGCTTTTTCCCACCCCGCTACCCATGTCACTGATGTAATAAAAACTTATCACCTCTCTCTATAAACCTTGCCTTGCATTCAATTTTAAAAATTAATGATCTGGAAGAAACTGTAAAAATCGCTTGCAATAAATTTGCAAAGGACATGCAGACTGCTGGAGTAGTAAAGAATGAGGACAGGTCACTTACACAGAGCAATCTGGACCACTTCATGAGCAGTATTTTAATGCTGGTTATATACAGTGTATATTTCTAAGAAAAGATAAGGTAGGATAATAAGAGGAAGATGTACTACATTCTTGAAGAAGATTCCGAAGAGGACTTGAGCCATAAAAGCCAAAAAGACTTTGGGGAAAGAGGGGAGTGAGATATTAATCAGAGTAATATGATCGTGTTATGTCTCTGCATAGTCCTGATGGATCAATATTGACACATGACATCTAATTCAGATGTCACACTTAAAAATATTTCAAAACATGAGAAGTACAGAGAAGAATGGGAAGATTAATTAGTCTTGGAGAACATTCACTGCCGTAAGAAAGTTAACGAATTGAGTACTTCTCATCAGAGAAAAGGTTAAAAGGGACATAATCATGATTTATAACTACACATAAGCAATTAGAAAAGCTGACACTACAAAGATCAATATAAGCAATCAAATGCATAAAAAGACCAAAATAACATAAGGTAGAGATAGAAATTCAAATAGAAAATCAAGTGAAAAAAGTATCTGGGGTAATTAGCTATTGCAACAGGAGGTACGAGTGAATTCTCATCACTTGAAGACTTTCAATTAATATTAAATCCTTCCTAAAATATGTATGTTCAGTTCAAAACAAAGTCACTGAATTTAATAGAGAAACTGCTCATTGAAATTCAATGGCCTGCTGAACTTAAAAATAAATCCTCATTATTGTACTTCCTTGCCTTATATATCTATGAAATTTATTTTGAAATATAACAACTAAAAGGAAGAAGGTTACCAAGAAAAAGGTATTTTTCCAGCAGACAGTAGTATTTCGGGCTCGATTTAAAGCTAAAGAAACTGCAGCTGCATTTTGGAAAATATGCTTTTTTTCCCCCCATTTATTTTTCCTATTTCTTGTTCAGAGTTCCACAGTCCACTTAGTCAACTGTGTCTAATTTACATAATCATGTAGTTATTCTTCAGTTTTTCTGTTCCTATTTATAAACCATTCACAAACCAACCACTTAAGTAACAGCATGATTTATTGTGAGAATGATTATAGTTGTTTAAGGGGAAAAATGGAATGTGATTAAGTGAAGAATGAATAAGGATATTCTAGAAACGAAGGGCTCTAATCCTGCAAAAGGATTTGTAAATGAAACCTGCCTCTCAAGCCTCATCCCAAATAGCCAATGAACTACTGAGGGAACTCAGCAGATACCTTTTTAGCTGTGCAGCCAAGAGCTCAGCAGAAGACAAAAAAAATAGAGATAAAACAAGCTAACCATACACACAGTATCTTCTGGAGAAACCATAAAGCTCCCAAAGCCATCCGCACCTTAGGAAAAATAAAATAAATTAATGAACTGTACGTATACAGTTGCTGATAGGAGTCTCTCTACACAGGCTGGAATACCAAGGCTCTTACAGACAGATCAGCAAAGCAGATCCTGGATAACTTTTAGCATCTGAGATAAATGCATCAGCCAGAAAAGGGCTGGATATTTAAGCTGCAGATCTAGAAAAACAGAACCTTTTCCCTATGCATTAGATGTTTTGCAGGTGCTACAGGAACCCAAATAATCCACACTTATTACAAAAATGGTTAACAGTTGATGGAAGAATATCAAAGTTCATTATTTTCACCTTAAATACTTATTCTCTGCTATTTCAGAAAGAACAAGTGGTGAAAAAGACCTATTTGTTCACCAGTAACACTGCTGTGTTTACAAACCAGCTACTTACCAGAACAGCTGAGGCACCACAAAGGAGAAACTATGCTACAGAGCCCTTTTTGTCAGAAAAAAACAACCAGAAGAATGAAATCCCAAATTGGTGTTTGTGCACAGTGCTGCCTTTAAATGTTCGTGTTGGTCCAAAATAAGCAGCAGTGATGGATCAGTCTTGCTCATACACAGAAGGATTCCACTTCATTCAGACAGTGTGAGCACCAGCAAAAACTTAACATCTCTCACTGAATTGATACAACTGCTTTAGACATTCATACAGAGTTTCAGAACCGTTCAGAAAGCACCAGAACTTTTCATAGTACATTATTTTATGAGCAGTAGTTCCCAAACAGTGAGGGAGAGATAAAAATATTTTAGGTGAAGACAAGCATGGAGCCCAAGAAAATCTGCTCTGCTAGATCTGTGCTGGATGTGTGTGAAAATCCCACTTGAACTACTCTGAGGAGCTGCAGATGGGCTAAGTGGAGGGACTGCTAGAAGGCAATGGTCACCCCCCTGCTGCACTGACATGGAGTGACCCCAGACACTCACTGTTCTTAGAGGGGAAAGTACTGAACCACTCTTCTCAGAAGTAGGATGGTATTTCAGATAGAAACCACTCCCCTGTTACTAGTGCAATTGTGTTGATGTTAGTGATAATTAGCACAGCTGAGACTGTAGTTAATAATAATGCCCCAGCTATAACTAAAAAATTTTAGCCTCAGTACTTATGTGCTAAATGCTAAAATCTATTTGTACTCAAGAGTTCTAGTAGAAGGCTGAGAAATTTAAAATTTGAGGGACTCCTCATAGCCAATCATGGTGTCTATGGCTGCACCCATGATCTAGGGTGTAGAACATTCGTGATGCATTTCTGCCTAGGGGTTGGTACTGGTCTGTTTTCAGACTCTGTCTTGTTCACCAATGGAACCAGATTCCCATGGCCAGCTAAACTGCTTTTTCTACAAGGACCAATTCTGCGAGGTGCAGCAACAGGTGTCTGCAACTCCTGCATTTTCAGAGAGAATTTTGAATCAAAGGAAGCACCGCCTGCAGGTGTCTGGTCAGACTTCTCCCCATTTTCCTTGCCCAATTGCTGTGTGTTCACCTGGGCTTTTGCACTGTATGGTGACTTATCAGAGGGTGGAGGTGGGGCTCTTCTTTTCTTTCCTCTGCTATCATTAGGACTTGAAGTGTCTCTTTCTGGGCTCAGATGCACATTTTTCTGAACAACCATCTCGTGAGATCCATCAAAGAGTGAAGCCCATAGAGAAGATGCAGACTCTTTTTGCTGGCTGAGCAGGAACTCATCATCACTCTCTTTGATTTTTCTTTGTATGGTATCAGCTAAGCTCTCATGTTTCACTGGAGAATCAATGCCTGTAATTTTAATGGACAGCAATTTACTTAGATTAAAATACTACCAATAATTTTACTGCTACCTATTTCATTATTACTGTTCAGACACAAAACTCTACTAACTGTCACATGAAATCTAGACTACTATTAAGAGTATTAATGGATGAAACTGGAAAGATTACATATGCTTTCAAAAAGAAAACTGAGGTGACAGGAGGGAACAGTTTTTGTGACAGCTGGCACTGAAGCAGCAGGGTAGGCATTGATACTTCATTCCAAGTAAAAGCAGAAAAAATGATGTACTACTCAGAAACCTGTATGTATTAGATATTAAACATATTTCATTGTATAGTGCTTTCAAATTTTCTTTTCACAGAAGGCCCATGAAAAAGTATATGACTAAATATCCTTGTGCCTCCAGTTGGCAGAAAATGGGACATCTTTACATATGTCATTTTAATTTCTGTGGTTTAAGACTGCCTTGCCCCATTTCTTATTCCTCATATTGAGTTTTCTATGTTTACTGCAGTAGTACCAGCCTCAAAAAGCAGCAATATCTTTTCTCTTGCAGGCCACACATTAATGATTTTCAATACATTTTAAGCAAGGATTTTACCTATGAATACAATAAATAAGCAGGAAAAAAACCTGGTATTTTAAGAGTGAAACGGAGTTTGTGTTCTGGTCCTCACTGATGTACTTGAGTATCAGTAGAATTATGCTACTGTGTTACCTTCATAAAACTTCTATATAGTTGATTTACTGCCTTTCTGCTCTGCATTCATAGCCTAGAGGGGAGTCTCCTGACTGTTCAGGGTTCTGATGCACAGTAACTCAATGACCCACACGGCATTTTGAGCATCTTCACAGTTTCAATCTCAGGCAGCGAGCAGTCAGGCATTCATAGTAGAACAGTGTTTCTCAGCCAACGCTGCATCGGATCCATTAAAACAAAGTGACCTACTTTTTCTAGTCTGTAAATATTATTTCTGTAATGAAAACATTAAAATAATCCTGCTGCATACCGTTTTGCGCTGTAAAAATACAAGTCTCTAATACATGCTGGCTAAATTTTCCAAGCAAGTTTTTCAACATCATTACCAAGAGCAAACAATTAGGTAAGTTATGTTAGGTAAGCCTTTAAATAGCTTTAAGAACAGCAAATTAATTTCATGCAAGTAGCTAAAGACGTTATCGGTTTGCAGACTGGATTATTTTACCTTTACATTTCCCGAGCTTCATTCAGCTCTCACGATGAGTGTTTATTTCTAGTGACAGCTTTTTTGAATGTATACAGGGCTCCCTACTTACAGCTCAGATCGCAGATATTTTGGCTCAAGGTATAAAAATGTTTTCATTATTTGTGCTGTGTACAAGTTCAGATTTAATATGAACACCTTGGTATGCAATTATGTTGCTCTTTCATTGTCTGAATTGCCGTTGAAAAACTCATTGTTTCAACATCAACACCAGAAGCCATCTGAATAGAGATGATGTTGTTTCTGTTACCCTGCAACTTGAAAAGAGAAATCCCACTCACTCATATCATGGTAGACGGAGGTCGCTTCTTTTGTCAAGAACAAAGGTGGTTTCCGTGGTGACATAATCTCAATTTTCATAAGTTCTTCACAACAATGTTTCCACTGGCCTGAGAGAGAAGAGAGAACAATGACTGGAACTTAAACACTTCAGCTTGAAAAAAAAAGGAAGTTATTAGGTTGTGTTAGGAAACCATCTCCAAAGCAATGCTAAACAGTATTTACTTTTGTTTAGCAGCAATGCTCAGGATGCATTTGTATTTTCAACTCCATTCTCATCCTCTTAGCACAAAGGTCATAAGCTACTACCTTTAATTGAAGCATCCCAGCAGTGCTGTTATACTATGAAGGTTAAATATCATCATTTGCCCTCAAGTAACCAAACATAGTATAAATTCATAAGGAAAAAAAAAAATGCCTAAAAATAAATTAAGGTTAGGGAAGCTTCATGAAGTTACCAGAGACAACCTCCAATGCACTGCAAGCTGCAGTGGTTATACAACAATGTTACAATGTTATAGTAAAGGAATATCCTGTCTTTAATAGAGGGTAACTTGCCTTTTATCCCTTAGCAGACAAGGAAACCTCTTTTTCTATTAATAGATTTTGACCTTAAGGAAAACAAGACACAGTAAAATTACTTTGTTCATACCAATCATTCCAAGTTTTCCAAGCACATTAATTTTCAGAGAATTTTAGAACCAGGGAAGAAAAAAGGCATTTAAATGCCAAGTGACCCATTTTTACTGAACCTAAGGAAAAATGTCTCGAAAAATCCGAGGGTATTCTATCTGTAATGAATAAAAAGTAGTTCTTTTACCCTGCGCTATGGCTAATTTAAAGATGATGCCCTAGTTTTTGCTTGGTATATTTCTTTAATTGATAGAACCTTTTCTCATTGTAAATCAGAGCAAGAAAGGACTAGAAATTCAAACTACAATACTGAGTTTCCACAGCCTCAAGTCACTGATTTTATTGGTGTGGCCTCTGACTAACGACTGGAATTTCATTAAGTGAGACCTTGTACTCTTTTCTGACCTGATAAAAATGACAATCAGGGACCAACTATACCTTGTCAATGGCAGCATGACAGCTGACAGCTGTTCTCTACTCTTAATAAACCTGTGCATCAAATTACTACAGCAGGGGAAAAAGACAAAGACAAATTAGTCTAGATAGTTCTTACAATAAATCTGTGCTGTTGAACAAGCAGCACGTTATACTACTTCAGTACTGGTTTACACCAATTTTTCTCTCATGTAGGGACCATGTTGTTCCAGAGGGTAGCCAAAGGATCAGTGTATCAATTTATCATCTTGCTTTTATCATCTGTTGCAAAGCTTCAGCCACAGCTTTTACAAGGTTCAAGTAGGCCATGTGTATTTGCACAACTGGATTGGAATGTGGCTAGGGAAACCTCCTCGTTGCAGCAGGATACCAAGGGGTACCAAACCCATGGATTTACCAACACAATCAAGGAACCCCTATTGCAACAAAGTGCAATTTAATTCAGCCACAATACTGCTGAGTGAGGAAATCCCACATACATGTGCCTGCTTGTGAGGGCTGTCTGACTCTGCATCCCAGCCAAGGCCCCAGTGGATCCAGCATCTTCCCCACTTCCCACTAAAGCTTCCACAACCAAATGTTTCATACTTGCAGAATCTCACAAAACCAACACACCACTGGTAGGATGCCCGGGCAGAGGTGGACTCTTAGCAAAGGAAGAAATGGTGAGCATTTAGCAGTCCTTAAAAAGCTTATCTAGAACACTGCTAAAAGAGACCAAGTTCTTTTGAGACTGATGGACATATTCTGGTTTCCTGCAAAAATGTGGACTTCGGGTTAGTCAAATATTTGCCTTCCAATGGCTTAGACCACCACCCAGCACTGCTCCAAAGAACATTCTTCTTCGCATCATTGGAAACAAAGGCTCATGAGGCAATTCCAATTCAAATTGTTCAGAGATCCCTTTGATGTTGTGTAACTTCCCACTCAGAGGGCACGCTGCCAGCGCTGCCTGCTTACTTACTCAGATCATAAAAGTGCTGCCAGAAAGCCTCCATCCACTGATGAAGTTCTTCCCTACTGTCAGCAGCAAAAAGTTGTGTCACAGCCTCTCCAGACACAGGGTTGATAACAGAGAAGTTATTAGTTCTTCTCTTGGAATCCTTATTCACTGCTCGGATTCTGGTTTCCTAGGAAAGACAAAAGTTAATGCTTCAGCTCCACACTGGCATCACCTTATGGCTAATGGTAGTGTAATGGAGGTATCATTTGGCTTATCTAATCCATATTAATTTCCAAAAAAAAAAAAAAATTAATTCATGTCAATGAGTGTAAAAATATTTTCTAATGAAACTATTAAAATGACAATAAATATGAAAAATAAGGGAATTAAGCACATTTGCTGTACTTTTGTTCAGAATTACAGAATGTAACTTCTGTGTCTCCCCTCTGTCTGCCTTCAGCAGCTCATCTCACACAGCTCATTCTTCTCCACAGTCATTTAGTGAATCATCTAAAATAAGAGCAAGCGGCTCCTTTTCTCTGAACCCTTCAGCTGAACAACTCCATTGTTAGAGCTACTACTTAGGTCTCCTACTGTACAGCTGTGGGCCATTGTTTATGCAGTGTATGCTAAACTTGCATCTATTTTATGTTCATCTTAGTGAATCAGAACATTCAGGGCTAAACCATAGTGAAATTCAAAAAGAAACTTATCTAGTTCCCACTTAAAGGAGCATTTGTAGCAGTGACACAACAGTTATGCTAAGACAAATTTCCAGCATGGAAAAACATTTTGCCCTAATAGATGCTTGAAGTGAATGTTTGTCATTTCAAAATAGGCAGTTTTGCCTCAATTAGGGAGAGCTACACTGAAATAAATAAAAATACATATGAGAAGTATATCACAAGTTTATAATTTCAACTATAATTAGAAAGGCTCTCAGATTACGCAGCAGCATAATCTGAAACAGAACAGGTTTCCCTTCTGTGGGGGTACATAGCTCAATTGATTTATATCATCTAGACTAGATCCAGTGGTATTTTCGTAGTATCCAGTTTCTTTGTTATGGCATTACCACACACACACACACACACACAAACCAAACCAAACCAAACCAAAAACCTCAACACCCTTCACTGAGTGAAATTTTTTGTTTTCATGTGTAAAATACTGAAAGTTTTTAACAAAGGTCTGATAAAATGCCACTGAAACAATTTACAGGACACATTGTTCAACACTACTGCTCATCACAACATGATGAAGAAATTAAAATAATTAACCGCTTTATTTACATAAGTAAAAGCAGAAACCCTGGGAGGGTTTTTTGGATGTACAATTCAACCTGACTGAACAGGCACAACCTATTACAAACCTGCTCTTAAAAGGGTCTTTGGCAGACCCAGGAGAGCAGTGTAATCCCAGATCCTGGTGGGATGAGGAATTTTGTCACCAGGGAGCCAGCCTACACCCTACAGCCGTGGCCCCAGAGCCTGGCAGGGCAGGGGGCTGTCTGACAGGCTGTAGGATAGCAGCACCCTCCTGCTGCCCCAGGGTTTGGAGGAAGTCAGAGTTGTGTTTGAATGTCTTGTGCCTGGGTGGACAGTGACTCTGACCACAACGGTGGCCTCAGGACATTCCTCAAAACACAGTGGGGACAGATCAGCCAGGCTGGATGGGGCCCTGAGCCACCTGATCTACTGGAAGGTGTCCCTCCAGGGGGGTTGAAACTAGATGATCCTTGAGGTCCCTTCCAGCCATTCCATGATTCTATATGATTTTATGTTCCTTTGTACAAAATTCAACCAAATGTCAAACATCTGCTAAAGATGTCAAATACACACCTACAGAAATTAAGTTTACACGTGGGATCCCATGGGGATAAGCCTAGTTCTAATACAAAACCAAAAATTTTTCTACCGAATGTTCTCCAGATTTAAAATGCATTACAGAAGTAACCATTTGAAATACCAACAGCTGCTTGTAGCATATCTGATGGATATGCTCATTTAAATTCTTCTGTCTAAAAATAGGAGATGAAGTAATTCATCCATAAGTGCTCTATATCCCATTAACTCAGGTAACCATGGATACCAGCAAAAAAATTAAACCAAATAGATTAACATTTGACAGGTAAGAACTTCAAGCATACCATACACACAAGTTTATTTAATGATGTTTGCTGCAGGTTTTATCCCACAACTATGGAATTATTCAAAGGCAGCCAATTCTCAAGCAACAATCTATATCTGATACTTGGATATTTAAGGAGTGATACAAGATGCCATTACTGTAATGGGCTGATGAATTTACCAAGCTTGGGTGAATTATATTACATGCCCACTTCCACTTAACAAGAAAAAAAGACAAAAACCACCACCAAAACAAAACAAAAAAAAAAGCCCAACCAAAAGCTAAGAACAAAACAAAACCCAAAACAACAATAAATGTCTTAAGGTGTGTTATAATAATGCTCAATCTTTTTGCAGTCTTCTAAGCAACTGAACAACTCTACTACAGCTATTGTAAGAACAGAACAATCAGAGGATTGGAATAGGAAAAAAGTTGAATCTTGAACTTAAATGACTCTTCTGGGGAAGCTGAAGCCAGTATTATGTCCTATATACAAAACACTTATTTTTTCAAGGTGGGAAAGACTAAAAGGGAAGATCACAGGCTTTTTCTTTGTGGGTTTTTAATGGAATGTAAATATGAGCCTTCCTCAATACTTTTCCCCTCAATAATGAAAAAAGCCTCTCTGCCTGATAATATTTCCCAGAAAAGTTCATCTTTTAAGCTAACAACAAAACAAAAACAAGAAGAAAAAAAAGAGAGAGAAGGAACATTTTTTATTGCTGAGGTGCCACATTTCCTGCTAAGCCAACCCTGACACACTGAGGAGCACTGGTTATAAAAAGCATTTGAAGACATCAAAACAAATTACAGTTCTTGAGAAAAATATTGAATAACCTAAGATCCAGTTCTGTGCATCTATTTTAAGATTAAACAAACAAAATCACATAAACAAACTTCCTTCATGTTTTTAGTACCAAAAATGTAAACTAAGAAATAACAACACAACAGGGAAAACAAACTATAATCTGTTCATGTGTTACTTTCTGCTGCCATGTTAACAGTTTCCATGATGTTTGTTTTAGGCAAGCAAGGAAACATGGTTAAAGTTAAAAGTACAGTTTTCAAACACATTCACCAGATCAGCTATAAATATTTCCTCCTTGCACCTTTATTGTTTTGTGAACATAACTTTGTTGTGGCCACCAGATGATAACTGTAACATGGAAAGGCAATACTAGAATTCCTCTCATGTTAGCTACCTTTGGTGCAGTGCAGCAGCTAAAAACCAGGAGGAGGTGGCATTACAGGACTGACCAGCACTCCAGGGAGCACCAGGGAGCCCTAAACCAGTTTGCAAACCACTTGGTCTGAGCATGTGTGTTACTGGGTCCACCACATGGGATCTGGGTGCTGTATCTGCTTCCACATCCACAATCATTTTCAAGCAATTGCAAGAATAAACTGAGGAATGTGATGGGAGACCCCAAACAGGCCTTTAACTGCTCTGTGCTTTTCCAAAATGTATTCACACATAAGAAGGATCATCTAAGCCCACCAGTGGGACAAGGACCTTACTGAGAACAGATATTTTCAGCTGTTCTCGTTTTACCACTGTGTGGCACACTCCAGACTGCAGGTGGTGACACCCTGATGCACTCCAAGAAAATTGCTTGCATTGCTGCCTCCCAAAATGTTCACGTGGTCAAGAACATTTATCAGTATCCTTCTGCTCTATTCCAGGGCTGAATTCTCTGGTTCTTCAGAAATACTGAATGCTTCCCTTCAAGTTTCACTGCTGCAGCCATCACTACATTTTTCAATTAATTTCTCCACCTGATCCAGCCCTAAACTGATGTCCCAACAGAAACTGTCACTCAAGGTATGCCAGCTTGGTTTTGTCTTTTCACTCCTTCTATCCTTTAGCAACCCACAGCTGCAAACACTTGTTCCTCACCCTGGTCACCTCAGCAATTCAACCAGGAGCACAAGAGCAGTGGCACCAGATCAAAGACTGCACTGGCAAAATAGGCCAGGAAGGGAGTCATGGGCCTAAGTTAATTTGAAGCACTGTCCAAGAATTCCTCAAGCTTCCAGCATACAAAATTTTATATTCAATGACCAGCCCACAGTGAGGTGGGTATTCCAAATATTAATCAGCTAAGGTGAACTTCTGGCACATGCACAAATTTGCTAAGCTGTTAAGAGTAGGCAAGGCTTTTATTATTCATTTGAAACTACAGAAAACCTGAAAAAATTTCAGGTGCTGGACCATAAGGAATATTTCTTGTTCAAACTGCATTCCAGCAAGTTTTCTTTGCTACAGAAAATATAATTTCTCTTTTGCTACTTGGTTGTGCAATATAATATGTTATAATCAGATTTAGTTGGAACAATAATAGTAGCACTTGCATAACAGGAACGGCAGAACCATTCTTGATCAACAGCAGTAGCAGTGAAGTCATCTGAAGCTGAAGTAATGACTTTGCTGCTCTTAATGGCTTCACGTCTCAATTCAAAGGGAATGGGAAATAAGGCTATCAGTGTGAATATTTTCCAGGGAGTTTCTCATAAATCCAGATTATTTAATTACTTTTCAAAATGTATCTTTCAATTACATATAAAGGATCAGCTTCACATTACAAGGGAAAATGACACATAGCTAGAAGAGATTTTTGGTTAGAACATACAGAGTTGATGTTCAAACTCAACTTTCATTTTGAAATTGCTGTTTCTATAACAACATGTAGCAGGCAAGCATAGGACTAGTTTGATTTCATTTAATCTGCAAGAAAAAATTCATAACAAAGGAATCAAAAAATATCTGTAAGCATTAAGTTGTTTTCTAGAAAAGATGATTAAATAGGAAATTTGTTTTTAAATTGTTGGGTTTTTTAAAACAAAACAAAAAAAGTTTTAAATTCCTTTTTTTTCCTGATTTTAATTTTAATTTGGATTGAAGGATTCACAGTAATATTATCCAGCAGTCCAATATTTTTGTAAAATGCTTTAAGATACATGATTTCTGTAGCTTCTATATGTTAGCTTTAAAGACACTCTGCAAACATATGGACAGCTTCCCAGTGAAGCCTTATCAAGCTGGATTTTAGATTCTAAGTATATTGGTAAACCAAAGGAGCAAAATACCTTAGACCATGACTATTTTAAAAAGGAAAAGCAGAAGTAGGACAGAGATCCAGAGACCTCCAAGAAAATATTTGATGTAGTATGATAGATAATTTTCAAAAATATCACCATCACACCTTAGAATGTGGATTTAGTCATTCTATAATTTACTAAAGTTTACCATTTCTTAACTGATATTATGAACAGCTGAAGAGCAGAATTATGCCAAAGGCTCATGAGTGCAACTAAACATGACTGAAGAGATCAGCAAGTAAACTTGCTTAAATGTGTTTCAGTCTAAACATTTATTTCATGCAAATGCACGAACAATTGGAAGAAAAAATGGCTTTGTCAAAAGATAATTCACTACCAGAAAGATGTTTTTAATTAAGGAATCATTAAAAAAATAAATCAAAAAAGAAAGCCCAGTTATGCCTAGTGTAAATGTTTGATTTATATGCAAGTCTCACTCTGGGTGAGAATTTAGTAATGTTTTCCAAAAAACTTTGAAGCCACCAAAAGCTGCTATGGTTGCTGTAAGCAGTAGTTCTTTATTCCTGTTCATCCCTACATTCCCAGCCATAGCTCAGCCCCTTCCTACACCAGAATGTGTGTAGTGAACTGAATGAGAGAATTTGTTACAGGGAACAACAGTTGAAGCCAACTCTCCTCCTTCCCCCAGGATGAGCTAATTTTAACCCAAAATTCCATGGACCAATTCATCAGTCAGCTGCATGAAGCAGCCCAGCAGCCAAATCAGGAGGAACAGGAGGAATGCTCCCTCCAGAATCACTGTTGGCATCAAGTGCTCAAGTAGCACAGCAGCAGAGTCCAGATCAACCTGTGTTTATAGTTTCCAAATGGGTCTCTTTACTTATGTAAGATGAATCCAGTTATGTCAATTGCAAATAACATTAAATTCCTGTGTTCATCCCTACATGATATTAATTCCTGATGACTGCACCAAAACCAGTTTTTTAAAGCATCTCTTTAATGCTCACCATTCTAGAACGTCCTTCCAATAGCGTTTCTAAATTGAACACTTAAATATTTACTTCTAATTAAATGATGTTTCTCCAGCCATCTAGTAAGTAACATTCCAATTTCAAGTTTTAAATGCAGCCTTTCCAATCAAAGTATGAAAAGCAGCAATAATGTTATCCTAGAGAACTGAATTTCCAAATTTATTGTACAAAACTAGCATTAAGAAGAGCAGCTTACTTTAAGGCACTAAATATTTTGAATAATTTTCCAAGCACTCCTTCTAATTTCTTCTTTTTTCTTCTAATTAGGAGTGTGGCCAAACAACATATAACAATAACAAAGGTTTTGTAAGGAACTGTAAGCAGCATGTGTCTAAGCACTGTCTTATTGAACTCTTGTATAACAAGCTGCCACTCTTCCTTAAAAAAACCCACCATCTTCCTTTTTACCTCTGTGTTAACCAGTCTAATTCAACAGAAGTCTTAGGTCCACAGCTAAGAAATACAGTGTCCTTGCAAAAAAAATCAGAAACTGCAGATTTCCCTGAAGCATATCCCACTCACTATGAAGAATTCTGTATGCCAGCAGCTTAGAGCCCAAATGACTGTAGCTATGTCTTAACACAAAACCAATCTTCCACAGTATAAATGAAAACCCCAAACCAAACCCCCTCATGCAGCTAATTTTACCTTGTTGATGAAAACTGTCAATGCTGGCTCCAGTTTAGCCTCAATTTCTTCTGGCGAGTAGTAACAAAAAAGCTTGCCACCTCTTAGTACACAATACAGCCTTCTCCAGCTAGTTAGACTTCCTACCATTTGCTAAGGGGAAGAAACAGTCAGAAACTACCAAAAAAACTACAAATTAAGACCATATTACAAGGTATACATAGATCAACTCTGTGAGATCAAAATTAGCCACAAAATTCTTTCCTAAAACAAAGACTTCCTGTTGCAGAACATTTCAGGGTTACTGATTTTTTAAATGTTAGGAGTACTGCAAATGCTTTTTGGTGTTTTACAGTTTTCACAGATTTATTGCTGTGTGACACTAACAATCAGGATCTGCTGATTCACACAGAATGAAATCTAGAAGTGGTGTCTACTTGAAGAAAGAAAACATCTTTTTTAACTACAGTAATTACACAATAGGAGAAATAAAAAGAATATCTCTCTTCAGAGATAAACACTACATTCAACAAATGTCAAGCAAAGACATTTGTCTAGAATTTCCACTTTAGCACATGGATTTTCTGAACAGCTTCATAAATGCATTACAGTTTCACAAGCAGTTTAAAGACTGGAATTCAGCTCTCCAGACAAACGACCCAGCTCCTCTGGCCCTCTGTTATCACCTCCTCATTTGCCTAGTTGTGCAATGAACCAAAATAGAGAAGTAAACTGAGTTCAGATGCATCTTTTTTGTTGGGATAAGTCTAAATATGGCTTGGTTCACCAGTCAGATTCCCCATGCTGTGATATGAACTCTTGTGCAGGCACAATGAGAGGCATGTACAAGGATGCCACGGGATTATTAGGACTGCTGCAGGCAAGTACAAGCCTAAACCAATCCTGAAGCAACAACTATGCTTGACCTTTATGCAATAGCCTAAATAATTTTATTGATAAGAACACCAAGGAAACATTTATTTCTTGATGCTTAGCCACTGAAGATACTGCTTGTAAACACAGCTGTAAAATAGAATTTTCTCCTTGCTCTAGATAGAACGGTAAAAAAAATATCTGTTCTCAAAAAAACACTTCAGGTAAAAGCAAACATTTCAACAATTGACTCTTCGTGACAGCTCTTAGCAGAAGAGGATGTAAACACAAGCAAGGTCATCCTACCTGCTGATTAAGAAATCCTGCCATCATATCCCTGGCCATGCAGGTTGGCTGAGCAACTAAACGGCAACACATGTTTCCATACAGGGGGAGCCAAAAAGAGGATTCCTCTGGGGGAAAAGGCCAGGAAAAAGAAAGACAAACAGTTAGGTTTTTTTACATTCATAATCTTAATATAAAAATTGTTGAAGAAAGTTAAACTATGTGTTTAGGGCAAATGTTCAGAACTACTTCTTGTATTTAAAGAAAGAGATTTCATACTGTAGGATTAGATTAAGACTGATACAGTCTTCAGTAAGCTTTTAATTTTTAAAAATATCCAAAATAATTTCAAGTAAAAATGGAGATATTGTTCTGCAAACCCAAGTTGTGCTTACACAAATATAGCTCTGAATCTTATTTCACAGCTAGAAACATTCTGTAAGGTAAGTACACTGCCCATCTCATTTAAGCAGGATCCTTGAGCCCATCCCACCATGACATACAGCTACAGCTGTACAAGTGCTTTTCTTCAGATTACTTCATTAAGGCTTAGAATTTGTATCTTCTGCCTTCAGCACTAGAAGAACAGTTAGGATTCCAAGGAGTTTTCTAATGAATTGCAATATCCCTCTTTGCTCAGCTCTGCTATGTAACAGGCTCTTTCTTTTGTAATTAGAAGCAGCTACTGCAACGTCCCGTTGACACGACTCTCTCCTTGGTCATGTTTTAGAAATGCTTGTAATGAACCGAAATATTTCTCAGCAGACTAAGTTATGTAAATTAATGACAGAAAAAGGAATTTGAAGAAAGAGCATAAAGTCCCAATAAAGAAAGGCTTAAAAATATCAATGATACTCAGAATTATTCATCCAAACCTTCAAGAAACAAATGCCTCATAAATCTTCAAATCTGTACTACTCGGAATTAATGAAGCATAAATAATGAGATTCTCCTTGAGGTCCAGTTTGTCTGAGTAAAATATAGCCAGAAACTACAGTGAAATACAGTGAAAGTCCAGTGTCTTCAATTAACAGTTAGAAGGAGGCTTATGGGACAGGCTATGCTTTCAGAAAACAATGGATCAAGTATCAGAAACTGTACTTCTGCTACTTAAAATATTGCTTTCAGTGGCAGCATAATCATAGCCACTGTGTTTTTATCTCTGTTGACTGCTCCCAACTTGTGCTTTCCCAGAGCTGAAGTACAGGACCCAACACAAATTGCACACGTGCTGTGTCCTGTGTTAAACCTGAGCCTGAAACAACCTAGCTGAACTGAAGCTTTTTTTCTACTTTTCTCCTGACTGCAAAGGAAAAACAGTTCTTCCTTTCGATACCCTTCCTTGGCTATGAGGAAGGGGAAATAATTTGTATATAGCCACAACTCACATAAGACTGAGATGCAAATGACAGAATAAACTCCCCAAAGAATTAAATTTTCATCTGGACTTAAAATTTTATTCAACTTATAGTTTATTCAGCTGTGTATAGATGCTTGTTAAAAATTTTATTAAAGTTGTTCTGTATTAAGTATCAAGAAAAATAATCTCTTCAAGCTCTTTAGTTTACAAGAGACAGAAATGCAAAAAGTTACTGTTTTTTAAATTTCCTTAAATTGGTACCATATGTACTTACCATTTCCTGTAATGGTAAGGTTGTGGGTCCTGAAATTGTTCTCAGCACTCTCCAGTCCCAAAGTGGTATACGCTAGCAAACTGTACTTTACTCCACTAAATGTGAAAGAAAAGGCACATTTAAGACATTTCTGCTTCACATCACTCAGGCAGAAATTAAAGGGAGTCCAAACATGTCTGAGATTAACACATTTGGGTACAAGGAACAGTGAGCTGCCAGGCACTGCCTGCCAGTGACCACAGATTGGCAATCCCCAACTCTTCCCACAAAAATCCCTTATCTTTGGTTTTCCTCATAAACCAACACTGTCCCACAATCCATTGATCTGCTCCCTGTTTCCTCATCTCCTGCCTCCATCCTGTGTGCACCTCCCACTCCATCACTTCCAGGCCCTGCTGCCCAGACCAGCACCACAAGACCCCATCAGCTCAGCACATTCAGCTCTCTCCACAGCCACCTCTCCCAGCCAGGAGTCTTCTCCTGCCACCACTGCCTATGAAGCACCCTGAAAAGCATCTCTCTCCTCTAATCAGACACTCAGTAACTCTGCATAGTTTTGCAGCTTTTACTTCTGTGCCTAAATCAATCAGATTTGGCTAGAGGTTCAAAAATGGCTATATTTAATAAAACAACTAATGACATAAACTTTATCTGATAAAACAGGTTAAAAATTAAAAGGCTTTATACTGCTCCTCTATGTTGCTCTGCTCTTTTGCTTTTCCATTTATAAACTGCATATTATAAAAGAGCTGGTTATATATGTATTTTTCATAGCATTCAAAGCTTGATTTTTTGCATGCAGACAAGAAATCTGTGCAGACATCCATCCTATCATCTGTTTTGTAACAAAAAGGACTCTTTCACTTATTGTGCTTGAAGGTTTCAGAATGTTGTATCTTTGGTTTGGATTTTGCCTAGGGATAAAAAAAAATTTTAAAAAATCACATTTACAATTCAGTACAGTGCATGTGGAATGCAGTTCCTGGAATAAACTAGTATAACTTTGGTACATGTTTAACCTTTTCCTCCAAATACTCTTCAGACCAAGTAACAGATTTACAGTCCAGCAGCGCAGAAGGAATTCCCCCCGGATAGTGGCTGTTTACATAAAATTCACAAGGAAAAAACCCTCAATATAATCACTAACCAGTCTACCTAACAGGACCTAGCATAAGATCCTCAAAATGTCTTCAGTACAGCATAAGATAGCTTGGTGGTGTTGTAGGTGAGAAGATGCTACTGAACTAACATCACTAAACAACAGTTTTCTATTGTAGCATTTGTCAAATGTTATTTTTCCTAATAGCACAGTGGGGACACAAGGTTTTAAAATCTTTGGCTCTGCAGAGGAACAAGGCAGATGCCTACCTAGCCCTAACCCTTATGAAAGGGAAGGAAGAAAAGTAGTAAGTTTGTTAGCAGGGAGGTCTCCTATCTGCCATCTGCCTCAAGAGAATAGAGAACTAAATACAAGTGAAACATTTCACAAGGGCAATATGAACAAAAACTCATCAGCATTTGTATATATGCCCCTCTAAACTGTTCCCTAACAAAAGATTCTCCACTGATTATATTTTGCCATGCAGTTGAATCATACATTACTATTCTATTCAAACTGTACCAAAAAGTTCAGTTTCTTCTCACAGATAAAACTTGTGAGATTTTAGTTACTTTTTTTTCTAAAGCATGACTAATTACCTTGCCAAACCTTGAAAACCTTGCCAAAAAAAATAGCTACTTCACTTTAAAAATATGCTTTCACAGAACATTTTCAATCTAAAACATAACAGTCATTCCTTTCAGCCAGCTGCAATATAATTTAGAAAAGTTTTATCTGCAAGTACTTTTCAAATTTAACTGCCTAATCAGGATTGTTCACTATGTTTTGCCTTTGCATTTCCCAGAATTAGCTGACTGCCTTAAATGGCTGTTTCTTTGTATAACGAAGAATAATCTGCCTGCTGCATCTAGTTCAGTACTTAGCATATCTATAGTATTTTTCCATGTAATAATTTTATTTAAAACAAAAGTCAGCTCATCTCCACAACATGCCTGGGGTAAAGGCTCATTGTTTAATCTGTTTACAGATCAGGAGACAGATGCACCAGAGCTGCCATACAGACACCGGGGTGAGAAGGTGTCACTGTATCACCCTTTCTATCCCCACATGTTAATTAATACATCTCAGATTCCAGAATGCACTCCTGAATATTATTCCCAATGTTACAAATCCCAAACTTAGTTCAGTCATCCAGATATACAGAGTGGAGAATATCTGAGTAAAAAAAAAAAAAAAAAAAAAAAATCTCGTAAACTCTTTCAGGCTCCATAAAAGAGCCATAAAAGTGAGGCCATGGGATTTGCCTATGTACTTGTAGCAAAATACCACTCTGAATTTGCCAGTTAAGAGGCAGGACAGGGAAGCTGTGCCCCCAGCCCAGTGGAAGGCAATACATAAAAGCCAAATAAGAAGAAGTCTATGTGGAGGTCAGTTCTGCAAATGAATAAACCTGTGCTCCTGGGAGTCCACCCAATGATGTCCCCAAAGAGCAACCTATTCACTCTGGCATTCAGTATAGCTGCACTAAACATCTTCCTTCTACAACAAATACAAATAACAATCACAACAACAAAAAAGAATTAAGAGAGAATAGAAAAATTAAACCTGCAAAAGACTGAACAGAAAATTAAAGATTGAAAACAGAGATACTTATGGGTAGAGAGAATTTCTACTCTATTCAGAGTATAACTGAAGTTAACCAACCTAAGCACAGCACTTTGTCACTAAACTTTTGCAAGAAGTTGCAAGGCTCACAATTTCCTCACTAACCAAGGAAATTTCTAAACCAAGAAGTTGGACACAGAAGGATCAGAGTTTTTGGAAACTGAGAACTTTGTCCCATGTGTGCTTTGAAAAATCTGTACAACTGAAATCTACAGAGAAAAAAGGTGCTCGTATAACACAGAAAGTTCTCTTTTTTGTTCCTGTTTAATTTCAGCTACTGGACTGGTAAAATTCTCTAGGAACACTGGAAAGATCTCTTGTAATCTTGCAATCTCTTTTTCTCTCAAAGGGCTCCATACCACAGCCTTATTAATATAAAGCCTACAGGGAGCCTATTAAAAAAAATTTTAAATTGACAGCTCATTTTCTGCCTATAATGACCCATTTCTTTCCAAGAATCTTTCTTTAATCGCCTAGCAAAGCCACCAATAAACACATCATTGTTCCTTTCAGTCTGTTAACAAAGTAACAGTCACTGAGAGATGAAAATTTACAGTAGAGACAGCAAACTTAAAAGATGGAGGAAAGCAAAATACAAATACAATTGAGAAACCAAAAGCAAAACCCAAGTGAGGAGTCAGGTGTTCAGATTGCTCCTTAAAAGACGTGTAATCTATATTCAAGTGAGTAGGCCAGCAAATAATCTTGTGGTCATATCAGAAGCAAACTGTGTCTAATGATAGCTTGCCATCACCCAGCTGGAGCTTGTGGAAAGCACAGCCACCCCAGAGAGACAATGCAGAGTAAAAATACATTGTCATCAGGTGGAATATGTTGGAAAGATAGTGACAAATTTTGCTTTTCTCTGTGGGTAAGAGCTTGGATGTGTATTTTTGATTGAAACAGTAATACCAGTATACAGTAATATCAGTAAACAGTAATATCAGTTTGACAAAGGTAGAATGTACTTGAATGTTTCCTTTTAAAATCCAGGCAAAAAATGAAGCTAGCACACAGTGCACACCACACCTGGCAAGAATTAGGCATTGATTCTTAACTGTTTAGCAGCCAAAAAGAAAAAAAAATTGCTTGAAAAAAATTGCTTTCTAAAAAGAAAAATAAAAAAAGAAAATCAATATTATTAGTATTTACAATTTAGGTGCTTGGCCTGCTTAAATCCCAATGAAATTAAAGTAGCTGGCAGATATTAGTAGGTAGTTAACTTCATTTAAAAATGCATTAAAGACTTGAGACCCTTTTTAAAAGGAAACAGGTAAATTACTGGGAACAGCACTTATTACTATGAAGACTGAAAGCCAGTGAGTCATTTTAAAATGTTCTGTGCTGAAGTCAATTAAGAAAACTCCTGTTAAGCAGCTTGTAGCTGTTAAGTGCTTTTGACAGAGCAGAGTTTTACTGAAAAGCCAGTAAGTGGAAAGGCCCCCATGTGCATAGCATACACCCCAGGCACTGCAAGCAGCTCTGTCAGCTTTGTTGGGGAAGAGGGTACAAGAGAGCTTTCTCCTGTCTACATACCACACTTTCTTATTTCACACAACTTGTAGGTTTTAGACATGTCTACCTGTCTATATATGAGCAAAACTGGTGAGATGCAAAAATAACATGGGAGACGGAGTGAGTGGGAAAAGGAGCAGGAGAGGGATATGGCCTGAGGGACACTGATCATGCAAGCTTGATTTCCTACAGAGATCAAACCAAAAATACTATGAAGTTTGCAACTAGCAGTGGATTTCCCTCATTGTACAGCAGAAAGATGAAGCCTACTGCATTTCAGTCTCCAGGAACAAGTCCCCAAGGCTGAGAGACATGGTTGGAATTCACACCTACTTTCTCATTTCCTATTTAAAATGTAAATTTTTTTTTCACTTGTGCAGAAATACTCACTTTCTTGGCAATTTTCCAAAGTTTTCCAATATATTTGATTTATTTTATTTTTAAAATGATAAAAACAGAATATCAATATATGTGGCTTACTGGATGACTGGGTCAGCAGGCAAAAGAGATTCAGTGCTGTCTTCTTCCAGCGCAGCTTTGAGTTTCTTCCCTGTTGCTTTGCTGAGGGATGTTTTAAGCTTCTTTGCTAGTTTCTTAGGAGTGTTTGTTCCATATAAAGACTCCTCTGTACAGCAACTATACACTTCAACCTTCACCTGGAAATCTGATCTTGCATCATCACTGAAGGAACAGGGGGTGGAGAAAATTTCAAAGCATTTGTTGATAAACTGAGTGTGCAGCCAAGGAATGCTGTTGCTACTTTATATATATTAAGTAACATATATTCTCATCAAGGGAAGGAATGTCATCAGATTCAGGCAAAGACATACATTAATATGGAATTAGAAACTAGAGTACATAGCAGTAACAGCACTGAAGTAATGAGATGGATGTTAGAGCTAACCATAAACAATTGCAAACAGGAAATTCAACATTTAAGTTAAAAACTGAAAACAGCAACCCCTATTACAGAAATAGGCAAAACATACGAACATACTTAAATCTGCCCTCTACTGCTATGCAAAAATCACCATTGTAAATCTCTCTGTGCCTGTGACTCTAAATCACATTGAACTGTTTTAAAGATATCTGTCACACCCTTCACATTGCTCAAAAAAAATCCTGTCTCACAGCCAACCAAATTTGCCCTTCATAACTAAACTACCTACTGCTGCATTCTTCTCTCCACAGTTGATGCTTTCTCAGCTTTCAATTCTACCAGTTCTCATGTTCTCAAGCTTAGTCATCAACCCAGAAGCCTAACCTCAGCATTCAGTTACAAATCATGTCATTAAACACATGCCCATAACGAAATCATCCCAAATGCTTTTATAAAACATGTATCTCTATCTCAAAGGATACAAGGCAAGTTACAGTGTCTTCTCTGTTTTTTGTTGAAGTACTTCACAAAAATTACAACTGTCAAGTGTCTTTTCTTTACCCCCAATCAAACAGATGGCTAAGAGAGTTTTAAATCTGATTTTAAAATCCAGTCTCTCTCAAACACACAGTTTTCAGGATCTGGATATAAAGTTTTCAGTAGTTCTAGCTTTCCAGTCATCCTTCTTCAGGAGACTGGATCTAAGTTGCTAATACAAAAAATAAAACAGGGAAGAAAAAAAAAAAAGTGCCTCTCAGGACTCTCTTAAAAATTATAAAGCATCCTAAAAGTGCATGAGAACACCTTTCTACCCTTTTCCAGGTTACCTTTGAAGATAAGTGAATAATTTCCTGTATAGTGTTCTTCAACTATAAGGACTATGGCTGCAGCACACACTCATAGAGGTGTAACAGAACATGAGGTGTGGAAAAGAAGGTCTGGTTTTAAGAGAACTGTGACTCTGGGGAACATCAAAAGAGACCATAGCCTGCTGTACAGAAGAATACTTAAAACACTGGGTGTACTATTCATGCCTATACTTTTAAAATGCTTTCAGGTGTTAGTATTAACTTAATTGTGTCCTTTACATACAAGTTTATCTCTTCATATAAATAAAAATGCTCCAGCTTGGCAAAAATGAAAGAAGTGTAGTTGTAGCAGCACATCTACAACCAGAACTATTTTGTATGTAAAAAACAGCCTTCCACATGTGTGGATCTACCCTCCACTCAAAATAATAGGATCTCTGATTTCTTTTCCTACAGAAAACTTAGAGTGTATCTTGGCCAATCTTATTCATAATCATATCCAGTTTCAAAAGAAAATAGCACTACTTGTACTTCAATCAAGACAAACAAATAATACTCACAATACAGTTACATTTTCAAAGCAGATATCTGTTACTGCTTTATCCACAACAGCCACTTCTGTATCAAAAACCTCAGCTCCCATTCTGAATAAACAGAAAACCGCATAGCGCTGTGATTCTGGAGAGAGCCAAAGAAATGTTTTATTAGCCATATGACACATCACAAAACTAAATGCTTCCAGTAAACAAAAGCAGAAGAAATGATAACTTAGATCTCTAAGGAATTGCCCTTAAATTCTTCCCAACATAAATTCTGTACTATAGGATTTTATGATAATTATCAAAGAAATAAAAATTAAAGAAAATCAAAGAAATAAAAAAAATTATCAAAATTATTATGATAACTATCAAAGCTGCTGTACGGGTGGAGCAACATTCACAAAGGGAAAAATGCCTACCTATGCTCTACTGTTTTGGTTTTTTTTTCCTCATAATCAGGGCAGCTTGTGCTAGCAACTTCAGAAATGTTACTAAACTTGCAATTTTGTTTAATAAAACTGATTTTAAGGAAAAAAACCCAAATATTTGATCCAAAGCTTGTGCCATTTTATGAATGTACTATATAGGATTAGACTATTTTGCCACGCTTAGCCCTTCTGACCCTATGGAAAATCAAAGCAAAATCAATGTCATGTGACAGCTGGAACAGATTTAGGGTTAATCTCCATGACACAGCAAAATGCATGTACTTGGAAGACTATCCAATAATCCACTCAACACCAACAGACAACTTTCATTTAAATTTCTCACTGGAAACAGTCTCCAATATACTCTCTGAAGTGTAGACAAGACATAGAACAAAACATTCAATCAGAAATTTCTCAGCTATCCATTTAACAACAGCCATTTCCTGTTACTTCCTCTGGAATTTCTCCTCAGAAGGACTTCTTAGAGACTTGTGTTTAAACATGCAGAACTACAGGACTTTGAGCTAACTCAGTTTGCTACAACCAACAGCTTAAGGGCAACTACACAACAAAGACAGTGAAATATGGACCCACTGAAGGGTCAAAAAAGGGGCTGAAATGGACTTCCCCATCCAGTTTAAATTTACAGGCATAAGCAATTGCTTATCACAGTAGCTCATTACATCTTACATACTTTCTTTATTGCTGAAGTGATCAGAGCCTTTCCACATTAATGGTATTCGAATATCTAAAGGGAAGAAAAAAGTAGGGAAATTAAGTTAATTTCTGTAGATCTGTCATCAAAATAAATTACAACAAAGTTTCTTGTTTCTTTTCCTGATGTTCTAGAGACAACAGCACCTTCTACCCAATGAACAGCATCACTACTTCAATTTTATTACCCATGTCAAAAGAAAATTAATCAACTATTTTAATGTGGTGTAATTTTCTTTTATAAATTATGCTAGGATAAAAAATATTATGAATCTCATTTAATAGTTCTCAAAATAACATTTCAGTGTGGCTGTGTAATGCAGTTCCAAGTGGTATTCTCAGAACTCAGAGGTTCTGAGCTGATTATTATGCACAGATGTAAACTAAACTCTGCTTGCCTTGTGCTGGAAACCACTCATCCAACTGCAGGAAAAAAACTTCCTGCTTTTAATGGAAATTACTGGGATACTTATACTGCAAATACTTAAACCTTGTTTTGCTAACCACAGAGAAAATATAACTTGTGATCACATTCCCAGTTAGAACTGTCTTAGTTGGCATAAATAGAGTTTAGAAATATTTTTTTAATTTTATTAAACTCAAAGATGTCCTTCTGCATCAGAACTGTAGTAGAGGCAATTACAGAACCATTATTTTAAGTCATGCCTGTCACTTTAATATTAGGGATTATTTTCTTCAACAAATTTTCCAATTTATCTACTCAAACCAACACAGTACTGGGTGACATTGTCCTCCAGTTTCTAGCACTCAGGTTCAGACATAATGTTTCTTATTAGTCCCTTGTTAAAAGAAAAATGCTGTGGGGGGCTTTATAAATCCAGAGTTAGTTTATTAAGTACAACAGTGTTGATTTAAAGTATATGCAATATATTAAGTGACACATGATGGCAGCAGTGAACAGCACTAGCTCAATTGCCTTTTGATTAAAATCTTAAATATTGCTATAAAGGAACATTGCTGACTCCAGTGCTGATCTTCATACGAGTCTGATGGAAAAATCCACACATAGTATGCTAAGACATAAAGCAGTGGTGGTATTTTGGCAACAGATTGTCATTCCTATAGGGTTTTACCCACAAAACCTCTTGATTATTTAAGTGAAACTTGCATACAGGCATTCTGTTTCAGAAGTTATATTAAAGGAAAAATTCAAATTTAAGTAACTTTTTTTATGTTATGGGGCATCTTATTACACATGCTCTTTCAATTTTGAAACTTGCAAATTCATCTATTCTTTAAGCATTCATGAAAACTAATGAATTTTCAACAGTGAACTGTCAGCATACAGTTTTAGACTGCCTCAACTACCTAAGAATCAATATCACCATGTTGTGAAACTGCCTTTCACTTGATGTGTTTGCACTGTAAGCATGTCTAAAATTAGTTAGGTTTTTTAAATAAGGAAAACAGTTTCATTAAATAGTTATAAAAGTCCCTCTCAAACTTAAAAAACTTATAAATGCTTATCTTTGTCCCAGACAAAGCCCAGAATGTTTCTTTTCTAAAAGCCATACATAAATATGTGAAAACAGTTACAATAAAAGCTTTTCTTTTAAACCTTTAATCATAGCAAACTGAGTGACAATTCTAGTGAGCTCAATAGATCTAGGTAACAATTGGAATACTACATTAAAAATTTCTCCTGTTTGCTGCTTTCAGTATCATGATAGCTGTAAAATTTACACCTGAGTCAGAAAATCTGCAGGACACAGATAGTTTGGAAAAGTTTAACATGATACTTGTAAATCAGTTTTCAACTCATCCTTGGATTTAAAGAGTTGCCATTTATCAAAACCAAAGATTAATATTCCCACACCTTAATTTCAGTTACCATTAGTTTTAAATCGCTGTGGATCCATTGGATACATTCAAGCACTATACTTAATCAGCTTTTATAAATATATAAATATTTTATAAATATATATATATGCCTTTATAAAATTACTTTCAATTTTGATTATGCTTTTTTATCAACATTCAATGTGTTGTCTTCTAACAAAATAATTGTTTGATAGCACATACTACTGTGTTTTTATGCATGAATGTGAGGGATAAATAAGTAAATGTATAAGAAGTGTTAAAATGTGTGGATTAAGGAATGCAGTCCCCACACAGTATCTGACATACTGTTGCTTTCTGTAGGAGTATATTCCTCAATATTCCTGCAGAGCTGTTCCTGAACTTTTGGTGTTGGCCACGTGATCAGGCTTTTTTTTTGTAATAGTCTAAGCTTTTGGCATGTACCAATCATATGATACACTAATATGTTTCTAAGTGGGTGGATTACTTTCCCCTAAAAAATCCATTCTGCATCTTTAATTCTTAAACTACATCATGTCCTGTCTTATTACATGGATCACCACTCACTCATTTCCAGCCTCTCCTAAACACCTGAGTCACGACATCTTCCAGTTCACAGCAGTTTGAATTCAGCCCAGCAGTGTTCTCAACAAGGCACAACCATGCACACACATCATGTGCCTTCCAAACAGGCAGGGCAAACCCACTTGCAAATCCACTGAAGGTAAGCATGCACGAGAGGAGAAATGCCATATGCGTTGTGGTACACAAGGATTGGAAAGAGAGGGAAAGAAAAATAATGGAACATTACAGATGTGAACCTACTGCAGCTCTGGAAGCAGACAGGAGCTGATTTGGCACATGAAATGGACACAGGGTAATGGGTCAGAAGACAATGCAAGGAGGAACCAGGGAGGCAGGCAGTAATCTCAGGATCTCCCAATCATGCCATCTTGTCTAGAGGCTCCGGCCCTTGCCAAGCACAGACAAGCCCATCCCAACAATTCTCATGTACCTCAGGGCTCTGCTTCTCAGGCACACAGAGCAGAAAATAAGGAGTTAATAATAGACCACCTACAAAAAAGCATATATCTCTCAGCAGGGGCACAAGAAGAACATTCAGGCTCTCCTACTGTAAACTGGACCTGGCAAGGCTTCCTGACATAAACATCTGAAGAGGGGCAAGGCATGGCAGCATCCCAGCACCCACAGACTTGAGTTCATCCTGAGGTAGTTGATGCCCCTCTCTGCTTTATCTAAATCTATGCCATACTTATGAGGATCATAACCTCCAGTTTGGGAAATACTGTGTTACAAACAGGGGAGAATCATTAACAGATGGCTGGTAATAGGAAGTGGTGTATTTCACCCTTCTCTTGTTCCATGAAAATAAAATAGCTAAATGTTTCATTTTCTAACCAATTTTTTCATACTAAAAATAAAGTCTTTACACAATTGTGATTTTTCTGAAGATAACAAAAGTGTGTTATGTGATCCTGAAGTCTTCATTGCAGATAACTACAATCCAAAGAAAGGTGCAACCACAGCACAGACAGGCAAACAGATGCTTTCATCCAACTACCATACGGAAGAAAAACAGATACACATTCAGCAAACAGCTGTGTTGGCAGAAAACACTATTCAACCATGTGCTTATCACTCTTTCTCTACTAGAAGTTACCTTGCTTAAAGACATGTCAAAATATGCAGAATTAATTCGAACAGCTCAAGTAGTGAGCCCTTCTACACTATTCTATTTTTAATGAGGCAAGGCAGGGAGCACACTCATATCTGTTAGCAAAGCCAGCAGAACAGACAGAATGAATAAGTACAGGAATGCTGAACGAAGGAACATCCACTATGGGCACAGGCAAAGAAGATGACAAATTTATAGCACTGAAGTTTGAGAGCAGGCTAGGAAACAGTGTACTAGCCTGCTGGAAATATCTGCTAAATATTGTTAATAGCTTGCATTGAACCCATACTACTATAACATTGCTGCAGTAATGTAATCTGTACTGAGTAAATCACATTTGCATACTAGCTATAATTCTGCCCTCAGTTTGTTATACATACCCTGTAAGATCAAGGTTTGTCTTTATGGGGAGAAAAAAATATTATCAGCACATTCATACTTAGCTGAGATGTATTCAGTGTTTAGTGACAAACAGAAAAAGTATTTCTCACTATGAAAGTCCCTGAAAAGAAATGGAAATACTAGGTAGAATCTCGAAAAGAATGTTTGTGACTTAGAAGCACAAGTCCCTTTGAAGCACACACTTTAAAAATACCATCTTGTTTGTATGATTTGTATTACAAGTTACTGTCCAGCCAACTAACTCCTATAATGAAGTGACTACCCAGCCACCTACCTGATAGAGCAACCTTGGCTCTGCATGCCACTCGGTCTTTTGTCCCATTTTCTGAAGACCTGAGAAAAAGAAAAAAAGAAAAAAGGGGTCTGAGATGTGTGTAGTTAGACTTCTAAAAGTCAACCCTTTAAACATTAAAAAGTGTCAAGGTTTTTATATTACAGCTTATTTAAAATGTGTTTCTTTGAAGTTAAATTTGGTATCTCTGGTTTCAGATATGAGTCATTAGCTTCTTAAGAATAATCTGAAAGGAAGGTATACCGTCAATTTTTAAATTTCCTAGAAAATTTTACCCCAAAACTTATTTAACCTGTGTATTAAGACAAGTAGATTCATCTTCCTTGTCTTTTCCAGCTCCAACAGAATCACATATGTTACCAACTTTTCCTCTTCTGTACACAGCACTAAATGAGCAACTTCATTTATTGCTTCTATTACTGGTTAGAGCATTGCCTTCTCTATTAATAGAGACCAAATACATAATATTGCATTGTTATTTTTGTGCTTTTACATGCAGAAGGCAGCTTGCTAAGTAGCCAGTGTGTAAATCTCAAGTTCAACCTTAAACTAAATCAAAGCATTCTGTAGCAAACTAGTAGCAATAGAGTGCTCTCCTTTTATCTCCCACTGCTCCTAACACCCAAGCAAATAAGGTGAAATGAAAATTTCTATCTGCTACCAATACCCTGACTTCCAGAGCCAGTAATACCATCTTCAGGACTCAATGATTGCAGACCTATGTAATAAGAAAAAGGGACAAAACTCACTTGAAAACTTTATAATTTTCTCTCTGAGCCATTATCGTTTTACCTGGATTAACCTTAACTAAATTCCATTTGGCAAATTCCACTGTATAGCATCTGTCCCTTCTACTGACCTCCACTGACAATCCAAAGTACCCCCTGACAGCACTCTAAACAATGCCTGACAGATACCAGTCAAGAGCAATACAGATGTTCAGACAGATCTCCAGTTACTTCTGCCCTGTTCTGGACATGCACCATCCCCATTTTGTGGTCACTGACATCAAAGGCCAGGAGTTGAGAAAATCAGCGTATATACACACACTTTACATTATTCCACTACATATATTCCAAATATAGTCTATTATGAAAAAAATTATAACCTATTATTAAAATAATCTACGTATACTTTAGCTCATTTAAGAGTTATGTGAGGATATTTTCAATTAAACTGATTTTATTCATATGTATTTATTACTTTGCTGTAGTTAACAGAATTCACCAGCAGAGGGTACCAATTAACCATGATGATTCCATCATTAAAAGAGATCTTAAAAACAGAAAAAATGAAATGTAGAAATAGGTGTATTTCGACTTGGATAGTTTAGGTTTGTTCCTTCTGATTTGGTTAGGTGCCTTTTTGTATGCTAAAGGTAATCAAGAAAATATGTCTTTTACATGATATTCAGATGCTATATGCAAAAAGCCTAGAATTTTAATGTCAATAATAAAAACTACTCTTAAAAATATGACATGTATTTAATTTTCTAAAGTAAAAATAAGATAATGGAATGGTCTTATATAGTAATGGTTTAAGGTAGCAGTAATGCATGTCAGTATGGGATAAGACAGAAGAGTTTAAATCCACTTTCCTGGAGAGGTTGCTGAGAATTCATGTAAGCAAAGGCCAGCTTGATAGGTCTCTCTGTGAGCTTGAGCTGTTACTCACCGTTCTCCAGTTGTGCAGGAGACCAGCTCTTCTCTTTGGGTCTGCAGCTCTCTCCTGTATGCACCTATACGAGCATTGCAAACCATCAGGTTTTTGACAGCCTGCAGGAGCTGATCTTTTTGAGTGCTCACTGCAAGCAGTTTGCAGATGCCTTCTCGCATGCGGATTTCAAAGTTAATCTTCTCTTGGATGTCACATTCCTAGATAAGCAAAAAAAAAAACCAAACAAAAGACTGAACAAAACCCCAATTAAATTACCCTAATTTTTTTACAAGCTCTACTTATTTCACAGTTGGAATAGAAGATCTTAGGTTTTAATTATATGAAGCCATTATGATGATTACTAAATGTGAGATGATGGTTCTCTCTTCAGGAATAAAACAGTACAAAACAGGATGTAATAGATTCATGATATCCATTATACTTGCAGATTCCAAACCAGCCAGTAACATTAACTCCTGGAAGTTACTAAAAATTCATCTTTAAAAAGGTTAAAAAAAAAAAAAAAAAAAAAGGGGTGGGGTGGGGTTTCATTTCTGGTTGAGGAAGAATTCAGGTAACACCAAAACAAAACAAAAAAAAAGAGTATATCCCAGTACTTGACTGTTTCAGGCTGTACAGTCAGAGTCAGACAGCTGTGGTAGCTTTAACATCACACATGGACCATGCCTTGCCTGATAGCACAGCCATGTACACTTCTCATTCATACATATGAAATAGATAGACTTGCCTATCAAGTCACCATTTTTTTTGAAGTGAGGGCTCTTTAAGGTATTACAAAAACTTCTGTGAAGTCAACTTTTTTCCTACCTACTTTCAGAGAAAACAAACATTTATTAATATTCATTAGTCTTCACTTGCCACTTCAATGATGTAAATCCACACCAAGCCAGAAGACAATTAAGGTGAAGGATGGCAGTTTGCTGTCTCCCAGAGCTGTGCTGGATGCCATTGATGAATCTGACACGCACATCCTAGTTATGTGACCATTCCTGGCTAAACCAAGTATTTCTGACGAAGAAAGGAACTGTTCCACCATATTGCAGAACTGTATTACAACTACATTTTAAGCGAGTGATGAGAGTTGTAATTTTTCAACCCCAAACAAGTGTCCCAACTACCTCTGGAATTAGAAGCATCGTGTCAGTTTCAGTTTTATAGTACATTTGAACTCAAAACAAGTGTGGTTTGGGGGTGGATCTATCAGAAATTGACTGAAACTTATAGTACATGAATTTTAATTTCCAAGTTCAATGTTTGAGCCAGTAGAGTTCTGGGAAACAGTTCTGCCTCAAGCCTCTGAACAGGATAGAAATAAGAGGGAGTTAATTTCCCAACAACTCTAGTACCTCAGAAACCCAGAGCCCATGACAGGAGCCATGCAGACTATCCTCTTTGCTTGGGACTCATTCTGTCATAAGGTGCCTTTGGCAGCAGTCACAATAGGCAGGAGGAAGCTCACCATGCAGTAAGTCACACAGTGAGAACACAGATGATCACCAAACAGCACCATGGGGAGGACACTAATAAAGTCCAGAGGGCTCTCCAGGAACTAAGACCTCTCAATATAAGAACAAATGTTTGGGGCATGCACAGGTTACCCTCTAGCACCAGCTGGCTGGCTGGGGACGAATAGCTCCAAAGCTCACAGCAGATAAGTTTTCCATAAACATTTTGCTTGGTATGACCAACATTACAAAGGCCTGAGAACCAGCTGAGTTCCCAGTGTCCCCCAGCATGGATTTGCTATGCAAAGTTTCAACCCCAACCAGTGCAGGATAAAGCAGAGCACCAGCACCTCCACATCCACAGCACATGCTTCTCCAGCAATGCTTCTTTTCAACTCTCACCCCAGAGGGAAAGCAGCAGCAAATGGCTTTTATTCTGAGTCAATTTTTACAGCACTGTGAAAAGCTAAGCAAGGCCTACACCTGCCCCAAAGAAATAATTACTTTCTTTGAGGCAAAACTAATACATCAGCTCTTATAAAGCTGAATTTCATCTCAGAAGAGTGAAATAGTAGCTCCCCCCAACATTTCCCACGCTAATGGGCCTCTGAACTGACCCAGCACAGACCAAGGCTCCTCTCTGGGTCTATGACCTGGTACATAGCTATGGTGAGGAAATAAATTATTCTATCATGGAGCACCTGCATGTAGCAGTATCACAACTTTCAGAACTACAGAGAGAATTTAGTCTGTGCTACATCTCAGCCAGGTTCACATAAAATATTCTGAACCAGCATTGATTAGCTTAAGCAGCTAATAGCTTAAATAATTGTACCACATAAATCTCATCTAAATAAATTACTTAGAAGCCTGGTTTAGAATGCATGATGTTCTTTACAGCTACAAAAAAAAAAACACTGGTCAGCTTTTTTTTTTTTTTCTGCTTTTTTTTTTTTTTTTTTAGTTTCTTCTAAAAATATGAGTACACCATCTGGACTTGGAGGACTGACACAGCACTGTTTTGCCATATGCTGTCTACTAATGCACTGTTTCCCTTGTGGTCTCCATCCTTCCCCACCAGTGAGGGCATAACCCTAACACAATTACTAACAGCTGTTGGGATTTTGAGCCCCATAATCAGGAACTGCCTAAGTAATACTTCTAGAAAGAGTCTTCGTATTCCTCTCTTAAGTATACCTAGAATATGTGAAATTGTAAAGAATTTCTAGTTTTACATAAGCAATGGAGTTACAAAACAAACAAAAATCCAACGGCTATTAAAAATTATATGGATAGTACTGAGGGTAGGGCAGATTGAAATATTACTTTATCTGGTATCTCAAATACAGGCTTTCAGAATCTGACTCCAAGGTACACTTTGATTTATTACCACAGAGGCTTAAATCTAAACCCCTCTGATCTACTGTATTTATTCAAATCCAGCAAGTAGTCTGGCAGTGAGTATTCTAAAACAGAGGCTTGGGAAATCAGATCCTAGCTCAGAGACTTTATCCTAGACAGCCCCAGGAACCAGTGTTTGTTGCAGCTGACAACAGCTTTACAGACACAGCTGAGTTCAACTAGTTCAGGATTTTAAGTGATTCGAGATTTTAAAAAGACTCCGCAGAGCGAAGAACTCGAAAGGCCCTGAGGCTCCTAGGAGGGTGCGAAGGGAGCTCAACCCTCCGAGAAGCATCAGCGGTGTGCGGGCAGCTGAGCGGCTACCCCGGGCCCAGCACCCCTCGCCGCGTGGGCCGCGCCGGAGCCTTTCTTCAGCCCCGCAGCCGCCACCGCCGCGTCGAGACCGGGGGCAGCGCAGGCTCCCGCTCACCAAGGGCCGTCCGACGGCCTGGTCAGACCGAGCCGTTGCCGGGCCGGCACCTTCCGCCGGCACCTGCCGTCGTCCCCGTCCCCGCCCCCCCGTCCCCGTCGCCCGCATCTCACCGGCTCCCCCCGGCCGCCGCCTCCCGGCAGCCGCCGCATCCTCCTGCTCGGCGCCGCCGTTCAAAACTCCCGCCCCCGACAACGGCCGCCTCGGCCCCGCCCCTCCCCGACGGCTCCGGCAGGCGGGAGCGGCCCCTCGGGAGCGGCCGGGGCTGCCAGCGGTGCAGCTCCGGTTGGCCTTGGCGGCTGCCCCACGGTGGTGTCCCGCATCCATCCCTTCTCCCTGGTTTCTTGGTTGTCCCCTCTGGATTCCTCCTCGGAGGGTGACGGTCCCAAGCGTGGACCTTCACTGCTTCGCACGGGGTTGTCAACATTTGCGACAAGTAAAATGTGCTGGAAGGAGTGAGATGTAGAGTGTTTCTAACAGCTTTCTGCAGAAGGCAGACGTCTCCTGGTTGCCATATGCTTATTTAAAATATAAGAAAATGCAGTTTGAAGGGAAAATTGGAAAAGCCTCATTCCTCTGTCAGGAGCTTGGCAGCTCTATTTGCTCCCTGACATTTGCAACCAGGGCACAAAGCCAAGGGGCTGGCCCCCAAGGAAAATCATGAGCTTCCATACTACAGGTATTTAGTCCTCGATGGAAGGCAGAGGACAGGGAGCTCTGCTTCCCTCCAGAGTATCCAGGTTTCACGTCAAGGCAGAGATAGCAGCAGCAGCTGTTCAGCAGTGCCTGTCTCCACCTTCAGCAACCTTCACGAGGGTAGGGAACCATACAGGTATTCAGTATACCTCCATACCATCCTGAAGTTTTCTGCATGTCTTCTTGGCAGGACACACACCAAGGCAGGAAAGCCCTGTCCCCATATAATATAAATTTAGCCCCCCCATTTTTAGATACTCCCTGCTGTTCTTTACCTATTGCGACTTTTAAGAAAGAAGTCTTCTGGACTATCTCCAGGGAGCCAAAAGGCTACCTCCCCATCAGGCAGCCAAAAGGTTTTTGCCTAATCAAGATATGATCCTTACAAGCTGTGTATGGACAGCCAAGATATCTAAAGGTGGGTTTGAGGGAGGTCAAAAAGTCTCCATGTAATCTGGGTGCTTCCTGCATCCCAGCAGGAGCCTTGCATTCCTGTCTCTGCTGCAGAGTTCAGGATTTCAGACACATCAAGAAAGACTCATCTGAAGAGGGACAAGAGTGCCCTTTCACTTCATGGTGAGGTATATCTTTTAAGGCATGGTCTGGCCTCTCCTCAATCAGTCAAGGATGCAATATGAGCCTCAAAAATCTCCAAGTCATTTTCTGGGTTACAGAGGAAAACTAGAAGCAGGAACAGGTCATGAAAAGATCAGTCTTGGAGCTGAAACCAAAGAAGTGAAAATTTCAAGTGAATTGAACTGCATTATTGTCAAATCAATGCCTGACTAAAGTAAGCAAGGAGGAGCTCCGATCTCAATAAAAAATCAATTACTGAAACCTTTTGTTGAGTTTTCTGTAAACTATAGGAGCAGCTGGAAATTACAGCCTTACGAGAAAGCTAAACAAGCCTTACTACAGAGATAAACAAATAAGGAAAGAATCCCTGTAATTCTGCCTTTCCAAAATTCATTCATCAACTCATGAGATAGTGCACTACCACTGAAAACTCATACAACATGTAAAAAAAGACACTGAAACACTTCCCATCCAGCATCATCCCAAGCAATTCAGCACTCCAGGTAAGACACTAGAGCAAGTCCCCTCGTTCAAGTTTTCCAGAAAAGCTCCCGGTGAGACTACCAAGCACAGCTGTCCCAGGTGTGCACCAAAAGGGTGTTGTGAAAAGCCAGGGTGGCTACATGGATGCAATAAAAATTAATGCAAAAATTTATGCCCTAACCTATTTCAGGCAATCCGCATCACTAAAGCCATTTTTGCTGGTAGTGCAGACAGCTCCAGGCACCTGTAACAGCTTTCCAAGAATTTTAGATGCTAATTAGCATGGTTTGCAGTACAGTCTGTTCAGCAAATCCCAGTCATAATAAATCCCAAAATGTGACTACTAATAGCATAAAGAGCCCATGACTGCAGCCCTTACATGTTTCTACTGACATTGACTAGAATTGGAACCCTTAAGAAATTGGTGGGAGTTAAATGTGTAGAACCCTGCCCTAATTAGCATGAACAGTATCTTCTCAAGATCAGTGGATATCTGCTTTTGAGCTGTTTCAAATACCCAGTTTTTCACCACATTAGAAATACATTACTGCAAAGTCTGGCATTTGGTCCTCTTCTGCACTCACTTCCTCGAGACGTTTGGTTTTTTTCTTTAAAAAATCAGGCTTCATAATTCAGTTGATATGTCAGATGCTTAATTAAAAAAAACCCTAAATGGGGTAGTAGACTAGATTTGTAGTCCTTTCTCTTAAGGGAACATGAGATTGAAGCTTTGAATGGCATTTCTGTAGGTGTTGTACAAAGCAAGATGTTCCCTCGACACTCCAAGCCTGACTCCAGCTACGCTGCCCGGCTGTTGCAGAATGGATACTGACTTGAAATGAAGAAGGATGTATGCCATCTATATTATCCACAGATTTGAGATTCAGCTAGCAACTCTTCTGTTCCCTAAATTACAAGTAATCCCAGCAAACAACAACAAAAGACTGTAATTGTGTTTTCTTCTCCAAACAAACCTCCTCTGAAGAGCAAAGAAACCCAAGGCACAACCTACAAAACAAGGAAAAGACTGCCCAGTGACTGCTGCACTATTACAGAGAAGCCAGAAGAGGATATGGTGAATTAAACGGGGGATCTATATCCTGCCATCTGGGGTTGCTTAAGTTAAATATTTTTTCAGATGAATCACACCTTCATACCATCCTTTTACTTGCTGCTCTATTTGCATTGCAAAGCATTTGGCTTCCTTCTAGTATTAGGGAAACTGGAGAGCAGAAAGCATTGTCTGTCTAAATCAGTGCTCTGCTTGAGTGTTACATCAACATATTATTTTAAATGTTAGGCCCATCATTTTGGTTTAGCAGGTACAAAATGTCTACACCTACTCTTGACAGCACTGCAATATTTTTCTTAATTTCTTAGTTCCCACAGCTTGCTACACCTACTCTTTGAATATCATCAGAGTGTGCCAGTACAAATCTATTCAATTCCTATTCAGATTACTCCTAAATGAAAATACATGAAGATTTATGCTGGATTCATGGAGAATAATTTGCAAGGCTTTTAATAACTGATTTCTACTTATTTAATATTAAACTGAGAACAAACACAAGCTCTTGCTGCTGATTGCCACTGATTTCAATTACCATGAGACATGACCACAATAGATTGGTTAAATGGGCAGAGACTCTGGAATTCAGGGTGATTACCTGGATGGTTACTGAAGCTAGAGTTAAGTTAAAATACAAAATTGTTAGCTTCTGTAATTGATTCCCTCATTTCAGCCTGCTGAGGTCAGTTGATGTCTTTACATTTGCTTAGATAGGCTGAAGGGCAAAATGTAGTCCTATAAAACAAATTAAAAATGGGTAATTACCTTATTGTTATGCACTTCTGCTCCAGGATAAGGTGAAAATTAATATTCCAGCCAATGACAGTTAGCTAAAGCCTAACTCTATCAAGATGAAAGCAGTGGCAAAAGTTTGTAGGCTCCATATTACGTGACTGATCAGTAGGTGCCTTCTCTAAGATAGTAATGGAGTCAGCCAATGAGATGTCCTAAAACAGCTAGAATACATCATCCTCACCCTTCTCTGATAATGAGACACAGAGGCCAGAATATCTTAGAGTAAAAACTTACTGTTTCAGGTGTTCTCAGATTAATTTTAATCTAAGAGCTTGCTCATCTTCTGCTCAGGGCTTTTTAATACTCTGCAGTCTTCCTTCAGCTGCTCTATCACTCCAAATGCTCCTGAGGCTACATCTCCACATGATGCTTTCCTACAATATTTATGGCACCATCTACAAAACACCAGTACCAAATGTCTCAATGAACTATTTTTAAAATAGTGTTATATTCCCATAGGATTTCTAAAAGAAAAAGTAAAAGGCTGAAAAAAAGCAAAAGGAATTGTTTTTCCTTTTTCCAGAGAGTACACCAGAAACTGTCTCTGCCCAGTACTCCTGATATTAATCCCATCTTGAAATACCTCCAGATTAAATTGGTGTAGCCTCTCTAAATTTTCATGTATGGAATCCATGCACACAAAACACATTTCATAACAAGCATAGTGAGCTGCAAAAAAATCCATCCCCATGTGAATTTTGAAAGCAACTTCTGAGCTTAAACCTGAAAGCCTTAAGAATCAAGTTAAATACTGTAAGTGTTTAAAACTGCAGTTTTAAGATCCTCTATATCTTATAGCTGCTCAAGCACAAGACAAAATACTGAGTAGTTAATTAAGGTAGATCAGTCATGGGGGAGTCATCTGTTTCTGCGTGGGAGACCAGGGGCACTGGTTTTGAAGCCAGTTCACATGGGACACCCCCAAAGGTACAGAGTGATCCCCATCGGAAGTATTCTACTGGACAAGGATACACACAGGTGATTGATAGTTTCACTAGAAGATTTCCCCCTTCTAGGAAGATATTTATTGTGGACAAACAGAGTCTGACAGAGCATTTTTGCAGCCTTCTCCTAAGTTTAGAAATCTATATGGTTTCTCTTTTATATGTGACTTCCTATCTTTGCAGCAGCTGAAGGAACAAAATAATTTTTAATTCCTTTCTACACCAAAGGTGGTTGACATTGGCTACTTGGATCCATTTCTAATAGGGGAACATTTGCACACACACACAGCAGTTATGATCATACAAAAATTATATTCCTCTGTAACCCAGAGAGGTCCTTTCAGCTGCTCAGTATTGAAAAGAAGTTCGGTATGAAAAGGCTTTCTTAGAAGTTTCACACTGTCACTCCCATATGACACCTTCATACCAGGATTTCTCCATTGGGTATAAAGTCCCGCTTTCATTTCTTACATATTTACTGGATTTTTATATTTACTGGTGTTTGATGTCTAAAATATCTAGTCTGAGAGAGTGGCATCCAAATGTTTATCAGTGAAGTCACCATTTTGTGTTGCAGGAGAATCTAAATAGGTGCTGCAAGTTCCGATTTTATGGTCAGGTCTGTTAGGATTTTTCCTAATTGATCTTGCAAGTGAAAAGTTACCATATGATTTGAATAGAATGCCATTTAGAATTTGAAACAGGGAGTAAGTGCATTGAGAATCTGAAGTGCATAAATCTAAACTCCTATATGAGGCAATCATGATGGAAAATCACCTTCCTTTTGATAGCCAGAGTATTATCTCCCATCTATTGCTGGGAGAGTAGATGTAAGCCCAGTTCTGGTAGAAATTTCCCAAGAAAAAGAGGAGATTCTTCATTAACTTCTTGGGGTGGGCATCAGATTTGTTGTCTGAAGGTGGGTGCAGGCTGAGTATTTGCAGATGGTCTCTTTTTTCCCCCATACAAATAACCCTGCAGAATACCACACTTGGCCACACTCTCTCTGCCTGAAGTGAATTTTTAGTCTGGTCTCATTTTTCTCAAGTGGAAAAATTTTTCCCTCTAGGGAGAGAAAAATGGCCCAGTGATGTGGTCTTGAGGCTGAGCGACATAAACCACCCTCTGGGAAGCCACAGGCGTTCATGTTCCCCCTGTATTGCATCACTGCTAAAGAAGTAAATAGTGACTGTCCCTCACCAAGGAACATTTTGAGGTGACAGCTGTTGTCCTAAATATCTGAGGCACAATAGCTGATGTCTGGTAGGACTAGCAAATCAAACACTATTTCTCTGCATTTCACACTCTTCTGGGGCTGTTTTGATCCTGCCTTAGGGAAGGTATTCAAAGGGGCATGGGGAGGAATCTGTAGCTTACTGCAAACTCTCACTTTGCCTTCAGAAATGTTTCTCATCAGTAAGCAATGGGTTTGTCTCAATAGTTTTCTGAGTTCCATGTTGGGCTATAACTGTATACAGCTCTGTAGTTCTTCCTGCCTTGCCACAAAGCCATGCTTTCTCTATGTATTTTTAAGTCCTGAGTTGGGTACCAGCTGTATAAATGGGCATTTGTCATACATTTATGGCCAGAGAAGAGAGACAAAACAAGAAGTATTAAGGCAATATTATTTCATGAAAATAGTACAGTAAAAACCAAAGAATTTCTCATTACTATCAATGTATTTTTAAAAAGCCACATAATAACCATTTGTGGTTGGAAATTTCTATCAGAGGTTTTAAGCCCATGGTCCTTAAGGAAAACCTGCAATTATGTCCTGTTTCTCACAGGAACAGATACTGAAAAGCTATTGAGTGGTTAATTCACTCAAGTTCTTAGATCGAAGAAAAACATTCACAGGGATAAAAAGATTTAAATTTTCAGAAATACCAGTTAGTTCTCCATTTCAAGCGTCCCTAGTCCCTGGTCTCTACCAAACTTGCCCCTAAATCCAAACTCAGCTATGGTTTTCTCCTGCCAGCAATGACCAAAGGGAAGCCATTGCACTTCTGGCCACATGGAGGGTAAGGATGCTCCTTTTCTTTGTGTTTCTGTGTTTTATTTTCTGTGTGACAGCCTGGAGATGGTGTTTCTCTCTCCTCTTCAGAGTGCAATAGCAGCGTGAAGCAACTTGTGTCCACAAAACCTCAAAAGAGCCGAAATGTAACAAAAATCATTTGCCATAGCACAGGGCACTGGGACCTCACTCAGGCATGCGTGGCGGTTCCTGGGTATAAACCCAATGTCAAGGACCACATCCTTTTATACAGGTGATGATTTTCTGCTAATCACACAACTGTTGGATCAACATTGTCCGTTCCTATGTAAGGAGGACTGAAATCCTCCTTTTTGTAGAAAAATCAGCCTATGGTAAGAAACTTGCTGCACAGAACACTATGCCCTGCAAACACCCCATATCAGACAGCATACAGTGTACCTTCCTCAAGTTCACCACAACTGCACTGCAGGGAGCCAGCCCAGCTGTTTTTTTCTTATCCTCCTGTTCCCCTGGAAGTCAAACCACAAGAAGAGGATGACATTGGGCTACACCTATGTTTTCTTCAATGCAAGACAGAAACATTCAATAGTTGTACTTGATGATCTTAAAGGTCTTTTCCAACCCAAATGGTGATTTCTTGCTAAAGATAGTATTTTTCTGCCTAATAAGATGACTCATTTTTATGCACCATTATGAAAATGCAGGGGTTGAATAACAAACATGAGTAACTGCATTTTACCTGAGGTTCATTTGTCAGAAATTTCTATCATCCTAACCATTTCACAGCCTGTTAAATGAGGTGAGACAACATTTCCTGTCACTGTTAGCATTTTAAATAATACATAGTGGTAACAATAAATAGAATCTCATGTTTTTATAGACAATTTCATCTGGAGGAACAAAATTAACTAGTTCTTCCTGGATGCATATTTGACTAATATATATGCACACATTCACTTGCTTATTTTAAAAACCAATTTGAGTTCTAAGAAGCTATTTCTAGCGCTTGATTCTAGCTGTGTGTACAGTGTCACAAAAAATGTAATCAGGTTGTTTACAGAAAACCCAACAAACAGCAAGTAAATTTTTCATAACAGGTTCTTTAAGAAGCTACTGCAGACCCAGAGTGCAAGTTATCCGAGTCTGATCAGGGACACAGAGGATCACCTTTTTAAGATAATTCCAAAATACATTTATGCAAAGAGCATTTGTGCACTCATGCCTAAATAGGAAGTTTTAATAGGAAAGTTAAATAAAAAGTTTAATAGGAAGTTAAAATCTCTACTTTCTCTTAGCCTTTTCGATTTCAGGAATGTCTTCCCTGACCCCATCCATCAGCCATCTCTGCAACACCGAGTCACCCTACTTGCACATATATGCTTTACATTTTGTGAGAAAAAATGCAAGCTACTGACAGAAATACCATTTATATTTTATTTATTACATAATGTGAAAACACATACTATAGTCTTAATTTTTTTAAAAAAGAATACCCCTACTTTTTCATAAAGTCCCAGAATTGTATCAACTTCCACCTTCAAAACACCAGGCCAGGAGGGAGTTTTGAAAGGCATGAGTGGACTGTCACTCCTCAGCTGCCTTTTTTGTCTCTGAAAGTCTCTCCCCAAACATTAATCTCTCTCCATACTTTTAATCAGAGGCAGATTCCTTCATACATTATGTGTTGTGACCTCTGCCTGCTACACAGACAAGTACACATTCTGGCTGCATTGATTTAAGCAGGCGATTGGCACCAGCAGGCACCAAAGCACCCAGAACTTCATTGGCAGCTTTCATGCAGGCAGTACACACCACTGCTCCAAACAGGTTTCTCTCAGCACCACCCCAGTCACACATTTTTTTAGGCATTCCTTCTAGATTGACACCACAGTAGTTTATATACAGCCAACTGAACTTGACCAGCAGTCATTTGGATATCTGGCTAGGACATCACCCATAGCAAACACACTTCTCCAGGCTACATCTATGAGGGCTCAGAGATGTAAGAGACAAATCACTCTCTTGTTGCTAATGGTTTTGCCTCTGCACATTTCTAAACTAAATTTACTGCTCTATCAAATAGCTTGAGTTTAGAATAAAATGTTTAAACAGAGAACAGGAAGCTGACAGTGTGCCCTAACTCGAATCCTGGGTAGCCTGGCAAGTTTAGTATAAGCCTTGGAGAGAAACTTGGGAAATTTCACATGCTGGAAAGCCTTACCTGAGTTTAACATAAGAATTAGTCAGCCTGGAGATGGAAGCAAGCCCAATTTGGATGGGATATGTTTGGGCTCTGTTCCTGCTCCCTGTGGGAGGATCTGAGGCTACAAATTACATAAAGTCAAGAGCCATCTGGGTGCAAGAAATTTGAGGAAAAGACAGAATGCGGCACAATACAACACTTCTTTTTTTTTTTTCTTTTTCTTCTGGAAGAAACATTCTTCCAGTTTCCAGTCTCCTATGTAGCTAGCTGTGTCTAGACCCAAAGCTGTCAAGACCTACTGCCCGAAAGACAAAAGTACATGTGAAAACATCTGGTTTTGGGAATCCGCTGTTACTTATCTTTCAAATTAAGTCTTCTTATGCTTACACTGCAGAGGTAGCAGTGTCAGGAGCAGAATATTTCCTAAGGACTGTGTCTTTTACTTTTCCAAAGATGCCTATCTACTATGATTGGCTACAAGTCTATTTGTTTGCTAGCTCACTGCACTTTTTAGTTTGTGCAAATGAGAACATGTGGTTGACTTCCAAGCCTTCTTTTTAAAAGAATCTGCTATGTGTATAAAACCTTTAGCTGAACTTGCTCACATGCTCACTCCCTGTGCCTTCAAAGTGGTAAATATTAAAGATGATCCATCACCTTGCTCTGAGCACTGCAGATTTAGCAATTGCAAACAGAAGCATTCATTATCACAACAAAAATAAAATTGTCCTTTGGAGGACAATCAACTCCTGATTCATTTTGCACTACACAAGCCATTGTTCTAACACAGGCCATTTGGCACAAAGTACTAGATGTAAATAAAGGCTCATTTCTACAGCAAGCTAGCACCTAACATTCCCACAATATGGGACTATTTAGACAAGAGCTGGGCTGCAATGAGGGAGAAACGATGCTTTCCCTTCATGCTGGGCCCTGTGCTCCAGTGAATTTCATCCTCTGCGTCTAAAAAATTTCTGTCCTTGATAAGTGCAACCTGTTGCAGAAGAGGCAAAGGGCTTCAAAATAACTGTGCAGCCACATTGCTTTTCTTAGTGTGAGCTGCTCTTCGACTGCGACATGAACACCGAACATTGCCAGCAAACATAAACCATGAAGGAGAACCAGGCTCTTTCACTATCACACAGGAACTATTAAGTGCTCTGTACTTTCCTTCTAAGCCTGTCCTTGTATTGTTGATCATGGCATTTCTCTTCATAACATAGGAAGGCTGTTGGTTTAAGCGAGCCCCTCTCCAGTTACTTTGAAAGCCCCATTAACTCCCCTCATTCAGTGTCCTGCTCCTGCCCAGTTGCAGGAACTTCCAGCCTGCCAGTCATTCTCCCAGGAAAGCAACAGTTTATTCCCCAGACCTTTACACATAACACAAACTAGAGAATGAACTGCTCACATGAGTATCTGAAAGGAGAGAAGACAGAAGAGAGTGTGAAGGAATAGAAGAAAATTGTCCCTAACATTGAATAAAATCAATGTATATTTAGATGCCATTAAAGATGCAGGTCTGAACTGTTTTCTGTATTCCTTTGTGATAGCCACCAAAGCTTAGCACTGTTCTTTTTATGTCTCTGCTTATGTTAATGAAAAATGTTTAAAATCCCAGCACACAGGATTAGGCACGAAAGCAAGCTAATTAGCTGGCAATTCTAAGTCCTTTTATGGCCTTTTTTTGGACACTTTTTTCAGTTGGGAAATCAATGCGGTTTATTTCACACACAGCTCTTCAAACATGGAAGGCATGTGGTATGAACTTTTGAAAGCAGTATGCCTTCCCACCCAGTGTCCATTGCAGAAAAACTGCTATCAGAATGAAAAAAGGTGCAATTCTGCTTTGATAGTATGCTTTGTACTCTTCTTCCCTTTGGAGAAAATGTCTATATTTAATAAGTACCAACGAGAAGGCTTTGCTGCAGGGAGTAATCTTTCTTTAAAAGATACCCTGCCATATTTTTGCTGTCTTTCACTCTATTTTTTTGAGTGGGGCAGCTTCTTCCAAAAGCGAATGACCCCTATTCTGCAGCAGATTGCATCTCATTACAGAAGAGCTCCAGGAAGAGCAATTGCTGTACACCTCTCTGCTCTGTTCTGTTCTGTCTTCTTTCAATGTATATGTCTGGTACCTTATCCCACAATTAATACCTGAAGGAGAACTCATGTGGTGCACAGAGCTGGTGTACACCAGATCAGTTTGTTGCAGCCATGTAAAACATTCTGCCCCAGATGGAGTTGTGCTAGGTTTGTCCCTCACTGCCAGTGATGTCCTGACCCTGTTCAGCTGCTGTTACTTGTCACTGAGTATCAGAACTGAAGGTCCCAGAGCTGTTGTCACAGCTGCTGCTACACTGTGGAAGATTTCAAAAGGCTTCCAGTATGGTGAGCAGGAGTGAGCCTGCTTTATTAAAAGGCTCCAGCTCATTCTTGAGCACATTGCAATTCAGAGCACAGATTTTTATCCCCAGAGTAAAGGTCTTGGAAATGTGGTATGTTCCTCTTCCCCTTCAAAATGTACAGAGTAAAGAGTAGCCCAGTTGGAAGGCAAGTCCTGCAAACTTTTCCTGTCTTGAGAGGTGTTAGCTGTATTTTGTTTAATCTCCTAGCTAAATTAAGTAATCTTTTTTTGAGGAGAAATTAAGATGGCTGACACGCAGGCCAGACCCAGTGCCAACACTCCTCCCCATCTCCTTCTTACTTCTGTGTTTCAGAAAGTACACCTGCAGCCATCTCCTACCTGAAAGCTCTCACCAGGTGTGGGCTAAAGGGTGTAAATCAAACATATGAGAATACTTCGTATTCTTTTGTTTACCCGGACAGCATGCAATGGTGTGGGTAGATAACAGGAAAGCTAAACAACTGGGGCTGGCCCCAGCAAGAAGTTCCTACAGGAACACTAATGGCTTTGGAGAGTCTCTGAAAGGCTGAAGGTTCCTGCAAACTGGGCAGGATGAGCTGCTGCAGGACCAAGTGCATTCTCAGAGCATGCAGCCTCTCTTGTTGTTATGACAACAAAACTCAATTGAAAACATGGACTTTACCTTTTTTTAATTTCAGAAGATGGCAGTGACCAGACCTGAGCCCCCCTAGAGAGAAGAAGGCAACAGCTAAGCAGCACCAAACAGCCACACAAACCCAGTATGGACATTCACATTCTCTTCCTTCCCTCTCTCTTTGCCAGCAGAGTGCTTCTCAGTCAGGATGCTGGAAATGCACCATGGAAAGACTCTTTCCTAATCAGTGGGTATGAGTGCCCATGGCCATAAAATAAACTCTGTTGTATGTTTGGTGAACCCTCCATGCAAAGCTAATATGAGTCCCAGTCTATGGCACCACTACTGTGAAAATCACTAAAATAATTCTTAAAAGTTTCTAACACCTTTTTTTTAGAACTTAAAACTCACTTGTTATTTTCACTAAACAAAGGGAGAGAAAATGGTAAAAATTAAACACAGGTAAGTTTCAGCAGCTGAAACCATCACGTGCATCTGTGGTTTACACTAAAATGACATGAAAAACATCACTTCCCAGCAGACAAATTAGCTGAGCTGAACAGCCATACCTATTTCAGGCACAGCTTTTGCAGCAAAATGCAAGTGCACTACTTGCCAGAGCCAAATGCACAATCCCATCTATATGCAGTGGCAAAGGATGTGCGGTTGTGTGCATCTATTTTTAGATACCCATATAAAGTTTAGTAAATCTTTCCCAGCAGAAATTCTGTGCAAATTCTCGTGCACTATAAACAGGGTAGATCACACAGTGAAGACCTGGGCGGGGAATGTTGGCATGAAGGGGAGAGACAAAAATTTCTGACACTCCTTTTCAAAGCAAACCAGTAAACAAACAAGGGAAACCAGAAGCTGCTAAATGCAGCCAGACTGATCATAATGATCCCAGTTCTATGCCACATGAAAAAGTCCCCCATAAACATGTCAGCTTTGAGAGCCTGAAGGGGAAAGTGGCTGCAAGTAAAAACAAAACCGATTCGCTGATTTTCCCTGTCTAGGATGAGAAAAACAATTAGATGATAAACAACTAAGGTAACTTAAAAAGCAAACTGATTTTTTAAACCTCCCTTTTCTAGCCACCTTCAGAAAAGCGGCACTGTCAGCCAAACAAAATTTACTCCAGTTTTGAATTGTGACTTTGAAACTCCTAGGAATCCTCAGAATAGGAATAGGTCAGGTAATCAGTTTCCACCCAAAATCAGAAACTAAGGGACCCTTTACCGTAGATCACTACCTGAAAAAAAGCTGAATATACTGAATATTCCAACATTCCTTGCAGCACCAGGCAGGTTGCTACATGCTGGTTTCATTTAAATAACTTTTATCCTTCTGGAGATCTTATTGAAAAGTATTTAAAGAGATCTTGAAAGAGAGAGGTTCATACAAATACATTGGATAATGCCTCCCCAGCACTTGGCAAAATTTCAGGGATGAGTCATACATTATGGCTGTATAAATTTGGGCTTTGTGCTAAGTGATAGTGTTAGATTCTACCCACTCCAGATTTGAATCACAGGGGATGAAGCTCAGGCATGTAATGGCTGATGTACATCCTCCACTGTAAAAAGAATGCTTACTGATACATTAAAGGGAGACTGTTCTCTGAATGCTGAGGAAACGACAGAACCACACATCCAAATGGGAGCATCAGGAATAAGATAACTGAGGAGATGAGGAGTAGGATTCCAAGAGTGCAAGCAAATTCTGAGAAATCTTGAAAGAAGAAGTGCTGGGGCCAGATGGTTGCTGGATTTCAGATCTAACCAACCAGCTCCAGCTTTAGATCAATGGACATCTTCAAAACCATCAACATTTTCTGTTGATGAGGGCTCTTGTTATTGCCCTCTGGAGAGGGCAGGTGGGTGTCAGCTCTTCTAAATGTGTATGGAGCATCAGGGAGCATCCTACCAGGCTAAGTTCACCTCATTGGCAAAGCATTCATCTGTACCTTTGAGCACCAGTACCAAGCACCTTTCCCTGAGGTCAGGAGAAAGTAGGAAGGCAGTGGGCACAACAGAGAGAAACAATGGGTAACAGAGGACAACATTAAAGAAAATGGGGACCAAAACAGTGTCATGCCCATACATCTGGTCCTGCCAGTGTTGGCCTCCTTCACAGAAATAGTCAAAGGCCTCAAATATGGAGACAAGCACAGTTCAAAACTATTTCCTACTGACCTCCCTCCCTTCTGTTTTTTAGTACCCCTACATGACAAAAGAAGGAAAAATCACCACATTTAGACAAGATAATACAGGACAACTAACTCATGCAAAACGTTGCAGCCTGGATAGTAGCCCACACACTTCAGAGATTAGTTGAAGCTCTGAAATGCAATTTGAGCAACTTCCTTTGATGTGCCATCTGGCGAATAATTTACTAGGAATGTCTTAATCACATCAAAGGTATCTACTGATGTATGTGGATTTTCTCAGTGCTTAGGATTCTACCTGTAGATTGCATTCAAGAAACAGATATATTAGTACAGAACAAAACTTTACTGCAGTGCCTCCTTCCACACTAATAAAAAAAAAATCTGCAGCATATTGCTACTATGGCCTCAAGCACAAGATTTTATAAGAGCAATATTTCACTGTTACCTCAGAAAGGCTCCAACTTTGTGTTTCTGAAAATTTGTAAAACAGGCACACATCTCCGATATCAAAAAAAGGCTAGAAGCATGTTCCTCTACTGAAGGGTCCCATTGGCACCATACTGTAACACCAGCAACATCCACTCCTCATACTCAAATGCAAATCCTGTTAATACTGACTCCCCTTCCCTAAATCCTGAGGCTAAATTAGTGTCAATTAGTTACAAAACCCCCCAAACCAACAAACAAACCCTGCCCCCAAAAACCAACAACCAAACAACTCTTTTTGGATACTATATATAGTTTTTAAAAAACACACAATCTTATTCAGTATTCTTAACATATCCGTTCCTGACCTGGATGAAGGGACAGTGTATCCCCAGCAAGTTTGCTGATGAGACAAAACTGGGAGGAGTGGCTGGCACACCAGAAGGCTGTGCTGCCATTTAACAAGATGTGGACAGGCTGGAGAGCTGGGCAAAGGGGAACCTAATAAGGTTTAACCAGGGCAGGGTCCTGCACCTAGAGAGGAATAAACCCATGCACCAGTACAGGTTGGGGGGTGACCTGCTGGAAAGCAGCTCTGCAGAGGAGCTGAGAGTCCTGGTAGACAAGTTAGCCATGAGCCAGAAATGTGCCCTTATGGCCAAGAAGGCCAATGGCATCCTGGGGTGTAGTAAGACTGCAGTCAGCAGATTGAGGGATGTTATACACTCTACTCTGCCCCAGCAAGGCCACATCTAGAGTGCTGTGTCCAGTTCTGTGTTCCCCAGTTCAAGAAAGACAAGGAATTACTGGAACAACTCCAGTGGAAGGCTATGAAGATAACAGGACTGTTATCCTCTCTTATGAGGAAACACTGAGAGACTTGGGTCTGTTTAGCCTGAAGAAGACTGAGGGGGGGGGCCTTATTATCAATATTTATAAATATCCAAAGGGAAGGTGTCAAGAGGATGGGGCCAGACTCTTTTCAATGGTACCCAGCAACAGATGGGCACAAACGGGTGCACAGGAAGTTCCATCTTAACAAGAGAAAAAGACAGAGCACTGGAACAGGCTGCCCACAGAGGTTGTGGAGTCCCCTTCTCTGGAGCTATTAAAAAAACCATCTGGATGTGATCCTGTGCAGCCTGCCCTAGGTGAACCTGCTTTAGCAGAGGGTTTGGACAAGGTATCTCCAGAGCCCCTTTCCAAGTCCTAACATTCTGTAATATTCTCAGAAACCCATAGCCAGGCTATACCTATTAGCACGTGCCAGTCCTGTCCCGCTGCTCAACCGGTTTTCATTGTCTTATCCTTCAGCATCTCCCACCCACAGCTCAGTGAACAGGATCCCGCAAACCCTCCGAATCCCAACTGCCAGGACCCGGGCAAACAGGCTCCCAGCCGGCTCCCGGAACGGAACGGAACGGCTCGGGCCGGGCCGGTCCAGCTCAGCATACCCTGACCCGAAAACTGTCGGGGCCTACATCCAACCCCCCTCTCCAGCCCGGCACCGGAGCCCCCTCGGCCCGGCCCAGCCCCGCCCGCCCGCCGGGCCCAGCCCCGCCCGCCCGCCGGGCCCAGCCCCGCCCCTCGGCCGGGCGGTGAGAGCGTGTGGCGCCGCGCTGGGCCTGATTTACGGCGGTGCTGCAAAGGGCTCCCCCGCCGCGCCCCCAGCGGCTCCGCCACCACCAACGCGTCGGGTGAGTGCGGCGGGGCGGGGCGGGGAGGGGCGGCGACCTTGCGGCCGGTTGAGGCCAGAGCCGGAGCTGGGCCCGGCCCCGCTCCGCCTCGCCAAGGCCCGCCAAGGCGGCGACCGAGGCGAGGGGAGCCGTGTCGTGTCGTGTCGTCTCGCGTCGCGTCGTCTCGCGTCGCGTCGCCGGGGGCCCTGCGGCTGGCCGGGGCGGAGAGGGGTGGGTGCCCCCCCGGGCGGCGGGCGGAGATGGCCCGGTAGCCCTGCGAAATCACCGGGAAAGTTTCCCAAGTTTCCCGGAGGGGCTGCTGGGGTGACTCGGCCGCGGGCGGGCGTGAACGCGGGCTGTTTTCTCTCACCCAGGGCCCGGAGAGGAATGCAACAGACGGCCCGGGATGAAGGCAGGCAGCCCTGGCCGGAGCCGTTCGGCAGCGTCAGCCTCTGCCTCCCCTTCCGCTGCCCGCGGTGCGGCGACCACAGCCGGTTCCGGAGCCTCTCCTCCCTGCGGGCGCACCTGGAGTACAGCCACAGCTACGAGGAGAGGAGCCTCCTGACCAAGAGCAGCCTCTTCTCGCCGCTGAAGGACGCGGAGCTGGTCTCCCCGCCCGAGCCCGCCGCCCAGGGCAGCCCGGGGAGCCCCGGCAGTGCCGTGCAGCAGAAAAGGCTGAGTTTCTGCGAGAGCGGGAAGCGCGGGCAGGCTCTGGAGCTGGAAGCCGAGCGGCCCGTGTCCTACGTGTCAAACTATGTGTCGGCTGACTCTCCCTGCGAGCAGGTGCCAAAAACCGGCCTCACGGCCACTGACTCCAAAGCCTCCTTCGAGGCACACGTCAGAGAAAAGTTTAACAGGATGGTAGAGGCCGTGGACAAAACGATCGAGAAACGAATCGACAAGCTTACCAAAGAGCTGGCCCAGAAGACGGCGGAGCTGCTGGAGGTGCGGGCAGCCTTCGTGCAGCTCTCCCAGAAGAAGCAGGAGGTGCAGCGGCGGGAGCGGGCTCTGAGCCGGCAGGTGGATGTGGCGGTGGAGATGATCGCAGCCTTGAAGCAGCGCCTCAGCGAGTCCGAGGAGGAGCTCCATCGGAAAGAGGAGTAAGTGGGGAGGCAAGAGCTGGTGGCTTTGCGCGGGCTGGGCGAGGGAGAAAAACCCTGGGGGGGAGAAGAGGAGAGGCTGCTCGGTTGCTTGCTGGTTATAAAAGAGGCTGGCCCTCACCAGCTTCTGATCGCTGCGTTTCTGGAGCTGTAGCCCCTGTGACCGTGGCTTCTGAAAGGCGGGGGACAGCTCCCCGAGCAGGTAGGTGGCTTTCATGCTTGACTCCTCAGAGACTTTTACACCCTCTAGTGCCTGTGCGGTGTCCATGGTTTCGTGGGGTTAGGGTGAAATAGAAGCTGTCATCAGCGTGTAATCTGTTTGACATTAACACCTCTAAGTTGCGATCTTTTTAAGAAGAGATGGGTGGGTAAGTGCTGGAGGAAGTATGCACAAGTACTCAGCGGCACATTTTCCCTAAAGGCATCCCACCAGGATCAGCAGTGCTACCCGAGGAGTGGGATGGCCTTCCATGCAGCATCAAAGCTGTACTGGAACCAGTGCTGAAAAGGCCATGTCCAAGTACGTGTTTTGGATGGACACAGAACTGTGAAACTGGAATAGCTTTATTTGGAACAGGAAGCAGATGCCAGAATTGTTCTGACTAACCTAGGCCATCTAAAAATGTGTTAGTGATGCATCAATTAAAAATTTAGTGATAGCTAATATATTATTTATACATGAACTGCTTAGTTTTTTCAGCACTTGCTGAAGTATTTCAGGCTTTTCAGAGCAGCATAACTTATTTTAGAGGAATGCAAATAAAGAGCCTTGGTGGTGGAGTGCCTCTAAACCAATTCATCAGCTTACAAAGAGAAGATAAGAAGTGCTAGTTGCCATGACGCTGATCTTAGAAGAAATTAGGAAGGTGGTGTAGGAATTCAGTGTAGGAAGTTTGGAGGGCTTTCATCATTCCTTCCTCTTGTCTAAGGACTACAAAGAAAAGATGATGGCTCCTATATAAGTGGGAGTCAGTTATCTTGAGGCAGTGCTGTACATTTCCCAGAAGGGACAGCAAAGGTGATGGGATTTAAGCCTCTGGGATGCATATCTTCCTTGAAAAGAAAAACAGAGCCTCTGATTTTTGAAATATCAGGGGATCCTCCTAGAAGAGAAGATTGAAGGACTCAAGATGAAGCTAGAGATAATAGTGGAACTGAGACAGATTTGAAAGTAAGCAGGAAGGATGCTGTGGCGATGACTTGCAGTTAGAAGTGTAACAGTTTTGGTATTCCCATCTAGCCAAGCTCCTATAACAGTATGTATGATTCATCCTACTTGTTCCAGAAAACTCTCTTAGAGAAGGAGATTGCTCTGTGGAGCTTCTTCCTCCTCTACAGACTAGAGAGGAACCTGAGGTAAGCAACTGTTTTAGGTTGGATGCTGAACTTCTAGTACCCAAAGTTAATGGTATGACTCTTACCCCAAACTAAATGTGGAGTGTGGTTTTTAAAATTCAAGGTTTGATATCCACATGAAAAACATGACTGTAAAGGGAAAGCAGAAGCCATTCAGTGGAGCAAAACCAGAGTGCTGCAGAAGAAGAAAAGAGCTTGTGGAAAAAGGGGAAGGGAGTTACCTGGGTAGAAAAAAGGGGTATGGAATGGGGAGGGCAATGATCTGTGAGAAGAGCAAGGCAGCAAAAGTTGTGATTTCTAACTGCATTAGGAAAAAGCATGAGGAAGAGGCTGCTTATGCCCTTGGCAGACTGCTTGCTAGTAGCAGTGACAGGCTGTGTTTCTGAGGCCAGAAAAGACAACACAGAAGGACAACACTGTCCTTCACACTAGGACATTGCCAGGCTCAGAAAAGGGGCAGGAGCTCAGATGATTGCTCTTTATAATTCTAGGAACATCCAAAGGAGGAAGGTGAATGTGTAAGCAGATAATGAAGTAGCTCCTAAGGTGGTGTTACAGGGAAGAATGAACATTATTTGACTAGTAAGAGACACTAACCAAAAGAGGTAGCTGCTCAAGAGCCTTCACCTACATACCCAGGGTATAGTTCTTCTAGAACAACTCAGTAGCTTGCTTCAGCTTTCAATAAAGAAGATTAAAAAAGCCTTGGAAGTAAAACCAAACAGCAGTGAGTCAATAAATATTACACAGTGGTGTGTTCATTTTTGAAGATAAATGAGCCTAATGCTTGCTCGTGGGTAGGACGAAAGAACTATCAGCTCAGGGTCCCAGGGGGAAAAGAAAAGAGTTGATGGTATGTTCTTGCAAGTGCCTGTGCCTAGCTCCATAGCATTGCCTTTGTAGAAGACACTATGAAGGTACTCCATGGAGGCTGTGAGGGTAAACAGGCTGTAAAACTGAAAATACATGTTTTGTTTGGTTTTTTTCTTGTCCAAGTGGTTCCTGCACTTCCCATCATGGCAGATTACCAAGGATAGTGCCATAGAAAAAGACACTATATGGATTCTTCATTAAAAGGTCATTATATAATTAGTAAATTGAGAGAGCAAGTAAGTATAAACAATGCTTTGTTAAAGCAGGACAAGTACTGACAGGGGCAGCTTTTCATACTTGAACCTCTAAAAATGCCTGTGACACTTAGGTTTGTGCCAGTAGACGGGAGGCACTGGATGGTACACTCTGAGAGGAAGGGACGTTCATTACTCTGGCAGCAACACTGTCACTTTTCTGATGTCCTTATGGACTGCTGGTAAATTCAGAGATCTGTCTGCATGTTCACTGCTTTGTGTGTTCAGCAACTTACTCATTTGGTGTGCTGAAAAGACTTTCTCCTTCAAAAAAGGAAGATCTCAACTTTGGCTTGGATTTCTGGAAGAAGTCCAGATGATTAGAAAGCCAAACAAGACTGCTTAATGGAAATTCCAGAAGAAGGAGCTTTCACTGCAGACTGTTGAAAGTCAAAGGCAGCCCTAAGGGACTACTTTGGTACTTGCTGACCTTCAGAAACAAATGCTTTCATCAGTTTCTTTTTTTAATTTTTTTTTTTTAAACAATCTTGTGAATATGGATAACTTTTCCCAAAACTAGCACTAATGTTGAGCCACTGTAGCTGAAAGTTATTTTTTTTTTTTATCTTTGTAGGATGAAAAATAAAACACTTTCTTGCCTGAAAAACACCTCCTTGTAATCCTATTTCTAAGGAAGTAAAAAAAAAACAGTCTTCCTTTGGTCTATAAATGATTATCTCCACTAGCAAAGGTCATCAGATAGATGTGAAAACAGAGAGGGTTTATAATCAATATGAGTTTCTGGATCTCAAAGAGACTGAGGTATGACTACTATAGAATATTCTGAAGGCTTAAAAAACCCCAAAAAACAAAAAACCCCAAGCTGTCCAAAATTCTAATCCAAATCTTTGAAAAGGTCACAGAAACTATTTTTTAAAGGCTCTGTAGAGAAGCTGACAACTTTTATGGAATCCCTTCAAGTAGTTCTTGAAAAATAACAATGTTCTGATCTTTATCAGAACAGTTAGAGGTGTTTATATTGCGCCCAAACTTGAGTGTTCATCCCTATCCACCTATTATGTAAGAATCTTATATGAATGGACAGTGACTACCAGAGATCAAATGACTCCATAATACTGAATTTAACAATTGAATTTCTTTTCATCCTTAAAATGTGCCCAGATAATCCAGGGATCTATCTGGGCTACTGGGCTAGACTTGTACCTACATGTTAGAATGGAAGAAATAAGAAAATATGGAAGTAGGACGTCTTTTCAGATTTAACTATAACTCCTGACCTAAAAATTGCCTACAAAAAAAAAGATGGAAAAAGGAAAAAGTTTGGTTTAAGTAAGTTGCTTCTTCAGCAGGGTATACAAGATGATAAAAAAAAACAAAACGAAACCCAGTACAATTGCATGTTGGATAACAATTCCAATTTTGGAGTCGATTGTGAAGTCAAATAGAAAAGCTAAGGGAAGGGAAAGGAAAAATGTGCATTAGCAAGAATAATTTGGTTAGGAAGCCTCAAGAAGGCAAAGAGAGGAGAGACTGAAATTCTTTGTTTAAACATTTTGGTTTCTGGAAGGAAGAGATAGAGGCCTTCTAGAGCTCACATCTCTCCTTTCTGCTTGGTGTAGCAAAGACAAGCGTCATACTGCTGTGGTTCTGGCAGCCCTCAGCAGAGGCAGTAGATCTGAGGTCACTTTGACTTGATGGGATTTAATTTCTGCTTCTCTGTTCTACCTATAGAAACCCATATATCCTGAGCCTCTGCTTGTACCATGCATGTGAGGTAGATACAAGTGATCACAGCCAGAAGCTGGTTGCTCTGATGTGGTCTTCAGGTCAGAGCTCCAACAGAGTTACGTTGTCATTGCTATCAAAGCACCATTTTCAAATGGCAGCACTAGGAGCTTTTTACTGTTTATTCTCTCATTCCAGTGAGAGGGAGGAGTGTTGGGTTTGGCTGCCAGCAGGCACAGAGCTGCCCATTCAAAGAGTCTGTAGGGTTATTGAAGCTATTTCTCTAGACCTATCAGTTGTTTCTTTTGTTTTGTTTGGCTTTTCTTTTTTTTTTCTTGATTGTTTTAAGTAAACCTATAGCAATCCAGAAAAGGCAGTGGTAAAGCAAAGATGTCATCTTAATTAAACTGTATTCTTGTTCCCTTACCAAAATGTCTCTGCTAATGTGCACATGCTGTGACACTACTGTGATGCCCTCGTGAAGATGAGCTTTGGTGAGAGGCAAGATGGGTGGCAGTACCACACTGACAGCACTAGTACACAGTTGGAGTTGTCTCACTCTAAAAACAGGTACTCTTGTGTCACTCGTTCTCATATTTTAAAATTCAAAAGCCCAAAGCTTTTTTATTATTATTTGGGGAAAAAAAAGAGAACAGGTTGTCTTAGAGAAGCAAGCACAACTACCAGAGACAGGTCTCAGTTCACCAACCTGCATCAGCTGGCCCCCGGACAGTTTGGATGAATGATGGCTACAGGTTCAAGCTGTAACCCAGAACTGCTGAGCAAACACATGATTTAATTGGAAAATGTGCTCTGACAGGGATTATTCAATGTCTGATGAAGGGTAATGCAACTCCGAGCACCATGATCTTAAAGATAACACAGAAGCCTGCCCAGAGGGAATAAAACTATGTTGAATAAGGTACTATTAAAAACCATTGAAACTGAAGCCAGCTAAGAACTTAATTTATAGAGGACAATAAGAGGCTTGTTTCTGTAAGTTAGGTAAGAAGATGAAACTGGTAGAGTTTGTCTTTCAGTATTTGCATTTTGAAGTCATGGTCCTCAATTGGAAGCTACCTTCAATGGTGACTTAAAACAATTTCACTTTGTCTCCTAATTATAGGGAAAGCACATTAATGCCATATCTCTGGCAGTAATTTTTTTAGCCAGTCCAATGCAATTGTTTGGAGACTATCTGGTCATGCCTCTGCTAGTGCAAGGACTGTTTCAAAATGTCTGTGGTGGGGGGTAGTTGTTCTTGCCACTGCCTTCACCTTAAATTTTCAAGGAATAGATCCATCTGTGCAAGTAACATCCTGACAGTGGGATTAAGAGTCTGCTCTTAGAGGTCACTGCAATTTACACTTGGAAAAAAACAGCTTTCCTTTAGAACAAAATTCCAGTTGCACAACAGAACAATTTTGATTTTACTCTAAGTAGAATATGACCACAACTACACATTGTTCTTACACCCTCAGTTTCAGGTGGTCATGTTCCCTCTTCCCTGTTTCCTTTCATCTTCCCACTCAAGAGATTACTCCCCCCAGCTGCATCGGTTCAAGTGTATCATGACTGTCCCACAGGCTGGCTCTGTGACATAAAGCATTTGGATCTTCCCAGTGTCATTTCAGGGCTTGGATCTAGAGCATGGCCCACTGAATGGGTGCAACTGGTAGGACAGTGACTTTATGAGGGGAGGTATGAACCTTTTAAATTGAGTGTGCAAGAATGCAAAACCACAACCAATAAGTAACAGATTGCAGCCTTCAGGCAGTAACACCAGTGGTTAGTGGTGTTAATAATACTTATTAACTGTATGTATTTTAAATATTGTCACAAGTAAGTCACTTCACTGCTTACCATAGTAGGAACTTCCCTGTTCTAAGGTAAAATAATGCAAGGAGTTGGTTTTCTATTTAATTTTAGGCAGAATTATTCCAAGTGCAATTCTTAAAAGGGATTTGATACTTGGGTGCAGAATCTGCATAAAGCCTCATGCTTATCTCCACCTACAGAGCAGTTGCAGGTGTTGAAGTTGCTGTAAATAGACCTGGGACCCATATTATGTGTCTGTAGGAGGGCATGGTGAGAAATCATGTGCAATGTGAGAAATCATTAGCCCTTCTTGTCAGTTGTTAAGGAACTGGAGCTGTCACAACCTCTCCATCTACTCTGTGCATTCCATATTTAACTGCTGAAGCCCATACAAACACTAGGGGAATTTGCAGGGTCCATATGCCAGCAACTGCTTCAATAAACAGCAACTGCAGCTCACTAGGCCTGTGAGGAGCACTGTATAATCTAGTGGTAAAGGCAAAAGAATAAATGTCACCGAGTCAGTCTGTGATTTATAATGTTATTTACCACATCTCATGGTGTTTCATGACAACAGCCTCCATAAAGAATGTTTCAGGAAAAGTTTCAAGGCAGGCTATCTGTGGTTTTTCTGTGAAGGCAGCTTGGCTGCAGTTGGAATGCGAAACACCAAACTATTTAAGCCTGGTTAACTGTAACCAGTCTGGTCAACTCCCTGGCAGAGTCAGATTAAAATAAAAGCTTTTGCAGCTTTCTTGCCTACCGTGAGTCTTCTCCTTTCAACTTGTTTTTTCAGCTGAGCACATTCTGAGTTGCCTGCTGCACTGCTGTAAATTTCCCCCTTCCTACCCCAACTCCTGTGACTCCAGAGAGCTCTTCTCTGGTAGTCTGGCAGTACAGGCACCTCCAGCTCCTCCCAGACATGTCCTGGGTTTCATCCCCCTTTGTCTTTTCACCTTGCTTGCCTCTCCATGTCACCACAAGCCACTGGCAATTCAAGGTGCCCTCTGATCTCTGGGCAGCAGCAGTGATTCCTCCTCCTGAAAGGTTTTGTCTGACAATAGCACCCAAGAAAAACCAAGAAACCCACATTTTTTTCTGCTTCCCAGTCACAGCCCTTTAGCAAAACATTTTGCTATACAGCATACCTGAATATTAGTATAGTAAGCTATTAGCAAACAAATGAGATGACTCTACTATCTATTACAGACATTTACAGGGATCTGAACAGCACTGAGCATCTACTCCACTCAAAATTTAGTGTCAGGATCTAGAGGTTACAGTGAGTGCCAGGGTGCAGCCACGTGAAAAGGGGCAGGAGGCTGCAGGCTGACATGGGCAGAGAGCAAACAGCAGAGAGGAGAGTGGGAGAGATGATGCTGCAAGCAGAGGAGTTCAAAAAGATTTGGTAACTCTACATAACCTTCTCTTAATATAGCAGTAGTGCTCCAGATGTTGTAGAGCAGTCTGAGTGGGGAAGGAGAGACCTCTCATTAGAAAGGGCAATTTCAGGACTGAGACAAACTTTCACAAATTACTCTGTTTTCAGGTGAGTGCTGCTGCCAAGGCTGTTCTGCCAGGACACAGAGCCCAGTGGGCCTCTGCTGCTGGGCTCTGGTTTATGTCTCTACCATGTGGGTCCCACAATATTCAGCTCAGCTTCCCCCAACTTCATGAGGAACAGCCTCTGACCTCTGTGAACATCAGTCTTTTTACAGGCATAAAAGCAGAGAGTAAAAGATTAAAATCGTATCATATAATCCCAAAAGAACTGGCAGAGGCCTGAAGAAATAAACTGAAAGTAAAATAAAGAACATAAGCAAAAAATCATCACAGTTATGTAGAAATAGTATTGAAGGGAGAGGGTCATCAGTATGGCAAAGAAAAAGTCTGGGCAAACTACAAGAGATAACAAAGGCAATTAAACATATAAACAGATGCTGCAGAAAGCTACATGAGTTGTTTGAACCATTTCCCTATTGTTCACAGTAGGAGAAGGGTAAAAATTCTTCTGGGAACTCCTTTCAGGTAACCAGGGCATAGCCATGACACAGAAAGAGCTCTCCGAGGATGAGGTGTTGGAGCACTTCCTACACTAATAAGTGCTAATAAGAGACACTTATTAGCAGGCACTCCTTGGGGCTTGATGGTGTTCTGAGAGGTGAGGATGAAGTGGAAACAAAGAAAGTAGCTGAACTAACAGAAGTGTGGCTTAGCAGGACATGGCATGTGCCTGAGACCTAGTGGGAGAATATATTCTGTCTTTATAAAGGGAATTTACAGAGTGCTGGTACCATTTCAACTAAAAGGAAAATTTTAGGTAAGTTATTAAAGGCAGGTTCATAGGCTGTATAGAGGCAGCTAAACCGACAGAAATGATCAAAGTGCTACTACTGCTGTTAATATAACAGTTCCTCCAAATAATGGCACGTAGGATGCCAAGTTATTTAGAGCAGTCTAGAAAGCAAGAAAAATACTAGAGAATTTATTCAAGCTAAGTGTTTGTTCTCTGCCTGGTAGTGATCTCAGTCTTCCAGAAAAAAACCTGCTTCCCCCTTGCTCCCTAAGGAGGTATTTGTAGCAAAGGAAAATTTGTGGGTGATCTGCTCATGCTCTGGAGCAAGCAATTAATTAATGCTTTTGAATTACTTTTTCTGGCATTTATGAACCTATCACCCTTCTAAAAACAAATGCCAAGTCCTTGATGCCTCCCACTGCAGCAAAGTGAACAAGCCAACAACAGCTGTGGAAGGTGCATCCTGGTGTCAGGGCTGGTGGCTCTTGGCACTGCCCCAGCCTTCCTGCTGGAGGGCCAGTGGCCTGACGGGCTGTGAACACTTCTGCTGTCCCAAGAGGAGGGATTTGGAGTTTCTGTCCTGAGCTTCCTGTCCACTGTAAGAGGAGCCTGCCAGGCTGTCAAGGGCTTCGGATTACTCCTATCCTAACACAAAGTGGTGTTGTGAAATCAAAGCAGTGACATTGCTGTAAGTACAGTGAGATCAAAGGCCAAAAATTGTCCTTGATAAGTTTAGATTGGCTTTTTCCTAAGCATTCTTTAGGCTCCGTATTATTGGGTTACTCTGGGCAATCTAATAACTACAGAAACTGTACAGAGCCTTGAAATGGAGTGGAATAGCTGAGCTTAACAAACAAGTGCTTCTCTGTTTCTTAAGCCAGATTTTGTGGGAAAGTTAATGTAAACTAATTTTCATTCATCCAAACAATACATTCTTGGTTTTACCTCTTTTCTACCATTTGAGCAGCTGTGCAAACAGCCTCTTGCTGTACTATGCTGTGGTTTAGAGCAGGCAGACACAGCCTGAAGCCTCGATGGCAAATTTCCATAGCTGACAACTTCTTCCTAACTTTCCTTAGTGCAGACCAGCTCACAGTTAAAACAACTGTACTGAGTTAAACCAATGAAATGAAATACAAACTAAGCTTTGAAAGGCTCTTACTCTTACTGCTACAAACTGTTACCTGGTTTCTGCTTAAAATGCTTTTTCCTCAGGTGATATTTCTACCAAGCAATCATGCCTTGTTCATTTGGCAAGCAGTCATTCCCAATTCCTACCCCCTCAGTTTTGTACAAAGCAAAAATTACCATGGTTTCATTGGCAGAACAAGAACTGGCTAGTCTGGCATTTATTAACCAGGGAATTCCTACATGCTCAGATTTGCCATTTTTTCTCAAAACATGGTTCACTCTGTAACGAAACTTCTCTGACACAGAAACTTGTGGTATCAGAGGTCCAAATGGTGGGCTGATTACTGATAGTAAATTGATGGTATGCAGAGCACTTAAAACAAGCTATCTCAGTACTGAGGAGAGACATTTCCGAGTTAGTGGTGTTCTCTGTTTCTTCCAGTTGCATTGCCAGGCAAGACACATTTCTAAACTCCTGACCTAAAACTTGCTTTTCCCACAGATATGCTCCTTGGTCTATAGTCTACAGATTATCATTTAATCTCCTGTGCTCCCACTAGCTTCAGATCATAATACTGCATTTTGATGTACTTGGATTGCAGCCAAAATGAAGTTTTCTGTCCACAGTAGCATCTTTTAAGTTAGGAAGCACCCCAGTAGTGGCAGCACTAAAGTACCATTTTAAGATTGTGATGAAGTGGGAAGATGAATTTGGGGGTTCATCCACTTCTCTTCATGTTTCAGGGCTGAAATTTACCTGGGTGAGTTAAAAAAACCATAAGGTGGCTGTAGCTATCTCCAAATACCTCGAGAAGTGATGCTGGATGACATTTCTCCTCTGTGGACCACTAAGAACTATGCCCAGGAGATGTGACAAAACCAGCCAAACCTACTGCCCATAAACTTAAATTCAGCATTCAGGGTTCCAGATCTTCACTAAGCATCCACAAAAAGGTTGAAATCTTTTAATGGATATGAAGGACAGTAATTAGCCACCATGGACTATCACCATGAAATAAAGGAGAAGCATCAGCACCAGCAGTTCTTTCACAGCAGTGAGACCAGAGCCTTTCCCATTATTTAAATGTAACCTCTTTGCAATGTTTCCATCTTGCAGAGAAGTTGTTACTTTCAACCATTTCCTGGAAGAAGCTGCAGAAAAAGAAGTGCGGGGAAAAGCCAGGCTCCAGCACTTCATTGAGAACCTGTTGCAGCGTGTGGATCTGGCAGAAAGGCAGCTAGAATATTACCAAAATCAGCAGATGGTGTGCAACCACACAAACATCAGCGAGCACGTGGTAAGCCAGCAAAGTCCTTTCCTTTACTGCTACCCACCAAAGGGAAAGTACCTGAGTTTTAATCTAGGTGGTCTCAGTGTGTCAGGCTGATTGCTACTCCTAACAGATCTGGGGTTGTAAAGTGTTGTAGACACGTTTTATTTTTGGTTTAAGCTGCTGCTTCACAGGAGTGAAAGGAGCAAAGAGTGTGAAAGCAACAACAGCCAAAGAGATATTTGCCAGATATTTTTTTTTTCCAGCTTTGGCTATTACAGCTGTTGCTTTAGCAATAAGCTGTTTCCTTTATGACACTCAGTGACTTGGCAGTTTTTTGATGTATAAAGATTTTCAGGAAAGATGTGGATCCCTGCAGAGGACCTGTCAGCCTGCTGGTGAATCAGGTTGCTTTCTGTAGTTACTGATCTTGGATCTCTTAGAAATGGTGAATGGATTCCCACAGGCCTGTCCCCCACAGATTAGAAACCAAAACTATATGAACATTGTTTTTTAAAATACATCCTTTCTTTAAAAGCTTTCATTATTACTACTTAAACTCAGAATTTTCCTTACAATGCATTACATTTATATGGAAAGTTTTAGCCACATGACTTCCAAAGAACATTTCCATTTAAATGAAGACTCAGTGCTGAGTAATTGCTCATCCTGGGATGTGAGAGGAAAGGCATTTGATCATGCACAGCATGGAACAGGTACACACAGTGGAGGAAAGCAAAGGTTCCCATAGCCACTTGGAAGACAAAGAGCTTTAGGTAAGACCTGAAATAATGTAGATGTTCTGAAACCTACCACAGGACTTCTCAAACAGCATCTGTAAGAACACAGAGGGTGACAGTAAGGATGAACTTCAGTACTAAATAGTCTTCCCTGCTCTTGATCTGTTTACTGAGATCCCTGGCTCAGCAGTGTCCTTTGGAGAAGACACTGATTTTTGAGGCAGCTGCCCTGCTTTCTGAGTGACTTCAGCATTCCTTTAAGGTCACCCATCCAAGTGTTGACCTGCCTGACCTTCAGGAGGTAATGAAAGAAAAGCACACCATGAGATGTCTCCAGACACCATCCAAGACAGACGACAAGCAAAGTCAGGCTGGGCAAAAAGCCATCTGCAAAGTGTGGACAATACCAGGGACAGAGGGAACATTTATGAGAACATAATCATTTTCAGATGCCAACTCTGACTTGTTTGGCTCAGTGACTTCATTAAATGATATTCAAAGTCTCAGCATAGTAACACTGAGGAGAGATCAGTACAAAGAACTGATTTAGTACCCAGACCTATTTAGGCTGAGCTGGCATTAAGCACCTCCTTTCCTGACCCCTACTAAAAGATGGACTATGCAAAGTGTTTCCACACTGTGAACCAAACTGTTGTGAAAAATTAAGTCATGAAAAGTTGTGACCTTAGCTGGTCTCAGGATTTGGGGTGAGAAGGGAGAGAAATGCTTGTGCTGTCACTCTCCACCATTCAGTGCTGTTGTAGGGCAGAGCCAAGGGCTCATAGCTGGAGTTTCCTAGCCACTTGTGTGGAGGAAATGTGTCACTGCAAAATGAAAGGCTCTCAGAAGGTTAATTCAATACAGCTCATTCAAGCACTGTCCTTTATTAATTATCTTGAATACTAATTACTTCTCATTGTGTCCATACTGTTTAATCTGATGTGAGAGATCTTTGTTCAGCCCACACTTCTTTAGCAATTTACTCTGATTATACTTATGATAAAAATAATGGGGAAAAAAATCCAACAGCTAACACCTGACATGTTGTGAATTTTAAAAGCAGGTGTAATAAGGTGAAGAAGTAATAATCTGTAAAAGTGCTTTTTTTCCCCAGTTTCCTTCATTAATTTTCTTCTAGTATTAGCAGCAGGTGAGAACAGAAATACAATTTTGAAGACTGCTTATATTTTATTCTTGTACTTTGATTACTTGATAATGTAATATTAATAACCTGTTTCTGTTTTCTTTGCAGTTTACAGACATTTCATTAAATAAGAAACCCAGATGCCTGTATGTATATCTTTATATTTTTCTCTTACTTAAATACACTAACTTGATGTGCTTACACTTCTGCTTTTCCATTTCACCCTATTCAGAAGCCTGAATCAGGTTGGGTTTGGATCAGGTTATATACCCGAGCATGATCTATATTTATGTCATATTGTGAAGGAAAACCAGATTTCAGCTAAATCCAAGCTAAAATCAGATTTTCTTTAAAGGGAAAAAAAAAGTTTCTGTTAAATGAATAACTCCTTCTTGCTAGCTGTAATAGCCTACTGCAAAGCTGCAGTAGTTGAATCTCTTCAGCAAGCACAGGCCAAGTTTCAGCTGAAAATATCTTTAACATTCTGTAGGTAGGAGAGAGACAGTTGTCATTTCCTAACAGTAGCACTATCAACTTAAAAATCACGTGTAAGCAAACAAGCTCCCTGGCAAAGCAGGGACACTAATGATATCAGGTTACTCAAGCAGCTGTCCTGGGAGCAGAACTAATTTGGGTTGGTTTTGTGTCTTTGCAACTTGGTCATGAGTCCCAGCAGCTGGTTGGAAGCATCACACTTGGTCGTTGGCCAAGTGGTGATGAGGCAGTGCATCCTCCCTCAGGGCAACCTTTCTTAGTGGGGACACAAGTTTAGGTCTTTTTCCCATTGCTATTGCAGCACCACAGGTCTGGATCTTCTGTGTCCCTGTCAGATCTGTTTGTGTTTGACCAACAGGTTCAGGAGTTACTGGCAGACTGAGACACATGAACAGATGGATGGGCTGGCAAATAAACTAAAAATACAATGTACAGCCTACTGTGTTGGGCGGGCTCTTTTTGATCTTTGGGTTGTTTTTGTTTTTCATATATCTTAGTCCTAGCCAGGCAACTGGCCAAGTACCCTTCTGCTGATAAACAAAGTTTTCATTAATAACTAACACCATGGGGCTTTAGCTTTGCTTTTCTACTTTTTATAGCTTTTATACCTTTGTTTCTTTCCCCTACTGATTTGAGATTCTGGAAACTCTTGGATTGTTCAAAGCAGATTTTTAGTTTACTACATGTACACTTTTCAGGCTTCTAGATGCCATAATATGATTGGAACCAAGGAGAATAAAATCAAAATACAGCCAGTGAATTCAGTGACTGCTGTGAGATGAGTCCTGCTCACAAGTCTTTGGTCTGAATATAATGTAGTTTGGTAAAACCCATTAATTGCCAAAAGGCATATATGGAATTCTTTAGAGTTTCTTATTTAACAGGTGATATTCTTCTCCTTTGAAAAGACACTGTCAAAACTTGAATCTAGTAGTAGCCTTTGTTTGAGGTTACCAGATTAAAAATATCCCGGCTTGGCCTACAAAGCAAGGAGGATAGGAAAGACAATTCTCAGAGAGGCAGAAAGTTTTATTTTGTTCTCCCCTTTCATTTGCATGCACACCAGCTGTTTTTATGAGCTCTAACTCAGCTACATACATTAAACGAGGTTTTAATGAGATGGACCAGCTAAAAAATTGGGAAGCATTATTACCGATCCAGGGGTAATCTCGGGGGGTTTAGAGCTTCCAATGGCTTATATTATTTGAGATCAAAAGCTGGACTTGCAATCCCTTGTGCTCCAAAGGTCTCCACCTTGCTGCCCAGTTCATTTTCTTGAAGTTTCTCCTGTCTGTTTTCAGAAAATGCCCCACTGAGGGCACAGCAGACCTTTGCTGATGCTCACTAGGCCATTTCTCAAAGGCTTTGAGACTCTCCTGTACATCTCTGCCCAAACTGACTTTAAATGCCAGCTCCCATTGTGGAGAAACTAAGAATTGGGTCTTTCAAAAGCATGAGGCCTGTCCTGAAAAATACCTGATGTTTATGAAATGCAGCATGAATAGGATTGTTCTTAAGTGCCTTTGGCAGTGGGTTGTATTTAGTCACAATGTTTCAGTCTTTCTTGGTAGTGAGGCAGTATGGAGTATGGAACATAGGAAAATGCTTTAGTAGAAGTTCAGGCTCTCAAAGTCACTTGTATCAAGGAGCTGATGCTTTCAGTGAAAAAACATTGCCTGCATCTAGAACTGGTGACATGGCATTCCATGTGCAATGACCTGCATCTTCATTTGTTTAACATACCTTCTTACCCTGATTGTGAATTAATGACAGACATCCAACTTCTCTACCATAAACCTGTTCAATTTAAGTAGTTTCTCTTAGAGAATCCTCTCTGATCATACTAACCTCAATTTTGTTCTGGTTTTAATACCATCATTTAGTACAGCAGGGGACAGACTAACATCACCTGCAATAATACCTGCATGTGCATTGAGAATAAATGATGTAACTTTTTCACCTTAACAACATCTGAGAAAAACGGAGCACTACATCTTTGAACAACAGCTAAGTAATGGATTGTTCCAAACAGTGCCCCAGAAGTTATAAACTGGAGGGGCCAACACGTATGCATTTACACAAGTAATTTCTAACACCTAGCAACTCATCAGAGCTCAGGCCTGCACCATGCTGGCATGGCACAGAATGTGTAAGCTCCAGCTTGGACCTGCATGGCATTTCCCCCTGCCCCAGAATTTTCCCACAAAGCTACCAGACAGGTAAAACTGTTCTGTAGGTAAGGCTTGGTTCCTGTGCTGTCAACTGGCTCTTGCTGCCTCTCACCAACCAATTCAGTGGGTTTTGTGACACCCTTCTGGTCTTTTAAAGAGGAGACAGCTTGCTGAGCCACCATAATACTATGATAATGTCGTTTCCAGAAATACTGAGCTAGGGAAAATAGCCCTGTGGGAACCCTTAAGAGATCAACTTGTACATCAACACATCTGTTCTTTGCTTCAGTCACAGTAGCTGGGCAGGCATGAGCCTTACGTTCATACTGCTGCTGTTACATTGCATGTATCTGCTGTAAAACATTTCTAGATTTATGTGAAAAGGGACTGTAATGATCTTAACTTAAATAAACTGTGAAGCTGTGCTTTCAATGTAAAACTTCAGCAGAGAGTATGGTTCAGCCTTTGCAGCACCAGGCACCCTGCTGTCACTCCACCTGAGCTCACTGATTTCAGCAAATCCTGCTGGACCTGAACCATGACAGAGAGAATAAAGAATTGAGCTTACTTTGACCTTTAAACTTTCATACCTTTCTTCCTACCAATTTGTCTCTTCCCCTTTCCTCTTCTCCCAAGGCTGAAATTTCCCTAGATGTGTGGCCAGCACAAAGGCAGGGCAAGGACTTTCCTGAGCTATTTGCTGTTAGTAGCAGCCACAGTCCAGGGCAGTGCTGAGATCCCACCAAGAAGTCCCCACAGTTCCTGCACTTTCCAGGAACTTTCCAGTTCCTGTAACTTTCATACACGGGTATGGGTAACTGTTACCCATACCACGTGATCTTCCCAAGACCATAGGTTTGGTTGCTGTGAATATGTGCATCTTGAAAATCCCTGTAGATCATCAAGTTATGAGAATATAAGCCTCAATAAGGTCTCAGCACTCCAAATCAGCACAGTGCTATCTGAATGAAAGTGTAGATCAATATGCATGAGGAGTCCACCTATAACACATGTAGGGGTTCTTACTGTGAGGATTCTTATACTTTTGGTCATCGAGATATGTAATTCATCTTGCAACTCTTGTTTTTAACTTTCAGCCTGGTCCTGTAAAATAAGGGTATTTCTGTCTTGAAAAATGTATGGGGTTGGGATGTTTTGGGACATCTTTCACTTTGCAAGATTGAAAACCAGTTATTAATAATCACTATTATTAATTACAGGAGCAGAGGAAGTCAATATGCTTTGTACAACATCCCTGATGCAAAGCCCCATTCCTTTCAGAAAGGAAGGATCTTGTTGAAAAAAGCAAAGGATGAAAAAAACAGCTTGCAGCCAGTGAAATGCTCCTATGAACCTGTTGATTGCCCAAGAGAAATATGGAGAGCACAAAAGAAAGGTGAATCAGCCTGCTCTGCCAGGAAAGTGAGCTCAAAATCCAAGATGGGAAAAAAGGCCAAACCATTATAGGAATGGTTAGCAATATATAGTAACACAGGAGCTTGGCTTCAGTGGAACAAATATTGAATGAAGTTAATCATCCTACTTCTTCCTATCCATCTGGCCATGCCAAAACACATCAGATATAATATATAGAAATATATACTGTAGGGAAGATTTATATTATTTAATAATGCCATTCCCTCTTTGGGCACTATAAGAGAAGGTGACATTCAGTTTACATGGAGGTTTTTCTATTTATTTATTTATTTATAGAGCTTATTTTAATGGACTGCAGTTATCTTGCTGGGCAGTACTGTGGCTGTATGTTTAATTATTTTAGTGGCAGCATGTGGCTTGGTAATTTATTATCCATCTGTGCTGTTGCTGAAGTTCAGCAGAATCCATTTAATTGGCACCTAAATACTCAGTCTGTCAGCTTAGATAGGTACAAGATCAATGACTGGCTGTTACCTGTGCAGACACACTTAGATGCAAAAGGTCTGCTTGAGTTTCTTGAAGGCTGCTTGCAGCAGTAGATTGTTACTATGGATCTGCTGCCAGAAACCCAGCTGGGCACATTTCCACATTTTATTGCATACATGAAACTGCTCAATCCTGCCAGCAGCCATGTTGTCTGTAGGTGCAAGTTTGGGCTGCTCTGGTGTCTCAAGCACCACCTTCAAATTCCAGAAGCTTTATGGTTTTGCTTCACATACCAACCTCTGGTATCACTCAGTGAGGAGACCAGGAGCTAGGATGGCAGCCCAAATTTCAGCATGGCTGCACAAATTTCAGTACCGAGTGCCAGCAGCAGGTTGTTACCAGCTGTGGAGCAGAAAGCAAAAGGCTACAGCAATGTGTTACATTGCATGGCACCATCTTCAATGCCTCTGCTTGGTTTGAGGCATAAAAGGCCTAAAATGGCTATGATCATAACCAAAACCCTTCACAATTTTATCTCAGAAAAATCTTTACAGAGCTGAGAAATCTCTGAATTTCAACGAAAACCCCAAGAGCAAGGAGGTTAGAGACAAATGCAGGACAGGAATGAGTGCATTTACATTGGTTTGTGCCAATTAAAAGGTTCCTTATTTATCAGAGTATTAATCAAGATGATTTTTGTATGTACAGTTTTTTGGTAACATGAATCCTCATGCTGTGTTTACAGATATGAACATCCTGTAGATGTTATTGATAAGATTTGTTTTCTCAAGAAACAGAAAGAATAGGGGAGACAAGTCTGTAATTTATTTTTTAAAAGCTCATAACAGATGTAAATTGTTTTTGTGGAAGGTGATTTTTACAGTATGTGTACAAAGATTTGTGAAAAATGTTTTTCATTTTTTATAACTATGACCGTAAGCAGAACTGAGTATTAACAGACAGTGTATCACTACGATTACTGCTGCAATAAGCACCTGAGTTGCAATATTTTTAAAGCAGAAGATGACTGATCAGTCAGCTAGGATCAGATAACTACAGATGTCATACATTTGTCAGTGTACAAAGCTCCCAGAAAGTAGCAGAGTGAAGAGAGTATTATTCTCACTTTAATTTTAAATAGTGTATAAGGAACAATCAGATATATGTTTAAAGTTTCTCAACAATTTCAGTAGAAAGTCACAGTGTAAAACCAATTCAGCTATTTAGGTTGTAATGACATTTTAATATTTCTTGAACCACATTGCAAGGCCACACTTGGCCTTATGCTGGGCATTGTGTGTGGTGAAAAGGAGTTGTTAAATGTGTTGCATGGGTCCAATGGTGTGTTGCAACAACTGTCTTTGTCAAGCCACAAAATAGAAACATCCTTTAGTTTTTTCTATTGCTCCCAACATCCTTTACAAAGTTTTTGAAGATAATGAAGGTGAACTTTTGAAAGATATTAAAGTAAAATATATTCATCTGTTCCTTTATCCACTTGACACTGAAAGAATATTTTTATTTTTAAATGCCTATCTACTCTATTAGTCACCAAAGTTAAGTGCAACTACTAGTTCACAAATGAGATGTTTATTTTATTATTTATCACACTAAAATCCTGACAGTAAGTTGTCCTTTTAGGGGAGGAAGAGTAAGAGAGTAAAAGAAGTTGCATGTTCTTAAATTTTTCAAATCCTAAGTTATTGTTGTTTGCCAAACAATTGCCAGGTTAATTAGAAAGAAATTGCATTGTACTGTAACCCCTGGTAAAAATTTTTAGAACATAAACATTCTAATAATAAAGATGTATTTCTCAGATACTGTGTCATTTAGCTCTGTGAAAATACGTTACATAAAAGCCTACCCAACAACAGAGAAAAAGACAAGAAGGAATTGCTCTGCTTTGACTTCTTTTTATTCCTCGGATAAAAAGTACAGGTCAGTGAAGCTGGGCTGTGATTCAAAGTGCTACAATTTAACCTGAAAGACAGCTGCAGCACCTTGCCCAGATAGCTTGAACATGTCACTTGCCCCTCTAGTACTATAATGATGCTTGGAAATTATTCCCAAGATAACCTGCATGGTCAGATAACCTGCCCAAAGCAGAGGTGGGAGGAGTGGAGCAAAGAGTCAATGAAAATTAGAGCAGAGGGCTCCTGGAAATACAGGTGGTAAAGCCCCCCTCACATTGCCAGCTGCAGAATCATCATTTCATCAGGTATCTCCCTAGTTATATATGTGCCCCCCCATGGAGGAACCAGGTTCCTGTCAAGATGAAAATCCATAGGAGAGGTGCAGAAAGAAGCTGGACAGGGAGATGAGGTCCCTTTGGCACCTGAGGTCCTGAACAATGCTCATCAGGAGAAAAGGCTCCTTTCCAATTATGCTTACACAATTTACTAGCTCACTTTTAAAGTTAACATCTAGTAATCAGCCCAAGTTGACTGTTGCAAGGGTTTATCATGTTTACACTTCATGTCCCATCAGCAGAAGTGAAACTCTTGAGATGGACCTGTACATGCACTAGGCTGACCATAACCACTGACAGCTGGGAGGGACTGGGAGGATGTAACACTGGAACTGGAAAGTGACAATTTCAAAATATTTTTAAAATATGAAATCTGAAAGTGCTCTGACAAAGTTTACCACTCGTTACTGAGTCTGAAGCAAAGTTACCACAGTTTGCCCTTCGAGATGCATTCAGGACATCTGGGTGGTTTGTATCCTTTCATGACAGTGAAAGTCAGTAGGACCTGGATGTACAGGCAAGGCCACACCTTGCCTGTAACTAAAACCATCTCAGAGCAGTATGTATACTGGCAAGGCTCTTACAGGTGACCTTTCTGCTTAAAACAAGATGTTCAGACCAACATCTAATGTTACAGGCCAGGAAAACAGGCTAATTGAAACTTTAATTAGAACTGCACATAGAAAAAAACACAATAATTTTGAGATGCTTCTGCCAGTTGAAGAGAAAATATGTTTTTAAAGCAATTCATGGTGTCCGACCCCCTCTGCATCAGCAGTAAAAACAGTCTCCCCCTGCCTGGAGGAGATCTGAATTACTGTTTTGTTTCCAGAAGAGTTACTGGAAATATTCAACAGGATATTCTTATTCAAAGGGATTGCCACCAATTAGAGCAGCTACAAGGTCAGACAAATTACCACTTCTATCATCTTTAATAATCCCTCCAATACCATCAGCTCTTTCAGTCTACTTGAGCAAAGTCCTGCTCTTCTGTCTCTTCTGCGTCACCAGATAGCTGCCTCTACTTGTTCTTACCTCAGAGTAGTGCTGATTGTTTCCATACATCCTGTCTGAAGTGGTTGGAGTGGACTATTTTAGTGTTCTCTGCAGCAGGCATGGGTATTATTTTTTATTTTTTTTAGAAAACATAATCCCAGAAGTGATTTTATCACATGAAACATACAACAAGCCCTTAAAAATAGATCCTGTTGTGACACGAACAAAATGTCCTTTCCTATTTTGTTGCTAATGCCACCCTCTAGGCACACTTTTTTTACTCTGGTCTCTTGAATTTTTATTTGTATGTGTCTCCAAGGAGAGGGAGAAACAAGCAGCATAGGTTAAATGCAGCTGTTGGCTTGAGAAGCCTTTCTCCTGTCGCTGTCTTGTGTCCTAGCATTGCGTGCTGTAAGCAGGTAAATGTTGGCTTGAATTTTTCAAAAAATGATGGAAAAAAAAGACAACAGATCTTGGATTCATTATAATATTATGAAAAATGAAGAGGCTTGTCTGAGCTGAGAGAAATCCTCTGCTTGCTTGAGAAATCACTTTCAAAGCTAAATGTGTCAGAGGAAATTACCATGTGCTGGTGTCAGACTAGAGGAAACCTGTGTCTTGTGTAAGGCAGTGGTGAAAGGATGTGGGGCATGTTACTGCTTGCTGTTTCTTAGAGGCTTTGACCTACAGCACATCAGAAAATATATGGTCTGACACAAATACTTCTTAAATCCCACTTGAGCCACATGTTTTGAAGCCTAATTACTAATTTCAAAGTAAAAGACTTTAGGACCAGGGCTTCCAAGAAGTTCCCCAAGCTCTGCCCATAGCTTACTGACTTACAGTGGGTAGCTATGCTAAAAGGGACTTCTCAGAAGAGAGGAAGGGAGGATTTCTGTGCATGGTTGGTACTTGCTCTCTTCTAACTCCTCTGGGTGGCTGGGGGCTGGCAGCAGTGCCTGCTGGGTTGCTGGGTCAGCCAGTTCCCAGAGCAATGCCTTCCCTTACACTGCTTGGCTGATTTTTGTGTCTGCTTCCCAAGCTCACTCCCTCCCATCTCCTTTCTGCCAACTCAATACCTTCAACAGCTTCTTCTGTAAAGCAGCAAGCACCTCCCCTGGGCTTCAGTCTGTCCATAAGATACTACATCACTCCAGAGATTCTTCCTTTGGCAGGTTGAGGGAAACTACTGCAGTAAGATGGCAGACAGATAATCCAGCTGTGTGCCACACAGCTGCTTCCCTTGCCCTTCACCAGGCAGGCAGAGGAGACAGAACATTGTGTATTACACTGCACAAACACAATATTGGTATTTTCCCACACCACAACAAAGCACAACCAGTCTGCTCCAGCCATGACTACACCTGCCCATACTTTTAAGCCAGTCCAGGGAAACAGAGGGCCAGGCAATGGTTTTGTGTTTAGATTGGGCCATACAGAGAAAAGCCATCATGTGCAGCCTAGGAGATCCTGACCTGACAGCATGCAGTTACGTGGTCAGCTCCAACTACCTGAGTGGTAACTTGAAGCCTTGCACATGGGCTGGGCATATAGGGATAGAAAGGACACTGCTTTTTACAAGTGTGCAGAGTTGGTGCTCTCTGCTGCAGCCATTTCCCTGGAGCAGGCGGCTGCTTGGGCCTTTCCTGCTGGCACACCATCCCACTTATTCCCCCTGGCTTTACACCACCCGGGTGGCAAGCCCATCTGTTGCCATTCATGCTTCTCATGCCTGCTTGTAAGCAGACGATGGGCCGAGGAAAGGTCAAAGGTGTGTGTTTCTGAGAAGACATCTGCAGCCCATCGCCCCTCAGCTGGGGAATGAGGGCAACCTTGGATGAGCGTCCCACGCTTCAGATGTATTTTCACAAGAATATTGCACATATGGTTATTGCCCTTTGCTGCAGTACAGCTCAGGCAGGTGTTACAGACCTCTGCTCCCAAAGGGATTTCTGATCTCCCACCAGCCAGCGCTGCTTGAGTTTTTTTGTAGGAGAGGAGAGGCTGAATGCTGGTCATTTGAACAACCAGCATACATGCAAACTACAGCTCAGGGGTGTGCATTAGGAGAGGGTCAGTCAGCTGACCAACAGAAGGTTGATTTTGTTATGAATTTACTCTTCATTAAAATTATATCACTATTAGATATAAACCCAAGCTTTTCAAAAGAAGACTAGCGTGCTAGTTTATGAACCGTATATACACCTTCCACTGAAACTCACTTTGAATGTCCTTCAACTTAGTAATCTGAAGCAATTTTTCAGAAATCCTTCCCCCTTGCAGAAAACAGTGGTCTTGGGAATTATTTTTTTAATGTTTTCTTACGGAAGTAAAAGCCAGAAAAACTGGAATGTTTTATCATAGACCAGCATCACCTCAAATCCATGAAATTCTTACACTAAGAAACACTCCCACCAGTGAGCCATTAATTGTTTCTGTGTCAGACTGCTTGGCCTACCAATTGTCCTGAGGTTCAAAGCATAGAGGTGACCTCCTAAAAATGAGTTTCATTATACCACTCTCTGCAGCTTTGTGCAAGCAGCTGTTTAAGAGGAGCAGGGTATGCCATGGTGTTTGTGCCAAGTGGCACTGGGGCCACCCCCAGGCAGGCTCTTCACAGGGATTAGCCTGAAGTACCAAGGGGTAAATCAGGCATCAACCAAAGATGGCAGCCAAAGCAACATTGGTTTATAGGAACTGAGCCCATTTCTACACCAAAAGCTATGACTCTCCAGTCCCTCAGCACATCTGTAGCTGCCAGCTAAGCTTTGCACTTCCTGACCCTGTTTAGACCCCCCCCAAAACCCTACAAAATATTTGGGGCAATGAGAAGCCGGGGGATGTGTTGAAAAACTATTGTATACAGCAACTTTGAAAGCAGGATTTAAAGGCACTGAGGAACCACCTCAATGGGCAGTTTGTGAGCAGATGCAAGCTCATCCTGACCTTCCCTGGACCCCAGAGGTAGAGGAGGTATTTCTGCCATGCCAGGAGCTGACCAGTTCAGAGACAGAACAGAGGGAGCCCGATCTGCCAGCAAACACCCTGCCAACTTACTCTTAAGGGCATCAAATGTTTTCACCATTAGCAAATCACAAAATTAAAAGCATAATCACAACTATAATGAAGGAGCCATAGCTCTTTTGTCAGTGAATTTGACCACTACAGTGAGCGCAGTGGGCTACCAAGAGATTTTCCTGCAGAGCCTTTCTCTATGTGATGAAAACGTCACCAGGTTATCTCAATTTCACCTGCAGACTTCCCTCCGAGAGGGGCAGTGGAGGGCAACAGGCAGAAGGCAAAAACCTGGGTCCAAGTGAACCAGGAGGTACATTTGCCAGGAAAGAGGCAAAAGTTTAAGTTTCCAGAAGCATAGGTGGGGAGAGTGAAAAAGAAGATTCAGCTGAGGCAGCCAAAACAGATTACCAGGTTATGTGCTACAAAAGGACAATAACACATCTTGTTCTCATCTATTCTTTTAGATGGCTTCAGTAACCATAGTTTTGTTAACCATTTGTAGAGAAGGAAATGGAAATGCCCACCCCACCTCCATCCCACAGTGTACTTCCAGCCCTTTATTGTGGGGTAGACTGTTAAAGGACTACAAAGAATCAGATTATTCTTTATTGTAGGTCTAGGGTCTTCTATTCCTTTCGTTGTAGGTAGATGAAAACCTATGTCACAGATCCCTGTCTCCTTGGATTCAGGGTTTGGGTTACATTACATGTGAGTCTGGATGGTGTAAAAAGTCTCTTAAGCTCCTGGGCAAAAGCTAAAACACTTCCATTTTATCTGTGTACACAGTCGAGGTCCCTAAGAGGCAACATGCATGAGTGAGTTCAGGTGAAGCAGAAGTGGTTCTCGACAGGAAGGAAATATCAACAGGCAGTGTGAGTCCAGAACCAGCCCTGAAAACGTGAACCCTGTCTGGAAATTTGGTTTTTAGGGGAAAATACCCTGAAACCGACACAAATTAGCAGATTAATTCAAACGGAGCCTTTTTGCCACTAGGTGGTGATGGCTGATAATGAATTGGTGCAGCACGTTCTCAGCCCCAGCCCCACTGCTCCTGAGCAGTTCCCACTCTCCCCATCGTTCAGGTCCCCCTCAGGGGCTGTGTGTGCCACTTCAACATGCTGGCTGTGGCCAGAGACAGCCTGACCTCAGCTGGAGTTATATATTAAATTAGAGGACTTTACCAAATACATGAAAGCGTCAATTAATTAACTAGAAATTATGAAGGGAGACCAACAAATGAAGTGCTACCAGTGGTCACTTGTAACAGGATTCTAACAATAAAGATGGTATCAGGAGCAGAACCGATCCCAAAATCACACAATCTGAACTTTAAGGTCCCTTCCAACCGTAACTGTTCTGAGTCTGTGATTCTATAAATGATCAAGATTTCCTTTTCTGGCAGAGCCAAATCTGCACCATATCCAGCACAGCTCACTGACAAAGGCAGAGCTTTCCAGTACAGTGGCCAAAGGCTGGGGCATGGGGCAAGCTCGTCAGGCACAGGAAGATGAACATGTTGCTGCCAGCAGAGACCAGTTCCTGTCCCCAGCCCTGTCACTGCAGCAGCCACCGGCAGCCACTGCACTGGCACAGGGGGCCCATTCAGCCACCCCCAGTGCAGGGCCATGCTCTGCACCACACCACAGCTGGGCCCAGCTCCCCTTCCCCACCCCATCCTCTTCTGTCAGCTTAGTGTCTCCTACCTTTCCAATTAAACACACGATATTCTGCTTCTTCCTAGCCCTAATTAAGTGGTTTTATTCTTATTACAGAAATTAAGTCTACTTGGAACAAAATAGCAATTTTCTGTTATAAAATGATGACATTCTGAAAGACATAAGAGGACTAATGCACTCAGGAACAGCTAATGACTACATGCCAAATGGCCCTTTGCTTTTAGTGTGTACCCTTCTGCTTCTTGATGCTCTGCCACAGCCCACATATCGGGGTCTACTGAAGACCATCCCAGCCAGTAAGGGTACCTCTTAAAGAGGGGGGGCTGCACGGGGCCCATCCTCTCCACAGGGAAATGCCTGGGCTCAGCACACAGCCTCGGAGCAAAGAGCAGAAAGGGATGGGCAAAGGAAGGGAGAGAGAGGGAGAGAGGACTGACCACACATGGGTGGGAACCATGGCAGGGGGGACCTTCCCCCCAGCCCCATGCCTGGTGGGCTTCTGTTTAGGTCCTAGCCCAATGCAAGGTGACCAAAGCTATGGCAAATTTCACCTAGATGAGTTATTAATGATGATTTCAATGTACTCATCACACCTTGTGTACAAGCCTGATGATCAACTGTTAAATACATATTAAAAATCTTGGGAGTTTTTTTCCAAACATTAGATTCCTTATAGAGGTTTTAATCAAGGTGTCTTAGCTCCTTCCTTCACTTCAGAAATGACTGCCACTCTTTCCTAGTGTCTCAAGGGCCACCCTACCTTTCTCCACTTGGACCACCAATGGCCTAAGAGGGGGCAGGCCTGCCTGGCTCAAGTGACCAGTCACCCACAAGCAGCCCCAGATAGTGACATGCTGGTACAAATGGAGTATTTACCACTCTCAGAGAAATCTACAAGCAGAGATTTGTTTTTATGAAACATTAGTAATTGTAGATAAAACCAAATCAGTACAAATCCCATATTGACATAAATTACCAGCTCTGAATAGCTGACCCACTTTATATATAATCTTGGCACAAAATCTTGACTATGAAATTTGAGGCAGATTGGTTTCACTTTGGTCAACTTGAAAAGAAAGAAATGAAAAACATGCTACTGAGGGATTCAGAAGGGGGGCTTCTTTCCACTTTAACTCAGACTGTCTTGTTTTCTTACAGTAAAATATGGACTAAAATCTTCTGCTAGAGTCCTGCTTAAATTTTCTGCAGCTCAGTTTCCCATGGAAGTAAATGCTGGTGACAGGCACAGGTTGAACCTGTCCTTTGAGTACTGTATCACAAGCATGGCAAGTGCTGCTCTCCTGGCAACTCTGCTCCAAAACCAGCACTACAGGGCTCCCCCAGGAGCCCCTTCCCACCCACCCACACTGCACTGTGCTATGGACACACTCTGGGGCACTGCACAACTTCTGAAAACTGCACCCAGGAGAAAGATAACCACTCCATCCCAAGATATACACATCTTATAGCTAAAACCACAGAGAATTTCTAACCTGAATCGACACGCCCAGTCACTGGGACCACAACTCCTTACAGTTAAACAAGTATTGGCAACCACTGTGTGTTTGTATGGGCTGTCCTACATTTTCAAGGAGCCACAGCAAACCTGGCTGTCATTGCCTCCTCTTTGTAGAATTTGAAAGTGGAGCCATGAGTTATGTGCTGTAACCCCCACTTAAATATACGAGTTTTTAAAATGAAAGTACAGACTGATGAGAAAATTATATTCTATTCTAGGGGTGCTACAGATTAATAGGAAAAGCTGACCTACATTACAAGTTGGCCAAAAATTCAGCTGAACACCTGAACACCAAGGCAATACTAGCTTGCACTAGCAAATAAGATGATCTTCTGGAGACCAAATGGACACCAAACTCTAGTCTATCACCCAACTCTTTTCTAGAGGGGTACCGAGAGCTACCACTGTCTTCGTCTCTCATCTCCAGCTTTAAAGAATAACATGGAGCTAGAAGCTGCCAGCAAACATAGCCATCACCCTTTTGCTGAGGATTCAATTAAAAAATTGAATGCAAACTTTTAATCAGGAGTTGCACACTAAGGCTGTGCTTAGAAAAACTTTTATTTTTAAAAATACACAGAAAAAGGACTGAGAGCAAAGCCTCTGATTCCCTGTAACAGAACAACATGCCTTATTTTGCAAGTGTATAATTTCTGGTTGGTAAAGATTCAAGGTGAGAGAACACAAGCAGACAGTTCCCAGGAAACCAGAAGGGAGAACTACACACAAGAGACAGGTCTAACATTCAGAGTACCTGCAAACATTAACAATGTAATCCTGCCACTAATCATAGCTTGGAATGAACAGTGGCAGTGGGGTTCTTGGAAATTGGACAGACTCACATAGCTTGTTATTTTAAATAAATACTATAATCAATATGAAATCCCAGGAACTAAAATATGAAAAACAGTATGATCTACCAGTCTTTTATGGGACAGAAAGAATTATCTATAGCTATCCAAGGGCTAGTCTGGCTCTCTGGCTTTCATACACTTGAATGCAAGCCATGAGTCACTTTACATCATCTTGCCTCCAACTCTGTAAAGCACAGAGGTTTTGTTAGTGGTGTTTAAGCTAACTGTAGGTATTCTAGATTTAGTTTGTGTGGGATGGAAAGAAATACTAGCCTTTTGCTTACACAGAGAGAAAATGTAGATTTATATTGATAGAAGGAGAACAAGGCAAGGAAGAGTACATAAGCAACTGCATTATAAAATTCTTAGTATCAAATGCTATGTGGGAGAACTATGGATATTTTTCTTACGACAACAGACAGAACCAGTCCCAATGCTGTAAGGAGAACAGGGCTGATTTCACCTGCAGTCCCCCAGAGAAGTCTCTACAGGACCTACCCCAGCACACAAGTGAGTGATGCCCTAAATCTGTCCTGCATACAGACATGTGGGACTTCACAATGTACATCTCAGCAGTGTCTGCTGCCTGCCAAGCCTGTACCTGATACACCAACAGAGAGGCAGAGAGCATCAGGAAGCCCAGCTCTTGCCACTCAACCCCTCTGACAGGTCAGCACAGTTCTGTTTCGTTTTCCCAACTTACAAAATTAGAATAACAATTAGTCCCTTGCACATGTTCAGCCTCTTTGATGGAGGCTGCAACAATTACAACATCACTGTTGTTGAGTATTAGATAAGTTTCACTGCTCTGCGGCAGTGTCCAGGTGACTAATTTGTCTGTTTTACAAACTGAAATACTGAAGTGCTGATACAGTAAGTTGGCATGAGAAGGGAAAAAGATGGATGATCAATTTTCAGTTTCCTCCCTCAGCAGCTACCCAATACTCATAGGAGTACAGAGGGCCCGTCTTAGCAGCTGCCTTAAATTTTAAGTGCACTCACTCATTTTAAAGATGTTTATAATGCTTCTCAGTTAAATACGCCACGTGCAGCATTTTTAACTTCTAAAATTGACATTAACTCCAGTGCTTCACAGCAACTTGCCAACAGCTGGCAGTGAGCTTGCTGCTGCCTCTGCCAAAGGGGATTGGTACCAAATAATACTGACTGGAGGTAGAAGATCCAATTCTAGCCACACTGGTATAAAAATAGTTATCTTGTCTACAAAAGATGGATGCAATAGTGTGTTAAGAATAGCAGTCAGAGAGCACTAGGGTTCAGAGGAAGTGCTAGTGGGTTTTTTTGCAAGGACATACATGTTTGTAAACTAATGGAAATGTTAGATTGGCTATAAAGATTTCCAATGGAAAACTAATATTACTTCCAATATTTTTAGCTGAATAATAAATGTAATTGAAACACATTTAAGTTTGTCTAATAGTTAACAAAAAAGGTTATTTGCAATCTGTAAAGTACTACACCCCTAAGTATTATGGGTAACATGATTCCATTACCAGCAAAAGAAGCAAAATATATTGCAAGTCAAAATTCCATTTTTTTCCCCTCTAACAAAAGCTTTCCTAGCCCCTTAACTCAGATAGCTGCAATGTAAAAAGGCTCTAAGGAGGGTTGTTTGGATTTGGTTGATTCTTTTTCTTTGTTTTTACAAAACAGAAGAGATTTCCCGGTCTACTGTGTATCATTTCTTGTTAGGTAAATGCACAAAAGGACATTCATAATTAGTGGAGGAACTACAAATGTTACCAAAAAAACCCAACCCAAAACCTCACAGTAGCTGTAAGCTCTGCACAAAGTCCTCGCAAGCCCCTCTTTGCTCTCCATCAGCAGAGCCTTTCTTTACACGATCTCTGACCAAGTCAGAGATACAGATGTGGATGGAGTCTACCTGGACCTCAGCAAAGCCTTTGACACCGTCTCCCACAGCATTCTCCTGAAAAAGCTGTCAGTCCAGGGCTCAGCCAGGAGCACTCTGTGCTGGGTTAGGAACTGCTGGAGGGCCGGGCTCAGAGAGTGGTGCTGAACGGTGCTGATCCAACTGGCAGTCATGGAGTCCCCCAGGGATCAGTGCTGGGCCCAGTTCTGTTTAATATCTTCACTGATGATTCAGATGAGGGGATTGAGTCCCCTCGCAGCACATTCACAGATGACACCAAGCTGGGGGGGAGTGTGGATCAGCTGGAAGGCAGGAGGGCTCTGCAGAGGGACCTGGACAGACTGGAGAGTTGGGCTGATTCCAATGGGATGAGGTTCAACAAGGCCAAGTGCCGGGTCCTGCACTTTGGTCACAACAACCCCATGGGGAGCTCCAGGCTGGGCACAGAGTGGCTGAGAGCAGCCAGGCAGAAAGGGACCTGGGAGTCTGGATTGACAGGAAGCTGAACATGAGCCAGCAGTGTGCCCAGGTGGCCAAGATGGCCAATGGCATCCTGGCCTGGACGAGGAAGAGGGTGGCCAACAGGTCCAGGGAAGGGATTCTGCCCCTGTACTCAGCGCTGGTGAGGCCACAGCTTGAGTCCTGTGTCCAGTTCTGGGCCCCTCAGTTCAGGAAGGAGATTGAGGTAGTGGAGCAGGTCCAGAGAAGAGCAAGGAGGTTGTGAAGGGATCCAGCACAAGTCCTGTGAGGAAGGGCTGAGGGAGCTGGGGGTGTTCAGTCTGGAGAAGAGGAGGCTCAGGGGAGACCTCATCACTCTCTACAACTCCCTGAAAGGAGGTTGGAGCCAGGGGGGGGTCGGTCCCTTCTCCCAGGCAGCCATCAGTAAGACAAGAGGGCATGGACTTAAGCTCTGCCAGGGGAGGTTTGGGTTGGATATTGAGAAGAAATTCTTTACAGGAAGGGTGATCAGACATTGGAATGGGCTGCCCAGGGAGGTGGTGGATTCTCTGTCCCTGGAGGTTTTTAAGAAGAGACTGATGTGGCACTCAGTGCCATGGTCTGGTAACCACAGTGGTAGTGGGTCAGGGGTTGGACTTGATGATCTCAGAGAGGTCCTTTCCAACCTGGCTGATGCTATGATTCTATGCAAGGAGGCCAACCATTTTGTAGCTTCTCCCCACTGAAACCCATCTGCATGAGCCCTCCTGGTGAGGGAATGGTGAGAGAGTGAAGACAGGCAGGACATGTGCAGACACAGGACTTTCAGAGGTCAGCCCAGCTCCCCTGGCACACTCAGGCTACAGAGAATTGTCTTGCCCCATGTAAGCATCTCCATTAGACAGAGGGGCTGTGTCAGGAGGAGGAATGGGGCTGAGATAACCAGCCTAGAGGCAGGAGCTGATGGGGTCAGCATCTCCAGACATCTGGACCACCCTCTCTCTCAGCAACTTTCTGGGGCTTTTTAAGGAGAGCACTGCCTTCTGAATTTACTGAAGTTTGCCTTTCCTTGAACTGCCCTAAAGTGAGAACTTGTCTGCAGCACGCCTTGGCCAGCTGGGGGAAGCCACAACACTGTCCAAGCACTTTTCTGACCTTCATCCTTTCCTAGGGCAGGTCAAGGCATCCATAGTGATGATGACTGCCTGGATGAAACTGGAAGTGTACATATGGCCACCAGGTTACAAATTCAGTCTTTGCCACACACAGCTGGGGAGGAGCTGCCATACAGGCTGAAACAGCAGAGAAAGGGACTGCAGCTTTGCCTTGAGACTGCATGCTTGCTGCTGAGGAGATGGCTGCTCTCTGGTAGCCCATCTTTGGGGACCACCCAGAACCAGCTGTCACTCAGACCTGAAGAGACAGATTGGCTTGCCTGTAGACCAGCAAATGGTTTGGTGTTACTTCAAAATGACTGTTCCCTACTGGTAAACTAAACCTAAATGCTTTCTTCAGTTCCTCCTCATTGATCAGTGGTGGTTTCAAGGGGGTTGTGTGGCAGGGCTAGGCAGAGGGAAAGAGATCTCATCCCAAACCAGCAGGACAGCCCCGCAGATGTGCTGTAGTTGTGCTGACCTTGGCACCCCAAGCAACTACGAAGAGGAAAGAGTGTGGGCTGAAAAACCTTGTCTTCCCCACTCCAAATACTTTCAGTATCAGGAAATTAATAAAAATGAATACAATAAAAGAATACACAAAGGACTAGAAATATCCCCTTTGTTGTATCTGCTTTGGGCCTGGAGTGTTTCCCAGCTTCAGTCTAGCCACTCGATAATCTGAAGTGGGGAATGCTACATAAATTACTCATTATTCCCACCAGATGAGCTGTCAAAGGCTGTGGAAACTAGTTCATGTTCACTTCACCTCTCTCTGCATGTTTTTTGCTGTTACTTACTTCCCACTCTATTAAGGTCTGTTGTTAAACACTTGTGTCTCAAGATGCAAAGAGAGAGAAAGAAATAAAGCCTCCACCAGCATCCAGGAATTTTATTTTTGAACAAAAGTCCAAAAGGACACAATAAAAACCAAATCAATTTCTTTCTCCATGAGCTCATCATTACACCCCACAGCTATCAAGCAGCCTTTGCAGACTTGCTGCCTGCCTGGGATTACCACCCGTACAGATATAGGTAACCAGCCCAAGGACTGCAAGAAAACCTAGAACAAACTCGCCTCTTGACAGAGGCAATCCCTGAAAAGAGTCAAGGCAGCTCTGGGGCAGAATCTGTGCACTTTTTCAGTTGCAGCTACTTCTATTTAGTTTCAAAGCAAATCACAAATGCCAGAGTATTGCACAAACACCGACTGTCACCACTTTGCTGCAGCCCTGGTATCTGCTCAGCACAGTGACAAGCTCCAGCCTCCGGGCCAATCAGCCCAGAACTTTGCACCACAACTAGAGTAACACCTCACTTTTACTTTTCTAAATTAATCATTAATTGTTGATGTTTCCAATGAGTCATTAGAACCTGTATTTCTGTCTGACCTTCATCCCTAAGGTTTCCTGTTTGTTGTTGCTTCCATGTTGCCGACAGCACAAGTGGCAGAGTGCTACAGCTCTGGAAAAGGATGTTTTTTCATATGGCTCTGCCCCAAACACCTGGAAGTACTTTTAGCCCTGGAAAGGCAAGCCCAAATACTGGGTGGCCCTGGAAAGCCAAATGTCATTTCAAGTTTGCAAATGCATCCTGTCATCACTTTTGGGCCAGACCAAAGCCCTGGTGTGATCCATCCCTAGGGTTAGGAGACAAAGTTCGAAGCCAGGATGAAATCTGGCACCTCTCTCATTATTCTGTTGTTTCCGGCACATCGCTGCCTGGCACACCTCAGCACAAGCTGCTGCTGGTTTTCTGTGCTGCACAACATCAGGCAACACCTTCCATTTTTCTGCAGTTAAAGCACAGCACAATTACTGTCAAATACTGTGTGTGTGTCCCAGGCCCTTCAGCAAAGGGTGTTCAGTGCAGTTGGGCACCTTGGCAACTGCATAGCAGCCAGAATCCCGGAGCTGAACAAGAAGTTTGAAGGCTGGGACATCAGCCCCGTACTACATCCCTCAGGACAGGGGCAGTAAGGAGGACAGGAGGACAGCCCTGTATCTCCCTATCTCACTAGCACAACAATTAGAAACCAACACTCTGTAATGGATGGAGCTGCACTGCTCTATTTTCTTCAGTACAGAAGCTTCAGCCAAGAGTGGACACCAGTTTGCCTCAGCTCCACCACGAGCCAGCTGGATGCATGACAGCTCCAGGCTTTGCAGGATTGAAGTAAAATAGGGTTGAAAAGGCCCCACAAAGGTCATTTACTTCAGTCCCTTATCCCCAAGACAGCAGCAACTTTCCCTTCATCATTCTTGGCAAACTAAGAAATAGAGAAGAATAAAGAAATCAAACCTCAGAGAACTGGGGCAGGCTAAGTATAACTATAGAAGTGTAGTCTGATCAGGAATAAGGCTGAATGTGCTTATTCTAGAATACCATGTCACAAAAACAGTGTCAGGAACTTGACTTAAATTCTTTTTTAAAATAAGCAAACAAATCTAGAAGCATTAAAATCCCAGATACAAACTGAGAACTATTTCATAATCCTTAGTCACCTACACAGTCAACCAATGCAGAAACGCATCATATCACACCCTAATAAGCAGTATGCAAATATTCTTGTAATCTAATGCTAATTACACAAAATAGTATTAATATGTCATTTGGCACACTATTGTAAAAATAATATTTAACAATGTATTAACTGAACTTGTAGAAAATTATGTATTTAGCTAATTGTATGCAATTAAATTAGAATTAAAAAGAGGATGTTTCATAATCTTCCTTGCTTTTCACTAAAAATCTAAGCAGAAAATTCAATAAATGAGAGCTGCTGGAACATCGTGTGAAGCACTAGAAGATTAATATAGTACAAAGCATCATATGTTGTTCATCTAACTTTATTATAAACCACACCAAGTTTATATCTTTGGACACTTCATACTGAACTGAACTTCGCTCTTTTTTCCCCCCTGCTTCCTCACCCCATCAATCAGGCTTAGATCTGTTGCATCATTACATCTGGAAATAAAATTAAAAATTTAAATAAATAAATAAATAAATAAAAATCACATGTGTGATGAAACGCCTGTGTCTGGACTGCAGAGGGAATGCAGATCTAGTACTGTAATTTATCTTGAATAACTTCTCCCAATAGCACGGACATGTGCTCCTTGCACTTTCACCAGTGACCAGTAACTGGTCACTCACATGGGCAACAAAGACAAGTCTTACAAACTCCAGCAGTTTCCATTAGGAGTTTGTTCTCTGCTGCACCACTGTGCTGAGGTTAACAGCTTGTGCGAATATTAAATGCCTGGATGTGCTCCTGCTTTTGGAGAGAAGACTGGGAACTCACCCCCTGACCGACCCTTTTTGCAGATAGTTACTTCAAGGATTCCTCTGTGGGCCCTGTTCCAATGTCATACACACAATGGTTCTTGCAGTACTTGTAACTCAACAACAAGGAACTGTGCATACATATTTGGCCAGTAAGGGTACAAACGAACATTTTATCTGCACATTAAAACCAGGCAAAGTCAGTTGCTTGTTCATGTTTTCACTGTCTTAGTTGTTTTGGGAAATGTACACAGCCCCCTGAACGCAGGGACCTGTGACTGACCCTACTTAGAGAGGCAGAGCTTTGCATGTGCCTTCCCTCTGAAGAGCAGCCCTGCCCTGGCTCCTCCTGCAGTCACAGGTGGTATCAGTGCTGACCACAAAGGAAGCTGGATCAGCACTTACCACGCATTTCAGATTGTGTAGTTCCAGCAAAAAACTCTGGCAACACATCAGGACTTCTTTCCTAATGACTTCAGTTGCTGTTTCTACTATATCACAGAATCATAGAATCATGTAGGCATACGTCTCAGTGGAAAGCTTTAATAACACATTTTGACTTTGGTATGGACATTGCTCTTTCCCTCTGCAGAGATGGAAAGACCTGCAGAGATCCAGAGACTTATTTTACTCCTGACCACCACCTGCATTGAGAGGTCCCTCCTCCGACCTAAGGAGCAGGGAAAGTTCACAGCAAATGAGCTTCTTGTCTGCTCACGGATCCTTATTTCCATCCAAAACTCACTGAAGACTTCTTCCATGTCTGTGCTTGCCACCTGCCAGAGGAATAGGAAACTGTGGGGAGGTGGGAGTGACAGGGATAGCACAGCAGGAACCTGAAGAGGAGTTGTGTCGCTATCCCTTTTCTAGTCATGTCCACTGAGGTGGGGGGGCTCAGTGCATGGCATCCCACTGTGCCAGGAAATGAATAAACACAGGGACTATCTTTCTGTCAGGCTTTGTCCCACACTTCATGAAAACTTGAGGTTCCCTTGTTTGAACTCATTTCATAAAACTTCTGTTCATCCATAGAGGACCCGCATCTGTTCTCAGATGCTTGTAGCCAGGCTCTGTCCATTTCTAGATTAGAAGGTGTATCAGAGAGCAAAAGTGTGATTTCTTATTTAAAGAGAGAAACTTTTCTTTCATACCCTGTTGCAATTATCAACCAGGACCTGGAGGAGACACAGGGAAGCTCCCATTCACCTGGTCGGTGCTGGCTGGGGGTCCCAGCTCTGAGGATGTCTTGCCATCTCCCTCATCACTATCCCGTTCTTCAACATCCTTTCAGACAACAGTGGCAACTCAATGAAGCACTGCCACAATTTAAATAGTTATTTGCATTTCATTAGCAATGACAACATTTATTTTAATACAGTTAAATCAGAGCAGCATTTAATTTAATTTTAACAAGATAGTTATTAAGCTAACCAAATATCAATTGATTGCTGAAGAAACCACATTGTGAAACAAATAAGTTGAGAAATAAATCTTGTTGCCAGGCCATTAATGTAAAATCACATAAATAATAAACGTCTAATTAGGTTTTCTCTAATGAAGAGCCCCAACTGTTCACTGACAGTCTCCAGGAGGGCTGGTGCCTTCTGATGCTGGCTGTTAGGGGAGAGGGGCCAGATCCCAGTGCTCAGAGGGCCATACAGACAAACCCAGGCTGGGCAACAGAGTTTAAAGAGGAGCTCAGCCTCCCCATGTGCTGCCCAGCTGGGACAGCCTCACTCCACACCCCTCCAGGCACTGGGCACCCAGAGACCCAGAGCACCTTGCTCAGGTGTGGGTGGGACACCAGCATGGGGCTGCAGGGTGTGGGGGCTGTCCCCCCAACAAGTGCCTCTTCTGAACCCCTTCCTTCTCAGCATGAGCAGCCTACCATGATTTCCTGCAAATTACTCTGTGTCTAGAGTACCAAAACCTGTTAGTTACAGCAGACTAATTTTTACTTTTCCAATATGTCTAAGAACTTGTAATTTTCATCCATTTGTATGTGTGGACACAACTTTCAAGGGTTTTTGTTTGTTTGTTTGTTTGCTCATTTAAACGCAGCTCTCTTAGGGGGACTTATTTTCATAGCTTTTCTGACCATCTGCTCTGTCCAGCTGCACAAAACAGACCAAAAACCTCACTCGGGCAACTGCGTATTAAGTCTGTGAGTTCTGCTTAAAGCATATTATATTACATGCAGGCTCAATTTAAAGGCTTCAAGTGATGAAAAATCCACAGAATCCCTACACAAGTTGCTCTGATAGTTAACTATGCCCACTGTGAAATCCGTGTGCCACCTTCTGAGACTGAAATTTTTTAGCTTTAATATTTATTCACTGACTTTTACTGTGCCTTCTTCTGCCATGTTAAAAACAATCACAAGTAAATTATGTGGCCCTGAAACTGCCAGAGAAGCAAGGTATAAACAAAGAGCAAACCAAAGAAGTTTGTCTGGTCAGTGGCCACAGGTGGCCCTTTCTTTGCCAGCCCCAGCAATCCCCCAGCCTCTGCCTCCAGGGGGCTGAAGCAGAGCCTGCAATGCAAGAGGGAGGGCAAGGGCTCTCTGCCAGCCTGATTTCTGGAGTGACTTCATAGGAGTTTCAAAGAAGGAAGCCAGTTTACTAAAATGCAAATGATCACACCCAGTAGAAATTCCCCCTTTTTTGTATAATTCACATCTCATCTTACCCTTTAAAGAAAAGTACCTGAGAATAAGCTTATGGACAGCTCATTCCCTCAGATAACCCCAACTAAACTGTACTTCCCCCAGAATTTCTTATACAGGCACATAACCCCCTTGCAACTCTATTGCTGGAGGAGAGGGAGCTGTTTTCTGTTCTCTTTTGGTTTGCAGGTAGCCAACAGGCAGTGCATTAAGATCTCTTGAGTGGCCAGCAAGATGCTGCCATATCCGACAGAGCTGGGGAAGCCTCCAGAGCCTTCTACCTGAATTGTGCCAGGGAGGTGGCACCAAAGGACTGTCACCTTCTGCAGAGGGACACTAGCAGTGAGGGATGAGGGGCAAGAAAGGGTACAGGGAAGCTTGGACCCAAGCAAGCATGTCCCCTTGCTCTCTCCAAGCTTTTCCAGGTCAACTGCAATCCAAAGTAAATCATGATGGATTAGCCATGCTCATTAGATAACCCAGACCTGTACAATTAAATTCTTGCAGTAAATGTGGCTGTAGTTCACATCAAGGCACAAGGGCTCATTTAGCTGAAAGCACCCTTCAGCATTTGGTCTGTTTGTCCAGGGGACCAAATGCTGATACAAGCTAATTTTCCTCAACTTTACTGGACCATGCTGAGGCAATGAAGCCACTCCAGCTATCACAGCAGTGTCTCATCTCTGCGTGACCATGCCACGGGCTCTCTCCACCTCACTTGCTCACTCATAGGGAGAAGAGTTAGAGCAGAGGCTGAAATAAGCCAGTACATACATCCCTAATCACAATAAAAGCAATGACCTGGATTTCTCAGTGTTCCATTACACAGATCAGAAGCTGTGATTTCTAAGGGGGAAGCAGCTGTTTTGGAATATGATCTATTTTTCCAGGAGGATGTGATAAATAGTTTTCAGCTAATTATTTTGTGCCAAGCCATAAGGAAATCATCTCCAAAGAGGATTTGTCAGCTTGTAAAACTCTCAGGACTTTATACCAATTTTTAGGCTTGACAATAAGCGTAAGGCAGGATGGGTGGTGGCAGCAAGGCATCCAGCCGGCCTCAGATGAATCCCTATACCAGAGCTGCAGCTTCACTTGCAGCCAATCTGTAGTAAACTACACTAAATTTTTTTTCTTGCATCTTTCCACTTCTGTTTTCCAAATAAAACAACTTAAACACATCTTGAAAGTAAAATAATTAATAAAGTAGAAAACGTGAGGGACCTTGAGCAGCGTAAATGAAATAGCTGTTGAAGAAAGAGGCAGGCGATGTGCATGGGCACAGAGGCTGCTGCAGGCTGGGGAGATAAGGTTGTCAGCCACAGAGCTGAAGAACACGTCACAGGAACACAGAGTGACAGGGGTTGGAAGTGACCTCTGAAAATCATTGAGCCCAAGCCCCCTGCCAGAGCAGGGCCAAAACTAGGGCAGATCACTCAGAAATACATACAGACAGGCCTTGAAAGTCTCCAGAGAAGGAGACTACACAACCTCTCTGGGGAGCCCATTCCAGGGGTCTGTAACACTTATAGTAAAGAAATTCTTCCTCATGTTGAGGTGGAACTTCCTGTGCTCTATCTTGAACCCATTGCCCCTCGTCCTATCACAGGGCACAAGTGAGAAGAAGTTGTCCTTTCCTTCTTGATGCCCAGCCCTCATATTTGTACACGTTAATTAGATCCCCTCTCAGTCTTCTCTCCAGACTAGAAAGCCCCAGGTCTCTCAGCCTTTCTTCATAAGGCAGGTGTTCCAGTCCCTTAATCATCCTCATAGGCCTCTGCTGAACTCAAAAAACCCCTGTCCCTCCTGAACTAGGGAGCCTAGAACTGGATGCAATACTCTAGATGAGGTCTCACTAGGGCAGAGTAGAGGGGGAGGAGAACCTCCCTCAATCTGCTGGACACACTCTTAATGCACCCTAGGATACCACTGGATACATCAATTGCTTCACAACCAGAAGATCCTCCTTTTGTTAGACCATGGACACCCCCCATCCCTAAAATGACCAGCATGCAACAGGTTAAAGCAGTTACACTGAAAGGGGAGAGAGCCTTCAGTCCAAATATTGTCAGCACACCCGTCACTCTCAAAAGAGTAAATTATTAACTCCTAATGAGGTGCCACTCCCATCCCCCTGCTTGGTGCTACCCGGCTTTGAAAGGACGGAGCCAAGGCGTGTGGAGGTTTAACAATGCAATCTTTTTGCCTCATGACTAAGTGGGACTGCACCAACACCACCCAACCACCAGCTCTGCTGGTCATGGCAGATGAAAATGCACTGTCCCCATTTACCCTCTTGTGATAAACCTCCAGTGGAAATATCTTTTCCTCTAAGTGAAAGCATTTTGAGAAAACACCCACAAGTACCTCCCCAGGAAAGGATTTGCAACAGCCCCGAGAGATCCCTGCCGATGTTTCCCAGCACAGAAGGCATCTCTGAGGGCTCACACCATCCCTCAAATTGGAAGTTATGTGGTGACTGCCACAAAAAGCCATCACCAGCACACAAGAGCCACGTTTTCCTTTGTTGCAAGGAAACAACAAATAAGCAGCAAGCTGATGGTTACAGGACTCTTCATGTAATCCCCCTCCTATCTTATCTGCTCCCCTTGCTCGCTTCTCTGCCATCCCACTGGCACTATTATGGATTTATCACCTGGGAGGAATGTACCAGGCAGGGTCTCAGGGAAAGCTTGAGGGTTTACCTGTCCCCAGTTCAGGCCCACCTCTTCTCCCAGCCTTGGGGCACAGCAGCCACCACGAAGGGGAAAGGCAAGGGCCTGGCTCTGAGCAGAGCAAGAGGAGTGATGGGAGACTGAGGCACAGCCCTTGGCAGGCAACACACCCTGCCCTGGTGCACACCATGAGTTTGGTTTGCACCATGAGCTGTGTTTGGGAGCAATCATTGCTCGCTGAACTGCATTAACCACTACTGATAACTCTGCTACCATTTAATAACTGATGATATGTAATGCAAGAAACTCTTGTAAACTGAGGGCGTTGCATCATGACTTAGGAATTACCTTCTTCATGAAGGTCTCCCTTTGCAGGGCTTACTAAAACCTGCTGGGGACAGTATTTCAGTGTCCAGGTACAAAGAGTTTGGGAAGAAAAAAAAACAGACAGGAAAGTAAAGCACAGCAAGTGTGCAACAATGTTATTGTGAGCTCAGACGATGTTAAATGAATTAACTCAATTCATTCTTAAATTTAACTGGCAAGATTTAATGGTTCACATTGAAAGCATGAATAACTATTTTGTTCTGTGAATGACCATAGTTTAGTGACTCTTGATGTCACTGTATTTTGCCCAGGGTAAAACTTGCTATATGAATTATTCACTGCTGGGTGGATGGAATGAATGGGGCCATGCTCATAGACAGGATGCCAACTATGGTTATTTGACTTGACGGGGCACACTCGATGCTGACAAAGGACAATAGTTAATTTACAGTGTGGTACTAGGGCTCAGTCATTCTCCTTAAGATCTTTATAGAAAGCATGGCACTTTTTGTCATGTACTCCACATTAAGATGGATTCCGTGTGCCAAAAACACTGAAGCATAGCTCACTTTTAAAAATGTTCACTCATTTAAAGGCAAAAACCTCCTCTACCTTCCTGTCCTGTTTGGCTGAAACATTGCTCCAAAGAAAATGTGTTTAAGAGCGACTTAAAAACGAATGGAGGAACGTATCTATATATCACTTGAGCATCTTGTCATAGATGCAGTAGTTGATAGCTGCTAGGACCTATCTTTGATAGAAAAGGATTTGGCAGGCTCTCACAGAACGGGGTCTCAGGCTGGAAATAATAGCACTTTTACCTAAGCTTTTCGTTCCAAAGCTGAGAGAAGAGACTGGGCAAAGTTTCTGCACTAAAGTATTTACAATGAGCAATTGGAGTAGGACATTTTCCCAGCCTTCTTAAAAAGCTTTTGCTTTAATGCAAGCCATTTGTAATCTGGAAAGACAGGATGCAATTCAGCTTCATCTGACAAATGGGCAACAAAAGTTACTTATGCATAATAATGATTCATTCATCTTTACTTTACACTTCCCAACTGCAAGCTTATTGCAAACATCTGTGTTGCTGAAACGACTGGCATTACAACTCATTTGTATGTTTTAAAAATAGTGATATGTGAAAGCCAGGAGGGGGAGGGGCATGAGGCACTTTTCCTCCTGAATTTCACAAATATTTAGTTTCATCTTTGAGCATTTTTCTGTGAATGGACTGAGTCAGTGCCCTGGTGTGTTCAGAAATATCTTCATGGGTAACTTTCAAACCATCAACACAGCACAAACTTTGCGTTCATCAGTACTGCACTGATACTACACCTAAGATTTAGAAAAAAAGGATAAAGGAAAGATGATGAAAAGGTGATTTTGATTTGCACTCCATGTCACATGTGTCGTACCATCCAGTGGCAGGAGAGGCTCTGTAGGGCAGCAGCTCTCTTCAGACAGCAGCTCAGTAGGTAGGTCTTACCCACCCACATCACTAGGAAAGCAGCTCAGTTCTTAATGCCATCCCCAAATTCAAGTATTTTCCTGCCTTTTTCAAAAAACAGCATACTTTCTGTCAGATTAGTGTGCTAGAGATGGTGCCTACCTCAGACACAAGCCTGCCTGAACCTTTTATTCCCTCCTGGCATAAATACTGCCTAAAAGGCAGCTTGCACAGTAAACTCCTTGGCTCCCAGCTTTGTCGAGTACTGCATGTATTTGCTTTTTGACCAGAAGGCACCTTCACTTTGTATCTGCAAAGTATTGAATTTCTGTGCTCGCATTTGGCAAGCATGTAACTTCTCTGGTGATCCCAGATACAGGTTGGCATACCAAAATGGCTCCCAAGTAGTCAGAAGAGGCTTTCTGTTCTCAGACATCTCAGTATTAGTATTTCAGTGCCTTTATTTAGTATTTCAGTACACATGATATTGTGTACTCTTCATAGTAATGTGGAACATCTATGTTGGCTGATGGGCAGCCATGTGTGAGCATTTGAAGCCTTTGCCATAAACCACTACATAGCTAAGTTCTCTAAACCAGCTCATGTCTGGCTCGATTGGTTGTTTTGGTGACTCATAATTTACAGAAAAATTGGCAGCTCTGTGTATTCATGCCAAGATAATAGAAGATGGTAAGTCAATTTCAATCACTATGTATGATCTCTCTTTCTAATAGTGTTTGCAGGCTACTCTGGCACAACACTCACAGTTAGGTGAACTGGAGATGCTGAGACCACATGCAAAGCAGGGTAAAAAAATCTCCAGTGGCTTACAAATGCTTCCCATTTACCCAATTCCCTTTCTCAAAAACACAGGTCAGACTTTTTACCTGAACCCTTCTACAAGGAATTTCATTTCATCACTTCTTTGCTTAATTTGCTAAGGATTTAGCACCAAACTAAGGGCCATCTCTGAAGCAGCAATGCTTGAGCCTCACAGGACTGTGCTGCTCACTGTGGGGGCTACTCTCCAGCTAACAGACCAGCTTCATACCAAACTCGTGCTGATGTGGCACCACTCCTCTTTGCTCTGTATTTATTAGTGCCACATGAATCACCAAGAAGCTTGGATAAACTTGGTCAAGTGAACTTCATATCCCAAGAGCAGGCAAACTGAGTTCTTATTTTCAGATGTGGGTACTTGGTGATTGATTTTGTGCGTTGTGTGTTAGCTCATAGACAGGGGAAAACCAAGCACTTCACCAAAGCTACTGCAGCAATTTCTTCCCTGCACATCAGCTCCTGAAGTAACAAGACCAGTCTCACAGGCTAGACCTGTGGTCATCTCAATTATACACTTATGTTTGACATGACTGCATTACACTCATGTATATCATTATTAACTACAACTACAAGAATAAAGAAATAAATTAATCACTATGAAAAGTAAGAAGTGGGAGCGTATTTTGCAGATAACTATTCTGGCAGCCTCAGATACACTCCTCAGCCCAGCATGTCAGACAGCACACGGGGCTTACCAGCTCAGTTCTGAGTTGCCATATTTCACTCATCATTTCCTTGCACATCCTCCTTCCAGGTATGGGGGTGGAAAACAGGAGAAAGACATTCCCACACTTGGAATACCACTGCCCACCCTCCTAGCTCCAGTAGGCATCAGCCAGTCAGGATGGTGCCTGAGGCTGAGTGCACCACCCCAGGGGGAGAGGCAGTTCACAGGGACCCTGAGAGGACTGCAGGTACCTACAGCAGCCACAGCAGCCCCCAGGCCCAGGGCACACTGAGCTCCCCCTCCAGCACTTTTCTGCCTATAGGTTTGAGGAAGGCAAGGGGGAAGGAAAAACAAAAAAAAAAAAAAAGGCAAAGAATTAAGAGTAAGCAAAGTAAAAAATTCCAGCCCGTTCCCCTGATTATTCTTGGTCTTTGCAGTCTCCTGAAAAGGCTGGATGGTGCAGCAAAGCAGGGGGTGTGGCTGCATTGGAAGGAATATCTGAATGAAATTTTGTCTCACTGCCACCTTCTTATGAACATGCTCTGCAAATACATCTCACTTGTAAAATTGCTGAGCAAGTGCAACCTGTTGTGGCACTCACACAATAGCACGACTGGAGGATGCACAAGGAGAATTGGCTCTGCTTAGCCCTTTCAAAAAGCAGAGCCTATGTTGTGATGAAGCCTACAATTCAGAAGCTACTAACTTGAGGTATGCTTTGTTATTTTCAGGGCTCACTGCTGCAGCCTAGAGAATGTTTCCTAAATTTTCTCTTTCTGTACAGTCTGAATGTTTATTTTGCATAGACTTTTGTCCAATTTCAAATAATTTCATGTCTAGAATGTCCACATAAGTCAGTGTGTGGGACTGTCATAAAGCAAAAACAAGCATTGCAGAAATTGCATCTTATTCCTGAGGACTTTTCACAGAGAAGATTTGTGCCTTGGTGTATGCATGGTATTGACAAAGATTTACTGCAAGCAATAGATCTGGATTTTGTTTGTTTGTTACAATTTCTATCAAGTGTACAATCTGTCATGCACAGAAAATTCATCTCATTAGGAAAAATGAGAGTGACAGAGTTCTTCACTGCTTGCTTTATCATCCCTCTGGTTTCAGGTACATTACCAATGAATAATATCCTATAATAAAATACAAAGATTGCAGTAATTGGACATGCTAAGTATCGGTGATGTATTTGGCCTCTGGATTGCTAAGCAGTAATTCAACAGCACCCTCTTGAAGCAGAAGCCTGCTGAACTATGCCATTCCCTGATGCTTCGACTCCTACTGCCACTGACTATCTCTCTACAAAGCACAGTTGGATGAAATGTAAAGAAAAAGGTTAAAAAGTGCCCCTTGCCATCCGTGCACACTCAAGTACCAATCAGCTGAAGGCCATTTATGAACAGAAGGACATATCTATAATATTCCACAGTCCATGCTGCCATTGCTAGGAAGGGATTTTTTGAAAACACACATGCAAAATGTATCCTGTCACTTAACCTGGTTTTGGTTTTGTACACCAAATTAAAAACGAACACTGCCCTTTCCATACCCAGCTTCATTAGGTCTGAGCAGGCAGACAATCAAACCAGAACTGATTTTTCTTTAGAGATTTGCTGAATTAATGGACACATCAAGCTAAGAGTGGGTTACCACCCGCCTTGCTCATAGCACCCTCTGCTCGCCCCTCTGGCACAGCTGCAGTGAGTGAGTCCTTCCTGGGGCTGGGGGCCTGCCTGCCTCTGGCTCATAGCTTTTCCATTTGTTGGCAATTCAATTCCAGCTACAATCATTGCAAAAGTACCAGGCGACAATCTGGGGATCAGACAAGCTCTTTTAAAGTTTTCAACATGCTAAGAAGTTCCTCTAAATAATAAAGGAATGAATATCTGACATGTGATGTTTTACTCAATGGAAAGCTCATAGGATGATTGAATTAAAAACAAAATACTCTTGAGAATTCCTCCTCTTTGATCCCCATATTACATTCCCCTATTAAGTGCACTATTGCCCACATCCCTTAGGAAAAGATCCTTGGCTAAGCAGGAGGCAAATACCTGGGCACAGGCAGCATCTCCTCCTTGCTATCATTCTCCATGGAGGAGTTTGGCTTCAGCTGTTAGCAAAGCACTCAGAGACGTGCCTCTGCATATCCTTATTCTAGCACTGGGATGTCTATTTAGTTTGGAGAAATGGCCCCCATGGGGCCAGTGCTGCAATTCTGCGTATCCTTGGCCTGCCTCTGGTCACTGTGAAAGTCATCAGCTGAGCTGCATACCAAGAGGGCAGAGAAGCCTATGGAGGTGCCAAAGCAAAGGTCCTGGGGCTGAAGTCCTGTGTATGCACACAGACCCCCAAAAATACATCTATTCCTGTCACCCAGATTTGGTGTTTCATTTGCTTTTCTACGAGATGAGAAGACTGAGAGAGGGGACCTGCTTTTCACAAGTGTCTCAGTTTTCCTCATTTGTCTGCAAGTGCCACAAGTCCCTTGGATAACCATCACCACCCTCCTGCCTCAAGCCCTTCTCCATGCATCTGCCTGGAGCACGAATGCCAAAACAAACATTCTAGATATAGAGGCATTTCTCAGGCTATTACAGAGCCTGTTTTAACAGATGACTTATGTCTGCGGAGTAATGCATGTGGGAAACAGAGACACTTCACACTTTTATGAAGCTTAGAAAATTGTGATACTTCTAGGAATACAAATGGCATAGGTTTAAGTACATTGAAGAATTTCTATTATCAGCATGTTTAATTTCCTAGCTCCTGGATTTCAACTCAGTTTCTATACTAAGTACCATTTAAATGGCTAATTGAAAAAAAACCTTCAATTATATTCATGAATATAGATCATCCCCAGATTCTGTTGCACAGGATTTTGTTTACACAGGCAATGGAAAGTTTGTTGTGGTTCACATACACAGAAAATATTTCAGCTGTAAACACCAGTTGGTTAAGTTGTGCATCACTCATTCAGTATGGTCTTTGGGTGCAATGGTTATGTTTAAGCACCCACAGCCTCTCTCAGAAAAATCTATCAGCTAGTTTTCCATTATTTTTTATTTAACAGGAGGTAAGTGATCAGCTATAGAAGGGAGATTTGCAAGTGTGAAAGCAGATGAAACTGTGGGGGAAGGAAAAGCGGGGAGGATGACAAGTGCTTTACTGAAGATCTCAGCAAAATATTGTTACTAGATAGCATTTGTCTCAACAAAACAACTCAAACAAAAGGGACACATCAGGGAGGACACAGACAAAGCTCTGGGATGTTGTGGATTTGGGCTGCTTGGGAGTACCACACAATGGGCAGTACAATCAGGGTCTACTTTTCAACAGACACCCACAAATCAACATATTGCCCACATTTGGTGAAATCTAATAATCTAGTTCTTGTCACTTGTAACTACTGGAGTTCAGGAGCTGAAATAATATTTGGTTACATGAGCACTAGTTATTTCTATGGAAGTCCTTCTTCACTCTTGCCACTTTGAGACCAAAATTTGAAGTCTGCCTGTACAGACAGATGACACTCAACTCCACTGTATCTTATAGCCATAGGCAGAGATGACCTATACTGAAAAGCCATCAAAATAGAAAGAGTAAGTCTCTGGAACAGCCTGAAAGAGAATAAGCATCCAGGATTGTTTTCTCCTATAAATGAGGGGTGCAACATAAGAAAAAAATGGAATGTCACATGGGTTGAGACTTGCAGGAGGTGAAAAGAAGTATTCTCCAAAGGACATATTTTTGGACCTGCTGCTGGAAATCTCTCTGCAGGCAGATCTTGCTGTGGGGGAAGCTCACACCCTGCCACGAGGGAGGACTGGCCCATTTGGAGCACAGGATAAACACTTGGCAGGAAAACAAGCTCCATCAAGGATCTGTATCAGGACTGGGCACGTCAGTCCTGCAAAGATTAACACATATGCTGGGCTCTCTGCACGTGAATGTTCCCACTCTAATTCATGGGTGTAAACATATGCATGTGCATAGAATCAGGACCTTGGTGCCTTTCTTCTCTACAACACATGGAAGTTTTTCTGACTGTAAACATGCAGCAATGGTTCTGAGCAGAGTTAACTGAACAGCCTCTGCTGCTGGCTGGAATGGTTGGAGGCCATGCAGTCAGAAATATGAGTGGTCCCTACAGCTTATTGCTGTGAGATTCCCTCAGCAGAAGTGCCCCTGATAACCAAGACCTATTTGGTTTATTTTTTTGATCTAATTTTTTGATGGCTGCCAAACTTGTTTCTCATCTTAAATGTACCTTTACATAATGGTGAATTAGCATTCATCTAGGATCAGCTGCAGGTTAGTTTGTGGTGTATGTGAGCCACATAAAGCTAATCTGAGTAGTTATTTGTTTTATTACAGTTTTTTTTTTCCAAATTACTTAGGATTGTTCACACTTTCAAGGGAGCTCTTACCTATGTATTTCTCAGTAAGCCAGTTCTTCAACACTGGATCAGATTTATCAGTGATCTTCTCCAGAAGATTCAGGACAGTTAAAATCAGTGGATTGTTACATCTATTATGAGCTTTTTTATTTGTATTCTTCTGATTATGACATTAACTTGTCTAACCCCATTTTGTTATACCCTGTCTTATCTGCTGATGAGGTGCTGGAACTGGACTTTTGAAGCAAAATTATTAAATGAGATGTGGTCAGAACAGTCAGTCAGCTCTTTAAGCAACAATGGTCTTGATATTCAGATCAAATATTTATTGTAGTTCACCAAAGACTTCCCTTTATAAAAGGATAACTTGTATGCTATCAGACCAATGCATTGTCTACAATCATAAAAGGAAAAGCAGTTCAATGTACAGCAGGAATTAATCCTTCTGGGTCTCAGCTGACCACCTTAACGAAAAGCATTTCTATTTTGTTGGGAAACTGAGGTTTCTTCACCAATTACTGCTGCCTTTTTGTAATCAAAGGTGGGGGAGAACTTTTAGCCTTGGATTCTACTGATGATTTGATTGAATCATGAGTAAATCAAATGGGAAGATGAAAAGAATTCCTGGGAAAGTATTTATAAACCCACAGGACTGAACGACAAGCATCCAAGATTGCTAACAGAGCTAATAGAGGGAAGAGCGATACCTTGAGCAGTGATTTTTGAAAGTTCATGGAGAACAGATGAGGTGCCAGAGGATTTCAGAGCCACAAATTACAGCACTCAACTGAGTTATAAAAAGGGGCATCCAGGAATTTACTAAGCAATTCATTTAACTTCAATAGCAAGTAAACTATGTAAGGAGTCATAAAGGAGCCATTATGAGAACTTAGAGCAACCCAGAATCATAAATAATTGGGTGGGAAAGGGCTTTAAGAGGTCATCTAGTAATCTCATCAGAAATCTCATAAGAGTAAACATTCAGCAAAATATGGTTCTCAGCTACACACATTTCAGCTGGCCTTTTCTACAGATCCAAGAATATTCAGCCCTTGCCTGGGAAGGGGGAACATTCCTTGAACACAGCCCATTTTAAACAAGGTCTTTCTTGCTTTCTCTGTTTTTATCTCAGTATTGAGTGAAAATCCCCAGAGGTGACAGGAGAAATTACAGCAGCTGGCACAGGAAAGGAAAGCTGTTAAACTTGATGATCCCCTTTTTCAAATTAATATATCCTGGACAGAGACTCAAGTAACAGATTATCCGGGGAGCAAACTGATAACATAAGCAGCTAATGCCAGGGCAGAGGGGCTGTGAGGGAGAGCACTCTGGTGAAGGCAGGTTGTACAAGAAAGCCTCTCCTGCTGTCCTGCTGACACTGTAGGGCAACGGAGAGGTCAGGCGGCCTTGCTGGAGAAGCAGGAATGGTCACAGCCAGCAGGGGGAAGAGGAAGCCTTGGTGCCTCCAAAACCCCCACCCCAGCCCGGGGTAAGGAGCTGGCCATAGAAGGGTGGATTCAGGGTCAGCATTCCCTTGCCTTAAGCTGGGTTTTTTCTAAGCTGCCTGGGGCAATGGATGGAGGGCCTCATGGACAAAGCATGGCTCCCACAGCACGGAGGTGCCCACACCTCAGGGATGGGCATCACGGGGGCAAGCAGGGCACCTGCCAGCAACCCTGTGAGGTCTATCACCACCTCAGGGTGGCCAGCAAGGGGACCTCTGATATCAACAGGGACAAGGGCAAAAGTTATTTGCCTTTAGGACTTGGAAGGCTCTTTATCCATTAATTGGAAACTTCAAAAACCTTTTTTTTCAACTCCTCCTTCTGTGAATTTTATATAGTTTAAATCCTTCACAACAATGTTAAAAGATGACTTCTAGGTACTGCGTGCTGTTCTGAGTTTAACAGACCAGCTCAGGATATCCAGGGAAATACTGAGTGACATGGGTAGATAAGGAAACCTCTAAGGATGAAGCCTCTGGCATTCACCTTAGAATGCTGAATTGCAACCCGATCTTGACAGAAAACCACTAACCCTGAAGTACCAATCTGCTTGTATGGTACAAGAGCTTTACCTCCAATCCTGGGCCTTTTCTTTAGCTCACACACAGCTACTCAGCAAAGACAACCATCCAACCTGGCTGAATTCAGGCTGAAATAGTGATCTGTGACGGCAAAACTTACCTAGGACTTTGCCCAGACGTATATTTACCCCTTAAATGCAAAATGACACGAGGGCATTTAGAAAGAATGGAAAAAAAAAAAGCACAGAAGTCTACTTGCCATTAGATATAGATAGTAATAACCAAAAGCAATAACCAAACCATGTAAGGAAATTGAATACAGACAAACTGCTATGCTAAATGAGAGAGGAGCACCAATTATGTGCAACAGAGCTCTTATTATATGGCATTCTGATTACCTTAAATTATATTTTTAACAGACATCCGTTTTTATTTTTGCTTCTAAAACAGGTGAAGTTCTTTTCAAGTATTGACGTCAGCTAGCCTCATCAATTGTTCCTGTAATAGCTCAACTACCACTACAGCCACAAATGCTATGAAAGAGCTAAGTACTCCTTGCACAAAGGGTTCGGTTCGGTCACTGCCACAGTCTGTATGCATGGCCTCATCTTTTACAGTGTAGTAATTGATATTGATTTTGTGTGGTAGAGGACCCTCCCTCCATGCACTGGTCTTTATTTAAAATAATAATAAGAAAGAAACGTAAGTTAAAGACATCACAATCTATCTTAAAAATAAATCTGATTTTTTTCTTCTTTAAAAAATGCACTGATGTGCTGAACTGAGTCCATGGCAAACCTCCAGCATGGTCTGTAGAAGAGCAATCTCCACATGGGCCTGCCCGTGCCTCTTGCCTGTGCTTTTGGGTGCCCTGTTGGGCCAGCATAGCAGCACAACATGGACTTCTCTTTGGCATAAGGGCCCCCACCACTGAGAGGCTGTGTGACACTCCATGCTCTTTTAGACATCAGCTGGCAAGGTACTGCCAGTTTGATGTCCCCTGTCACATCCAACCCCTACTGTGTCCTGTCCCCTCTCCACCATTATTTCCTGTTTGGGCTTTGCTTTATGTTTTGACCCTTAATTATTACTAAGGCTGCATCCTTTTCTCTCACGGGAGTCCTGGATTGGACTATTTATTTATGGTTGATCTTATTTTGGTTTCAAAAGGCATCCACAACTTAGCAGGGAAGGAGACTGTGGAAGCTACCATGAATGCCTGGTGATGGTTCAATGGAAAACACTTCAAGCTGTGCCAGGCTAAACAAAGAAGACCATGAGAGCTGCAGAGGACAGCTGAGTCCAGGGGAGCACTTGAACCCTCCAGGGAAGGATGGAAATCTACTGAAAACACCAAAATGACACTTTTGTTTCCTTCCTGCTCATCAGATGAACCACTGGGGTTTTACTTCCAGATGTGAACAAGGTTTCTACCAACAGGTGATTTCACACAGCACCACAGAGGAAAGGCAGGAGGCTGCCAACCCGCTGGCCACCACCCTCTGAATCCCCAAGGCCAGCAGCATGGGGTGCCAAGTGTTTGCTGCATTGCACAGCCCAGCAGCTCCCCAAAGCCACACAGAACCACTTCTAACAAACTGCACATGGCTGCTGCCAAAACCTGAACCCCTGGGCTCATTCACTCTTCCTCTGAACCTTGAGGAGGATTTCACGTTCACTGAAACACCTTCAGTGGTACAGATTTCAAGTGCCTTTGGGGGGAGCAGTTTTTGTTTAGCTACCATGTACCTTTCACAAGCACAAGCATTCCTGTTTCAGCTAACTGAAGGACAAACACTAGTGTCAGAAACTCAGAAGGCAACTGACTTCTACCAAAGTCTATGTCTAAAAACAAATGGTTTTGAATGTCTGTGGAAGTGTGCTCTCCTAAGAGATGTCCAGCACCTCTTGCTGCAGCCTGGGTTAAAAATACTACAAGTATAGTTTGGGCTTTTGTCGTTCCCACTGCCCACGGGAGCAGGATGTGCAGAGGCAGAGGATCAGAGAAAGTTGATTCAGGAGTCCATGTTTTTTATATTCTTAAAGTGACCCCAAGCACTGTAAGCTTCCCATTCAGTTTTGACTGGAAAGTTTAGCTTTTTCCTGACCTTCCACCAGCCAGTGGGAAGCAGGAGTCAGAGACCAGGCCATCACTTTGAAGCTTCTTTCCTGCAACTGTGAGAGCTCTCCTGATTCCTGAGCTCTCCCTTGTTTCTGCCCAGCAGAGCTGAACATCCCTACAGCACCTGTGCACCAAGCTCAGCAGCAGGGCCACGGCTGAGACCCACAGCAGCCTTCATCCACCTCTTGCTAGTGCCTTGTTCTCTGCCAGAGCAAGGCTAGCACAGAATGAACTCCCAGCTGCACCTGGTGGTAGCAGCATAGTTTGTGTCCCACAACATAAATAGTCAGGCAAACTGGACCTGTTGCTTCTTCCCAGGATCTCTCAGATTTAGGTCAGTCTATGAACTGAGCCTAGCTCCTCTGAGAAGGCTATAAAGCAAGATTTTACAGTTCTTCTTCCTGCTCATTTTTCTCTATCTACGATTAAGTGTTACTTTCTGAAACCAGAAATCTTGCTGATAACCCTAAAGTCCTAACAGAAGCGGTGGTGTGATTTGGAAAGAAGTGGTCACCATGTATATGAGATGGAGAAGATACAGAGGTTTCATTTCCTACAAACTAACTCTCCACAAGCTGTGTAAACTTTCCCTAATATAAACAAAGTCTTTGCAGACCAAGATGTTAGGGTTTTTTCCCCTTTCAGTTATTTAGAGAAAAAACAGAAATGCGATTTTGCTGTCCAGGCATTCAGCACAGCACCAGCAGATTGAGAGCTGCTCTTGTTGCCTTCCGCAGTGCACTTCCTCATGCTTCTGACTATAAAACAAATGTAAATAAACTTGCAATGAAACAACCTTGTGCAGCCGGATATTACTAAGCAGTTTCAGGTTTCTACACTAGACTGACACCAATTTGTAGTTACCCTCCAATACAAATGCCACGATCTCTTACTACAAATGAGCATGATGTTATGAAGCCAACACAACTGCACATAGTGTCACCATCTGTGCCGTTACTTTGGGGAGACTCAAAAATTCAACTCTAAAAATGCATCAAACAGTAATTCTGCAAAAGAGGGTGTAATCAACATAACCAGTTTGGTGGCCCAGCTGTGGTTTATGTGTTTGCTCTCCACTGCCTGTATGTGCACAGCATGTCCCAGCCTGCCATGCAGGAAGGGAGGGGAGCTGCCCATTTGCTCTGCTCTCACTGTCACACCTTGGGTCTGATGGAGCCTCCTGGGAGGAGAGGGAAGTTGTCCCTCTTAACAGAGCTCAGGACACCTTCAGTTTGTGAGGGAATGTGAGAGGGGCAGACAGGACTGCAATGCCCAGGGAGCTTGGCACGCCTCCTGGGAAGTGGGGGCAGCATCCTGGAGCCAGTCTTGATGATGGTAGACAGATGATGGCTTGGCTGGGGACATGGGGGAGCTGGTTTGGGGATGTAACACAAGAAGCACTGGGGTCAAAAAACAAAACTTGGGGAAGGACTTGCCTTCCAAGGGCACAAAAAGAGCCCTTTGCTTTAACCTGAGATTTTGTTTCTGCTTCAGTAAGTTACCCTATTGAAGCCTACTTTCTCAGAAAATATAGTGCTGGGGTGTCCCTGGGAGTCTCCTCATGTGCACACTTTCAGGAGACAACGAGAGGGTCTACCAAGGGGCCTGACTGACAGGCCCGTTAGACATGGGTTTGACAAACAGATAAACAAGTCATTATGGACAAATATAAAAGTACCATTAGAAAGCAGCAGCCATCTTTTTAAAAATATACCAGAGCACTTCATTCCCACAGGTATTCAAACTTACGTAGGACCAATTAGAAATGTTATTTGCTGTTATTTGTTTTCCTTCATTGTATTCTTTCACATTAGTACATCACATATCATTTAAGAGGAAGAGTGCTTTCATACATCAGAAAGACATTTTTTTCTCATTAATGCCCTATGCCTAAAAATAAGTCCAGAAGATTTAAAATGAATGCCAGTGATATTTGCCTACCCTTCAAAAAAAAGATCTCCATGCCTAAAGATGCAAGTTCCTGCAGAAGTGGACACCTCCTCAGAATGATATTACTTAGCACAAATAAAGCAAAGAACAGTTGCTGTTACTCATGGCTCCCCACGTGGATCTAATCTGTACCTTCCAATGTTTTTGCACAACCCTTTGTGGAGCTTCCCTGCTGTGTTGCCCAGGGCTGAGCAGTCAGGCTCAGGTGCTGTGAGCAGCAATGCCGCAGGGAGCCCCTGCTTCTGCCTGCAGGACAGACCAGGGGAGGTCATGGGAAGGCAATGTCATGCTTCTCTCTGCCTTGTTCTGGAGCACTTGATTGTTTCTGGAGGGAACAATTTCAGAGCAGCAACTTCTAGAGAAGATGGTTAGCATGCAGAATAAAATAACCAGGATATTTTAAGTAAGTCCATCTGTACTTCTCTAAAACAACCTCATCTGAAATTACTACTGTTACCCTGTCCTCCCTCTGCTGATGATGTGTGTGTCATGCCTCCCCTGAAGGCAGGGCTACCTCCTTCTGTGTCACTGTTGCCTGCAGCCACCTGCTTCTCAGGACAGATACAAACATTCTGCAGCAGTGCACAACAGTTTTCTTTTTCCCCGTCTCCCCCCAGTGACTGTACTAACTGCTTCTGACAGTACCAGTGGTCTGACTTTGCGGCTTCCACTGGAAAACAAATACTAGCAGGGAGAATACAAGCCTTGGTACTGCTGCTCCTTAAGTTAATAAAGCCAAATATGTATTCAAATCTGATTTCTCACTTTCTTAGGTATTTTATCATTTTACCCATTCTCCAGTCTGATTTGTTTTGACAAGATAAAGCAATTATGTGCTCAAACATGATTGCACTGTAAAACTCCTGTCTGTGATACCATGGCCCAATGACAGACAGGGCTTTGTGATATTGTGGCTAGGAAAAACAGAGCTGTTACTGTTACGCATGACACTTGTAGAAAGCAGTGACTGAGGGCCTGTACTATCCCTCTGGTCTGCTGCTTCCCAAATCTTCCCAGAGCAGCACAGCACCCAAAATAGGGAGAGACTGCCACTAGGTCTGCCACAGAAGGAGGCTGAGTCACAGGTCCAAATACCATTCAGAAAGAATCAACTGTGTTGGAAAGGACCTCTCTGAGATCATCAAGTCCAACCCTTAATCCACTACCACTGTGGTTACCAGACCATGGCACTGAGTGCCACATCAGCCTCATCTTTTTAAAAACTTCCAGGGACGGAGAATCCACCACCTCCCTGGGCAGACCATTCCAATGCCTGATCACCCCCTCTGTAAAGAATTTCTTCCCAATATCTAACCCAAACCTCCCCTGGCAGAGCTTAAGTCCATGCCCTCTTGTCTTGCTGACAGTTGCCTGACTGACCCCCCCCTGGCTCCAATCTCCTTTCAGGGAGTTGTAGAGAGTGATGAGGTCTCCCCTGAGCCTCCTCTTCTCCAGACTGAACACCCCCAGCTCCCTCAGCCCTTCCTCACAGGACTTGTGCTGGATCCCTTCACAGCCTCCTTGCTCTTCTCTGGACCTGCTCCAGCACCTCCTTCCTGAACTGAGGGGCCCAGAACTGGACACAGGACTCAAGCTGTGGCCTCACCAGCGCTGAGTACAGGGGCAGAATCCCTTCCCTGGACCTGTTGGCCACCCTCTTCCTCATCCAGGCCAGGATGCCATTGGCCTTCTTGGCCGCCTGGGCACACTGCTGGCTCATGTTCAGCTTCCTGTCCATCCAGACTCCCAGGTCCCTTTCTGCCTGGCTGCTCTCAGCCACTCTGTGCCCAGCCTGGAGCTCCCCATGGGGTTGTTGTGGCCAAAGTGCAGGACCCGGCACTTGGCCTTGTTGAACCTCATCCCATTGGAATCAGCCCAACTCTCCAGTCTGTCCAGGTCCCTCTGCAGAGCCCTCCTGCCTTCCAGCTGATCCACACTCCCCCCCAGCTTGGTGTCGTCTGTGAATGTGCTGCGAGGGGACTCAATCCCCTCATCTGAATCATCAGTGAAGATATTAAACAGAACTGGGCCCAGCACTGATCCCTGGGGGACTCCATGACTGCCAATTGGATCAGCACCGTTCAGCACCACTCTCTGGGCCCGGCCTCCAGCAGTTCCTAACCCAGCACAGAGTGCTCCTGGCTGAGCCCTGGGCTGACAGATTTTCCAGGAGAATGCTGTGGGAGACGGTGTCAAAGGCTTTGCTGAAGTCCAGGCAGCTGCAGGCAAGAAAAGGGGGAGGATGGTAAGCCTTGAGGAAAACAGGTGAGAAAAAGGAAAGCAAATCTTTCCTTCAGGAACTGCAAAGAGTTTTCACCTGACAAAGGGAGAAGCCAGGGAGCATAGCTGCTCCCCAAATCTCTACTCAGATGTGCCGCATGGCATCAACTTGCAGCCACCTGGATGCTGGGATGCACTGACCAGTTTACTGGTCCTTCAGCCAAGCCAGTGGGCTCAGGCTGTTTTCACTCAGGGTGGAGGCAGATAAACCTCTTCAGGACCCCAGCCACCAGCTCCTCACCCCAAATACCAGAGACAGACAGAAGGAGAGGTGGCCACTGGCCACTTGCCAGCACATCTTGCTTTGCCTTAAATATTGTGTTCCAACTAAACATCCTGTCCAGTATGAAACAAACCTACAGGAGGAAATTAACAGGATTTTGCTTTTAAAAGTACTGTGTCAGGTACACTGACAGCTCTACCATACATGTTACCCAGCTTGTCAGAGAGCTTGTATTTCATTCCTGATGTAATTGTATCAGCATCTTGCTTCAAGTCTCCCCCTTGGCTTTCCTGCTACTTAATATACTTTTCTTTGCAGCCACATATTAAGCCACTACGGTGCTCTGCTGGCTGCTGAACTTCTGGAAGCACATCACACCGAAGTGTTCTAGTGAGTCACCTATGGCTCTTCTTTGCAGTTTTTACCCGTGCAGCAAATACCATCTCTGTGTTTAGGAACTATTACTTCAGTGATTGCTCATTTTTAGCTTAGTTGCTGAGCACAGATAGTCAAGACTTCTGTGGTAGAAAAGCAGTCATTTGTCAGATTTGAACAAAATCTCTGACAGGGAGGTGGCTCGCAGAAAGCCAGGAACTACTGTCTAGTTATTAATACAATAAAGGTGAACACAAACTCAGATGACATCCAGGGAGCAGTGAGTCACTAAGTGGGTGCTGCAGCAGGCCAGCAAGTGGCATCAGTTCAGCTCCCCCAGCACCAGTGCTGGGGTGAATGATGTTCAGGCTTTTTATCAGGAACATTATTTATTCTGTGTTATTTAATGGTGGAGTATGTGAATTTGACAGCAATCTGTGAGTGACAAGGAGCTATATCAAGTGCAGAAGCCATAAATCATAAATGTAGATGATTTAAACAACTCAGAGGTTTGTCAGAACAATAAGATGTGAGCTTTAATAGACAGGGAAGGGGATGTCAGAGTGCAACTGGGGTAGGCATATGCAGGATGCAGACAACCCTGGCTCAGTTCTATGGAGCAGGAGTTGAAGGAGGATGCTGGCCACCTGTCAGTGGTGTCACAGGGACTGTGCTCTCCTGGATACACCAGCTTCAAGAGGATGATTCTTGATTGGAGCTGGGGGATATTCAAAGTCAAGGAAGATTGAATTTTGTAGCTTCAGGGAAGAGGCTGTGTAGGCCAGAGCCACACGGCCTGGCTGGTACTGCTGCTGCCACCAGGAAGGAAGCAGGGGTGTATTTTTGGGTGGTCTGTAGCTTCACTTACCTGTAGCCACTGCCATATGTGCCCTGATCCCTTCTCACAAGGCAGCAGTTACTCTGGTTCTCTACATCACTAGCAAAGTAGGCAGCCAAGCTATAGCTCTAACTCAGGCACTCCTCTGTATTTGCCAGTGTTCAGACCTAGGCAGAAAGAGACTCCTAAGAGTAATTATTGATCCCAGAGGCTCATTAGACCTGCCTTTACTCCCTCTGCAGTGATTATGAGCAGATAGAGTGTCTTAAACATCAGGATTTTGTCTACATGTCTACCAGGTGACATTTAAATGAGTTGACTAGTACCTGTGAGAAGATGCATTTTTCAGTGATGGCCTTTTTTCCCCTCTTTGGTACGGAGAAAAGCAGCAGGCAGAGTTCTTCCCTCTACTGTGGGTGGGCTTGTAAAAATCCCATATCTCCCTAGTGGTCCCCCTGCACCTCGCTTGTCTCCCCACCCTTGACACATTTTGTGTGGAAGTCCTCATGCAGAAAGAGAGCTGCAAGGGGAAGAGAAAGCATCCTGTTTCCTTCAAGACTCAAAACATCTTTTTCTGACCAGTGATAATGCCAGGATCCCTGTAGGATGAACTTCTGCAACCAAAATGCAAAATTCAGAACAAATTTCAACTAGCTCAAGTTTTGGGGTAAAACTGTCTACCCCAAAATCAATAATCATCCTTTAAAATGTATAAATGGATCTTGGCCAAAGCTGGGGGACCTGACACACTTGTATCACAAGCACCCTCCATTTAAATGTTTTGAGAGTCCTGGGTGTGACAACTGAAAGAAAAAATGCTCCCAGGAGCCACACTTGTGGCACAAAACCAGCGATCTTACTGGGGAGAGATATTAAAAGTTAACCACTCCAGGGAGCCAACAGATGTTAAATAGAGTAATTAATTTAGTTTGAAATGGGAGAGCCCTGTCATCAGAGAACTCCTGTCCTGTAAGGAGGGGACAGACATCAGCCTGATGAGGTGCCTAAGAAAATGCTTTTCATCAGGAGAAGATGCATGAGAATTAAAGAAGAGGTGAGAATATCACTCAGGAAAGACAGTCATCTCTAGCTGCACTAAATGCTGTTTACAACAAGCAAAACCCTGGAAAGAGGTAAATGCAGCCTCATTGGAATGACTGCAAGGGGTCCAGATATGAACCCAAAGAGCAAGCAGGATACACAGGGGGGGGAAGGGGGAGAACATACGTACAGCAATGATCCTTGAAGCTAAATGAGGGAAGGTGAACTGTACCAACAGGCTGTGACAGACAAGTGTGGAGCCAAGAGCCCATTGCTGCCTCCATGCAGCCCTACCCACCACACAGGCAGGTGCTGCCCACTACTGCTGGTCACCTGGTGCCAAAAAGACATTGCTCCAACCCAGTCCCATCCATGAGATGGGATTCACACCCTTCACTAATCTTTACCAATGGTAGGGACCACAGATGGGAAGGCTCCCTGGGGTCTGTCCCAAGGGATGGGTGGGAAAGCATTTGGGAATAGACCCTGTGTGGGTTCTTGAGGGCCGATTCATAGTAACAAAACATCTCATGAGAATCTCGTGGAAAAAAATAAGGAGCCCTTCCCCCCTCAATTCTGGCAGTTTCCAGATGGGAAACTGAAATGAAACTTTTTTTGAAACGTTTAGAAACCTTTTGAACCTCATTAGTTTTCATTTCGTGTGGCTCTGCACAGAAAAAGTATATAAACCTGCAGCTCTTTTAGATGAAATGATGTAATGTTCAGATTATATCAATGAGTGGGGAGGGGAGCATTCATCAGTAATATTTTAACAAAAGAAGTCATTTTATGCAGCCTTTACAATGCTTTCTTATTTCAAGGGTCATGGGAGCTGCATGGTCTTCACAGCCTCAGAAACCAAATTACTTAATTTTGAGGAAACAATACCTGCATGCAATTAAGCTCTTAACTTTACTCATGTGAGTAGTTTGAATTAGTGCATGGAGAATACTTGCAGGTTTTCAATTGCACACATATAAGTTTTGCCAGGGCTTGGCTCTTAACTGTGTTAATCTTGAAGCCTTGCTTTCTTTGTTTTCAGCAGCAAACCTAGCAAAACTATAAATACACTACCCACTTTGAAAGTCCTGTAAAATCGATTTTGGAGACTTCAAGGAAATCAAAGGAACTGTGATAAAATTAAAATGCTCCCACTTAAATAAAATTTTATTTCCCTTCCAGTAACATAGAATATTTAACTAAGAGTTTTAATACATTCAGTAAAATATGAGCTTATTATTAACCTCTTCAAAACGATATGATTCACTGTAAAGTCATTACCATTCTGTTCACTCATGTCTGGCCTCTTTGTTTCAAGTCTGTTTTCCCAGCTTACAGTATCAGGTCAACGGACTCTAACATAAATGAGTAATACATCTGGAATTCTTCATTGCAACACCAAACCTCAAACCAAGTGCAGGCAGAAGGGCCACGCTGTGAATAGGATGAGAAGTGGCTTCAGCTGTACCTCTTCTCTCCTTCTCCATCCCATCCTGCTTTCCCTTGCAAGAGACTCCTACATGGGCTGCTGTCTGTCCCTGACTTAATTTCCTCCTCTAACAGCTCTCAGAAACAGCATCTGGACTTCTGGAAGTCCAAAACCACCCTTTCTCAGGGTAGAGTAGACAAAAATATTTCTGCACTTCCTATGTCCTCTTTCAAAATCTGCAACAGTGACCTTGGAAGTCCAGAGACAAAATTGTTTCTTTAAGGTGGGACTGTCAGAGGGGATGGGCTCAGAAAAAAGTATTCATGGTCATTTCTGAGGTGCTGCCCAAGGTTAAACCAGTGAAGCAAAGCTGTGCTCTGCTTCATTCTGCTATGTGCCCCAGCTGGAAATGAGCACCATGCCATCAGCCAAGCTTTGTTGACAGTGCAGAAGGTGTCACAGCACAGGCCAGGGATGTTTGTTTCCTCAGCACTTGAAATTTCTATAGCCTTCAGGTTTAGGGGAAGCGAGGTGTCCTCCTGAAACTTTGTCAGTATATCTAGGTGTTTTATATGGATATCAGCAAACAAAAATTAAGTTCTATGAAAAATGTCAGTTCCATTTTTTGCCAACTATAATATTACAGGAAATTGTATGCCTAACATATGTGGAGAACTGCAAAACTGAACCACAGATATGTAACCACTGTTATTATGAATAGTAAATACAGCTGCGGAAGTGAAACGGATTATGCCGCTGGATATTTCCTTTAATAGGAATTCCAGCTACAGTGTTGCTTTGCATATGAAGGTGAATAGAAGATCCTTAGACAACTTCAGGAGACAGAATTGTATTCTTACAAATCATTCATGTATTTTATTTATCTAGTTTCTCAGTACACTAATGGGAAAACAAATATATTATGGTACTTGGTTTCTAAACTAACAGTTTCTGAATGCAGCAATTCCATAAATGCACCAAGAGCTTTCATAGGAAGGACCCTAATATGCAAACCAAACAAGAAAAAAACAGAGCTGCTAATTCCATAAGCCTGGAATCCAGATGAACTGAAGCCAGTCACACCCCAGATCTGAATCATAAGCTCAGGTCTCCCTTGGGATGCTCTGGAAAGCCCCGTGCAGAAATGGCAGCTCTGCTGAGCCGTGTCCAGAAGCTGCTGTGCCAGGAAGGTGGGACACTGAGGACTCCAAACACATCCACCCAGCCCCCTCCTCTGTCAGAGTAAACTTGCAAGAAGGGAGTCTTAAAAACAGTTGCCAATATTTTTATTTATCTGAAGAGTTCTGGAGGCTTTCTGTTTGTTCTTAGAAACCATTCATTTTCCTAAACAGCCCTAAAGAAACACCAGGCTTCTTTCCACAGTTCTGAGGCTCAGTGTAAATATTTTTCACACCAAGTTTTTCCCAGGAAATGGTGCAGTTATTCCAACAGGTAAAACTCCCCTTTCCAGTTACCAGTTCTGCCAAGGCCAGCAGAGAGGTTTCATGTGGAACAGATCACTCGCCTGGGAGACAGGCAAGCCACTCAACCCTTCCACTGTCTTTTCAACAAGGTAGAACAAATTAGAAGCAAATACTATTTATACCTAAGAGTTCAATCAAACCACTATCCCAAGTGAAGGGAGTACCACTCATAGATTCCCTGCCAAAAACACACTGTATGACATGGACCCACAGAGGTGAATTTCTTTAAGAGTTTCAAATTTTTAAGCAAAGAAATACTAACTCTCTGCAAAAACAGGGTTTCAAGCAGCATCTTTAAGAGGAGGGAGAAGGGGGAATGGAGGCGGTATATACCAATAGTTATCTACAAAGATTTTCCCTCCAAATTCCAATTACCCTATTCACAGGGATGGAGTGATGCCAAGTGCTGATAGCACACAGGCAGTGACCACAGCTGGGAATTGACTATTCCTCATGGCCAGCCTACAGTCTTTGCTCTTTTGGCATTAAGCTCATACGCAAACTGATGATCACACAAAAGAACCTACCTGTGCAAAACCAGAGTGCCCAGCAGCCTGTCAGCCACCACTGACACCAGCACCTCCAGCCCATAAAACACTGCCAAGTCTGTGGGTATCCACATGGTGCTGGGACAAGGACACTCTCTCCAAAACACATCTAGGGGAAGGCTCCCAGCATACTCAAGGTGGAGGGCTACTAATCTAATTTCTTTTCAGACTGGTAATTTGTGACTCACAGGCACACATCTATTTTTAGGGATGGATTCAGCCAGCTCCAGATGGAAGCACAACAGACTGCAGCCTCCAGAGATCGCAGCGGCTGCCCCAGCCCAGCTCCCGCACGGGGCCCTGCAGAGCTTTGTTTGGCCCGTGCCACACACCAGGGCCAGGCAGTATTGTAATTACAAATTTCACCCAGCAGGTCCCCCACCACACAGGTTATTTTGAACTATGTGAGAAGTGCCTTGGCTTTGCACTGTTTTTCCTTTCCCTCCCCCCTCAAAAACAAGCCGGGAGCCTTTCCCAAACCACCCATCCCCACGCAGTGTCTTCCAGCACGGACTGTCTGATATCCTCTGAGTCAGCCATGTCGGACGAGCCACAGCTGGCCTGGAGCTGGGCCAAAGACTTTTCCCTTCAGTCTTGTTGCACAATGTGATCTAAATAACCGGTCCCATCTAATTTGTTTCCTCCGTGGATCTAAGGAAACTGTATTTCACCTCATGAGGTCTCAAGTTGGGGAAACATCGTAAGGTCAGTGTCCAAAACCAATTCAGACAGCAATACAAATAAACATCAAATGGAAAAAGAGACACAGCCAGGGGAAAAAATTAAAAAAAAAAAAAAACCAAACCAAACCAAAACTTTTGTGACTAGACTATCACTTTCATTATCATCATGCTTTGGAATTTAAGTGTCATTTGCTTCTATGAAAAATATGAACAAAGCAATGTATAACCAGGAAATGAATTCCCACTTGACCGAGTAACCTTTTCCTTCTTTTAAATTTGTCAAGTTTTTTGCACAAACTGGTTTTTGAAAAATACAAAATTTTTGGAGTGAAACTGAGTGGCAAACTCTATTTAAAGTGCATACTTTAATGCAGAGACTGCATTAAGAAGTAGTCCAATATGTATTTTTTGTTATCTTTATTTTTACTTTATCCAGACAAACAGTCAAACAGCACTTCTTTGAAAAAGCCAGCATATTTAAATAATGTCTATTTTGCAACTTTAAAAACTGTAGGGTAGTCTAAAAACGAAATTTGATTATCCAATGCCATAATTTTTTTTTAAATCAGCTCAGCCAAAGAAAGAAAAAAACTTTAGGATGATAAATTGATTTCCTTTTTGGATCAAAATTTTGAGGCAAGTTTTTAATGCATGCACGTATACACGCGTATGTTTATTTTCTAGTATTCTATTCATAGTCTAACAACGTCTTGCATTTTGGGGGACAATATCTAAATTATTTTTAGTTGTAAATTTTATTAGAAAGGGGGAACTATGGTGTGATTCTGGGAATGGAACAAGCAATTCACATTGTTTTGAACTGTTCATGTGCTTGCAAATATCCCTGAAATCACACCCAAATACAGGGTAGAAAACAAACAAAAGGTCTGGGTTCTGACATCACATATCTTCTGCAGGATAGCTGCACCTGGCCTGAGTGGCAGAAATGTCCCCCTAACAAAAAGGCCCCTGCCTCAGCTTGCTGCCCTCATGCCTAGCAGCCCAAACATGAGCAAAGGCCAGAGGAGTACGCAAGACTGTGCTGCATGGTATCAGTTTTTCTCAACGTTTTCTGGAGTGTTCTCATCTGATTTTTGGCTCCTGGGTCCTGCCCAGTACACTCCTGCTCCATACGTGGGTGTGGGAGCACATTGTCTGCACAGAGTGACCCAGAGCTGCTGCCCATCAGAGGCACTGTGCACACCTTGCCCTGTGCAGCATCCCAGGCCGCAGGGCAGGTCCTCTCTGTCCCACTCCATAGGACTTAAATGACACCATCTAAATTGTCTTTCTATTTTACTTTATGCCCCCTTTCCAAGATGCCCTTTGGAAACTGCTGATCAACACGACAAACAACTTGTGGCCTTAAAACTGGTGTCCCTGGTGCAAGTCCCTCCAACAGCACTATGGAGAGATGCTCACCAGAGCACTAGATGGCAGCTTCTGATCCAAGATAAAGGCTACAAACTGAGCACACCTTCCTCATCTTGAGAAGCCTTGTGAATACTCACAAGGAGCTGGGTGAGAACCTCTATGACTTTGTGAAGGCTTCAGACCACCTTATGTTATCAGCCAGGTGGCAATCCAGTCTGGTGCAACACAGAGGCTGTCTGCCTGTCCCCATCTTCCATTTCTACTCAACTTGGAAGCTTTTATGTGGGCTGCCCTCAAAGGAGCAGATACCATCCCCTTTCTCCAGGATTACTGCTGCACCACAGCCATCAGGATAAGAGGTTTCCATCCAGCATAGATCTTCAACCAATGGCCAGAAAGAGAAGAAATGCTAACAGCAAATCCTCCTACCAGAAGTTTCAAAACCCAGCAGATTCCACACCAGGGTGGAGAGCTAGTTTGCAGTCTGACTGGTCCTTATTTATTTGTTTAAGGGTTACCCCAGCAGTGAGCAGGGAAGAATTTCTTCCCTATGTAGGAGTGTTCTGCCAAGTTCCTCCGACTTGAAATAAGATTCACAAACATTTCCTGGTTCTCTCCATTCCTGAATGCTAGCAAGAAGCCTATTCAATGCCTCACAGCAAACAACAAGGTCTTTTATATCTCAAAGGCATAATTTAAATATGGGAAACAAATTTACCTTTTTATTGAAAGCCCTATTTTGAGTATAGCCAGCTGAACATATTTCCACATATACTGGCAATAAATGGAGAGGAGGAACTCACAAAGAAAGAGAAGTGCTAATTTGCCTGTGCTCAAATCAAAGCCATTACTGGCTGCTAGCACTGGGGCAGCAGCATGCACAGACACACGTTGTTCAAATGGCATCCCTATCACAAAAATAAAAGCTTGCACACAGTGAAAATGAGGTACAAAATCTGACATTCTCTTCTTCATTAGCACAGTGGGACAATAATATCAGAGGTGTTAACTGGCAGGTGTGTTTGTAGATAATCACATACACCTGTTGCACAGTGCAGCAGAGACCAGAAATCAGGTTTAAAAGCAACCAGGTACCTGGTTGCTTTTCACTGAGGTTGGGTCCTATGGTCATAAGGTATTAATGTGGATAATACATGTTGTTCAATAGCTCTGCAAAGCCTTTCCTCATGGATTTTAACTCTTGCAGAGGCACAATATGATTTCTAGAGGTGAAATTCAGTCTTCAGAATAAGGGGCAAAGGTGACAAAGTCACCACAGCTTGCAGCACCATGTTCACTATGCAGAGTAGAGTCAGTACACACATGCAGCAGGTCTCACTCACACCCCCAGGACTTCCTATCACATCCCCAGGCTGTACTGAAAACATGGGTGTGCACTGCCAAATCCAGAACCTTATGTCCCAACGACAGAAATAAGGCAAGAAACAGTTTAAGAAGTTCCTGGATTTTTTTTGCTGCAGGCATTGAAAACCTTAGGATCCAAAGGCTCCAACAGAACTCAGAGGCTCCACAGCACTCAGTGGAGATAACCATGGTGATCTCATCACTCTTGGTAACCTGTCTCAAGGGCTGGCCCATTTGATTTTCCCTCTGGATGAATCACTTTTGGGACAGCCCATCAAACACAAATCTGTCTTGTTTACCTGAGCCCAGAATTTACCAATCTATAAAAATAACAAGAAATTAACAAGCCCAGTGACCAGCCCCAGAAATCAGGTACACTGACTGTGGCTTTTCCTCTGTCATCCATTTGTGGATAAGGTGTGACTATTCCAAGTTGTAAACACCAGCCTCGCAGATGCTGCCATGGTCAGGCTTATTTCAAACTGTTTTCCTTACAATATACAACTTTTCATCCCTTGTTCCCACCTTTGTAAGTTTTTCTCTTCAAACAGGAAATAATCTTCTATATTATAAAAAGAATATTGACTATTACATAATAATATAATTATTATAATTATATAGATATATTATAAAAAGAAATTCTATAAAAGAATATTGCGTTCACAACCTACATGTGCTCACCATTGAGTGGATAGAGTCCTTCATCTAAAAGCCCTTTTGCTGTCTTTTTTTGTTGCAGACCTTTGAAACCAACCAGTTCTTCAAATAGTGTAACAGAAATTGTTGCCAAATTGGGAGTCCCTGACTCCAGAGCCTGACTCCAGAGCTTTAAAGAAAATTGGCAGGGGTGCAGTGGGGACTACCTTGGATTTCTAAATGCCAGGATCACACGAAGAAGTTGCAGCAGCAGGCTGCTGTCACCCACCTTCAGCCAGCTCCTGCCCTGCTTGAGATGGGTCACTGCTCACATCAGGGACTGAACTGGACCTTATGCTCTCTCCTTCACATTTTGGCTGAGTGAGGAATGTTTTCAATCAGGGTGGGATGGGAAAAAATTAAGAGGCTTTTAGAAATGGCATATCCTGAGTTTCCAGAAGCTGTCTAGGTCAGCCCAAAGTCTAGCCAACCAGTGCACTCATCCACAGTATTTACACTGACAGTGGAAATGAACCTGGAACAGCTGCAAACGATTACACCTCTGACCCTCTCACAGCAAAGCCCTGTAATGCAGGATACCTCCCCTCTCACCCTGTACATGGCAGCAGCTAATTCTCACTTCCGTATGAAAACATCCACACTAACCTTATTTCATTATGGTTAATTGGTACCCAATTGAATTCTTTCAAAAGGTGTGCTTTGCAATATCTGTCATCTGAAAGCTTCCCTTACCGAGAGGAAACATCTGTCTTCCCTGCAGTGGGCTGAAAGTGAAGGTTTTGTTTCGACATTGTATCTGCCCCAGAGAGTGTCAGAAAAGATTAAACCAGGGGTTGAAATTGCAGTGTGCTCTACCACTGCCCACAGCTCTGAGTACTATTACCAAGGGGCTCTCACCCATCTCCAATCTCTTTTCCCACCATTCTCATGCTCCCCAAATCCACCCCTAGACCTGTGTCCACCCTCACTACAGCATCTGCCTAAACCAAAGTTCCAACCTCAAGTCATACCCACACACTGGGACCTCTGCCTCCTTCCTCTCCTTCCTTATCCCCATCCCATCTCTGCTCCCACAGAACCTACCTCTGCATTACTACCCCAGGACTCCTCCCTTGCTCTCAGCACAACCTGGTTGGTCACTGCCCAAATCTGCTTCTGTCCTGGGCCAGCAAGTTCACACCCTGCCAATGGCCACAAGCATAGCTGCAGGCAGCAATGAGAGCTTCTCCCAGCTGTACCACTTTGAAGAAACCTACAGACACTTCTGGAGAGAAAACCACTAAGACTCAGGCCTGGCATCCACCTCTGATGTCTTTCTCCCTCCTCTACTATTCTAACTGTGCAAACCAAAGAAAGTACTGTCATGAATTCCCTCAGCATGAGTGGATTCTGAACTGTCATGGAAATTATTGCTTTCATCTCAAAATAATCCCAGGCCATGAAGCGTACAGCAAGGTGTTTTAGGAACAGAAAAACAGAAACCCGCAGCCCTGCTGGAATGACAGAAGGCATCAAATGCCAAGTCTTTTCATATTTATGGACTCATACAGTTTATGGGCTTAACCAAATATTTCAGCGAGAAAAAAAGAATGAATAGTGGAGTGATCAATTTACAATCCTTGAGACTAATGGAAAGAATGACTGGACCACAACAGTGAAGCTGTGCTCTGATCTTTCTGGCCTAATTTTTTGATCTTTCCCTCCTTTTAAAGCAACATTTAGATTAAACTATCTCACACAGAGAAAGGCTGAAACACTGCTGGTAAAAATACACGGAATTGAACAATTCAATAGCCCTGGACTTTGCCTGAGCCAGCAATTGGGCAGCCACCATTTCACCGTGGTCCTTGATGGGCAGAGAACAGACATTCATACAAGTGCTATTCTTTGCCCTTCCTGATAGAGAATTGAGTAATGAAAATAGAAACAGCACATAAAGCAACTTTGGCTCTTCTGATGACCGAACTGAAAAGTTTTCTTCCAAGGGATTTGATAATTGAGAAAGCAGATTATAAAAAAAAGTGGCATAAAATATTACTGTAATCTCTCTGAGACTACAAAATGTATTACACTGACTAATAGGCAACAGGAAGAGACTTTACATTTCCCTTAACACTTGCATTCCCAAATGCAATTTCTTCTTACAGAAGAAATTATTAGGAGGTTATTTTCTTTCTGGACTCTCAATGGAGAAGACAGAAAACAGAAGAATGCAGAGAGTTTGAACATGGGGATAAAATACAGGAAAAGATGCCATCTTGCCAATGGCAGAATGGGAGGCCAAGATCACACTTCACTGCCCTTCACCATGTGAGGGAAGCTCACTGTAAACTGTTATTCCCCTTCAAGGACATTGTTTGTGAGGTGAGCAGCAGACAGGCACAGTCATTGAAACAGCAATTGAGCAAGAGTTGTGTAGCACAAATTCACACCTGACAGGTCACCTTTTGACCGTGGGTTTTCTGAACAGAGTCTTTGTAAGGGCCTGGGCTACTGCTTCATATTATCCAGAAATACAAACAGCACACCTCTTAGCAAAATGTCACTGGAATAACAAGAGGTAAGTACCCCAGCAAGACAGTTCATTCTGGTACTAAAAGAGCAAATGCAAAACCCTTAAAGGCAATAAAAGCACTCATTTAGCTGGGGCAAAATATTATCCCCCGGCACTTATTGGAGATAGAGCTTCTTCCCCACCAGATTCCAGTGGAAAGGTTGTGAATCCCAGAGTAGTGGGTAAACAGTCCAGGGTGTATTGCAGAGGCACATTGCAGGGCTGGAACCTTCCAGCCCAGCTTTTATGTTCAGTGTGAATTCCTTGCATGGCAGGCTTTCCCTGAGCCTAGCAGGAGCCTAGCCAGCTTGTGATTAATTAGTTAAAAGAAACTGTACCAATTTCATGCAATAGACTGAAAAGAATAAATGTCAGTGTGTCAAATGTCTGCGAAGTGAAGTTTTGAATTCACACTAGACTACCTGTTTGAATCAAAACACATACCTAGTTTTTGTATTAGTGAAAAGGGAAACTGATTTGTCATTCAGTTGGTTGTTCTGGTGTTTAACCACTGATACTGGGATTTTACATGCAAGTTCAGGTCCTGCTGCTCATAAGGTTTGAGCTTTTGGGTGTATTAAGTGAAAGACTGCTGAGTTCTGCTCATTTTCACCCATTACTCATCAAAATTAATGACAGCTAGATCAATATTACTTGGCTTGACACTATCACAAGCAAACTCTCTTCAGGCTGTAGTTTGCTGCTCAGGCTTTGCATTAAGGATAGAAAAATACAAACAGGTGGAAAAAAATGAGACACTGGCCTTTCAAGGCATCATGAGCCAGGAGGCAAGACAGATGTGACTGTCAGTATCTTGGAGGATAGGTTTGGACTTAACTTTTTTGACTGGTTGCAGAAATGCTCTGGGAAAAAAAATCAATAGGGAAAATTGAAAGATGGCTCTGCCAGGAAGGAAGAATCAGTTTCCCGACTCTGGAAGGAAAATAACTTGTCCAGACGGTAGCTCTGCAAAGAAGAATCTGAAGGTGGATGGGTCACAAGGGAAAGCAGGACTCAGCTGCATCACCATACTGCAGAAATTCAGGCACATCACTGCCACGAATGAAGTGATCTAGAAGACTGCACTGCTCATGAAGTCACCCATCTAGCACACACAGCACTGTTCCCAAGGTCCCATCTTGTCCACACTGCTTTTCAGGCATAATATGGAAAGAACAGGAAAGGACCCAGAGAGCAAGAATATTTTTCTACACATAATGAAAATGTGCATGTATTGCTTTTAAAAAGTAGCCAAATGCCATAGCTAGATGTGTAAATAAAATGCCACTTGCCTTGCACAGACACAGGACACAGCACAAAGGTACCCACAAAAATCACAAAAAGTGAAAGGAGTGATCTGCTGCTGCTAGAGAAGGAATTCTGTTTTAGAATTATTTTTCACTGGCACAAAAATCATTTGAGACCTAATATATCAAGCCACCCTTTCACTTTTGGCATACACACAATAGGAGCTGAGACACACATGGCTGAGACTCAACAACAGCACTACCCCCAAGAGATACCACTCAGCTCTCACAACTGCCTTTTCTCCAGCATACCACGTGCTAGAGTCCCAGGCATTCCCACCACAGACTTGTGCAGCAGTGCAAGGTTACTGGTTTAGTTTTGATCCAAAGGTGTTTACATTTTTCCTGCACAGTCCACTGGTTTCTTATAAACACATCCTGAGCTTGTATTTGCCAAAAGAATAGATTCAGCCTTGTTTTCATTCATGTTTTATTTGTGAAGCATTTAGTTAAGAAAAATTTGCATAATGATTTAGGAAGAGGTAAATGTAAGTAATAAGAAAATACTGAACATGCTAAATGTGCATATTATTGCCTTTTACAGAGCAATTTACCTTGGTAAAATACTGTGTTATCTTGAAAGAAATGAAGCTGAATCACAAACTCTTAGTGTTATCTTCTACACACTTCCACACTTCTGTTCCTAAGCACTTAATTTTCCTACAGTATGAGCTCAGAGAAAGTTGGAATTACTTAGAGTGCTGTCAGCTGGGCTGGAAGTATCACACTGAATGACAGCAGCCAACACATCTGGATCTACTGCTGTGCATCAGGTTTAGTGATCACCTCCCCCTGTGTATTATACTGATGCTTCTCAGCACATCTGCAAACTGTTAAATGCACTACAGACTAGAGCATACAGCATGTAGGAACAATTATTTACATAGTACCACAAGATAGCAAGATAGAGCTACTCATGTCACTTTGTCCCCTTTTCACTAGAGTTATTCAGATTTTTATTTAAAGTCATCTCTAGTGTATCACCAATACAATAACAATTGTTCCATCCATGGTATGCATGGTCTTAGCTTTAAGCTTTTTTTTTTTTTTTTTTTTTTTTTTTTGGTAAGTACAAATGCCCTGTATTTGAAAAATGAAAAATAAGTAACATAATGAAGCTGTGTTAATATTAGGAGTTGTGCATCAGAGGTTCATATTGAATGGGTATCGGCATTATGTTCACTGGTGCTAGGATACCATGGTGATGGGCCCTGAAGAATTACCAAAAATAGATTAAATGCATGTGGCAAGTGATAATAAGCACAAAATGTTTTCCATACAGTAAAAATACTGCAGGGAGGCAGAATAACACACTCTATAAATCAGCTCAACAGATCAACTTTCCAGCAGAATACTCAGATATTCTGAATACGTAGTCAGAGCTGAACTCCTAAACCCAAAATTGCCAAGAAACAAAGTTTGGCAATAGTGTCTGCACCTAAAGATATTCAGACCAAGAAGACTGGCACGGGATCTGCTGTTGCTAGCAAAAATGTATGAAAGGAGATGAAAGGCTTGGATTTGAAGTAAGAAACATTTATCACTAGGTAACACCTACGACAGTAACTGTATCCATGCAAGCTGCTGGAGTCTCATCCTTTTTTTGAACTGAGTCAATCAAAATATAAAAAATGTCATTCTTTGAAGCTGTCCTGAGCCAGGCTGCTTGTTAACTGCTGTACAAAACAGATCACTCAAAAGAGTCTCACTGAAACTGCCCACTGATTCAGCAGTATGCTTGTACACAGACCGACACGTGCAAGCACCAGCAGCCCTCGTGCAGAAATGACAGGAGGTGGCACAACCACACCCCACTTCCTCATCAGCAACCCCTGCGCTGCGCTACCACAAAGCGAGTGACATCAAAGGGACACAAAACATCTGAAAAGGCACCACTGCATGCTCACAAGTGTCAGCACCACTTTCCCCAAACCATTCTTTATGGAGATACATGCACAGCAGAAACAGTTGTTTAGGAAAACAACAGCTACCTAAAAGCCACATTGAAAATTCATTAACTGGGATGAATTCTTTAACTACCGCTATGCAGGCAACTCTCCGTATGCAGACATGTATATAAATATTTGGGTTGCTACTCTAGATGTTAAGCCACCATCAACCTAAAGTGACAAGAGTTTCTAAAGCAAAATTTCTCACTATTCACAGCTTGCAAGAGCTCCCACTGAAGGGTGGGTCACAAGCAAGAGGTACCAGAAAGCCATTGGGATGGGATACCCCATCACATAGCAGCACACCAGATGCATTCAGATGAAAGTGTGTGGAGCTGCCTGACAAACACTGGAGGAATGGATGCCAAATACAGCTATCTGGGGAGAACACATGTGAGATTTCCACAGCTCTGGAACACTGGTGGTATTGGTGTCAATACAAACCACTCTGTTCTAATCAGCCAGAGCAGCTCCTCTAAGAGAGGCAACAGAGGTCAGTAAGTTTTTTTTTAATGTGCACAAGCAACAGAGAGATCTAATTGAAAAGACTGTTACTAGGTGATACGCCAAGTCCTGACAGACCATACTGGATGCTAATTTGATATATTGGCAAACTCTGCATCAGAAATCCACCTTTCACCATCTCTACCCTCTGCTTCCTTGGGGGGCTCTGCTTGCCTTGGGGGGCAACGTGTGTGTTGACTGAAAGCTTCCACAAATACTGAAGTATATCAACATATCAGCAAAAAAGACAGGGCTGCATCCAGGTCAGGGCCTCTAGCTGTATCACTTGATGTTCAGGACCTCTGTTCTTCCCTTGCCCCTGCTGACCCAGCACTGCCACACAGTTCAGCCAGGGATGCTGGAGCAGAGCACATTACCACAATATTTTTCTCTGGTGCAACAGAAGTATTTGATATCACAGATGAGGTAGTACCCACTTATAAGTCTTCTCTTGGGCCTGCAAGTTACCTTCATGTGCTGCTGTACTAGTGGTTTGTTCACAGTATCAGTGTCTTTGTAGTACAGCAAGTACAGTGAAAGTACAAGTGCCCAGCACATGGGGCTACACCTGGCAGCTGCAACTTCAGATCACCAAATGCACTGGTGAATAATGGACAGATGATCAGTGCAGTGCTACAGAAATGCACCAACATTGCTTTATGATAAGCTCTGACGGGGATGTTTGACTTGGGCTTCCAAATTCCCCCGCACTTGGGCCTTAATATGCTCAAGATAAGTGTTTCACAAAGTAAAAGTCTGTTACTTTTCGTATCACAAAACACTGCTGAGGTGATAGGACTTGGTTTCACTTTCTTATAATCTTCAGAAGCATAAAAGATTACACATGCAAATTTTGGTATTCGACATTAAAGTTAAATTTGGAGACATTAACAGAAGAAAAGATTTTCTGAAATCAGCGTGAAAAATACTCCCGACCACATGCTACCTAAATTAGCAAATCCAGAATTTTGGGGTAGGTAGAAGAGTGGTTTGCAGTAAGGAATTTAGATCACTCGTTATTGTTCAGCCAGGCCTGATCTGCTCACTTGCAGTATGTGACGTCTCCTGAGAGCTCTCTAGGACTCTCCTTCCACTGGTTCATCTTTACAGGAATTTGAGGTTTCAGGGTGTTGTTTCCTTACTAGAGGAAAGCTCTCTGCTCACAGGATTTGATTCTGAGTTGCTGGGGGCAAGGAGCCATCCAGCAAAGGGGTTTCGACAGAAATCCCACTACCCAGCAGTGGCCTCTCTTTGTTGTCCGAAGCGATTTAACCGAGATTTAAAATTTCAGCCGGTTTCTATCCCTTTCCGCACACCCGAAGCCTCAACGTGAGGGCTCGGGGCCGAGAGAGGGCGCTGGAGCCTCGGGCAGCGGCGGAGCCGGGATGCCCCGGGTGGCTCCGGCCCGGGACCCTCGCTGCCTTACCTGCTTGTTTGTCTGTCTGTCTGCCTGTCTGCCTGCCTGTCTGCCTGCCTGCCTGCCTGTCTGCCTGCCTACGTACCTAACCGCCTGCCTGCCCGCCTACCTACCTACCTACCTGCCTGCTGCCACCTGCGGAGGACCAAAGAGCGGCCACACACTCGGAAGCATCTCGCATGCCCCTGCACTGAAAGATTCCCGGGGCCAGGTGTGTTCACAGCTCCTCCTGGGTTTCAGACGGGGAAGAGGATCCTCGGGGAAATAGCCAGAGATGGGAAAGTGGAAGCTGGAGAAGTAGCTCTGATGTTTTGGGGTTTTTTTGTTCTGTTTTGTTTTTTTTTTAAAAAAAAAATGTGTACACAGAAGTCTTTCAGAGCTTTGAAGGGCTAAATTCTCATAGGAAATTGCACATATTGTTAAAAAAAAAAAAAAAAATTGGGTAAACATCCAAGATGTATAGGAAAAGACAACAAAAAAGCCATTTTCAAAGCACAGTTGTTCACCATTTGTTTACATCTAGTCTTGAGACACTGAAAACAGCTTCCAAAAGAATTTTCTTCTTCTGCCTAATGTGCTCTCTTGCAACTAGAAAGCTGTCAGCCAGCTCTGCCTGCCCAAAGCCTCTCCCTTCAGTCAAGGGGATTCAGAGAAGGCAGCTCCTCTGGCAGGACACACACACCTCCTGCCACAGTGGGTTAGGGACTGTGGGTCCTAGATGGCACTGTTGGTGACATGGACATCCATATGGAGATAAGGAAGACACCACAGAAGTAGAGATTTCCAAGCCACACTGCAGAGTTCATCTTTTCTATTGAGTTAGTCTCCTCAGTTTCACATGAAGAACATTCAGTAGTTTTTACTTCATATAATATATGTATAGCTAATGAACTGATTTTATGAAGTCTTGCAAGCTAAAAAGAAGTCTGTTCTCCATACACTAACCTTACTACTTACTATTGCACAGGAAAAGCATTGTCTGTTCTGCTCTGTTGCCTAATTTGCAATCAGGAGTTCTCCTGACAAAGGTCTCCAACATAGGTCCTGACAACAGAGGCAGGACTATATCTCACGTTAGCAAATATTTCATTGCTGAATCAAGAACTGATGGATTTCAGTAGCCTGCAATAGTTCTTTTGAAATTTTCCCAACAAATATCTTTAGATCACAACCTAAACAAAATGTTATGATGGCTTCCAAGTAATTTTTGGCTGAAATATATTGCTGATGTGGTATTCAAAGCAGGATCAGATTTATTACTCAGTTTCAAAATAATCAAGATTAATTAAGGCTTTTACCACAAAACTGATACTCTAGGATCAAAAACCATTGAAAGGTGTTGAATATCCCCTGAGACAAGACTGGGTGCCTGCTCTCTCAGTCTTCTTCTGTCCCTCTATCCCAAGACATATTCCCAGGCTGATTCCAGATTAAGGATAGAGCTAGAGTTTTGTTGAGGAGAACCAAGACTTACCAAATTTTGCATGTCCCACAGGATACATGAAGGACTGGTGGCAGTAGACTTTCCCTCAAATTTTTCAACTAAAACACTTTTCTACTTCATTGCCTATGTTAGCATGAGGGTTCCCAGAAACAGAGGCTGCAAGAGTCATGATCAGATTCAATCATCGTATGCTTCATTTTAGCCTCAGCTCCCCTCCTTATCTACCTGGATAAGACTCATAATGGGTTACAAACAAGAAGCACAACTGGAATTATTCCTGAACTTCACACACCCCAAAGAGGTAACCTCAGGGAAACAACAGCCAACTCTATGTACCAGTGCCTTCTACTGAGTACAGATACTTCTCCCAGCCCACAGACCTGCCGTGGTTTGACAGGAGTTGAAAGGATCACAGAAAGCTGAGGATGGCCTTTGGTAAACTAAAGTATTTTGCTCTTAGCTTTGCCCTGAACTGGACTCTTATCTGTTCTCAGTTTCCCAGATTCACTCCTCCTGAACAGATACAGCAGAGCCATGATTATTACTCCAAGAGTTCAGAAGCAACCTAAAATTTCCAGTGAAGATGGGCTCCTAATCCACAGAGTATACAATTAAGTTCAGCCACATAGAAAGCACAGAACCAAAATTATGAAATACTTCTGCCATTCTAGAAGATTGGCTTATGGTCATCACTTGAAAATTCGTAAGTCTGTGGTCTAAAGCAAGTTCCCAGGGTGCTCTTCAGAGGTGTACGACTTGGGGTCTCCAGAGGAGAAGCTGTGGAGCCAGGACAACTGCATTGTCTTAGGAAATCTGTGAGAGTTAAACTGACATTGATATGTGGAGACTTTTGGCTCTGCCCTTTAGCTCTGTTGTCCAGACTGAAAGGCTAAATAGGTTCAGAAGCCATAGTCAGGACCATGAGTAGGTTTTTACATTTTCTGTAGGGATGGTGGAGGGCTGACCTTCTGGAACAGACTCCTGGTTCCTCACTGGCCTAACCCTGAGCCAGTGCTTCATGCTGGCTCAGCCATCTCTATATGCTGGAGGGTTTCACTCCAGGCTCTTGGGAAGATCTCAAAGCCTGGTGACAATTGACAGGAATAAACATCAGTTGCTGCTCTTAGCCTTGGGGCAAGGGGCACAATTAGGACCACTTCCACACAAGTGGGACTTGCCATTGTCTTACTTTATCACTCATTATCTCATCTGTGGAGGTCTCAAAAATTAAGAAGTAGGTTCACCATCAGGTTGTACCCAATCTTGCAGCCAACTGTTACTCCAACCTTACCCACAGACCATACCCAGCTCAGACTACATAAAAATCAGTCAATCACTGCTATTAGCAGAGTTTATTATGGCACTGAAGGCTCAGCAAGATAGCTGCAGTGGAGAGGAGGATGTAAAGAGGTTTGATCTGGAGAACAGAAAAGCCCCAGTGAAGGGAAAAAGCCAGAGAGGAAATGAGCTCAGTACTTCCCAGCATTATCAACAGGCCTAGACACCATCAGTAGGAGCAAGAAGGAAAGTAAGATTTGGTAAGACATGTATGAAAGGGAAACTTGGTGGATAAGGGGACTGAAAGGAACAGAAAAAGCAAGAGCAGGTTGATTTGGTGGTTTGGTTTTAAAAAAAAAAAGAAAAGAAAAAAAAGAAAAAAGAAAAAAAGGAAAAAAGAAAAAACGAAGAAGAAAGAAAAAGAAAAAAGAAAAAAGGAAAGAAAAGAGAAAAGAAAAAAGAAAAGAAAAAAGAAAAAGAAAGAGAAAAAGAAAAAAGAAAACAAAAAACCCCCAAAACAAACAAATAAACAAAACAAAACAAAACAAAAAAACAAACAAAAAACAAACAAAAAAAAAAAAAGAAAAAAAAAAAAAGAAAAAAAAGAAAAAGAAAAAGAAAATGGGGAGCAAGAGGAAGGGCAGGAACCAGGACTATATCTGTCACTTGCCTCTCCCCACCCACTCAGATGCTTCAAAAGAGATACGGAAAGAGAAAGGAAAAAAAAAAAAACGGCTGTCAGATATTACTGTTCCAGTCACTGAGTCATGGCAGGAAACTACTGATACTGTAACTACTGCTGTAAGGTCAGAGACTATTTGATTTTTACCAAGGCTCAGTGCAAAAGGAACAAATATTCAGTGGTTAGGATTTCTTTCTCTTGAGATTCTTGGTGTCACTGTAGAACCATTTCAGCAAGTATGTTAAAAAGAAAAAAAAGCTGCCTTTATTTTAACATTTCACATGAGTGCAGACGGTTCTTCTCCTCCTGCATCTTTGTTTTTATTGCAACAGAAGCTTATTAAGAGAAGGATGTAAAGAAAGAGAAGAAAAAAACTCCAGTCTTTGGGTGCTACTGGATATTTGGCCTACTCCAACTCTCCTAATTGCTGTGCCACAGAAAAATCATTTTATTATGATCATCTTATCGTTCCATCAAATTAGTCACTGATAGTTGTCACCATCTATGTGGCCTTTTCTGACACACTCACCAGTCTCATCTGTGCAGCAAAAGTGCAATTGATGGAATTACTTCCATCAGGATGGCATAGTTCATTTCCACAGGAACATAGTAAACACAAAAAGTGGGAATGTGGTGTTGTGGGGAGGGTGCAGCAGCCTGTAGGATAGCACCCTTACACTCCCTGCACTGCCTGCACCTTTTTGCTCTCCACCAAGAAGTGAGAGCCCCACAGGATTCCCAGCTGCTAATCTAGAGGCTGGCCATCCGACAAATTACATTTTTCAACTGAGAAGCCCTTTGGAAATATAAGATGCCACCTAGCCCTAAAATGCTTTAGAAAGGAAGCAGCAGGCTCTGGGCTTAGAGGTAACAGGAGAAGGGGCAATACAGCATGAGAAATGGATTACTGTGAAACTGCTTGCTCTGTCCAGTTATTTGCTAATTAAAGTTTTAATGACCCATGTCAGTTTTGCTCCTGTTGCCTGGGCATACCCTCTGTGGCTTTGCAGCCATCCATGACAGCAGACACTGCTAGGAGGCTCTTGTCCCACTTCAGGGGTTAAGGCACTATGCAACCAACTAAGCAACTTTCCAGCTTGGTCATCCTAAGATAATTGTTTCCATAATTCCTGAGGGTCTGCATCCAGCTCATCTGAGTCACAAAACCAAGCCGGAACCAGCCTCAGTCCAGTACAGTTCAGCAGCAGGACACGTTCTCAAAAATAGCCCAGTGCTAGTAAAGCCTGCCAAATCAGGGAAGTTGGGCAGTCATAGTAGGGAAAGACACTGGTGACCCTGGCAACCTGTCCCCTTCTTCCTCCACCAAGAAAACAAAGCAAAGCAGAACTTGCCACATCAGGCTGGAGGCGTTTAATCTAGTAATGCACAGAATAAGGGGATGTAGCAAAGTTGTAGGGAAACATCCTGCACAATCCTATAATAAACTGGGAAGTCATGCCTGGAAGCAATACACCTGCAGGCACCTGCTATTGACAGAAGCACTGAAGAGACTCAAGTGTGGAATCCCTCCATCTTTTCCTGACAGTAGCTTTAAGGACTGCTTAATAGCTTTGCTGTTTTAACAAATAAAATAATTTGTGACATTACAGAGACTAGCCAGATAATATATGTGGTGCATCACCAGCACGGCTGAACTTCACAACATTCCCATCAGAGCATCAGAGATCACTGGCTAAAAAAAAACAAAAACAAAAAACCAAAACAAAAAAAACATTCCCTTCTCATCTGGGCTTACAGGTACTGATAAATTTGATGACATGACAATTTCCAGCAGGGGAACAGTATTTGTCTCAGTTTCCACACCAAAAACAGCCATAGAAAAGGGCAAATAATATGACTCAGTATCACAGGGTGGAGGCTAATTAGCAGCAGATCAGAAGCAGACAGTGGTCTCTGGAAGAAGGTGTTTTCATGAGCAGAGCTCAATCTCACTCATCACCTGTCTTGATCAGCTGCAGAGGTTTCCATGAAACAAATGCTAAGGCTCCCATCATTGTCAAACAGTGAAAAAACTGGTGGTTTTTTTGGTTTGTTTTAACAGAAGCACCCGTGTTTGGAACTTTTGCTATTCTTTCCTTCCATTTTATCCTGGCAGGGAGGAAGCCCCCCATAGTAACCAAAATCCCACTGCACTGCAGGAGTGCTTATCAGTCAGTGACTCCATCATGCTCCCTTAGTTCAGTGAAGACAGATAAAAATATTACAAATATGAAGACAGAGCCATTCTTTCACTCAATGCAAATGAGCAATAGGGTCATTTCAGCAATTGCGTCCTAAAGGACATGCCAGGGCCCCCAGTGATTTCAGGTGACCAGTGAACTGAGAGTGCCTCACTTCTCGCAGGATCAAAAACACTACAAAAACATTTTATCTAACTAGTTATCACATTACCCCATCAGCAAGGTGAATTGTATTCCTGCTGTAACTGACTTGTCATTGCGCTGTTTATCAAAAAAGAATACAGATTAAACTGAAAGATAATTCTTGTCTTATAAATGGCTTAGATTATTTCCCTCAGAATGCATTGGGAAAAGCTGGCAAAACTAAGATTTTAATCTGAGTCTTCTAGTGCTCCTGCCTGTTCTTAATGAGACTCACTGAATTGCCTCCTTGTAAATTTTTTTTCTTCTGAAAAATCTGTTGCTTACTTAAGGAAGTTTAAATGCTCAAAAGCCCAAGAATTGATTTGTTTATTTTTAACTAAAATAGCAAGTGCATTTTTCAGGAGCTGATGTATGCACATCCTTATTGAAAAAGGCTTTAGCAATTAGCATTTATCTTTAGTTTTGCAGGGTTGATGGAAGGCACTGATTTCATGAAATTTAAAGCCTCCATTCCTCAGGATAAAACCAAAGGTGGGGAGAGGAACAGGGCACTTCCTGCCATACGCTGCCCTTAGCTCAGCTGGGACCACAGGAGGGTCAGTCAGGATGCTCTATGAACCAAGAGAAACTGAGATGTCCAGTGAGAACTGACCTCCCCACCAGCACAGGAGGAACCATGCAGCTCCTCAGGGGCTGGAAGGGACTCTCTCTTGAGAGTACAGACACTGCCTCAACATGATTGCTTTAAAAAAAATAAAATCAACCTAAGCAAATGTATGCCCTGTAAAATATTTTTAAGGGTTTTTACCATCATCTTATTTGGTGACCAGGAGTTTGACAAGCAAAGGTGCCACCCACTCACCCCAGCTGAGGTCTGAACCATGATGTCAACATGACAGTGACAAGGCCCTCTGGCTCTCTCTTGCCTTGCTGGCCCTGTCATTATAGCATTTCCTTAAGGCAGCAGGAACTCCAGAATCCCACAAATCCTCCTCTCCTAGGCAACAAGCTGGCTGACTCTCAATTTCCTACATTTCTTTGTTATTTCATTTTAAACTGCGTAACTGGTAACTCCATCCACAAGGTTTTTTACTTTTGCAGCTAATGACTTTTTGACACAGCCAAGGATTTGGGAACTTAAATTTCCCTGTAAGCACTGGTTGGGTGGATTGTGGCCAAAATCTGCAAGGCAAAGGCATAGAAAGCACTCACTGACACACCATAGCCTGGGTGAAACCCTTGAATACTCAGACAAGCTGAGATGTGCAGCAATCTGGTGGGATGGAAACAGTGATGAGCAGGGAGAGATCCCTTAATTTGCCTTGAAAATACCATCCACGGTCAGCTAAACTTATTTCCTGGGCAGCCAGAACATTCATGGGGGCAGGACCTCAGTTTTATACTCCTGGAAGGACATGTCAGCAACAGCACCCATGAGCAGAGGCACAAACAAGAGGCAGTGGTCCCACACAGAGGACATGCTCCCCTGAGGCAGCCCCTGTACCTCTCCTCAGAAGGTATGGCTGGTGAGAAGCATCCAAGAGCTGCTCACACTACATTGTTAGTCCTTCAGACAGGCCTGCCAGAATTTCACACCATGTCCAATGCTGTGCAATGACCACACAAATGTTGCTCCCATTGGTGCCCTCAGATTTTTCTCTGGGGCATGAAATCTGCTAGCTAACTACCAAAAAATTCTCTCAGACAGATATTCTCACAATCTCAAAGGTAATGCTGCTCTTGTAACTGCTGCAGAAATTACTATAGAGCAAACCAGTACAGTACTGAGAAAGCACCACAATAAATGAGACACTTTCTCTCCCTGCAGTTCATCAGAAGCAAGGAGACATATGAGACCAAACAGCTTTCTTGGGTCTCACAGCAACCTCCCCTAGCCCACCACTGCTTGTGAAACCAGAGCCCACACACCTCTGCACTGCACCCTGATCCTCTGCACAATACCTGTCAGCCTCAAACCAATAGATATTGTTGATTTGTAGATAAATTTCAATTATGTATAAAAAGCCAAAATCATTACACCTTAAAGCATGGCACATTTAACTTAAAGTTTCCAGGCTTTTCCCTACCTTCTGCTGGCAAGAGCACTGTATTTTCTCATACATGTGAGGAAATCAGAGGGAAAAGGTATTATACACATCTTTTTCTCTAGGCTGGCCAAACCTCCAAGATTGCAGCAAGTGATGCAGTAGCTAGGAAGTAGCTAAGAGACTGAGCCTGTGCTGGCTCAGTGGGAGGTACAGGGATTTCCTTGCAAGGTGTCAGCAGATGGCTGAAGGTATCTCCCTAATGACACCTGTGGGAAACAGCTGGCAGAATCCTAGAATGAGGAGTAGTTGCCTAAACAATATGTCCAATGCAATTTACCCATTTCTGGACATCTGCAATGTCTGCATGGGGCTGAGGCTGGGGCACAGGACATTTGGGAGGCCACTTCTCTTCAGCAATAGCTTGAGTTCTGCATGCATGGGCACCTCAAGTGGCACTGCTCCTCTGCACTTACACACCTGAAGCATTTCTCTAGAAATCAGGCTAGAAGCAACTGGAAAAGCTGACAGCCACATGAAAACAAGTTATACCATTCCTGTCTTGCACTGTTACAATTAGAGTTTAGGGTCTGATGTGTGAATATCATGATCTAATAATGATTACCAGGAAAATACCAACCTAAAGGGCAGTGACACACCCTCCCTGCTCTGTTTACAAATGTCATGGTCATATGAGATACTAGTCAAACACACCAGCAGACTAAAAATAAACCACAATAGGATATGTTGATAAATACTTATTTCAAAACAGCATAGCCTTTTACATGACTAATGTTAATGTGATTTCAGACTGAGAAGAAAATAACCCATGTTGGTTGCATGCTAACTGTATTCAGAGGGGTGAAACAGGTAACTACCATCAGCCTTTGCATTTTGTTCTATTAGGAAGTGTCTCTAGGTATCTCAAACAGTCAGTGCCATTATTCTTTTTAATATCCCAGTGAGCACTAGCACAGGACACAACCATAAGACCTACAGGTATCATCTTGGAAGAGGAGCAACCCTTTGCAAGGAACAGGGTTCATCCTTTCAGGACTGTGCGGGCTGGTTTCATGCACCAGCCAACAGAGTCTGTATCACAAAGAGGTTAGAAAACCTTTAAGAGGATTTTATAGCCAGTTAGAACACCACCAAACCATTTTCACAATAACATCTGCCAGTTAACCGTTGCTAATTAGTCAATCCCTCCTTCAGTGAGGGAGGAAGATATGACAGCAAAGATGGAATTATTTTTTAAAAATGGCCCAAAAAGCCCCAATAAGGATTGCAGCACTTTGTGGCCTACAGCATGTTTGTCACAGGGTAGGGAGAGGCAATCTGCATATCACAGCATGTTGCAATCACTGCGGAAACATCTCTCTCCTTGCTTCCTCTCCACCCTTGTTCAGAAAGTTAAGGTAAGATGGAAAAGCAGCTGGAGTTTTCAGGACATCCCACCCAGGGACCCAGGACAGCAGTGACAGTGCTCCTTCAGTATGCTCTGTAGCCTCAGTTGCTCTCTTTGGCTTTTTTACTGTCATCTCTGTAAGCATCACTTCTCTAACTGTTGTTAGCAGCATAAAGAAAGTTAATGGAAGACATTGAACTGGATGGTGTTGTAATAGGAGCTGCACAACAGAGCATGGAGCCCAGGATCTATGAAGCAAATGGTTATGTGTTGGGAGAGAGCGAGGCAGCGAGAGAGAACTGGAAGAAGTGACTTGGGAAGAGGGATTCACAGCTCTATGAAAGTCCATGGGATGATTATTCTAACCCTTAAATAAAGTATGTTTTCTACTCCGTGCACCACAACCTCCAAGTGGAAAAGCAGGGCTCTTCTAGGAATGAGTCTAGCAGGCTGAAATGTCCTCAGGGAGAAGTGCTGGAGCTCTGGGAGTTCTGAAGTCTGCATTTGACTCTTTGACCTCACAGAAATGTCTGGACTGATAAAGGCTCTTTATCTAAGTGTACGAACAGCTTCATTGGAATTGCTTGCCCACTGTTCTCCCAAGAATATGGGCAGGGAAAGAGATTGTTTGGTTGGGTATTTCTGCAGTTTCTCAGTGAGGACTGAAGTGTGTGATTTGAGAACCTTGGACAGAGTTTTCCAAAAAGCAAGAGTGGTGAGTTTCAAATGAAATTCCCACCTTCTCTGGGATGATGCACTAGCAATGGCACAGTGCAAGGGGCTGCTCTGCTGGTTCCCTGGAGACAGGAAAGCCTGGGTGTGAATGGCAGGGACTCTGTCTCCACCCTCGTGCCTCCTTCCAAACAGAGAAGGCTCTGCAGCACTGAGGGGGACTGCTCCTTGTAGTAATAACCCACACACTATGGTAGCCTCATCCATCTGGAGATCCACAGAGCATTACTCGGGCTACTTGCCCTCTGCAGCATCTGCCCATTCCTCACACTACAAGGGTGTCCTAGAAACACTAAGCATACTGGTCCAAGAGAGAATTTTTGTTCCACCTCAGACCATAATGACACTAGCACTGTGTCCCCTCTCCTAAATGCACTGAGCTCAGCAGTCCTCCAAAAACACTTGGAATTTGAAGGGCCAACAATGAAATAGGGTACCAATGCTAAAAACACAAATTATAGCTGTCAAATATGAGAGTTACAGAAAGTGAAACATCTCAACACACCTACTTATTCTACTGTTCTGTCACACATCTAAGTTGCTCTAATCTGCAAATTTTCTCTACAATTGGCCACTTTCATAAAATAAATATTGTTTCTGGTGAAAAGTAATATATATTATATATATATATGAAAAATACATATAATATATAATATATATATGTATTACTTTTCATGCCCAACACTGTGCATCATTCACACAGAATGGGAAAGCAGTCAGTAGAGTTGGAAAGGGTCCTCTTATGTATGCTGAAGAACCCATGATCAGATAAAAGTTACATTCACTTCCTAAATATTAAGAAATAAACATAAAAAGGAGAATTCCCACCAGTATGTCAGAAAGCTTAAACTAATGGGGGAGGGAATGGGCAGCCATGGATATTCTCGTATATATTTCTTGAGAGCTCTTCCAAGAGGATGTAATGTCAAACATTACCCCCATGCCAGGACTTTGCCAGATCCACAAATAAATTTCTTATTCTTTGACAAAGCTATTCACTTTGGAGAGACTGTCTGGTGGGCAGCCTGCTAATATTTTATTATTATGGAGTACTCTTCTTACACAGAAAATGTGAAAAAAAACACAGCTGTACAGTAAGGTAGACTGAACCAAAACCAGCAGCAGAAAACCTTTCAGAAAAAGACATTCTTTCCACACACTTTTTATTCTCTTAGTAATTATACAAGTTCAGAAATTATCATACCACTGTGAAGCATTACCTCAAGAAATACACATACTTTGGCACTTGTGTTTTTTCTGTATAGAGGATTGCTGAAAGCTCATGCACTTCCTGAAATGTGCCAGCAAACCCACAGTATAAATCTCTGCTGCAGTTGTGTTCCATTTCTCTGTATGGGAAGCTAAACCCGAGATTTAGCACCCTACAGAGCTGAGTATATGATAATCACCAAGTGGAAACTTGCCATGTTTGGGAATCCAAGAAATATCCCTTCCTTCCTAAGACATCCTTTGCTTGATACTGGCCAGACATGGAATCTCAGAGAAATGTATGTGGTCTGACTTGTCAACCAGTCAATAACCACACAAAAAAGTCAACTCCTTTTTTGCCTCATTTGTTTCCCACAAGCTTCTTTTATAACCTTTCCCTTCCACACACCAAATATTGAAAACCACAGCCTTCCTATGCTGTTGGACTTTTTGGGGTTTGTAATGTCCTCTAGTGTGAAAATGTTTCATAATATTCTAAAATAAATCAACAGCTTTGGCCAGTCCCCTTCAGTACGTATGTTTGCTTTCCTTGTGTCACTGACATTAATTTAAATAGAAGATTCAATAAAATGGGAAAAATTATTTCCTAGTAAGACATTAAAAAGCTGATAGAAACAGAGTTACCATAGCATGTTGATTTTTAGTTACATTCTGTATGTGTTCATTTCAGACATGCTGGGAACAGAGGAATTACTCAATATTTCAACTTAGGTAAATATATTCCAGCAAATACATTCCTAAGAAAGTGCCACAAATGTATACCTCAGAATCAAAGCCATCAGTTAAAAGGGAGGCAGTAGATACTAATCCATCTATTTCAAAATAGCTATTATAACCCTAGCTATTTCAAAATGTGACTTCAACTATGTGATCCTTAGTATGAGCTTATAAACATTCAGTATAGTCTTCCTGAATCTGTAGAAAGCCTAACCAAACACTTCAAAGAAGCAGATAAATACATATTTCATACTAAAAAAAAAAGGCTCACTTTGAAAACCAGCTATAATAATTTGAACATTAACACTGACAACTATATTCACATTCTGGAACTGATTTGTGCTCACAGTTTCCAGATTCAGCATAAAGGCCGGAGGAGGATCACCATTGCTTTGGAACAGCAAAGTGCAGGAATTAATAATCCAAGCCCTTGGGCTTCAGGACTTAGACTTCAAGTCCCACCAGCCCAAGAGCACCAAGAGAAAAGGAAAAGAAAGGGAAGACACACTGGAAACTTCTTTCAAATCTAGAATCTAACAACTGCAACCCAACTCAATTTTCCAGAATGGCAGATCCACCTAACCACATCCACCACACCTGCTCATCCAGCTCCGAAACACAAAGTCAGTTCTGTTCAATGAACCTGCACAACACTTAGCCTCTGGAAAAGACTGTATGTGGGTATAGCATAAAACTGAATTCACTGTCAAGTATACAGACATAGGAGCAAGATGCTTCCAAGTTCTGTGCTTTCCATGGCAAAATATTAACTTCTGTGCTTACCTGTAGCTGCCATACAGACTGGAACTCATTGCAGATTCGTAATTGTCCTCACATTTCCATTACAGAGGTTGACAGGTAGGAATGCTGTTCTTTCTGGGAGAAGACGAAAGACAGAGACAATTTGTAGCAATTTATTGAACATACATTTCAGTTATTTAACTGAAAATCAGAGGAAAGGAGAAGGAAATGGGAAAACAAAGCCACTTTCAAACCAAACCACTTTCTCCAAGCCCATCTGTCCACACTTATGCATACGTAAGGAAGCCATGCTGGCAGTAAGTGGTGGACAAATAAATATACAGTCCACATCTACATGGGTAAATTCTCAAGGAACTGGGCTGCTTGTCTCAAATGTTTTGTTGCCCTGATAAAACAGCTGACACTCAAGACTACAATGACATGGAAAACATATGACCTAGTTTGAGTATAGCCTTGGTAATAGACCTTTATCAGCAGCACAGCAAGCCATAATAAAAGATCCATATTTAAGGGAGAAAACAAGTATAAAGGGAGAAAACAGACCTGCTGGTCTGTTTAGCAGTTTCTTTATGATGGCACTAAGTTTAAGCCTAGGATTTTCATGTGCTAAAAACAAGTCTTGTTCACTGAGGCTGCTGCAGAGCACTGAGGAGCCAGTGACACCAGAGGTTTGCAAGGCCCAGCACCACACCCCAAGCCCGGAGCTCACTGCTGGGTTGTTTCTCCAAAGGCAGAATCCCTCCCTTTTATGCTCATGTGCAACTCTGGGAGCTCTTTTCCACCCCTCTGCAAGTGAACTTGCATTCAGAAACACAGCTTATGCTATTTTAGCTCCCACTATCTCCTCAGCAAGGTCCCTGTGGGTAGGAAATGTTGGTGAGGCACTCAGACTCTGCCTCATGTCAGCAGCCTGCCTAAGGGGGAGAGAAGGGGCAAGCATCTCCTCAGCACCCCCCCCCCAGGGCAGGCAGGAGAGAAGGACAGCGAAAAGCTCATTAAGAGAATCAAACCTACATTTCCAGAAAGAAGGGTAGGGAAGAGTCACAGATCCACGTACACTGCGGGGCCTCCACCTGTGCCACACCTACCCACTACTCTGAGCTCTGCCAGCGACCCCGAGGCAGCTGCTATCCCACCGCCATTTCCTGAGGCCCCCCCCCAGCCGCCATTTTTTACCACCAGCTCCGCCTACGGGGCAGACACAGCCGCACACATCCCATGGCTGCGGGGCAGAAGGCTCAGAGCGTGCCCAGCATGAGCCTGCCGTTCCCCACCCCACTGTGATCCGGCAGTCACGAAGCTGCGGAATTCCGCCCCCTCCCCAGATTCCTTCTGGGAGTGTTCAAAGCCAGGTTGGATGGGCCTTTGAGCAACCTGGTCTGGTGAGAGGTATTCCAGCCCACGCTGGGGTGTTGGAGCTAGATGATTTTTGAGATCCTTTCCAGCTCAAACCGTTCTGACACTATGAAAATAGAAATTAACTGCTCTGCAAGTGCCTCAGGGAATAAAACAGTCCGTGTATTAACTGGAAAAGGGGCATTGCCCAAATACACAGGGGACACTGCTAGGAACATCTCAGCTCCAACTGAACACTGGCAGGGGAAAAAAAAATTAAAAAAATATATATATATAAAATGGAATTTGCAAAAGTGTGAAGGTTTGGTCCCAAGCCGGTCTCTGGCAAGTGGACCCCTCCTGGCTGTAGGAGCAGTGGGGAGACCTCATCACAGCAGCTCCATCTGTGATCAAATGGCTGCACTCAGGCTGTGGTGGTGCTGCAGAAACAGAGGCCAGAAAAGGGAACTGATAGCCACTGAGGGGCTCTGCAAAGCTGCCTTCCCCACAGGCTGGCAGCCTGCAGCCACTGGCTCAGCCTGGCTGAACTGCTCCCTGCGGCTGAAACACCCAGAAAGGGTGACAAGGACCTGACAAGGGCAGGGGCTGTGTAGGCACAGAGTCAAGCGTGGACCCAGGACACTCGCCCTTCTCCACAGTCCTCGGAATGCCTCAGTCGATGCCTTCACCTCATCCTCCCTGCCAGCACCAGGCTGCCCCTTCAGTGCACCCTCCCAGTGGGCTGGGGGGGCCTGGGGGCCATGGCCACTCTTTCTTGTTGACATTCCCATCCCTAGATAGGTTTTCACCACAGAGGCCGTATTTCTCATTCATCTCTCATCACAGGAGAAGCAACTTTATGAGGCTCCAACTCCTGCCTATTAGCTCAAGCCAAAGGGTATTCATATAAACTCAGAATAAATACTAATTAACCTGAATCTTTCTTTGCATCGTCATCTGAACCAGACACTATATCTATCTTTAATTTTAGGCTGCTTTGAGATGCACCCTCTATCCACAGCAGGAAAAATAAGATTCTTTCTTTTGATAAAATTATTTGTGGGCCTCAACAGGACACATTTCTTGGCAATGCTGTGCTCTTACCTTTAGTTACTGTGAACTCAGAGGAGTGTATACTCAGGCTGTATATTTTGAGTGCCTCCAATACAACAAGCTTCATGATCAAGGAGAATTTAATGCAGCAACTTTCCCACGTTCTGCTGGAAGAGGAGGTGCAGTGAAGGTGAGTTACTTCTCACAGCAAGGACAGCTTTGGCAGCTTGCACAGCACTGAAGGGAGGCAGTCCCACAAAACCCAGCTGAAGGTCCCAGGGAAGGATGGCCAAGATTTACCCACCCAGCACAGGGCAGAGTGAGGTGGAAGCTCCATGCTATATCCTGTTGAGCTGGCTGAAATCAATAGTGTTTTATATGGGTTTTGGTATCAGAGAGAGAGAATAATAGAACTGGATTAAAAATGAATATTTATTTCCCTGAATATATCAACATTTTCAAAGCTGCTTTGTTTTGCTATTTTCCTTTGTTGGAAGTAGCTCCAATATTTTCTAAATCACAGAAAAACCACTGTTGAAAGCTTATGTAACAAAATTGTTTCTCATTATGACTGCTGGTAATTATGCAGGCAACATACATACAGGGAGGAAATGATACAAAGGGTCTTACTATAAAAGCTAAGACCTTTCATACATGAAGCTGTGTTGTCTTGTAGAAAAATAGGTTACTCTGGGGAAAATATTTTTGGATGTCAAAAACGGTGACAGGGATACCAAGCAACTCTTGCCAAGAGCTTTGCAAACCCTGCAGAGTTCCACCTCCCAAGCACCTTCTGCCCAACATAGTCTCACACCCCATCCCCAGACCCTCTGCTGCAGAATGCCAGGGTCCTCTCCATCTGTAGGAGACAGATCTCACTTGTGAGGCTGGAGGTTACCCACCCCCTTCTTACACAGGCATCTGAGGAACTCCTTCTGTATCAGCACACCTGGTTAGCAATGGTGTCCTCTGAAATAGGCAGCTACTGGCTGCCCTTTGTACTTGACTACGAGTGCCACATCCACCAGCACCTACCATTGCCCCTCAAGGAGGGCAGCAATGCAAGGCAAGGGATCTGGGCCATGCTTGTCTCCAGAAATAATTTTGTCATCTGCTAAGGGACAGATGGAGAGGCAAATGCTCTTTCTACACAGCTAGAAAGCCTTGGAGGGCTAATCCCTAATAATTTCAGTTTATTGGCTCTTGCCTGGAAATGAGAGGAAACAGTGTGCAGCTGTGAAGAGCTGGTCCAACAATAATAGTTACTTCTGATCTTCCAGAAAAAAAGGCCACAAATCTATGCTGAAGAGAAGAACTGCAACTCCATTCCAGCTGGAGAGCTGTAATAGGTATTATGGTAGCCAAAAACACTAAGGATGACAGTAGTGTTTCCATCATCTTAGTGATTCAATCACCATTTACCTCCTCTCTGTGTCTTGCGAACTGTTGCCTTGTGTTTCCCAAGGTAGTAAGGTACTAAGTGTGCAGAGCATAAGGAATAAGTGCAAGTTACCTCATTCTTACCAAAACTGATGGAAATTATATAATCAATTTTAAGAGAACCCTGCTAAATTTAATGCCTATATTGCTCTTAAGTGTTTTTTATTTTGTCTGGCTGTAAGTCTCCAAAAGTAGTCACTAGGAACCGCTGGACAGAATTTAGGCTCCCTGAACAGAGTACCAGGTGGTCTTGTGTATTTTAGGCACATAAAACATTTAAAAGCCTGGTCAAAAGTTCTTTCCTTGAACTGAAGGCTCATGTTCTTAGATGAGTCCCATAACTAAAACTGCTATCATAACAAATTGCACAGGCATCTTCTTTCCTGGATGTGGGTGGCTTTGATGCCTGTGCTGCTTATAAGAAGCAATATCCTAGAGAACATGAAATTTAGGAAGATGAGTAATGTATGAAGTGTGGAGGCAGTGAGAGATGATCCACATATTATGTGATTCTACTTAATAATTTATAAATAAATATCAGCTTTCCCCAAACTGCCCCTCAGCTTAGCAATTATATGCTAGCTGATTTCTTGTTAGTGATGTTCTTTTATAATAACTGTTCCTAAAGCCTCACAGAGAGTTAGACAATCAAAGTACTGTGAGCAATTTTCCATTTATTCATGCAGTTAACTGCAATTAAAACAACTCAAAGCCTTGTGTGTTTCTCTGAAAAAAATACAAAACTTTAGCTGCTACTATTAATATATACAACCTACAATAAAGAGTTAACAAAGCCCCTTCATCTTCCTTCTTGTAGTGTAGTAATTTTCTTATCCTTTTGTGTAGATATCCCGGTAGTTATCCTGTTAGTTCTTCAAAAGAAACACACTTTTCATTCAGCTGCAAAGAAAGTGAAGGAATTCAGTGGGGCAGAGTCCCTCAGTGGTCAGATCCATTCATCACAGATGCCCAGGGAGGAATCAAGGTGAAGATGCAGTGGTCTCATCAAACCTATTTAGAAGGAGAGAAACCACCATTATAGCAGGCAGGAAAAAACTTCTGTTCAAATTTTACTGAGATATTTTACCTAAATATTTCATATTTCCGGAAAAGCAGTGTTCTCATAGCTCTTAATATAAAATACATACCAGGTTTTATCACCATTCCTTTTTTGGTTCACAGGGTTTCACTAATGAAACCTGATGATGATCTAAATATGCCAGTTTCACAGATGAAAAAGAGAACAGAGGCTGTGTCCTGCTTCATAAGAAAGTATTAGGCTATCAGAGCAGCTGTGACTGACTCCCCTGTGACCAAACTCTCCCAACACTGATACCCATCAGCCCAGAGCACCCTCAGAGTGTGCAGTGCTCAGAGAGCAGCAACATCTCTTCAGACCCAGGATGTCCTGTGGTTGTCCAAATCTCACAACATTTCCAGAGCTTATGTGACTGAAGTACATCCCAACACCGTCCTGAGTAAAAGACTACACTACTGAAGTGCTACTATTCAGTATGTCAATTCAGTATTTCAGCTGTAACTGTTGAGAGAGGCTTTGATTCAGCCTGTTCCTGCAACAGAATAGGAAGCCACTGACTTGGATCTGCAGTTTTAATGATAATCCCATCCACAAAAATAAGCATTTCATTTAAGCTCAGTTCCTTAAGAAAGAACTATTGTCCCTACTTCGATAAGATGGTATGAAATGTATCCAAACATTTCTCAAGCTGTATGAAATCTTACTGGAGGAATATGTTCTGGCATTTTGAGAATAATGTACCAGGAAAAAGTAACACTGAAATGTGTGTCAGAGCAGAGATTCTCAAAGTCTGGTCAAAATGGAATTCACAGCTCACCTTTATTCTTTTATTCCAGTACACCACAGTACAAAAAAAAAAACAAAAAACACAAAAAAACACAGAAAAACCAAACAAACAAAAAATGGGAATGGTAAAGCAAAAAACTAAACCCAGCATTTTTTAACATAAATGCAGAACTCTCTGACAAACATAGCTCCAATTACGGAAACACTTCCCAGTATTTTCCTGCCAGTTACCGGAGTTCTACAAATACTGTACATAGCAATGAATGACAAGGATGGCAATTCACCAGGCAAGGTATTTATTCCAAAGTTATTCTTATTAAAATAAATGCTAATATCATACTCCTGGCATATGACATTATGCTTGAAGAATCTTGCAATTTGCATATAATCTGGGTGAAAGAAATGTAGTTAAAAGACCATATCTTCCACTGTTGATGAATGTTTCCAGCAAGTCTAAGGAAAAAAAAAAAACAAAAAACCAAAAACCCAACCATCTCTGCTTGGCACATGTTTTTCCCAATGTGTTTTCTTAGATTTAGTTGCTATAACAGAGATAACAGAAGGCAGATAGCAACTGTATGTGTTCTGTAATAAGAATTTCAGGGCAACTGGATTGCTAACAATCTTAATAAAAAGTTCAACATTTCATCAATGTATACCAAAGATCATGCTATTACAGTAACTATATACAGTAAGGCACTGTGCATGAAATCAAAGAGATACTTCATATCCCTTTAATATACTGACATTATCAAGCAACTTATAAATACCAGTAACATTTGCATTACTATCTACACTTAACCTTCTTTGTGCTTTCAAGTGCCTTTATGTCCAATACCTAAAAACATGCAATTTAGTTCCACAGAGTAAGTCCAAAAATCACATCAAGGAAGTTCTTTATTGGTTTCTCTCAATGACTTCCAGATTAAATCTGTTCTTCTATAAGCACAATAAAGGTTTTCTGTAAGTGTCTACTCTAAAAACACACGGTTGAAGTTAGAAGATCTTTTCAATCCAGCAACAAAGGACCATGCAACTGGAACACAGCTAATAACTCTGCTGATGTCACACATACCAGAACAAAAATCAGTGCCCAGACCCTTAGTATCAGAGGAATAAAACTATATTTAAAAACTAAAATAAGACCATGGAGCACACAAAAGGAACAGGTTTGTATATTAAAGTATCTGCCTTGTACCTACTCACCCTTCAGACATTTAGCTTCATTAAATTCCCAAGTATCAGTGCAAGAATGAGCATAAATGCCAGAGTGCCAAGGTGAGGAACAGGCAGACATTGTAAATCTGTTCACAGAAGTGTTCCAGATTGGTGCTAAAATAAGAGTTATGAGCTACATTCATTTCAAATAAATTTAAGAATATATATACTCATTTCAGGCCTTCTCTAGTCATCATTGGCTTGGGAAGAAAGAAAGAAATCATAGCTTCTAGAGAACAGCATTCATTTTTCTCAGTGACAGAAAGTAAAAGGGAACAAATTCTGTCCCTTCTTGAGTTGAAGTCAAGGAGAGTTACATGTGTGAATCCCTGAGGGTGCCACCTCTCCAGCCTAAAATGGCCACACTTAGACACACTGCGAGCTCCCAGATCAAAAAGCAGTCAGCTCAAGTCTCTGGAATAAGAAACTTCTCACACAATGTATTCTTCAAGCAGAGGTTGGGTGTACAAGCTTATAATCTCTCCTTGACACAAAAGCTTTATTCCTTAGAGTTTGCTAGGAGACATGATCAATACCTGTCACACCAGAAGAGCAACAGAAACTTACAGTGACCTTTGCAGTCCATGCCTCTCCAGTAATTTCTGTTATGAGTGGACGAGTGCTTCTCCAGGCCTCTTAGAACAGGGAAACAAAGAAGAGCAAAGAAACCCAGGAATCCTCCAGGACATCAGCATTTCCATCTACCTTTCCATTTAAGTGTTTCTACCCTTGGTTATTGATATTATACAAATCCATGGATGCACTGAATAGTAACAAATGAACAGTTGCTACTAAAATTAAACTAAGCTGGACAACATTGCTATATTGAACAAAATAGATTCTTACCTTAAACAGCAATGACAAGAGCAGACAGAAAAGCAGCAGATGTGTGGTGAAAGAGACCTTCAGCTGGGAAGAAAAACAGGGTAGGCCTTGGCAGTTGTGTAAACTGTGGTTTGGTCCTGAAGGTTGTGGCTTCAGCCCCAAGTCCCAATTCCTTACCACAAACCACCGGAGAGCTCTCTCTAAGTAAATGCAAGGCCGGCTACTTCTCAGCAAGGCCCCATCAAATTTAAATATCATCCATGCAAAGGGCCTCTGGCTTAAGCATCCTGCCATAGGCATGGTTATTCAGCACAGCAATATGTAGGCATGAATCAGTTGGATTTGTGGGAGAGCTGAGACACATTCAGTGTGACAACCAGGGAAAGTCCCCTGACCACCTCCCATCCCCTGGCTGCCTGTCCTGTTGGACAGTCCATGGGGAGCAAAACTCAGCTGCCTTCTCTGAAAGAAACACAGAGGACTGCAGATGACTTAATGTTGCCCATACTGCAGGAGCATCCTGGGGACCTGAATCATGGTCCTCAGCCATGCTCTGATAGGCACATCCATGCACAAGACAAAAGGCACACTCTGCAAACCAGGACTGTCCTAAGGACTGCCTGCCTGCAGCAGCATTCCCAGAGTAGCAGCTTCAGAACCACTCCACGCTGTGGGATGGACATCATTCCCAACATCCACACACAGATGTTTGGTTTTGAACACTGGGAATGAGGGAAACCACCAGTGGTAAAAGCTGCCCAGCCTGCTGGCACTGGAGCTAGACAGATGAAAGCCACACGTGGGGCAGCCCTGCTTTGCATTTTGGTGCAGATGTACACAGAGAAAGGAGGGAGGGCACAGATGAGACAGTGGGAAGCTTGGTGAGGAGGTGGGTGTCTATTACTTGAAATCACTCTAAAGCACATTACAAATCTGTTAAATCATTGTGGGTTACCCTGCATTTCAGAGTAAATTAGTAACTTTTCAGAGGGAGTGAAGAAACTACCACTCCACTTTTAAATAATGAAAATGCTAAAAAACCTACACTTAACAGCTCTAAAACTGCAGCAAGTCACCCACCAACACCCACTCCTCTTGTCAGCAGTTTTTTTTCAGCTTTGCCTATTATTTGTGTCAAGCCAGAGATGTTTAATGTTTGCCACACTTATGTGCTCAACTTTAAGGAGTCTCAGATGTTTTAACAGTGCCTGTGCCACTGACCTCTTTCTCCATGGCATTTTGATCTAAATAAGTAAGAAACAGTTTTCAAAGTCATTTGGATTCACTGGCTCTGAGTGCGTAGCTGCAAAAAAATCTGCTTTAACATTAACATCCAATTTTATTCATGCCTGAGGCTTCACCACAGTATCTATTTTTGTAAGATTAACAGCAAGATCCCAGTTCTCTAGAAATGTAAAGAGTAACAGCCAATTGTAAAAGCAAGGTGATGTTTCCTAACCTGCCCTGCTCACATCCAGGAGGGTGCAATTTCCTCGCCCCTTCCATGGTGGGTGTAATTTCCATTTGCATTTTCGCACCCACAACATGGAGCATGTGTATTAGTCCTGCCTCCCATTTGCTGAGATGCATCTCTGATGAAACTGTGGGTGCCAAAAAATATTAACACAAACCTCACATGTGCAAAGTGTCCCCTGAAAGACAGCTTTTACTCTGGAGGAGTTAAGAAACAGCCATCTTCCTGTACCTTGCACAACAGCATTTTGAATCATCTAACTTGAAAATACAAGTGTAGAAAATGGGCACTTGATATTTCAGCTAATTCATTTGAAACAAACATACACAAAAACACTTATTCTTTAACATGGCAATCAGAGGACAAATTGAGGGCCATTTTTTAACCTAAGCAGCAAAAAACAATATTTGTTTTAAATACTGCCTTTGGTATCTGTCAATTAGAGCTATCGCATTGCTGTCAACTTACACTCCTTCTTTAGTTATAGGTTTGCTCCATCCTACACAGATCTGTGCAAATCATTTGTCTCTTGCAAACATGCACTAACCACTGGAAAGTAAAATTAATAAAGTGGGAGAAAAGCTGCCTCATAAAGTTGACACTCCTGAGTGCAGTAGCTCTGCGTCTCTCCCCTCCAGCAAGCTGTCTGAGATAGGCAGGCAAAGTGTGGTAAAAGATTATCAAATTGCAACTGTCATTCCTGACAAAATGCATCTCAATGCTGGAAGGAATTTTAGGTTTTAAGCTAAAACACCACCCCAAAGGGTTCCTCAGAGCCTGTCAATATCAGCACCTTGGATGGAAAGCTACCACTGAGCGCAGTGTGTCCAACATATAGAACCTGCCACGAAATGAAGTTCTTCATAAGAAAGCTCATCTCAGTCTTGGTTGGTAACAATAACAAGGAGACAAGATGAGACCATCAGTCTCAATTGTGAAGACAATGTTTTCCTCCCATATTATTCTGTCTGTCATGTTCCCTTCAGGTTCCAAAGGAATCCCTGTCTCATACATCACTATTTCCCACAAAGCTTGAAAGCCTTCAGGGGGGGTTTCTTCCTGCCCACTGTACCAGCCTTGATGTCTGAGTACCTTCAGAACAGTGACAGAGGCCTCTGCCAGCAAGAAAGGGGAACATCTGCATACCAATTAAACTGCTGAGAGCTGAAGAGTTAAAAAAAGAAAAAAGGGAAAAAAAAAAAAGAAAAAAAAAAAAGGGGGGGGGGGAAGCTTTGGAAGTAAATGAAGTAAATCTGAACCAGGTTCTAATTAATGCCCTAGGCCCTGGATTCACCACAGCACTTAGACATGTAGTTAACTTTAAACATGTATTTAGTTCCATTGAAGTCAAAAGACAGCATTGAAGAGGCAAACTACATTAGCACAATTTAATACTCTTTGGGCTAATTAATCAGCCATAAAAATTAACTATGAGAACTATAATCCTTATTTCCCTTGCTATGACATTTCCAGTTAAAAATACTTGGATGTGGCTGGAATAAGCAAAAAGCGAGTCCTTATTCAGGCCACTAACTCCTACAGCAGTGAAGACCAATCCCTAAGAGCAGCTGAAGGTGCTAAGCTCTCTACAAATCACAGCCTAATATCTGTATCCTATACGTGGTGGCAGCACAGGCCCAAAAGGTGCAGTCCTTGTCCTGAGGACAGTAATCTAAGTAACAAAAAGAACTGGCAACAGATGAGCAAAGCCAACAGGCAATGGATGGCACATCAGAAACATCCCTCCTTTTCTCTGTTATGTGGCATTTGCTCTCAGTAATGGGAGGTGGCAAGGAAGGGCAGCAGACAGGGCTGGGGAGATAAGGGAGGCTGAGCATAGGTGTGAGTTTGGAGCCAGAACTGGTAAAGCTACCAAGAGAAGCATCCTCAGGCAGAGCTCGGAGGAAGAGGAGCAGTGCTGATGCCTAAAGGGTAGGCATGGTGGAGTCTGGTCCAGCCTCACTTGTGGGCAAGGGCTAAACTCAGCTTGATTTCAGTAGAGCAGGACTGAACTCTACAAGAGAAACCCTGCATGCAATCTCCAGATAGATGAATAATCCCTGACACATCCAAACCTTTTTTCCACTTTCTGAATGGCTGCCAGAACTGCACCAACAATGGGCAGGCTAGATTTGGCCTGAACATGGTCTCCAAAGACCCAATACAACCAGCTTTTGAACTCCTGTCTTCTCTAAGGCATGTGTACAACTAACCATTCTGCAAGTCAGGGTGCAAGGAAAAAAGCTTGCTGATAAGGGCCTTTTTGCTAGGATTTATGCAAAAATAAAGACACAAAAAGTTTGCCAAAATATCATTAATGTTTTTCATGTACCTATAAACACTAGGAAATTGAGAGCAGAGAATGCCTGGCTGATGCCACTTAGTTATCTCATGCATTATCAAAATAAAAAAGAAGTAAAACAACCCTCCAAAAATTAGAACATCATGATCATAAAAGAAAGTACCAGCACAGCTTTGTAGATTAACTTTGAATTTCCTTGCTTTCGTTGGTTTAAGGGCTCTGTTGTTACTGTAGTTTTTTCAATTGCAGATACTAAAAATTCTTTTATCTTTCGAAGTCCTTAAAGACTGTTATATAAATACGTAATTAAAGCCGCTTTCAACTGGGTATAATTTACTCTACAGTTTACAACAGCTGCACTAGAGCTATTACAGTTTATCATTTCAAAGCCTAATTGGGGGCTTCTTAATTAGTGGATCCTTCAGTCACTAGACTGTGACTGTGTAAAAGATGCTTGGCAGCTATCGCGTGTTACAAATCTGCATGAAATGTTTGCATGAAAATAGGGTGTGCACAAGCCCAAAAGGACATTGGCTGTCCCTGCAGGTCAGCCCATCAGAACATGCAAACCTCCCCACTACAACTACACTCTCCTACAACTACACAGCTGGTCTGCTCACACAGCCCTCCCCTCATGCACACATTGTTGGGAAGCACCAGCACATCCCAAGGCAAGCCCCCAGCCTAGCTGAGCTGACCTGCAGCTTGCAGCCCAGAACACCAACCACATCCTGGGCTGCAACAAAAAAAGTGTGGCCAGCAGGTCAAGAGAGGTGATTCTCCCCCTCTACTCTGCTTTTGTGAAACCCCCCCTGCAGTACTGTGTCCAGTTCTGGTGTCCTCTGTACAGGAAAGACCTGTTGGAGCAAATCCAGAGGAGGGCCAGCAAGATGATCAGAGGGTTGAAGCAGCTCTCCTATGAAGACAGGCTGAGAGAGTTGGGATTGTTCAGCTCAGAGAAGAGAGGGCTCCAGGGAGACCTTAGAGCACCTTCCTGAAGCTGGGGAGGAACTTTTTACAAGTCTGTGTAGCAACAAGACAAGGGGCAACAGTTTTAAACTGGAAGAGGGGAGATGTGGGTTAGACACTAAGAAGAAATTCTTCAGTGTGACTGTGCTGAGATGATGAAACAGGTTGCCCCAAGAAGTTGTGGCAGGTTGCCCCTGGAAATGTTTGAGGCTGGCCTAGAAGGCTTTGAGCAATCTGGTCTAGAGGAAGGTGTCCCTGCCCATGGCAGGGGATTGGAACTAGATGATCTTTAAGGTCCCTTCTAATACAAACTATGATGGCAGTCCACTCTGATGAGACCATTCTCATATTCCAACACAGCTAAAAGAGAGGATGGGACTGTGCCCACTGATGGCTCAGGCTGGTTCTCATACAGTGTCAAACACTTTCTCCAGCAAACACAGCTTGCTGCTCTCAGGATCTCTGCACCATGCTGGATTCAGTGGGCACTTCCTCTGTGTTACTACAAGTACTCACACCACTAGATGCAGGAAGACAGGATCCAGTTACTACTTCTCATTTATAGCCAAGAACATGGATTTCTTGTTAGTCACCACTAAATTAGAAGTCACTGGTATTTAAAGGCAATATTTGCCCAGGGAAGGAGGGACTATACCTTCCTGATCCTTCCCCACGTGTGGCACCATGTAGAGAGAAGCTGGAGGAGCCAGAGCTCATCTTCACAGGAACAGCTCACTGGAAGGAGTCTCCTAGCAGCTTTGGGCTCTCAGAACCAATAACCAAAGAACTTGTCCAGACCATACCCTGTAGGACTGGTGGCATTTTGTTAAGTTTTCACCTGCTTATAACAGAGCAATTGTGTTACACGGGGTCAGATTTGGGGTTTGCCAGCATAGCTTTAAACAATACAGTGACAAAATCATGAGGTTTTATTGACTGCAGGATAATATAAATCAGCTATTGAAAACCTGTATCATTAGCACTCCTGCTTTCCAGTGGTAGATGGCTGCAGTAATGGATTGGCCTCTCCATCTCGTCCTCCCACTGGAAAACAACATACACAGGAACGATCAATAACCTGATGTAAGTTACTTGTAGACATGTCAGGTGTGAATATTGCCCTTTCTCGAAGGTTTTAAAGACCAGAGAGTTTCACAAAATTCAGGCCAGCCAACAAATTGTTTTGAGTAAATTGTCATTATGGCAGAGAACATCCAGATTCACCCACATTGTTACAAGGAAGTTTTAAACACACAGGCAGTAACTTTATTATATACATATATTACTTTGTGGGGTCAATAGCTCAGGATGTTCCTTTTCAACAGGATATATTTCCATTTGAGAACATTTTTTGTAATATCCATGATGCTGAGGAGCCTCTGTTTGACAGGAAATAACTAGATTATTTCACCCCAGAGTTTACCACTAATTTCTACAACCAAAATTCTAAAAAGCTTTCTAAATCTGTACCAAAATCCACTGTCAATACTAGGGTCAGAATTGCATACTAATGTGTCACAATATATTACACACTTAATTTAGTGTTGACAGATCTGAAGTCAATGGAAGCTCTAAAGATCACAGCCTTGTTTCCCCATGGATCAGTGGAGAGGCTGGAGAGGTGTTTAAGGGCCTTTCCCATTTAAAGATGGCATCGCTTTCACTCTAGCAGCATGATTAAATTTTGTACACTTTTCTTCCCCTTGCCCTACTCTCTGTCACTTGCACAAAGGGGATATGCTTAAAATTATAAAGCAGGTTGGAGGGAAGCTGAAGCACATTTATTTCACAGGTATTATGTTACAGTCTCCAAGAATGTCCACGGACACACAAAAAAGTGATGCACACTGAGTCCCACTGTAGCTTTTGTGGGAAGAACAGGCAAACACTTGCTAGAACTTTCTGAAAGGTGAGCTGTTACCTTATGAAGAACCTCATGGCAATCCACCTGCAGACTCAACTGAGTACTTCACAGGACCATCATATTTCTTTGAGCCGACCTTCCCAGAAGACTTTGCATTCCAAATGCCTAAAAATCCTAAATCAGGTAACACCCTTTTAAACAGGTCCTTGTTGTACAACACTACATTTTGTGGCCTGTATGGCACTAATACCTTCTTTCTTCAGTGAGTTCAGTGGCATCCAAAGTGATGCCATGGAAATTATTTAATCTGATTTCATTTTGTGTTGACTTGTGTCACACAAGAGCAGGGATGGCCTGTCAGAGGAGGAAGAGGCCACAGTAGCATAGTGGCTGGGTTAAGGTAGCCAAAACCATAAAGCAGAGGTAGAGGCTGAAGACAGAGAAAAAAATAACATCATGCCAATGTGCTTTATTTTCAAGAACTTCTACTCAACTTGCCTGCTGGCCCCTAGCAAGTACTGAGAACCTTCCTGTCTTTGCAGCAGGGCAGATCACAGAAATGGATCCCTCTGGCAATCAAGAGATCCATTTTTATGGGGGTAGGATCATCAAATAATATTTTGTGTAGCCCTCTGCTATTGTCCTTTTTTTTTTTTTTTTTTTTTTTTTTTTTTTTTTTTTTTGTTCCCCAGTATATGCAAACACACCAGAGGAGCTCAGCGTCTTCTTTCAAAACCTCTCTGTTTCACTAACTTGTTCCAGCCTCCATCACAGCTCTTTCCTTGTCAGCAACTGTACCACAGAGCGATACCTCTGCCCACGCACAAATGCACTGGTTGAAGGTATGAACTGGAATCTCTCCGTTAAAGGAACAAGCAGGCATCCCGGAGACTGACACAGCTGCTATTTGCATGTAAAAGAGGAGGAGAAGGTGCATGACTGAGCCCAAATTAGCATAAGCAAAGCCTCCCACCGCATTTGCAAACTCCAGCTTGCACAGTGGTGCTGATACAGGTGCACACTTTCCTCACAAAGAAAGGGTTCTACCTCAGCTATAAAGAAATTTGGCTAACAGTAGTTCACAGAATTTAGCATCACGTGAACTTGTAAATCCCTGTTTTTCCTAAAAGTTATAGAGCACTAGAGAAAGAGAAACAGTGGATGCAGGGTGAGCTGGGTATGCCCAGGTTAAATTTCATCTCCACTTTCAGCTTGATTCCTGAAGCTGACTCCCTCAGCTGGAGACATATTTTATGGGGCCTCCATCACTTCTGTACCCCAAGATTCTTGAATGTCCAGAAATAATCACAGTGCTCAGTGCATCTAAAAATGAAAACCAAAATAGCAAGGCAAATGCAGTTCTAAACATCCTTGTGTCATTGCCATCTTTTGAGAAATGAGGACTGATAATCTTTTTCAGCATCAGCTGTCCCTAATAGATGCTTTGGGGATTCATTTATGGCTGCAAACTCTTGCTGAAGACACACATTTCATAAATTATATGAGCTCGGGATTTAACATGATATTTGTCTCCTTCTCTGGCAATCTTCACACGTACCTAAGCATCTATGCCTGTGCACATACCTACTTTGCTATAAAAAGAGAATTAGATGTCTTAGTAGACTATTTAAGCACTGTAATTTTATTAAGAACTGTCCCCCCCAAACAATACTGCATTTTGAAGTCTTGTTGCAGAGAAATTATAGACTGTTTTTACTTTAGCATCATACTTTCATGGAAGCTGTTGCAACAATTCAGTGCCTCTGCTATTTCCACAGGAGGTTTAACTCATCTGAGAGACTAAAAAGAACACTGAATGCAGACATTAATGGTAATAAAATCGAAGCTAAGCCCTACATGAAGAGAAACAAATTCCAAAATGAAAAATTCGATTACACAGTACCTGTCTCCTGTCTTGACTTCCTCATTATACATAGAAATTAACCCTGTCATTAAGTACTTTGATCAGGCCATACATAAACAGCTTATAACAGCATGAAATCTACCACAGCAAGCAGACAAATGAACAAGGGGAGAAATACTGACATTTGGGGCTGCTGTCAGACACCAAGTGCTCCTATTCCCTCAGGGCCAAACTGCTAGAGTAAATGGGGTTACTCCAAGGATTAATTGCTCCCTCCTGGTTTGCACTACTTCCAGAAAGTTTCAGTAATAATAAAGAGACTACCATTTGGAGACTGGTAGCATCTTTAAGAACTTTGAGAAATTTCTAAGTTGTGCCGTTGAAACTGCTCTTACGCTAAAGCTCGGTACAAAAATTCCCAGCCCATGACTGAGCTGAAGCTGCATGTGGTCAAACTGGTCCATGTTTGCATTGCTCAGAAACGAGCTGGGGTACCATTTCACATGCTCCAGCTCCAAACATTTGTCACTTAAATTTGGAGAATTTCCAAGCACTAAAACATATCATAAGCAACATTTCTGGGCAATTGAGGGGTCTGGGTTTTTTTCTGGTTGGTTTGTTTGTCAGAGTTTTGGAGCAGAAGTTGCTTTCTTCTGGGATGCATTTAACTCAATGTAACTTCACTTACTTGTGATACTACCTGAATTCCTTTCACATAGACTGCTACACAACCAGAGGTGGCCAGGACAACAGGATCTCTTCCCACCTCTGCCCCTGGCCTGCAGTGAGTCCCTTACCACCTCTGATCCCTCTTTTCAAACAGCTCTTTCCTGTTGGCTCTTCCCACCTCTTTGTTTAAGAGAGCATGGTCAGGTACAACATACACCTCTGAGCATGGCCCGGGGGCACCCTGTTTTGTTCAGAAAGTATAGCTCAGATGCTTGTTCCTCTCCTAGCTGAGCTGTGATGGGGTTTCTGGTGATTTTCCAGTTGCAGAAAGAACAGATATAAGGGAGAAACCCTGACCCAAAAGAGGCAAAGGCAGAGTTTCCCACTGGCTTCAAGATGGCCAAGATTTTACCTTTAACATTCTAATAGCTTGGAAAAACAGTAGGCAAGCCCCAGATTAATTGTTTCTGCATGCATTGCTAAACAGGCTACAGAAAAGACATTTTATTATTCTCAGAAAGATTGAAGTGCAGTATTTCCTCTGCTTCTCAGAATTCATTTTTTATCTAATTGCTATAATCAGCTCCAGGACATTACAGCAAGATACTGTTCAAAATGGTTATCACCACAATTTAGAAAAACGCAGTTCCAGATCACAATAGCTCAAAGAAAAAATGACAGGCACCATGGAGCTTCTCAGCATACTGTTCTTACTCACATCCCATATACCAGATGTGCGTACACAAAAATGGTCCTTTCCAGATCCACAAACGCTCAGACACTCCTTTGTTTAGAGTCATGCAAAGAGGAAAACCATGTCCTGACAATATGGCTGCACACCAGACAAAAACAGTGCAGATCTGGATAGACTTGGAGGCTTTGACCTCAGCAGCAGTAGGCATAGGCCCTTTGAGGTAAAGGTCTGTAAAGCTGAGAGGATGAGCAGTCTCAGCAGCTGAGCAGGGATCAGAAGGCTGGCAGGAGGGGACAGTGGAGGGGAACAGCAGTTTGCCAGGGGTGGGGCTAGCTGGAGGCAGCACTTTTGCATCTGGCTCTAATGAACCAGACCAAACTCCTTCAGCACATGTGCAGTCCCAGCAATAATGCAAATTAGACATTTTTTCTGAATTTGCAGTTCCTTTTCAAATTCATTTACTTGGGTATTATGAGCATTAAATATAATACTGGGTATTTTGACAACAATAAAATTTGCAGTAAGAGTGTACATGAGATTTCTAGCAAACATATCTCTAAACAATCCAGGCTGCAAATGCACATGACATATACCAACTACCATATCATTACTGCTTGACACTTTTACAATATGTCATCTTCCTTCCTAAAAATATTTCCCTATTAAAAGCAATTTTCTGTAACAAGCAGCATGCCAGGGATTTCTCACAGATCCCACCTCTGAAGAATCCCCAGATTCAGCGAGACAATCAAATCTCATCTGCAAAGTCTTCTAGAGATTATTCTCTTCCATTCTCCTTTTCAGTGGTCCAGAGTTTGCTCTTGCTCCCACTGCACCCAGGGACCAAATACAGCCTTCCTGGTGAACAGCAATATGCAGAGCAGATTAAGGGCTCCAGTCCTGACCAAGCAAGACAATTTTTTTAAGCATGTCTTACCTGTAAGTGTATGTGTTGCTTTAGTAACCAACTCAATTGACTCAAGGAGCCCATCACAAAGCCACACCATTGAAAGGATCTTAAGTTTTCAGTCCTTCCTTTGGAGTACAGGTACACTGATGAGTTTCCCTTTATAAGATGTAATCTGAACCACAGCCACGAATCAAAGATGTGGGTGTCTCAGTACACTCCCAGCAATCCCATCAGGGAAAGCCTCACTAGGCAGCTGCTGGTTAAACTTAGGTCACATGCTAGGAGAACATAACTTTGTGAGCTCCAAGCCTTCCTGGCAGCAGGCTGGGGCTTGTGGCTAGAGGAACATAGGACCATTTAAAAACATGCTAATTGCAGTTGCCATTAGGAGAAGAGAAAGTGGTACACAAAGCATTTCCAGACCTGATCAGAGAACAAAAGTATGAAACTCCTTAGTACAAGGTCTAACTCCTTTTATATCTGTTGGCCTCAGAGGTGCTGTCAGGTAAAGGGGTATCTACAACATCCCTTCTCAGCAGTCTTTATCCTATCACCCTACCATTGCTCCACTGTTAAACAGCCATAAAGCCACAGAGAAGTATTTCTTCCCCATTTTATCTCCACATGCTCTCCAGAGATGAAATAGTAAAGAAAGCAGAAAGGAGAATATTACCACTTTCAGCATCCTGTCCCTGTCACAGAAGTCCTCACTTCATGAAAAGCATCCTGGTGCACCTGCCCAGCTGCTTCCATTCAGAGTCATCTCTGCTGAGGTGTCTACTCAAAGATGGAGGAATTGTCTGGAAATGGGGCCCGGTTGTTCTCTCATTTTCCTTGCAGTCTGCCTCTAAAGAGGCATCATCGCCAGTATTAGATCTTCAGTGGCTGTAAATGGGCAGTGCTCTGTTGAATTTCTTGGGCTGGCAGTAATTTACACCAACCAAAGATCCTCCATACCATCTGAGCTTCTACTTTGCATACTGTGCCTTGTTTTCCTCAGTGGGATTAGGAATCATGAGATACACAAAGAACAAGTCAGTAAGAGTCAGTATACATACAAGAGTCAGTAAGAATATAGTTTTAAATTGAGCATCTTGGCTTCCAAGATATAAAAATTATTTTTGCATTGGGCACTCAGTTTCCAAGTAAGCAGCCTGAAGAGGCTATGGAGGGCAAAAACCAGAAACTGATCTTCCTTTCTGTGGAATGGGATGGGAAATGATGGTACCTCTACAAAGGACTCTTCCTTTTTTTCCAGCTGTTGCAATGAGCTCAACACTTCTAAAGAAACAGCTCTTGAAACCTACTGGAATTACTTGTGAGCCACATATTAATTATATCAAATTACTGTGTTTGTGGTCTTTTTTGCTAAGTGCATTTGTTGACCATAATCACAAACTCTAACAAGTGGAATAACGACAGCAATAAAGAATGCATCAAAGATTACAGTGGAACAATTACTGCTGGTTGCCAACAGCTTTGATCAAGTCAGTGAGCCTAGAAGCACGAGCCACTCCTGCCTGGCCACTGCCACCATCAGCACCATTTCCTGCACAGCATCACTTTCTGCAGCAGACAACTCCCACCTCATCAGCTGTTTAAATCTGGCCTAAATGAATCACTTAGGAAGAGCAGCTGCAGGTGCCACAACTGACAGTGGTCACTTCGATGAGGTTTTCTGTTGGTAAGATTTCCTCTGAAGGAGGAGCCTGAATATCCCATCACTAAACCTGAATGGATGGTTTCCCAGCAGAGAGGAAGATTATTTCTGCTTCCAGGCAGCAGCCACAAGGCTGGTGGTATAAAAGGAACAATAGTCCAGATAACACTGTAGTAGTTGAAATATTAACTAAACAGTAATTAACTAATGCACAGAAGAGTAACTCTCTGTACAGCTCCACCCTTACCTGCTTTATCATCATCACTAACCAAAAACATATCTAAGTAATTTTTGTCATTCATTCCAAGCTAAAAGAGAAACTACATACTGTACTGACCTGAAATTGATTGTGCTTAGCATTTAAAAAGCTCTTCAGAAAGCACATGACAAATTAATTACTTCATCTTTAAAGAAAACTTATTTTTGGAGGAAGTCAGAGGAACGATCAAGTGCCTGGTGGAACAGATGCGCTCATAATTTTCCCAGGAAATATGAGAAAATGAATCAAATAGCAAAAGGATCAGCAGACCACTGCAGCCAGGTGCATTATCCATAGGTGTGCAAAGGTTGGATTCCTTGGTACAAAGAAGGCACAAGCCATGGCTGACATCTCCCTCTACCTGACATGGTCATAACATCTCTCTTCCAAGTGCCTCTCTCCACAGCCTCTCCTCTCCTGGGCTTATCTGCATTTTCTTCTCTAACTCTTCATATGTAATTTCATTGAATTTGGCCAAAAAGATATTTCCAACCACCAAATGTGGATGAAACTAGTCAGGGTATCCACACTTGCACTCCCCCAACTGCTCACCACCTGCATTGCTGCAAGCCTGAAGAAGAGCTTCATCATCACACCCCCACAGTACCAGATGTTTTGAAGTGAGAACACCATAGAAATGAGCATGGTCCTGGCAAATCCTGTGTCCTAGAGATGGCCTCAGCTCCCACCCAGTGCTCCAGAGCACCTGCATACTCCAGAGGCAGCTGCTCCAAGCAGTGGTGTGGGAAGAATCATCTCCTGCAAAGGAAGGCCCACGTCTCACCAGAGCAGTGGCCCGAAAGCAAGGCACAGGGCACTTTCAGATGGCTAAAAGTCAGGATGGCATTCCCATCCTTCCTTTTAATGCCAACATGCAAAACCCAGCTACCTGGGAGAAGATAAGGCTTCATCCAAGAAGTCCCTTACTTACACCTTCCGCTGTACAGCCAGCACATTAAATGAATTTCAACATGGGCAAGCAGGAGGAGAGGCACAAGACTAGAAGTAAAGGGGTTTATTTCTCACTGACCAGCTTGATAGCAGAAGTGCCATGGTCATTCTTTCTAATTTCAGAGACCTTTTAATAAAGTTCCACTTCAGAAGCCAAGCATGAAAGGAGAGGAATGAAAACTCTTTGATAGATAAGATATTACAAGAGACTGTCAGAAGCCTGGTAGGAGAATGAAATAACACTCTGGATACTGTCATTGAAAACAATAATGAAAGAGTACACCATTTTCTTAACTGAAGTACTATGAAATCTATGTTACTGCCACACAACATATTTTTCCTCCAAAGGTGCCAATTTCAAGCTATGAATATTGATCTCTATCTAACACTCAAAATTAACTGCACTACTAAGGAAAAGTGGCACCAAATCGTTTGAGAACATCAAACAGTAAAAAGCCAATGGGGTCAAATCAAGGTCAGAATTTGATGAGTAGGGTGTCAGAAATTTAATCCATTTTGTCTAAGATAATGTATAGAGCCAGCATCGGATTTTTTTCCTGTCTTTTCTGTAATTTTTTTAAGCCAGCTTCTTTCAAAAATATCACAACCCCAGACCTCAACTTTTTTTATTAACTTTTTTCCATGACCAGAGAGAGAAAAGATTAAACGGACTGAAACACAGATGGCAATTATGCCGCTGTTTATTTCATAATGAGTCACAAGATTATTTTTTGCCTTCTGCCACATCATTTCAGAATACAAGAAAACCTTAACTTGAGGAAGACTTGAGGAGTCAAAACAACACTGTTAAAAGTCCCAGACCAGCAAGATGCTTAAGTACACTTAAAGAAATACCCAACCTTTAACCACAAGTCCCATTCACTTAAATTCAGAAGCTATGGATAAATCTTTTCCACCAACTGGTGAATGTGGTGGCTATCAAATTCATTAGTAGTCTTATGACAGAATATCCAACAGCTCATAGTGACATGGTACAGTTACATCTCAACATTTGGAGAAAATTAAGTCCAGAACTATGGCTAGAAAAGGCTTCCCCCCTACTTTCCCACAAGAGCCTGTGACACCTGTGCCCTCCTCCCTTTTGAGTCCCTATCTCCCTTTGCTTGCCCAGGATATCCCCCAGACTCAGACTTGCACCCAGACCCAGCCAGCCTGGCCCCCCCCCTGCACCAGAGGCAATGCAGTTACCAGGACACTGCCCCAGCCCTGCCTGGGCTCTCCAACTTGGCTGTGGCCACTTTCTTTTAAAACCCAGGTTGAGTAACTGAGTGGCAGCACTGTCTGCTTCTCATATTGCAGTCTCGTAATTAGCACACTCTTGAAAGGAAGCAGAAGGTAGGTGTTCATCAGTTTAAACCCATGTCTCTCACCTCCTCAGAAGCTGCCTTATGTACGGGGCTTTGGATAGGGGACTCCCCTATTATCCTATTGAGATCATGCAACAAAAATTTAGGCTTTGATCCTAAAAGGGCTGAATCTTCAGCCCAGTGATTAGAAGACATTAGCTGGAAGAGATTAATCCTTTATCTGAGGACTCTTCATATGTTTTAGGTAGAAACTGGGGGTGGATAATGTGAATTTGGACCTTGTCAGGAAGAATCTGAGTGTGACCTCCCATTTCCTACCAGAACACATGATATGCAAAAGAGGATCCATTTTAACGAGACAGCAAGACATGCACTGCTCTCTGAAAAAGCACTGCTTCATTGCTGGAACACACTTGCTTTCTGCAGTAGTAGGTAAAGACATCTCTGCTCAGGAGAAACACTCAAGTCATCAGGATATTTCTGTTTCGTGACTCTAGGGGTTTCCGCTTCAGCATCTGGGGATTTCTTTAGGCATTAGGGAGCCTCAGGCTTCTCTATCCCAAGGAACTTCAAAGACATGCACAACGGGTGTGGTAAAGATAGGGCACAGTTAGGTTGAATAATTTGTTACCTAAAAATGCTTCTGACAGATGGCAAGGTTGTTTTGGAGCACCACGAACATAACAGATTTTGGACAGGGTGCTGAAGAAAACTGATTCTAGTGAGAAGTTGGATTTTTATAAAAAAATTACCTTTTTTTTTTTTACTCCAAGTGCTGGCTTTGCATAGAAGATTGCAAAGAAATTTCCAAAATTTGATACAAAATAGAACAACCCAGTGACTTACTGGAGTTATGGTTTGGGTGTCATTCTCCTCCATGGACCACCACCTGCAGCTGGGCTCCAGGTCCAACATGCATCATTGGCAGATGTTCTCATGATGCATCACAACAGGACAAGACAACAGAAAACCATTATTCACATTAGAAATGCTCTGAATTTATGGATTTATGGAAGAGAATGGGTTATTAGCCCTGAAGTGTTCCAAGTTCCTGAATCTGATGTGAAAAACAGTCATTTCTGTCCTGCTTTCTTTCCTCCTCAAAAAACCCTAGTTTTCCACAAGAAGTAAAATATTCCAAATCCTTTCTGATTACCAGTGCATCCTCAGGCTACATTCCTGAAGAAATGAGGCAGAGTTGTTGGCACTATATATCCATTTATCTTCCCAACCATCAGTTTTGAGTCCCATCCCTCCCCTTCCTGTCTTCTCAATGCCTTTTGACACTGCCTGGCAGACAGGGAAGGAAGGGGGAAGGAGTGCTGGGTGGGAAGAGTTGATCTAAAAATCTGTAGTTCAGTTTTGATACTTTGCAACCATGGCAGATCAGAACGTCTCTGAGGTTTGAGAGAAAATACTGCCAAAAGAAAGTGGAGGGTTTTTTCATTTAAAAAAAAAAAAAAAAAAAAAAAAAAAAAAATTAAAAGAGCTTATTACTAGGTGTTGTAGTGCATCTGAAACATGAAACTTGCAGTTTCAGTACTTAATTGTGTGACATATATGCCAAGTGGAGAAGGGTCTTACTAAAATCTTCCAGGACAAAAACCTTCATGCTAACCAGTCTAGACATTTTCTAGCAAATACAAAAGTGGGATTAGATGGTGCTGCTATTCTGACTCAAATGAATATAAAAATTCATTAAAAGAAAAACAATCCTTGGAAAAAAAAACAGGTAAATGTTAGTTAAAAACAAGTTTAGTTTGAGATAGTGAAAAGCTACGATATAGCTTATTAGGCTAAATCTATTAATATTCCAAGCACTTTATAAAGCATGCTCAAAGCATGTAATAAAGTATATCCTTGTTTGTCTTGCAACAATGTAGAATTTTTTTAAGAACCTAATTTACCTTTCTAAATTAGGGTGGAAACCAGTCTCATTGGCTTCTACTTGGTACTCACCTTTCTCCATATTTAGCCAGTCAAATAAGAGCTTACTGAATTTGTAGTGTCTACTTAATTCTTAGCTTTCTCTAGACTCCTTTTCTAAAAAGTTTCACTTAAGTGAGATGAAAACCATTGATTACTGATGCTTTACTGTACAGATAGGAAAAACAGGGAATGTTTTTCCTAAGGGAGATACTTGAGTTTACTTATACACATCCGCCACATTGTTTTTCAATTTGTTTTGGAATAATTTTTTAATTGATATTCTTTTTTTTTCCCCAATTCCTGGTAATTCTCTCTTAGTTTTACATACTATTCCACAGAAGAGGTAAAGGTTACTGATGTATTAATATTACTTCTGTGTGATGCTGCATGTTTTCAATTAGGTTCACTCCCACAATGATTTCCATATCTAGCCACTTGCTCTTCTTATTTCTTGATAAGTGATGGCTCCTATCAGGAAGTCGGGGGTGAGTCTGTTACTGTTTTGAGTAAACAGCCTAAAGGTCACTTTAGATGTTGGCTTTGACACTCTTGGTTCAGTAGCCACCCACCTTAGCTGTCACCAGTAAGCTGAAGTTTACCTCATGGAAAAATAGCCTTTCAGTGGGCCCTGTTGTCTCACCAATAGAACAACCCACCAGTGGGCATTTTATGGAGGAATGAGGGAAACCCTATCAAATTCCCCTCACTAACACCTGACAGAGGCATTTGGTCTGAGGGCAGGATCCAAGTGCTGTAGGTCCTCTAAGAGGTCCTTGAGCTAATGGGGTCTCTGGGTCCCAGTGTGTCCATATGGGTGACACAGTTCTAGCCAGTGCTCAAGGTCCTGAGCAGCAAATAGCAGGAACCAAAGCAGCAGAAGGGATCCCAGCTACATGCACACAACCAACTTCTTCAGGCATGGCTATGTATGCTAGAATAAGGAGGGGTGAAATCCATGGCTAGCACTGCCCCCTGGTTTGGGTGACTACCAGCACAGCTGCCACACACATGACATTGTCCCCCAGTGTAGACTTCTGCAAGTATTGGTTCTGTTCTTCTGCTCCCACAAGTCTAATCACAGCTTTGCCAAAACAGATGCATCCATTGCTGGAGTGTGTTGCCAGGACACACCACCAATGAGCCTACATCAGTAAAAGGTTGTTCCTGACATGCCTGCCCACCTTCTCCCACACACCTCTTCAGCATGAAAGCAGGAAAAACCCAGCAGGCAGGTCTAAAAATACTCCCATCCTGCAAAAGGAGAAAAGTCACATAACTAGACCTAAGATTCAGAGCAAAGGCCAAAGCACCCACAGAGTTGATACAGCAAATATGCCTCACTCACATTGACCCCCCTACAGATTGAGATACACATATCCCACAAGAGACACCACTACTGGTACTCAGCACCTTTCTACTTTGGTAGAAACCAAAGTTCATCATAGAATGGCCACTGAAATGCAGACTAGTACATGTGTTCTTAAATTTCTACATGAAGTACACCTTGTATCATCTTTGTCTCACTTCTGTGTAGCTATAAAGAACCCCAGAACCTTAAAGAACAGCTAGAAGAAGCAGTAAAAATATGGATATTCTTCAAAAATGCTGCTGTCTTTTCAGAGCCAGACATCAGCCCCTTTGCTTCAGGAAACACACAAGACAGTAGCTACTGGAACATCCTGTTCTTTTCCACCACGCTTTGTGGGATCCAGGTGTAGCCACTGTAACCTCCAGTGCTTCCCTCACATCCAGCATGGGCTGTTCTGCTGCCCCTAAAGATGAAATTTCTGGCTTTCAGATGTCATTCCTAGCACAACAATTCACTCCAAGTGGCATTAACATGCATGTGCTAATAGATGAAAACTACTGAGGACACATCCCATTGCTCTAATTCCCTCCCTCCACTTGACAGCAAACAGACCTCAAGGCTTCAGAAAAGCAGTCAAGCCTGAGTTCCACAGAGCCCTGTATGGTATTGTACAGGCAGAGTCCTGGCTGTTTTCTGCAGACATGGGGCTCCATTTTCCAGTACATCATTTTCGCTCTGTGCTAAACAGACAACAGTGTGAAAAACTCCCTTTTTTGGGTTTGACGTTATCATACATACAAGAAAACCATCTGCAGTTTTCAGCTTCAGCTTTTGCTACAAGTTGGGATCTTTCTGTTACTTTTCCCAATACGTTTACCAGCCCAGGCACTAATTCAGTCTACTCCCTACTCCAGCCGCTCTCCCCCTCTGTAAGCAACATTTGCTTTCTAGGTTGATGCAAGGGTCACCAAACAGCACCTGAGCAGAGTGATTATGATCCCAGGATGCCACATGACAAAGCAGACTCCTGGAATCCAGGACTTACCCAAAAAGGACACGTGCATGACAGCTGCACAGCCCCAGCACTGCTCACTCACGAAGGGTGGAAGAGCACAGGTGGGACTTCACTGCAGTCTGATATCACAGCCTGTCACATCTTCCTGGTTAAAGGCATCTGGGTAAAGAAAACACAAGCTGTATTTAATGCCTTCTGGGAATGCCTAGTGACAAAAAGTGTTCTGAGGAACGAGCTGTGCCTCTGGCCCTTACCCTCTGCAGTCAACAACTCCCAGGCTGAGTTAAAATATCTGGCTTAAAAGTCATAATTGCTATTCTCAGCAGTAAAATACAAAATGTGTTGTTTGAATGCACCTTTTAGCATTCTGCAAATTTAAATATGGCTTACATGTTGCCATGGATATAATTTCATGTTTGAAAGACTGGCCTTTCCTGGCAGCTAAATGCCTGTATGGGAACAAATAGTAGAGCAAGATTTTGCTTGGCATTTTGCTCTGTTGATGATAACAGCAAATTACTTTTTTTCTATTAACAAGCTTTTGATATTACTGAAGCTTCACTAGGAACAGAGTTCATCTCATTGGCATTAAGCACATTAACACTGGATCCTCCAGTTTGTGTGAGCAGAACCCTGACCACAGTGGCACTGCTCATGAGAACCAGGGCCACTGGATCAAGCTCCAGCATGCTGAAATATCTTCCACACCTGATATCAGTATAGGCAAACATCTCTGCCTAATGAAGAGTCCACTCCAAACCCAGAGTGAAGGGTGGAGCTAGAATTAGTTTTTTATTCAGAGTGAAAACAAGATAAATTCTGAATAAATGCAGGCAGTAAAGTTAGGTTTTCATTTGAGGAGAAGGGCAGTTTTATTCCACAAGGTCCCAGGAAAAATCTCCAAAATGGAATTTATAAGTTCATCCATATCAACTCAAAATCAGCTGCATTCAAGAAAGGCTAACATGGAGTAAGAATAAAATTCAGACTGGCAGGAAAGTGAGTGTTACCAGTGTGGAACACCAAGTCTAAATGACTCCTTCACATCTACACCTAATTACTCATGCCCACATCTATTTCAAAAACTGTGGATGTATTCCTGGCCCTACTGAATGACTTCTGTGGCAAAAGTCACCTGGTCTTTAGTTGGACATTTCACCCCTCAGCGAATAAGCCCAGGAATAGCTTTGGCTGCTGGTTGGTAATGTGTAGGATTGTAACAACTCAGCTGCTATTGCTAGAAGATCTGAAAATAAGATGTAATTGCACAGACAAATCCAGGGATTACACCACATCATGTCCCTCCAAATCACACAGCCAGAGTGTTTACCTTTGTCTGTGTGTTGCTGTCAGGAGAGGTTCGGTACCTATTTCAGTATCAGAGATGCATATCAGCCAAACTTCAGCTTTTGAAGTGGGTGGAGAGCAACACCACCCCCTTCCTGTACTGAAGTCTGCAACAAAACTGCATTTTACTCACAAACATATCTGTAGTTCTGTTGTGTTCTGACTTTAAAAAAAAATAATCTCATTGGACAGACACCACCAGCAAGTTTCTCCACTCTGTGGAGTGTCTTCACAGCCCTCCCACACAGTTGAAATGACTCAGACAAAACTACTAAATTTAGGGCATTGGTATTCTACGTGTTACGCTGGTGTTCATACAAGTAATGCCTTAAACAGTAAATTTCTGAATTAAGCATTCAGGCATCTTTTCTGTGCTGCATCTGCTACTGAAACAGAATGGCAAGGAAGGTGGGCTGAGGAGGAGGTTATTTGGAGCGTGATTCAGGTTCTGTTTTGGCTAGAGCTAAATGTGAATTTGAATGAGGTTTACTTGTACTTTTAGAAATATCTATTGACCTGATATCATGATGTTTGATCTCAAGTGATAAGATCGTGCAAGATTAACTGCCCTTGGGAGATTCTCTTCATCTCAGGCAAGAGACTGCAGGCTTTGACTCATAAACAGGGATGATTTCTATTGGGATGACTAGACTGATTCCTATTTCTTAGCATCCAACTCAATCATCTCTCTGAGGTTTCCCTCCTGCAAAGATGGCTCATGAAGCAGCTGCTAAACTGCTAGTTACAAATCCATACAGTCAATTAAACTGGTACTTCTGCAACTCAATATGAAAGTACATAGAATTATTGCAATTTTATAATTTGCAAATCACCTCTTGGTTCACAAGCAACAGCTAAGGGCAAGGTACTCTGGAAGAAAGAAGTAGGGCCAATTAAAGGCAAGAGGTTTTATGGTTATCACTCACAAGTCAGTTTTTTTCTAGAGAGATTGGTCACATGGTCACCACCCAAAAAAAACAGGTACAGCAAGTCCCTGGCCATGAGGGAAGCAGAAGCTGCATGGAGAGGGATGAAACAAGAAGGGAAAAGGAAGAAAGAAGGGTACTAAAGCACCTGTGTGGCTAAGGCAGACCCTCTGCTTGCCTAAAATCACCAACAAATCAGTGTGAGATCAAAGTCAGGCCAGAGCCAGGCCAAGAGACCTCATACTCCTCCAGGCTGACCACACCACCTGCTGAAGCCAGCAGGTTTTCTGGTGGGTATCTCAAGGTGGGTAGAAGCAATGACTCATCTGTTAATGAATTTTTGCTTTTTATCTGTTTGCCAGATGTCTCCAGAAGGGTGTGGTTTTCTAAAATATTTTTGGTTTTTGAAACTGCTTAACAATCTTTACAAATATAGTTCATGATCTGTTACCCACTTAAGCCATACAATCGCTCGGAGCAGTCTGAGCTGCACATTTCCATCATGTGCCCTTCCTTAGTTCCTCATCATTGGAGCATAACTCTTGAATAAAATCAGGTTCAGTCAAAACATTTTCAGATAACCAACCTTAGCTGGCAGAAACACTTACACTGGTCTGCTGTGCAGTATTTCAGCCTGGAAAGCTGTCACATTCAGGTCCTCCTTAGCAAGACTCAGCTAAAATAAGTCCCTACTAACTTCTACCTTGCGAAGGAGTGTTGCCTCAACATAACCCAAGATGATGACACATGGAGGATTTTTACCTTGAATATTGCCTTTCCAAGCAATATCTAGATAAAGTGTTCACTGCTACTGAGCACTTCTAAGGATCACTCCAAAACATCTTCCCACACCTCCCAGGGAGGTGGCTTAAACTACACCCCCTGTCAAAGAGGGGCTGTTCTTTCTCTCTGACTTCATCCAGACAAATCTGTCCCTCATTTATTCCACAACTTTGGAACAAATATGGATAATGCTTTGCCATTTCTCCAAGCCTGTCCTTCCAGCATGAGCTGTACAAATAGTCCAGTCCTGTGATTTACCACAGCAAATTTCTAGCATGCCTATTAAGGATTTAATATGATTCTGTGCCACAATGCCAGGTCCTTTCCACTTTTCCATTCTTTGTATTGACATTGCCCTTTTAACCTTCCAAAGATGCTGCTGAAATAGTCACTCTTTTAAACTTTCCAGTGTTTTTCTTCTGTATGTTTATTAATTTTTACTTACTTGAATAACTTTCACACTGGCCTCTTCAAGCCAAGCATAAAACCTTCTTGTCACTAGGCTGCTGTATGGTGCAATGTGATGGACTCTATTTCTTCATGACCTACATGCCACGTCCCCCCAGAAGAACATCTGGTTTTATGTGGAAGGGCAGAGCTCCTGTCAAAATCACCTGTGAAATTCATACCCTTACCTTCAATATATGACTTTATCAAGTGCCAAATCTTTTATTTCAAAGTTTTGATGAAAAAATGAAGTGGTTTGGTATTGCTGAATTGAAACATTTCATTCCCATGCATTGAACCAAAGCAAAATATTTCTGCTTGATGCAGTTCGACATCAGTTTATCTCATCCAAACAGAGTGAGGCTCCCTGACCAAGATTTTTGCCATGGTCCAGCACTACTGTAGATAAGAAGGGAGACTGCAATGCACCCTTGGTTAGGCAATGCAGAGGTGGGGATGGATGTAAGAAATAATCAGGATACAAAGAAACCTGTTGCAAAAATACCACAGCAGTTCAGGCAGATGGCTCAGAGTTAATATTAAGTAACACACTGCAATCCAGATCAACAAACTCTTTTGAAATGGATCAAACTGACTCAGAGCAAAATATTTCAGTTATACCTTCCTGGTAAGTACTTCTTAAATCTCAGATTCACAGAAACTTTGCATAAAAGTCACTTCAACACCAAGTATTTTTTAACATAATATAATTAGCAACTGTAGAAATAGATCAGTCATCATGACTTGCTGCACAGGAAGATCAGAATACTGATTCATACATCATATACATCAAGTTGCTTTAGGAACTCAGTACTTTTACAGCTTCATGACAGTTCAAAAGGAAGCCTTTGCTCTCCAATGGTTTGCACATGATGGGAAGTGATGCTAATCATGAGAACAACCAGAAAATTCTTCTGAGCCAATTAGATGGCACCAGTCACAATTACATTAGTCATCTGCTCCCCAATCTGAGGAGAAGGAACCAAAATTACTGTTCATCTACTCCTGACACTGCAAAAGACATGAGGGAAGTGTACTATTTCCCATTCTTATTGCAATCATCATCACACAAAGTGACACAAGCTGCTATTTTCTGCTCTAATACTAGACGAATGGTGGTTAATCTCTGAGCAGGTTGCAAAAGAGAGACTTTGATCCCATTTAACTACTTTGTTCTCCTTCTCCTGTCCTTGCCTGATCAACACATGGCTAAGAAAGGGAACAGGACCAGAAAATGCTACACAATAAGAACATCAGCCATTAGCCTCTGCAGCTTTCAAAGGGCAAGATGACTGAGATGTGACTGCTGGCTAACAATGACAGTGAGAGAGGATGGAGTTGTCATATATGGTGCCATGACTGCACACCAGGGAGAATAACAGGAACAGTGTAAGGAGTGGTAACAGATACGTGAAAAAGTCCACACACAAGGAAAATTTCCCAAGAAGTTGATAGCGAAGCATAAGGAGAGGTTAACTGTGGAGGGTTCAAAGTGAAGGACTTAAAGAACAGATCCAGGAACAGGGACAGATCCAGGAGTAGCACTGGAACAGGGAGATAGACTGTGCTGAAGTAGCTAAGTTAACAAACCACACACCAAAGTCTTCACAGTGCTGAGATTAATGAAATATATACCACTTATCTCAGTGAGCTGAGGGGCAGGGGAAGTCCAGGAGGAAATGACAGGCAGAAGAGACTGACTAGACCCCATGTCTCCACAGCAAGATGGTTTGGGCATCTCAGACACACTGGTGTAGCAATCTAGCTCACTTCCACCCACAGCCAGGAGAGCAGTTAACCCATTAGCCCTGCTGAGCACAGAGACCTTTTTATATGATTTTGTCCCAACCTGAGAGGCAGCCTTGAAACATTCAGCTTCATACATCCCCAAGGCACAGACCAGCTCTGGATGTATCAGCTCTTGAAGTCCCTTCAACACTTTGTTACTGGAAGACAGAGGAAGTGAAAGAGAATAAGAACTCAGAAACATCAACCCTTCTGGCAGAGGGGTAAACAGACCAAGTTAACAGTAAATATTCTAGAGAAGTCACAGAAAGACCTGTGGCTTGGGAAGCCTGGATGCATCTAACATGTTTGGGGAAACTGTCAAGGTTTTCACGATAATTGCTCTGTTTTATGGGGTAGATCCTCAGCTAGAGTAACCAGTGCCATTGCTTTCTAGCAGCATGGCAACTCTGAGCAGGAGATAACTATGTACCAGGTCTCAGAGTGACAGGGAGATTTTTTTTCAGGGAGATTTTTTTCAGGGAAATGTTATCCACAGCATGAAACTCCAATTCAACAAACAAATGTGAAGCTGACTTTAGAAGAAGTCATATTAACAGATGGTACAAAATCCAAGTGACAAAGATCACAATTACGTCTTTGAATGTCAGATTTTGTCTTTGATGTGTGTGTATATGTGTGCTTCAGCCTCAGAGAAACAGATTATGACTTAAGATCTGAAGCTAATAAAGCTGTAATATACCAAAAGGAGATTTGGCTGTGTTGATAAATCTGGAGTGTGGTACTGCAAGATACTGCTCTGTAAATATTGAGCCACTTCCCTGGGATTTATCATAATTATAAAATAATTCCGATTATCTCCAGAGTAGTCTTAGATTTGAATGCCAACACTTTTTTTTTTTAATCTTCCCAAGGGGAAATGTGTTTCACTATAGTAAACTCCAGCCTCTAACTGATCTAGATATCAGGAAACCAGGAGTGAGGTTTCTGATAGAGGAACTCAGTCCACCTTCTACCAGACTTCAAGGTATTTCCAGCCTAGCTGTTTGTAACATCCTGCCAGAAGTTACAGCTGCCCTTGCTGAGTCAGCAAAAGCAAACCTCTGTCTGTGTCTCATCACACTCACAAGAGATGCTCACTGAAGATGTGGCAAAAAGGAGCTCTGGGCACATAAAGAATACTCAAGCACCTGCAGCACATCCATCTGTCTGTGGGCAATAGCTGCCTTTGCAGACACAGAGCACTCCAGGCTATTTTATGTTAATTTGCATCTAAACACCGCTAATTGGAAATTAAACTCACACTTCCCTGGCTGCAAGCAAGAAAAGCATGCAAGTTTAGCCTAAAGGTATTGCCTAGTATAGGCTAACCACCCCAGCTCTCTCCATCATCAGCAAAGAGAACAGTCTGAATCACTCTGGCTACCTTCAGTGACCAGAGAGCAATAGAGAGTGCCCATACACTTGACTTAGGTTTGACACCCAGCCTCCAGACAGCTCAACTGGGATAAGATATATCTGACCTCAATGGTTGTTTCTTTTGAATGTGTCCAGTAGTGAAGATAGATGAAAAAGGAACTCAGACTGTGGCTTCTTGACTCAATAACCACATAAAAGTATAATGAAAGCAGTAATCAAACAGCACAAATATTAATGACAATAACACAAAAGGTAGTTCTTGTAGAAGTCAACATCTGCTCTAGATGAAACTCAAGTGTGCCACAGCCTACCTGTGTGTAGGTCTATACCACACGCATGTCCAATGTGAAGGCCACTGCTAAACCACGTGCTCTGTATGCTTTCAAACAGAGAAGAAAAGAAGCCATCAGTCCAAGGGCTTGGACACCCTTTGGCATGATCTTGGTGCCCTGCACGAAACTTGCTGTGCAGACAAACACCTTAAACCCTGTCCTTTAAACACAGCTTTGATTGATCTCCATGGCTTAGTTTCTGCACTATTTTTAACCCTTCCATAGACAACTGGACCCAAGCTGGGGCCCCAGCTGCATAGCTAGGGAATCAATCATAGGATGGTTTGGGTTGGAATGGACCTTAAAGAGCATCTAGTTCCTACCCCCCTGCATGGGCAGGGACACCTCCCTCTAGTCAGGTTGCTCAAGAAGTGTCAGGGAATAACAAGGCTCAACTGGTATGAGGGCAGCCAGACCCTCTCCTGCTGGTTTCAAAGCTCTTGCTGGGGCACACCAGGCAGGGCAGGCTGCCAGGCTTCTCTTGCCAACAGCAGCATTGCCAGGAAGCAGAAATGACCCAAGGGATCCCCAAAACCTGAGGTACAAGATTCACATGCAGTGTTCTTGGAGCAGCTGCCCATTTTGCAGTGGGGTTACTGCCATGTACATGAGAGGGTGGTTCAGGCTCCAATGGAACAGGCCCAGGGACTGGATTGAGTTAGACTGATTCTGAAACACCCAGCTGCATGGAGTGACGTGGCCCTTCATCTCCTTGCAGGGGGCATTGGGGTGCTGTGCATTTTCATTCCAAACACATAAAGCAGGCAGCCAGATGAAATATAGCACAGTCGGGCTCTGAAAAGGCTTCTTGTAGGTGCAATGACTGCCAGAGACATACATCATTCTTCATTTAACACTTCATTGACCACTGACTTGTGGATTGTTCTCCCTCTGAAAAAATTCTAACTATTCTTTTTAAATGGAATTTTGCCCAGAGTACTGGAGATGTTGTTAAACATAGATTAGGCATAGAGACTACAATGGCAGAGAGATACTGACCTGGCTGGGCTTGTACCTGCCCTGTGGCTGAGGCGGAACAGCAAATGCCAATGTCAGCCACAGCTGGAAAGAAATAGGGTTTCTGCCTGAGTCAGCACAGGCATCAGGCAGTGGCTGCTCCACTTGACTTCCCAGGCTTGGGAGAGCATCAACCAACTTTTAAAAGATCAGTCAAATATGTGCCACCAACTGAAATATTCCTCTATCAAATATAAAGCAAACACTTAGAAAGCACAACTTACAGCAGTTTATCCTGCTCAACTCCTTTAGGATCCTGTTTCCAAGGCTTATAAATCAGTGAGGCTGTCCAGACCAAGTTCTGTATGTGCTGCAGATGGATACACCACAAAGCCAGGGAAGCAGGAGGACACTGTCTCTTCCCTGCAAAGCTGTCATAAATAATAAAAAAAAATCCATGTATGAAAGATGGGAGAAGAATACGAAGTGTGTGCAACATTCATGACTCACACCTAGCACGTTGTGCAAACACAACAATTGAGTTTCTTTTCACTTGGTCCACATTTGACCTTGCAATGTTCATTCAAGTAACAGAACACTTCAACTAAAAAGTCATCTTTCAAATAACATTTTTCAATTGGTAATATGCTCCCACACTTCTAACTACCCTTTACCCTAATTTTTCATATAGGTATAATACCTGAATGCTAGGGAAAAGAAAATATTATAAATGTAATATAACCATGTATTTTGACAGCACAAGTCAAAGTCAATAAATCACAGAGCCCAGGCAATGCAATGCAATGCATATTTTAATTCCATGTTATTGGTATCTTAATTTAGCAAACAGAAGGCTTTTTACTGCATTTAAAGAGGAAATCAGCAAATCAATACTGAATTTTCCATAGAAGGGAGAAGCATAGAGTTATTCAGGTTACCACAGAAATAATTAGGCACAAAGAAGAATTAAATCTGTTCCAAAATTATTGATCAATCATACTATGTCAAGTTTGGGGCATAAATATTTATTATCTTGCAGCTCCTTTTCCTTCAAGACTTAGATTAATTTTATTCATGCCTTTTGAATAAAGGGCAACTGAGGTGAGTCCAAGCTGAAAACAGTGAGACAATAATCTTACACTTGAGTCTCCCCTGAGAAGAGAGCATGTTTTACATCAAATTATTCCACTGCAATACTGCAATACTGGGTACTTATGAACTCACCACAGATTACAGGATTAGACTCCTGTGTATACCCTGGAGCAGTCTAATAAACTTAAACTGAACTGGCATCAAAGAGACAGGGACAGTGGTTTTAGGCTTGCCCTAGAGTACAGCAAGAAATGTATTGTGCTATGTAACTGCCTTATAACTGAGTTGTTCCTGCCAAGAAGCAAGGTTTCCTAAGTACCAGCAGCAGACAGAGAACTCTGAAGGTGTAAATCCTGATACACTTTTAGATGGACACCAGCAACAACTATTTCTTCAGTAACACACAGTGCAAAGGGTTGGTGTTTTCACTTCAAAGCTCTGATCTGATAAGAAGCCAAGACTTGAGCCAAATCTCAGCAAAAAGAGAAAGAAAAAATAGGATATATTCCTTTTTTTTTTTTTCCCTTTTTCTTTTTTTTTAACATTCCCATTCCTCTACACAAAACATTACCAATCTGGCCTCTAGTGTAAGTTCAGCTCACAGAAATAATTCTTGAAAGCCTATTGGCAGAGAGTCTGCTTCCTTATCCATTCAGGTTGAAAAAGAAAGTTTCTGTGAGTTTACTGTAATGGAGTGTTTGTCTGTATCAGGAACAGCCTGACCTCTCCAGCCACAAGACAAAATACCAGCAGCCCACTCTGTCACTAGTTCACTATTAGGAAATCACATGGGAGGAAAGACACAACACAAAATTCAGTTGGGGGGTGGAAGAAAGAAAAAAAAAGAAAGAAAAAAGACATCAGCAGTGGTGTGAGTGAGTGAACAAATTTAACAACGAAGCCAGTAAAAAGGAAAATACCCTCAGGCCAGTGGATCATAAAAGGTTACTTGAGGCCTCAGGTGAGATCCTGAGCAGTGTAAAGTGGCCCAGCTTCTCCAGCCTCAGCAAAACAACAGCGATTTATAGCAGCTGAAAAAAGCCCCAGGAGACAGAAAACCCCAGCTATAGAAATTGAAGTGGTGGCCCACATTTTGAGAAGCTTCCACTCACTTTTAGCACCAGACTGAGGTACAGAGGTGACTCTGAGGGTTTGTTTCTGTGGGGGAGTTCCTGTGAAGTAAGCTGAAGTGTGAATTTACACTGCATTTACTGCTGGGTCTTTAAGTAGGCTGCAAATTCATACCCTAGCCTATTTTGCAGGGATTTCCCCAGGCAGATAAACCCTGAATTGGCCTCCTAATCGTGGAAGCAAACTAAATAAATAGATGTTATCAAAACTTAAGACCCATACAGGAATTTCTCTATAGCTTGCAGGGGCAAGTAGATATCAGTATAGATTGTATTGTAGTTCTGCAAGTGTATGGTTCCCTGCTTTCCCTCTTGACTCCCAAAGCCCCCTCTCTCTCAGCAGCCATCCAGTTTAAGGAACATCTTTGAAAGCCCTGGTGCTGGCCCAGCTTCACATCAGATTTCCACACCTTGGCTGCTGGCTCTACCCTTCCCCATTCCAGTTCCACATCTGGAGGTCAATGTTCCCCTTACCCACTTTTGCCTGACCTTCAAAAGGGAGCAGTGAAACTGTCCTGGTGCAAAAGAGTCTCCTCCTACCAGTTCCTTCCTTCTGAACCAACCTAACCATGTCCTGTCCACTCATGCCTCACACATTCCCTACAGCACTGCATCCTTGGGGTGATGGATGCCCTTTATAATGCCCTTCAGAAACAGAAAGTTAACTCATTTTCAGACAAATGCCAAGAAGCTGGGTAAGATTACTCATCCTTTGTTGGCTGAAAGATGTTTTTACATGCAACCAAATGGGAGCATAGAGGCCTTCAGCAAGAGACAGAGGGAGAATGGTCACAGCTCCATGAGGGTCCTCAGGAGAGGCAGTTTGATCTTTAGTTGGCCAGGGTGAGCATCTTGAACCTCATGAGACCTGTGCTGTTTCTCTGGGAGCTGCAATGAGGCAAAACATTGACACCTTGGCTAATCTGGGACCCTGAACTGGGTTCTGCTGCACTGGCTCAGTCACTCACTGCATCAGCCAGCCTGTGGCCATACTGCTCTAGCACAGTAACAGCTTGGTGTCCTGAAAGATCCTTTTCAAGAAGTCAATTTAGTAATATCCTCTGTCACCTGATGCAAATATCAAGTTTCTTAAAAGTCTCTTGGAACAGTCCTTAAGGAAATCCCTGATGTAACAAGGCATGAAAAAGAAAATCAACACTTAGTAGTCTGAACCCTAAGATCATGGAAAGCAGCAAAAAGGCATAAAAAACTCTTTTAATATCAGTGGAAGAAAGCAGCTACAGTGAACTGTCATCACATACACTACAGTATTCCATACTGTCCTTAGCTGTTGGAGCAGGATAACAGTCTGAAGAACAGGAACCACTTGCTAATTAACAGGTACAAGGCTGAAATAACTCCCTGCATCTCACAGATCTTACAGAACAGTTCTCCCTGCTGAACAACAAGAAGACACAAGACATGAAGGGAGTAATGCTATGTTTTCATGTAGGTAAACTGCAGCAGGCTTCCATTGTAGATCTCAATATTGTGTTACAGCAAAATTGTGTTTACTTATATGATGCAGAAGCTCAGCATGAGCCAGCAATGTGTGCTTGCAGCCCAGAAAGACAACCATATCCTGGGCTGCATCAAAAGAAGTGTGGACAGCAGGTTTGGAGAGGTGATTCTCTCCCTTTACTCCACTCTTGTAAGACCCCACCTGCAGTGCTGTGTCCAGGTCTGGAGCCCCCAGCACAGAAAGGACATGGAGCTGTTGGAGCAAGTACAGAGGAGGGCCATGAGGATGATCAGAGGGCTGGAGAACCTCTCCTCTGAAAATAGGCTCAGAGAGTTCGGATTGTTCGGCCTGGAGAAGAGAGAGCTCTGAGCAGACCCTATAGTGACCTTCCAGTACCTGAAGGGACTACAGAAAAGCTGGAGAGGGATTTTTTTACAAGGCTGTGTAGTGATAGGACAAGTGGCAACAGCTTTAAACTGGAAGAGGGGAGATTTAGGATAGATGTTAAGAAATTCTTAAGTGTGAGGGTGCTGAGACACTGAACAGGTTGCCAAGGGGGGCTGTGGGTGCTCCCTGGAAGGGTTTAAGGCCAGGTTGGATGGGGCTTTAAACAACCTCCTCTAGTGGGAGGTGTCCCTGCCCATGCAGAGGAGTTGGAGGTAGATGATCTTTAAAGTCCCTTTCAACCAAAACCATTCTATTAATCTGTGATAATGCATCTATATAAATATTAAAATGTATATATTTTAAGCTTTTAATTTTCAGGGTACAATTCCTTTCATTTGTAGCTTTCACAGGTCATCGATTTCCTGTTTGGCATCCGTCTCTTGGTGTTTAAAACTCCAGAGCCAAGCTACTCTAAGCCCTTACTGAGCCTACCACTTATATGACAAGAGGACTAACCACTAGTATATTCCTTGAAAAGGGTGCCCCAAAAAATTAAGTCATCCAAAAACATCCAGCAAGGCAAATGAAAATGGCCCTTCAAATTATTTAACAGCCTACTATTCCCTCCAATCACTGTCACTACTATCACTGTATCTAGCAACTTCATCAATGCTTATGAGTTTCCTATGCAATAGCACACAGATTAAACCTTAGAACACTTCAGGCAGGGCATATTTCTCAAATAAAATGAGACCTTATTAAGCCTCAAAGGAAATGCCACATAAACACAGCATCAAAAAGCCAGGAGCATGTAAGAATTTGGTCTTATTTTTAGTCAAAATTCAGTGATTCCTTTTCAACTGCTTCAGCTGCAATGTTTTCAGAAGCAGAGAGAACTGTCCCTTGAGAGCTAACCAGTAAAAAGAGCACAGCTCCTTCTTACACCGTCACGTAGTAGGGAGGCCTTTATGCCCTGCTGAATGTAAAATATTTTAGAAAAACAAAAGCAGGAAACAAATTGAGACTTGGTCAAGAGTTCAGGCTGGCTGAATCACTGTGGTGTGGAAACCACCAGCTCTAAAGATGGAAAGTCCAAAGGCATTCATTCCCTTAAAGAAATAAGGAAAAAAAAAAGGGGGAGGGGGGGGGGCACTAAAGACCCATTCCCATTTGGCTTTCTAATAAGTTCCCCTAACACCTGAAACGTGGGAAAGGCTACCTATAGATGTAGACCCACTATAGATGGGTGCCTTGACCTTTTTCCTCCTCATCTTTCTCTGAGCACTGCCAGCAATTTGATCTGCATCACAGTTTTTCATATTGGGTGCAGTGAGAATTGTTTAAATGTCACTCCCTGACTCAACACACAGAAATGCTGTAGGGTCATGGCACTGCTTCTTCCATCCACATCCTGCACCTATTGCCCTCTTCTGCCTTTCCCCAGAGAAAAAAAATATAATCTACATTACAGATTGAACATGGCCAGTTTCTGAGTAGAGATATGTTCAGACTTCTCTGGATTGCCTTTTGTTATCCGAGAGCTTCCAAGGAAATACTGCTCAGAAGCAATGAAGACCAACTGCTCTTGGACAAAGACATCCAACAAACACCTTATTTACTGAGGCAACAGTCATTTTTCAAGAGACCTGGAAAATCCTAACATTTTTAGAATTTATCTTCACAACTGCTGACAAGATCTAGTAAAGATATTTATGTTCTGCTCCCACATTTCATCATCTTTCATAAGCCAAAATCTTATCAGCAAAAAAATTCTAGCAAAGTTCAAAAGCCAAACTGTTGTGCATGGCCATTGCTTGTAGCAAGGGGAACAGCTCTTGACCTAGACCTGCTGTCCCTACATTTTTGCTTTCCTTCTGTTCAAAGTCCTGGCATATATAAACACGCTTTACTTGGTTACTGAACACATTCATCTCAGTTGATCATCACATTGTCTGACATAATCCTGTCCCTAAAGAATCCTCTGAGCTAGCTGCTAACATTCACACACCTGATGGCTGTACCTGCAGCAGCCTTTTGAGCTGTGCTGGATGGGATGACCAAGAGCCACAGCAAGAAAGGCATTTATTTAACTGGGATGCAAATCAGAGGAGAGCTACTCCAGTAGATAAACACTGTAAGATAAGGAAACCCAAGATCAGTTCTGTACCATGTTTCCTTACACAGACTCATCTACATAATTTCTCCTCTCTGTGCCTCCGCTCTGTAATATGGTACTTTTATGTAACAGGCTCAGTGAGAATAAATACAGCATGAAGTGGCACACTGACAGGGAACGTGGAAATACCTCTGAATCTATGATAACTCCCCATTACCAATCAGTCATTTTTAACACTAAAAATGAATGATTCCAGAAAATGTTACAGTGGAAGTGACTCACTAAAGACTGAAGAATAAACACTGTTTCTTGAACTGAATTCAGTTTTCTGAGTTTAAGTTTAAAAGAGTTCATTTACCATCATGATTCCATTTGGAAAGCAGTCTTTGAAAATTATAGGTAGCTGGCAGCAATGAGATTTCCTAGCACTGGTCACAATGACCAAGAAAGCCTCTCAACACGGTAAAGCATGTTCCAGGATGTATTGAGAAAAAAAAAGATCTACAAAAATTGCCCACTGAATATCTGGGACTCCGGTGCATTAGTTTTGCACAGCTCTGAATGCAGCTGGTGCTACAAAGTGTTTCCAGCCCTACCAGACAAAATTTCATTGGCAATACATCAGGAGGCAATACGTCAATATCCTGAAATATTAAATTACATTACCTACATTACATTACATGCCTACATCATAGGCACCAACTTTTCTGAGGAGCTCATTATCCTGAAGAGAAGGCAGATTCTGCAAAGCTTTGCTTAACTTCACTAGCACCTTGCATACATCTAAGAGGCACTTTTGTCCCTTCTGGAGTAAACTTACTCTTTCAACAACGTTGCTTCATTGGACAAAACCATCCCACAATCCTTCTTCTAAGATGGATGTTAAGGGGAATGCATCATTTTTATCTATAAAGAAATCATCTCTTCTTATTTTTCAGTTACCTGCATCATGGTCTTTTTCTTTGTGGTCCAACCCAGAAGCCTCAGAACTGAATGGAGAAACCTTAGCTGACTGCAACAGTTCCCTAAATCTACTTAATAAAGTCATTCAGACAACTAGAACTATTTATGTTACATTTCATGATTATATGACATTCAGAGATAACCATGTGTGTTTTGTGTCTTTTGCAAACACATTTTTCCTATTACACAATCTGAAAAAATACTGGGTTTGTTCTAATGTAATTGTAAGAATCAAATTTATATACAAGACCTTTAGAAAACAGAGACCCACCTCTAAATGCAAAGAACAAACATTTGCATTACCTATTTATATTAAAATATGCAGAAATTTCCAAAGTATTCAGTCAACTTATAAATTTTTATAACTTCTTCAAATTGTTAACATTTTTTTAACACACAGCATTATTTCAGCTTTGTGGAAGGCTCAATAACAATCTTTCTGGTCTGGAAAAAAAGGAAAGAACATTATAATAAAGAATGCAGAATAAATAAAAACAAAACAGTACAAGCCGTACATCCACACATACAAAGACAACTTTCATGGTGAGCTATAAGCAATTATAATAACACAATGTGCTGCATGTTGATTTCACCAGTGAAAAGAATTTCTCCAGTGACTGAAGACTTTCCTGGCAGAATTTCAGAAAAAAAAATTCTGACATTCTCCCAATATGACTTCTGTGCAATGCAAGTCATGCACATTTTAAGCATCGATGAATAATACTGCCTTTCTTCTGTGAACTGTTAACAGCTGTAGAAACTATTATAGACTGCTTAAAATCATGTCTCTATAGTCAATACTCTCCAGACACTTAGCAATACTAAAGCTATTCCTGGGGCTAAACTACAATTGCTTTGTGAGTACAAAGTTTGATTTATGTTGAAATGAAACAACAAACATCTGATCTTTCCTTTTTTAAATAGCCATTCATATAAACACAAGTATCAGCTGCATAACTAGAAAGAGATGTACTGAATTTACAGAAATTAGACAAAGGAAGACCACCCACAGCTACCTTCAAGAAGAAAAGATTTGTCAGAGGGTGAAAGACTGCTGGTGAAGATACATTGCACAGTTGTGGCTGCCCCAATATCCTCATGGAAAAGCTGTGCTTTATGAGGTTGTTGTTTCACTAATATAGTTTTTCAAGTCTTCTGAAAGACATAAAATTGGTCAGCAGACCAGTACCTTTTCTTGGTGATGCTCATCATCAGCTGCTCTCAGACTGATCACAGGCACAGTGGACTGCCTAATAAAATCATCCAGGCTCGTCCAAGAGGAAGCCAAGGTCTCCATGCCAACATCACTCTTTTGCATCCCAAAGCACAGGGGGGAACAGGAGAAATACACAGTTGTGGTTCCTCTGAAATTTTTTAAATGCTGACTGGGAAGAGAAAGGAAAAGATAGCAGTAGAACAGGCCAGTGTCTTTAAATATATACATGAAATTTCAGCTACATTCTACAAATGCATGTTCATTAATAAAAAGTGCTTAAAATTCAGATTTGATTCTTTGCTCCAACAAACTGCCATCAAAGTTGCTTTATTTTTAAATACATCTTCACTTTTCAAGAAACAAAATCATGTAAGTAAATACAACCAGATTTGTGGAGGGTTTGTGGTCTCTAACAAGGACAGCATTTGACCACTAACAACAATGAAGTGAGGGTTAAGGTAACTTGAAATAAGACACACTTTCTCCGGAAGAACAGGACCAGGAAGACTTTAACAACCCCAAATTACAGCTCCGACTTCTAGATTTATTTTAAATCTTAATCTATTAAAGTACCTAGAAAGGTGAAAGATAAGCTAATTTTTCAGCTCATAACTAGTTTTTCTTTTGTCAGCATATTACCTTTTATAAAGCATGACATTTGCAGCTTTTAATTACAGCTCTTTAGAGAAGTTTCAGCATGTGCCAGTGCTTCCCCATCTTGCACAGGGACATCTCCACCTTCTCCAGCAGACATGCAAGCACCAGAATCACCTGTCTGCCCTTCAGCTACCCCAGGTTTCATCAAACAGCTTTCCACACACACAGTCTCTGCTTGTCTGGGGAAAATGCCACCAAGGTGTGCCTGTGGCAAATTCAGTGCTGTTTTCCAAAAAGCTGCTGTTGGTTCCACCAGCTGAACTTCACTCTGGAGACAACCTTTACTACCAACACATGTGGCTGGTGCAGCTTCCCAAGGACAGGAACTCACTCTCACTAAAACCTGTATTGCCCAGCACTGCTCCAATGGGATTGTGTAAGACAGGACTCCAGAGGCAAAACAAAGCCTGAAATTCAAAATGCAGACCTAAATCACAGCAGAATTGCTGCAATTCCCTTCACTTGCAGGTCATATTCCACTTCTTGTTACGGGCTCGAGGCTGCTCTCATTCTTGGGAAAACTCCCATTGACTTTGCTCAAGATCCCAGTTCACATTTATACAGCCCTATCCCAACCCCTCTGCTTTTCTTCCACTCCACTTATTCTCTCAGTCCCTCTACTTTTCTTATCTTATGTGACTCCTGGAAATGGAAAAGAGATGGAAATGGAAAGAGATGATCAGCTTACGAGACTAAAGCACATGGAAGCAGACGGCATGGACATAAGGAGGAGGACCCAAGACTTTCTGAATTTTAATTGGTACCTAAGAAATAGCTTCCAAAAAAAACCACTGACCATATAAAATGCAACAAAAAAATATTGTTTAGGAAAAAAAGCATTGGAAAAGCACCAAGGTTACTAGTGGCCACAGTATCTCTTTAGTCTGGGCATTTCAGCTGGGCTCTGATTCTTAATTCAGCACAGTCACAAGGCTAAAATGCAGCTACAATCCTCTAGGGACTGCAAAGGATATAAAAAAAAAAAAAAAAAAAAAAAAGAAAATGACCTTAAAACCAACCTGATTTCCAAGATCACACATCTGAAATGAGGGCAGCAGGAAACCAAACAGCCTTACAAAACTTACAAAATAAGTACAGTCGTGTAACTAGAAAATTCTCACAGGTATAATCCTAACACCAACTTGATTTGCTAAACTCAGCGGTCAGTACTCCCACTGAATAGAATAAGAAAAATCAGGCTGTGGGTTACAAGGGCAGGTAATTTACCAAGGGAGGCTCACAGTGTACCCTGTGAAAAATGATGTGGCTTGGACTGCAGACAAGCACAGAGTGAAGCAGCAGTGGCTACTTTGAGAATCCCCACTGGACACAAAGCAGCATTCTGCTGAGCAGTGCTGAACAACAAACATGAAACACATTAGTGGCCACAATGAAAGCAGGAAAAATCAAATACCTTTCAATACAGAAAACAGATTTCAAGTGATTTCATCCATCAAAAAAGAGAAATGAAATAGGAAAATCTCCAGCATGTAGGCACACTGTAAATGTGACAAGAGACCTTCCCAGCAAAGGATCAAGAAGATCTGATCCTTGGCACTTATTCTGGAATGAGAAATCTTTTAGACATAAAAGTTAACATAAGTTAACTCCTTACTTGCCTATGTGTAGAAAAGTCACTGGTAACTGAAAAACTCTCGAGCAATCTTCTTTGCTTCTTTTCTATTACAATAATTAGACATTGGCTGCTCAGAAGGGAATGGTATCCAGTATCATTATCCGAACACATGCAACCATCCATCCAGATATTTACACTGTGCTTCTTTTAGTGGGGAGAACATACGGGGCAAACAATACCATCTCCACTTCCCATTTTGGCTGGTATCCCTGTGTTAGTGCAGTCCACAGGCAGGTGCTGTCATTTCTGACAGCCTGTTGGGTAACAGTGACAGGAATCTGTCAGATGCTGCCCACGCACGGGCCGTGTCCCGCACGGCATGCTGACCTCCTCCAAAGAAGATTCATTTTAAAATTCTACTGAACATGTTACAAATACCAGCTGGCAACGTGCAATGTATCACTGGGAAAGGGAAAGGCGTGAGGGTCAAGACAAACAACAGGGAAAGACTCTCCAAGGACAGCACTGGGCTTGCTGGAGCTTGTGCTGTGCTTGGTGGGAGAGACAGGTCCCATCTTTGTGATGGAGGGACCATTGGCTCATTAAACCAGGTAGGGGGCAAAGGCACCTCTGAACTTCCTATGCGGTTCCCTGACCCTCCACTTACCAGAAGATAAGTGCTATCATGAAGTCGACTTTAAAGCAGCCTCAGGCCTTGCCAAGAATAAACCACCAGTGCCTTCACCTGCACAAGATCAAGTTCACACCATGCACAACTCCTTTTTCACCAGGAAGAAGCCCTGTGCCAACGCCTAAGAAAATACATGTCAAAGACCTTTGTCATTGCCTCAATACAACCCCACAGCCTGACACCTGTGCTTCCCCTGGACAAAAATTCTGAGGGACTTGGTTACTCCTGCTTTCTGTCTTCTTTACACCATTTGAGGTGCAAAGCTGATGGAGATGAATAACCAGTTCCTAGGCAGGCAATAAAACATAGGAATCTCTCAACTAGCAGAAGAGCCTTGACACACCTAGCCATGACCGTTCAGAGCACTTCTTTATCACAGACGTTTAAACTTTTAAAGGTATCAGACTACTCACCAGAGCCTGTAAGATACACATGTACACTGCCTCTCTCCACCACTGCTGCGGAGGCATCAGGTGCATAGGGAGAAGTAGCTTTGGGAGAACTCTTCTGCAGCACACTGGGAGCTTGGGTTCAGTACAGCATCCAGTGAGATAATCCCAAGATTGTCTCTCTAACAAAAAGTAAAAGGTCTCTGAAATTATGATTTTTGCTTTTGGAAATTATATTAAGACCAGAGCAGAAACTGGTAGCAAAGAAGTGATTCCTGAACACCAACAAAGCGAATCATCAGCTCCTCACTGGGAAGTGGCATCATAGCACCACATCTCCACAAGAATGGCAGAAGAGAAGCGTTGTTTCACAGGACAGGAAAGTGCTGCTCCAAAAGAAAAGTGTTAAATCAGCAGGTGTGTATGCCAAACAAGAGAAGGGCAAATTGTCAGTGCTCTGGGCAGCAAGTCAGGTGCCCAGCACGATGACTATCAGATGCTTGTAAGCACTACTGAAGAACACAGGAACATTTCAAATCTAGTCTGGGATAAATTGCAAGCTCTGAGTATATTGTACAATTACCCCCACTGCCCAAGCAGTTTCTTCTCTACCTGATCCATCCTTCCTTGCTCCATCCCTTCATCCAGAAACCATAAAATCCCTTCTTGATTCCTGCTTAGCATCCATACAGTGAGCATGCTCCCAGCACTGTGGATCCCTCTGTTACATGGGTTCTCACCTTGTGGCTCACACTAAGAAGCTGAATGCACGTGTGCAGCTGCTGGGGCAGCAGAAAGCAAGGGAAGTCTAGGTTTCAACATCTGTGGCACATGTTTTCTTCAAGGGTGACAAGCTGGATAACAGTTTTTTTCAGTTCTTAAAGCAGTGCCTCATGTTGGACACAACCATGCTCTCTGCAGTTATTCTGAGTGGCATAAGCTTGTCAGCACCACAAAGCCCTAAGCATGCTGCCCTCTTCCATGCCTCATAATTAATGCTCTGCCCCTTGCAAAGCAGGCAGCAGTAGGCTTGCAGCTACGTAACTACCAGCCTGATGATGACAAACTGACATAGCACAGATGAAAAGAATTTTCTTTCTGTTACTCTTATTCCTTCTCCTCAGCCTGCCTTGTGTGCCAAGATGCAGAGTCCTAGCCCTCCAGTTCACCTGACAGAGATGCTTCTTCCTCAGATACAAAACTCACTTCAAACAAATATTTACAGCACCTAATGTCAGCAGCCCCAAGCATTTGAAAGGCAATAAACCCAGTGCTTGCTTTCCTCCCCAGCCTGCTGCCTGGCCATGCCAGAGATGAGGGACAGTGTTTCCACCCAAAGAGCCTTCCTGCTGGGCACACACACACACAGCACTTCATAAAAGCCATGGAGGCACAACCCAGACAGAGCAGACTGGAACAGATTGCAGACACCCATTTATCTCAGTTACCAAGAAAAGTGAATGGCTCAACTCTTCTGTGTAGTAGAAAACCTCATGTACCACAGGAAGAGAAGCTTAAAGGCCAAAGTAGCACTTTCACTTTGTGTGTGAATCTTCCACTGATGTCAGCTGGACGCAAGATCCTGATTCTCAGCTGGTGTAACTTTTGCCAGGAAGTATTTTCAAACATAGACCTTCAGCTCTGGGCTCACACCTATGTCCCAGTTTGATGTCTCCACACCATCCACACTTGCACCGACCCTTTTACAAGATAGGGAAAAAAAAAGAAGCAAATTTGCATGAATAAAATTTACTTTATCAAATTCTGGAGGCTCTTTTAAAGGTAAGAACACTCTTGGCCTCAGGAAAAATATTGTCTGCTCTCAGGGGTTTGAATGTGATAACCTCATTTCTAGGCATAAGGACAGCTGATAACTTGTGGTGAAATTACCACAGTTTAAGAATTTAACAACATGAAGCTGGCTTGAGGCAACAGGTGTCATTTCACCACGGGGTGTGAGAGCAGAGTTCCTGAAGTTCAGCTGGTTGCTGAAGTGCAGCTGAGGAGCATGTTAAGCTACCACAACATGAATGCTTCTAATTGTCTCTTTTGTATTCTGAGAGCTAAACTAACTTTGTTCCAAGGAATGGGTCAAAATATTGCAAGAAATCCAGGGCACAGAGCAGAAGAAAGGTTATTTTCAACTTGTTAGGCTTCCCACAGGGTTTTCAGATTCTGCATGTAGATTTAACTAAAGTTACTATTTTGGTTACATCAGAACATCTTTATAGCAAAACAATTAACTTCTTGTTATTAATGCCTTTTTTATAAAAAAAATCTAGTTATATGCCACCCCCTTGCAGTAAAATAGCTCAGACTCACACAGAAAGATTGAGATGAGATAATGGAAATAAAAGATCAACTGGTTTTGTACACAGAAGCAGCATCTGTGATTACAAAGCAGCCAATGCACTGACTCTGCCTTGAGTTACATCACAGACTGGCCCCTTGGGTCCCAGGACTTAGAATCACCTTTGCTCTCTCTGTCACAGGTCAAGTACAGCTCAGCCAAACCAGGAGATATGTGCCAAACAGTTTGTATTTCCAACAATTAAGTATTGAATTCTCCTTTTGTAAGTCAGGAGTCACGTTTGCACAATTATTTGCATACACAGCCACTTTATTTCAGCCCCAAGTACAAAAAGCTATTAACAGATTCTGCTCTCTTATTATAGTTGGACAGATTCTGCTCTCATTTGCCCTGGTGGAAACCACAACGTTTCCACTCAGGTCAGTGGAGCCTGAGTCTTGTCCCACACCAGAAATCTGAGGCAACTCACATTGCTGGTGAGTTGCTATACCTGTGGCACAGAGGGCCTGGAGATTTCCATCCCTCCTCTGCTCACCATCCTTCTAACTCTCCTGCAGTCTCATCATATCCCCTGGAGGGTTTTACTTTAAGTGGATCTAATTTCAGAGACAGACCAGAGCAGGTTACTTATTCCACTTAATTCAGTGGATTTACAAGAAGCACGCCAGCCGAGCAACACTGAACAAAAGACAAAATTGTTTCTGCAGTGTATTTACACACAGTAAAATGAACCAATCAAGCAAACTAACTGTACACAACGTCCTCTATTATTAACTGAAACCAGAAGAAATGCTCCTCAGTACTTACAAGGGCTTATAAATGCATGCTTATGTCCTAAGTAATCTAGAACTTCCAGCAATTACTTAGTCCTCAAAGCTTTCTGCCAAGTTCTCTCCAGAGTATTTACTCCCTGGAGCTCACAGAAGGTAACAGATAAGTGGTCTCCCTCCAACCCTGTTTTTTCAGGGCTCTCTGCTCTGTGGGCAGACTTTCCTCATTCTCCCTGACCAACAGATCACCTGGTTAACTCCTCCTGTTCTCCCTTCACTTGCTGTACATGTCTCCATCACTGCCATGCTGCCCCTGCAAGGGACAGGCAGCTGGATGCCATGGGACACTGGGAACTGTGGCACTGGGAAGCAACCACACTGCTGCCAGCCAGGAGGCAACTACAGTGAGTGTGAGAGCACATGGGGCAACAGGCTGAAGGAACAGAAATCCTAATCTTACTGCCCCTGCACATTCACACCTACTGGGTGAGGTCAAGAGTTACTGTTCTACACTTCTACAGAAGTTCAAAACCATTGTGCTTTTATTCCTTTTTGGTAATGTAATAAGGCAATTTCAGCTATAAAAAAAATGACTGTGAGCAGCTGAGATGAGGTGGTTCAGAGGTACAGCCCTTGGTATCTCAGTAACATGGAGACAGTGCTGGCTGAACAAGCTCTCACTTGTCCCAGCAGGCAGCCTGGCTCAGAGGGGATTCACACCTCACCCCGTGCAGCAGCATCCTGCAGGATCCTGTCCTGTGGCAGACAGGCTTTTCTGCCACCTGATGTGACCACATCAACAACCACACAGCCCAAGAGGCAAACTCCTCCAAATGCTTCCCCTGGCATACAGGGAAGAGTGATTCACTACACAAATACAAAGCACAGCGAATCACCTCAGCTTGACTGCCAACCCCTGTCAGAAAAGAAGTGCTAGGTTCAAGGGCCCATTTCTGCCAGCCCTCCACTGAACAATTTAATTGAGGAGAAAATCTTGACACTGTACTTCTGATGCTACACACTTCACATGTGTTTTCTTCCCATACTAGAATTCATGGAAGCAGAGGACTGTCATATTTTTCAAGTGGGAAGTGCTAAGAATCAGGTCTCAGCCCTCTGGACACCAAGGCAAGGGGCCAGCTCCTCTGTCTACAAACCCCTCATGAAGTGAGCGGAGATGAGGCAAGAACCAGGGAACTGGGTATTCCCATTCCAGTGGAGCACAGCCAGATCTGTAAACAGAAAATAGCCACTACTTTTGAAGTGGAGCAGTATCAACCCAGTAAAGCAGAAGCATGACTATGTTTTAATTTTCAGAGAAAGCTTGTGAAAAAGCACATCAAATTTGCAAAGCATCTCTTCGCTACCTGATAAAGACCACTATAAGGCTGCTTGGGCAACCAAGCTTGTACCTTCTTTCTTAAGGAATCAGTGGCTGGACACTGTAACATACTATTTCCCTATAATGTAGGATACTACCAGCTTCAGACCTTTCTGTTCTGCCTCAAATACCCACATACTGACACAGTATACATATGGTTTACATGTATGGTTTATTCAGCACAAAACAAGAAACAGCATTTAGCATTCAGTTTTAACATTGTATATACACAAACACAGATGCAGATAACCTTGAGAAATCAGGTACACGCATAAAAGGAGGGTTTTTTAATATTCCTCCAAATATTTCTCACCATTACTGGAATCTCTTCCCAAGTCCCCTTAGTAGCATCAGCACAAGCTGAAAATCACACAGGAATGAAACCCATACGCCCCCTGCACACCAAGGAGAACTCACCCCAATGCTCTGTAATAAGGAAAATGCTTTTAGCTTTAACTCAAAAGCCACACAGACAACAGCCCACCATAGAAAGACAGCAAGGTCAAGAGGATATTCAGAGATTTTATTGGGTGAAAAAAAGTAAAGCGCTCAGTTACTCAACTGTTTGGTGGACTTACAGCTCTGCTGGCATCCTCATACAGTGCAAGTATTCAAATTTCAGCATATAAATAAAAATACAGATTGAGTTAGAACCCTACCATAAGTTCCATGCAAACAGCTCTTCATAAGCAATATTAACTCCTTCTACGTGCAAGGCCTTGTGCAGGATTAGGACTGTAAACCATGTACATAAATGATGGCAAAGTGTGTTTACATAATATGTAAATAAAGATAAAGAAAGGTACATTCACACCAACTACTGAGAAAATAAAACAAATCATTTTTCTGCTGCTAAATGAACTGAATCACTTACCATCTGGTTTGGGTGGAAAAGAAGACTCAGTCCAATTCAGTTGCAAAGTAAATCCTGTCTAAAAAAAAGTAATCGCATGCTAGATCCTGGTAAATTCAATTTCCAATCCTTTTTAATATGTAGACATAAGAGTTCAGTTTTCCATAGGGAAAAAACATCCAACCAACCAAACAAAGCCAGTAAGAAGTATGTGTGGCTTGTTAGGCCCTGATCCCACAAGGTCTGAATACCAAGCTAAATGGAATAGTGGAAGCCACGTGTGAGGAAAAAGCTGGGTCTCTCTATCTGTTTCTGCTGTAATGCATCCTAATTTTCTAAGAAAAATCTGCTTCATTTTTGGTACCATGCTGTGAAATGCAAAAGTAAAATCCAAATACCAAGTATCTGAACTGATTTCCCTTTATAGGTTGGTAACACCTGGCTTTTTCCTCAGTCATCTGAAGATATACCTATGCACACTGTAGCATAGTGCAGAAGAGGTATGTTACTGACAAGCATATCATGATAACTGAAAAAGAGCATGTGGTCATGTAAATACTCTCAGTATTACAGCACAACCAGCAAAGATCATGTTCATAGCTCTGGCAAGCATTTGTCATTTCCACACTCACGGCTTTTCACTTTGTCCACAGAAAGCATATCATTAACATTACTTACTTTTTTTTTTAAAGGAACTAAAAATGTCTGATCACCATTTCAATACACATTTCAAAACCTAGCACCAATTTTCCAAAAGCCTTTATATGTTCTTCATTCCAAAACTATGTGTCAGGGAACCAAACTGCCCTGTTCCCTCTTTGCCTCATTCCCTGTGTGTTCAAATACCAAATCCCCTCTGCTTCTCTGGAACAACCCCTACCTCTTTCACTGACATTTCATTTCACACTGATACCTCATCTTTCCTTTTTCCTCAGCATTTTCCTCTACTAATTGCCAACATTTTCTAATTGATGTTCTTGCATTTTAATACTTTTCCCTTGGAAGCAGTGAAATCCTGCTTGATACAACTGATAGAGATCAATACTGCTGTGTGGGTAACAGTCCTGTAGGGCCCGGCCTTCTTCTGTGTCCACCTCCCTCATTCAAACTCTCACATAAAACTTAATTTCTTCCTCCCAGAGGCCTCAAGTTTAATACTGACCCTTTACGTGTGGGACAAAGAAGGATTTTACTAGATTTACCAACTAACCTAATCACTACAAACACCTGAAATCACTGAAAGAAATTTGTGTCTCACTAAGTATCTTCACCACCAAATTTTACCATTCCCCTCTTTTTCTGCTGAACACTTTTGATCTTTCATCTGAAACTGCTGAACATTTTCATCTGAAAAACTGTTCCCTGGCTACTTCTTAAAAATTACATTATTTCTTTTCTAAATGTAGCACTATTGATTAATCTGTATAAATCTCAACTAGGAAAAATCTGATCCCGAATGGTTAGGGAATTGAAAAAGTTCCCTCTCTTGCAGAACAGAGATTTTTACAATAATGTGTTACAGCCCTCATGTATAACCACAGGCAATCAAGTTACTATGGCTGCAGGTGTTGCTGCTTATCACCTGTATGACAACCACACCCATTCTGATTATGAAAAAGAAAGGCTTAGCTTAAAGATAGTTTGCACTAAAGCATTTTTGGCAGCCAGGGCAGGCCATGTGTGTTCACCAAGCAGGTTGCAACTGCATGGCAGTAACTCTTTAAGCCACTGAAACAGGATTACTTCAGACCTTGCTGCTAATAAGGTTGCCTAAAAGTGGGTGGGTGATCATTACAAAGCACAGAAGAAGCAGTGGTAGACCCACACCTCACACCCTCAAAGACCTGAGAGTTAGTAAACTATCTAATTCCAACTCTCAGCCTCCAAGAGAGCAGAATCACACCCTCCCCTCAAGTGCTTATACACTGCACCTATCTCACAGCAGCCCAAAGTAAATATGGCACCAAAGTCAGTGATAATGGGAAAACAGACACACAGTCAGCAGCCTTCCTCGTCCCTGCCCAGAGAGGAGGACTCTGCAGAGCCTTTGTATGCTGAGTGGGTCTTTCCCCTGGGTCACATCTACAAAACCTGCTCTTGCTGTTTGAAAGCCATCTGCTATAGGGAAGGCTGAAGGCCAAGGGAGCTGCTTCCAAACAGAGGTGACCTTGCAAGCTTTCTTCCACCCTCCGTACTCCCAGTAAGTGACCTAACAGGACCCTCGGGATTCTCTGAAAAAGTAACAGAGAAAAAAAACCCACTTAGAGTTTGGCACTGATGTAACACAGGCCAGAGGGGTTGGTGGGTCTGGCAGTCAGATACAGAATCAGGAGGAGACACAAATTAGTGGTTTCTAAAATGGTGGAGAGGGCTCCCTGTCTCCAACAGCAGGACAGGCTGTGGGTGCTCCACTTCATTGCCCGCCAGAACCTGCCAGGAGGGAGACAACCTCCACATGCTAATAAACCATCACAGCCCAGTCTGCCTTTCATTCTGTACCAACTATCCCAGGAACACAGATTTCAATTTCCCCAACAGGTAGTAGCAGGATTTAGAGTAACAGTAACTTATATCAATAGAATGATTAATTGTTCTTACGCATTTTGCTGCTTTTGAAAGCCCTTACGTAGAATGAATATCAAACAATTCTAATACAACCAGGAATAAGGTATGCATGGAAGAAATCATGAGTAAACATACCACATCTTTAACTGGGTCTTTTCTGCTGTCTGAAAGTGATGGTCCAAATTACAGTGTTCTGTACATTATAAAATTACCCAATAAATTCCCATATTCTTCTGATTACATTCTTCATAATATAGCATCCATATGAATTCCTGTTGCTATGTTATTTTGAAGGTTATGTCAGTAATAAGAGTGATAATACAGCTTTTTGTGGACTCAGATTTACACTTGCAAATTGAGCTATGGGCTTCTTTCATTTTAGTAATTATCAAAGTCTTTTATTACCTTCCTGCCTGTACCTGAGCACTCAGGATTGTGGACAGCTCAGCAATATTCCTGAGTATATTTTTAAGTTTTAAGCACAAAGGTCATGGTTTTCCCAGATTATATAATCAGGTTAACTTTAGAAAACTTTAAAGAAAACTGAAAAACTTAGAAAAGTCAAGTTATAACTCTTCCCCCAACCATCATCAGCTCTATCAAGAGAAGCCCTCCTGCAAACTACATGCCAAGATGAGAGCAAGGGAAGGGAGGGCAGTTTCTAACCACACTGGTAAACATCTTCTTCATACCCAGCATCAGTCTTAGACAGTCAGTTCAGAGTGGATAAGGCCCTGACTATCCACAGTACCCACCACCACAAATCTGACCTGGGTGGTGTCAGAGATCAGCACAGATCTGATCTGCATCAGCAGGAAGCATGAAATCCATGGAGCTCAACTCTGAAGCTCAGAACACAGCTCATTATCTCAGCAAATTCACATGCAGGGAGTTGCATGCTGCACTGAGTCCTTCTCTGAGTCACTCCAACTCCTGTTCTAGGCTGTTCAGTAGCAAACTGTCAATAAAACTCATTAATGATGTGCTTTATATAGAAATAGTACATGTAACTGAGAGGCTACAACAAATGAAGAGAGCAGTGAGGGGTGAATTACGTGGTTAATGTAACACAGAATATATGTCAGTAAAGAAGTGCTAAAGGTGGGTGGGAGTTTTAATGTTAAATAGATCTGCTTGAAGTTTGGTATGTATATGGACCTAATTGCCCTTCTGACTTCAGAACCAGTGCCAGGAACAGTTAGGAAAAGATGTTCTTTGACACAGCTGGGTTTTTGCTCCTTTGTAAACACACATCTGCAGCTGCTGGCAAACAGGACAGTTCCTGTACTGCCAGTCCCAGTTCTACACCTTGTGAAATAGTCCAGCATGGTGACACAACATCACAGCTAACAACTGACCTTTTAAGCAGGTGGCTGCAATTTTTGTCCATTCAAGAGTGTTTTTCTAACTGATGGTTACAGGTGGCTCTAACTTCTCAAATCAAACTAACAGGATCTGGGAAGCAACCCCTAGGAGAAAGTGAAAATGCACAAGTGATATTTCACAAACTTGGGGGGAACTGCAATACATAGCAGCTGAAAAACTGTCAGTCCCATCAGAGACCTCAGGTGGGAAGGAGGGGAGCCTAGAATTGGGGCAGGGCTGGACAGAAGAAAATAGCTGAAAACACTTCTCAGAACTTTCTCTTTCTGCATGTGTTGAAAAAAAAATCAAACAGCAGAAGACCAAAACCACAACCCGAGCCTGACCTCACTCACACTGGTTGTATCACAAAACCATTGGGCTGAACTTTGGTCATTGCATCACCAAGGCAAAATGGTCTCAAACGCAGCCAAGCAACTACACTGATGGTTTTATTTCATATGCACTCAAGATGGTAAAGGCTAACTAAAAATATTTTCTTCTTTCAGAAGAAAAAATGTGTCGAATTACCTGTCAGTTGGCTGGACATCTTTTTTTTCTTTTGAGGTTGTTTTTTTTTTAAATTAATATTGCTGCAATGAAAAACGTGGGTGTGATATAGTACATGACGTGGAATGTCAAGTTCTAAGGACATATTTTTGTCAGTATCTGTTAGAAATTGAACTCAGCAGAGTAGCTAAAAACATTGAGGATCATAAGGTGATTATGTAAAATATAAATCTTATTACCAACATAACATGGCACTGGGAATGCTCACATAAAGATGTTCCTAAAATCTTAATAAACACCCTTGCACACAGGACGTGTGACTCGTGGTTTACAGAGAGATAAGCACTTAGGGGTCAAGTAACTCGCTGCATATCACCCAGCAACTCAGGATCTGGATGAGATGAAAACTCAGGATCCTGGTTTACCATGCTGATCTTTCTTACAACTGCATGTTTCTTCATGTGCACCATGTCCTACCAATACCAAGCCTTTCTGTTTCCACAAAACAGCTTATTTTTGTGTTGCACAGAAAAAGAACCAGTGTGTTCAAAAGTGAGCATTCCAGCAATCACTTGCAGTCACAGGATGTAATTGCCTAGGCAGTGCACAAATGGATAGCTTAAACCAACAGAGAGAGAATTTACTGTTATCACTGATAACTGCCAAAAATTTCCAGTCTGCAGATACATAATTTAACTGACCATCTCTGCAGAAAGGGACTGAATAGAAGAGCACACTGAACATGGCAGCTTCCAAATCCCTTGGCTTCTGACAAAATGCCAGTTGTCAATCAATGTAGCAGTGAGAAAGGCTCATGGGCCACTAAAACTATCCCTCAACTCCAGACATCTCCCTTCTCATCCTTACCATCCTGCCTGGCAGACCTGCTCTTGCCAGGCATAGAAATGCTCACCCACTCCTCACTCTGTGCTCCAAATACTGGAGAGAAAAATGACTTAAAACATTAACAAGAAACAGCTGAACATAGCAATATTTTGTAGATTCAGATGGAACTCAAAAGTAGCAACTTGAATGATCATCCTCTTCTTCGAAGAAGAGACAATAATGGCATGACTGAAACCTACATTTGTGCACCAAACATGTTTATGGAAGGACCAAAATAGGTTTGCAGAAATTCAAGTCACCAAACTTTGTTTACAGTATCAGTATTTCATCCCCTGCAGAGCCATCACATGCCTGCAACATCTACCTCTGAATCATGTGCAATATTTCTGGCTCACGTGCAATATCTAAGAATACTGAGGCTATATATATATATATATATATATATACACACACACATATCTTACTTAAGCTTAATGCATATCTTAAGACTCCAGTTTGCCTTTAATCAAGAAAATGCATTGGTTTTCCTTGTTTTTTAATAATTTTTTTAAAACTTGGTTGGACTGCTGCTACTGCAGTCTCATTTGACTGAGTATTATTATCACTCCCTGTTTTTTTCAGAATCTCAACCACCTGGGCCTCGACCTACCATGGTACTTCTGTGGTGAACACCTGCTTAAATAACTGAACTCAAGGTGGTATGAGCCTATATATTCTTGTAATCAGAACCTAACTTGTTTAACAGATCCCAGCACTAATAGGTTAATTTCTGAATTCAAAATTTCAGTATTTTCTAGGCATAATCTGCTATGTGCAGTCATGCATACTGGAAAGAGGGTAATAGGATCATTGCCACACGTATATAAATGACATTAAACTACGCAGGTAATGCCCTGGCAGAATAAATGCTGTATACCCTTTCTGTACATCAGCCTGAAACAACCATGCGCGGGCTCCACCAGGCTGGAACTGAGCCAAAAGATTATCTCCATCCTCTCTGTCACACGTGGATTCTCTAAGGATCGGCGTCTGGAACTCCATGTGCTCATCCGATGTTAATCTGTGGTTAAAGATAATGAATTCAGATACAATCACACTCAAGAGTGACATCAAGGACAGCACGTGCCGTACAGAAAGACTTCAATCCACGATTCCGACGGGAGAGCGGCAGTCAAAAAATTAGTTGAAATCTGATAAATTTGCCAGTGGCTTAAATGTAACGAGCAATAGGTGATCAAAAAGACACTGTTTACCTACCCCGTTATACGTCTGTGACACTGTCCATGCTCTACCGTGCTCAGTTTTACACGGACACGTACAAAGCTCTTCCCCTGCGCCTTTTCCTCACCCTCCCGCAGCTACACGGCACGAAACACAAGCTCAGGGAGCTCCCTTTATCACCACAGCCTCCCGGTTACCGGCAGGCCGGGTGCTGCGAGACCGCTTGCCCGCCGGGAGAGGAGCCCTCCCACTGCCCGGAGCCCGGGGCCCGCAGCCAGGGCGGTCGCTGCCCGCGGCGCGGCCCTCTCCGCACGTCCCACCGCACCTCAAGCCCCGCGGCGCTAAGATGGCGGCCGCGGGCGGTCCAGCCGCACACCCGCGGGAACCCTCCGGGCCCGCCGCCCCTCACACACCACCCCGCGGGACGCAGCCCCCGCCGGACACTCACCTCCGCCGGCCCCGATGGGGAGCCGTAGTCCTCCTCCCTCTTCCTTCCATCCTCCTCTTTCTTCCCTCCTCCCTCCCTCACCGCCGCCGCTGCCCCCGCCGCTCCCAGCCCCGTGCCGCCCGCCCACCCGCACCAACCCCGGCGGCTCCGCGCTCTCGCGGGGCCCCGGGGAGCGGGGTGAGGGTGCGGGGCGACTGCGGAGCATGGGGAAAGCGCGGCGGGTGCGGGCAGGACTACGAGCCCCGTGGTGCACGGCGGGGCGGATGCGCCTGCGCGGCGGGGCGGGGGCAGGAGGCGGAAGCGGCGAGGGTCCCGCCTGCCGCGGCCGGGCCGGGCCGGGTGCCGCCATGCCCCGGGACAACATGGCCTCCCTGATCCAGCGGGTGGCGCGGCAGGCGCGGATCACATTCCGCAGCCCGGCGGGCCCGGCCTTCGGGGAGAACCTGCACCGGCTGCAGCAGCTGCTGGACGAGGTGCGCGCCGAGGACTTGCACTTGGCGCCGCGGGGGCCGTCGGCAGCAGCGGCGGCGGGCGGGGGGTTGCCGTGGGCCGGCGTGGTGCCGCCCGTCAGCTATATGCACATCTGCGAGACGGAGAGCTTCAGCATGGGCGTGTTCCTGCTGCGGAGCGGCGCCTGCATCCCGCTGCACGACCACCCGGGCATGAACGGCATGCTGAAGGTGCTCTACGGCACGCTGCGTATCGCCTGCCTGGACACGCTGCCCCCCACCGCCGCCGCCCCGCCGCCCGCCGCCGCCGGCGGGCCCTGCCACCGCGCCCTGTTCCGCTCCCGCCAGCACTACACGCCGGCCTCCCCGCCCTGCCTCCTCTCGCCGCACACCGACAACCTCCACCAGATCGACGCCGTGGACGGGCCCGCCGCCTTCCTCGACATCCTGGCGCCGCCCTACGACCCCCAGCACGGCCGGGACTGCCACTACTACCGCCTGCTGGAGGGGCCGCCGGCTGGCGCCGAGCCGCCCGGGTTGCCGCGGGAGGTCTGGCTGATGGAGACCCCGCAGGCCGCCGACTTCTGGTGCGGGGGCGAACCCTATCCCGGGCCCCGCGTCTGCCTCTGAGGCGGCCCGGGCCCAGCGGCGGCCCGGGGGACCGATGGGACGGTTGGCGGGAGCCTTCCGCCAGCCCGGCCGCCTTCTCTCGCTCCAAGCCCCGGCCCCGGCGGGCAGTGCCGCCTGAACCACGGCTGCGCCTTGCCCGTTGTCCCGTGTCCGGGCGGCGGGACGGGGGGTGCTGGCTGGGGCTCCCCGGGAACGCTGCGATGCCAAGCCGGTCTCTTTCACAGGCCTGCCCGGCTCTGTGTCGGGGACAGTAAAGCGCTTCTGTGCTTATCTCCTGTGGGCTGACGTGGAGGACTAGCACGGTTAAACTTCTGCTCAACTGAATGGCTGGGGGGAAATAATCCAGCATCCTGTGTAAATAGTGTGTCTGTCGTGTGTCAGCGAGGGGGATCGGGCTCCGGCAGGGAGAGCAAATGCAATGAGAATTGTCACAGGACACCCAGACTTTTTCCACCACCAGAGCCAGCTGGCACTGGTTGGGTAAATGGAGCGTACCCACCCAGCCTGGGTAGGGGGCTGCTCTGTCTGCAGCTTTTTGGGACTTCATCTCCAGAGCAAGTCTCAGCAAGAACTGTACCCTGCTAGCAAAAACCTAAACCCAGAATAACACCTAAGGCAGGATGTGCTTCTTGATCCCCAGGGCTGTTAAAGGAATCCCTGCTCCGAAGGGACACTATCAGGTTTAGAATTACTTAATGGTTCCTTAAACTGTTGAATGTAAGATCTTGATATTGCAACTCAGATCTACAGTCTATGCATCTTTCCTTCAAGTAGGAGAAGGAGACTGATCAGCTGCTAACAAACCGCACTTGGAACCTCTTGTGCAGTGGTGGCAGATGGTAGCAGAAACCGAGCATCTTAAAAGGAAAAACCAACTATCCACTGTTGTGTTGTGGAAACTACTCTAGAAACACGATGTATTTGCAAACCCTATATACAGCAGCACACATAACCTATGTACAGATAAGGTTTGACCTGATGTCTTTTCTTTCAAGCGTGGTCTGTGTTTTCATACAGACAAGTAAACGCTTCGGGCTTCTGAAGCCTTGTGGTTTCCCTCTTTGTACTATTTATAAAGACTACTTTTTCATAACACTTTTAAAAAAACGTAGCATAAAAGAGACACCACGAATTTCACCTTGCTATGATGAAAGCACTCTGGAGATGCAGTTTGTCTACAGCAGGGGATGCAGTCTTTCTAAGAAGGGAGAAACTTTCTGTAGTTGAAATACTCTGTACTGCAAGGACTGGTCTTGTGCCTATTTGTCCTAATGCACACTTTGTACCACGAACCCAGGCTGGGGTGGCTTGGCCCTCTTGGTCAAGATGTGGAAATTTGAACAAGAAAACATGACTTACCAACCTCCCAAGTGATGTGCCAACCCGCTCCAGAAATCATTCCACAACTGGCTTTAATTTTTTGTTGTGTATTTATAAAAGCAGACTTGTTTTTCCTGTACAGTGGCTTGTATGTGCGAAGTTTTAAATTTTTAAATGATCCTGACACAGCATTGGGGTTTTTGTTGGTTTGGGTTTTTTTGGGTTTTTTTTTGGCCTGTGAAAGAATGATTGTAAAATACAGTCAGTGTTATGCATGCACAGATTAATTCTTTTGCAAGGAAAAAATAGTGGAAATTATTTCAAGTGATCTCCATTTATTCTCGCAGCACTTTAAAGTGTCTGATATTTCTGCAGCTGGCTTACCTGTTTTTCCTGGAATTCCCCTGCAGCTTAGCATTAGTTAATGTGCAACAATTCTCCTTCGAATGTAGCCATTAACTATAACGCAATGCCTCCCTGTGTTACAGGCTGTTTCCAGCTCTCTCCGATGCTAATGAAGACCATCATGTTTTTTCAGAAGTTCACAAAGATAGCGTGGTGCATGCAAGCAGCTGTACTGGAAAAACAAACTGTAACAGAGAGCATTTTTTAATCTCATCTGTTCTGTCCTCCCCTTAGGTCTTTCTGTTCGGTTACGAATTATTTTTCTCCACGTGTGAAACCTAGTCAAGACGTTTAATGGGATAGGACTTTAATGCATCTTTTCATAGAGGACAGCATGGCTCCTTACACTGCAGAGTGTTGTTAACAGTTGTGGCAAAACCTTTCTAATAAACGTAGCTGGGAAAAGTAGCAAAGAAAACCTGAGATGCATCGAAGAAAAGCCTCTTTGTGTAATTTCTTGCTTACTCAGTAACAAACTTCATATGTTCTAGATATCTGTAAGCAGAAGGTTTAAGTCTGTAATGCTGTTCCTTCTCTCTGCAGTCTGGTTATTGTGTTTTCACACAATACTGTGTGAAATTACTGTTATTGCTGAATTACAGAATAAATACAAGGTATCTCACCACTGACTAGTCATTACTTTCCTTCACAAGTACAAGTGTCTTGAACCAAGTATGGTACAGAGCACAAGTGGTTTTTTGATGAAGTCCATACGGTGCTACTGGTGATGCTTAACACTGGGTTCTGAGCCCAAACCTTCCACCAGTGCCCCCGAGACAAATCCAGGCACATGTGGTAGTACCACTCTTGAAGCTGGCTGTTACTGTAAGGCAAAGGCATGGGTGTAAAACTGCTCACTGTTACATGGTGTAAGGTTTCCTTGCAGCTATGTGCTAGGCATCGGCAGTTTTCGTAGTACAGTTTGTTTTCCATTTCTGTGTTACCTTGTTTTGCTTTAATCTGGGGTTTTACTCTTGTAGCATGCATGCAGAGAGTAACTTGGAGAGTGCAAGCAGCACCTCGGGTTGTGTGCTTGGGTAGCTGAGATGCCAGCTTTGCTCGCTACACTGGCTGCAACAAAGCTGCCGTTTTCCGAGGCTGTGGCAGTACCTTCAGGAACCCAGCAAGCTGAGAGCAGGGGATCCCATCCATCTTCCTGTACCACAGCCCACTGACGCTGCCCAAGGAGGCCGTGGTTCCCATGGGGTTCCATCTCTGATACCTCTGTGCCAGCAGGCCCAGAGGCTCTTTTTGGGGTCAGGGGCACACAAGTGGCACCGACAGACACAGCAGGGGAGGCAAAGGCTTACTTGTGCTGCTAAGGTGGACCTGGCCTCTCCCCTTGGCTTCTCCATCCCATGTAGACTGGTCCATACCTGGCTTTGGAAGCCTGCTTCATGTCTGATTCAAAACCGGGCACCTTGCTTCAGCTATCGATGACTGCCCTTCCCAAGCAAAGAGTGAGAGCAGCAGCTCCAAATGCCAGTGCCAGTTCCAGAAGAACAAGGAGCAGGACACTTCAGGCAGAGAAGGCAGGTGCCAGCGAGACTTAGCACAGCGAAATGCAGCAGCGGGGCAAACAGAGGCTGGGAGCGACGGGGCAAGGGCTTTGCTCTCCGCTGTGCTGGGCTGTGCTGCTGGCGGTGCGGGCAGCACCGTACCGGGGATCTCTGTGGCAGCGGGGTGAGCCCACGGGGCTGGTATGGCCCGGCACTGAAGGCAGCACCCGAGGGTGGGCCAAGCCAGCATAACGTCTTAAAAAACAATAACAAGAATACAAGAATTGGGGGGGGGGGGGAGGAAAAAAAAGGAAAAAAAAAAAAAAAGAAGAAAAAAAAAAAGCAAGCAGTGCCATGTTGCGGCCGGATGGGTTCAGCAGAAAAATCCCGGCTGCACGGTGGGGGTGAGGGCTGCCGCCGCCCCCGGCCCCCGCGGAGCTCCCGAGAGGGGGCCGGTGCCTCCCACCCAGCCCCGCGCCTCCTACAACTGCTTTCCTCGGCCGTCGGGGCGGCGGTACCTGCTGTTCCGGAGGTGCCCACTCGTAGAGGTTGCCTGCGGCGGATCGTAACCGCGGAACAAAACAGAAAGTGAGTCAAAAAAACCCACCCCGCTCCCCGGTTAATATTAAGCCTGTCTCTCGACTCCGAGGGAAATCCCCGCCCGAGAGCTAGTGTTTGTTACGCTGGGACCGGGACCGCTGGTTTTCCGCGCCGAGGCGGTGCGCTGCGCACAGCGGAGACCGGGCCGGGCAGCCTCGAAGCCCCCCGCAGCCGGCGGCCGGCGCGGTCCGGGAACGGGCGGGAGGCACCCCCTCCCCCAGGCCGGGCCAGGCAACCTACGGAAATAAAGGTGTCAATTTAACATAATTAAGAGATTTATTTGTCGTCTTTTATAAACCTTGTAAGCACCGACCCTATTGTCGAAAAGTTTATTTACAGTGGCCAGAAAGAAACGCGCTCTCCTTCCAGCTCCCGTTAGTGGTTGTGCATTATTCGTGTTACCTGCTGCGCGCCGGCTCCCGGCGGACAACGGGCAACGGTTCTAGCCAGAGTATTTACATCCCGTCCCAAGTTCTACTACAAACGTAACACTTTTAAGTCACGAAAATAAAAACCAAAAAACAAACAAACAAAAAACCCAACAAAACCAAAAAATCAACCAACCAAACAAAAACCAAAAGAAAACCAAAACCCCAAAACAGTGCGTACAAAAATATAGTCTCTAAGAAAAAAAAAAAATCCCAATATTAATAGGCAGATATGTACAGCCATTCTAAAACCAGGGAGGGAAAACTTTCGGGTCTCGGTGTCGCCGCTGTCGTCGGAGCGGATCGGTAAGGCACCCCCCACATGCAGACAGGGGACCGGGCTCTACACCACACAAGGCACCAAGGACACCTCACCACGACGGTACTGCATGCATCCATCCAACCAACCATCCATCCTCCCGCCGCAGCCCCTATGTACACCCGCCGGCCCGGCCCAGCCTGCCCCGGCCCTGGGGACCCCCCGCAGGTGCTCATTGCTTCCCGCCGGGCTCCGCGTCCCGCCGCGCTAGGCGGCCCCGCGGCTCCGCTCTGGCTCCTGCGCGCCTTCAGGGCGTCCGCGTCCGCGCTGCGCAGGGGGCCAGGGCAGCGGCGCCGCTCCCGCCGCCGGGCTGCGGGCACCCGCCGGCGGCGGCGGCGGCAGCAGCAGCTCCTTTCCGCTCCTTCTGGCGCAGGTGGATCTTGGTGTGCCGCTTCCTCTCGTCGGAGCGGGCGAACTTCCTGCCGCAGAAGTCGCAGGCGAAGGGCTTCTCGCCGGTGTGCGTGCGGATGTGGGTGGTGAGGTGGTCGCTGCGGCTGAAGTTCCGCATGCAGATGCGGCACTGGAAGGGCTTGTGGCCCGTGTGGATGCGAATGTGCCGGGTGAGCTCGTCGGAGCGGGAGAAGCGGCGGTCGCAGCCCTCAGCGGGGCAAGGGTAGGGCCTCTCGTGGACTGGCGTCTTGCTGGGCCGGTTGGGGTATTTGCGGGGCCGCAGGATGGGCCGCAGCGGCAGGTGGTGCGGGCTGTAGGCGCCGGCGGGCAGCCGGGCTCCCGCGCCCTCACCCCCGCCGCCCCCGCCGCCGCCGGGAGCGGTGCCGGGGGCGGTGCCCGCCGGGGGTGCCCCCATGGTGAAGTTGCGGATGGTGGAGAGCGGCGTGAGGGGCGGCGGGACGCGCAGCGAGTCGAGGGGGCAGGGAAAGGGCTTGCGGTCGGGGCCGGCGTGCAGCTCCCGCTGGCACTGGGGCGGCGGGAAGAAGCCGCCGTATTCGGGGATCATGGTGAAGAGCCCGCCGTCGGCCGCCGCCGCCTTCGGGGAGGGGTAGGAGGGCGGCGGGGGGAACGGCAGCGCCCCGCCGCTGGCGGCGGGCAGGAAAGCTGAGGAGGGGTCCTGCGGGTACAGGTCGCCGCAGCCCGAGTAGGGCGGCGGCGGCGGCGAGTAGAGGTGCTCCAGGTCGGCCGGCTGGCCCTGCGCCATAGTGCAGCCGAGGGCCCCGGCCAGCGGGTTGGGGGAGGCGGCGGAGGCGGCGGTGACCGAGGAGGAGGCGGAGGAGGCGGCGGAGGGGGCGGCGGGGGCGGCGGAGGAGGGCGTGCTGACCCCCTGCAGGATCCCCGCGCTCACGATGTTGATGATGCCCTCGGGGTAGCAGCCGGCGCCGGGGTACTGCGGGTCGATGGAGAATTTGCCCATGTAGGTGAAGGTCTGGTTGCGGGAGGTCGGGGCGCTGGGCGCGAAGCCGCCGCCGTAGGGAAGGTCCAGTGCCCGCTTGTCGCCCATGTCCACGTTGATCATGCCGTCTGGGGGGGCAAGGAGCCGGTCAGCTCTCCGCACCGCGCCCACCGGGCGGCCCGGCACCGCTCCCGGTCCCGGACGCCGCCCGGCCCAGCCCGGCACGGAGCTCCGGTGCGCACATGTTGCGCTCCGAGCCGGCCCCAACTTTGCCCCCAAGCCGAGCGCGGAGGCAGGGCTGCCGCGAGAGCTGCGGGAGACCCCGGCGGGCGGCGGGAGGGCCCCGGAGGGGCCGCGGCCCCCGTCGCTATCCGCTTCCCGCCCGCCCTGCCATCCGCCGCCCCGGGTCTCCGCCGCCCTCCGCGGGCGGCCCGGCCCGCCCCTGCGCGGCCGCGCGGGCTCCGCTTACCTCCTGCCACTCCGCTCATCTGGTCAAACGGCCCTGCCAGGTCGGCATTGGGGAAGATCGCGACCGAAGTTGGCAGCGCGGCGGAGATGTCATCCGCAGGGTAAATGCCCTCGGGGAGCTGGTGCACGAACCCTCCGAGGGTCACCGGGATCTTGTCCACCGCCTTGGCGGTCATCATGGGGGCAGCGGGGCGGCCGGGGGGAGCGGCGCTCCCGGCCGGCGGTGGGCGCTCGGGGCTGGGAGGTGGGGGCAGCGAGGAGGGAGGGGGCGATTTCCCCGGCCTCCCACTACCGGCGCGGGGGGACGGCGGGGAGAGGGCGCGGGGCGCGAGGAGGCATGTGCTGAGGGGGCGGGCGGCCGCCCCGTCGCGGCGGTGCCGGTGCCCCGGGAGAGCCGCGCTCCCGCCGCAGCTCGCGCTGGAGGACACGTCTGGCGGGAAGTATTTATGGGGGCCCCCTGAATGCCCGGGACGTCACTGCCCATATAAGGACTGAGGAACGGGGCCCGGCAGTCACGTGGGTGCCCGCGTGCGGGACCCGCCGCCCCGCGCCCGCCCTGACCCCCCCCTCCCCGAGCCCCCCCCTCCTTCCCCCGTTCCGCACCCCGCGGGGGCGGCCCCGACCCGCCCCGGCCCCGCGCAGCCCCAGCCGCGCCCCGCCACCGCCCAGGGGGGTATTCCGGTGGCGGAGCCCTTGTCCTAAAAAGGCGAGGATCCGGCCCCGCCCCGCTTGCCCTTTTTAGGCCTGGTTCCGGAAAATTTTAAAAAGCTCGGAAAAACAGAGGAGGTCCCGGGGCCGCCCCTCCGGACCTCGCTCACTTTCTCAGCATCCCGTAACCGCAAAAAAAAAAACAGCCCAGCCACAGAATCGGAATCCGGCTGCTCCTTTCTTAAATAAAAAAATTGGGGGTTTTTTGGTTTTTTTTTTTTTTTCCCCTGAGTTACGGATGGAAAGAGACGCCGAGAAGAGCGAGCGCGTCGCTGCTTTTTTTGGAAAATGTCTGATCTATATATACCGTCGCTAAAGCTGGAACCGCCTGCTCCGCCGTCGGTGGGTTGTTATTGTACCGGCGGGCGCAGTCGGTGATGGGACAGAGAGGGCGGCGGGGGGACACCCGTCCCGCCCCCCCACCCCACTCCGGCCCGGCCCGGCCTTGCCGCTCCCCCCCTGCTCGAAGAACCGACCTCTTGCTTCCACTGCCGCGTCCCACTTCTCGAGGCCCCATCCTCAGTACCACTTCCACTCCCTTTTTTGCCTTTCTTTACCTACAGTCTCCTCAATAACGAGGGTATCAAACCAAAGAGCACTTAAATTCTAGCAGGTTCTCTTTTTTTTTTCTTTTTTTTTTTTCTTTTTTTTTTTTTTTTTTTTTTTTCTTTTTTCCAAAGTACTAAAAATATCCTCCCTTGTGCCTCCCTTCCCAGGAGAAGCCAATCTTTCATATGCTGTTCCCAAGCTCAGAGCTTGCAGCCCCTACATCTTCTTGCTGATGGGGGTGTCAGATGTAATTATTTTTGAAAGCTGTATCCCATGCTATGTTCATGTCACTAATCTCATTACATAGGAATATTTCATCTCATGGCAGTTTATTCCTGCATTTAGGCAAGCAACTCTCACATGTGGTCTGTAGCGTGCAAGGACCTTTTTTAGTGGTCTGCAGAGAAAAAAACCCATTGTCAACTGAAGCAGCAGCAAGACAGGGCAATATAAGAGAGATGCTACAGAAGCATACTCCCATTCCAAAGCAACAAGCCAGAGAATACATAGAAAGGTTAAATCCTTCTCACTTCCATTTTCACCTGCAGATATCATTACTTACAGGTTTCAGGACACATGTCCCTATGTCATGTGCACTTAGTTCCGCCTCGAGTCCCAAACACTGTCATATGCCTCTGTCTCCCAGGCCCCTCTTCTCCATACAACACTTCACACCTCACCTGTTTAAGGCTCTCTCATTTCCTCTGTTTTTGTTTCACTGCCCTTGGTGCTGTTCCGGGTTCACCAGTTGTTCGGTCACTGCAGAGCCCAGGCTGGACAGGAGTGTGCCTGAAGCAGTAAAAAGGGGCATTTATCATACTTGCTAAGGAATAGTAGGCATAAACCTAGATATTTTCCTTTATGAGTGTTCAGGGAAGTGTTCACAGAAAGTAGTAAATATATAATATTTATTGGTTTTTAATGCTGATTTTGTTACTGGTCCTTTCTAGCTCTTAATGTATAACCAGTACAGGTTGACAGGTGAGATTTAGTTGAAAGAAAGCTCATGTTCAGTTTCAGTAGGATTCTAGATATTTTTGTTTTAAAACCCCATCTCAATTTTAAAGTTAAATTGTGACAGAGAGAGAGAGACAGGTACTGGGAAATTTGACTGAGAAGTAAGAGCAATTGTATTGTATCTTTCCATTATAGCTAAGCTATAATTGGTCTAATCACTACTATGAAAGAACAAAATATTGTAATCTGTTGTGCGGTGGGACAAGTCACTTCACATGAATTTGAGAAACAGGTAGCTCTAAGTGCACCTCCTTACTGCAAAATATCACAGACATATCAGATACAGGTTTTAAGCATACTTTACCATGTCTTTCTCTGTTACTTGAAGATACCCAGTGCCTGCTGATGACACTAAATCATGATGCACACAGGAGAAGGAAGAATCAAGGTTTCACATCCCACCCATGTCTCAGTTCTACCTTTGAACTCACTTGGTGAGTTTAATGTTCTTCCACTATGGAGAAGGATTCAGTGAAAGACTTACACAAACAAAAACTAACATACCTCCTAGCTAACTTCACCAAAGGAATACTACTATTAGTTGACTTTGTTGGTTAATGTTGAAAGGTTTTTCAAGAGTGGGGTAAACCGTGTCTGATTTCTGGTCTTTACACAGACAGTAAAGTCACTCGACTTCTCTCAATGGGAGCCTTGTGTGAGCTGCAACAGAATCCAGTGCGGGGCAACATGAAAACATAGTTAATGCTTGGTCTTCATGAAGATGTTGACAGATGATACTCAAATGTTTCTGGTTCCTTTCCAGATGTTCTTGCTGTAGTGCTTCATATGTGCTTTGTGCCTTTGATCCCTGTATGGCTGATTATCCCAGACTCTGAGGATAGACTGTCCAACTCAGACTGACGTCAATGAGCCTTACACGCAAAAAATCCTGCTGATTCCTGCGGTTCCTATAAACCACGTGGTTTCATATGATGGACAGATTGCTTGTGTGAAGTGCTGAAGCCCCACTCACACCAAGCGGAGTTGCACCTCATACACACGTGATCTGTCTGACTGGCTCTAACACTTGTAGAGGGGGGTTCAGAGCTGAGGGGCAGAACATCTCTTATATTCCAAATTTCTTGAAACTGACTCCCTGTGGATTTATTGTATTCACTCTTATCAAGGTGCTAGCTGATGGTGCACTGGGTATATTTTTCTGCAATCATTTTGTACAAGTACTTGAGATAGGAGTTTTAGAAATAAAATTGTCCTTGCCTCTATACCTGAGCTTGAGAGTGTCTGAGTATGAAAAGGCAGCTCATCATCTGTGGAGCTGGCAGCACCATTTAACTGGCTTAACATTACACATTTGAGTCATCTCTGCAGGGGACTACTGTGCTTTTGTAGCAAAACACATCTGACCTAATGGGCTAACAGCAGCAATTCTAGCAGGCCTGCTTGGGAAACACACCCTGTGACTTCCACTGTGCTTCCACTCCACTGCTTTCAGGAATGTTAGGGTGGCCTCAGCTCAGCAGGTGCCCTTGGGAGTGGGGACCAGACTGGGAGCAGGGACTTGCTCTGGGATGGGAGGTTTGTGGCCCTATCCTCTGAAAACAGCACAGCAAGCAACATCTGTCTTGGTCTGGGCCATTCAGGTTGTGGTTTGTGGGGTATTTTTATGTTTCATATATTGATGTTTCATATTTTAAAATAAATAAGTACATAAATAAAAATTCCTTCTCCGTAGCTGTATTTCAGTTTCCTAAATTTGCTCCTTTTCCATGGAGGTAGAGAGAGCTGTCATGTCCTCACAGGAGGAAGTGCTGGTTTACTGATACCCTTTATTTTACCAGGGGTATCTGCTTGATTCCCAGCCACTTCCCTCAAATCCACCCTGCCCTCACAGGCCTGGTACAGGCTCTCAGCCTGTGCTAGCTGGGCACTGAAACCTGGTCCCCAGCCAGGGAAACCTGCTGGAAACCTGAACATACAGAAAGTAGCTGCCTGACTGCTGGCATGTTAGGGGAAGGGGAATGGTTAAAGAGTAGAGGAGTAGGCATCCCAGTCTGCCCTTAATTACAGTACCTTGAAACCACACTGTGGTTTTCAGCCAAGGCTGCTTGTTGTCTTAGGGTAAATGCCTGTAAATTTGAAATGAGTAAATGACTTTATTGTGAGGATTTGGCTCTGGAGAGCTGTAGTAGCATCCCAAAGGGTTATTTAAATGTCAATAACATTTTCTAATTCGGGCTATAGGAATTCAACAAGCCCATGTGGAATCAGCAAGTCGCTAGTTTAAGTTTGTGTGGCTGTAAAAAAGTGTGTGTAACAGTGACAACTTCCAGTCAAATGAGAAAAACAACAAACTCGTTTCCCCAAAACCTATTCTCGTTATTAAACACACATAACATATCCTGGATATTCTTGTGGACGGTCTCTAACGTGTGTATTGAATCCATAGTCCTACCTCTGCTCACCCCTGTCGTTCCTCAGGTAACAACCGAGGGAAGGGCTGTTCCCGCAGCCAGCGGGAGGGGAGCGGGGAGCGTGTGCGGGCTCCACTGCCCTCTCCTGGGGGAAGACGCTCCCGGGAGCCGGCGAGGACACGGCAGCCGAGCCGTAAGCGGTGCGCTGGGCTGCGTGTACTGGTCTGTCACCCCATAACAGGACCCCTACAGCTTTATACCACAGACGTCCTACCTATAGGGACACCAAAGTACAGCCCTGTCGAGTCACAGATCCCGGCCAGGGCAGCCGAGCTGCCTGATGACTGTCCCACAGGCTGTGACCCCCATAGCCCCAAAGGTGTCAGGACAGAGACCACACATCCCAGAGAGGTACTGGGAGTAAGTCACAGAGGGGGCATCCCTGAGGAACAGCTAAAATATCAGCTCTGCATGATGCTTGCTGGGGGAAAATAATAAATAATTTTCTTCTCATAATAGGGAAAATAACTTGGATACACACATCATTCATGTGACAGGACTCAAAATAATGATGACTGTTTCTGAATAGCAGTAGTCTCACTGCTAAGCTCTAGTTTAGTCTTTTCTTCTGAAAGTAGTTTCACTTAGCCTTGTATTTTTCGTTCTAACACATCCCCTTTACCTTGTGTCAATACTGCCTTGTCCCATGGCTGCACTGGGCCTTCAGTCCAGAGCGAGGCTAGTTGAGCACACCCTTTAATGATGCAAGTGGTCTTCTTCCTTGGAAGACTGAAATAAAAGAAGTATAGCAAGCATCACATTTTCAATTCTCTTATTGGTCCCACTACCTAATGTCTGAATACTTGGAAAACTTGTCAGAAGGATTTCTGGACATATGCAGCATGTAGAAAAACTCACCCTCAAAATCGGCTACAGCTGAGAAGTAAGGTCATGTATGGCACCTCTTGTCAGCAGACAGGAGGGAAAGCAAAACTCTGGCACCATTTTCTAAGCAGTCTTCTGAGAAAAGAAGCAGAAGAGCTCCATGGGGTGTTTCTCAGAAACTTCCCACCCCTCCAGGGAAGCTGGAGCTATTCAGAGGAGTTCTAGACTGCCAAAGACTCTTTTGTGTTTGCACTGTCTATTCTCTACTTCTCAGAACCTGTTTCCACTTATGTCTCATTTCTCTGTACTTTGGTCTTAAACCAGTCTGCCTTGAGCCTTGAAAACCTTCATCTCTTTGCTCTGGGTTAAGTCAGTCTGAGTGTGGTTCTGGCTTTTCCTTGGTTTTTATCATCATTTATTTTCTGCTCCTGAGGGCATGTCTACATGCTCCAGTCTTGCCAGAAGACCATCCTGACTGTGAACTCCTGAGAAGAAGGGTATTCAGGTTCATTTTCAGCAAAGTTACCCAATGGATGGCTTCCTGTCAGGAACTGCCAGCAAAGTTTATTGGAGCAGAGAATATTTTTTAAAATTCCACAAAAGATTAAAATAAGCAACATGTTTTGCTTTAGAATTTCTAGGGCCAAATCTTCAAGCAGTGTAAATTAGCATATGTTTTCTGATGCTATGACCCCTACAATCTGAGTGAAAGCCAAAATTGGACACCACTTTATTTAAAGTTTTGTTACTTTTTAAGGCTAAAACTCAAACTTCTCCTGAGGGTGGGCATGGTCCTTTTTGTTCTGTATTTGGGCTGTTTCCACCTTTATTGCCAGAGGTTTTTTCCTATCTTTGATTTGTTTTCTCTGCTGTGATGTGTTGTCCTCGTTCTTTCACCTCCTCCCTCATTCATGTCTCTCTCTTTACTATGTATTGTCCAACCTTTTCAGGTCTCTTTTCTCTCTCACCCCTCCTGCTTTTCCTCTTCCTTGGTAGTTCCTTTTCCTTCCCCCTTATCTCAGCAATTGCTGCCAACAGCTATATTTGGAATAGAGTGGGAACAAGCTATTCTTGTGACTTTACTTTGAAATAACTGAGAGGAGCAGATGATTTTCTTTGAACAAATAGAGGATATATTGAGGAGAGGGAAGGCTAGTAAAGTCATAATGAGACTGTTAGGGAATACCTGTCCAGCAGGTTTGCCTTTCTGAACTCACAGGATAACTTAACTGCCTATCAATTCTTGTTTGCTCTGTTTTAGCTTCAAATCTTTGTTTTGTGCAAAATTTCCTCTCTCTCCATGATAGTAACCTGTGTCCTAACAAGGCTCATCACCACAATGTCTGGGCTTTCACACATCAAGGGGAATGACTGCCACCTAAAATCTCAGATGCCAGAATTATCTGAAACAAGATATATACTAGTTTAACACTTGCACTCAGTGTTGTTGTATCTTCTAGTGTTGTCACAGGATACTTCTACGGAGTCCCACTTGTAGGGGCTAACACAGAAATATGCTGGGAGGAACAATTTCCTATTGAGCAACCTCCATGTCCTTTCAATTAACTCCTTCTCATCACCACCTGTTCCTCATCACACCTGCCATTTATACTGCTGTAAGCAACAAATTAATAAAGCCATGGAGAAACAGATCTATACAAGCAGGACAGCACAGAATGCATTCCTTCTTATCCCTGATATTTTTGTGTTTATACGATTAACTCCCACACTGGCAAACCAAACAAGAAATGAGGCCAAATGAGAAATTCAGCATCACAGCTTAGTGTCTTGTGTCTGTGCCAGAAGAAGACCCAAGACTATTTGTTGGCTCTCAAGTGAAGCTGTTCCTATTAAAACTGTACATGTGGTTGTGCTTGGAATTGCATCACACAGGGAAAGGCACATGAAACTACATACAGAAAGATGCAGGGACACAATTTTTCCTTACACTTTAAATATTCAAAGGAGGAACAGACTTGATGATCTTCGAGGTCCTTTCTCAACCTTAATGATTCTAATGGCCACTAAATGTTATATGAGAAGCTAGAAGGAAATTATTCTTCCATCCATCAATGCCTCCCTGGGATTTTAAAAAGCGGGTAATACAAATAACCATGCTGACATGAAGCTTCCACAGTTGTCTCTGCAATATTTGTTAATTAGCTCTGTTTACCAACACAATACACATCAACAGCAATATCTTAGGAGAGCAAGGCTTACAGAGCTCTAACATTTTTCTATCAGACCATATAATAGGAAAACAGATGAGTTTACAAGCAAACTGATTCTTTTCCATGTCCACACTACTGCTACTGCCTCCATACTGCAGATCTTGAATGTGCCATGTCTAAGAGAGGCTAAGCAAAGCGGGAAAGGAGCAATTCAGGCTAAGAAACAACATATACTTTCAGCACTATCCCTAATCCCCAGCAGAGACTGCCAAATGTCTCTTTGGGCTCTGTCCCTTAAAACTGAGCAGAAGGGAATTTGGTGTATATGCTGCAGGCATAACAATATAATATTTCATAGTGAACTAAACACAACTGCAATAGCTAAGCACATTTAATCAGTATTAGATGTTTTTTGCAATTTTATGCTGCCACAGAAACTGAATATATTTTATTTATATGTTCCCAGCCTCAGGTCAACAGTCAAATGAACTTTGAAGAAATTTGGAGAACACCATTAAATCCATGGTGAACTTTGAGAGGATTTAGCCCTGCCTTGTTATATCTCATCCCCTGTCCCATCCTCACTATGCTGACAACTTGCAGATTTCTTCTCAGGTTCCTCAACTCCACATGCTCAGTACAGCTGAATAGCACAACTGCAAAGAGCATCTGAAAAACAAGCTTTTGGGTCAGGGCTCCCAGGGTACTACACAGGGCACAGATCCTGGCCACTTAGCTGAAGTGGGAGCTAGCCCATAGTGATGTGGCCATGATCAAGTCTGCACTCACTGGCCCAGGGACCTGAAACTGCTTCCCAGGCTCTCAGGAGTGCAGATGTGCCTTTGCTTTTTGTTATTGAGGAGAGGCAGATGTGACTAAAGTTTGGCTGCATCTAAGCTGTAACTGAACCCCACCGAGATCTGCAAAGTAGGCTTTTCTCACCCTCTGTGATCTGGACCAGCTGAGAAGCTGTGCATTTTTGGAGCCTTTCTACCATCACCCAAAATGGAGAGAATTTTTATACCCAGACCTAAGAGTCCTTGCCTACAGTGTGTGACATGCTGGATTCAACCCTCTTTTCTGCCTCAATGCAGGTGAGCCCATTTCTCCCATCTTGTAGGATGGCACCCAAACCCATGTGTCAGAGTCTTTCTGTGGTCTGCCTGTGTCTTTCTGGCACAGGCTTTGAACTTTACATGAAGTGAGACAGCTCCACAGTGGGAGTCAGAGTACCTGCCTGGAAAAAGAGGTGAGATCCAGTAGGAAGATACAGCTGGTGTCCCAAGTTCTGCACTCTAGCTTTAAGCAGGTCATGAGGAGCTGACAGGCCATGCATCTGGAGGAGGGTTAATGAGAAAACTTCTCAGGGCTGCATTGCAAGTATCCATTTGCAGTTACAACCACGACCTGCAAGTACTTTTCAGGCATCCAAGGAGGGATAATCACTGTTGCATAAATCTACAAAGAACATGGAAAGATAAGGTGTGAAGAAAGAGTAGCACCAAACAGATGATGCTTTTCACTTTTATCAACAAGAAATATCAAGAACAGGAAGTATTCACTCTGTGATGTACAATAGACCCTTCTTAAAACTAGGCTGCATAGACAACCTTTTGTAAACCCTGTCCTGTGATTCAGGGCAGCACTTGGGCTGGAGTACACCAAAAACACCAGGTCTGCAGCACACCCAGAGAGGATGATCAGGGCTGCCATGGACTTTGCAGACTTCTGATAAGCACACTTATTGTAAAATGATCTAAAGTTGACAACATGTCTAAAAACACACACAATGTCAGAGAAGGAATGAAATGTTGCTTCCCTCTCTTCCCCCCCAACCTCATTACAGGCTAAAGAAAAATAATGTGTGGAGAATAATACTTCACCATCTAAAGAGTTTTTCTGGTTTCTAAATCTAGTGAAGAGTCATTGTATATTTTGACAGAAAAATGAATCAAAATAATAAAGTGAATACAAAATTATATTGCTGTCAATAATTTAATTTACACAAAATAGCATTGTGACATGGTAATTGTTATATATGATGCAGCATTCAGTGTAATATTTGGAGAATGCATTATAGAAAGTCAACATTTAACTACTAAAATCAACTTACATAATCAAAGCTGTCAGGGAATCTTTACAGTTTTATATTAATTTGAATGTAATATACTATAGAGGTGTCATTCTTAGAGGTGCTTACAATAGTTAATGATCTCTGAATTTCCATTAAAAAATCCTATTTTCAAAGGTTTATAACTTGCTCTTAAGAACTCTCAGCCCTCCGGCATATTTTCCTTTTCTTTACAAAAACTGTGTTAGAGCTTTTAAACTTTTTTCTCAGAGTAGAAAGTGTGGTTACTTTCAAAATTCATCCTGAGGATTTGCTAATTTGTTGCTTGCTACCCTGGGATTTTGGAAAATGAAAGGTTCTTCACAGCAAAAGGCATTTCAGTCATGTTATTTACTTCTACTTTTCTGAGTATTTTACACATCAGACCATTTTCCTTTCAAGTTTCTAAGCATCTTCCAATATTGCATCCAATGCTCTGCATCATTCCAGCTCTCCCTTCTATGTTGCTGCCATTAAGTTTTCTTCCAGGTTCTTCTCATCTCAGACCTTGAATCCTAGCTCTCTTCTCTGTCTTCTCACAGGTAGACGTCCACACTTTGCTTGGCTATTGCAATTTACACCACATCCATTGGCTGATGGGCTCTCTGGGCTGCACATTTCACCCCTTTTTTCAAGCTGCAGCCCTAATTCACTTTTCCAGCTCATCAGAAATCCAACAATTAGTTGTGCTTCAGCAAGTACCTTTCTCTCCCTGATCTTATGGGTTTGATTCATACCAGATATTAGGTATCAGCCCACCCAGACCTGCTTTGTTGGCTGTTCAGTGATTTTCAGTTTACCAGCCACAGGAACCACACAGCCCTGAGGCACTGAAGCTCTTTCACCCCCACCCCAGGCTTTCTGCCCAGGAGGCAGGACACTGCAAACCAATTGTTCACAAACACATTGTTACAGGTCATTTCCAAAAACAGAATTTGAAAGGCAAATTGTCCACACAAAGATATTATCCATAATAAAAGCAAAGCAAATAATTACCTTGTCTGCTTTGTTAGACCTGCTTCAGATCCTGGGTCGTTTTCCCAAATCCTGCTCAGATTCACTTTTTTCATCCAGGTCAGTTGGCTGTCTTTGTGGATCCCCAGCTTTCTGTAACCTTAGTGTTATCAGACCAGACATGCTTGAGCCAACATGCACAACTGTATCAAAATCTAAATCATAACCGCCATGTAAACATCTATATTTATATGGAAGTAGCCTAGTCACTTGTCCAGGAACTCTTTATTTTCCATGTGAAAGAGCTTTTTAAAGTATTTGTGCTGCTCTGTTCTAGCTTATTCTGTCTTTATATGGTCACTTTTGTCCAGTGCCAACCCTTAGCTGAAGGACTTCCTTCCCTTTTTCTGTCATTGCCATTTTCCTTGTTTGAAAAAAATTAATGTATTACTTTCTAATATTCAGTGATGTCACAAATAAGATGGGAATCTCTTTCCTCTTACACATACTGAGAACAGATCTGCAGTTTCATACAAAAAAAAAAAATCTTGCTTAAATATCACACTAGTGGAGCTGGAAAGAAAAACTATTCTTCAGGCATGATTTTTTGATGATGGACTTGATTCAAGAAAAATGTGGTCATATTTAGACTGGGCAGAACTGGTGACTGACTCAGTAAGATGGCTTAACACTACAACTAGGGCAGATAATAATGAGAAAGACAACACTGGGACTATTCTGTTTGATCCTTCAGATTCATAATTTAGTGGTACAAAGGAGCTCTAGAATCTAATAACTTCTGGTTTTGGTTTTTTTTTTTCCCAGTGGGTATTCAGCTGGACACAAACAGGATGAATGTTTGGATAAATTATATTCTACAGAAGCATTTGGAACACTTCATATCTCTATTCTGGTTTTGGAAAAAAGAATACTAAAAGACTGGCTGTAGTAAAGTCTACTGGATGAAAGTTTCTGGACATTATTTCACCACTGTGTTGAGAAAACAACTAGAAACTGAAATTTTAAAATTATCAGAGAGATCAGGGAAGTATGGATCTCTTCTCTCACAGAATGAATGGGACCTGACAGGCACAGGACATTAGAGGATGTTCTTACAGACTGCCTGATGATTCTTACGCTTTCACTGTCCCTCATAAAAAAAAATCTACCAGACTGGTTTATCTCCATTCAATATTTTTACTCCTTGAATCTCAATGAAGAGGTTTTTCTCTGATGTAGGTAGGGCTGCCCACTCTCCCGAGGTTGACGCCCACTTCATTCAAGTATTCCTAGTGCAGCAGGGATGTTAGTGGCTACTGGCTTGCAGCCAACATCCCACACATTTCCTCCACAGCAAAAATGCCTTAATTCTGACCCACCGCCTTTCAAGTAGATGGGGTGGGGGGGGGGAGAGAAAAAGCAGTCACAAAGAGCTTTGCTTTTATCTATCTTTCTCCTTCAGAAAGATCAGGGAGAAAAAAAAAAAAAAAAAAAAAAAAGACATTGTCCTTTTCTTTTTCAAGGTCTGTGGTCAGCAAGGGTGAGGTTTGGTACTGCTGTTACAGCTTGAGCCCAAAAAGAAGCTAAAGGCATTCAGGCAGTGGTGCTTACAGATTTGGGTAAAGGGAGGGTGGCTGCTCTTGTGCCAGCTGATGTATCCAGTGCCTTTCCCACTCAGCAGCTCTTCTGTGCACCGGTCCTTCTGAATCAGTTCAACCATCACCTACTGTAGGAGCTTATATTTTTCAGGCAGGGCACCAAAAAAAGATCAGAAGGGACAGTAACCTTTGGCTCCCAGATGAAGTTTTCCATCCTCAGCACAAATATGAGGAACAGTGCTGATGTTACCTGATAAGCGTGGGGCAGTATGTTCCCAGCCCAGCATCTGTACAGGCAAGAAGAAAATGTACACGCTTACAAACTGGGAACTTTACAGACCTGGCACAGCCACTACTGATGAATTTGAGTTGTGACAAATTATGCAATACTCATCTACCCTTACAGCTGCAAAGGCCAAACACATACATGATTTTATAACCAGTGCTTGGAAAAAAAGGACACAGTGGAGCAAAGCTGCCCATTCCATAACTCCATGGCACATAATCCTAAGGGAAAACAGTGCAGATGAACAGGTCTTCTATTTGTTAACCTAGCCGGGCAGAGGTGAGGAAAGGTACAGCGATCTCCCAAGGGAATGTGGAGACCAGGACTGAAATCTGATATGCTAGGAGGGCTAGAATCAGAAGCCAGAGAGAAGAAAAAAGCTGGCAGAGCATTTAATTGATTTCCAATGGTACTGTCAGGGTGAAAGAATGATAAACTGCCCTCCAAGTAAAGGAGTATAAGGAAAGACAATGACAGTCTAGGGAAAAACACCAACAAGGGCAAAATAGATGGCAAAATCTTGTGGCACAGGTAGAAAGTTTGTTTCATTCACTAGAACAAGAAAGTCTGCATGAGTAGGAATAGGAAAGACAAAAATATTGAAGCAAAGGATAATTAAAGAAATACTTACACTGACATTTCATAAATAAAGTTTCAAAGATTGCACACTTTTCACTCCTTGATACCAGGGATAAAGGTAGAATTTGAATGGAGATTAGATGTATTTGTACTGGGCAATCTCCATATTGAAAAAATTTAATGGAAAGCAGTGTTGTAATATGCCAAATTTAAGGAGAATCACAAAATGTAAAGATGAATTTCAGGAACAAAACTAAAATAGTAAGAAGAACATAGATTAAAATACAAGCTGCAGAAAACTGACAGCGGGAACTATTTCAGAAAAGAAGAGGATAGGTAAATTGGATAAAACAGAGGAAAAGGCTGGCACCCATCAGTGCCATGACTCTTGTGTTACATCTCACTTCTAAGTACAGAGTCCAATTTGGGAGAAGGCAAGAAGCAGAATATTCTCTTTCTGGAGAAAAAAAAAGGCTTCTTTCTTTTGCAAGTTCCTGTGTCAGTAGCCATTTTATGGGGCTGCCAATCATGGCAAATCAACTGAAAAACCAGATCATTTTCTAAAGCATCTACCTTCCTGGAGAATGATTTTAATGTTGACTGTGTACAATCCAGCTGCTGCTTTTAATCTTTCCCTGACAACAGTAGTTGTTTTATTACTTTGACAGTCATTTTTAGCCCATGAATAGTACCACAGTACTTGTTAGATAGGGAAAATCTTTTGATCTACAGTTTCATAAGGTGGACAAAGGATTTTTCTGGTATACTTGATCACACACTTGCTGAAGTTTAGGCTTGGAGCCAATAAAAAGGCACTGAGCTAACCATTTGCAGAAACACAAAAATCCCGTTTGATGAAAAATGAGTACCAGAAAAAAAAATTATTATAAAAATACTACCTATTAATAGAAAATTACAAATGAGGTTACTCCTGTAATAACTTGAATGCACTGCCAAAATTACTTTTAACTTTCACGCTGTTTTCCTATAGTCTGATCTAGAGAGCAGAAATACAGATGGAAGATAAGCACTGTATATAAGCACAAAAAAAGAAGGCATTTCAAACTGTCTGTAATAACTAAGAGAAACTGGGAGAAGACTCAGGCAGATTCAGAGCAGTTTTCCAGCATAATGGCTTGTTCTATTTGCTCTATGAATAAGAACTGCATGTTTTGTGCAGTCTGAAATACTGCATAAAGTCTAAAATGAAATATATTCCCGAAGAAGAATAAAAAGCCATTCATCCACCATTCTGAGTGAAGTAGTAATAGAAAATTATCAAATCTGTAATTTTCATTAGTACAGACTGCAGTACTTCGAGCACTTACACATATGTTTAACTCCACACACATGTGCAACCCATTTTCTTGTCCTGTTCACACTGGAACCCATTCTTTACATATAAGGAATTAAAAGAGAAGATCTTTGAAACATTAAAGTCTAGGGACAATGTTTCTACAGTAGGTATCATTTTAGCAGCTCCTCAGTTAAATAGTCAGGGGGATAATTAGATAAATGGCTGAATTGAAGTCTGACTTCTTTAGGTTCTTTCTAAAATAAAAGTGCATCAGACAATGTGTGTGTGTATATATGCACATATATATATATATATGTATGCATGTATTAGTAACTGAACCGATGAAGCCTGGATTGAGTTTTCTTTGAAAACTGAGTCTTTTCTCATTGCCAATTTCCATAAAGAGATTCCTTTCTAAAAATCTACACCAAGCTTAAAATTTAAACAGAGTAAAAAGAAACAGTTCTCTTTTTAGCTGAGTGCAGTTAGAAATCAATCATCTTGATACTTAAATGAAATTGGTCAGAAGGAAATTAATGGACAATTAAAGAAACAACAAGAGTTCCTCCCCCATGCCCTGCACTTCTCAATTTCACTTCTCAATACATGTAGTATTTCTTAAACAAGCCTATTTCAGAAGACAAAACCATTGGATTTCATACCTTTTGCCAGAGATATATATCTTAAAATTCTTTTGCAAAATATGAGCCTGACTTGTACAGTCTAACATTTACAACAGAAATATTTAACTTCGATATTTTCAGACAAAGCACTGCTCTCTGGTTGCATTATATTCTTTTGACAAAACATCAGGATGTTTCTGTGCAATTATTAAAAAACCAGAAGACCTCCACAACCAGTCAAAACTGATCTCAGTATCACTGACCTCAAGAAATCAGCTCTCATTGAAAGCAGAGATCCTTACCTCTGTTTCTCCAGTTTTCCAGTGTCTCTAAATAAAGCTTTTTAAAGCCCTAAATACTTAAAGATACAATTTCAGCCTCACTGTCTGGGATAATGCACATCTCTGAGCTCTGCAAATGCAAAATTCTTTTTTCCCATTCTTTCCTCCAGATTACGAAGACTCAGAGGAAAGAATCTGGGCTCTGGTGTTTGTTAATTATGTTCAGAGACTCCTACAGAACATCAGCCTCTTGCAGCAGATCTGATGTGGACTGACCTGCTCAGCATTTGCCCACTCAACCCTTTTAAGTGAGTTATTCCCATCCCTTATTGATTCTTGGACTTCTCCTTTGGAACCTAAGTCCACTGAAGAGGGGAAAATGGACTTACTGTGGGAAACACAGCCCCATATTTCTAATTCCCTCCTGTGTACATCTTGCAAAGTGCTTATGACAATACATTTTTCAATAGAAATGAACAGAAATTTGAATGCAGAAGCAGAACTGTGCACTGATAATCTGTGCAAACTGCAGTCCATGTAGGTGTTGTCCTCTCTGAGTACTGTAAGTAACTAAAAAGAAGTCTGGCTCTGAGGCCTACTGAAGCCAGGAGCAGTTGTTCTTCATGAAGATGCAATGAGTTTTCCTAGCACAGCAATTCCTGGGGAGTTCCTGCTAACCCAGACTGCCACCATGCAGATGACAACCAGATCATTGCATGCACAAGCAGCAGCTCCATAAGGCCTGCAGGAACTCTCTGTAAATGGGACTGGCTACCCACCAGGTCTGTCTACAGCCTTGTTTATTTAACTCTTGATTCACATCAGTAAAAGCACTGACTTCTCAATAAATTATTCAGCAGTCCACTAGCTCCACGCTTTCTGATTTCCAGCACTGACTTCCTGGATATTTCATCTACAAAATCTGAATAAACAAACATGGCACGATACTAAGCTCATTTATTATGCATCAAACTACACAGCGTTAGAAACACACACAGTATTGGGAGCTCATGGAAGATGAGCCTGCAAGAGGGAAAGATTATTATCCACATGATCAAAAACCTCATTTCACTTTTAGCTTCACCTGATTTGGATGTTTTGGCTAAGAAGGATTAATAATTTCCAAGGTGGGACTGACTGATTTAGCATATGTTATCTCTAGATGATATTTCAATGTTCACTGTACCTAAGAAGAATCGAATTAAAGCCTTTCTAGTGCAGTGTTCTGTCTCTGTTCATTTGTAAAATACAGCTATTCTCCCATCATTCTGTGTGGGACCAGGAAAACAACACAGTTTTTCACCTTGGAAGGGGAAGAAAGAAAGAAAAAAGAAAGTTCCCTTCTCAACAAGGAATAAAGGCCTTGATCTCTTGGTACCAACACATGGACTCAGACTGCCTCTTGTAGAAGGAGATAAATGTTGTCCTCTGAATTACAGTCCCAGTTGAAGCTTTTCTCCATAGCAGAGCAAATCATAGGCATAAGGCCCTCATTAGCAGATAAAGCTTTCCAGAATAGTGCCTGGGAAATCATTTGACTCCTAGAAACTCAGAGTTTCAGTCATTGGCACAAGACAAAAGGAAGGGAGAGGCCAAGAGATCTGGCACTAAGCTGTGCTTGTAAGACCCCTTCTGCAAAACCCCTTTCAGGCACTTGCAGGACATTAACTTCTTTGATTCAGCCTCAGCACCATTACTTCTCACCTTCCTCCTTGATGTGACAGTGACTTCTGCAGCAATCACATTCTGTCACCTCTTCCTGGGGATGCTTCTTTTCTCCTGGTTTCATTTAGCCTGTCCCACAAAGCAACGAATGTTCAGCACTGCTGTATCAAGGGGGCTGTTGCAAAACACAGGCCAGTATTCTCCCAGTCTCATGGCAATCTAAGAAGGAAAATAAGCTGACTTTAAAAAAAGGGTTTAAACAACCAAAGATTGTCTCCTATAACCAATAACACCTTTGTGCTTCATTTCTCTGTCATTGTCCCATCAGTCCTGGTCTGGGTGTTGCAGCATCATTCCAACAACAGTCATGAGCACCATCAATTCTCCTTCCTCTCAGTTCCCATCTTCTCTCTCAAACTGGAAACTACTTTGTATTACTGAAGAGAGGGCTGCATCCTCTCCTGGTAACAGATGCAGTATGTATAAGGAAAAGGATGAAAAATCAAAAATAAGTCTGTACCATTTGTATAGGTTATATATATAGCGTTTGTACCGATCTACCTGTCATCCAAAATTTCTTACATGTAACTGAGAGAACCTTTGGTTTGTGATTTGGGGTGGGTGTTTTCTCACACAAACAGGTGAGGCTGATTTGCAGATATAAATGTTTCTTTTGAACATGCAACACTGTAACACTATGAAAATATCCGTGCAAACCTCTTATGGGTGCACTGCTAAACCTTGCATTTGTGTAAACCCAGCAGACTGAAGTAGTATCACCCCTGCTAAAAATCATTGACTTTCTATGAGCAGTTCTACAAACAAAGAAAATGTCTCTATCCCTGATAAACTGAGTATCAATATGAAACAAAACCAAGTGTTTAGAAAATTTTCAACAAATGAGGTAATATTGTGATCCATATTAAGACTTCTCAGAAAGAAGAACATTCATTGCTAAAAAGCTTCCAAAGCAAGCTGTATATGTAGGGCTGCTGGATTTTTTTCATCAACAAATTGTGGAAGAAATTGCCAAATTGATACTAATCTTGCCCCTTAACCCTTCTTGCTGTGAGATTTCCTCACAATATATTTATATTTAGGTTCATAAATACCCCTTGAAAGTAGAGGTTTAAAAAAAAAAAAAAAAAATTACCTGAATCCCCATTAGTGAAAGGTGAACTGGGTTATGTTTAGAATCACCTTTGCAGAAAGCAAAAAACCTCAATAAATGCTCTGCATGGCCATTTTGACAGAGGGTTATGTGTCTGCCCTACATTTTTTTACACTAATAGTACAAGTCAGAATAAATATTCTCTCTTCTCATGTGACAGACCTTTGATAAAGCAGAATTGGCCTGGTTGATTAGGACTACATGTCAAACACAGATAATGGGGGAATCCCTTTCAGCAGCAGCACACAACCTCAGCAACCATAATGAGACCAGTTTAATGAGCCTTCTGTTTTACAAGAGATACTAATTGCAGTCCTGTCACATAGGGTACTGTACAAAGTAAAATAGGTAAAAAGGAGGGAAATTCTATTTTGTTCCATTTTTGTCATAGTTATAAAATTTCTTGCAGGGTCATGGACCTCCCCACCGCTGATCTAAATACTCTGGGTGGCTGCCACATGGCCATAGAACAACGTACATGGTTATGAAGGCTGCTGAGCACTGGAAGAATGTTGGTCTTTCCATTGTGTCTTTCTGCCATTCATTCTACTGTAGGCAATTTTTGTTTGTTTGTTTGTTTGTCTTGTAAACACACAAAAAGACAGCACCATTTCTGTGTATCCATCCACAAAGATGCTCCCTCATCTCTCACCAGTACAATCATGATCTTTCAAATGCTTCTGCAAGTGCTCTGTTTGATACATCTGCAGTGAGGCTCAGAGATTCCAGATAAGCATTCCAGATAACACCCAAGTGCTGCACTGGCCTGGAGTACAAATTATCTTCATACAGGTAGATCTGAACTTTGAGTTCACAGTTTCAATTGTTATATCCTCATCCGATTTCTCTTTATGATAGAATAAGTGCTTTTTGTGTATTATATAAACTTTAGTTGCCAAAGCTTGTGCTCTCAGATAGGGCTCCTTCAATCAAGGGAGAAGCTGGACCTGCCAGGTGACAAATGTTCCTGGCTGTGGCTGGCAGTGAGTGGCACCATCTCTCACCTGTGGGGCAGGGCAGCTGCAGGCTCATCACCTGTATGTGGCTGATGCTGAACAGGGGGGGCTGCCCATGAGTGTGTTGTGGCACTGAACAAGTCTCAGCCATCAACCTGAACATCCGCTTGTCTTGGGGATTTACCACTAAAATGAATTATAAAAAAATACACTTTTAGTTCCGCAAATGTAATGTGCTTCTGGAGCAGATCTAGGGTGTCATGTAACCATGAGTACACTTGCAATGAGTGGTTAATAAGCTCTGCCTATAATCTATTCAGCCCTAAATATTCCCAAATTATAGCAAAATGGGAGAAATTTAGAGAAATTTAGTCCTTATTCCTAATTCAGATATCAGGTTAGAAGAGTTCAGTTGGCTGAAAGATACTGCAGCTGGAGCTTTGCAGAAAGTCTTGCTGCTAAAGAGCTGAACATTAAAGCTGTTCATAAGCCTAAACTTCTTGTCCCAGCAATGCCAAGAGCTCCAAAGCCACAATATATACAACCTGTGGATGTGCCAAAAACCTTGGTCACAAAAAAGTTTATTTTTTTCTCCTGACTGAGAAGAAAATAGGAAATAAATAAATAAATAAGTAAACAAGTGAAAACGGGCTAATTGTTTTACAATGTTAATGGCATTCTTTTAATTTTCATCAAGGAACAAGGACACCGACAAAGAAAAATAATTTTGGGGGGGAAGATTTAGTACTTACACAGGGCTTTATGTGCTAGCCTGAGATCTTATCTCAAACAGTTTAGGACATTGTAACAAGAGAGTCTAAAGCTGCTTGCTTATCAGGGTCCCTGTAAGCTCAGGCTCAATAGCAGAGTGATGGCCTTAATTGCCTTTGGGTAACATGTCAGACATCTGAGAAAACAATCCTTTCATATAGTGATGTCAGTAGTAAAGTTCACCATTTTCTGCACAAAGCATCCACATCTGGGAAAGCTGTACTGAAATTCATCCAGACATACACATACTGTAGAATTAAAAGCAGGGTGTAATTCTGTCAGACAAATGAAAAAAAACATTGAAATATTCCCTGTTTAGTTTGTTCTTATTCAGCAAAACACTCGAATGCTCTGGGACACATCTCAGTGATAGTGGTTCCTGAATTCCATCCTTAAGAAGTGACTCAGGGGCACATTTGGCACAAAGATGCAAATATGTCGTAACTTGGATCTTAGAAGTATCTTGGAGTCCTAATTCTTATTTTAAAACTCCCAGCTATAGTTTATCTGTATTTTAGGAACCTCAGTAGCTTTCCAAACCCTGTCCAAAGATTTTAATTTTCTCCTGAAAAAGAGGTAATTTAAATATTATAAATATGTCATTCACAGCAGTAGAACATTAGCACGTACTACTATACTTGTTGAACTTGAAAGCAAGTCTGACACTGGGAAGAGCAGCTCTTTACTGCTTGTATGGAAATGCTGAGATCAGTCCACATGACTTCTGCATGGAGTTTTTTTAGGCAGGACTTTCTGATTGGAAGAAAAAACAAAAAATACACAGACATGAGACGTGAGACCATTGCCTCTGGTAAAATTATTGAATAATCATTTCACAATTTTGGGTTGTTTTTTTGTTCGTTTGTTTTTTAAGATTTTCATTAATGGAAAACAAAAACAGTGCAGTATATGCTCTGCACCCTGACAATATCCTTTCTGATATTATTCTTTATTTTTTCTGTAAAGTACAATGTACTTTTCCGTATTTAATGAAGATACTTCATCAAATAGAATAAGTTATCTTCTAGCAAGCTCCTTCCACGTTTTGAACGTGAAAGAGTACACTAGAATATTGCTAGCCCTATACCATATTTTAACACATTAATACATTGGTTTTCAGTAATTACAATGACTCAACAAGAAGGAGGAAAAAATGAATAAATCAACTTATTTTGATTGTCTTTTGTACTGTCACATCATGAACAAATAAGAACCTCATGTATGTAAAAGCAGCACTTGCTCTCTCCTGCAGGGAGATCACTTACCCGTGGAGTTGGGATGAACCCTTTTCTGTGACCTCAGTGAAAGTCACCCCCACTCCCCTGCAGTTAACACACTCTGAAGACCATTCTTTGTCTCAGTGCCTCTCATCACATACTATCAATGGACTCTGCTGCACCAAAATTAATCAAACAAACTGTGCCAAGCTTTAATCTCTTCTACAGCAGCCAGTGCAACACAAGGTGTCGTCTCATGAGTCTCATATTTATATGCATTTAGGGGCATAAGTATATGTGTGACATCCTACTTTCTCTGGGATCAGCACACTAATTGATAGTTTTGCCTTGTTCTGTGATAGCTGCTTCCTAAGCTACACACCTATGAGTAAATAATAGCATGGACAGATCCATCCTCTTACTCTGAATTTCAACAATCATGTTAAAACCTGGGAGCATCCAGAAAATCATAGAATGATAGAATATGCTGAGTTGGAAGGGACCCACCAGGACCATCAAGTCCAACTCCTGTGCCTCTGTAGGGTATCCCAAGAATCACACCATATACCTGAGAGCATTATCCAAACGTTTCAAAACAAGCCCTCCAGTATGCAGGAAAACTACACTTCCAAGCCACCAACCCAGACCTGCCAGACAAACACCCAGACTTCTCAGGATCAGTGCTGAAATGTGCCAGAAAGCAGTGGTCCCCCATTCCATAGCCTGGACAAGGAATGTGGGAAGGTGTCAGATTCATCCTAGCATTTTTGTATGGCTTTTCCAGGACATCTGAAACAGTTCAGGTGACTATGTAGCTGACATCTTGATGCTTCAGTTTGCCCTCCCTGCATGGTACCAGGTCTCTAGGACTCTACAAACAATAAAATCTCCCAGGACCCTCTGATACAAGGTGGCAGCTGCAACACATGAAGACATCTAGTTAGAGGTTTATACAGCCCAGCTTTCCAGCAAACATCCCAAATCCACAGTTCAGGCAAAGCTCTTCCTTCCTTATTAAAGTTCAAGCTAAATGATTAATGTCCAGGTCAGCAGTACAGAATGGGTCTGGTACCCTGGGGTATGAGATTTTGTGTGAGCTGGGAAGTGTGTGTGAAAAGTGTTGTTAGCTCGTCTCCTCTCAGCTACCATTAGAGGAAGGTGCTTGCTGTTCCAGGGGAAATTAGAATACTTTAAGCTCACAAAGTATTTAAAATGCAACTACTTCAAAAAGACAGGCTACCACTGAAGTTTTCAGCAGCAGCTTTCAGAACCCCACCCTCAGCAAAGCAAAAATAAAAGAAATGGGAGCTCAGCATTTCTCACAAAATAGGACTGTGTAAAACCCCCAGGCCAAAAATACTCTTCAGAGATCCTCGGAGAGCATAAAAGATCAAAACTTCAACCTCAGCCCCGTGTATCTGAATTGCTAATAGATGCTCAGTACTGTTTCCATCTGCAGCATCACACAACGAGGATTAGATGTAATCACGTTTTTAAGGAGAGTTTCACATTGCCAGAAGCATCTTCAAAACTCAGCCTCAAAATTATGAAATAGCATTTTCTGTCTTTCCCTGCACAAGGTTTTGCAGTCACCAGTTTATGAACAGCTGCACCAATACTGTGCTGTTCTTATGTGCTAAGTAACAATGGGACATTGCAAAACTACAAAGGCTCGTCCTGTCCATTTAACCAGCGTGTCACATGGAGACAAAGCATAAAGCAGCCCTGTGAAAAGTCCACCCACAAACTTCATTTCACACTATAGAATGAGGCACTTCAGTTCTCTGTCTTTCTCCTCTCACATGAGTTCACACGACAGCAACTTAAACATTTTGGAGATTGCAGAATTCAGCATTCCTGAATTCCTGAATTCAGCATTCACCTGCTTAAAAAAGATAATAATTAAAAATATTTCTTGTTCAAAGCTGTTGTGTTCAGTTTGGTTTAAAATGTAAACAAAACAATAAAACAGAGGAGTTGGCGTTGAAGAAAAAAAGCCGTGTCATCTTACCCAAACCTGACACTACACAACTGGAATTCTCAGCACTCTGAAGTGAATATAAGATGCTATTACTAGAAATAGAATGTTTTTCATGACTGAAACATAGTGCTTTAAATTACAAGATAAAGGTTAAAAACCACAGTGGTGTTTGTCATCAAACAGGAGAGACTTATTTTATCAATTTAACCCCCAACAAAACACCCATTATACTGACACAGGGGTACCCAAAAGGACAACACTTCTCCCCACGTGTGCATAGATGCACACACACAAACACACGTTGGACTTACCCAGAGCTGGCAGAACAGCCAAAAGGAGAGGCTAAAAGAGCAACAAAACCAAATACTGTCAGAAAAAGACATCCCTCAGCACAGCTATATTTGGAAAACTATTATGTTGTTTCCAGGGTCTGTTGATGGGACTACACAGCGAAGGCTGTGTCACAGCAGAAAGAAATTAACAGGAAGGGGTAGGGAAGAGGATTTTAAACAACTATTTTAGGAGTCTATTTTTCCCAAGCAGAGTGGTAGAAATTTGTGAGGGCTGTAGTTAAGCAATCAAATATTCCTGGAAGTAGTCCTTTATATAAACAGCTGAATCATTCCTATTTGATTTTATTCAGATTTTATAAGCTCAAAAAGAACTCTTTCAAGCATTTAATTTTCTAATTAATTAATTACCTGCACTAGGAACTACAACAAACTTGGAACAATTTTCTTAAATGAGGAGACAGCTCAGGCTTCCCAACATTGCTCATCCTTAGCCTTTCTAAGAATTCATTGACTGATTTCCCCACCAATGTCCCCATGCAGAGTCTGTAAACCACCAACAACCATGAAAAAAAATCAGAAAATATCATTCTGCAAAGCAAAGGGACACCGAGAACTTCATGTTGAAATGACAACTGGATCCTGCAACACTCTGAACATTTTCACCTTCCACAAACTCAGAGTGCTGATAGAGTGGATCCAAGGGCACACATTAGGGACTTTGCCTGAATACACTTCTGGATGTTACTCCAATAAGAATTATACCCAGAAACTTCTTTAACTAAGTACAGTCAGTACAAATCTGTATTTCTGAATAAATCTGAAGACTAATGTCTTCTTCACTAAGAAGCCCCACTAAGTCACCTGTACCAAAGCTCACTGCCCTGTTTTGGTCACATAGTTTAAGCACAGCTCTTTTGGTTTTACAAGGGTATTTGCCAGATTAAGGACTGCAGAAATCAACAGACATGCCAGTCCTCACGACCAGGAGAAAGCACCCGTTTGATTGTAGAGGTTAAATGAAGCCTTTAAGAGACAACTCTGACATGCCAGTGAACACAATTAAATTATGGAAACAAACCTTGTGCAGATACAACTGGAGCAGGATGACACCCTCAGAGTCAGCTGAAAGCTGCAGAGAGCCAGACGGGAGGTCTTGCAGCCTGCACAACCACAGTCTCCTCTCAAGTTGTCAGGTGCAACTTCAAGCAGGTCCCAGTCTTCCTGAGCTGGAGACACTGAACAAAACTGCAGGAATGAAAACCAGCTTTACCTAGCTGCTTCTGAAAAATTAAGCTAGAAGATTGTGATGGGAGCAGGATACATGACTTTTCTGTTGCCTTCTTAGGAATTCTTTTGGGAAAAACCCAAAACAAAACAGTAGTGAAATAAATCAACAAGTTAATAACCATTGACTTATTTTCCTCATTATTACATGGCACACACAATTTGAGCAGGGAAAGTGTTCCTCTATAACTGGTCTGTTGTTGACTACTTTGCAAATAAGAACTCTCTCTTTGTTGCAATGGGTCTGGACATTGACATTGTTGTGTTAATTTGCCAAATCCAGTCCCAGGATTTGCTTGAACTGAAGCAGCAAAGAGATATGAACATCAGCCACCAGCTAAGTCCATGAAACAAAAAAGCTGCCCTTGCTTCATGGTCAGTGATATTACCCTGTATTTTTCTTCCTTTTAGCAAAATTCATGGTCAAATCCATGCAGTACAGATTGGCTAAATTGTAAGTTATCTTCTTGCTTTAGATGGGAAAAAAAAATGACGAAAAAAATTCACCAAACTTAATTATTGGACAGATCATGATTCTCAAAGAAAACAAGCCAAAATGTTATCACAGCTGAAGTAAATTGGGAGAGGATTTGGGTGTAAAAAAGAACCCCCTCTGAGCATGAAATTTCCCATTTTGTGAGTTCAGCCATTGCCCCACCCCACTGGGGATGGGTTTTGAGGCCAGGGAGCAGAAGAACTGAGAGTAGCCTGTAAATGGGAACCAACATGATTTAAGGCATCCCAAACTGCTTTTTTTGAGAACACCAGTGCTGCCCCACCCCACTTTCAGAAGAAAGACATGTCTTTGTTACAGACAGATTATATACACTGGTACACAAATTACATATTGTGGCAATGCTAAGCTTTGGTTCAATCAAAGGCAGCAGCCTCAGAGGGAACCAGAGGGAACCAGTAGGATTCAGCATCATGTTGTGTCTCTGGCTATGTTCACAAATAAGTGTCTCAAGAAGAAAAAAAGTGGGTAATAGTAAAATCAGCACATCACAGCAATGGACAAGAAATTTGGTTGTAGCCTGCAAATCAAACGTCAAAGGTCTTATGAGGCCATTGATCACAGGTGGACACTTAACAGAAATGTGGTACTGTGCAGCTGATAGAAAAAAGAGCTCTTAGTCTCTTCTTTCACATGCATAAGTAACTCACACTGCATGTAAATGTCATATCTCTAGCAAAGGATTCATTTAAAATCATTTATGTACAGCAGAAAATGTATTTTAATAGTATTTTACTAAAGGTCAGATAATGCAAAAAAAAACAGATGAAAAGGAGACAAAAGCTTGCCCAAGTGATAATTTGAGTCTCCTACTAGATTATGTTACTAGATATGTAACATAATGGTGTTAAAAAAAACAACAAACAGTAAGAATTAACAGTAGCATGGCAGTGTCAAGAACAAGACCCAGGAAATTCCAATTAAGTCAGTTCATCTCAAGTTTACTCTGGCATAAAACAGGGTAATAGAACTTACTCTTGAGTAGAATATACAGTATACAAGTATATAAAATGATTATAACATAACAGTATAATATTCTCTTTCTAGGACAGGTGTGCTGAACCATAGGATTTCACTCAGATGTGATTTTCATTCCCACTGGACCATGGGAAGCGACACATCCTCTGTTTTGGCCAGATCATTTCAGGACATAAAATGAGAACTTTCCAAAACCCTTAATATTCAGAAGTCAGAGGAACTCTGAACTTACAGGACTGCCTCTAGTCTACAGCATGCCAGACTTCTAAATTTGCTGTCATTGGCCCTTCCAATGTATGTGTGGCAGAGCCTGCTGTCACTTGTGCACTTATGCCTTAAACAGGCCACAGCTTCCCAAAACATGCTTGAATTTTCCCTCCATCCCTAGACAGGACAAGCAATTGCTTGCACAAACACCAGGGTACATTCAGCTTAGCAACAGAACATGAAAAGTAAAATTATTATTTGCAAGCCCCTTAAAATATCATCCCCCAGAGTTGCTAATGTCATGTTGGTGTATTCACATGCATATACATCTCAGAGAGTTTAGAATAATTTTAAGACAAATTTTGCATCTACTGACTATTTATTAGTGTGCTTCTGACCTACAGTATCATTAATTTTAACAATCCAAGATGTTCTCTCTCGAGGAAAACAGCAAGACATGCTAAATACTGGGTACTCTTAATATCTGTGTAGTGTCTTCTCAAAGAGCAATAGCTGTAATAAAATTATCAGACCTTCCTTTTGAAGAAAGGTCTTCTCATTTGACACTCAAAATGTCTCTACCACCTCAAGTTATTGTAGTAAGTGACACAGCAAATAATTCCAGTAATTACCAGCAAGTTTATGTGTCCCCTAGATACAGAAATTCCCCAGATTTCCAAGAATATTCCGAAGTGTTGGGTCTGAAAAACAAACATTTTAAAACACAAAGGAAAAACAAAAACAAAGAATGCCAGTTACCTTCTTGAAGCCTAGGTAGGTTCTAAACAATAGGAGATTTTGTATTTTGGTCCAATAGTTCCTCCCCAGAGCAAAGGGGTTGTCTATGAATCCCCCAGCACTAAGGAGACCTCAGCTTCCTGCAAGAATAGGGTCAATCTTACCTGGTACCTTCCTTCTCTGGTGCCATGCTCTTTACCTGACATTGTGCAGGCACTGGCTGGGTCATCCAGTGGTCATGTGGCAAACACCTTGGAGGCCTTCAGAGCAGGACACTGATGCATCTTTACTGCATCTTTACAGCTGCCTGCACTGCATGTACAGGAGATGTCACTGTCTCTCCTGGCCTGGTCAACTCCTTGTCATGTCAGGGCTGGTCCTTGTTGTAGATTTGCACACCTAGAGATCAATCAAATTTTGAACTTCCTTACCTTTGAGATTCTGCCAAGAGGGACCAGCCCACTAATGTTTATCATACTCCCCTTCCACTTGCAACAAGCATCCAAACAACAGGAATGTGAGACAGACAACCAGGCTGTGTGGATGAGGTTTGAGTAGCCCACAGAATGTAGATCAGTTGGGTTTCAGCCTTTTGATAAAAGGTCTTTTCCAACTTGGTGCACGGCCTGAGGAATGACTTGGCAATGACATGTCCCTGTCCAAGATGACATCAGAGTTGATGCAGATGTGGTGGTGTGGCAAAATAACATTGTGTTCTTCCCACCTTAGAAACTGTGAGTAACTGAACTACTCAAGTTACATCTTCCTGTCTTCAGAGCAATCCTTCAAGTGAAAGATTCATAGATGGAAAGGATTTTGTCCAGGAAAGAGCACTGGAAAGGATCAGTGGAGTCAGAAAGGCATTTCCCTCAGGCCAAGCTGCTTTTTTAACTTCTATTGCAATCTGCTGCCACTGCAGTGACCTAGGACATTCCTGTGGCACTTTCTAATTTCATGGCTTTTGATCTTTTACACTAATGGTCTCCATTTTATTAGAGGGTGATAGAAAGTTTCCTCACTTGGGAAAAGGAAGCTGAATGGATGTTTTGTGGACCAGTCTGAGCTACAGGTTAGCTAGTCTGGTGGCCTAAAATGATACAAAAAGATATAATTTTAATTGATTTGACAAATGTTATGCTGAAGGAGAAAATATACTTTAAAAGAACAGTCCCAGGTACTGCAGAGAGGAAAAAGGAAGTTCAGTATATAATCAAGGAGAAGGGCACTGAACTTGAAGTCATTTGAGTAAATTTACTCACAGGATCACACAAACCAGTTCCTGAGCTGTGTATTTGCAGATCACAATTATACAACCCGAGAAAGATAGCAGTTGAAATATTCTTCCCCAAAAGGCTCCCGTACCGTGGCCATCAAGTGTCTCAGTCCAATAAGGTTTAGGCCTGTACCGAGCTCTTAAAAACTGTAGTGATTAATTTCAACAAAAGGATTATATAAAGTACAGAAATTAAAGGCAGAAGAAGGCTCCTAGGTTCCTATCATGCTAGGTGTAAAATCCGTTTCTCTTAGAAAAAATTCAGAACTTTATGATTCTTAATTTCTCTGTTCACTCACCTTCTGGAGAAAGAGGCAGGAAATTAAAAACAAAGCTGATAGTAAACATACATTATGAAATATGAAGAATCATGGGACCAACTGACCACTCCAGTGATTATGAAAACTGTAAACTATTTAAAGAGAGCACTTTTCACTGCTCTTCATTAGGATCTGATTACCTCAGCCATTAACATTTGGCTCTTATTATTATGATTGTGAAATACTGTTCACACTAATGGATAAAAGAAAGTTGACGTGGCTATCTTGATTAACTCATCAATAATAATTTGGAATAATTTTTCTTCATTCACTGGATGAATCATTCACATGTCCTTTAATAATGCACATTGTTGGGTAGTAAATTAGCATTAAGATTACCTACCTTTGGGAGCTACATCCTGCTTCAAAGTATTGCTCAAAAGAGATTTCAAATGTGAGCTTTACTTTAAAAAAAAAAAAAAAGTATTAGAAAACAGTTATTTCTTTGTAATTGTTGTACACCAAGACATGTAGCCCTAGGGTTATGCAGATGAGCTCAACCTTTAAGCCATCAGATTCTCAATATGTAAAAAATGTGTTCCTATCTCTCTGCATTCTTCTCCAAAGAGTAAAGCAAAACTCTCTTTCCTCCTAACACAAATATAAACTTGACTAATAAATTGAATAAAATGAAGTCACCTTTACCTAAACATAAGAATCTAGCCAAAGACCACCAGGCTGTTTATGGAACTAACCTTGCAAACCTCCACTCACATGAGGTCTCACAGAGCCAGTGTGACTGCATACTTTGACCTGAGGTAGGTCCTATTTCCATGCAAAAAGCCCTGACAGGTCAGCTTCTTGCTGAGGTTTGTCTGTGCAGGAGAGGAGGAGGTAAGCCTCTCACCCATGCAGGGGGGTTGGAACTAAATTGTCTTTAAGGTCCCTTCCAACCCAAACCATTCTCTGATTCTGCAATTCTCCTGGCTCTAAGCCATGCCAAGTCCCTGTGGCAGGAAAACAACCTACTCAAGAAGCAGTCTTCACATGCCTCAAACAGATAACTCTTTGTTAAAATACAGTGACATCTACCTCCTCCTTACAAAAGCCAACATTAATAACCAAGGTCATTCTCAAGATCCTCAGGAAGCTTGGCTTTTTGTGTCTTGGAACGTTTTGCTCCATCTCTTCTCCTGAAATCACTACTTACTCCTCTGAAGATGCATCAAGCAGTTGTCTTACCATTTAACCCTTTACTACCCTCTAACTAGACCCGCACAGCTCTGAGGAAAGCCAACTACTTCTTCCACCTTCCTGACTCCCCCCATCACCTGACAGTAACAACCACCATGAGCCAGGTGGACATCATCCCATGTCCAAATCCTGGCCAGTGGCAGACTGTCAGAAAGAAGATGAAACAGGGTAGATGTACAGTGCTATGTTCTATGACACACTTTCCCATTCTACAGCAATTTGCAGCTTAGGTACTTCCTGAGCCAGGTAGGACATTTTTGCATTTAGCAGGTGGATTTTTCTTCCATTTACTTTTCTAATTGTTTTTTGAACCATGTATCTCTGGTACAATCTGCAGCATCCTGTGGTGGTGACTTACAGAGATTAACTGCAAATGGTGTGGATAAGGAACATGTTCTCAGTCTGCAACCTGGTTGAATGGTTCCTGGTAGTGCTATAGGAGGATACAGGGAATGTATTTCCTATTACTTCTTTCATGACTGTCAGTATTTTACAGCTTTCTATAGTCTTCTTGTCATCTCACATAGACAAGCGTTAGTCTTTCAACTGGTTTGCTGCAATGACCAGACTGGCTTTTCTATCTGTTTCCTTTTCTTTTCCTGATTTTCTTTGGCTTTTGCCCACTATTGCACTACTGAGCATCAACAAAATATTTTTAAGACCTGTGATAATGTCATCATGACAGTAGTCAGTTCAGAGCCCATGGCTGTGCATAGTGTATCAGGAGTGTTTTCTTCCTGTGCATTGATTTACTTTAATCTGCACTGAATTTCATCTGCCTATTTTATTTCCTAGACACTCTCTAGAATTAAACTGTTCTGTACAACTTCTAAGGCCTTTATTTTTTCAATATTTTTCTTTAAATATCCTAAGTAACATCACATCAGTGAACACACTATACCATCACCCACTTTACAAGCAATTATCTATGAAGAACAACCCAAGACTAGAGTCCCAAAGGATTATCCTGTGACATGTCTCCGTAGGGCAACCTAATAATTTATTCTTGCTCCTTGTTTTCTATCTTTAAATACTTCATTTATCCATGTGAAGAATTTCTGTCTTTCACAATGTAGCTTCTTTAGGAAGCTTTGGGGAGGGGCCACACTAGGAGTCTATAAATGGAGAAGAAGAGAAAGGAAAAATAACAAATCACTTCTGTTTGTTTCCCACTTTCTCTCATTCAGACACACACATTTCAGTTACGTTCTGCCATGAAAATAATCTTGCTGAAGACTACTGCATTTTCTCGTTTTATAACCAGTCTTTCTGAAGCAGCATGGTTCCCAGTTCCTGTTATGTGATTATTCTTATAACAGCAACAAAACCACCAAGCATCATGTCATTAATTCACCCACTGAAAAACTGTTGCACAAGAAGGAAGTTACCTTCGGGGACGGAGGAGAATAACATTTGTTTGATAGTAAGGATTAATTGGAAAATAAACTGCGTAATGGATGCTTGTGGAGGAATAAAATAGTGGAATAGAATATTTAGGGGTTTTTCTTATCTTTATGTACAGTAAGTAATCTATATAAATACCCACTCAGAGACGAGAATAAACGCTACATAAATATTAAAATACTTTTTACAGTTACAATGGGAAACACAACTTCCTTTGCTTTACAGCTGAAATAGTGCTTAACTGCTTTTTTCTCTCCGTGCTTTATGTAGCAGCTATTTCAGCACCCTGAATCTGCCTGCTGAGCAAGGGGGGCAGCTGTTGAGCTGGTGCACATTTCCACTGCAACAGCTCCGGCAGGAACATTTGCACCTCCAGCCAACGCTTTGGCATCAGTGTTGCCAGAGGGATCTGCAAGATTTCCGCTCTCTCATGCACCTATCGTATGACAACACTTGAGCTGTGTAGGTTTGTCATTGCAGGAGACACAATTCAAGATTTCTTCAGCGTATTCTCAAAGCTCAGAAAGAACATAAACCAAGGAAATGACATGTGGTTTTATGATCGCTGCTATAAAACATTTTATCAGCTGAGGGACAGTACCCCGAGCTGCAATATATATTCATATGAATAATTCTTAGTTAACCAGGTAATTCTCTTTATTTTCCTAGGGTTTCTTTATTTATTCTAGCTTCTTAGCCATTGGAGGCCAGTCTCTGTGTTCAGTCTGGCAAAAGACCTGACCTAGCAGCTGGATTTTGAGCCTTCAGAAGCAAAAATACTTTTTTACTACCATCATATACTAAGTTTTGAAGAATGAAAATTAAATTATTTTTCTCCCTTCTGCTACTCTATGATTTTTTGAAGCCTGAAAAAACAGGTGGCTTGAAAAGTCACCACAGGAAAAAAAAAAAAAAATTAAGTCTCAGACTTGTAATCAGTGGTTCTGAATGAAAGATCCAAGGCACTGTAATTCTTACATTTCATGATAATAAAATTTTCCATCGAAATCTACATCTTTTACCTAAGGTAAAAAATATTTTGAACAAAATTCTATTTTCCAGTTGGATAAGGTTTTGTCTGAGACAGTTTTATCAGTTTTACTAGGCTAGAAAAGAGATGCCAGTCAGTGCCTGTTTCCCTTTTCATCATTATAGGAAGAAGTGTTTATACAAAAATAGTTCTCATGAAGTTCAAAGTCTTCCATGTTCTCAGCTAAATACACTTACTTTTTTTTCACAATGAGAACACTTGCAAATCTTTTCTGGGGCATATTTTGAGACACACATTTATGTTTCATCATTCACTTGTTCACAGAAAACTACTCCTTTTAACTGCCCTTGGTTAGGAAGCCTTTGTGCTTTTGATCCTTATCATCTTTTCCTTAATAACTAATGTATCTTAAAGGTACCAGTGCTTATTGAACAAATTCTATTTTATTTGAGACACCAAAATTGTACCCTCACTCATCATCCGAGTCAAAATTGTATCATCAGGGGATGACATGTAAGTAGAAACTTTTAGAGCAGTAAGAAGTGAGAGTGTTAGAATGAACAAAGACAAGTGACATTACTTGCCTGCTCCAGCACACAAACAGTGTCTGTCTGCTACACACAATGGAAGCTATTTATGTACTGATGAACCCGATATGCATTAATGAGTTCACTTCAGGATTCATGCAGTACCCTTATATATGATCATGAAAGACATTGTTGAAAACAATTAAAATAACAGAAAAAAAAAATCCTTGAATTAAAATATTAATAGGTTAAAAATTTCAATATTCTGATTAAGGTGCTCCCATCTGTTAAAAAAAAAACAACAAACAGTTCCACTAACAGTTTGATTTGGAGTACTGTGTTGTTAGCTACGAAGAAGACTGTCAGCTTTCCAGTCCTGTAGCTGCACTGCTGACCCACTGCCACATAAAGTCAAATTAACACCCCATGATGTCTAAGTGGACAAAACCAATTAAATCTTGTTTCCAAAAAGATCTTATTTCCAAAAGGCACACCAGTATAGGAAGTGTAGGATGTAATTTGAATGTTACTCTTTGGCTTCCAAGATCTGAAAAAAAAAAACCAAACCCCAAAGCAACAGGAACAAAAAAATATACCCTATGTTATATGTGTATAAATATGTGTGTGTGTATACACATACACACACACACGTACATACATATATAAATATATATATATTATTTAATCATGTTTAAAAATAGAAGAGACTAGGATCAGTGGGTTTTCTGCCATTTTGAAGCATGACACTCCATTACTATTCCAGCATCCTTCAAACACAGGTCACATGTGACCAGATCAGTTCAAATTTCATCTGAGTGAAGTCTTGTGCTCTGCTCTGTAGGAAATATGCAAATGCTAAAAATAACTGCTTGAACTAGAATTAATCACAGCATCATGCCCCATTCCCAAAATGGCTCCAGTGACAGGAGGTCTAAGGAAAAGCATCTAAGAGTTTTGAAAGAGCTGGATCAGAGTGCACATCTAATCTATGTAAAAATAGGATGCCATGTCACCTGCAGCTATATGTTAATTTAGTATAGTTTTTACACTGCTGGGTCTGCACTATTAACACCGTAGAGCTCATTGTACAGCACCAACCAGGCTTACTATCAGAATTAATCAAAACTACCAAAACCAATGACCTTCTGAAATCCCTCAGTAGGTACAGTTTCTCTGCCATAAGCCACAGTATACATAATTTGTCTTGTGTATTTAATGTAATGATAATTTGATGTTTCCTAAATTAGTATCTGCTGCCTGTAGTCAGCTTGCTTCACTGATCTCCCTTTCTCTATCACCTCACTTCTTTTTAAAATATTTTTCTTTCAAATCAAACCTTGAAAAAATTTTCATTATAACATCCCAATTAAAAGAATGATGCTACTGTTCAAATAAATACTTGCCAAATTAGGTGGTGTTTATGGACAACACATCAACTTAATTTCCGTGCTTTAAAAGTTAACCTACCTTTCACTGTAAAATGTAAAGCTTAACTTGCGTACAAAGTCCACATGATTTTTTACCCTGGTTAAGAAAAAACATGCATAACAGTGTGGTGAAAACATATTAACCTAGTTTTATGATGCACTAAATAGAGCTTGAGTAAACAAAATTAATCATGAACGGAAATTTTTCTTGTTATGAGGTATCCAACACAAAAGTATTAAACAGCTATTGCAGTCTTCCAACCTCCTGAAGCTGATGGGACTGCGTGGCCTAAGGTTGGGGGACTGTTACCATCACACCACCAAACACAGAACTGGGTGTAGGAAAAGTAAATGCATCCCATGCTGACCCCAACAACTAGAATCTCTTTTGGCTACACCTCCTAGAGGATTTTGTGTTGGGGAGAGAAAGAGAAGATGCCTGCTGCTCCCAAGGAGAAAGGTCCATTGCATCCCCAGGAGTGCCTGGCCCCTGCCCTTTGCTGACTGCTGCTCCTCCATGTGGACTCTGGGATGACAAGGAGTAGGGGGGAGCACCAGGAGGCAAAGGGTCTTGTGACAGGTACACTGTGTCACCATCTTTGCCATCCTCTTGTGTCTCAGGAAAAACAAACTGCAGCCAATCTTGTGAACTTTAGCTGTAGCACCAACCACATGAGCCCTAAAAATTGCAATTCAGTTCTTTCCCATAGCACTTTCTTTGGAACAAGACTCTATAAATCTCCGTTACTGTTTAGGCCTTTTCATAAGGCCTAAGGCCTTTTTATTTTTTTCATTTTATGTACACCAATAAATGAGTAATTGCAAAAGACTGAAACAGCGGGGATATAGGCATGAGTCAGATATTAATTGGCAAAAGATGAAAGCTATGAGTGACAGGTTTTATGCAGCCATGCTTTTCTGGTGATGCAGAGTAGGTGCAAAGAAGGGCCAAGATTAGGACTGCTGGAGGAAGCTCCTTCTTTGTGAGCCTGGAAGAAAAGTTTTGCCTATTGGCAAGACATGGTTCTCAAGACTTCCTCCTGTCAGACTTTTAGTCCAAGCCTCCTGTTTTGCAGTGTTCTGCTTGGATATGGACACCCCTATCTGTTGCTGTACACTGAGAGAGAAGAATAGGAGATGCTTCAGACACAAACTGTAAGAGGGCTCTTCAAATGGAAGCAGGTGGGCAAGCTGCTTCATAGTGACAGCTAGTGGTATTACCAGGTCTTGTGATGTTATTAAAAGCCATGTGGGCTTCAGTGCTTTTCCTCGAGGTGCTGCTCCCCCTTAGAGGTGGTTCTGGAAAAATCCTTGCATTCTTTTTTAAATGGTGCTAAGCAGCAAATTTGACCTTCATGAGAAATGTAAGACAGATTTTCCAGAAGCTCTCAGAAGTATGAGCAAATAAACCCTCAAACAACTTGTTTTCAAAAGCTTTCTTTTTGTTTTTCTTTTTCCTTTTTTTTTTTCCCCCCCTTCATTTGACTCATGATTTCAGCAGAATAGAAGAGATGCCAGTTCAGCTCAGAACACCAGTTGTTGGCACATTACCTACCACCCATGCCTGCATAGTTGGTGTGGACACGGACATGTGTGGACACTTATACATGCAACTGCTGGCCAGTCTTGCCTCTCCTCCCTCCCCCAAAATGTCCTAGCTTAGGCCTTGGGACAATAAAGGGCACGCAGGCTGCTTTTTCACTCTTTGAAACACCCCCGGAGAATCATTCCCAGGCAGAGGAATGCTCACTATGGCCTTACCCAGTCGAGCTAGAATAGCAGGTCTGCATGACAAAACTCTTCTTAAAACTATCCCATTCACTACCACTATTTGCTTGCCTTGGATTTCTTGCTTTTCACTTCCTGCATGTGAAGATGCGGAGCAGAGCTCTTGTGAATCATGGTAAAAAAAAATCCAAAGGGCTTTTGCACAGAAACTGAGAATACTTTCAGTTAAACATATAAGCATCTAAGCCCCTGTGTTTTCTTCAGGTTTTAGTAAGTCTAGCTGTGCTGCTCTTCAAGCCATTTCCAACCACAATTACCCACCCATTCACTGTTTCTTAAGCATATAATAAAACAAACAGTAAGCATGCAAAAAAAGTATCTTTTCACCATGTCACTCATAGCCCATCACATTTGCAAGTCTGCCTGTCAGAATACAGCTGCTGCAAGTTTACCTGAATGCTCAGAGTTTGTCATTTCATGACTGGAGGCTGTGAATGTGCAAATAATGCAAGTACTAAAATCATAGCCCAGTGCCAGCTGCCCTGTGGGAGGGACTATAAACTCCACAGCCAGAGTAAACAGCAGGATACTTTGAGTGACCACTGCCTCATCCTCCCACGCATATCTTATTCATCTTGTCTCCTTTTGATGACATTAAAAGCTGCTACAGCATGAAAAGAAATATTAATCTGCAAGAGAAATACGAAGAGCAATTTAATACTCCGGCAAGCTAACAGATCTGGAACTATGGCATAGCCGTTCCTGTCATCAGCCAGCTTTCTAACCTAAGTTTTGCTGTTATGATTGTCAAGGAATACAGAAGTAGAAAGAATATTTAGAATACTTATATGACTTTTCATGTGACCCGAAGAGGTGCAAAATTAACCATGCTACATTAGATAGTGAAATAGTTGTATTTAAGGCATTGCTCAGAAGACGCAAGAAAAGCTTAGAAGAGCTCCCTTGTTTTTCACAGTTTGGATACCACAATTCCCCCTTCTCAGAGGTTATTGAAAATTATCACTTGACTTCATGATATAGTTGGTACTAATACAAAGGATAAATGAGATGCTGAAGTGCCCTTATTTTCTGTGTGACCTTTTATCTTTTATGCACAAAGCAGGCAGGCAGGTGTTTCTCAAAAAGTAGCGTAAAGCTTTGCTGCTAAACCTGTAACAGGGTTAGTGTGGACAAGAAACAAGGGACTCCTTACAAAACCCCTCCATCAGTTTTTGCAAAAGAGCCCATTCCTCTGTTAGACCAGCACAAACCCACTGATCTTAACAGGTCTAATTTTCAGCATACACCAATAGGATACCCACGGCAGGCCCACAGTTACCAGCCCAGTTAAATTCTGGTAAGGAAAAAACCCATGCAATCTTCAGAAGAAACCGAAACAAAGGCTCAGCAGCTACCCATTGTGGCTTTAACTAATCAGAGAGAAACCACCTGCAGGAATACTCCCTTTTCTGTTTACTCCCAGCAGAACCTTCCAAATGATGATTAATCACTGAATAAACTGAACAACTGACAATGACATAATGACAAAGGGAAGGCAGAGAGGGGCACCAGCACTGGTGGCTGTGGCTCAAGCATGGGTGGGTGGAATGGCCAAAGAAGATGGATGGCCTAAAAACGCTTGACATTTAAGTATCTCCTATGTAGCAGGAGGATGGCTATGCTAAAGTGAGCTGCCAACTTCAGGCAAATAATGCTCTACACAACAAGCTGACACACTTCCTTCAGCTGTCAGCAGAAGTGCAGAGGGGCAGCTTCCTCATGAACAAACTAATGAGGCTTTTAATTGGGATGTGAAGCCCTGATAATAACAGAAATAAGAGATACTGTAAATGACAGGATAATCCATTAGAGTGGAAAGCATTGTGAATGTTTTACTGATTATACCCACAGATTATCCTACCTGTGTCCCTACTAATTTGAAAAATGATGAATCATAGAGTTCAAACAGGACTCAGATGAGTCAATTAGACTAAGTAGTGATATCAAAAGCTCATATTTTCTGCACTTAGGAATCAAGCATGTTTTGCTTAACAGCAAACAAAAATGAGCTGTGTTTCGCATTCTCAGTTGACCAAGTCATTAGCAACATTGAAGAATACTTCTTCAAATTTTCCATATTTTCATGCATTCTTGCCCCCATAGAGTCCTTTCTAGCAGATGTTTATTAGAAGGAAAAACATTTGCAAGAAATGAAATATTGTCTTGCAGCATTCTGCTGATTCCCGTTCTCATTTTATCAGTTTGGGGTTAGTTTAGGTGTTTCAGTGAATAGCAGCATACCTAGGAAATTTTAACTGCTCTCAGCCAAACTCTGCTCATGTGGCACCCAGAATAAAGTGAGCAGCGATGTACAACTAGCACATCACTTCTATCCTTAGGAACATATAATGCTCACCCTGAAGCTGAAATACAAGTGGTATAAAATTAAGCCTTCAGGACAAATTTACAGTGCATCCTGTTTTGGGCAGTTATTTACATTAATACAGAATGAGTTGAATCTTTGCACCCACCAGAAGACGGCTAACATGGCTCATACCTGGTCTGAAAGGTTCTTTTTACTGAACAAAGAAAGCTTGTCCTGCTCAGTCTTATGCCAGTTTTGCACTGGACAACATAAGTTGCAAAATTCAAATAGTATCAATAGAAGTAAACCCTTTCCCACTTATTTTGTGATTGGCTTTTTTTATCTTAGGAGTGTAGCACAGGTACAAAAGACGACTTGAAACAAACTAAATCAAAAGAAGTTTTAATGGTTTGCTTTTCTGCTTTTGGGATTTGTTTTATTTTGTTTTTTGGTTTGGGGCTTTTTTTGGTTTGTTTGGGGTTTTTTGCCTCTTCCCATAAGGCAAAAAAGAGGGGGAAGGGAAGCACTGGAATAAATCAAATTCCAGATGCTTTTACTTCAGATTCAGATTCAGTTAGAGAATTTTCCATTTTTGATTTACTGCACTGAAAGCAGCAATATCACCGCAAATCTCAAAACTGCTGTGAATATTTTCTATATCTCAAAAGACAATTTTTTGTAGGTGAAAACATTCACAAACCACTTCAGCTACAAAGAATATAAATTAAGTCCAATCTCATTCCAATTATGGCAATTTGCATTTTCTCACTAATTTAACAGCAAACAGACAATTAAGATGAGAGTTACTGCAATGATACATCTGCCCTTCCAGACTTTACTCTATGTCAGTATTTTTATAATGTATTTCCTTGGCCAAAGATATAGTAAAATTTAGCTTTCCCTACCATTTTCTATAAAAGGTCTCTGTCATCAAATGAAGCTTTAGAAATATCTTAGCTTAGGAAAAAAAAATTAGAAATAGACATTTGAGGACTGAGACATTTATACAAACCCAAAGTAATTCCTTGGGGCAAGAAGAAATCATGCAGGAGCTTTTATCCTCACAAAACCAGGATCTTGTCAAAGTGCCTAGAGAAGGACTTGCTCAGAGTATCTTTCTGTAACAAGCAATGCAGAGATTGTTCCTTCTGTTCAATACTCCTTCTCAGTACAGGAGGTAGATTAACTACGTGCAATAATGTGCACTTCTATGCAAGAAGCTTCTTGTTGCCACACGCATGAAACTGTCTTCAGCTCAATCTGAGAAGCCTCCACCACCCCACCTCCTCAGACGTATGGGCACTTCCCAGCTTTTCTGCTTAAGCTGCTTTACATGAGGGGCTAGAGAAAAGCAAGAGTGAACTGCAGCACAGCACTTAAAATAACTCATTACTCAAGGTGTGTATTCTGCATATGGCATCCCGATTTCAGCTCAGACACTGCAGGTCATTCAGTGGCCTAAGCCTTTTTAAAGACAGGGTTTGGATCCCAGTCTCACTCATGAACTTCCAGAAGTTTTATTTGCCTTTAGTTATGATGTTATAGGACTGCCAGTGTTTCCTAGGAACAATGCTATGTACTCTGAAAAGGCTTCTGAATGTAACTGTGTACATTTTCAGTTTTTATACTTCCATTCTGATATTTTTGTTCCATTCCTCCACCATAACAAACAGTCTCTCATGACAGCTATCATGCACACTACCACCAGCTATCTACACAAGCATCTTCATGTTTTCTATTAACTTTTCTTATCCCTTACAGTTCACATCCCTCACAGTAGATGGTCAAAATCTCCACTCAAAACCACTCCTGCTTTCACTGCTACAGTCAGTGCCAATTCTCATCAAAATTCTCCCATGTCAGTTGTGTGCTCACCCTAAACCTTCCAAACTCTCCAGCTGGGCAGCTTCTTATTGAAATTGTCTAGGAATTGTATATTTCAACAGTCCCTTGCCCAAGGACACCACATAAGGAAATCACTTAAAGGTACAACCTTTCCAACAGAAAGGAAAATTTCATTTTCAGCTCTGCCAAGACAGTAGTAACTACTGCCAAATTTGCTAAATGTTTTTTCTCTACACTGACATCTTTCTATTATGGCACAGACTTTTGGAATATCAGTCTGAGATGTCTGCTGTCCTCTCTCAGAGATGATCATTATTCACGGCTGCACTAACTGCAGCTTCTTGGTGCTATTTTTCCTAACATTCATGCTTCTACATCTGTATTTTTGGTCAGCTCCCTCAATCCTTTCTCAATGTCTATTTCCAACAAATATTTTTCTTGTTTCCTTTAGATTTTGCATACATATTCCTTTTGATCCAGGCAGGATTAGGAGATTAAGATAAAATGCTTTGGGAAATGTTTTCCCTCTTGATTTATTTCTATGTGGTAACCTTTGAAGTGGACAGATAAGAGAATTGAAAGGTTCAGCCACAAAAATGGTTAGAAAATGTGTGAACAGGCAGGGAAGAGCAGAAAACTTACTTTGTTACTGTTCCTTCATCTTGTTTAGATTCTTCTTTTCTGAATGCCTATAAAAACATACATCCCAGTGAGTGAGGAAATAGTACAAGAGGAAAGCACAGACAACGCGTTTTCCCTTCAAAATGTTTAAAACATCTTGTATTGTTACTTTGCAACAGTGAAGATTGATGTCTTTTTTAGGATAATGCTTCAAGGAACTACATTACAAAAAAATACCATCTTCCTTTCAGCTAGTTCTCTGCATGTGGCAGGATATTGGTGAAAATCAGCAAATTTGGGATGTTAATGTTCAACCAGGTACAGTGAAGGGTGCAAAGCACTTAAAGACAGATCAGCTTGACAGAGTCTGCACTCCAGCCTATTTAGCCAGGCATGTACTTTAGTTGTAAGTTGCCTTGTTTAATTAGCTACTGAGGTGTTCCATCTTCATCCCTAGAGCCTCATGCCTCATAGGATGCAGAAGCAATCACTGCTTGGGACTATGACAGAGCAGGGCTTGATTGTTCTACAAGATGTCCCATGGATGGGGACCAGACACTGTTGATTAACCATTAACTTTGCAATTCTTAACATGGGTTTTTTTCTTTCAGTCATGCTAAGATAGACACTTTGGAAAAATCTTAAATGCTGTGTAGAAGATGACAGATTGCTCTGTGTATTTTAAAAAGGCCTGATTACATCAGGCTGTACCACCAGAGCAATTTAAAAATGAGAAAAACATAGGAAGAGATGGTGGAATTTCAATGAGACTTTTTAAAAAGTACATACACACATTTGAAATATGTATAGAGCTGTCTCTATTGAATGTATTTCTAACAAAATATGTATACAGGATTAAAGCCTACTTTGCTGAAAACTCCTGCAAAAACAATTTCTAGCTATCAGCAAAATTCATCGGTCCATTGGTTTATGTTCCTGTTACAGAGGGAAGGAAGAGAGACTTGTGGAAGAAAAGCCAGAGGTGGACTGGAATGATCTGCAGAGAACTGCAGAGACCAGTGAAGTAAGTGTGCTTGTTAAAATACGTATCTCAGGTGTTGTGTTCACTGCAAAACAACTTTAGATCTTTTGTGCCATTGACTCCATCCTGAAACACCAACACAACTTAATCAGAAGGATTTCTAGAAACTCTACTGCGGAGTATTTAATTGCCTTTTTGAGCTTAGGCTATGTGTTTAGTTTATTTTAGATTCATGTCTTGGCTTCACAAATGAAGATTTCAGAAGGGCTCTGTCTCCCCACGCTTGCTGCAGGCACACTGAGGGCTGATAAGGCCCATGGGGGACAGGCAGTGCGGCTGCAAAAGGCCCAGCAGAGTCTCCTGTGAGGGGACAGCCAAGGCACAGCTCTTTCTGTGCTGCCCTTTCTCTTCCAGACTGATTCTCTGTGTGTTCTCACAGGAGGCAGCAGTGTTATGGATGGTGTCTCCATGTCTCCCGACTGGGGGCCAGAGTGGAGCCCTGCTGGCAGTCAGTATGGCCAAAGCTGAGGGATTGTTTCAGGGAGTCCTTGTATGTCCTCTCTGGGGCTCCTCTGTTGCAGCAGCCGGTGGCAAGTTCACCACAGAGCACAATCTTAGGGGGGTGGTGATTCTCCATCCTGGAGACCTGCCCTGCCCAGCACAGCTGTGTCCTCAGTATCTTGGCCTCAATACTGGTGACCCTGCCTGTTCAAGGATAGTGACATTGGTCACACAGTCAGTCCAGGGGATGTTTAGGATTGTATGGAGGCAGCACTGATGGAAACGTTCAAGGAGCTGCAGGTGGTGGCGATAGATGCTTCATGATTCAGACCCATATAAAAGAGTAGGCAGTACAAAGGCTCTGTAGACACTGATCTTTGTACTTTTCTTCAGGTGTTTATTGCTCCAGACCCTTTTATGAAGTCTTCCAAATGCTCTGTGGGCCTTTTCTAATCTGTTGTCTACCTCTTTGTCAATCTTAGCATCTGAGGAAATAATGCATCCCAGAGAGCTGAGCTGCTGGACTGACTTAAGCACTGATTCACCTATGGTGATGTGGGGATGATGGAAATCTTCCCATGGTGCAGGCTGGTAGAGAACTTCTGTCTTCTTCAAGTTGACTTCCAGCCCAAAAAGGTCTGCAGCCTCTGCAAAGCAGGATGTTATGCACTGCAGAGCTGCTTCTGTGTGAGCAACAAGTGTGGCATCATCAGCAAAAAGCAACTCTGGGACCTGGTGATTTAGGGTCTTGGTGTGGGCATTCAGTCACCTTAGGTTGAATAGGCTCCCATCAGTACCATATTGGATGCAAATGCCATTTTCTTCATCAAGGTCTGCCATGGCCCTTTGGAGCACCGTGCTGAAGAAGATTGTGAATAGAGTGGGTATGAGAACGCAGCCTTGTTTCACACCATTGATTATTGTGAAGGATTCAGAGAGTGCATCACCATATCTGACTTGGCCCCACTGATCCTTGTGTAGCAGGATGATCATCGAGGAACTTGGGGGGGCATCCTAATCGTTCCAAGATTTGCCACAGGCCCTTTCTGCTCACCGTGTCAAAAGCTTTAGTGAGGTCAGTGAATGTCACATAAAGACTTTTGTTCTGTTCCCTACACTTCTCTTGCAGTTGTCTGAGAACAAATACCATGTCTGTGGTACTCCTCAAAGTTTCTGTCTCAAAGTTTCTATTGGAGCTTACTGCATGCAAGATGAAAGGCTGCTTTTCTTACATGCCAAGATGGCTGAGCAAGGTGTGTTTGGTGAGTGGTTCTCTTCTTTGTCAACAACTCTGTGATGTCTTGGTTGTTTTCATCAAACCAGTCTTTGTTTTTCTTCAAGGAGAACCCTAGGGATTCTTCAGAGGACTGCAGGATGCTATTTTTAATGTGCTTCCAAAGTACTTCAGGAGAAGGATCTATGGGATGATCTAAAAGTCTAGCTTGAAGGTTTACCTGGAAGCTGTTTCTCACTGCCTCCTTATGAACATCGTCAGCTTTGAGCCTCTTCCTTGGGATGCCACCTCTCTTAGGTTTGGGCTTAAAGTAAAGGGTAAGTTTGTATCACATGAGGCGTTGGTCTGTGTGACATTCTGCACTGGGCATCGCTCGGATATGATGGACATTGGGAACATTTCTCTGGTGCTCTAAGACACAGTCACTGAGGTGCCACTGCTTGGATCGAGGATGCATCCAGGTTGTCTTCAGGCTTTCTGCTGGAAGATAGTGTTGGTGATGGTGAACCTTTCCCATGACGTTTCGTCCCTCTCCTGTCACTGCAGGGATTTACAAGTGTGGGTTCACCCTTCCAGCCTGTGCTGTGGCTTTTTTAGGTGAGGTGCAGTGTGCACAGAGCTGGCCCCACCCTTTACTCCTAAGGTCCATCTGCCAGAGCCTTGCAAGCTTGGACAGTGACAGCGAAGTCCTCAGGACGTAGGTTTTGTTAGAGTTTCGTTCTCTTAGCTGGATGGCCTTACAGGGCTAAACGAGCTCCATCTGCCCAGATTTGGAGTTAGAGTTGTCCTTCTCCCAGGATGGTTGCCTGACGGCTACTGAGCCCATCCTGCCCATGGACCCTTCAGTTGTGACCTGTCTGGCATGGGAGCCCCTACAGGAGGCATATGCCACCACCAGCAGAGCTCCCAACCTCACAAGGGCATGCGAGCTCCTCCCCTATGACATGGGGGTGTCTGTGGAGGGTATTTTAGACTATTACTTAGTTAACAGTCTAGACTTTTATATCTACCCTTTGCTCCTGACTCCAAACAACCATATAAGTAACAAATTTTCATTCTCGTGAAAACCATTTTAGTCCAGTGCTGGCTATTACAGTATTCACAATGTTCATAATACCTATTCAAATTAGTAAGGCCATTCTCCTTACCTCTGAGCTCTCTTTTTCCATCCTTTCAAAAAATCATTGCAGAGAAGGGCACAGCAATCAAACTTTGATATTGTTGTAAAGCCTTCAAACTTCTTCAGCCGTTTCATTTTGTGGTTAAGTCCACTGAGACCACAGAGGAGCACAGACCTCTGGTGGTGATCTGTACTTAGTGCTGGGCAGAGATGCAGGTTTCATGATCCCATTCACATGGGCTTGCAGCACCGTGTAAACTGACATCTTGATTTACAACAACACAACGGATATTAAGTTGTGTCAGAGATGAGCATGAAAATGGCCAACATGATGTTTTGACCAGGCCAGATCATTGGTAGTGCTTCCACACATCACACTCCTGTGGACCACAGAGATCAAATGACAAAACTGAAAAAGCACTCATCTACCTAAAGGGAGTCAGCTTAACTTTTACAACTTAGTACCTCCCTTCATTTGTTTAAGAAGAGAGGGATATCCCTCTGTTTCCTCCCAGATGTGTCAATAGTTTGCCAGACAGCAGGGATGAAAACACTGCCACCTCAAGCTGCCCATCACACACCTCTGGGAGCAGGGGCAGCACCAGCCCCTCCTCAGCCACAACTCAGTTCACAACCAGAGTGCCCACTGAGCACAGATCTACTGAAGAGCACTTCACATATTCTGTTTGCCCCAAAGGCCTCAGTTTCACAAGCTTAGCAACACAGCTGTAGGGCACTCAAGAAGCTGCTGTCTTCTGATTAAGGAACATGGAGCCTGCCACATATGCATTTCCTACCCATTAACTTGCACTCATAGCCCTACAGCTACATAAGGATCTAAGGTCACAGACAATCGGTACCAGTGATGAGACCCAGCTTCCCCAACTGTTGCCAATTTCCCCAAAAATGCCTCCCTAGTCAACAATAGCTTGAATGTACTGAATATCAGGACACACTTAAGAAACCTGCCATTTACTGAGACTTCACACAAGCAATTTTTAAGGAGGTTCTTGAAATTTTTGCAAGGCAGTTATTTTTTTTTTTTTGCCTTTCTTCCCCCCAGTTCTTTAATTGACATGGACTAAAAGTTGTGGGATTTACATATGCCCAGAGAAGCAGCTATTTTTAACTGCATCACTTGCTTTTAATTCTATCTTTCAATTAGACATATATTCTAGCTTCAGGAAACTTTATTTTCAAGAGGTGAAATGCCAACACAGTACACTAGCAGAACCATTAGCTGTCAAAATAAAACGGGCTTCATATTCACAGAACAACAAGATCAACTACACACGACAGAAATAAGATGGCAGTGCACTTTTACTTTTCAGCAGCTAGTGCAGTGTTTTCTGTATTAAATTTAATAGGCATTTTACATGGGATGTCAGATATTTTTGTCTCTGCAAATAGGGTTCTTTTAAAAAAAAATCTAGGTTTCCTGATGTTTATATAGGGAAATCACTGAGGAACAGCAGAGAATGGCAGTCTCACGCTAGCAATGACTAGGTAGTCATCATTTTAAAAAACAATGTCACAAAAGCTATTTCGACGCTGTCATTCTTAAGAATAATTAGTTTCCATCAAAGCAACAGATTATCTGTTCATGTTGTCCACTGGGTCATTACAATGGGCAACCAATACAGATAAATGGTATCTAATCTTTTCTGCTCTTCTATTGGACTGATTGATGGTTATAACATCTCCGATATTATAAGGCAGAAAAATTATGCTGACATTTAGAAGCAAAAGCACAGAAAGATAAAACTAAGTACAAAGCACATCCAACACCATAAAAAAAGAAAAAAAAAAAAAAAGAAAAATAAGAAGAAATAGCTAAAGACAAATAGAACAGAAAAACAAATGACAATTAAGCCAAGAGAGAATTATAGAGGGGAACAGCTATACATTGTGGGTGGCAAGGAGCTCAATTAATTATAGAACATGAAGGGAAATCCAGGCATTTCCATGAGATGTTATTAAAAGACATATTGACTGAGCTTTCTTTACATGTTATGCCTTAGAAGAAGACAAAAGGATTTCCCTGGTATTGATTTGTTCCTGGAATTGGTTGACTTTAGGACATGAAGAATAACACAATGAGAGGTGGCTGGGTAGCAAACGAAAAAGAACGAATTGCTGCCACTGACACTCACATTTGTGAGCTTCCATATATTATTGCCTTTTTCAATTTAGAATTTGTTCATATTGCCTGTCAGAAACATTAAACAACAAAATATGCTCTAAACTAAAAATGGCAACTAAAAGCAGTTATTCATCTACTGTATAAATACCCACCATTTTCAGCTGACCCACTCAAAATTATTAACAATATTAACCAGCTGGCTGGATTTGCAGTGTTCCCGTGAGGGACTAAATGACATGAACTGCTCCCAGCTAGGAGAGGAACAGGCAGGTTTTGGAGGAGCAGTGCTTTTCCCCTGGTACTAGAGGCATCTGTCCCACATATATCTGCTGCATCCTCTTCTGCACTAGCTTTGCAGCCATAGCAGGATGGGCACAGGACCAACCCTCTAGTCAGTGTAGCAAGATGAGGATGAGGCTGTCTGTGTGACAGCCTGTGAGCTAAGGGCCCTTTAAACATCTTGCGAGGGGAGATAAACAAAAGAGTTTGTTGTGCTGTGATGGCCTGGTCCTGTCCATAAAAGGTTCTTAGATAAAGTCACTGGGTGAGGACCATCCTTTGGGGGGTTGGAGGAAAGAGAGTTGACATTGCTACCCACTGTGTAGGCAATCACCAAAAGAAATGCAAAGACAGTGTATTTCTCACCAGTATTAGTTATACAGATATGAGAAAAGTAAGTAGCTTCATATCGATAATTACTACTACACTATGGCTAGTTTCAATCCTGCTACCTACGATACATAAGTATCTTCCCTTATATATGTTCTTAACAATTGTCCTTACAGTTATGAGTCTCTGAGCAGTTTTGTACAGCATTAATAGTTTGACTGTAAAAGAATTTTCTTTTATGATGGATATACCCACAGCAGGCAAAACCTCCTCTATCTGAAGATCCAGAGTCAGGTAGCTACCTTTAAAACTACACTGTGTTTTCTAACTGATTTATATTTCTTCTCATTCTCTGGCATTTACCTTTTTGATTTATCAGATACTGTCTCTAGTTTTCACCTCTGACATGCTGTGTATCAGTTGATTTTGCCATTTCTCTGAGACTCGTATTAGAATGACTCTCAGGCAACAGAATACTTCAATATGCAAATGTTATTTGGAAAAACAGCTTACAAAATATCAAGAGCAAAAGTTGATGTGGTAAGCCTTAATAGTAAGCCTAATAGTTTCTCCACTACACCAATGTTTAGAGATGAATGTCTGGATAAAGAACTGTCTTTACATTTGTTGTCACTGATATCTTTTATATTTTCACTCTCAGACTCATCTACCAGGTCTATGCTCCTGGGAAGGATAAATCACAGAGCTACCCTTGCTACATTTATAATTTCTACCCAGAATGAAATGTTTTCTCTATCTTGTGAGAATAAAATATCTCAAAACAGTTTCTGTCTCTAATATGAGCAAAATGCCAGAATCTTGACAAACTTTCTGAATGAAGAACATACAAAGTTTTCATCATACTACAATTTCTAAATTATTCCAATAATTTCCAAAAAGGGCAACATATTATTATTATATTTTTACATCACATTTGGTTTGGAATTGAAATTTTGTGTTTTGAGCCTCACATACAAATTTTTCATTCTGTAATATAGACTTTTTTTACATGAGAACAGTAAAATATATCAATCAAGAATGAAATTAAGATTTCTTCAAATCAACCTATCACATAACTTCCTTTTCACCAGGTTTGGTTTTGAAAGGGCAACATTTTATCTGAAACTTCATAACTGTTTGTTCTATTTATTTATTCAGATCTCTCATAGGATATATCACTCCTGAGTGACAATTACAGTGTCTGTAACACCTGAAGTCATGCTGCTTTAAATATTAACCCATGAATACCAGGTTAGCAGAGTAACACACAAGTCCTATTAATAAATTGCACAAGTATCTGCATAAGTTCCAAAACCTCATTTCAAGACTGCCTAAATTACATCATGTGATAACAGGAAAACACAATTCCCTGTTGCAGAGTTCTGCCAAAGCCAGTGCAGTGCTATAGACCTCAACAGTGAGACATTATGTTTTGTTTCTGCTACTGTTTTCCAAGGCCAAAGGCATTAGGATACACTATATTTTCCCACTCAATTCTTTGATATAGAAAAAAGTATCATATTACTTCTCTAATGTAACAATAACTTGATAATAATATTTTTAACTATAAATAATTTGCTGCTAATATTAATACATAAAAGTTAAGGAATGAAATCTGAATTTCTAGTGCTTTTGTCAAAGGTTGCTAAATTTCATGGTCCAAAATTTTGACTTTCTTTTGTTGCATTTTTTTTCCTTAGGATACCAAATAACTCTGGGGTTGGGCTAGCTACAGCTGAGACTAATGAACTGACCAATCTTTCACTTAACTAGTAGGAAATAATAAATCTTATCTTGCTTCTTTAAAACATAAGTAAATCCTAATCTGCACTGAAATTTGGAGCTAATTTGGAAAGCTAACAGAAGCACCTTTCAAAAAAAGCATAAATTTTGAGTTAACATTTTTCAGAAGGGGCTTGTGCCTCTGAAAAAGGAATTTATCTTCTGATTCTTTGATGTCCTCTTTTCTCAGTGAAACCTCCAGCATACATAGATTGTGATTTTCTTACTCTTATCACCAAATAGTCCTACGAACTAGAACTTCTGCAAAATCCAGTACTTTTTGCTACCTGTTCAAGTAAATGGGATAATGTAATTTCAAGTCTGAGTATTAGCTCTTCCTCTCAATGGCTCAAATTATAATACTTAAGTTTCTTCAATATGTCCTCTATTTTTAGAGAATAATGGGAGCAGAATAAAAAGATGAAACTTTCCACAAATGGAGACCCAGATACAACACAGATTAAGTCAATCAAGATCTTTCAAGATTTTTTAAACATTTTGCTTTGATTTTTTAAAATCAATTTAAATTCCTAAGTGAAAAGTCACTTGGACTAAAAATATAACTTTCAATTTAAAAAATATTCAGAGAAACATCTCCACAATTTCAAAGTTTTCTGTAGTTCTTAAACAAATACCAAGTGTAGAATCATCCTTTTTAAAAATAAAACCAGTTTAGATTTAATACTCTCATTTAGTGGGGAAAAATATTAAAATAATATTGATTGCCTTTACTAACAAACAACGGGACCTTTAACCTTGTAGTAGCTACTGGGCAAGAAGATAACCCTCTCTCCTCAGAATGATTTTATACAATTGTGCAAATTAACTGGATTTACTTATTCTCCTTGTGATGAGTTTCAGGAGATGTTACATGTGATATGGCGGAGTGAATGAATGTAAAGTAGGAGGATAAGAAACTATTTTATCTGGTTTTTTCTTCCCTTCTGTTGTCTGCTTATGCTGTGACATTTTCTTGTTTTAGCTCTCTTCTGCTTCTTTGAAAATTAAATGAGATCCAGTATCTCAGAGACTACTGGCACTTATGGATTAGTGAGACTAATGTAAAAGCAATTAGCAAGGAAAAAAAAAAAAAAAAAAAAAAAAAAAAGAAACAAATTGCCTGAATTTTATATTAAAAAAAATTATCCATACAACAAAAAATTCCATAAAGGGTGAAGTCTAATAAAGAAAGTGAAGCCTAGGAAAACCTGCATAAGAGAAGATGAAGACAAAGAATTTCTCTTGGATTACAGCGATGAGAAGAGATGACAAGAATGGATGAAGGAATGGTAGGGCTGTAACAACACTGAAAAAATGGAAGCCTCATGAATTCAGCTTCACCAGCAATCTGCCAGCTGGCTCCAACATTTTCTAAAGCTACCCAGTATACTCAGAACAGGATGTTAAAAGTGATGCATTGTGCTCAGTTTGTAACAGGGCACCACAGACATATTCCACCTGGGTGCCAGAACAGTTAAGTCCTGTGTGTTGCACATGGGAAGACTGTATTTGGAAACCTATTCTGATAACTACATTTCTTTTGAAGTTGCTGAATGCCTGAACTCAACTTTTCTCAGTTTGAACAAGAATGAATCTATCTAAACCTCATAAAATGGACAAGGGGATTTGTACCCCAACGTCTTTTTGCCAGCACCTATTCATGATTATGGCACAGCTATATAGACTGTGAAATCTGAGATCTTGAGAGAGAAAGTAACTGCAAGTATAAGTGCATAATTTCCTATGCAAGTTGTTAAACTAATCTGAAGATTTAGCTTGACCTGCTTTCTAAAGAGATATATTTAAATCTGTAATATACTATTGATTTTAATTAAATAATTTGGGTTTTAATCTAACTTGTACTCAGAATGCACTACTCCACACTGTACTCTGCTTTGTTCAATTATAAAAGTTCATTTTGCAGTTTTATCTAGAGAGATACAAATAAGAAAATTTTTAAAGTACCCCAGGACAAAAAAACCACAAAAGAGTTTCTTTTCTATCTTGAAATGTAAAGGCACCACTAAGTCACATAAAGCTCTCTAAGCTGGTGGCAGACTCCTGAATAAAATGTTGTGTACCTAATTACAGGCAAAACTTTGCTTCTCTTCATCATGTAAGATGGTAAGCAAAACAGTACTCTGTGAGCAGTACTTCTGATGCCTGTGTGCCTGGGAAAGACACAGCAAGTCTCAGCCTTGTAGTTCCCTGGCAGAGCTGATGAAAGACAATATAGTATATTTGTGTATGAGTATCCATGCAGTGGCTCTTCTAGCCAGTCTTGCCCAGAGGCTCAGGAAGCATTAGATTACTATCATCCAGGTTTTCAGGTTGGTATTCAAAATACAGACAGAGAAAGGCTACCAAAGATGCATACTGTCTAATTTTAAACATCTGACTTAAATGCTGTAAATTGTACTCTGAGGGCATCTTTCTTCTTCAACTGAATATGCAAAGAATCTGCCTGATCTGTCTGGGCTCAAAGCTGGGATACAAGGTGTACGTATTTGTTCCCTAGTGTACCCCTAGAGAAAAACAAGGTCTCACTTAAAACTGTTACCTACTTGCATAGGCAGAGTAGCAACATTTCTCCTTTGAGACAGCCAGGACAACAGGTTGTGAGCAGAACTGTCATGCTAGGCTGCCAGCTCCAAGGTAGGCAGGGTACAAGGGCAACAGAGTAGAGGGGGAGAAGGGATTAGCAGTCTTTCCTCCATAAAAGTACCAGCTCTGGGTGCTTCATATGAAGACCTTCAATTTCTCTTTCAGTGCTTCGTAGACATCCAGACTGCCCAGGTGAAAGTCAGGCCAGCCTGATGTGGCTCCATCTGTAAGTGCTCTGAAATATATATATGAACTGAATGCCTGCAGCAGATGGCATGGATATCATAACCTGTAAGTATTCTTTCACTTATCAGTATAATACCAAACCTGTACTGAGTATAACTTCTCCAGTATAACTCCAGCACGTCAGTTTATAGTGGAGTTGATTCAGGTACAGAGTCCCCACTACCTCATTGTTTCAGTTTTCTGCAGGCCACAGCTGGGCAGAGGGCATAAAGAGCCAGTTCTGTGATTTCATTCTGACTTTCTGAACAAACAGCTCTCTAGAGGAGGTCACTATTCCTGCCTTCAGCTAGTACTGAATGTACTGCCATTTGCAAAAGGTCAAGCTAGATTCACCTGTGATTAATTCAATGACTAGTTTGATTTTTACATTTACTGCCACACTTCAAAGCAAGAACTAGGAACACACTGTAAACATAACTCTTACCATCAAACTAATTCTGTAACTTATGGTTACAGAAAAAATTAAAGCTCCTTGTTTGAAACCAGATGCATTGTCAAGAGCTCTTCTGCCTGATTCTGTGCCCACACACTTTAGAGGTATCTGCGTGTTACATGCTGAGAATAGTTCATGTGTTCCAGTCATAGGGGAAAGTCTATAGTCACAGAGTTTGCTCTGAATTAACACACATTGAGCAAAATTTGACTTATCAGCGATGAAGGATGCAAATGTTTTTGTGATAGAAAACTAAGAGCAATGTGAGGCAAAAAGCTGATTCATTAGTAATCTAAATTTACCTAAGACATACCTAACCATAAGTACACATAGAAATTTTTGAAAAATATATGCATTTTTATTTAAAGGGACCCACTTGAAATATGGTCCACTCCAAAAGGACAGCTGAACCAGAAGAGTGGACACTGGAACTGCTAAGAAGCTTTTCCTGGCCAACCAAAAGCAGTTCAGGGAAACAAGTGCTCAAATCAGGCAGTAATTTAATAAAATAAAATATTAATAATTAATAAATAATAATAAATTTAAAACATTTACTACTTGTATCTTCTACCACACTGTGACAATTTTTTTCACTGAACCAAGCCACTCTCTTTGCAAGAAGTATCAGCCACACTTTCTTCTACCAAAGCAAAACTTGTGTGAGTAAAAGCCCTTTGATCTTTACCTGGGAACCCATCCTGGTGCTACAGTGCTTCTAAATGCAATTCAAAAATCCCTTTGTCTCTGGAATACTGAAAGTGAAACAGAAGAATGAGAAGAATGGCAATTGAGGACTGCAATGATATTTTTTTTATTTTTATTTTTTTAGGAAAGTGAGATCTGGGTCTAATTTTTTAATAATATAATAATGATATTATAACAATATAATAATATAAACTAATATTTTAATTATGAGTTAGTTTTGTTGTTCTGCCATTGATAGATACAGAAAGTTACTGGAACAGCTTTCTGTGCCAATGCAAAATGTTTTGCCATTGCAATTTAGCCACAGACATGGCATTAAGAAGTATTCCAAAGTGAGATCTGTATCCTTGCATTTCAGTAGCTAAGATCCTACCTAGAGAATCTTAACATGACAGAAGTCATGTTTCTCAGGAGTCATTAGTGTTCCCCAAGTAGATGCTGTAAGCATTTTGGCTTTTAGTAATTCCATTTGCAGTGCTATCACAGAGACACAAAACGCAACCAGCCTATGTACATAACATATTAGTTAAAACAAGTTGTAACATGTTCAAGTGCAATCTATACAGAAAAGAAAAAAGTCTATGTCAAAACATTTCATCAGTGTTCCCTCAAGTAACAATGTAATTTGGTACGTCCTGGAGCATGTTTGCAACAATACATCTACACAGAGAATTTAGCCCACGCTCAATCTCAAACATTTCCTCACACACCCTGCATAAAAGCCTTAAGTCTTATATCACAGATCTTGCTCTCTTGCCTGCTGGGATTGAGACAAAATTCAGCACTGGGGCTCCTTGGTGTTCCATATCATGGAAGGTGAATGCAAAAAGTAGCCAGGCTTGAATCCCAAGCAGGAATTTCTGCTCATCTTTGCTCATTTGAAAATCAGTTCTAGAAGTAAAATCTAGCTAAATGAACAATTCTACCTCCCATTCTCTTTCCTTAGCTGACGCAAACTACAGCCTTTCATTTGAGATGTTCACCAGTTTCCAGTGGATTGGTTCCCTCTTTATATCCACTGACAGTTACTTTTTTTTTTTTTCATCTGCTTATTTCAAGTTGTACAGAACACCTAGACACACATTCATTAATAGCAAGACAGGTAAAAGATACCAGAATTATGGACTGGCACATAGTGGGTTCTAATTGAAAGAATCAGTAGAGAGTCTCACAATTAAATGAGAGGAAAAGTTAGGAAAAAGCAGCATTTGACAACAGATATTTTTGTTGAAGCATTATATTTGAAGCAGTGGAAAAGACAGTATCCTTGTCCTTTCGGTCAAGAGGTAAATGTAACTATCCTATCCTGTGACTGGAATTCTGCATTTACCTCTCCAGACTCATGCTGCTCCCAGAGCCTGGACAACTTTCAGAATCATTCATTGGCACAGGATCAGTTCCAGTGCAATGTATTCCTTACCAAAAAAGCAACACAGACAGCTCTGTGAAAAAAAATGGGGTATGATCTATGGCCAAAAGCACGTTGCTGGAATTTACCTTAAATCTACCTAGCAGTGCCTGGGCTAAGCAACTAACCTGTAAGATGGAGAATAGGGGGGATCTCCATCCTAGAAACCCCCAAAGTGTCTCTCCTGTGACTACTTTAGCCACTGCATTGACTTAGCACATACTGTGATTTGGAGACAGGGGCTGCAGAAGAAGTCCTGAGGAAGAGGAGGCTGCTGTGGCTGAATGCAACCCAACTTTTTATAACAGGGAATACTCTGGCCCCCTGGCACTACATTTTGCAGTTCTGCAGTTGCTTCCCCTGTCCATAAGCACTTACTTTCTTCCCACCTATGGAAGAAGAACAAGTAGGTCTCAGATGCTTTGAAGTGCTTTCAGTCTTACAGAGAGGCAACAGAAAAGGCAGGTCTATAGTGTCTGCTGAAGTGGACTTTCTTCCAGTTGTCCCGGACATAAAAAGAAGCACAGTCAGAACAGCAAATTTCCCTCTATGATTTTGATAACACAGACAAGAAACAGCTGATGGGACTTTCTGAACACATAGCACAAACAAGAAGCAGCTCCAGATTCATGAGCACACATACATCATAAATGATATCTTTGCCCTCACCATTCTCTGCAGAGACAAGAGCATTAAGTCACATAAGCCAGATGGAAGGTTGTGACTATAAACAAAGCCAACACCAAGCTTGAGTTTGGAACAAGGTGCTGAGCTTTATTGAGAAGATTCTGGTTTCTCCAATCTAAGATTAAATGCATATTTTAAAAGACTATTTGCTCTTAGCAGTCAGGCAACATACATACAGCAACATCAGGAAACATCTGATGCTCACAAATTAATAATAGGTTTAAAATCCGACTTTTTTTTCTGGTGGGTTGATCTGCTGCTAGGGGACAAATCTACTGTTTTATAATAATTTGAGCTTCAATGAAGAGCATTTTGAGCATTTTTCACTCTAGTCTCTTTAACAGTCTCTATACGAACTGCCACAGCTTGTCTTAAACCTGCTATTTACTGAAGTGATTTCCAGGTATGAGAAAAATGCAATATTATCTGTTATAGATCAAAAAATAATAATGCTTGTGATAGAATATGATTTTTAATTTTTCACATATTTAAGTCTATATATTTTCTAGTACTGTTTCACTGTTGTCTCATCATCAAGATTAACATTAAATCAGATAATGAATTATTCATGAGGTGTGAATAAATGGAATTAGCCTTTCTAGCGTTCGCTCTGTAAATTGCATCTTCTGGATAAATAATGTTGGGGTTTTTTTCTTCTTTTTTTTTTTTTTCTTTTCTTTCTTCTTTTTTTTTTTTTTTTTATATGTCTGAACACTAGAAATAATGACCTGGCTTGCAGCCTTGCTAGATTAGCTCTTTTTAGGGTGATATTTTTAGATGAATACAGGTCTCATCAACCAAAAGGTGTCAGGTCTGCTATCATACCTGTCAGCTTACTAACTTTCAACCGTTTCCTTCTCCATCCCTAAACTCTACCTTCACCCCTAGTAGCCATGGTACCTGGAGCTGAGATGATTTGTTGAGCTTGACTCATTAGCTACTGTGTTGTAACAGCAGTTAGAAACTGAATGACATTCAATTAAAATGATATTAGCAGCTCAGGAGTGATTTTGTTTAATTTACTCCTACTCAGATGTAAAAACATTAGTGACTTTTTTAATTGGACCTCATAATGTCTAACTCCTACTCAAATGCAATGAAATTAAAGACTTTGGTGGCTAAATACCGCTTAATTTACTCCTACCCATCTATAATGACATTAAAGATGCTTTAGGGTAGATATTGTTTCCAATCATTTATATTCAAAAGAAATCTGAGCTTACAGGTACTATTATTGAGCATATAATAAAATCATACAAGAAATGTATCTATACGGTAGGGGATAGTTGGTTACAAGAAATATTAAAAAGTAATCATTCATTTTTAATGCAAGTATATTAAAAAGTAATGTTAAACACAGGAATTTGTGAAGTTTTCTGTTCTTCACAGACTCTTCAAGGACACAGATCTTTCCTTTTTTAATTCAATGTGTGGATTTATATTAAACATTTTTATTAAATTGCACACAGTTTTAAAATCTTTCTTGAGTGGTATCTATATGATAAATCCAAGGCTGACTTGTGTCATTACAGGGGTGGACAGAAAAGCATATTTTTCAGTAATGAGGTTCACTTTGCTCTGTAACTCTTCCTAATACAGCTGAATGGATTATTCCAAAGTTCAAAATTTTAAGGAAGTATGTGGTTCTTGGTCACATTTACTGAACATCACTTCTTTTTTAAATCTAACTTTTCCTATACTGAGTCAATGCTGTTTTCTTCCAACACAAGAACCTGCCCTACGTTCTGTAACATTGGTATGTCTGGACCATCAAAACCTTTGTGCCTCTTCTACTCACACAAAAATTTCATTGATCTGGCCTTTGGCATATTCCACTCTTCCCCTTCCCAGCTTTAAAAGGCAAAATCGTTATTTAAAATGCCTTCCTTCACTTAGATAAACTCCTAATTATTAAAATGAACAGCATTTACAAAAAGTCACTTATGTTTGTATTATTAAGACAAGCTGTGCAGATGACAGATTTGTTCTTGAGACGTCAGAAAGAGATTTCTCCTTTAGTCTTGTGCTCTCAACTAGCGTGTGGCAATGGAAAGGACTGTTCCAGGTAATGAGGATAAACCATTGGCAGGGGAGACAGGAGATATTTCCCTTCTGCCCTCTTGGTGACAGATAGCCAGCACAGTCCTGCTGACTTGTGGATGGTTCAGTGACTGCCTTTCCCCCTGCTTTTCAAGTGATGGTGCCTTATATCAGTTTCTTCCAGTTCCAAAGGGAACATGGTCTCTCGAGCTCTTGAACTTCAAAGCCTCTGGTAAACCATGAGCCCCCATTCATTTTCTGATTATGAAGCATAAGCCAATGCATTACTTCTGGATTTCTCATGTTGCAAACTCATTTAAAATAATTTCTTCGTCTAGGATAGTTACTTTATAATAATTTTAAGGTTCCATTGTAATATATATATATATATATATATATAAATCTGTTTTAATCCTGGAAAACTTTGGCATGCAATTTTGTAGTTAGTTCCTGTTAAACCTGTCATTTGGACATGGAAGGATTTAGTATACTCCTTTCCCTGGGCTTGGGCTTGCAAGAGATGGAGCACTCTGAGCTTGAAACACCAAGCAGCTTCAAACACTGTTTCAGAATATTCAAATCAGCATTAGTAACTATATAAGCACTTAAAGTGAAGCACCAGCTAAGGCAGAACTTTCAGGTATCTTCTGCTCTGACCTGCAGCATGTCACTGGTCAGGTCATACAACAAAGGGAACCTTCTGCTGGCTGAAGCTGGGAAGCATCACAAGATTCCTTTGGATGCAGCACCCAGCTGAACAATGGGCTGGCCTCAGCCATACCACCAGACCATGCTGTCTCTCCTGCTCTATAGCCTGAGCTGCAAGATGGGACAGCCCTAGGAATTCCTGCACAATGCAGTACAGACCTTCAGGTGGTGATTTTGAGACCTGAGTTCATTGTGAGGCCTTGGGTTCAGACTATGAGATATAGTGAGACTGGCATAGGCTATCACATCATTACCACAGTAACACTTTACCATCTACATGTTTATGGCACAAACATTCAGGTGTGGTGTCACAACTAAACATTTCATCACTAGCTAGGATAAACTCTCCAGAAGCCATCTGGTGCTCCTCCTCACGTTTCAGCTCAGAAATTGCCAAGTCTCCACAATGAAGCACTGAATTTGTGCCTCAGATGTGAGTATCTGGGGCTGGACAGGGTCTGCTGCTGTCCAGGGAGCAACAGCTGGAATGCTGTGTGTGCCACCACATCCCATGCTACAGCTGCACATCTGTGTGCATCTGCACATTTATTTAAGGACCACAGCCACTCCTATTACACTTATGCTGAGAGGAGTGTCCTAAACATATCTGGACTGACACACTGGATGTATCTTGTTAGTGCTTTGGAGGGAAAAGGGGCAACCTAGTTACAATAGAAGCTCTCATAGTAAGAAGTTATTCTTACACATTTTGACACAACAGCTATCAACAGATTACCATTTTGATTTTATAAAATCAATCCATTGCTGGTATTTATTATATTATTGTAATTATTATATTATATTATTATATTATTGTAGTTATTGTAGGTTAGATAAATGTAATTTTCTCCTCTTAAAGTGGTTGACAGGGACACCCAAGCATCTGGATTTCTGTTTTCAGTGTATCTTTACCTCATTGCTTTTTTGGGGCACCTCCTTCCCTAAAGAAGTGTCTGAATAAGTTATTGCCAACTGGTACAATGCAAGAGGGAGAAAGCACAGTTGCAATATAATGACTAAACTGAATATTGATGGATAATGTCTGCAACAGGGAACACCAATAAAACACCACAGAAAAGAAGATGGATATTACAGACAGTGATTAACTGATCAAACTGTGACACTCCAGGGTCACCAAAGTCTGAAATATATGCAAAAATATACAAGGACTTCCACTTGGCTTCCATGTTCCAGACATTAAAATAATTATTAAGAGAATACAATTCTGAATGCTTTGCATATATAGTGAAAATGACTCAATATCATCAGGTTAGGTGTGAAATGACAAATTTCAAGATACATAAGCAAGTACATATTTGCCTGCACAGGAAGCCTCGGTGCAGCACAGTAAAACACAAAGAGTCAGATTTAATTTAGTTTTTTTGTACTCCTCCTGAAGCCAGAAGCACTTCTGAAGTCAAGGATACTATGACCATGATAAGGTCCTATCTAAGCACATTTCATAAGTCATTACTTCATATGTACACTAACAAACAGTATGCTCATGTATTTTCTAGTTTTCTGGAAAAAGAAAGCTTTCTTTGTTTTCTGCCTGTATTTCAACTATCTCAACCAAATTAAATATTTGTGTTGCAACGAGTTCAGAATCGTATCAGGAAAGAGAAAGATGCTCTGTAATCTCCATGGTGGAAATTTTAATAAACAGCACCCTCAAGAGGATTAAAACTCACTTCCTTCACTGTTTGGTAGAAGAAAAAAAAATAAAAAAAACAGTTGCTAGGCTACCACTTTTGCATACAGGCAGAATAATTTCCAGGGGTTATTTAAGGTGTTTAACTACAGAACAGATACTGTGCAGGAATCTGTGTATGCACGGAAACCCCCAGGCACAAGTGCTGCTGTGCTGGCCCTGAGGCACGTGCAAGGCTCAGTGCGAACCTGAGGTGATGGAGATCGATCAGTGCCCATTGTGAGAGGGTCCTTCATGGCTTCTAAAAGAGATGAGGAGATGAGCTGCTCTGGGGCTCCCTGTCATTCTGCACACTTGGGAAAGTCCCTCTGAACAAAGCTAATGCAAAGAGAAAGCTTATGTTCTCTTCTGAGGGTGATGAGTCCCATGGCCCTCCTGGCTTGTGGGCTGAAGGCATGAGAATACACCTAGACTGTTTCCTTATACTTCCCTGGGAAGACACCCAGACATATACTGTGGATTTTTGGGAATGAAATATAGCAGCTATACCCCTCATTGAGTAACAGGAGGATTTACTGGAACAATGGGAACAATGCCACTGCCCTTTTTCCCCTGAAAATTAGGGCAAGAGGTCATTAGCTGGGGGCAGCTGCCAGGAAGATTACAGGCTCTGCCACTGTTAATGCCAGCTTGAGCCAAGTCATCTTCAGAGTACTGACGGAGAGCAACTTGTGTGATATGTCTGGATTTAGTAGTGAAGAGATCTTAAAAATCACCTCTCAGAACTTAAATTTGATTTCCTGAGGAACAACCACAATTTGTGCAGCATCATTTTGGTGCTTCGTTCTACCATCTGATGGGGTACATATATTCTCTTTGCAGAAGTAACACCATTCGGATATCTCTTTCCTCTTCTACTCATTCTTTCCAACTGAACAGATATCACATCAATACCACTAGCACTGACCTGCTGGCTTCATAGCAGTAACTTCACTGAAAAGGAAGATTTCCAAGAATACTGGAACAGCGAATGTTAAATACAGCAGTAATTTACAGAGTGAATAAATTTGATTACCTTTTGGATGCCTCTCTTGAATATGCTGACAACATTCAGGTACAGGGCATTGGAACTTTGATATTAGGTTTAAAAGGAAGCTCACAAAAACATAGAAAAACTTAACAATGAGAAGTCAATTAAGTAAATCAGAATATAGAAATAAAGAAAAATTATTTTACACTTACTTTAGTATACTGATTTCCAAGGGATTTATATTGGGCTCTCTATTGCAAAATTGCACTCTGTTTGTTGTATTGGCAAATTCAGTTGTTTAGCCTTTTTGTTTCAATTATAAGTGCTTTCTCTGTGCCTATCAATGTTTACAAGAACTTTTATGGATTAAAAAGAAATCCTTATAATTTAAAAAAGTCACTGTGATCTAAGGAAGCCTAAGCAATTATAGATGTCTGAAGAGTAGCCAGATTCATGGCTAATGATGTTTCAGAAGAGTATGAATTCCTAGAGGTGGATTATCTAGATACAGATGTGACTGGGACTATCAGAGAGCACATCTAATCCATCTGCCAAGAGGAAGCTGCTTTGTCAAATCAGACCAGGGAATTCAGAACTGTTTTCAGAATTACATTTTGGTATGAAGAACTATATTAAATTATTTTTAAAAGCATTTCTATTACTTTTTAAAAAAAAAATGTAGATGTTTTTACTAAAGCTAGAAATGAGGCTACTTGTGTATACTAAAGAAAAGTTGGGCAGAAATAAATAACGTCTGATCATTATTCCCTGGAACGACAATAAACAGCTGCTTATCTGTGGTCATGCTACTTGGCTATAGCATTAATTTAGATATCAAAACTTTCAAGATTCATATTAGTGTAAGATTATCTGCTATACATGCATGAATGGCTCTGGTCCCATTATTCTGAGATGATTAATTTCCTTTCTTTCTTCCAAGTTTTACCTTCCTTTCTTAACATGTCTGGCCAATTTTCTGACATGAAAGACTTTCTAAAACGTACTGATTGCTAACTTTACTTGCCATGTACAGCAATTTTGGTTAATTATTTTTAAACCCATATATATACATCCATACATATATATATATAGGCTCCATATGAATAAGAGAGGCTAATACATAGCAATTACCTCTGCCTTCTAATTGCTTTAGGAATTATATTTGAGATAAAAATGGGCAGGAAATTTTTGCATAACTGTTAATTAAGATTTCTTTTTCACCCTTTCAGAGTAGAATAATATACTGAGGAAGGAATACAGCTTAACCTACATTTCACACTCAGCTATACTCCTTTTTATGCTGTAGTTAACAAAGGTGTTCATGAATCAGCTGAAAATCTCAATTCATAGTTGGATGACACTTTTCTTCAACTAACAACAATCCTCAGTTACAAATGCCAAACAGGAAGAGCACATCTGTGAAAAACAAGCCTCTTAAACTGAACGAATGAATAACAATGATGCGTGGGTTGTGCTTTCTATGCGGCAAACTCTGGGAAGACCTTTCTATGAACAGCCATCTGATAACAATTGAAGATGCTTTGGTGTTCCTACTCACCTCCCACAGTCTTTTGTGTCAGCAGCTCAGCAGAGAGAGTCTGAGAGCAAGATTCCTTTGTCATCTGAAATTTCAGGTACTGTAACTGAGCTCAGTGCTGCACAAAGGGACCTCTACTGAGGAGGGGTGTGTTTGTACAGAAGAGACAGAAATTTCTCAATGGCCAGTTCTAAGTGTGTGGCACAAATTGTCATCTAAAAGTTATCCCATCTAAACTGCCCCCATCTAAGTAGCCTTTCATCACTTTAGTCTCCCTCATTTACACACAGCAGCACCTTAATTTTCAAACAAACTAAAGCCCTGCAGCACCTGTCTTAAACTCTACCTATGCTGTACAAAAGAAGCTATGCTGCATGCAGGTCCTCTCCCTGATGGTTACAAGTATGAAGAGAACTGAGAACCTGTGCTTAAAGCACCCTTAGGTTCTCAGATACCCTGCCAAAAACTATAATGTAAAAGCCAGTAAAAATGGGAGTAGAGCAGAATGAAGTTTGTCTTCACATCCAAAGCTTAACGTAAGAGGCGTTTTCCCGTTATTCTTACAGACCCACCAGAGAGATACTGGATCCAAGTACAAAAATGTAGAAGTATGTGCATGAAAAAATCATCCTCATCTTGCAAGCTGCAGTCTATCATAAGCAATCCCCCCCCCTTTTTTTTTTTTTGCATCCATAATATTAAGGAATAAATAAAACACTTCATTTATCATATCAGAGACTGCTGAAGAGAGAAAGGACAAGAACCTGGCAAATTCACACTGCTCTTTTTCCTCCAGGCCCACACCAATATTTATATAATCCAGCAACATAAAAACAAGAAGCCATCAGAGTTCATCCCTGGAAGAAATCCCCTTTGACTGCTAAATGGAGACCTCCCTAGCCCAGAAAAGGAGATTGAAGCCGTGCAAAGCTTCTGACGTCAAGAGGAGGACCACACATTTTAGACAGATGCAACAAACACCTCTAATTTTGCAGAAAGTTCCCTTCCATCTCAGCAGAAGGCAGCTTCTCAAACACTTCCATGACAGGAGGAACAGGCTTGGATCTGCTTACTTTCCTTCTCGCCAAAGTGGGTTACAATTTTCCAAATATGTGAGACCATTTTTTCCCAGCCACTCAAAATCCTAGTGACTGGAATCAGAGTCTGGCAACAGTTAGTTTATTTGGACTCCTTCTACCTCATCAACATGCTAGAGCTCCAGGCTGTAGCATAATCTCAGCATTTCTCTCTCCTGAAAAACAGATGCTACTGGGAGGAAATAACTTTAAGTGCTCTGCAGCAATTGCCATACTCCTAAAGACTACTTCTTGTCATCCCTTCCATCAAAAAAAAAAAAAAAAAAAAAAAAAAAAAAAAAAAGCCTGAAATAGGTGCATTCTATAGACTCTTAGGAGTTCCTATCCATGGCCTTTCATGCCTGCACTTGGTACCATTTATCCATAATTAAAGACAAAAAGGTGAAAAACTGTTTAAACTCACCAGATCTCTGATGGGTTTTCTCCTCTTTCAGATCTGTGGATGTGAAGGAAAAGAAGCGAAAATACATACTAGATGCAATGTGCTATTATGTGATGAATTGCATGTCCAAAAGTCAAAGCAAAGGCCTCTGGAGTACAACCCTCTGTTCCATTCCTGCTAGCCACACAAGGGACATTTGTATCCAGTGGTTCTGGTCTCCCCATCTGTAAATGTGTGAGTAAATAGCTGCTTAACACAGATATTTCAACATCCACTGCCCTAGCATTTGCAAGCCTTTACAGGTCCTAGGCTAGAGAGTACTCACAAAAGCTGAAAGTAATATTAGTTTAGTTCATATTTTCCGCATTTTTGTCCTCTTGTTCTTAATTTTGAAGGACAACTGCAATTGAAGTTCATCCATTTAGGCTTATCCTAAAGTCATTATTTGTTATGATGCTGTTCCTGCCTTCAGCTACAAAGAAAATTACTCCCTACCCCCTCACAGGCAGGATTAACAGCCACAGAAAATGAGTTATGGCTAGTCTAACTGACATGAGCTTGGAAGCAAATTTATTTTCAGAAGTCCACCTAAACTCAGGAAGAATTCTGCACCCCGTGTCTTCTTAATTCTCCCTCACAGCTACATGAAGTATGCAATGTGTTTTTCTTCATCACAAGTCTTCACACTCAAGACACAATGCTGAGACCTCCTGATGCCAAAGCTAGCATGTGAACTAAGCAGTAAGAAATGTCATGTAACAGTATACAGAGCTTGTGCACTCACACCTAAATTATTTTTTTGTAAAGAATGTATTAAAATACTGTCAGCAGCAATAAATAATTGTATTTATAGGTGGAATCACTACTTATATCTTTGTCAATCTCCAAGTTAGGAGGCTAGAGGGGAGAAAAGAAGCTGATGTTCAGTGAGATTGTTTGCAAATACATTCATACCAAATCAGTAGTAGCCTGCCTCATTGTTTTTAATCCAATCTTTAGTTTCACCTTTCTTAACAGAATAGGTGCCAAGATGGAGTGGTATGGGCTTATTTTTACTGAATTTAGATTAGATGATGTATAGATCCTGGATGGGTTGGGTTTAATGCCCTTTATCCGTAGACTGATGGGGACACTCCTCCACCTTTCTCAGAACTAAGCTGCTATCCAAGTAGCTATGACTACTATCAGCTTTTGCCCACTTGAATTGTCCTTGAATCAGTTGAAGAAATTGCAGGATAAAAATATATGCTGATATACTGCACAGTGCTTATACAGATTAACACCATGCAATGATGGTCTCCAACAGCTTTCCAAAGGGGCAATATTTCAATTTAGAAATCAGTGTATATCTTCCAACCAAGCACACTTCAAAATCACAAGCCATGTTAAAAAAAAATGCACAGCATCTCTGATCTGAAAATATTTTGAAGTTGTTGTAGTGTAAAAATGTACTTATCTACCTGCAGCTGCAGCAAAAAAAACCTGGTGTTATCAAGGATTCACAGTAATCAATAAACTAAAATTAAACAAATGAAATTCTCACAAAATGTGAGAGGAGATGAGAGGCAAATAACAGACCTACACCAGCTGCAGCTTGCCAGCGCGGCACTCCAGAACACACTGTAAGTGTGCTTTATATCATGTACAGAGTAATACATACCACAAGTCACTGAGAACATTCAGAAAGTTGCAAATGAAGCCCATGTGTTCTGATCTGTTCTGCATCCAGCTCTGAGTGCAATGCACACATGTCACTCCTGCCACTACAAACAGCTCCACCGAGCTCCACTGAACACTGAAGAATTTCCTACACAGCTCCAGGCTGGAGGATCAGTGCCTTAGTTGCTTCTTGACACAAATACCAGGAAAACAATTACACATCTCTCAAAGTTTACCTGGACAACATGTCCTTATCCTGCTTCTTCAGCTAAAGCCTAAGGAGTGAAGGGCTGTTTTCTTTAAATGTGGAAAGTCTTTCTGTGTTTAACAAAATGCTTTGAAGTATGAGTTCAATCCTACTGTCTTCCATACCTCCTCTACCAAACTGGAGTAGATGCTTTGCTACATTAGGTCATATGTTACCTTTGCATATTAAAAAAGTAGATGGAAATACTGACTTACATTTATTTTAATACAATTGTGTAATTTGAGGTTTATAGAGCCATGCATAAAGCATTTGTTATTCCACCTATAACAAAATGGATCCATTAACTCTGACAATATTTTTAGTACATATTTTGTTACAAAAGCATTAAGACACATTATGAATCATTCTGGCATTATGAGAGTTAATAGAATAGTATATATTTTTCAGGATTATTAATATTTAGTGTCATTCAGTAAATTAAAAAATCAAGTTTAACTAAGGTTAAAAATATCTGATGATACAGCACACAGATGATTGTAAATGTATATTAATGAAGCTTTACACAATTGACTGGATATCTTTTCGTTAATCACTCACAAAACCATGCCAAACATATATCAAAGACTTCAGCTCCTTTTCCATCCAATCTTCCGACATTTCATTATTATGGTTACCTGATTAATGGATGCAATAATATATGTGGCATGATATGATAGTTCACATTAAATTTTAATCAAATATTACTAAATTCAGAAAACATTAAGTAAATCATGACTGATGAGGCAATATTGCTGTACTGTCATATTGATGGTTAGAGAAACTCACTACGGAGAGTTACAGATTAAGGAAGAGAAGTAAATCTTATGAGGAAATAGAAGTATCTCAAGTTTAACTAGTTGGTTCTTTTAAAATTGCCTTCCAGCCAAAGACTGAATATTAGATCCATCAAAAGTATTCCAGCGTCTGTAACTGATATGAATGTTTTGTTTTCTTTTACTGCAAGCTTTCTCATTCTTTCAAAAGCATGGACTAACATATACTCTGCACAAGGACCTTTCTCAAAAGACGATGGCCTGTTAGTGAAAAAAAACATTATTCTTCACTGTAGTCAGAAAAATTAGCCAAAATTATTTAAAATCTTGCTTTGATCACAGAATCATGGTATTGGGCACATTAAATGCACTCGGTCTGTTCATATTTACCTGAATTACGCTACTCTTGTTTTGCAGAGGGTCTCAGGGAGAGAGATGGGCAGTAGTGTTCACAGCCTAGGTCTGCAAATGTGAGACAATTTTATCTTGCAAAACCAGAGAATGTTCCTCTACTGCTGCAGACAGCAGCCTTAAGCAATTAATGAACATCTTCCTCTCAAAATTTGGAACTCATTTGTCAATAATTCAATATTGCATTTTTAACTGGCAGCAAGAAAATCAAACACTGAACTGGCTTTCTACTGCTGTGTTAGAAATTGAAAGAGAACTAATCGTACTTATCTACTTACACTTCCCATTCTAGAGAAAAGTCAGATGAAATTTGTTTATGTTGTCCTATGCCTGACTGGGACACTCATCTCCCACTTTCCCCACCCCTGTAGCATAAAGATTCAGTTTACAATTTGACACAGTATTCTTTTGTATAACAAACCAGTTATTAACCCAGAGAATGAACTCTGTCTTACAAGAGTTAGAGGACCCTTCAGGAGCTAAACGATGAACTCTAAATACTAGTACTGGTGGGAGTACTAGCTAAAAGACTGCAACAAAACAGTTCAAGCAATAACCTGTACTTAAAAAAACTTAGACCAAAGAATTTAGAGGTCTTAAAAATAGATACTCTTAGGGGTTAATTCTAAACTTCCAGTGCTATAATCCATGACTATGCTTGCATAGCATTTCAGTCCTGTGGAAGAGAGGAAAGAGCTCTCATCTTTCATTTGTACATACCTTAAAAAGAGAAATGAAAACAGTCTTGTCGTATTACCATCTTTTTAGTAGATTCTGATGCCAAGATACCAGACATCATTTAATCTTATTTTGAGAAGATGAAGTAGTGTACAAGTCTGGCTTAACTGCTTAATTAAGTGTATTCAAAAATGTAGCTCTTGCATAGTACTTGCCATGAGACCTTTCCAAAGTCTGTTCGTCTCTTCATGTCCTGGTTTCACTTTCAATCCCTTTTCCCTAATTTTGAGCTTCCAAAGGGTGTAAGAATGCTGTATGTTATGTGGACATGCTCACAAGCGAGGGATATTTTAGTGCTGGTGCACTACAGATAAATACTATTCAATTCTGCAGCTATACTTAATATTAAGAGCAATAAATATTTAATGTGTTTATCTGGTTTGGCGTTTTTTTGACAACTTACTTTTTGATAGAAGTCATGCCATACAAAGTGTTTTAAGGGAAAGCATACAGATAGTAAAGGGAAACAGAAATGAAAATTAGAAAGCTAAAATGGATAAAATTAAATTAATGAGCAACTAGAATCAACTGGGAAGGAGCTCTGAGTACAGATTCATCTTGCTAGCTCAACTGGGCTACTGGTTTCAGACTGGTTAGATCTGCAGCATAAGGATTTAAGTTAAACTTCTTAAGGTAAAAGTGGGTTCAGAATTTTTAAAAGTAACCAGCTCATATAACATAACCTGAACAGTTATGAGAATAATTAGAACAAATCACTAAGTTATCTTCCTCCATAGCTAGATAAGTTTTGTACAGTTACAAGATTAAAAAGCACAAAATTCCTGTGAGTGTAAGACCTAATAAAAATGGAAGAATACATCCAAACCCACAGCTCTTACCTCAGGCAAACTCCCACTGGTGTTGGCACCTCATGTGATGCAGAGAAGAGTGCAGACACTTCAAACAAAATTGCCTGGAAAGGTTTGATTCACTTTCACTTGATTAATTGAATGAGCATATTACAAGTCAGTCTTGCAGCTTTTGCTTTTCTCAGGAATGGAAACATACCAGAAGAAAAGAGGTAACTCAAGGTTCTCAATAAACTTTAGATAACAGGGCTTGTGATGCTACAGCCCCCCAAAAAATGTTGGCTCCCACTAGAATACTCTGTTAAAATCAAGGTCCAGCTTTTAAAGACCTGACATAGGTGGTGTCAATACCAGACCTCTTGTCATAAACTCAACTCGTAATGGGGCTACTTCTCTATATTTCCATCTGAGAGAGGAAAAACAGAACAAACCAGAAAATTTCTGACTGAGTATTCAGGATGGCTGGTGTTCATTGGATTTTGAAAAAGAGGCAATCTGTATGAGCAAGGAAGGGAATATTTTCTGTCCAGACAGAGTAATACAGTTGTGGAGTTTTAATAGGAGAGCCAGTTTGGACAAAGAGAAATGAATCAGTGCAGGTGATGCAAGAACTGAACCTTCCTATCCCTTAGCAAAGTAAAGCTGCTAAACAAACCTATTTCTGTCCAAGCTTTTTAAATCCCCAGAAACCAAAGCTGAAGGGTCTTCTATTTTTGTGGATAGGGCCATCTGAGAGAAGCATTATTCAGCTGCCTCTAGCAACACTTAAGAAGGCAGTAACAGAAGCAATGATGCAGCACTGGACTTTTCAAAGTTGAGGATGAGTATCCACATATACACAGCAGATCTGTGTATAGAGTGTAGCAGAAGGCCTGTGGGTTACAGTTGTGAGGGGCGTTGGTGGGAAAGTGATGAATGGAAGGGTGGTAAGTTCACAGCAGAGCTGCAGGAGACAATATGTATTGTGAAATCTTAGGAAGAAACCTGGGGCGATGGAGCAAAAGTGAGAGACGTGGACACCCTCGCATATCCACATCTGACTCCTCATCACCACTTTCAAATGGCCAGCTCTTTCACACTCAATTTTTTTTCTTTCAGAAATACATCAGGTGTAGTCAATATAGAAAAAAGACATTATATCAATGGTTCATCATTATGCTCTCACAAAATACTGAAAACAAGAAAGTTTCTGCTCGGTTTAATACTCAGTGCTTATGAGTATAAACAGAGGTTTCCGGGTATCTTGCACCTGGACAAAGTAATGCAAAGGAATACTACTTAGTCTTTCACCATTCCCACCAACTCCTTTACTTAAATTAGTTGTACTGAGCAAAGAAATCACACTATAAATATAATTAGTTACTTGGAACATGATCTAAGCCTAATGAAATCAGCAGAAAGCTTACAGAGGGAACAAGCTATAAAGAAAATATTAGTTTGATTGCTGTGGGCAAAACTACTTTCAGATCTAAGCAAAGGATTTAGCCTTTTTATTCTGCAAGCAATGAGAAAATATCTTCTTGATTCTAAAACTAAAATAAGAGAACTAATTAAATCTAGAGAACCACAGTCATATACATTACATTATGCAGGAATCCAATAGTTTCTTTTTTAAACAGCAATATTTAAAAACGCATTTAATTCAAATGGTTGTGGTTCCTCTTTTCAGTAAACACATGTGAAGGCATACATTGTGTTTAAATATAATAAATACAGCTAAAATCATGCATCTGGGTCAATCCCCTGCATGTAATCAGGATTATGAAAATTCAGTTTTTCTTTTCTTATCTTTCTCAATAAATGGTCTATGTACAGATGACTGGAAATTTATTCAGACATGGTCTTGGTTGTGTTCTTGCTTTTTAACTCACCAGTTCCTTCTTCCCTGAAAATCTGACTGGCTTCTAATTCTATCAGTTACTCTGGTAGCTAAGGAAAGTGCCAAAACATGGTTGCCAATTTCTAAGCTCTGCTAAGTACTTTCAGAAGCAAAACTCTCAAGCAAAGGGACTCTAATTGTAAGCTTTCTGCACATCTTAATCAATCCCTCCTTCAGCTTTTGGTTCTGATTGCTGACCACAGATAATAATAAGGGAAAAAGCTACAGAGTACCTTTGAGAAGCCAAAATTTTAATAGTCACATAAGAAGAGACACAGGGAGACAGATAAAAGGTTTTATTTTGGTTTATGCCTTCTCCCTGATTTCAGTGTCCTGAACCTCCCAGCTTTCTGAATGAGGTTCCTTCAGCCCCAGTTGTTAAGCCCTCCTTCATGTACTTCCTTGCCCAAAGCTCCTCTCAGGAGTTCCCCAGAGGCAACCCAAAGAGACGTGGCACATCTAGGGGGAGATCCTGAAATCCAGTTGTTTTGAAAAATCTGACAAGGAAGGAGGCCCATTAGCCCGATGGCTCTGTACATGTGTGGTGGGAAATAAATTGTCAGAGGCATAGGGGAATCCCTTTTGTTTCAAAAGTGCTTCTTCAAAGAAACAGACATGCCCATCTCTCTTTGAGGAAGGCACTGTGTGGGAGGCTCTGCAGGCCCTCCTACAATGCCATGACTGAGAAGCCTGTCTTTAACTGGAGCTTAACTGAAAGTGCCCAGTCCAGATAAAATGCAAAGACACAAAGAGTCAATAAAGAAGTAGTCAATGCTAAGCAAAGTGTGGGCTGAGGAATTCTGCCTCCTAAGGAGGTGACAGTCAAATGAAGCTGGCTCATCATCTGCGTCAAAAGCAGCATCAGACAGGTAAATAGCAACTCTACACTTGCCTCCTACTCTAAAATTCCACTCTTAAAACACGGGGTATTTTAGGAAGCTTCCTGCTGACAGGCACATCCTGCCCAGAATTACATTTTAATAGTTCTTCTTTTAGACAAACATTTAATTTATACATATACAGTCAACATGTTATTCCCATGTAATCCCTAGGGAGGAGAAAATCATGCAAAACACAGAAAGGGTGGTAATAAAAGAAATAACCATCCTGTTTTCATTGATGAGTTTACAGATAATGTAGTAGATTATTTACTATGGTTCTGTTTTCTCTGGAGGGCAACTTTAAATCTCTTAGATCAACTCTGCAGACAGGGGTAGAAAATGGTAGCTATCTTAATTCCAGTGCTATGGAGATTAGCACACCATCTTGAATGAATATGTGACATCCAGCAAGCCAGGATCTTGTAGTTTTCGGAAAAAAAAAAATATCTACAAAGTGTCCCCAAACTATTCTCTGAGTAAATGAGAACTCCCATACAAATTTAGATTTTAAACTAGCAACAATATCACTATATCACATTGCAACTAATGTTACACAGATGTAACAGATTTTACTCACTTTCCTCCTCTGCTTCAGGAATTGGCAGCATGATGCTTCTTGAAGAACCACGGCACAGCATTTTCATTTTGCCAGAGCCAAAAAGTACTACCTGTCCATCAGGAAAAAGGAAAAAAAAACCATCACACTAGAAACTAAATCAGTTGAATACAGTGTTGCAAAAGATAGTACTGAAAGTTCTGAAGCAAAACCTGCATATCACTAGCAGCTTTTAACACATGAGATTTTAAAAAGTAATAATTAGAATAGTTTCTTTTATTTTTCTTTAATTCTTGATCAGATCATAGAATCATAGAATGGCTAGGCTTGGAAGGGACCTTAAAGATCATCTAGTTCCAACCCCTTTGCCATGAGTGGGGACACCTTCCACTAGATCATGTTGCTCAACCAACCTGGCCTTGAACACTTCCAGGGAGGGGGCAAGACATTGATTTAGGAAACAAAACTCTGGCACACAAGAAAAGGAATATGCCCCATTTAAGCAAGTCCCAGAATGAGAAGAGCCAAATCCCCAGAGGGGTTTACAATCACTGCCAGTCTTGATGGAGGAACAGTAATGACCATTACTGGTTACACCAGCAACAGGCACACTGTAACACACATTGGCTTGACTCAGAAACACAGCCTTAAAAACATTTATTCTGTTGATACAATATTCCTTGCTCCTTTAGCTCCCATTCCACAAGTGGAAAATTGTCCCAGCATCTTATTCCTTTTTCCACTGAAGATAGTTCTTGAGATGAACATTGTCTCTTAAAACCCAATAACTTAAACTGAGTTTCCTGAGCCAGCAGCTGGAGTAATGGAAAAGCATTTCTCAGAAATAGTTTATTTCTAAGAAAGCCTTTGACCTAGTAATCCATTTTAGCAAGTTGATATGGTTTATGCAGAAGCATGTAAAAAAAAATCAGCTATGTAGCTACATGTCATGAGTCAAGCATTTTATGCAAAATTAAAAATCATACACAAACAGATCAGCAAAATAGTTTAAATAAATAAACACTTGCTGTTCATTCACTAAAGATGAAGAGTGAGTTAAAAGGCTAGAAATAACAGCTTGACAGTATACTATTTTACTGTGAGTGTGTCTAAAATCTCATCCTACGTCATATTTAGCAAGATCATCAAAATCAGACTCTGAATTAATGCAGTATGGGAAAGGATAACCGATCAGCTAAGTGTGAAAGATCTCAGGTACAGATGCAAGAGAATCAGTAGATTGTGACACATTAACTCAGTATAACTTCATTAGCAAGTGAACCACCAAGTTTTGTGTTCAGTTGTAAAGAATTTGGCAGAATTTTTCTTGCTGTAGTACTACAAGCAAGAGGGAGTAAAAGGCCAGGCAGCACAGGGCTAAGAGTTAGAAAAGGGCTTGTCATTATAAAGAGGAACAGTGACCAAATGGGTTGGTCAAGGAGCTATACTCCTATGTGACCTCTTCATAAGTGTGTGTCCACGAGGTAAGAGGAAGGAAAACACAATTGTCTGGTACAAGAAAACAAATTTTATCATCTCATATGTCCAAATATAAGTACTGGCAGTGAAGCACCAAGTAGCCTTTCTTCTTCACCCTGGCTGACCTATCCCGTCAATGACTGATAAGGGACAACTGCACCTATCTGCTATTCAATCAGTGGGCTCCAGATCAAAACCCCTCCAGAATACATAGGATCTGATACATGACTAAACCAAGTGATAGATAAATTCTTGCAAATGAAAAGAGGGACTAGCAAAGTATTTTTTCGGAAGCTCCTTGCCAGAAGAGACTATCTTGTCTAACCACATATATTGGAAGGAAAACTGCCCCCAGCACTCCCGTGTTGCCAAGCTGGTCCCCATAGCTCTGGTATGGCTGAGAGCTATGGCAGATCAGGCCATGTGGGCTCCCTCACAGACACACAGACGCCACTCATGTCTGAGGATCACATCTATAAATGGTACAAAGGGAGTCCTGGACTTTCTTTACTTGCTGCCAATTAGCTTTTTACTTCTTGTTTTCTAGATGTCTCTCATCTTCCCCCCTGCTGCCTGTCCTCTTCTCTCTCCCGTTTTCTCTCTGCCCTTTCTCCCCTTTCAGTCTATTACTGCCGTGCTCACGCCATCCTTACTCCCCCGTAAGAAAGTTACACACAATCCCTTTATGGCAGCTAAAACGCAAAATCGCACGGGTAGGGATGATCAGTAAGTGAGCCGATCAGTTCATTAGCTGTCCAGTGCCCTGCCTAGCAGATCTCTTTCTCAAGCAAGTTTATTTTGAATAATTAAGCCACCTTTTTGCTCAGGACCCAAACAGCCTGGAGCCCTTCGTGCTCGATCACACAGCTCGGGACAGACCTGTCCTCTCCGGGCCGGCAGCTGGATTCGCCCCTGTGCCCCGCTGTCACGCCTGACACCGCCTCTCTGCCACCGGCCCCGACCTTGCTGCCCTGCACCGCTGGGCGCTTTCCCGCTTCCTGACCCTGATGGGAGCATTTTTTCCTCACAGCAGCCCCACGCATCGACAGGTCGGCCACGCGCGGCGCTGAGCAAAAGGGGAAGGAAAAACAGAAGGAAAAAGGGATGCAGAAAATCCCGGTTACGGGCCCCGCTGCGGCGGGCGCGGGGCTCTCCCCCGGCTACAGCCGGACCCGCCGCCCCCTCAGCAGGCAGCGCGCGGCAGGCGGTTGGGGCGGCTCGCGGCGGGCGGTTGGAGGGGCGGGGCGGGTCAGGAGCGGCGCCCGTTGCCCCGGCGACACGGCCCGAGTCTCGCGCGACCGCCAGGCTCTCGCGAGGCGCCGCCCGGGCCGGGCCGGGCCGGGCGGAAGCGGCCGCGGTGTTTACAGCCCGGCGGGGCGGGGGGGGCCGGCGGCACCGGGAGCGGCGAGCAGGCCGCCTCCGCGCCCATGTGCCCGCAGCCCCCGCCGCCCATGGAAGTGATGGAGGGGCCCCTCAACCTGGTGAGCGCGCGGCCGCGGGGCGGGGGGGAGCGCGTCCCGTCAGCTGGTCCCGCCGCCGCTCTCGGCCCTCAGGCGGCGGCGAGAGCCTGCGGCGGGAGAGGGTGACACCCCTCCCCGCTGGCCGCCGGGTTACCGAGCGGAGAAGCGCGACCCGAGCAGTAAATTGAGCCCTCCGCCCCTCCTTATCCCTCAGAACCCTCTCGGGGCTTGTGCCGGGCCCTGCCCGCCCGGAGGGGACTGGAGGCGGCTTCTGAGGGGCGCGGCGGCCAGGCCGCGCAGCGCTGCCCCGCTGCTGGAGGGCCCGCAGCGGGAGCGGGGCTGCTCCTTGCCCGGGAGCACCCGAGCGGGGAGACGGCACAGGGTGCGCGTAGCGGCAAGGTGAGGTTAGATTGAGGGGTACGACTGCAGCAAGGCTGCCCCGAAATGCAAACAGGAGGGCAGGGGAAGGAAACGTTTAGATGGCACAGGCCATATCTAAGAGTTAAGAGTTTGAGAAACTTGTCAGGGCCCGCTATTGGCTCGATGCTGCTCTTCGTTTCAGAGTCTGGAGTGCTTTAAAAATCTTAAATCAGTAATCACTCAATTTAAACTAAATCTCTAAGAAAATTTTAAGTGAAACACGAATCTGAAAAATACATCTTCAGAGGAGCTAGCAGATTTTAAACACCCTAAATTGTTAGTTTTCTGTCATAGGGCCAAGAGCAGTTAGTTCTCTGCTGGCTTCTGGGTTTTATGAAAGCTGTATCTTGACTATGCCTCAGATGAAGTAGTACACAGAGCATTCCCTTAGAAAATTTGCTTTGGTCCTGTACTTCATTTAGCCAGCAGCAGTTTCATCCAGAAATTTAGACATTGCCACGCAAACATCACAGCCTTGTGTCAGTTTAGTTTTCAGTCAAAGGTTATTTGCTCCAGCCCTGGAAAACCCTTGCCTGCTACACAGTCAGCCAGATAGTTTCTGCATTGCTCTCCCTAGTTTCAGAAAGGGGTGCAAAATTGGCACCACAGACCACCCAGACAATTGGGGCTGACAGTGTCACAGGAAGATGTTGTGTTTAGATCCAAAGTGATGTAAGTCTGGGTATGTTTGCATCATGCTGTCTCAGGCTTTTTACGGTGTGTACTGGAAGCCTGAGCGAACTAAGGAACAGCGGGAAGTAGAAATCTCTTGTAACTTGTAACATGGGATGAAAGTCAGACAAACTTGCAGCATGGTACTGCAGGAGGGATACACTGTAGCTACTTCAGACACTGTAAGCACCTTTTTAAAAAGATCTAGGGATAAGTTTCTAGGGAAAAAATAATAACTGAACATTCACTAGTAAATGGTTGAAAGTAGCAACTCTGTGGCAGTGCAGAGGTCACCAGTTATTACTATTTCTTCTGAAAGACGTTTTTCTCAAAATAATATTTTAACTTTATCTGAGTCCTAATTAGTCCCTTAAACTATCAATGATGTTTCTTTTTTCTTAGTTTTAATTATATTATGGTTTCCCTGATTCACTGATTTACTTCTGTAGGTGGCACTAGACAAATGCTGATTTGCTTTCCAGATCTGTTTGATTTTAAATAAATAAATCCATAACTAGTGTTTTTCTTTAGTGGATGTTTTAGTCGTTGACTAAATGATTAAATAGACCTAAATCAAGTCTATTGACTTCAATGAGACTATCTTTTTAAAATCTGGGTTTCAGTTCTACATACCCATCCTTTTTTTTTTTCCTTTTAAAATTCATTTTATCTTTTTGTATAGCTTCTGTGCTACTGTTGCATACTTAACAAATAATCGTGCAAAGTCTAACCCCATCTTTCCTTATTTTAACCTTTCTAGGGCTTGTGCTACAATATTAACTGCTGATTTTATTTTTCCACTGAGCTGTTCTCAAGGCTTCATTGTATCCAGTGGTGCTTCATTTAGGACTGAATTGAAATAATTTTTCCAATGTATGTTCTACCTTCTAAGTTGTTAGAGCCATGAGAAGGTGGGGCAGCTCTGATATTTGAGCATTTATTTTGTCTCCTCCTCCTGCTCTTTCCCCTCCTTCCCTCTCCCCCGGGCTTTGTGTACTGTATGTTCTGCAGATGAGACTCATCTCATCTTGAAAGAATGGGCTAAGCCCAAGATTATTTTGTTTTCACTAATAAGGAAGATGATTCTTCAAACCTACAAATAAAATATTTAGGTCATGCTGTGAAATTTAAAACTGATACGAATTAAGCACAGTCCCTGCACCTGCAGACAACATATGGCAGGTATCTGCTCCAGTTGAACACTCTCCGTCACAAGAAGCTAAGACATCTCAACATTCTTTAACTGATTAGAACTTTTACTATGAAAACAAATGTCTGACAAAACCATCAGTCTGACATCCAGGATTTCATAACTCTTCAGATTTTACTTTGATACCTCAGTATCTTCCTATGGAATATTTGCTGAGGAGCTATACTACTTCTACCTTGTATTCATCCTACAAGGTAATAGCATTTTGTATGGTTTATAACCAAGTACAATGCAAAGTCTGGTGAATATCTATTACCTATAAGTTTCCTGAAGTGCAGGAGACCCAGCATGGAGAGCAGTTGTTGTGTTGAAAAACAGTAATCACAGGCCAGTGGCTGGAGTGAAAATAACACAACAAACTGTACTGCAAGAATCTCATATAGTGGAAGCTTCTAATATTGATGCTGTAACCATTCCAGTGCAAGCCAGTCAATGGCCTGTGTTAAGAAATGGCTTAGAAGTGATGGGAATATTGAATCCATGAGGGCAAAATAAGAGGCAGAAGAAATATGCAAGATGGAAGGGCTGGAAAACAAAACAGAGCATCTATGAAAGTTTACCAGAAACCTAAGAATTTAAACCCCATGGGCCAGTGTGTCTGAAACTTAATGCCAGCCTGCACCTCTGTTATCTTAATTGGAAAAACAGGAATATTATGTTAATCTATGGAAGCATTCACCAAATCCAGCTTGTTTTCTTTGATTTTTTTTTTTTAAATAAAGCTTAACCTGAAAGCTGCTATACTTGCTCTTCCAATCTAAAATGAAAACAAAGAGTGGCCAATGCAACAAATTCTGAACTAAAACTAGAGAAAGCAAGCTTTTAGGTAATAAAAATGGAAGTATCATCATATAAACGTGCCTTGTACAAAGTCTGTTGTGTGGTGGAAGCCTTGTCTTGGTTTTCCCAGGAACATGATCCCTGTGGAGCTGTTCATTTCAGCCATGGGAAACACAAGGTGTGAACCCACAGAGCCAGCAGCATCTGTCTGAGCAAAGTGCCTGGAGGTGCTGAGGTGATGCAGCAGGCACTCAGCTGAACAGCCAGATCAGTATATAACTACCATTTAAGCACAACAAAAAACTGTTCCACAACTAACAACTTGCAGTATCTCTCAGTCAAGAACATAATTAGCTAAGCTACTGGTGGCTGCAGAAGCAAGATTTTCTCACTGGTATCTGTGCTGTTTGGGTACCTACCAGCAGTGCCTTGAATCATGCTGGCAGCGCGTGTGTGCTGCCAAGTTCAGCTCTGAGGAGTCATGCCTAACTCTTTGAAAACCCAGATGAAGCTGTGCCATAGAGGTGTGGGGAGGCAGCAGCAGAATGAAGTCATGGCTGAAGCTTCTCTGCCTCACTTCCTTGAAATTGCTGCTCCTGGAACAGTTTGTTTACTGGATCATTTGTTATGATGATTCAGTTGTTCCTGCTGAGGGGTAGGTAGCTCAGCTGCTGTAACAGCTTGAGCCATGTGGTTTAGGTCTACATATAGGAGCCCAGATTGTTTTTATTATCAGGGCAGTGGAACTGCTCTTGTTTAGCTTACAACCTTCAGTTAGCAAGACTTGTGTGGTACCCACTGCAGCACTATATTTAGGAACAAGAAACACATTTCCAAAGCAGCTGAGAGCTGTAGGTATACAAAACAGCTCTGACAAACAAGTTGAAGCATTTAGTGCTTTTATCATACTAAATGAAAAGGAAGAGAATGAGGTTGATTTGACTATGCAGTAGGTAAAAAAAAATACCACACCTTAATGAAGTTGCAGCTATACCTGTGTGGGGTTTTGAAGACTCCAGCTCACCTGAGCAGTGTGAATGTGTGTTGATTTCATTACAGATCTCTTAATTGCATTTGCATGGTGAGTAACTCAGACCAACCATTTTATCTTAACTTTGGAATAGGTTTGGAACACACATGTAGTCAATTAGAGCTAATCAGTGAATTAATGTAGGCTGGCTAAATGACTGAGTGCTTGTCAGCCCATATATTTAAATTCTAATAATATTGCTTACAAGCAGGTTGAACTTCAGCAGTTTCACAGTTTCACAAAGAGAGTGAGGAATCTTAATATTGAGAATGCATTCCTATGAGTGTTTCACATACTTGTTTTGCTCTATAGTCAGAATATCCTGTAATTTACAGTTGAGTCATTGTTCTGACAACCTTGCTGAGTACAGGCTTTCAAAGAAAAAAAGTTGACCTAACCTGTGGCTTGTGATCTTGGTTGAATAGCCACAATGGTTTCTGTCATTTTTTGTTTCTCCTTCAGCCAACTATCTTTCTCTACAGCATACAAAGAATATTTTTAAGGGGGCTTCTGTTTATAAAGCTACACATTAACATTTCTTTAGGCTTAGTGTCAAATACATTCCCATTGCTCAGCATAAGTTACAGTACAACTCTTATTTTTGCTTCTAGTATAACTGCCTGTAAATACCAACATTTTCCATAGTCACCTGAGTTGTATTCCTCATGATTGTGGGGTTTTTTAATTAAAAGATGGGTGGCCATAATTTGTTCTTGGATCTCTTAGATCAGTTTCCACTTGCATTTCTCACCACCACCTCATCCCACCCTTTGTGTCCTACTGCTGTAAACATCCACATGGAAGATACTTAACACTCTCTGTACAATATGGAAGTAATGTGGTGTGCATTTTCTGACTTTTCCTTTCTCCACAATATAGTTTTAGAAAACCATTCCCGTGTCCTTAAAAAAAAACAAAATCCCAAATAGATTCCTCATTTCTCAAAAAAAAAAAAAAAACCCTTCATCTTTGCTTTCAGCAGCAAGAGAATCTAGGTATTGATCCTTTCTGGCAAAGATAAGTGGTATCCACAGTCCATAGCACAAACCAGGGGATGTTAATAGCAAACAGGTGCTTCACTTAGAACATTTACACACTGTGACATTAGACAGAACTGCTTTGCAGTTAGCTTTCCTCAGACCCCATCATTTTACCAGCTGGGTTTTCCAGCCTTCATTTTTATTAGTAAGTAAGGCACAATAATCTGTGCTTTGTAATTGTATTAAAATATACAACTTTCCAGAGAGTCCCTTACGCTGAGCAAAGAAATCTGTAAGCTTAATGTGTTGTGCAAGACTGTCCAGTGAAGAGCTCTTCCATTAAGGAAGCAAAGACAAGCAAAAGGTACACAAGACTCTGTCTTAACTACAGGAGGAGTGCTGCAAATCACTGCTCTTAGGAGAGGGGAGTAGACTTACATAATTTGAAAATGAATATAACTACATCTACCTTTAAAAAATTTTATAAGATTGAGCAGGGGTTTTTTTCTGTTGCTCTCCTTTCTATAACAGATAGCCATCAACTGAAATCATGAGAAAGTAGGAGCTTCCCCCAACCTAAGCTATGCTCACATGGTAGAAATTCTTTAAGTTGTAATGGTGCACTATCTCCAGAAAGAAAACTAACATTCTTATATTTATTTCTTATTTTGAGGGACTAGAACGTGACCCAGCAAGTGGGCCTTAAGGTTTCATTTCTCACAGCCTGCAGTCACATCACTGTCTACTTTATGTTGGAAAAAAAGATGAGTGTTAATTTTTGGGCTACTAAAGAAAGCTGTAGGCAGAAAGGAAACCTGCATTGCTGTTTTAGGTGGCTGGTTGATTATTTTTTTATTCTGCTGCAGAGAGATTACATAGGCAGTGATTTGGGCTAGTGGGGCAGAAAACCAAGTAGGACCATTCTCTGGAAAAGCAGTACAAGCATAAAAATGCATCCTTTAACATCTCAGAGGAAAGCTGTCTAGCTTACCTGCTTCTGTAGTTGGTCCAGAGTGGTTCAAGTGACACAATAAGGCATATTCAAGTCCCTTAAGAACCAACTATGTTGGAGCAAAGCAAGGAAGCTTTTTAGTTTAGTCATCCTCACTCACACCTGCTTCCTCTTAGGAGAGTGAAGTGGTTACACCTGTCTGTTTGCCTCCTGGGAATTCCTACTCCTCTGGATTGGGAAGGACACCTGGAAGTAGTTGTCAACCTGATTCTCCCCTTCAATTCCATAGCTTGTTAATAAATTATAATTATTCTTACACTACATCCTACACTTATTTCCAGCACTGCAATTGGAAGAGGGAAGAAATAACCTTAGCTGTGCATCAGCTGTTTCTGTACTCATCACAGCAGCAGGGCCAAATTCAAACAGTCCTGCATAGCAGCTTCAGAACTGCTTTCCTCTAGCATGACCTCAGACATGGGATAAACTTAAAAACCTTTTTCTTCACTTCATGGTATAGGACCAATTCTTCCATTGCCAGTTTTATCATGGGATATGGGTCACTTGGAATTCAAAATGGATTTGCCAGCAATGGTTGGATGGTATGTGGCTAAGTGTAACAGCACTAAGAAAAAAACAGCATACAAGGCAATATGTAGAAGCTTACATATGATACACAGCTATTAAGCATCCAAATACTTGTGCTGCAACTTCATCACTTGCTGCTAGGGAAAAGCACCACTGATTTCTTCAACTGTTGAATAATCTACCATGAAAATTCCTTGTTCCTTCCACAAACAACTAATTGGAGCAAGCAGTCACAGGGTGGAATAAATGAGCAAATATTTCCTTGTCAAGCTGGCAGAAAAACATACAAAATAAGGAATTCGTCTGCCATGAGTCTGTTTAACACCTAAGTTCTCACACCAGGCTCTGCTGAAGATGATTTTTCTCTGCTGCAGTTCCTGTTGTTTCCACTGGGGAAGTCTGTTGCTCTAGAGCACAGGAAGATTCTCTATATAGTAAGACATCTATATATTTTGATGAAACATCAAGAAAGGCATTTTGACCTTGTAATCAGAGGTCTACCCCAACATCTTCAGACTCCCTCAGGGATTTAACTGAGAATGGGAATAATTTAAATTCTATGATTCTATAGTTTAATTGCTCAGTCAAATAGCAACTGACTGTCCTCAAATGTTCTGCATGTGATTAACTAATTTGAGGAAAATCATGCTCCAGTAGTTTAAAACATATGAAAATAACCTGTGAAAACAATCAGACTCAAATTCTTATATATAGAAACTTTAAAATGGAACCAGGTCCCTGGGCTTGTTCAGTTGCTTTCTTAGCTCTTCCATCACTAGATACCTTCTTTCCTCTTTCCCTGTTTTTTTTTTTGTTTGTTTGTTTTTGAGCTGCCCATGTAGTTTGCAGAAGCAGCTGTATCAATACTAATTTATTGAAAAATTGTTTTGCATGGAGCTAGCTCAGGTGGTTTTATGTCCATGACATAGGTGATTTTTTACTGGATGAGCTGCCATGAATAACTGAGGAGATAGCTCTCTATGAGCTGGTACCATTTCTTCATTCCTGTGGGAAATAAGTTTATCTTTCTGGCATATATCATTTTTAGGAGTCCATAGAAAACAGCCATAAAGTAGATTATTTTCCAATAGAAAACCACTTCCTCTTCTTAGATATTTAACCTCAGGGCAGAAGAAACAGGGAATGCTGACAGTGCTCTGAGGATTGGATGAAGGTGAAGAAGAATATAACCAAAATATTTGTCATGAAGAATCAAGGGTTTTTTTAGGAACACTCCATTTTAGCATAAGAAATCAGCTTCAAAAAAGCCAAATGTCTAAATGCAATGATATAACTGCTGAAGATTGCTTAAAAACAGCTGCTTCCCAAAGGAGTATTTTCTGTAGAAGTCATTCTCTTCTTTGGTGTCAGAGCTGCTAAAATCCTAGCAGAAAATTGAACTTACTGTAACACTGTAGGTGACAATTCAGTTTGGAGGAGAAAGATGATGAAGAAATTGACTTGCTTTTTAGAACTTATTTTTTAAATGGATGTTAGCATGAGTATCATGTTAGTCCTGATAGAATCATGTTAGTCTCCTGTTTGGATTACCTGACCTAAAAGGCCTGCAGGGAGGCAGCTGTTCTAACGTGTCAGGATATAGATAAATGCTCTCATTTTTATGTTGAACCTGGAATATGGTTCAAGTGAGTCAGTGACTTATTGTCACCAAAAATGAGAAGTCTGATATGTTTTATGCCTTTATGTAGGTGAAGGGAGGGTACACAGGATTTGTATGGGTCAGAGACAGAATTACAGAGGCAGATTTCAGGCTTTCAGCTCTGTTTCTCCTACAGGTTCAGCCAGTATGGATTTGATAAAGGCTTTCTTGTAAAACAATTAGCTTAACGAAAGAAACAGGCAAATGCTTTCTTCGGGCTCATAAATGTCTTGTGTTGTTTCACAGAGCCAGTGCCTGGTGCCTGATGTCTGTTTCCTTCAAGCTCAACATGTAATGAAGCAGCCATAAATTGTCTGTGATACTGACAGTCTTGCCAGTTAGTGATTGAAATCTTACATATTAGACAGCTCGTCTTAGAGGAAGGACCATAAAATTCATGTCTTGTCGTAATGACAAAAACCTTTGCTTTAATGCATGTTGCAGTTCTGGTTATACAGTACTGTTTCTTAACTGAGCATATGCAAATACTTGCATTAATTGCTTGCTTTCAGCAACATCCTTAATCTACCTTAATGGTTTACATTAGTGGCTTAGAAATGCTAGTGTAGACTTAAGTGTTGTACAGCAACAACTTGACTGATATCTTTAACTATGGCTGTGCTGCTTCCATTTAATTGGTGTAAGCTGCAAACAAACAAAAAAAATAAAGATCTTATGTGATTTCTTCACCCAAGAGACAAAGCCTCTTGGGCATGGAACAGACGAAAATGTCAAACCAGATGCAAGCTGTAACATAATTCAGGTATCTCTCATTCTGCAAGGTAAATTGGTCCTGAATACTTCGAGCTTCTCATAACATTTTAGGGCTTACTGGTCTTTTTACACAATTACAGTAAATGCCTCCCTAAAAAAGAAAACATGTACTTTCTTTCTTTCTGAGGAACAGCTTCAAAAGGATTTTACTGTGTACATGCCATCTTTGCTGCATTAACAAACTTCAATTCTTACCTGTGTAGTACAAATTCATGTGGGGTGGTATTTAAAGAAGAAATCAAATATAAAAAGCATAGAAGGGAGTGGGAGATTGGAGCCTAAAAGCTCAGAGAGAGTTGAATCAATCCAGGGTTCTCTGATGAACCGATTATTTTTGAAACAGATATAACAATTTGTCAGTTAACCCTCATGAATGTAATGCTCTTTTTGTTTAAGGCTCACCAGCAGAGCAGAAAAGCAGACCGTTTGCTGGCAGCAGGGAAATATGAAGAAGCAATTTCTTGTCACAGAAAAGCTGCTGGTGAGTAGGCATTTCTTGCATCCCAGGTCTTGGATTTGTATGCTTTGTGTAAGCAGAATATCTAGTTACTTGCAAATTTTTTATTCTTAAAATATGAACTTATTTTTCAGTCCAGATCAGCATCCTTTTAGACACTTTTTCTTATATGAGCAGATAAAGTTAGATGTTTCTAAAGCTGTTTTGACTGGGGGTGATTATCACTGCAGAGGCAGTTCTTGACTCAGAATGAAGCCAACTGTGTGCTGACAGCCTGTCCAAAGTGAGACTTGGTGCAATTACCTGTCCATTTAAACAGTTGTGCTTAGTTATTTGTGTTGGATTCTGTCAGCTGTCTGACAGTGTGGCAGCTGCTTGGCAGAAGAAAGGGGAGGACATAACTGGTGCAACAAGTTGGACATTTCCAGTGACAGTGATCGTGTGGAAACAAAATAAGTGGCTACTCTGAACATTGTACCCTAGATAAGAGGGTCTCTCGTTTTCCATTCGTGAATACTAGAAAAAAATATAAAATGAGAAACTGATAGGTTCTTTCATATTTATGAATACTTGAAACAATGAGCACATTCTAATATTCAGACTTTTCTTTTGGTTTCCTTCACTTTACATACCAAGACAAAACCCAGAAATGTACTGAATGTTTCTTGCTTTTCTTCATCCAATGATTTTATGTCATCTTACATCCTTCCAAATTTGGTTAAGAATTTCTTATACCTTGTAATTTTTAGCACTAGCAAGATATGCTCAAAATCTAAAGTGCTGCTCTGGCTCTAAGCCAACACATTTTCTGATTTGGAGGGGAAGCTGATGAAAAAAAGTGGGGAACTGTGCACTGTACCTCTTCATCAAGAATATAATTTAAAAGCATGGCCTCATAATACTGCTGTGCCATGGATGAGAAGTTTTTACTTACCATGTCTTTTAATAAAATGCTTGAATGCTAAAAGTCTGGTCTTTAGTTTTGTTTCTTCTCTTGATGGGAAAGTTGTTCTGGGAATCTGTGGAAATGGCTGCTGTCCTCCTCTGAAAAAAAATTGGAACAACCTGAGCCAAGAGGATGCATGGGAGGGTGTAGCATGTATTAGATGATTTAACAGTAATTTGTTCAGAATTTTGAAAAACAGCAGGTGTCTCCAGATACTCTAACTTGGTAATTACTTTGCCTCTGGACTGCTACTTTTATGTGGGGATTCAGAATACATAACCATGAAAGCCCTGTCTTAGCTTGAATGGAAACATTGAGGTTTTTTTACCCTGTCTTAAGTGTTTATCAATTTCCCTTTTTGCAGCATACCTTACAGACGCTATGAAGCTGACCCAGTCAGAACAGGTAAGAACCAAGTGCAGCAGATGCCAGAATCAGACATAGCTCTATTGTGTGCCTGTGTGTCTTATCTTGTCCTGACTGACCATACCCCTCCTGAGTGTTAGCCTCTGAATAGTTCTCTGAATCCCCAGCAGCTGCACCAGGAGTTTTGGAAGTGCAGTGATGTTAGTCTTTCTTGAGAGTTTTTCCAGCTTTATGTGCAGCAGGGACAAGCAAACTACTAACCCATCCAGGGGTTCTCCAACAGTGGTTTCTAGTCTTCCAGGCATCTTCAAGTAGGTGATAAAACTAGTTCCATATCTAGCTTTTGCTGTGAGGCACTTAGGCTGTTTTGCTAAGACACAAAGCTGAGTATCTCATCTTCACTCTGTAATTTTGCTTTTATCTGGACTGGGAGATGTCCTGAACAGCAGCCCTACAGCTTTCCTTAGTCATTGCATGGATCTCTCTGCTAATGTAGTAGTGTAGTCTTCTCAGTACTTTTATAGCAGCAGGCTTTGAATTTAGCCAGTATTACCAAGGCAGTGAACCCTTGGAGGTCAGACATCTGTCTTTCTTCCAAAGGGTCACTCTTGTAGAAAAATGGTAGCCTTTTACCCAGGTGGTTCCAGCAAGTTGTCAGCCACCATGCCTCCCCTTTCATTAAATATGGCTGAAACATTTGGGACCACATATGGCCTTGGAGCACTTTCCAGGTTACTGTTGGGTGAGCATACAGAAGCATACAAATGGTTTCTGTGATGTAGCTGAAGCGTGGCTGTGCATGCCAGTGGGGATCTCTTCCTTCTTGGGGTTGATCACAGGCCAGTTAAACTCCTAGTGCCTCTGCTCAGAGGTGGTGTAGCCTGGTCAGTGACTTTAAAATAAACAAAAAGACCAAATGTTAACTCACTCTTTTACAACAGCAGTAGCTAATGCTGCGTTTGGGTGACATATCTGAAACTTGTATTGTACAGGCTGTACTTCTATTGTACTTGAATTGTACAAGCAGAGGGCACTTCTTGTTGGATTTAGTATCTGAATAACAAAAGCTCCTCCCTCAGGCATGCTGTGATGCTGTGTATGTAAATATTTATGTGCGTGTAACTTTACATGCAGGTGGGATTAGAGATCACCTATTAATTTTTTTTATCTTGTTCTTACTCAGGCTCAGCTATCACTGGAATTACAAAGGGATAGTCACATGAAACAGTTACTCCTCATCCAAGAGAGGTGGAAAAGGGCAAAGAGGGAAGAAAAGCTGAAAGCCCAGCAGATCGCTGACAAGGAAATAGCTGCACATCTTCAGACTTCTTATAAGCCATCTGCTGAAGACTCTGATGATCACAATGTATTGGTTCCCATTACTCAGAAATACAGCCCTTCCACAGAGAAACATCCACAGGATATTCAGGGTGTCTTTGACAGGGACCCAGATACACTGTTATTTCTGCTTCAGAAAAAAAAGGAGCCAATGGAAGCATGTATTGGGAGTAAAGCTCCAAAAGATGACAAAACAATAATAGAAGAGCAGGCAACCAAAATTGCAGATTTGAAACGGCACATAGAATTTCTCGTAGCTGAAAATGAGAGATTAAGGAGAGAGAATAAGCAGTTAAAAGCAGAAAGAGCTAGACTCCAAAAATCTCCAGTAGACAAGGAGCTGGATGTAGATGCTGACTTTGTTGAGAAGTCAGAGTTGTGGGGTCTGCAGCAACACTCAGAATCTGCTTCTTCAGCTGCAACTTGGCAGAAGTTTGCAACACCTGCTGGGAAGGCAAAGGACATTCCAATACCCAACCTTCCCCCCCTGGACATCCCATCCCCTGAACTCCCACTGCTGGAACTCTCTGAAGATATACTGAAGGGACTGATGAATAGTTAAAAACCAGCAAAAGTGCTCAGTGTAGTTACCTAAACTTAAGAAAAGGGAAAACCACCAGGATGCTGGTGATCTGAGGGCAGAAACATCTGACACAATCCTACTGTTGGAGAAAAGGCATTAAAGCAACTTGTTACTGTGAAATACACATCATATCTGATCTACTTCATTAAAGGTACCATAGTCGGTATAACATGGCAAGCTCTTCAGTCTTTCTCCAAATGTTTCAAACCAAACGACTGCCTGGAGACTGTTTCAAGTAACACAATCCTTCAGGGTTTTAAAGTATGCTATATGTAATAGTTATCTATAATGCCATAAATGATGGTGCAGAACCTAACTGTTATGGTTGCCAATTGGCTGCCACTTCATATTGAAAAATGCTTTCTAGCATGAACTTAAACTGTGCATTTCATTATGCATAACTTTGTTAATTCAGATACAGTGCAATTTATACACCTCCTAGATGGATTTATGTGCCACTCTCTGTACTCCTGACTATGTTAACCTCAAGTCAGGAGAGATTTTAATTTCCATTCTATGAAGGAACCAACTTATTAGTGCTGTTGACAAGTTTTTTGGGGTTATCTGTTTACATAACTAATCAGGGTGCATCGAATCTAGCTATTGGTTTCTGTATAAAGTGACACTGTTAAAAAAAAAATCTATACTTAAGGAAAAATACCCTTTTTGTTTTCAGTGATGCATGAATGGAAGTAATTCTAGCTGGCAGTATTTGACTGAAAAATAAATTGTTTACAGCTTAACCTGATTCAAAAAGGATATGAAAATAATAAAAAAAAAAAAGGTGTTTTGACACTAAACCTGTGTTAAATCTTTACAAATCTTGCAGGGTATAAAAAACCTAATTAATATTTGTACTAACAACGTTAGTACAGATGTACAGCTGAGCTTCTGTGTTCATCACCCAGCAGATATGGGGAAGCTGGGATGAATTTGGAGGGCCTCACCTACCAGTGAAGGGACTTGGCAGACAGCTGGCTTCTCACACCTACAGAAGAGGTGTGGGAGGAGGCAGTGCTGTGGTTTTGCTGGGGGCCAGGCTACCTTGAGCTGAGTGAAGCACTGCAAGAGCTGTGCACACCCCTCCAGGGTTTGGTTTCTGAGGAGGGTGGTGCAGCCCTCCACACACTCAGCCCCCTCAGCACAGGTCAGCCCCTGCCCTGCCCTGCCCAGGAGTGTTTCCAGGTTTTCCTCAGGATGGGTTACAAGGTGTAGCAAAGGCATTAGTTAACTTTAGCTGTTTCTAATTAATGAAAAGTGTTACCTGTTGCAAGCTACCCCATTTTCAGTTGGTCTTGTGCTGTTACAAGGCAAACTTTCTTTCTTAGGGTACATTTTTCTTCCAGAGTAACTTGGAATCACAGCAAGGACACCTTACTGCTGTGCAGATCCTCTGTGTGCCTGGTGCTTCCTGTGCTTGCTTGAAGGAGAGGAGGGACTGGAGGCTAGAAATAGCCTATGAAAATATAGGTAAGACAAGTTTGTTAGAGGAGGTCCCTTGTGCTGAGTTGTGGCAGGAAATTTAATATTGCTGTGGAAAAAAAAGGTTATTTTTCAGGTGGAGCAGCTCAGCACATGGCCCCACAAAGCAGCTGTGATCAGGTAACCTGTGCCAGGTCAGGCCCAGATTGCAGCTCCCACAAAAGGACATTGCATTCTCCACTGTCACCTGTCTGGCTGTTAGAGGCAACAAGGCAGTGGACCAAAGTGCTCCTGTTCATGTAAGTAACAGCAAAGAAAATGGGCTGTGTTCATGACACAGAAATTAAATTATTTCAGCACCTATTTTATGTCCCTGCCAGGGATGGTAGACTGGGGCTGTTAGCTACAGACCAGCAGCTATAGAAGGAAGTAAATTTTATCCTGGCTACCTCTGCTGAAGAGTCAGGACTTTTCAGAGGGTGGACAGGGGAACTGGAAGCTCTGCCTTCTGTTTTGAGGGCTAAACTGTCCCTTCAGATCTAGCTGCATGAAGAAAACACCAGACCCAAAGGAAGCTGCTTCTCTGTAGGAAGATAGCCAAGCAGGGGCAAAAGTCCATGCTGCTGCTTTGAAAGTTGTGTTAAAACTTTTCTCTCTCCTGCAGTGTGTTTGTTCTTGCAGTCTGCCTACTCAACACATGCCTGCTGCTGAAATCAAACTCGAGGCAGCATGGCTTAGCACCAGAGATTTCCACTCCTGTGGGTGACACAGGAGGGAGCATGGGTGCAGGAGCTCCCAGCTGCAGCATGAGGGCTGACAGCCTTACTGCCAACCCCCACGGGGGTGATGTGGAGAGCTGAGCATTTCTGTCTGATACAGAACTGGTCCTGGAGCCGGAGCAGGTGGTACCAGTGGAGTCAACCCATGGCTGAGTGAACAACAGGAGTGCTCAGCTGGAAGGAGAGTCTGAGCCCAGGTAGCCCCATGGTCAGCAGCCCTGGGAGCTGGGGCTGGGCAGATGGGAGCTGGTGGGATCACCCCTTCAGCAGCAGCACAGGACATTTATAAAACAGCCTAGAGCTGAGAATCCTTTGAATGATGACTTTTTGTTATAAAATATTTTACATAGCAGGAAAAAGCGAGGTGTTTGAAATAAGATTAAATAGTTTAATATTTTCCAAGTAGGGAATTCTTCAGTCTGAATCCAGAACTAAGGAATTGCACAGTCCATCTAAAGAATGGAAGGCTGTCTAGAGACTAATCACCACTAGAGGACAAGTTTTATAGATTTATAGTGAGAAAGCTAAGGAAATTCTTCTTCATTGTCAGCAATTCTTTTCTGGCTCAACAATTCAAACTACTTTAAATAGTTACTGCCTTTCAGCTTGCTTGAGTTCTGGCACCATGAAATGATAAAAACAACCACCGTGTTTTCCTCCCCTGCACCTCTGGGTTAGTTGGCGTTGTTTACCTTCCCTCCCCTCCCCCGGCCGGGGCTGCCAGCCCGGCGGCCGCCGCTGGTCCCCGTTCCTCTGGTCCCGTTCCGCTGGTCCCGTTCCGCTGCCGCCGATCGCCACCTGGCGGAACCCCCGCTGCCTGCTCGGCTCCCGCTGCCTCCCGCAGCCCCGGCCCCCGCCTGCATCGCGGTCACCGCCGCTTTCCCCACTCCTCTCAGGAAGAAGGAGCCGCGGTGTGCGAGTCCCATGCAGGAGGGAAGCGTTTTGGGTAAGGAAGCGGTGAGTTACCGGTGGTCACACAGCCTGTAGCCAAAGCCTGGCACAGAAGGTGGAAAGGTTCCCATGGGCACAGAGGCTGCTCCATGCTGTTTTACACTGCACAGAACTGAAAACTTCTGTGGACCATTGTTCCAAAGTGTCTCACCATGAACCAATTTTAAACATATGTCCAGACACTGACTTCTATTGATAGACTTTGCCTTACCACAGAAACCACTCTTGTCTCAAACACAGAAATACTATCCCTGTTGAATACAGCCAGCATATGCTTTGCAAAAAAAAAAAAAAAAAAAAAAAAAAAAAAAAAAAAAAAAAAAGATATTGTAATTACCCAGTCTCTGGCTGTATCTCCTCAGAAGCAAAAACCAAAGAAAGGCAGCTGGGAAACAACGTGGAGTCTCCTGAGAATAAAACCTGCAGATTGCACCACCAGCTGCTACTTACAATCACAGCTAAAACCAAAATGTAGAAGTGTTGGGTTTTACATTTTGGTTTTAAATAAAGGGAAAAGAGGATCTTGTGCCCTCTTCCTCTAAGAGCATTTCCATTTTTAGGAACTCTGGCCTTGAATTCCTTCCTGCTCTCCTGTCAGCAGCAACTCTCTAGCCATCTGCAATTCCTCTTGACCAGCTTTCAGTGGTAGGGACCACACCCCCTCTGGACTTCTCTTCCATGAAATGTTGGACCAGATGATCTCTTGAGATTCCTTCTGCCCCGGTCTGTGCCACGGTTCTGTGGAAGCAGGATAGTAAAGCACATGGAGAGAAGGCAGTCAAGCCATAGCAGCTGAAAACATCCCTTAATGAACTGGACTGAAAAAAACCACTAGAAAACAAAATTAAGAAAACAGAATTGTTCAAAAGTAATCAGAGCAGTAGTGTGGCTGCCACAAAGCAGGTATGGGCTGGACAGTATTTGCCAGAACTTTCTGCCCACGTATGGGGCCTATGGAGTTCAGCTGTACAAAAAGTAGTTCACTTCTCTCCAAAGACTCAGAGCTACAGCACTCTTCCTCCACCACCACCTCCTTTCTCTGCCGTGTTTGTTTTACCAGAAGTAACCTAAACTTACCCCGGCTTTCTGTCCTGTAATCATCTGAAAGTTTCCCTCAGGCCCATTTGCTGCAGGAGTTAAGGTATTACTGAGATCAAACAATATGAAATCCTTAAGAACTGTGAAAATACAGGATTTCCTGCCTCAGAGCTACAGAACCCTGCTCTTTAATTCCACCAAGCAAGCACAGAGCTGTGACAGAACTACATGCTCAGGGGCTGGAAAACTAAACAGGCATCTCTGTCAAGAATGTGTTGTATTGGTATGGTTGGTAGGTAGCAGGAATGTTCACTTTGAAACGTAAAAATTCTCCAGACCACTGCTTAGCTTCAGAAAGGCCTGTGTTCACAACACAACAGGTAAAACGTATCTTCAGTTTGCTCTGAGGAAACATTGTCCTACTACCTATATGTAGATTGTGACTTACTTTTCAAAACCTAGAAGAACAACTGAAAGAAGCGCAGAGGTGTGTGCTGCTAATGCTAGAGATCATCTGCTCCTTAGTCAGTTTCCTAGGTTGCTCTGCTGAGGTGGAGAGAAAGGGATCTTGTGGTGGACATGGCTTCAGAGGACTCCTCATGCCAGGAGTGCTCCCCTCTCCTCATGGGGCAGATGTACCAAGGGAACACCAAAAGAAAGAAAAGGGGTTCTCCTGCCAACAAAGCACAAGTCAAAATATGGAAAGCAGGATTACAACCAAGAGCTGATGCTGTTCTTTGAGGCAGAGCTGGGAGTTAGGAAGTGAAAGCACAGCAAAGGGTTAGGCTGGGAGTCTCAATAGGGAGAAGCAGCTCATCCAGTACTGATGTGGGGGAAAAGCACAAACATCCTGCATGGAAAAGAACAGAAAAGGGTGATGGTGGCTGTGGAAGAAGGAAGGAAAGGAAATTCCCAGTTACCAATGCAGGGAAGACTGTGAGAGCAGAAGAGGGCTTGACAGGATGTCACGGGAGAGGGTACAAACAAAATTACCACCTACTGAAAAGGTCAGAGAGCATGAGAACAGAGGCCTGATCAGATGGGGGTTTGCTTTACACATGGATCTGAGCAATTTCCATGAAGCTGGAAGAGTAGAACAGATAAATTTTTAAATCAGGCTGTTAAAACCCCCTATGTCTGGCCTGCATAACAGGGACCGCAGTTTCACTGCCGGCAATTCCAACAGGCCAGTGATTTCTTTTTCGGCTGAACCATAGACAGAGCCATCCATCCATCCACAAATACTTCAGGTCATAGCAGCCCCACTTTATTGTTTGCTGATAAACTTCTCAGTTAAACCTCTGCAGTTACAATAGGAAGAAAACTGACATGGTCGTATTTCCTGTACATCAGTGCAGTGGATGGAGATAAGGAGCTGGAAAAGGGGTGAAGGAAGGAGGGGGTTGTGGGGTGTGTGTGGAGAGCAGGGCCTGCAGTATTGATGAGTGAGATGTGAGCTTCAAAAGACAGATAAAAAAGAAGAGTTTCATGGAGAGCATAGCAGAGCAAGACAGACCTTGGTCTCACTAAGATGGCAGAAGATGAAGAAACACTTCAATGCTCTCGTTCAAGGAGTTGACACTGTTCCTGCATTCAAACAGCTTCAGCAGGTATCAATTTTTTTTTTTTTTTAAATAGTTGGGATTGTAAACCAGAAAACCCCCTGAAGAGTGTTTAGGGAAGGAAGACAGGAAAGAGATAACCAGTAACACCTCACTGAGAGGGAATAGGTAACCTGAACACAAAACACCTCTCACCAACCCCTCTTTAGTCTCAGCTATCAGCTGTAAAAATCTCCTGTTGTATTGGCAGTGAGTGCACTGCTGGCCTGGCTTCCTGCAGGGAGCTGGGAGCTCCTTGCACTAGGATGGTGTCAGGAATCTTAAGACACTGGATGAGCTGAATTTCATAGACTAAATATAAAAAAAACAACCCAAAGGGAAAAAAACCAAAAAAACAAACCTTTTTTTGCCTCTTAGTGGTATTTGGAATAGCTGTTACCCTTAACAGCTTCTTGGGGTCTGCTAACGTATGCCACATGTGACTGCAATTAATGCTTTAGAGCACTGGGCTTCTGCCACGTTTTCCTTTCACTCGTGTTTGGCCTCTTCCCCTCCCATCAGTTCCTGGGAAACATTCTCCTTGTTGCTGCCATTAGAGGCCCCCCCATCCACACCCACAGTAATTCCCAAAGTGATGTGCAAAACCCATCAGGTTTTTATGCACTGCAAACCCACCGGACATACACATTAACCACAGAATTTTAGAACTATACATCTGGTGTGACTACCCTACAAATCAAGTGGATAGTTAAAATCAATAGTGACTAAAACAAAATCCTATTTATGCAGTTCAAACCCACTTACCAATTTATTTTTGCTAGGAAGGCAGCAAACAGTAACTGCACAGCACATCCTGCAACACTGCAGCTCGAGCCCATCAGGTTTGTCTTTCCAAAATGAGACTTTTTATCTTAATTTTTTGGTCAGTCTCTCAGGCTTCTCTTCAGAAGGGTTCTTGCCGCTTCACCCGCCACTTCCCCCTCGTGTGTTTGCAGATAAACACTTCTGTCATTCATTTCGGGAAAAACAAAATGTTAATTTAGGGATTCATCAGCAAAGGTAAAAAAGATCACAAAGGAAGAACCTAAATATTCACAAGTGGAAATACAAAGTAGCCTCTGTTCAGAGAAGTTCTTCAACCTCGCAGGCACAGGCAGGTCTGCAGGGTGACAGTGGCTGCCACCAGTGCTGCCTGAGGGCCCCAGGGACAGTCCCCAAGCTCAGCCCGAGGAGCAGAGATGCTGCCCACTGCGTGAGGCACCCCCAGCACCTGTGAGGAGGGACAGAGAAGCCCAAGCTTTAGCCAGGACTGACAGAGCAATGTGACCCTTCCTGCTGGTGACTCTGGGGCAACCAACTGATTCCTTCCTATTCAGCCACAAAGGCACCAGCACACGGGGTGAGCTGTGATGACAGCCCTGGGCCAGGCCCCAGCAACTGCTCTTTGTGTGGACAAAAAGCAAGGGGGGCTGAGATGGCCATCTGCAGCAGGAAGGCAAATTTCAGCAGCCTCAACAGATTTCGCAAATGTTACAAGCACCTCATTGAGACTCAACTCAAAAGGGTAAAATATTTAGACTTCAGATTCACTCTTTTACATAGCCTGAAATTAAAAAGTGCAACAACAGTCCACCTGCAAATGTACACTGGCAGGTGTTGAATCTTCAGGCAATGCTCTGCCTCTGCTACACACTTAGAGGGAGAGGCTGCATGTGGCCAGGTACAAAGTCAAGAAGTCAAGCAAAGGAATATTAACTCAGTATTTTTCTTAGCAACTTCAAACAAAAAAATAATAATAAGCTAAAGAGGTTTGTTGCTGGAACCAGAAACTGCTTCCATGTTTCTTTTTTCTGAAGATAATTTATACGTTTTTTTTTTTTTTTGGTGACCCAAAAGCTGGTCAGATTTTGTCAGACCATGAGCAGCACCCAGGGTAGTGACTGTCCCCTCTGGGACACATCATGAGCTCTCTAGCAGAGGCAGCTAATATTTAATACAACATTTAAACTTATTAATTACTTAAATCCATTTACACTTTAAACCAACTCCAAGAGCAGGAATTCTACTCAACTCTCTATTATTAAATAAATATTTTTTTTTTAAACATCCATTACTCTGCTGTATTACTCGAACTGTGAAGAGCCAAGATGCTATAAAAATTGTCCTATAGAAATTCCTTCCCCCCAACGCCCAAAGTCATTCTTGGATTAAAGACAGGGCACAAGCAATATCTGAATGGTTTTATTCCCAAGGAGGGGCTCTCTGGCTCAGCCACTGGAGCTGTGTTCCAGCACTTCCTGTCGCAGTTTTGTCCCAGGCCCAGAGAGGGCAGCTGAGAGTTTCCAGCCTGAGGCTGTGGGATCCTGGAATCCATGAGGCACCGCTGGGAGCCAACAGCTAAAAAACAACCACCAGACAACATTTGATAAAGTCATTTTAATGGAAAATGTAAAACCCCTTTCAACTTCAATGTACAAAGCATGTGTAACACTTGCACTTTAACAAATTAAAGCAAGCCAATGTTTTAAAAAAATACATCATTGAATGTATATATGTATATATTTACACAGCATATTAAGTTTAATATTTAGCTTTAAAAGTTCACATAAATTTTACCAAAATGAGACAATTTTTAAATAAATTACACCTTTCGAAAACGTTTAATTGTACACTGAATAGCTTCAATAAAATACTGAAGTGTCTGTATTTAATATCTACTTTATATACTTTATATTTACAAAGTTTACAATTATTTGGCAGTAATTTTCAGATTATGACATGACTGCTGTGCGGACTCAGCAAGATCCCAAATGCAGGCAATAGCTGGTGTTTGTGTCCTACTCTCACAGTAACTGTCTCAATGTAGTGAAAAATATCTGAATTATTTTAGCAAACTGTACAAGTCACATTTACATTTGATCAACAATATAGCATAGAATTTTGTGTTTTTTTCCAAAAATAAATACATCATCTTAAATCTTTGACATTTCACAAACTTCATGTACATTATAATACAGGACAGCAGACTGCTGCTCAATTGTTTGCAAGTCTAAGGTGTAATCACAGTGGCTGTGATACAAGCTCTACCGTTGCAGTGTCAGTAAATGCGATGACTGTTTTCTTGGCACTGATGGTTTGTGAAGCTTACACTAGTGTGCATACTTGTTCAGATATTAGAAAAAATAACCTCCACTTGATGTTCACAAGAAATAGCAGAGAGCGCTCAGTTTTCATCCATGTCTTCCATTTCACCTTCGTGAATCTTCAAAGCTCTCACCATTTCTTTAACTGCGTGATACAAGATATTTTTAACCTGCAAGAACAGACAGATTTTGTAAGGAACTCTGCATCATACCTGCCTTTAAGACTGAGAGGATGGTAAAAAAAAAAAAAAAATTAAAAAAAAATAAAACCAGCAATTCAAGGGAGAGTCATTTACACCCCTGGCATTCATGCTGCTGCTCATTGTTATTCTGTGTGAACAGCATCAAGGAAGTGGCTCCACGAACAGCTCCGCATTTCAATGAGCCTGAGCATGCCCTGCCCTCCCAACAGCTTCCAGAGAAGAATTCATTTCCTACCTGCAGTTTATCATCATAATTGATTTCTTCCTTTGACAGCCTCAGCTCCTGCGTTAAGTGAAAGGACTGCACGAGATGTTCTGGAGACACAAAGTCTTCGGTTACTTGAACGCAGCTGTGAAAATTTTGCACCTATCCAAAATGACAAGAAGAGATTAATAATTAATATTTTGGGGGTATCCTCTGGCAGCGATATCTGTGAAAACAGTGAGCCCTGAGATCTCTTCAACCACGGGCTTCTCAGACTGAAGGGCAACCGCATGAGTTTTACATAGCAGTGAGTGCATTTGTCTTATTTACACTGCCTTCTGGCAAGGGGGACACTTTGAACAACACACATCTGCCTGTGCACCACTGCTTCTTCCTGTAGATGGCTCTGACACGAATTCAACACACTCCGAGGTGTTATTCCACCCCCGTTCAGCTGCACAGGCACTGCTGCTGTGCACCATTACCGCAATGCACCGCGCAGGCGCAGAGGGGCTGAGCCGCAGCCTTGCCCCGCGGGACCCAGCTCCCCCGCACCCACGGGGCACCCCACTGCACCCCTGCTCTGCCAGGCACAACTGGCCACGTTTGCTGAAAAGTAACTGCTGGTGGAGATATTTTAAGAAATAAGGAATAAAAACATGAACCAAGGGGCAGGTTTACAAGCAGAAAGGAAAAAATAATTTCCTTTTTTCTCTAAAGGCTTATTCGTACTAATGAGAAGTAACTACTGAGAGAAACTGACACCATCTCCTGCCACCCAGGTTGTGTCTGGAGGACAGGGGAAAGGACAAAATGATCCCTGTAAACTCCTGTTTACACTCTTCAGAAACACACAGCATTGGGTTTACACCCCCAAGCCCTTACAAATCACACTGTTTCTACAGCATGCCAAGAAACTAATTTCCCCAAATTCCAACAACTGCTCATGGTTGTGCAATGTCAATTCTGCTTATTTAAAAGCCTGGAGGGGTGGGAGGGAGCACCTTCACCATTCCAGCAAGCCCTCCCACCCTGCTCAGTACTGATGCTCTCTCTTATGTTTTAACCTCAAGCCCAGCAACACAGTTTTGTAATGCATACTCTTCAAACTTCCATTCTGATATGGAACACAAAAAAACCTTTGGGGACAACACAGCATAGGACACAGCACTTATCTAAAAATTACCTTCTTCTTCAGAAATGCTGCCCAAGTGCTATTTTATTAGGTTAGCAGCCCTTTCACATGTGTTGTACGTGAGCCTTTCTGCAGCCTAGCAGTCATGAAGGACAAAAGCAGCACCACTTCCTCCTGCAGATTACTTGGAAGCAAAACCATTCTGGAGACAAGAGGGTTTGTTGAGATGCCACACAATTTGGAAACAGCAGAAAGCCAGGAGCAAGGAGACAGCTGCAGAAGTGGCCCCACAGGGCTCCCAGCAGCACTCAGGGAATTTCACAGAGCTGCAGCAGAAAGGTCTCTGTGCAGCTCCAGCCCCCTCTTCTGCTTCTCACCTGTTTCCAGCCTCTCCCTGCCCCTGTTTTACTTTACCCTCCATGCAAATCCCACACCACTCTTTCACTTTCTCCTCACCAAGAGAAGGTTTTACTGATTTCGACACCCTCCTGGACACCCTGCTGCCCTCAGCTCTTTCAATCTGCTGTGCCTTAAACCTCCTTCCTTTCCAGGGCCCGTCTTGTTGGGGTGCAGGACCAGATATTACCCAGCCAGGCTGGTCCTTAACATGGGAATGCCCTCCTGACAGCCCAGGCAGTTCTATTTATAATATTTATAAAACAAGCTGATACAATGACACACACAAATAAGTATGTTTAGCAACAATTCCCCCGAGGTTCCCGAGGCTGAGGACTAAGCACTCCCACGACTCTGCCAGTTCCAGCTGAACCCAGAGAACGTCCTGGCCCTCAGCCCACACACAGCAGGGGTTTTCCAGCACAGCCCGGCTGACAGGCGAGGGTCGGAAAAGACCTCGGCTGGGCCAGAAAGGTGAACGGGCAGGAAGGAAACCATCCACCCCCACGGACACGGCTCCTGTCCTGAGGCCGAGGCTCCGCCTTTCTTCACGCCGCTCGGCCCCGCATGCGCAGCTCCCGCACATCAATGCCCCGACCCACATCCCTATCGCAACATCGCCAGGATGTCGCCTCACCTCCAGCCTGTTATTTTACAATACATAATCCTGCTGTTAAATCAAGATAGCACCACTATAAACAACAAGATTATAATAACCTGTTCTACTATGAACAAGTTTTGCATGTAGCCTGAACAACACATTTCCATCACTGATGCAAGTATTTCCAGCTTTTAATTCAATGCTGAAGCATTCCACAAATTTGGGGTCACCAAATTAAGACCAGGGAGGGCAGCCTTAGAAGACGGCTGTGACACAGCATGACCCAGAGCAGAGCAGCAGAAAGAGCAAATCGTTCAAAAGAACAGTAAAAGCCCCTTTTTTTTAAGCTGGGGAAGTTTCCAAGGAGAGCTGAGGGCTTGCTGTTCCCAGTGCCAGTGACAGAAGAGCACCCAGATGTTTGCAAGCAGAGGACACTCCAAGCTCCCCTACTCATACATCCAAGAAAGGAGATGCAATCCTACACTGCATCACTCAGTATATTCAGGGAAGCATATGCAAAGGTGACCAGCCCAACACTACCTATTTCTGGTTTCCCCAAGAGAGCAATTCCTCCTGACCAGCACAGTTCGAAGGAGAGGTTCTCCTTCCCTCCCATCCCACCACAGAACAGTCTGACTTTACTGAAGTGATCACAAAGGGGATGTGACTGCTGCCTGCACATACACAGGGAGCAGGGCAAAAAACCTGAGAAGCCAGACAAATGCTTTATGCTACCATGGAATATTAAGAAAAGGTTACTTTAAAAGCTATGCATGAATCCATAGAAGCTGAAGGAAAAAAGGAACATCTAGAAGGAATACACTCAGCCTCCTCTGTGTCAAAGAACATGTAATTCTATAGCAGTGGGTTAGAAGCAGCAGTGTGGCAACAATCCTGGCTGGCTCCAGGAGAGCAGGGTCTAAGCCACATTACGCAGTGACCGCAGGCAGCCCAGATCCCTAACTCCATCCCTCAGCCTGATTTCCTCTGCTCCACAACATTAATAAAAATGCTAATTTCCACCAAATTTAGTATCAACTAATTCAGTTTTAATTATTAAATATTCATGATGTCTATGTAAATCTGAAACAACATATAAACTTAACCTGGTATGTATTCCTGTTCAGACTTATTTTTAGGTGTTTAAAATGTGCTTTGTATATAAGAAGTGTTGGTGCTGATCCCTAAGGTCAGTATTTATGCATCTCTACACAGAGTACTATACATGTACATGAAAGAACATGATGCTTTCATTTCCTCCTACGCAGTAGATTCACAGGAACTTCTTACTGAAGATGAAAAGGTTCTCAGCTTCACCCACTAAGGTTTAAAAACATGATGTTATTAACTCCTTAGTGCCAGAAGCTAGAGAATTACCACTTCAAACACAATCTGGAGTTTAAAGCCAAGGAGATAAAGATAAGAGTGGTCTTATTTTTGGTCCTTAAACCCATGAACTGCAGGGAAACCTGGAACAGTCGTGCTGCTTCGTGTTTTATAATCTGTACACCTTTATATAATTCCACGTTCTATATAAAAAAAATTTCCCAGGTTGTTGGGTATTTTCTGTGTGTTCCCTTTTGACTCTTGTATCTTGGGCATCATCCTTGTTTCGAGAGATCAGAATAAGGTTACCAGAGGATGCAATACAAATCTTGCCAACTCTGGGAATCCTAACTGCTTTAGCCTAACAGGAACCAAGAACAACAGCAATGCCAGATGCTCATTCCCCTTTCTGAAGCAACATCAAGCCCTGGAAACACGGTACAGGAAAAAGCCACCTACAACAACCCAAGATTTAGTCACTCATGTTTTTCTTTCCTCTTTATTTTGCCAGAAAACAAAACCACACAGATCACACAAGGTTCGCACACCACCACATGAAACCCATCTGTAGACTTGCAAGAATGACAAAGGAGTCTGGTCTGGGTAAGGTACCTGCTGCACTCAGTGTCACCCAGTAAGTGACACAGCCAGCAGACAGATTAAGGATGTAACACCTGTCATCACTACAACCCAGCCATTTTTTTCAAAGAGTAAATCCTCCTGCCCTGGTCACGCCTGGTCAAGCCATTGTTTCCTCTCTGCCCAGAAGAGGCAGCAGCTGGAAGCTGATCTGCAAATCAGAAAACAAACAGCATGGCCTTCAGAAAAGCCTGGCCTTGCTTGAACCCAGGTGGAGATCAATGATAAGTTTCACAGCAAGATGGTTTACAAGCCCTGCTGCAGGGTGGGGATGCTCATCATGCCTTGATAGCCAGCCACCTAAATACTGGTGCTTGAGAGCTGGCAAGGCAGCAGGCTGCATTTCCTGTTGAAATGAGAAAAGGTTCACAGAGTGAAGGAAGAAATATTCCCAGAGCTGCCCAAAAATCATGTCTAAACAACTCTGCTTTCTTCTTTCACCAAGAAGCAGACTGTGAGAAAAAAGAGCACCAAACAAAATGAAAAAAAGCTTTGTGCTAGGAGAGGACTGAAGCTTGCCACACAAATCCATACTGCTTCTCCAGAACCAGCCCACTGGCAGTACTTTTTCCTACATAACTAAGAACTAAATCAGCCCATCTGCTGCAAAGGTCACTCTTTCTTACAGGAAGGAAAGCTGCAAGAGGGATAATGTATTACAGAAACATCTTGTTGCACCCTGACTGCCTCTACAATTCTCTTACAGCTGAAGAAAGAGACAACTGACATCCAGACCTATTTTGGTTCTGAACTTCTGGTTTGGCAGTAAAAAAACAAACCAAAACACTTAACAACAAGAAACCCACACCACCCTGACTCTGCCACACCTACCACCAGTTTGTTTAGAGATTCAATAATGAAGTGAAAAGTGGAAAGAAGCTGTTAAGAGTCTGCTCATTTTTTACCTTAAAGGAAAAAAGGAGTTTTTATTTCAAGCATTCAAGCTGCTATATATTAGTACTGGCTAGTCATCTATACAAGCAAATGTTAATTTACTAGACATTCATAAACACTAATAGCTACCAGTAGGAAAATAAAATCTGAGTACAGATAGAGTTACATCTTTGAGAAAAGTTACTGTATTTATGCTATTTAATCTGGTATGTCTTTAAGCAGATGTACATTACCTGATGAAGTGCTCCTGCTGGCAGAATAATGGCATCACCAAGGAACTGAATAACTGTACAGGTTTTTACTCCGTATTCCTCAAGAAGTCTTTGGCGAAGTTTCTTGTTCACATACCAACTCTGATCACGTATTGGATCATGCTCTGGTAAAACTTCTAAGCCTTGCTCTTTTGCTATCTGTAAGAACAAAAACCATCCTAAGTTACCTTTAAAAGCAACTGAACCTTGTGCTGACAACTTGTAAGTATACTTATGAAGCAACACAACTTTGTTCCAATACCCAAAGGAGAATTTAAGCTAGAGATTCAAAAGACCCTCTAAGGAACTGGCAAGCCCCACTGCACTGAGGATATCTACAGACAACACTTCAAAATGTAAAGCTTTAAAGAATCCAGCACAACAGCCTATTAATAAGCAACACGTTTGCTGTGTGACTTATTTCATCAAGGAAATAAAATCTGACCCAGGACTTGCTGTGCTGCAAATTCCTAAATCTCACAACATTCAGTTTTGAGATGGAAACTCAATATCACAACCTTAGCTCAGTAAGAAAGCAGCAGATAAAACTAAAGGTGACACAGTCCTGGGAAACTTGCTCTAGGTGACTCTGCTTGAGCACAGGGCTTGATAAAAGGACTTTAAGAGATCCCCTCTCAATCTCAACCATTGACAAGAAGGCATTTTCCAACCACCCCATCAAGGAATTCAGAAAAAATGGACATAAAGAACCCAAACTTCCTGACCGTGGTAGATACAACTCCAACAACCATTTCTTATCAAGTAAACCACAGTGTTCACTTTTTACCCCATATCATTTGCCAATTAATCAATCATAGTGACTAATAATAAAGAACACATATCCAACCCATCTGTCCTGACTCAGGAGACAATTATCTCATTAAAAACATAGGGTTTGACTCATATTGATATTAAATATAGTTAATTATGTGATGCAGAGATTGAAACTTCTTGTGTGTTATCGCTCTTCTTCTGTACTAAAAAGATACTAAGATTTTCTCTCTTTTACCAGCAGGCAAAGTGGTCCCAAGGTCTAGTCATATTATCTCCAATTTGGTATTTAAAAAATACCACTACACCAAAAATACAAGGGGGTACACAATTCGTTTTGGATACTGTGGCAAGCTGTAGCCACAAATGACTAACTTCATAACATAGCATCATACTTTAAACCTGCTTGCTCAGCAAGCTTCAAAATATCCCTGACTTACTCTGAAAGAAGAAACCCTGAGTAATACTCATTGCCCACCTATTTCCTTCCAATCGTGAGTCTGTTCACAGTGCTCTTTTCCAACCATCTCCTTTATGAGCATCTACTTTCTGAACGAGCAGAAAAGCCTTGCTGTATAATTCATAATCTCCTGGACCTAGCTCTATTTTATTTACTAGTGCTTATTTTCCCCCACAGTTCAGCCTGCCAAAAAGCCAATGTTTGAGTCACCAGAGGACAGCTGTGCTGGGACTGAAACACTGCCTTATTGTCCAAGAGAATCTTTGCTGATGAATTTTAGGCTCTGCCTGCTTGCAGCAGGGACCTTGGCCTCCAGCCTGTATATGGGCCCTTTGGCTCAGCCAGTTAAAACTCATCAGCTTTCTTCCCACAGTAGAAGACACTGAAGACTTCCTTTCCTCAAGCAACCACTTCAGTTATGTTTTGGTATCTCTAAGTTACCCATCAAGACTGCCTTCTAGAGGATGAAAACATCCTCAAGATGAGGCACAGAAAACTGCTCCCAATATGGTATCGCTAAATTTGAGGCCATTCGTGACTACCAATGGCCCACTGGTGGCTATTCATCCCACATGGTAAGTAATGGCCTGAAAGGTTCTGATGTGGCTCTAACTTGTCCATCATATGCTTTTAAAGAAAGATCTGCACTGTAGGTAAAGCTGAAGAAGTTTGTTGCTCTTGGGTACAAATATCCTCCCATGCTCTCATCTTCACCAAGAGCCAAAGCACGTTCTTTGAGCTCAGTGGCATGACAGAGTCCTTAGCAAAATCAGTGGCTGCCAGGTTGCAAGGTTGGGATTTTTTGCACTGGAATATTCAATGATAATGCAGGAGTGCATAGGTGACAGAAAAACATTACAAATGCCAATACTAAAACTGTAAAAAATTTCCTTTTTAATACAGACAGGGAAAGAATGTATCTCCATGAACTCCTGAACTTTCAGAGTTGGCAGGCTAGCTGAAAATCTTAACAGGTGAGTACATACATTATATATTTTAGTTGTTAACTGATTTAGCAGGTCAATTATGATTTATGTGCTGCAGATGAAAGAATTTTGCTTCCCCCCCGCTTCCCTTAACCTGGGGATAGAGTCTGTGATTTTGTCAATTTACTAGTATTGTATTTATAAAATTATCTATTAAAAATCTAACCTTTTGCAGAAACTCCCTTATCTTGTCAGCATCTTTGCCAGCATAAATGTGCCATAAAGCACCAGGTAATTCACTTGAATCTTTCAATCGCTTCCTCAGAAGGTCATCCAAGTCCTCCTCTTCAAACTTCTTCAAAACTCCTGAGATTCAACATAAAAACACTTTTTAAAAGTGAGACAGGAAAAATCAGTGAGACAGAAACACCTTATTTTCTGGTGTTCAAATTTCTGGACTGAGACTGAGCAGATAAAGTTCAATGAATATAACAGAAGCTCCCAGGCAATCCTCTTGTTTGTAATTAGTTACTAGAACATGAAATACCATAAATACCTTTAAAAACATTTACTTTTTAAACTTTTTCTTCTCTCTTGAATTTCATATAACCCATTCTCCTACCTGAAATAAAAAAGCACTAAAAATCCAAAAATTTAAAAGAAAAAAGGTGCTTTCCTGCAGTCAGCAATAGCACTGGTTTGGATGCTGTTGTGCAGCAGCTTGTTAAAAAGCCAGAGCTCTCCCAGCATGCTGAAATTTTGCAGCTATTAAGTCCGTACGTACACAAGTGAGAACAAAGCAAAGACAGCAAACCCTACCACAGCTCTGCTGGGCACAACCAAAATCTACACTTACTGATTATGGAATGATAAAAGAAAAGAAAAAGGGGAAAGAAGCAAAACTATTTCAACAATTTAAAGAATGTTTCACATAAGCAATAAATCTTATACAGAGTATAAAACTATCACACACCAATTTAAGCTCTCCAGTGCTGAAAAATTAAATTACTGTCCAGATTCAATAAAACAAACACAGTGCATCCAGAGGGAGAAGAATAAACAGCAGGTCTGGCAAATATATCATCCTGACATAACTGTTAGAACCACCACTGCTTCCAGAGAAAATCCTTCATGCTGCACCTTCATTAGCTCTGCCAGTCCCAGCACAGGAACAGTGTATCAATTATAGGTAATGGCAAAAAAGGCAAAGAGTTTGAAATACCATTTCATAATTCATCAACTGCAGTGTATTTTATGCAGAATTAACATTTGTGCAAATTCTTAAGAATGTCCCAGGTTTAAGCAAGTACTTATGGGCATTTTCTATTCACTTCAAAAGAATGACAATTTTAAAAGCAGCAGATCATTCAGCCCATCTACACCTCTGACAATGAGCTTCCCTTTACCTGATTTGGAAAGTACTCCATTTCCTTTTGCTATACCAACATAAACAAGGATGTTCACGACATCAGAAACTTCAATATGGAGATTTGTGGTTCCTATATCATGATCTTTAGTAGCAGCCACACCTATGTTACAAGATAAAATTAAAAATTTTTGTATTGCATATTCACCATCAAACAGAAATGTAAAACAGCTGAGAAGAAATTTCTCTAAGTACACCAAGCATCACAGAATAGCATTTAATGTACAGACAGGTTTTAATGTGAAAATACTGATATGCAGACTACAAGCATGCATTTGTTGCAGTTGCTGAACAAAAAAATGTTACTTGTTAACAAACACCTTGAGGTAACTCTTAGCCTGCTCAGGTAACTGTCCTACCTAGTAGTTGTGTCAGAACAAAAATATTTCAGCAGAATAATAAAAGATATTTGCTGACCAATACATTCTTTCACAGCCCTTCAGGCTCTTCAGGGCAGAAATACTTACAGTGAATACAAAATATTATCAAATCAAATGTGTCACTTTTATACCTGGCCATAAGCAAACTCTCCCCCCTCCCTGAAGTGTTCAAGGCCAGGCTGGATGAGGCCTTGAGCAACCTTGTCTGGATGAGGCATCCCTGCCCAGGCAGGGAGGTTGGAGTAGATGATCTCTAAGGTTCCTTCCAACCTAAGCCATCCTATGATTTTATGATGATTCACTTAGCCAAACCAAATCCCCAAGCAAAAAGGAGAATTAAAATAAATTTTAGTATCTGAAAACATACATGTTTATGTCAAAAGGACATTTCAGAACACTAAGCCTTGCAGCAGTATTACATCAAAGTGTCATTAATGATTCAGTTCTTCAGACCCATATGTTGATCACTATGGTTAACATTTTTATTTCAAAGGACATCTGGAGAACTTTTTAAATCAAAGCCATCATGCTACAAATTACAATTCAATTCTTGTCCTATTAAAACAACTCATAAAACAGAATTGTACAAAGGTCTGCAAAAAAAAGGAGAATCTGGAAACAGTTTAGGAGAATAAAACCTTTTCTGAACAGTTTTCTGAGTGCACAGTAGGCAATACAAACTATGAGAAAAATGCTGAGATATCTGACCAGAACTGACAGAATTAAGTATTTTGTCATACAGCACTATTAAGGACAATCTCTCTCTCTGTGTAGAAGTAGCTATCTATTCATATTGTTAGACTAACACCACGAAAAATAAAGAAAGCAATGCAGAAATAATAAACTCTCACATCTGAGGTGCATGTACTGTTGAAAGTCAGTACTTACCCTATATTCAGTGAAAAACTACCCTCCAAAGAAGCTCAGCTTTCTATCAGGTGTTATAATATTAGATATTTTACACTTCTAAGGGAAGAGGTAACTGCTATATTTCTAGACCCTACTCACCATATGCACTGCATAGCCTGGGTCCCAAATCTGGACGGACAAAAAACCCTGGCAAATGAGAAGCTAAGTTCAGTTTTCCTTCTGGACTACAATATTCAGGCAAGGGTAAACTTTTTAGTAAGTCCTCGTATCTGCAGAATAAAACAAAGAAGAATGTAATTGAATTTGTATCATTACACAGGGAGAAAGAAAACATGGAGATTGACTTAAGAACGTTTAATATTACACTCAAATACCTTGCTGGCATCATAGCCTTGAAATCTTCACCAGAAGGCCAATCTTTCAGTTTCAGTAGAGCAGTTTCCCCATTTTTTATTTTCTGTCGTTCTGCAAGTAACATAGAAATGAATAAAAATTACTACTTTATTATTCAATTAAAACATACAAATGAAATCTTCATCTGTCTACAAAGATTTCATCCCTAAAACAGGACATAATTAAATGTCAAGACTCAAGAAAATGCAAAACAAACTCAGCTAGTTGAGGAACAGTTACATTTGTTTGGTTTCTTGGTCAGACCTAACAAGTACACTACTGTATCTTTAATTCTGCCCAGGCACACAATACACATTTCTATCATGTTCTTTGGAAACAGATTACCCACAGCTTTCTTTCTAGATTCAAGTCTATTTGAAGACTCAAGATCCATAAAGACCATTTTTAATTGTGGTGTCTAACAGTAGTCATGTTCAGAATCAATGGAATAACACATTTAAAGTAACTTGAAACGTACTTGAAACATCTTCAAATCCATCCCAGAACTCCTTGACGTTGGTGTTTGAAATAATACTGTCTTTGCAATTCAAGATATCAGCCTGCTGGTTTCCAAAATCTAGACTAATTGACTCAGCTTTCCACAGGCTGAAGTTCATTTTCTTATGCATACCGGACACGAGAACAGGCTGGAAAATATACAACAAAATTATAAAAATCAATACTTATCCTTTTGGACATAAACATTTCCTTCAATTAAGCAGGGGCACAAATGCATTGGAACACACAAGCTGAAGACCTTGCCTTTACTAAGCTGTTAACACTTCCTCCAACAGCAACCACACCCATGATGCCACACACACATGGTTTTGAAATTTCCATCTTCACATCAGTAATTTCTTACTTATTATTAGCAGTTAACTGATGTTTAAACTACTCAAGGTAGTCTATCTACCTGCAAATATAGAGTAACTTTGTCCTTTCAATACCTACCCTTCCTTGTTTCCAGCACTCCTTGAAGAGCTTCCAGTTGTTACTGTTTTTATGGTCTCTGAGCCACAAAACATGTTTATCACAGATCCACGAATACTGAATATCCCCATACAGTTTACTAGAGTCATCCTGAACACATTTTTTGTTATCCTTTGGCTCATCCCTTATTTCAGACTTCACATTTATCTTTGGTGCTCTATTTGGTGGAATCTTGTTTTCTACTACTGAAGCAATTATGTCATCAAGAATGTTTGGCATAGTCCTTCCACTCTTGCCACTCTATTAGAAAACAAACAAATATATGCTTCAACAACAGAACAGCAAATGAAGTTCATGCAGTTCCTTTTACAATAGAACATTTCATTAGCAATTAGAAGCCTGGAGCTATCTACTTCCTTTACAGAAAAACACATGCATTCTTACATGACAAAGTTAGAAATTATTTAATAGTAGTTATATATATATATATATATATAGTAGTTATTACATAACTCAATATATCGGAATCTTTGTCAGATTAGGGCTTTATTGAACTTCCTGGACATTTTCTTCATAGTACGTATCAATTCTTTCCCCCCTCCCCCCCCCTCTCTCTATATATACATATATATATATATATATATATGCTAATATATATATATAAAATGTTAATGCAGATGTGTGCATGTGCATATCAAGTCGTGGTTTTTTGGGTTTTTTTTTTACATTTAAAGCAATACAGCAATGCAGGATGGATGCTCTAACTATAATGTACCAAAACAAATCTTAGATATTTTCAAATCCTGGTATAAAAAGACATGTATCTTGTGAACACTTACTGCTGTTCCTGTAGAGTAAACTGGAGCAAAAGCAATACCAGCATCTGTAGAACCTAGACGCAGTTTGCCTGCTGTTGTAGTTAATAAATCTCGTAAGGTTGAGCCCTGCTCATTGTTTTGGGATGCAGGAGGGGAGCTTTTACAGTTTTGGGACTCCAAACTATCCTGATCTTTCTCTTCCTTTGAATGCTTTCCAGAAGGACATTCTTTATTCTCTAAAAGAAAAATAATCATTGGAAGTTTATACTGTTGTATCATGACGCAGACGTAGGAACAGCACCAGTATCCTGCATTTTATAATGGTGGTAATACACTGAAGCACTAGTACTTTATTCACCTGAAATCACACCAGAGGATGAACTGGATCCTTCAAAATGCAGACAAACAGCATGACCATAAAAAGACCCTCCTCAGCATCTCAGACATGCAGCTGAGTGAGTCACAAATGAGAGATGCTGTAGCTGGAAACACTGCCACATTACCCACGCATTCACTAGTGACTCTTGTGGTAAGGGATTCTAATGCCATCAGGAGAAGGCACTGCAGTTTCAAGATTAAAATTAAGTGGGGAAAGAACAACACCTTTCCTTTTTGTTGGAAAGAAAACTCAGAATTTTTCCCAGTTAATTCAACTACATATCAGTGGTGCCCCCAAAATCATGGACATGATGTGACAGTTTCAAACATGTACCTTTCTTTTCTTCCCTGGCTTTCTGCTCTGCCAGATCAGCTAACCAATGCAGAGGTGACTGGGATTCAGGTGGTGTTAATTTGCTGTCTGTGCTTACATCACTCCTTGGACTACTGTTACCATTTGCTTCAGACTTTTGAGGAGTATTCTGCTGTTGAGACTCAGGCATGCACAGGGATATTTTATTACTGTGGTTAAGGACATTCTGCAAAACCTGTAAAGAACAAATTTATTTTTAAGCATTTAACTTTGCTTTAATTTATTTCAAAGACAAGGCCAGCATTTAACCACTGCATGTACAAATTAAAATGCAACTGACGCTATTCAAATACAAAAATCCACAAGAATCAGAACATTTGAACAAGCTGTGATGTACACTCACCTGAGACACACCATTCATTGCAGGGAGCTTGCCAGCTTGTGTGCTCTGCTTGCTGGTACACTGACAGTGTGATTTAATTTCAAATTTTTCTCTAATATTGTGCATAGCGTCGAGAAGATCTGTCAAAACTAGAAGACAATTAAGAAGAAAATCATCATCAGCTCTCAGTCATTTTGTGACCCACTGTGATGCTGAAATGCTACCTCCAAACCTTTTTAAAATCTCAACTATTAAAAATGCTAATTGTAACACTCAAAATTCTACAAAAAGACTGCCCAATTTACCTTGAAGCTTGTGCAGAATGAAAAAAGGTCTTTAGTTAAGTAATTGCACAATATTCTTCTAAATAATCTAAACTCCACTATACATTCCCACTGCATGGCACAAACCAAGCAAGCCAGCCATCAGTTATTTACTCCTCATTGTTCAACAGGTGCATCATTGCTTCATTTAATAAAGCTGTCAAACTACAGACTGAAGTGAGCCACGTCTTGACAAAAAAATTAGCATGTGATCATGTAATTTAAGGCAGTTGGGTAACGAGTATGCACAGAAGAACAAGAGTGAGGTTATGCAGGGAGTCTTCACTGTGCTGTTTCCAGATGAGCACCTCACAATTTACAAATTAAAACCAGTTTCAGTCAGAACCCGTTCTGGGGAATGTCACAATTTGAATTTATTATGAAATCCAACCAACCTTCATTTCAACTTGAACTAACATGCAACGACCCATAAAATAATGACTGGGTCTGTATTTCTAGTTTAAAATAACTGGGGAATTTACTTAAGTTTAAGGGCACATTTCAGTTTTCTATTCTCTGCTCTGAGTTAATGCTGGCAGAGGTTACAAGTTGCACTAACAACCACCACACATAACGGCACTTTAAAAATTTTACTTGGTTGTAAGAAAAAAACCTGAATTTAGCTGGGTTTAGGATTACTGCTCAGCTCTTTTCATTCATCTCAAGTTCATTCACTGCATTTTGCTTCAAGGAACTCTATGGATGTCCAACCAAAACAACATGTGAATTTTTTTTCTTTTTTCCCCTGAGGGTGGGGATGGACAGAAACCAGTGAAAAACAAATATCCAAAACTGTTGCTACATAATGCTCTTTGGCAGTACTAGTCTAAGATTTCCTTTTAACAGGTAAGGTCAGATTTAGTAAGTACATTCTGGCCATTTTATTCCACTCTGAAATAGTATGAAACAGTCGCAACACCTTCACGGCATTTCTTCACTGCCTGTCCCCAAGACCCCTTCAGACATCTGTCAGCATACTCCATCATCTTGTGTCCCTTGCTGTTAACTACCCAGAATCACTTGCCTTACACCCCAGTGATTTGACACAATTTGGAAGTTTTTAAATGGAAAATGAGAAGTTTCAAAAAACAATTCTGGACTCTCATCACAGAAAAAACTGGGAAAAAAACATATCCTGCTTACTTGCAGGTAGTCTTACCAGAGCCCGGAATAATCTGTGTTGGCATCAGGTGTTTATGATCATGGGGCTGTCCCTTCACACACTTCATCCAGGCATATAACTCCTTATCTGCAAAATAACATTGCTGATTGTTTGACTTTATTTACAGAGACAGAACTAACTTTTTCCAGATTTTAGTTAGAAATGGTTTTCTACACATACTGTAAGTCTTCTGTCCTGGTAAACTGTGTGACAAAGATCTGTATACAGAGCTACTGTTCATAATAAGGCAGAGAATACAGAGTTTTAACAATACTGAAATCTGAAACTGCCTCATCTGTAATACAGATCCCTGCCAATACCCTCAAAAGTTATTAAGTATATTCTCTTCATTAAATTTATAGTTGCCAATTTCACATAAACCTTTACAGTTGCTACTTAGGCAGCGAGACTCCCTTGATGAGTTCTCACACAGAAAAGAGACTGTTAGGCTGTGACTGTATGGATAATTTAAATATAATACAAGCCACACTGCAACTAAAGCAGCTGTCTTCAACCAGAAAGGGTAAAACTAGCCTGAAAGAGGAACATGCAAACAAATCAATTCTCTGATTTGGCCTACCATGTAGCTGCAATGTTACTGGTGGCAAAAAAGAACAGGGAAGTAGAATCATGGATTTGTATCAGATTAAATAAAGAAGCCATGAAAACCCAAGTTTGAATGTACTGGTTGAAAATTCTTTAAGGCAGCAGAGAGGGCCTAGCTGGTAGGAGAGGCTTTTTATAAAGTTTCAGGAAGACTGCTCATGGCAGAGAAATATGCAGTGTAAAGGCAAGACAGAAGAATAACAGCAAAAAAAGTCTGGCAAAGTAACTGGTCACTGATCTGCTATGTGATTTTGTGGCAGGTATGCAATTTCTTTCTCAACTCTCCATCTTGTATTCTATCTACTTAGTGCTAGTTTTAAGAGACTCCTCAAACCTTTTTTACTAGTTTGCTTACCTCTAGCAAAGTAAACCTATACTAAACTTTAGTACACTAAAGGAAGCATTTAGCACATATAAGGCACTGTTTTCTTATACTGCAATAGCTACACAATGTAACAATGAATTTTTTTGTAGCTTTTGTAACTCCTAAAACATTGACATCTATAACTGGTAACAAACAAATATAAAACAAAAACAGAAACAGCATGAATGCACCTAATGTATTTTACCACAGTAATGTCATAACATGGCATTCCACTTGATGGTGCCATGAACTGTCTGAATTTAACAATGGATTCACATTCATTCATGTAATAAAGTAACAGGAGAAGTCATTTATAAACAACTGAATATGGAATATTTCAGCCTCTAACATTCACGTTGAAGCAGGGGGAAACCAGAGTATTCTCCATTACATTTAGCAACTGTGAAACCAACTATGGGTTCCAGGAAAAATGGTGTAGTATATAGTGCTATTATACAGAGATGGGTCTTCACTTTGTACAAGAGTGCCAGAAAAGACATACAGGTTCACATGAATCCGACAGCATCATGTGAAATAAACAAGAGAGGGGAAGCTACCATGCTTCTGCTTTTGCATGTCATGTATTGAGGGACAGTAGGGAGAAAGTCTTCTCTGTTTGAAGACTGAAAAGAAGACTGCTTCTGTTTTTAAGCTTTGAAGACATTTTACTAAAATTTTCCTGGCTGGTTAACATGCACACTATAAAAAGCCTCTGACTGCATGTTCCCACTAGGGTAAATAACATTCAGTGTATATCCCAAGCCACGTCAGATGTGCACGCACATGCGCACACAGACTTAAGCCAGTTAAGAGCTGCCAGAGCACCCTCCAGCATTAATGCATTAATTGGTGTTGGAAAACACTGACATTACTTCCCTAGAAACTTCAGGCTTTGATGCAAATCTCTGGGAACATCCTGTAATTGCTGTCACTGCAAGCCAAGGACATAGTCAGTTTATCAAAGACTTGCCATCTAACAGTTAAACTTTATTTTACTAACATTTCACATCTGTGAATTTATGCTGCTATGACAAACACAGAAATACTTTTCAAAACAGCATTGTACTTGAATCAGTTCCTGGCACTGTGTTTGATCACAGGCCTGTGCCAGGGCACAATGCTGCCACCCAGGGGAGGGCAGTCCTTTCCAACACAGCCAGAGCACAAACGTCACAGCCGAGGGCTCAATGACCATACCCAGACCATTCCTCCTTCCAACTGCAACCAGGCTTGGTCACTCAGAAATCACAGGTTTTCAGGTCAGTCCTGTTATACTTCACTGAAGACTAAACTAGATGTGTCCATTAAAGCATAGGAATTAGATATGTGTGTAGATTGCTGGATTGTGAAACCTCCATTAACACTAATTTTAAATACTGTGTGAATTATTTTTCTCCATCTCTTTTTTATAACAGAAAAGTAGACTGCTTAGTCAATGTGACAAACCAGGCACTTCAGAAGGGAGGTACTCCAGGAAGCACTCAAATCAGGGCAGATTAAAGCAACGAGTAATCATAAAGCAGGGAGGTGTAATGGTGTGCCAGTCTCAGAGTTGAAGAACAAGATTTAACCATAAGGGGCAAGGCACAAGCAATCCAAGACAATCCACATGAAGAAACTAAAAAGCAGACAAAGACCTAAAGTACCCCCCACAGCAGTTTCTTTCTGAATGACTGATTCTACATCTATTGACAAAAAGGAGGTGAAAGATTTAAGAGAAACCAAAACACACAAGCAGTAATTTAACACTTCACAGAAAAGCAGTTACAGCAGTGGATCTGCAGCTCTACAACAAATGAGAAAAACCAGACTACACAATACTCTAGTTCATGAAGAACTGACCTCTAGAACTTTTTCTTTCCTTTGCCTTGTAACAATCTAGGCAGACCACAAATCCACATTTTTGGCAGACCCAATGAATGTTAAATAATGTGGCTTCACATGCATCACACATCTCACGGACTCCTCTCACTGCTCTCTTCCATGCAATTTTGGCTGAAATACAAAATAAGCAGAATAAAAGGATTGAAATTTAAATGCAAAGCACAGAATGAATAGTCTTTATAGATGAGGCATTCGTAATTTTCCCCTCAGGCATATCTGGGCATGAGAGAAGGAAAGTGATCCTTCATAAACAAACTATCAACATCCACCCCCCTGGCTGCATTACACAGCATCCCCCTCATCAATGTTACTATCAGTACATCATAAAGAAATTAAAGCATCTAAAAAACACAAGACTTAATTTATACAGAAAGAATATTCCTGCTCAACAGGAGTGGGCTGCAAATACAAAGACCTTCAACATATACTTTTTACTCCATGCTATGAAGGGAGGTGAGTTTTTCACTTGCATGCCTATGAGATGTTTAATCTCCAGGGCAGCCAAACCAGTGAGTTGGATGGTTAAATTCAGCAGGAAAAGAGGAAGGTGACTGTCCTGGAGACCTGGCTAGTACTTCTGCTTTCTGCCCCACCTCCTCTCCTCATGTTGCCTGGAATTAGTGGAACCACCAGCCTGTTTCCAGCCTGTGCCCATCTGCCATGGGCCAGAAGGCTGGACGGACTGCAGCTTGGGTGGGGAGAAGGTGACTGTGCTAGCACATGCTCTGCAGGGTCCACGCTGTCACATTATTCTCCTTTGTTTGGGAAAGGAGACACGTCAGAACCACCATGTCTGTTGGCAGGACCCAGTACCTGGCTCACTGCAGGCCTTGGCTTGGAGCTGGCTGCTCTGGCTGGAGAGCTGGAGGCCAAGCTGAGAACTGAGGCTGCTCCAAAACCAACAGCAGCCTGGCCACAGCCCTGGCCCAGCACAACCACAGCCTTCTTGCACAAAAGTGAAATGCACTGGCCCACTGAAGAAGGTCCCTGCCCCTTCCAGACAAACCCTCAGACTAAATAGTCTAGAGAAATCCAGCACAACAGTGACTGAAGTGAGCTACTGGATAAGAAGCAATGGGTCACGATGAATGCAAACACTCAAATAAAACTGCAGAATATTTGAGAGCATTTGAGATTTCCTTACCGTCTTTTTTCACCCAGGACATGGCTGTTTTCTCAGATGTTACTAACTGACAAAATTTATCACCTATGATATCTAAAATGTATTTAGAAGTTTCTAGGTCCAGTTCATCATCTTCGTAGTTTTCATGTGTCCATAAACTCAGTGCTTCATCATCGTACTGGTCAGGAGAGGAGAAACCATCTATCCTAACCACTCCGTTCTTACTAAAAGATAACCTAAAAATAAAAACAGAGTTTAACTGCATCTACCTTTCTTTACACTGTGACATTCAGTTTACTTGCTAATTTACCTTACTCCTTATGTCTTGCAAGTTTTCTTTACCTTCTTTAGCATCCTACCATATTTTTTTAATTTAAAAATAAACCCTACTGTCAAAAATGTTTTTTAAATTAACAGTAAAGAAGTATGAAAACAAATAAACAAAAAAACTTTCAGCATTTTTTTGCATTCAGTTTACTCATCATTCTCCCTCTGCTTTAAAATTGCAGACAGAAAAATTCTCATACTGGTTTGTTTTGGGCTTTTTTTGGCCAAAGTTTGGTTTCATCTATACCCCACCTTTTTTTTAACCCTAATATTTTACAATTTTAAAATAGTCCTGAATTCAGAAGTACCAAAAATGGTATTCAAATATATATTTAATGAAAAAGATGACATTATGAATTTTCAGTTACAGTACCAACTTCCAACAGCAGTGCAAACTTCATTTACAATTCAAGCCCTACTGTCTAAAACCCATGAAAAATAATTAAAACTGTCATAAATTTTACCATAATACATTCAAAGCACTCACTTTCTTACATTTCCTAACTGTATTTTAAAATGCTGGCAAAACTTTATCATAGATATGTTCTCTTCCTTACACAGAAAAAAGCCAAAGCTCTGACACTGCCACATTAGGAAGCAAATAATGTTACAACGGAAGTCCAGCCTTGAAATGATTCCTGTAGTACTACCAAATCTTTAACTAGAGCTTCATTATAAAAAAATTCAACTCCATCAATGGAACAATTTCCTGTTCAAATTGAGGTAGATAGATTCTGACAACACAACCCACATGCAATCTAGAGCCATTTTGTCCTGCCTCAATAGCTAAGCTGCCTTCACCACGTACACTACACTGCGTACATTTCCTGGGAAATTTTCTTCCAGATGTGTGAGTTTTCCTTGACTGGCCATTAATAGTGAAAAAGGAGGTCACAACTCCTCTGTCCTTAGAAAACTCACAGAAAAACTCAAGCAGCATTCCCACCGTACACTGGCGTACGTACAATTACGACTAAGTGCAACTCTGTGGTTGTACAACTTGTCCGGAATAACTGAAGCTTGCCTTTTGAAAATCCCACTTCAAATGTCAGACACCTGTGTAATGGTGATGTGCTCTATTTTCTGCTTGCCTAAGGTACACTGGGCAGCTGTTCTGATGTCTTTGCTATAAAGCTTTAAAAGCAATGAAGTCAATCCACAAAAGAAGAAATACAAATGTAAATATTGTTAAATTAGAGAGAGTCTTTTATCACACAGACTGACTGAACCAGAAAAATCAGACAAGCTTTCAAGCACACAAGCCCTTTGCCAATAATTACTTTTAAAAGTTAAAATGCAACATTATCAGGAAAAGAGCTGTACTTACCGTCGAAAGTAGTAAAATCTACAGAACACTGGTGAGTGAGATGGTTCTTCTCCTTTCTTACTTCTTATTAACCTACATTCTCTGCATTTTTGTAAATTTGGTCCTATTTCAGAGCAAGAATCATCCTGCAAAAAGGACTCCCCTGTTTGCTTCAGCTTCTTTACTTTGCGCCAGTCTTTTAACACTGAGCGAGGTATGCCAGCTGCAAAAGGAGAATTTCAGGTGAGGTAACTGGCAGCCCTTATTTGCAGAACTCAGTCACATCAGTCAGCATTCAACATTTCTGAAAGTAGGTTTGTTACCTGCATAACCTATTTCATTTTTACTTCCATCTTTGTGCTGTCAGCACTGAAGTTTAAAGAGCATAGTTACCAATTAGACTTACACAGGCAGGAGCACAGCTGATCTACCAGCAATACCTAGGACACTATATTTTCTCTTTAATTAGATGTATTGTTCACCAAATATTCCACTAAAACCATCTTCAGAAACGCACTCTTATAAAACAAGTGAAGAAATACAACACCCCTAGGAAGGTGGGTTTGAATGTCATTTCAAACAAAGATGTATGCAAAAAAGGCAACAATATAATGAATTAAATCAGAGCTTAAAAAAAAAATTCCTACTTCAAAATTTGGTTTTGTTTGAGGGTTACAGATATGATTACAGAAGAGAAGACTATTGACATGAAACACATCTGAACTTGATGTAAAATATCCAGTGTAAAAAACCAGAATCCATTTACTGTCAAGTTTGCTGGCTTTCTAAGGTATAATTTTATTTTTGATATGAAAGCATACCTGACAAGAGTAACACAAAGAGCAAAAAATTGAGTAATACACGCAACATCCACATACATGTTTTGAAATTGAACCCCGTTGTTATTTAACCTGGTTTTCAGATTAGTTAATTAAAAGTGGTACCAGTTTTATCTGCAGATGGATAGAAGTGACTGTCATTTCATCTACTCTTAATTCCTGAAAGTTCATGGCCTATAAACAGGGATCTGATGCAGGATGACAGAGGTCAGGGTGCTAACTTTAGACTTGGTACCTGAGTTCATATCTGTATTTTGCCAGAGATGACTTCTACAGGTTTTGCAAATGGCACACTTCCTGTGCCTCAGCTCATGACCCACAAAATGAACACCCAACTCATCCAAGGACCACAATGGCAACTGGGTTAAATGCTGAGGGTAGAAAAGACCAAAGTACAGGTTTGCTATTCCAAAGCAATGTTTGGAACCAGAGATTCTGGGATTCATCTGGGAGCTGCTACACTTCAAGCTCTGTGGGCAGGAACTTGAAAGCCCCACAGCGTTTGCAGGGCTGTAAAATGCTTTGCTTTGCAGGAGGGAGCCTTGCAGCCTGGAGGTCCAAGTGCTCTGGATGGCAAGCAGGCTCCTGGGGCTTTCCTTAAAACAGCATTGGGACAAAGCAGTTTCCAGCCCCGGCAGTACCCAGATACCACCCACATGGCAAAACTGCCACCAAGCCCCAGATCCTGAAGCACAGTTACCTTCAACCACTTAAGGGAAAGCCAGGACAGCCCATGGGGGCCTGTTCTTTCCTGAAAGCTCCTCAAAAGCTGGCTACGTTTTTGCATAAACCTTTGTGGAAAGTCTTTTTTGTAAGGCCTGACCATGTCTCTTTCAGAAATTATAACAATGCTCCCCCAACACAAGCTGAAAGAAGTATCAGAAACACTCATCTATTTATAGGGTCAAGTAGGAGAAACAGACAGGGAGACCCCAAGTCTATTAATATTTATAAATAGGATGCCACGCACAAGAAGCAGTTATCATGGGACAGGCCAAACCTGTTAGTGTGCAGGACGCAGTCTGTGCAACTCACAACAGAACGTAACACCAACTCATACCCACTTCCTGACCTGAGTTCCATGAAACAGTTCCATAATTTCTTATCCTGTATCACTCCTATACTTAGGCAGCGCCAGCCAAAAGAAATGATTGCCTTCCCTTAACAACTTAGGTAAGCAATGCTTTTACAACAAACCCACACAAAATCTTTTGCAACAATACAAAGGTCATAAAGACTTAATGTGTTACATGTGTATCTTTACAGTTCACTTTAAGAAGTGAAAATGAGAAAGACTTTATAGGCATGTCCTCCCTGATCTTCCCCTTAGTTGCAGGCGGGGGGCGGGGGGAGGGAAAGGGATCCTACTATCACTGGACACAAGCCAGAATACTTCAGACAGACTTAAACACTTTCAGCACCCAGTACAACTTAAGAGATCAAACACTGTTAGATAGTAGAAGAGTAACCTTATACACTAGGCAGTGAAAAGCCAGAGAATGTAATTACAGAGAGAATTAATGCACATAAAATATCCTTAATTTTCTTACTACCTGTAATTAAAAATTCTTGCAAAAAGTAACCTAATGGTAGATTTTCTCATACCCAAACAGAACAAAGACAAAAGAACAGTCTTTGGGGAAGAATAAATCGGGATATAAAAAAGTTAAGTCCTTAAATAAAAACCTTCATGTTGGCAGACCAGTTTCTTGTTTCAGATAAATGTAGTTACAATCTGCTACATGCTACCGCATCACATTTAAATTAAAATTAGTATTTCCCTAAATTTCTTTATTCCTTAAACAAGAAGGATGTTAGCACCATGTAATGCACATGCTAGTTAGAAGTGTGAAATGAGTCTCTCCCTTGAACCTTTCATTAAATTAGACAAATCATAACAGAGGCATCAGGCTCTCAAGGAACTGCCTCTGGCTTCTTAATCAAAGGATGAATTAAAGTTCAACAACAGAGAATCTCTCCCTCCAGCACTACTCTAAAAATAAATGCATTAGCTCTCTTAAAAAAAAAAAGTTGTATCAATACTGGTGGCACAACTACACTCAGTCTGTTGAATTCTAACAGACAGCATAAACCAGTTTGTTTACTGCTTATTTTGAGGCCAAGTTTGTTAACACTTACATACAAAACGCTGCATTTCTAAACCAGGATATTTCAAATGGCCTTAAGACAGATAAATCTGGATCTACTCATTTACACAAGCATGCTTTTAAACTCTTTTCCCAGCTATCATGCATGATAAACCCTCCAGGATTAACACTGTTAGACTTCACATTAGTCTGTCTCTTCCAAATCAGATTAATATACTCACTGCTGTTACTGCCGCTTTGCAACTTCAGCTTGCTTTTTTCTTTGGCACTCCTGCTGAGAACACCATTCGGTTTTACTTCTTCCTCTACATCACCCTTTTTTTTCTGCAAATCATTTTGTTTCTTTTTGTAAGTTGGCTTGGGCTGCCGTTTAGTCCTTTGCTCTGACTTGCTCTCACTTTCATCAGAGTCTCCACTCTCAGAGCCAGACTCGTAAGTTCGTTTCGCTTTTCTCCTAGGGTGCTTATCTTCCTTCACAAACTTATCTGCCAAGATTTTACTGTCTATGTTATTTTGCAAATCATTTGATGTAGAAGCTATTAAATTGACAGTACATGGCTTAATAATTTCTGAAACACTGTTCCCTGAATTCTCTTTTTTATTAGTGTTTTTATCTTCCTCTGAATGCCTTGTTAGCCAAGCCTTTTTCAGTTTAGTGTGGTAGTTTGGCTGACTGGTCTGGGATGTTTGCCCACTGCCTACAGAGTTCGCTTTGTTTATTGTATTACAGACGATAGCACTGTCTAGGGAGAGAGAGGTTGAAAATGTCTGATTTTTCACAGAGCTGGACTCAGTTTCACTGGTGTTACTACTTTTAAACTGAGCTGCAGCCAAGGCTGCCTTGTGCTTTTTCAAATGGACGAAGTCGGTGGAGGTGGAGAATCCTGAACTGGGCTGTGCAGGGCTGCCTGTCTTGCCAGTGGCGGGTGTAGCTGGAGTGCTGACCTTGCATTCCTGGGCCTGTGCAACCGCCTGACTCGCAGCTCTGGAAGTGGTGCACTCCAGTGGCGCGCAGGCCAGGACTGTGTTTGATAAGGAGTAAGTAACTTCTGAACTACCCCAGCTCGACACGCTGGTAGTTGTTGCTGCTGCTGAGGCGGCGATATCCGTTTTGGTGCTGCAGATCATAGGTGTGGTAGGGGTGACAGCACGAGGAATGCTGCCTTGTGAGACAGCTGGAAATTTCTTTTCATACTGTGTGTGAGCACTGTCTGAGTTCATATTTGGCAGAATGATCCTTCCAGTCTCCCTGGCTTCCGCTGTTTTCAAGCAATCTGCTTGATTTGTCACAGCTGAAGATCTCTCACCAACTCGATCTTTGGAAGCAGACGGCATTGCTGGTGCGCTATCGTATTTCATGCTGGAAGGCGGACGCACAATAACAGATGCTGTAGCGGACTGTGACTTTCCACTCATCCTTTCAGCATGCCAATCCCCTTTTTCATTATTTGGGGCATTACTGGACTTCCACATCTCTGATAAATTCTGTTCAGAAGTGCCCTTGTAAACAGGTTGAGCTTCCTTAGGCTCAGGAACTAAAGTCGGTGGTTTCTGCAGCTCCTGTATTTTGCCACCACCAGCATTCACGGGTTGGACAGGGGTTAGGGTGGGAGGTGAAAGGCTGCTATAGCTGCTTTCTTTCTTCTCAAGGTTCTGGTGCACAGGAGGGTGAAACACAGGGGCTCTATGCAAGGCAGGCATACTCCGGAGTGTATTTGCAGATGAGACTGACAACTGAGTAGGGCTCCTGCTATCAGTTCTAAAAGAATTCACCGAATGAGACTGCACTGACTGTGCAAGCTGCTCAGGAATCTTGCTTGCAGTGCCTTCACTCTCTGGTTGGTGCTTAATTAAAGGTGGAGGTTTAGAAAGAGAAGAAATGTAAGAGGGGAGAGACTGAGGATTAGCTGCTGTTGATGGGCAATTAGTTTGCTTATCAACATACGCACTTGAAGCTTCCTTTGACGGGTATGATCTTGGTGGTTCATTTACTACACTGTTAGACAAGGTGGTGAAATAATTACTCTGTGGCAAACTCTGTGGAACCGAATGCTTCATTTTATATAGTTCTGAGACAGAGCGTTCAGAATCTTTGTCATATTTTACTGAATGGCTTTTGGGGCTTGAAGATAAGGACGTTACCCTGGAGTAGTTCTCTCTCTCTCCCTCCAGTGCCTTTATTTTAGCTGTAAAGGGAGCAACTTCAATACTTTCTTGGAGTATCCGTCTGTGTTCTTCTTTGTATTTGCTCAGTCGCTCCCCAGTCTCCTGTGGTGGCCTTGGCAGCTGGTTCAACATTGGATCTCCAAAATGTCTGTGCACATGGCTCTCCTTTGCTGCCTGTGCTCTGCTTTGCTCTAGCTCTGTCTTCACTGGTGCAGTTGGAACGGAACGTAAAGGTTCAATAAATGCTTTTCTTTCCAGTTCTCTGAAAAAGGTTAAGCAGACACAGATTAGCAGTGCAACATGCTAAACAGAAGACCTTTCTTCCCATGCTCCAGGCAAAGTTATCTATTAACACCAAATAAACTTTTCTTTATATTAGGTACAATTTTGAAAAACCTTGAGAGGACTCAGGAACTCCAGCACCATTCCAAGCCAACAGGGCAGAGTCTGCTTTGCAGCACAGCAACAATCTTTTCTCTATCACATGCACCCACATTTACAAATAAGCTAAAAGCAAGCTGGAAGACATCAGCTGCTAAAATACACCCTCTCACACAGAGTAAAACAGCAAACTTACTCTTTCTGATGCTCTACAATACTTTTGGGCAAGGGTGGGCTGGAATGCGTTGTCAATTTGATGGGCCGGAGGGGATCTGCACTGGATGGTCGCACAGGAATGTGACTCAGTAAACCAAGGCTGTCAGCTGAGGTCACCGGGGTGGGCTGATGTAACCATGGGCTGGGAGTATTCTGTTAACATCAACCAAAACAGTAAAATTAGATTTAAAAATAAGCATGGGACCACAAGAGTTACTGTGTCAAGTCCTGCAAATGATCAGAGTGAAGTAGTGTACTTTGGCATCAAATCATACACAGTAAATAAAATTTCACATCTTAAGTCACTTTTTGATCAACTGGAACATCTGACTGTACCTCCCCTGGACACGCAGAATACCACGTAGTTCACACATTTCAGAACCATTCTTAAAACAGTTTAGTTTTCTAATATTCAGCATGAACAGTCAATTTCTGTAACAGCACCTCCAACTCCTTATCAAAATTAGCAAACCAATGATAGCCTGACAGCACTTCAGTTATGAGGAAACAGACCGCTAGCTCTTCAATTGATTGCAAGAAGTATATATTTCAAAAGAAAAATATGGTTTGGTATTTCTGGAAAACAATTTTATCTCCAGCTTTATAATACATTTTAATCAAAGGAATACAACTCTCTTTCTTGGATGGTTCCTCTCCTTCTCAAATGATTAAGTATGATAATCCTAATTAATCTGCTTTGTTTTCCCAGACATTTTGATTTGAGATTATCTCACGATCAGCACATTCTTAAAAACATAATTGTACACATCTGCCATTCTCTGCATCATTACAAACACCTAATTTTGTGCTGTGTACCTACTCTAAAGGTGGACAATACCAACCTCTACCTTTACACACACTGTGATAGTCTTAAATTTAAGAAACTGCCTCTAAATTAAAATTACTACTTATCTAAGATTCTTTTTTTATCTTCTCTGAAACTTCTGTAACAACTCTGCAGAACAGACCAAGAGCAACTCCCCATCTCTCTCCCCTTTCCCTCTCTCCTTGGAAACCTGGTCATGAGAAACACATGCAGAGGGACAGAAAGGCAGGGCACCCTATTTAAGTGGTGTTTGGGACAAGTGTGGAAGAAGGGACTGGGACAAGAGTGAACAGAGCTTCCATGTGCACCCTAAAGCCTTGCAAGTGCTGCTCCACTCCTAACTCCTGGCACTGCCCAGAAGTTCTTCCCCTCCTCTGCTCCTCTCTACTCTACCCTTCTCCTTCTCTCCAATCTTGGCAACTCCCAGTTGAGAACTGTTGCAGCATAAGGGGAGCCAAGAGCTCTCATGACTCACGCATGCAGCACAGAATAGATTTGCAGGTGCTACAACTTTGAAGTTCTGATTTCTGTACTTGTGAATATTTAAACCAACCACTTGGGTTGCACTAACAGTTTTAGTGCACACATTTCCTAGTCCACGAGTTCCCACGCTGTGGTTGAGTTCCCACGAACAGCCTGTAAGCTGTATGAAAGTATTATGCAAAATAAGGCCGATCACCTTCTCCCTAAGGAATCTGAAGAACATCTGCTGGTGCACCAAGAATTCTACAAACAGCTTTGTGACTCCACCTGCAACCATCTACAGCCCAGCCCAAAGTCAGGAACTGCCACAGCCACCTGCAGACAGTAGCAAATGGTGGGCTTGGGGGCACGTTTCCTCCAGCACACAAACCTGGCTCAGCCCTGAGCTGAGGGTGGCTGCTGCTGCTGCTACAGCTGAAACACAGATCCCTTTCTGTGGCACCCATGCAAACCCACACTGGAAACGCCCACTCTGGGTTTCTAAGACATATTTTTAAAAAGTGCCTCCAGAGCAAGAGTCAGAAAACAAGTCACCACAAGACAATTGCCACATATCAACATAATTAAAAAGCTACGTGCCTCGGTACGCAAGGCTACATACTTCAGGCAGCCAAAGTGAAAACAGAGCCTATCCTAAGTTCTTCAAAATGGACTTCAGCATGGGGTGGAGCAGGCAGCAACATGAAAAGATAAATCCACCTCTAGTTTTCTCTTAAGCTTTTCTTCTCTGCTGCATTTGACTATCATATTTTAGATCAAACTGACTTCATATTACAAGGCCAACTCAAACTTACTGACTGTGAAAGACTTAGCCACAATGGTTTGGCTTTTCTCAAGAATGAGTCTGGGGAAGAAAAGCTTTCCTCATGATGAAAAAGAAAAAAAATCTCTGTAACCATTCAGAAACTCCAAGCTTTGACGCAAAGCCCTGCAATTTGGCAGAAGGACCACTGTCAGCAACAGGCCTTTTGTGTTCCCTGTGAAAACCTGCCCAAATTAGGCCAAATTGTCAGCATCTAAAAAGCAGCATGCACATGCTCAGTGGTTTGATTGAAGCTGGCAGTAAAGCTCTCCAAAGTTTCTGACTGTGCTACACATGCTTCATCTTACACTGTTCCTCTAAGGTGTCTGCAATGAGCATGCTGTATCCCAAGCCTGTAGGAGCTGAGAGGATTTTTCCTGTAATTGTCACATCTGCCTACCAAACACCACAGCCATGCTGGGTGTGAGGCTGAAAAACACAGACCACTTCTTCTGAGGCTGCAGTGGTTGTATACAGCATAGAGAGGCATCACCCTGACTTGAAGACAGGAGCACAAAACAGATGGGAACACAGGGATGTGTGCCACCATGAACAGAAGGGGAGAATAATACATGCCAAGAGAGGGTGTAAAGACAAGAGACAGGTGTAAAGACAAGAGAAATGGATGTACAGTGCAAGAAAGATTTATAAACGGAGTATTTCTTTCCATAACTTCCCACTAGATTTAGAACTCCTCCCTCTCAGCCTCTGTCCATTATTTAGTGAACATACATGAAATTTTACTGTGAGGAAAATTGTCTTGCCTCTCCTAGTATTTAAGATACACAATGGTTTTCATAGTTTGAGGTACCAAATATTTACCCTGGGGACCTGAGGTCCCAAACCAGCAGTCTGTCCTCACTTGGTCATAAAAAAACCCCAAATATTTAATCTTTTTTAAAAAATACTTAGGAAACCAATGTCTGGAAGAACTCCCTACTCACACTCACTGTGAGACTACTGGATCTGCATTTCTAGTTCTGTGCCTACTCAAAAAACCCAGCATCACTTGGTGCAATACAAAGTACTGAACCGGTACCAGAAAGCACCTGCTGGGAGGTATCAGCCCCAGGGAAACACACCGTTAAGAAATGAGCTCAACTTACCCTTCTCAAGGAAGCCTCTGCGTTAACAGGAGTTTCTGGATGGACCCATTTGGAAGAGGGCAGACCAAGTCCTGAGTAAGCATGTGTTCCATTTGGATACTGCCAAATAATTGGATAAAGCCCTAGCTGATTATAGGAAGCAGAAGGATGAGCTTGTCCGAGAAGATGTGGAGACTGGTGTTGTAACATCTGTTGCTGCTGCTGGTGTGCTAATGCCAAATGGCTTAAGCTGCTAGCATGAGCAGTCTCTAGTCGTGGGTGGCTCCCCAGCAAGGAGGCAGCAGGCACTCCTGGTAACACTGCAGGAAGTAGATGAGGGTGATGAACAGAATGATGAGATGCGGTACTAAGGGGGTGAGTGTTAATAGCAGACAAAGGAGCCTGAGCTGAAGACCCAGCTAGCAGATGGGATGAACCAGTTAAGGCAGGATGATGAGCGTTTGGATTTAAACAAGTCCTGTGGGATGAGGAATGCAGAGGATAATTATGTTGATGCAAATAAGGTGAAATGTGATTAGTTCCCGTTTCTTGTCCAATCAGAGTGGGGTCCCTGTACACTGTGAAATGTTCGTTCTTGTCAATGATAAGAGGACTTTTAGCTTCTAGAGCACTAACTCTAGCTGGAACTGGATGAAAACTAGACCTAGGCAAATCATGATCAGTTTTATTGGCTGATCTTGTTAATCCAGTAGCATGGCTGTTTAGGGAACTAACCTTAGACTTCACAGTATCAGAAGATTGGGTAAATTTAGGCTTAACATCAGGTGACTTTGTTTTAGGATGATCAACTGAAGCACTAGGTTTTGACTTCACAGAATCAGGGACTGGACTTTGTTTATGCAGTTTACTCTCTTCTGCTAAAGAAGCTACATTTAACGAAGACATAAAGGAGCCATACTGTACTTTTTCTTTTTCAGGATTTAAATGTTCATTTACTGATAATGTTTTTACAACCCCAGGTTGTATCAAATCCGTTTTGTTAACAACACTGCTAACCCAACTTTGATCAGCTTCCTGTTTCCTTGCTTCAAGGAAATTTGCATTTGCAAACTGCTGTTTTAAATCACTGCTGTGAGATTCTGTTTTCTGAACCGTTTGCAAACCAAAGGTACTTCCAGCATTATCCTGGCTCTCCTTTTCAGAGTTGTTTTCCTTAGAAATGTCAACAACACATTTTGGAGTAGGAGGTCTGGGTACAAACTGCTCATTTTTTAATTCCACAATATGTTTTTCTGTATTGCACTCTTGAACATGTGGATCCTTGGCATTCTGCTCATAAGGTGTTGGCTGCTCTGGTGCATGGAATATAGATTTTTCTTGATGATCTAAGACAGATGACTTCAGTCTTTCTGTCCCTTCGTTTTTTTTATCTTCCTGTATTTCATCCCATGGAGACCGCCTATCTGTTAGTGTCTGTTCTGCTACCTCAGTAGTTTGGGATTTTCCTTCTTCTCCATTTATCTTTGAAGTGTTCTTGCTTTTTAACTCATTTTCTGAATTTTGCTCCGAGGACGAATCAGTTAACCTTTTATTTGAAATTTCTGAGTCACTGCTCTCAGAGTAATCCGAGATATTGTCTGTCCGCAGTCTCTTCATATTTAATTTTTTTTCAACCTCTTCAGGTTTTCTTCTTTTATTAAGGAAGTGTTTATTTTTTGTTTTGGGGTTTTCTGTAAAAGATAAAAACATGCCTATCACATTTGCAGTCTAACACGGTTTAAAGCTCTCCCTCCCTTTCCAATAACTTCTTTTACCTCCTCGGCCTATATAATCATATCTCTCTTCTTTCATTTTCTCTTCATCAGGCATGCTGCTATCAGAGCCTTTCCTCTTATTAGGCCGAGTATTCCTCTGTTGCTGATGCTGGTGTGAATTCTGCTTCGGTGCTGCCGTTTGGGAATTCATTGCTGGTCTGGGGCTATTTGCTTGTGCCCGTGTATAGTGACCCTAAAAATAATTTTGTAATTAATGGACTTAAACATAACTTTAACTAGCTACTTTAAACATGTGGTTTTAGTATTTGCAATATACAAAAATACTTAGGTAAAAAGATAAATGTATCTACGTGGACTGTGTTGCTGTTCTGGTTGGAGCGAGACCGTCGCCGTGAAGTGATGCCAATATTTTCACCCTTCAACAAAGAGTGAACAACATCATCTAGAAAGGTCATCTGAACCATAGAAGGATCAACATTCTGCGGTTCTAGCACCTGGTTTATTTAAAAAAAAAAAAACAACACAAAACCAAAATCAGCAGATACTCAGACACTGCCCAATCGGTATTTTCTATATCAGTGTTCACCACTCTACTTTGTGTGCTCAAGACTAATCAGAAAAAAGTCTACTCTATCCTGACAAGAATAACTGACATATGACTCTCAACAAATGCTGGGAATAGAGTAAAACCAAAGCAAATTGTCTTTATGTATTCCTGTAAAAATAGTCGTAATTTTTTTTTTAAAGAAAAAGTATCCCACTACCACTTCCTTCCCTGACCTGAAAATCTGAAATTACAAGACAGTGAGCTCTTTCATAGAGTAGCCCTTAAGTAGCAACTACAATATGCAAATGTTTTTGTAGGATTTATTTAATATACTGCAGAAGCAAAACTACTGAAAGGAATTAAAACAACTGGAGAGAAGAACTCTAAGACTGGTGAAGTATCACCAGTGAGGGATATTTCAGAAAAAAAGGAAAAGCTAGACAGATCTTTAATCAAAGTGTCATACAGTGGGAAAAAAAAACAGTATTTGGGAAAAATTAATTATAGCAAGTTAAGGGGAAGAATGTATTTGAGCATTAGAGTAGTCTTAAACTTTTATAGTCATACATGATTTTGTCAGTCATTTAAAAGCAGATGGGTCATCCATTATATTAACATTGAGTCATTACTTGAGTCTCCTGAAACAGAATTAATTACTGCCACTAAAAATACCCATATTAATTCTTTCTGTAACATCAACTTCAGAAATACAACTAAACCCCACCACAGTAAATGTAAATTAGGGCTGCAGTAAACGTTGAGTTAAATAAACTGTGGAAAGTGGATATTTCAATTACTTAGAAGTAGTAATCACTACTGCAGCACTAATACATTTCAGTGCTGAGAAAATAATTTCTCAACAGAGCTGACAGGGAAGACCAGTTCTTAAAACTCAACTGCTTCACTTCAAAGGCTTCACTAGTCAAATAGTAACAGCAGAAAAAAAAGCAGAACTGTAGGACTCGTGTTAATCATATTGTTTCACAAACGTTCATCTTTAGGATGGTCCTAACTGATAGTTCAATGCAAAGCCATGCTGTAGTTTTACCATAGTAATAGACTTGCCCTGCTGGAACTGAACAATTCTGTGGATTTCACACTACTATGAAAAAAAGCCCAGACTCCTAAGGAACAATGTACTCGTAGATTGTTTTCTGACTATCACATATGAAACTCACCTGGTCATTCATAACCACCATAGTGCGGGTGAAGAGATCATGGTGAGTGATGATACCCGTGAACCACTGGGTGGCAGAATCCTGTCTGTACACTCTCACCCTGTAACCATTTAAGGAGTATGGACCTTTAGAGGGGGAAGAAATAAAAAAGCCATTGAGGAATTAAAAAAAAGTGCATATGTGTTTTCCTAGTTTTTTTAAGCTTCATAGCAAACGAAGTGAGCATGGCACAGACAGCAAACAACAGGCAATTCTGGCACAGCACTGCCTGTGGATTTTACTTTTATTCAGGAAGACATTTTGAAATGCAAATGATACACTTAAGTATGCTTTAGGGTCAATTATGCTAACATTCTCAACATAAAATTTCCTTATCTAACCAAATCTTTCTGCAGCCATGATGACAAATGATGGGAAAATTCTTGCCTACAAACAGAAACCATAGAAAAGTAATCAGAAAGGCTAGAAAGTGGTAACAGCAGGTTATACAGAAGCTATTTAACAGGCTAGTCACATGCCCAGATGCTTTGCTGGCAAAAAGATTTACATCTTGGTGGTTAGGCTCTGCATCTGCCAAGTCTTTCCCATAAGTGACCACAGAGTTTCTCTCCATTACAGCAGTCAGAAAGGCAGCTGAGTGATCCTGCCCCAGCTATGGCCACACAGAACATTCAGAAACACACATACTATGAAGACTTTTGCTTATTTACTTATTTTACAATGTATCAGCTGCAAGGAAACCCCCACACACACTCACTCTGCAAACACCAGTTTAATTCCCCTCCAGAAGCCCATGGGCCTGGGGTTATAAGTATGACACAGTATTTTATATTTCACGATCCAGTAATCAAGATTCAACAGTTCTATTCATGTTCAGTGTCTCGCTTGACCATTGGGACACTAGACTTGACTGCACTTAGATTTTATATAGCATTTCATATGACCAAGCAAAGCTACTACCGAGTCCAGTTCCGACTGTGTGGGTTTCACTAATTCTGCAACCAAACCCAAAGGACAGGCATACAGGAACAGAAGCAAAACCAGTCAAAGACAACCTACAAAAAGCCCGACTTAAATGACTTAAAGGTGCTTAGTTGCTCAGCCACACAGACAAGGCCAGGATTCCTCTGTCTTTCCTAAAGATCATTTTTTCCAACCCTTCCCCAGTACGAGTTCAAACATCTGCAGCAAACAGGCCAGGGACCTTGCAGATGACAGCTTTCTCTAGTAAAACATCCATCTTCACACAACTGGGTCCATTATACTCCCTGCAGGAGAAAGTCATCATAAGGACAGTCATGAAAGGATCATAAGGACTGTTTTAAATGTCAACATTCAAGATCAAGGGAAGTGCAAAAGCCATAATAACTTAGACATTTTCAAGTGGTCTTAGGGTTTAATTCTGGAACCTTAGCAAGACCATTTGAAATACCTTTTCCACAGGATTACCCAGGTTTTAAAACAGCTGGGAAAGAGGAAACACCACGCAATAGCACCATTCTTTCAGCACATCCACATCATTCACTGCACAACTGAAACCTTGAGGCCCAGTGAACCTCTGAGCTACCGGTGTTAAATCATCCCTGGAGCGGATTTCCAGCTGCACAAACAAGGGTCAAAACCATGCCAGCACCAATCACCAATACACACATGCAAAAAAAGTGGAGGAATCTACAGGCTCATGTCTCACATTCCTGGTCTTGGACCAGATGGGGTTCCCATGGGGACACATTTCCTGATGGCTTTTCTCCAACCCTTACTCCACATGCCCCTGAAAAAACGCCTCCAGCTCAGCTCCCACAGTTCTGACTGTCTGACCCAACCCAACACGTCTCAAACTTTTCATGGCTGTCCCAAAGCTCTGCCTTGTTCAGACAGACTCAGTAAAATTTTGCCTCTGTCTCTTCATGCTAATTTCCCATTCCTACTTTCCTATCCCAGCTCCTCCTCTCTTGCATCCTGCTGTGAACTGTGCAATGATTTTCAGTCTCTTGCACAACCAGAACCCCTCTCCCCAGCTTCTTGTCTCATTTTAGCATTTGATTCCAGGCCATTGGCTTCCATATCCTTTCTCAGCCTTCTCATCTTACAATCTCCATCTTCCCTTATCCACCAGCTTTACAGCTCCTCTTACACTCTTCTACACTGACTCAGTACTGATTTCTTCCTTCTTACTCCTTTTTCTAATATATTTCTGCCCTCCATCCCAGCTCTTACCATGTCCACTTTTAGAGATTTTATCATCTACCTTTAAAAACAGTGGGGTTTTTTGGTTTTTTTTTTTGTGGTGGTGGGTTTTGCTATTGTTTGGTTTTTTTATCTTAAGTGCTACTGGGGTGTCAAGAAGGACGAAAAGGATTAAACTGTTGTCATACAACAGTACAGTTCTGTTCCAGCCCAGCTCAGCCAAAAGCAGCCATTACAGGAAAAGCCTGGCTTTGTCTCCAGTCCCTGGCTGAATCACACTCTGCTACACGCTGCTGCAACAGCCTGTCCAGTATTATCAGGAAATATATTCATGGCTGAAGCACACTCAGTTTTTTAAGAGGATTACTATAGATGCAGCCTCCAGAGATTGTAGTGGTAATATATCTAATAGGAAGAAAAAGTTCAAATAGTTCAATTGTTAAAAATCAAAGGCACTTCACTATGTTCCTTGAACTGGCTTTATTTGTCCCAATAGCTTTCAATTCAGCAAAGTTTGGGAGGCCTTTTTTTTTTTTTTTTTTTTAGCAAGGAATAAACTTGGCTCCTGCCAAGCCCAGAGCCTCTGCTGCAAAGCATGCTGCCTGTGACTGCTGCCCAAAGAAAAGGGCACAAGGGACAATTTTTTTCATTTGTGCCACTCCTGAAAACTATTGTAACTCTCATATATAATGGACTAAAATTCCCCCTTTTCAAATTGTCATGTTTCTTTTCAAACATTTGGAATCCAGTTTTAATGTTTTTCAACAGTCATCCTCTTTCTTCAGATAAACAGCAGTTTAACAGAGATAGTCAAAGTGGACAATGCTAAGATACAAGATGATGGCTTCAGTGTCATAAGCAACAAGAAAAAGGCTGGATCCTAAAAATGCTGTAGGGGAGGAAGAGAATTCAGTAATAGCCTAATAGATGCGTCTAGACAAGGCCGAACTGAAAATGTTGCTTAAATTGCAGGGAATAGGAAAATGGTAATAATGGAGAAGGTGAAGAAAATCAGAGAAGTGAGGGGAGGAGAAAGGGTGAAGAACATGGCTAGATTACAGCAGCTAGCACTGCTGGAGGGTTGTCTGAAAGCCACTGAAAGGTTTGTGCCAAACACAAAGTCTCTGCAACCAGGAGCAGATTATGGGCCAGGGGGAGGTGACAGCAGTCTGCTGGCTGACCACTGCGCTGCAGGGCTGAGGTGGTGGCACTGCAACGGCCCTCGTGGTGGATGGCATGTCACTACCCCAGGAAGCAGGCCTTTCCTTGGGGCCCCTCTGTGTCACATCAGGTGAGCAAGTGGATTTGAACAGCAGCTTCTCCTTAGATGAGGAGAGATAGTCTGCAAGGACATTTGGATTAGATTCATCTCATCATCTACGAGACTCCTAATTTGTGCACTTCTAAGCATCCAAACATCTGTTTGAGAAATTATATTACATTATACTTATAAAGACAAAAATACAGTTCCTGGGGTGATGGGATTTAAATGAGTTGTATGGATGATGAAAAGCTGGCAGTTCCATTGAGGTGACTGTTCCAATATTGCTGGGGCTTTTGCTCAAGTGCTCATTCTGTATCAGTGTACACAGAGGCTTTTGTAATTGTCTTATTACTGTTACAGTAATGAAATACAATAAACAAGGTCAGTTTTAGTTTCCTTCTCATATAGACCTAATTTGATTTCATGCCACCTCTCAATCCAGTTTTGGCAGCAAATTTCATCAACAGACTATTAACTCATGTTGTAACTGAGGATATTAAGATAAAAATCTGAAATTACCAACACTGACATACCAACTTACTACCTACACAGCTCCACACATTGCTTTTTTCATCATCCTTTTAGTGGCCCATAAGAATAATCACATCTAGTCAAATTAAAAACTCCACAGAAGGGAAGACTTAAGTTTTTTTACTGCAACTTCAAAATTGTACTTACCACATTCCTTTGGTCTTCTAATCTTAGTTTTATCAAAGAAACCAGACAGCAAGCAAACCTCAGTACCATCCTTATAATATAGGATTATTTACCACTCCAACCTTAATTTATAGGATGATTACTTAAGCATTTTTGTCCTTGAATTACTTTACTGCTTGCCTGGGGATTTTAACCCAGACTCAGGGAGGTTTCTGCCTTCCACTGCTAGGAACTGTAGAGTTGCCTGTCAGTTCTGCAGACAGTTAATGAATATACTCAAAATACACATAATATTTTTACTACTCGCAAGATTAAGCCAAATTAAACTTATTCTAATTCATACTAGTTCTCATGTAACTTGGATCTACAATTTAAAAATGATGCACCCATGTGCTGCAACCTTCTGGCATTAGAATCGAGTTACAAATTGTAACTGATTTGAAAGACACTTTTCAATCAGGTGGCGAGGGTGGGGGGATCTGAAAGTATTCTTCAGCTGTGACAACTGTGAAGAACTACAAGCACAGTCAGGTATCAGAGAAGTTATTGCATGTAACAGCCACGCTAACAGCACAGAACAGTTTTAATATGTTAAAAGATGTGTGGTTGCCATTAATTCCCACTTACTTTCACAACAAATCTTATAAAATAACTACATTCAGACTAAGGATATTCAGCTTTTGCTGTAAACACCAAGACATCAAACAACATCAAACAGTTTGTAGAAGTCATGCACAGCTTTTTACACACTCTTTTCTTGTATTAACAAATACTTCAAAAAAGTAACTTCCAAGTTAGAAATATATTCTCCAGTGTGTCACAAATGTCATGGGATGAGCCCCACAAAACTAATGGCCTTAAACTAGCTAACACAGAATAAAAATAATACAATTTCCCACATAATTACCTTGCATAAAAATCTCCTGAACCTTTTGTTCCTTTACCCAGGCTTTTACCTCCTCATGTAACTGCGGGTTATCCCTGAGAACTGGGTTTAGACTGTCTACGTCGTCCTAAAGTAGAGATTAAAAAAAGAACCATATGTTATGTTTACTTGTAACATTTATGTTGATTTTCCTACGTATTTTAGAGTACAATATTAGGTATAGTTTTAAGCTGATTTTACTGATGTCTACAGATCCCTGTATTTTTTTTTAGAAAAAACGTAACAGCACAGCAGTGCTGTAAGTTATTTCATGGGAACATGGTATGTCAGATCCCACATGTGGCCAGACTTGTAAGCTATTAATAGGATCACACTTTCATAAATACTGTCTTACTACAAGCTACAATTGCCCTCTAAAGTCTTCAATGTTTACAGGTATGCAGAAAGAATTGTTTAAACAATGATTAAATTAATTTAAAAAAAAAAGTTTTCCATAGCTTTAATACAGACTTTTTGAGCATAAATATAGGAAATAAACCCCACAAAGATAATGCCTAAGAGATAGCTGAACAAACATGTGAAAAGAAACACCATTAATGACTTTCAAATATGTAGGTCTTTGTTAACTAGGTAAATTCCAAGTAAGATGTGCTTTATTTTATATTTGTATTTTATCCAGTTCTCCTGGAATAGCTTCATTTTCACTACTGAGTAGGACAACATCCTGGAAATTAAGACATTTGGTGGAAATCTCCTTAACACAGAAAAGCAAGGCACAAAATCTGGTATATATCCTTGAAAGCCTATAAAAATCTGGTATATATCCTTCAATCATCGTTCATCACCAAACTTTAAGAACACCCATTGCTCTTTATTTCAGAGCAAGCTTGCTATTTCTGCCTCAGAGGACGTGGCAGAGAAATCAAGCTGCACCACAGCCTGGCAACCCCTCCTGCAGAAGATGGCCTTGTAAAGCTGTAAACTGCAGGAACATTCATCTGTGCCAAGTGAGCTTCAGACAGCTAAAATAATCACAGCAATACTCCACATACAAATGTAAAATGTTTTATCAGTACTGTAGCTGAGATCAAGAAATTTCTTTCCCTGATCTCCAACAAGTTCCTTGATGTTCCACAAATTACTGTGAAGAGCTCCAGCCACAGAATAAAAAGATACAAGCAACACTCAAGGAATTGTGTGTTACTGCCAGGAGGCCCTTACGTGACGTGACTGATTTCTCTCTGCTCATCTGGATGAGATTATTCCTGCTGCCCCACTGATCACAGGATCTCTATTTCAAATTCAAAGTTCAGTTCCTGACACAAGATTTGCTGTGGTCCATCATGGAGAACACATCCATGCTTCAGTTATTAAATAAAATTCCTCTTTTTTTATGCTTTTGAAAAGGATAAGGCCTCAGATCCAAAAGGAATGGTCAAGTTAATCATTTTACTACATGCAAAATGGAACAATATGAGTGAAGGGGAAAATCAACAGGACCTCTGTCACCAGGTTAAAATTACCAACCAGACAAGTATATTGCTAGCATTATCAGAGGCACAAAAAGGGTCAACACCAGAATTTATGCAAGGATGGCAGACTAGCAAAACACTTCCTCTCCTCAGGCAATTTAAAATGGAGATTAGCTGTTCTACTTTCCTCTGCAAATCCATTTTTGCATCGATCCTACACACAAAAGGAACACCACCACTGGAAAGAGGGAATTATTTGCCAGAGAAACTCATCAGACCCTGGAATTGTAGCTCTGTGGTAATTCATCTGTCCTCCTTCCAATGTACTTTCACAGCAGCTGCAACAGATTCCTGTTCTAAAAAAATTCCCTCTTAGATCCACAAGCATTAGACGAAAGCAACAGATTTGAGCATTGTGATAATGGAAGTCTGGATGACTCAAAAATGCAGCTAATATGCAGATCTCATACACCCTCAATAATTCCTTCAATCCCAGCCAAGAAAATGTATCTTCATTTCAAGACCTATTGATTAGGTACCATGAAGTCAGACCAGTTACTCTTATGTTTTGCTACTTCAGAGAATTCTTTATGCAAACATTTTGAGTCTCTCTGTTGTCCAGAGCCACTTCCAGTTTGTTTCTGAAGGCAACACACACTGCTGGGTTTTTTTATTAGATTCCACATCCTTCCTCTATCTTTGCCTTCTTTGAACTTGACTGAAGATACTGGTGATTACACACGTTGCACATTTGAATCTCTTTTGTACTATTCCCTATTCAGGCACATGACATATTGATGCCTGTGACTGAGACTGCTTGGTGTGAACACTTGGATGACTGCAAAGTTCATTTTCCTTACTTTTGGAGAAAGATGAGCTCATCTCAAAGACGAGCTACAACATGCACAAGTGAGGGCAAAGACCCATTATACTAGCTGCATGCAGGTATGGGAATTTGTAGAGGATACCGAAGACAACCAAAGGTTTCTAAATACACACCAAAAAACCTCATTTAGCACACCAGCAATCACTTGGGAAAAAAATCAAAAAACATTGGTCAATGGTTATCAGTACAGTAAAACATAACTGTAACTGACAGCTGAAGCTCAGAAAAAAAGACTACTAAAAAAGGTTCCTGAAATCTGAAGTTATCTTCTTTTGTGTACATATCACATATATCGTTGAAAAATCTTTACTAACCTTTTTCTACCATTGATCTTAAATCTGAAAATTCAAAACAACCAGGAAATTATTGCATACTGTGTTAAACTGTAAGGCAATGGCCTTAAGCACACTTAGTGCACACAACAAACTTTAGCAAAAACAGGAGAGAGGGCAACAACCAAGGCTCAGAACTCGAAGTCTCTTACCTGTCTTGGCACTGAAGATGAGCAAATGACTGCAGTGCCCCATCTTTTTTCTTGAATTTATACCTTGAATTCATATTGTTCAAGAAACAACAGCTGTCTACAGATACGAAGCTTAGCAAGTAAGACCTTCAGTCTTCCCCTCCTTCTTGGTTGAAATGGCAAGATTGTTTAACAGACTGACTCACAATTAAATACCCTGTAGGACTTTCCCTCAGACTTTTCCTCATTTGCAAGAGGTTTTACTCACAAAATTTTGGTATGGTACTCTCTCCTAGACTAGTTTTTCCACAAGTCCTGGAATATCTCCTCCAAGAAGATTTTAATGCTGGTTTGAAATCCTTATGAAGTGCAAACAGAATGCAAATCAAATAAACAGGACTGCAATTTTCTTCTTAAAATCTAGAGTAGGAAGCTTTTCATGTATTTCAAATAGCAGTGCCCCTTGCTCCACAAATGGCTATAGGCAAGACTGGGAAGAAGGCAAATGGTATATGGGCTAGGAAGCTATGGCTGAACTAAACCTTCCTGCCCTTCTGGAAGACAGTCATATGAAGCAATGTGACTATCAGAGGCCTGTCAATCTGTCAGGTATTTCAAACCTTTGCTGCTACTCTTCCTTCTTCCCAGACCAAAAGAGAAATCCACTTCTGGTGGAGCGAACTTTCTGCTTAATTACCCAAAGAATACTGGAGTCTGTTGCATGTCACTCAGTGAAAATTCTCCCCTGCTGGGGACATGCTCAGATCCTAAGAAGCCCTATGAAGAACATAGAATTATGTTTTCTAAATAAACTGATCCACTGTTTGCCTGAGTATATCTGTCCTTTCATAGAATCATAGAATTGGCTAGATTGGAAGGGACCTCAGAGATCATCAAGTCCAACCCTTGATCTGAATGACCCTTTCTTCTGGTGAAAAATTATACGAGCGGGTTGGAAACTATAGATCATACCAAGAGGTCAAGATACCACAATGCTCTAACCAGCATGCAGAAATCTTTGTTCAAATAAGCATTTTCAGAAAGGGTGCTCAAATACACACAATTTATCATTCAAAGCCAGAGGTGAACAAGTGTAGGTGACTTATGCTTCTATATTCCTTTAAGTCATGAATCAAACAGGAAGGAATTTCAAAAACAGTACCCACAGAAAAACAAGTCAAAATCCAAATACACACAGAAGTCTCCTATTCAAACTCCACACACAAGCAAAACACTATCCAAGATACTGAGAAGCCTCCCTGGATGACCTGAACCTGCATGTTGCCCAAACACTATACAAAGTGCCTTCTGAAGGGCTCAAATGACTGTAAGCTCCTTTTCTCTTTCAGACCACTGGGTATGTCTGTGGTGGAAATGCCCACACATTTCCACAGCTTTCTGCCTTCTCAACAAGCCAGCTAAGATGTTTCTTCAGCATTTTAAAATATTCTCCAAGTCATTCTTCACAAACATGAGGGGCATAAATGAGTTCAGTACATCAAAAGATGAAACCGTGGAGCACAAAACAAGGAAAAGTGCGTTCAAGAAGAGCCTCCTACCCACAACCACACAGCCTTCAGGCTGCTTATAGGAGGGTACAAAAAAAATCTGGTCAGCTGTCAACTCTCCATTTTCATTGAAGGAGAAGAGAACTGACAATATGCATTCCAGGAAAACCAGTCCTGGAAAAACGGTGGCTTTTGGCACTAAAAAGGCTTAAATTTGAGCTCTGAAGACCAAGCCTTAGCACACACACTATGCATTAAAACCTGTAAATGATTATTTGGGACCTTCCTTGGTCAACGTCTCTGCATTTGGCTTCAATGCATCAAGGACATCTTTTTAATATCAATAGGAGCTCATTTCAGCTAGTGTTTTACAGAGAAAGACTAAGTAGATTTTGCAGTCCTCGCAAAGGTCAACACCACATTAGTCCTCACCATCTGTGACTTAATTAACTATAGCTTCCTCTGGCTGCTTAGAGGTTTTCTGATAATTTAGGACACGAATTAAATGAAAACTAGTACATAACCAACTTGAGTCCTGTTTATGATGCTTACGCAGTATGCGCTGCACACAGAAATAGGCATCTTATTAGTGTTTTAACAGTAATCACATTTAAATTCAAACAGCATAAATGAAAAATTCAGGTATCAAAGTGCCAAAAGCTCCAACATTCAGATTTAATCTTGCTTTGAGTGAACATCTTGAAATCAGCTTCTATAAAATGAGCCCCGTCCCCATTTTTTTTCCTTTTTGCACCAAAGCATTTTTAAAGCTGTATCAACTTCAGCTGCATAGAAATGCAATTTGGAAATTGCCATCAAAAAAACAAGGAATGAGGTAAGTCAACATCTGCCTGCGGAGTGACACAACAGTTTTCAGAGAACACTGGCAGCAAGAAGTGTTCTTTTTTAAAATCTAGACTACTGATAATTTATACTAGTCCTCTAGTGCCAACTTTTAGATTATTTTATCCCATTAAAAAAAAAACCTAAATGCCTTACCTGTCCCCATGTCAAATACATTCAATGCACATTTTTACCCCTATTTTGAAAAGTTCACACAGTTCTCTCCTTATGTTCATTCCTTGGTAACTAGCTTTCCTTGTCTTTTTTCTTCCTCTTCTACTTTGTCACCTGACATCTTATGTCAGTGATCTGAAATCTCTTTCATTGATTATAGCTTTTTAACAAACCTCCAAACTTACTATTGCCTTGTCTCACATCAGAGTGAGCAGGGGAAAAAAACCTCGCAAAACAATGACAAAATCTGAAGCAGAATACCAAAGACCTCAACAACACCACCATCAACTGGTAGTATCCCTCTGCCAGGCTGCAAGGCAGTGGTAAAAGATGAGAATCTAACTAAAACACAGAGAAACTGGCAGCAAGTGACACCCCCAAGTGGGTCACCAAGCAAGTGCTTCCAAGGCCATGTGGACCACACACCAAAACCCTATAGGGAAATAATCAAATTTAGCACAGATCTTCTATTGCTTCCCGGATCTTTCTAGACACACATAAACCACTGGTTAACAGTCTATTTCTTATTCCTTTCTGACAAGTGAAAGGCTACCCCCACTGCCAGGGCACTGCAGCTGGTGGGCAGGAGGTCAGCAGGGTGCTGGAGCCTGCAGGGCTGCACTGCTCCACACCAGCCAGCAGCCAAATGTCTTTCCAGAGGGGAAAAACCATCGATCCGACCCACCACGTGCCCCTGCAACTAGGGCAACCTCCCTTCTGCTCCAGGCTTCCTGCAAAGAGCAATGCTAGCCAGAAACACCAAGGCTAGAAAGTTTTCTGGGGAGATCGTGACTTCCCAGTTTACCTTAAACGGCTTTGTCTGAGCGCAGAGAAGAGGCTTAGGCTTACCAGGCGACGCCAGCGCTTTCTATGTAAACCCAGCCCACACTTGACCTATTTTCTGCTGTTCTGAGCGCACGGTCACGATTTACCTCATTCAAACTCAGCAGCTGCTGGGCTACATCTGAACCAGTTAAGTCAAGCTTGAAAGCACAACCCTGACCCCTAAACCAGCAAAAAAAGTCGAGCCGAGGTCAGCCCCGCTTGCATGTGTGCGGAGGCACGCGGCGTGGGGTATGGCGGGGACAACTCCCCACTGCTGGGCAGAGGCCGGGCCAGACAACAGGGGTAACACGGGGGTTCTGGATGCATTTTTCAGAAAAGAACAAACATTCATGGATATTTCAGGCCTCAAACACTAAAGATTAGGGGTTATTTTCAGTGTCTGGCAACAATAATTATGTTTCTATAAGCAGAAAGTTAAAACTACAGGGAAAAAAGATGACCATGAAAAATGTAATTATTTTCCAACTGTAAGTAAACTTAACATCTCTCAGAAAAAGCTATCAACTATTTTTCTTGTTCTTGCTCTCCACTCTTACCCATGTCTAATAGTACTCTCCGTACTCCCCATTCCTACCTCCTTCTGCATTTTACCTGTTCAATAATAAAGTCTATACCAATTTTAGAAGTTTTAACTATCAGGTTTGAGAATGCAGGAGCAGGGCTACATACACTTCTCAGAGTTATGATTTCAGGCTTGAAGAAACACCAATTACTTCAGTTCTGGAAGAATAATTGGCACTCTGACAATTACCTGAACATGTCTCGTATTTTAAATAAGATTATGCTATGGAAGGGAAGGTAGGAACATACAGGAAAAAAAAAATCTAAGTCATAGTATAATATTTTCCTTGTTTTTAACTCATAAACACAAAACCAAACAGGTATTTGACTTTCTGTAAGACTACCAACATCTCAGTTGAAATGGGCATGCTGGAAAACTTGGTTTTTTACAAGCCATCTTGTTATTCCTGTATCTGTAGGTGAGAATCCAGCATGGAAAGGCAGAAGGGAAGCAAAAGCAGCATACGGGGTGTGAATGCAGCAGGGAAGCAAGCAGCCAGCATTGGATAAGCGAAACCAAACCTGGGCCAGGCATATATTGGCTCCAAACAACCTAAAACTGCTCTAGTGACTCCTACAACAGTTTTGCATTTGAAAACAGGGATGAAAAAACTACAGATGACCCCTATGCTCACAGGTTATGTCAGCCTCTCTCTGAGCTCTGAGGGACAAAGTGTAATCCCAATCTGGGTCCTGATCTCATTTACAGATTAGGAAGAAAACAGGAAAACTACTTGGTGTGACTGAATGGGACAGAAAGCAAAACCTCCTGGAATGACAGACATTATCTTTTAGCATCTGATCTGACTTCCCCAAACCTGGTGGGCTGCCTACTTCCACTTAAGAGCACTGCAGTGACCATCTGCAGTACTTACATTCTTCTCCATTTACAAACAAACCAAATGAATAGCACTGCTCCACATCCATCTTGTCCCTCATTTTGATGACACAGCCATATATTTGCTTTTCTATTGTTCTCCACTGAATCACATTTCCTTCCTTTTTCTCACTGCAGGCTCCATACATTTATCACTACCATTTCAGCAATATGCAACTTTGTCCTCATTTTGCATTTTGTTTTATCTACTCCTAAGAGAAACAGAGAGGAAGTACTGGTCCTACCCACTCAGCCATTAACTCCCAAGTCATGTGGTGATACTGAACAAGCTTTTGAGTCACTTACCAACCAACTCAGTGCCACTCTGGGAAAAGAAACCTCAAAGTACAGACATATCCCTGAAGCAAGAAATTAGCGAGTGAAGTTCATGCCAACAAGGAGAGCAGCTAAAAGAGCAGATTGGAGAAAGATCTTTTGTACGTTGGTATTAAAATTTAAACTAAGACCCAGACACCCTGCGAATCATGAACAGCTTTCAGAAGGTATCTAACAACTCCCCAAATCGTATCAGCTGAAGGACAAGCTATATGGATTTGTGCGTCTCCAAGCAAAAAACCAAAGGATATTCTGTTGATCATCAGTTGCCTGAACTAGTGGGCTGCTAGAAAAGCAGAGTCCCAGATATCAAGTCAAGGCATCACTTCTAGCTCAGAGACTGACCATTTTATAGAAGACATCTTCCTTGCACCACAGACTGCAGAAGTTACTTGCAGCAACTTTTAAGTGGTGGAGCTGGAAAGCTGTATACCACCAGCACAGATAGTGACAGACGGGGTAGTTCATCTCTTATCTCATGGTAGTTAACCTTCATCAAATCTTTTATCAGCTACATTACTCAGTAACACAGTATTCTTTGACAGGACTACTGATAACTAACAGCTCACTGTATTAAAGAGCAAAGGTCTCTCAATTCAAACCTGGAGAAGAAAACCATAGAACACTATTTCAAATACATGGCATACTAAAACCAGCTTCTAGAAACAACACCACCTCCTAGAAATATGTACCAGAGTATCTCACTCTTGTGGATGCCTATTTGCTCTATAATTTGAAAAAAATAGATTACCACCAGTCATAGAGACAGAGCTACCTATCCCCTTCAGGAAATACTGTATTTACCAAATCTGAACATTCCAGGAGATCTGGAAATATTAAACTCTCCAGCTGAAAATGCTGCCTCTGCTCCAACACAGTATCAGTAGCAATGCAGCCATCACTGTGCTTTTTTTTCTGTCAAGAGCTCTGTTCTAACCTGCTGAAGCCATTTTAGGAATTTTCCCTATAAATAACAGAGGCCTGACCATCTGGTATGTATATCATATTAACACTGTAGCTCTCTGCAACTCTGGAGAAAGCAGTGGCTGTGCCTTTTATAGCAAAGATGAATAATGGTACTGCAAAGAGGAAAGACTAAATTGCTCAACAAAAACCAGTGATATTTCAGTTGTTGCTGCAATAAGCTCTTGGGGGTAAAAGGGAAAGCTATCCAGTGTCTAAAATTGATACAGTGCTCTTATTTTTCAGGATATTTTCCATCAATAAATCTATTAAGCACATAGAACCAAAAAAATCCTACTAAAATGTAATTCAAGACTGAACTACAGCACTTGGAACAAAGAAAGGAAAAAAAGCCACACTTCAGCCAGTAAATCTTCTGCATCCCAAAATCTGCTTTAACCTGATTTTATCTGTTGTACACTAATGTGATATGGTATAGTGAAAGTAAGATAGCAAAAGGGAAGAAAACATAGGCTTTAGATAAAACCCCAGCCTCTATGACTAAAATATAATTTCTTAATCATATGCTTAAAAATTACTAGTAAAATCACAGAACCCAGAATAATTGGAGATGCACAGCAATTACTGTGCTTCAAACCCCCTTGCTCAGCAAAAGTGCTAAAATACTACTCCCAGTAATGCTGGCAGAGACACACAAGAAGAGAGGGACACAGGAAAAAACAGAATAGTTAATTTTAATTTCATTCAAAAGACAGGAAATGTTTGCTAGATTGAAAGGGGGGTGTTAATATTTACAAACAATGGTAGTAAAAAACCCTATACAACTATATTTAATTATGCAGTATACTGTTAAAAACAAATTTATCAGGATAAATTGTACTCTACATCAAGCCCCCTACATCAAAATAAACACTGTGGGTTTTTTCTTACTTTATTAGTAATTAATCTAATGTATAAGGAAAAAGTAAGATCATACTTGGTTTTAAATATTCAAAAATCAAGTTTATATAAAATCTGACTTCAATAATAGGGAAGATCATGGAGCAAATGACCTTGAGTGCCACAAGTCATACAGAGGACAACCAAGGGATAAGGCCCAGTCAGCATGGGTTTATGCATGGCAGGTCCTGCCTGATGAACCTGATCTCCCCTTCTATGACAAGATGACCTGGCTATTGGGCAAGGGAAGGTCTGTGGATATTGTCTATCTAGACTTTCAGAAAGCATCTGACAACGTTTCCCATAGAATTCTTGTGGAAAAACTCACTGCTCATGGCATGGATGAGCATATGATCTGCTGGATCAAGCACTGGCTTGGTGGAAGGGCTCAAAGAGTGGTGATCAATGGAGTTAAATCCAGCTGGTGGCAGGTCACAGGTGGCTTTCCTCAGTGCTCAGTGTTGGGCCCATTTCTGTTTAACATCTTCATTGATGATCTTCATAAGGACACAGAGTATCATCAGTAAGTCTGCAGATGACACCAAGTTAGGCAGGAGTGTTGATCCCCATTAGGACAAGGAGGCTCTAGAGAGACTTGGATAGACTGGATTGATGGGACAACATTAACAGTATGAGCTTCAACAAGGCTGAGTGCCAGGTCCTGCACAACAACCCCAGGCAACACTACAGGCTTGGGGAAGTGTGGCTGGAAAGCTGTCAGGCAGAAAAGGACCTGGGGGGTTCTAACTGACAAGCAGCTGAATATGAGCCAGCAGCATTCCTGGGTGGTTAAGAAAGCCAATGGCATCCTGGCTTGTATTAGAAATAGTGTGGCCAGCAGAAGTAGGGAGGTGATTGTTCCCCTGTACTCAACACCGGTGAGGCCACACCTTAAGTATTGTGTCCAGTATTGGGCACCTCAATACATGGGAGATAATGAGGTGATGGAGCAAGTGCAGAGGAGGGCAACAAAGCTGGTGAAGGGCCTGGAGAATAGATCTTACCAAGAAAGTAGCTGGGACTGTTTAGTTTGAGGAAGAGGAGGCTGAGGGGAAACCTCACTGCTCTCTGTACTACCTGAAAGGACATTGTAGAGAGGTTGGTGCTGGTCTCTTCTCACAAGTAATTAAAACAAGGGGGAATAGATTCAAGCTGAAACATGCTAGGTTTAGCCTGGACATAAGGCAAAAAAAAATTCACACAAAGAGTAGTCAGACACTGGAACAGGCTGCCCAGGGAGGTGATTGAGTCACGATCCCCAAACGTGTTTAAGGGTCATTCAGATGTGGTATTGGGGGATATGATTTAGGGAAGACCTTCATAGACCAGGGATGATGGTTGGACTCAACAATCCCAAGGGTCTTTTCCAACTTGAAAGATTCTATGATTACATGAAAATTACTTCAGTTCCTCCCCCAGAGGGCCTGGAAAAGGAATTCCACATACACACTTAGAACACCCATAGCTCTCAACCTCTATCAACTGCAGCTTGCTAAAGGCTGTGAAGCACTAACCCAAGACTACGAATTAGTACTTCTAATAGGTTAAATTTCAAACAAATATTTTGTAAGAAAAAATTAGAGCAGCAGCCATGAGCAAAGCCATGTGTATCAGAGGAAAGAACAAAAGCAAACAAAGCTGGGAGCACTTCATCAAACAAGCTATTGTGCTTATTATGTCAAGCTAAAGCTTCCTTCTGGTAAGAACACATCTCAATGACACTCAAGTTTTCCCCCTACCTGAACTGCAGGAAGATGTAACTCTTTTTTCTCCCTGGGTAAGCACTCAGATGCAATGATTGGAGGATTTTAGACTCATTCACACTCCAGAGTTCCCCAAAGCACTAGGAATTCCCAAAGCAAGACCATCCTAACAAACTTCTCTAGGAGACAAGTTTATGTCTAGATTATGAAAACAGTGTTAATCAAAAACATCACATAAACCCCAATACTTTAAACTTTCATATTTAATAAACTGAATGTGAAAACTGGAAATTCTAAGGACAAGAACGGAAGATAAAGCACCCTCCTTTTATTGCTTAATGGTATTTTCCATAAGCTACTACTGATGAAAGAAGTAACCTTTTGTGATTAAACACATGAAGTTCCTTATCCAGAAACACTGGATGAATTTGTTAATTCAGTAATCTCAAGACTGTTTCTGAGATGTACTAAGATATAAAAGGACTTGATCTTCACCTTAAAGAAGAACTTTGGGTTTGAAGGGGGTGAGAGAATAAAGCTGTGACCAATAGAGATGAGCCTAGGGGTGGCATGGCCATGCTAGAGGCAAAACCAATACCTCAGTTCAAGATAAGTTTTGACTTCAGTAAGGACAGAACCACCAAAGGATGCCCTGGGCTTGGAAGAGAATCACAGGCCAACAGGAAGGCTAATGTAGAGGCAGATATAAGCCCTGCCAGTAAGGATGCTTCAAAGGGGGAGGACATCTCAAATGCCTCAATGCAAATGCACAAGGCAAAGGGAATACACAAGGACAATACACAAGAGGAGTTACACATCTGCCTGCCTTCAGGGCTGTGATGTTACTGGTATCACCCAGATGTGGTGGGACAGCTCCTATGACTGGAGTGTGGGGTTGGTTGGGTATAAACTGTTTAGAAAGGACAGGAAAGGCAAAAGAGGAGGGGGTGTCACTCTCTACATCAATGCTCAGCTGGAGTCCACAGAGCTCTGCCTGGGTATGGATGAGGAGCTGAAAGAGACCCTACAGGTCAGGATTAAAGCTAAGTCAGAAGCAAACGATATCACAGTAGTGGTCTGCTACAGCCCACCCAACCAGGATGACCAAGTGGGTAAGGCTCTCTTTAAGACAGATAGAAGCTGCTTTGCACTCACATGCTATGATCCTCACAGGGGAGTTTAACCACTCCGACATCTGCTGGAGGGACAACACAGCAAAGCACCAGTACTCCAGGAAGTTCCTTGAGTGTACTGATGACAACTTCCTCCTCCAAATGGTAGAGGAACCAACCAGAAAAGGAGCTTTGCTAGATCTTGTTCCCACCACCAGAGATGGGCTGTTGAGTAATGTAAACATTAACATGGGCTACAGTGACCACGAGGCTGTAGAATTCAAGATCCTTAGGGCAGCGAGGAAAGTGTGAAGCAAACTGATGGCACTTGATTTTAAAAGGACAGACTTCAGTCTCTTTAAGGATCTGCTTAATAGGTTTGAATGGGATAAAGACCTGGGTGGGAAAGAAGCCCAGGAAAGCTGGTCCATATTCAAGGATCACCTCCTGCATGCACAGGACCAATGTGTCCCAATGAAGAGGAAGGCAGGCAGGAGTGCCAGGAGGCCAGTGTAGATGGGCAAGGAACTTCCAGGCACAGGTAGAAACAAAGTTTACAGAGGATGGAAGCAAGGACAGATACCCTGGGAGTACACAGAAGTAATCAGAGAAGCTGTCCGAGAAGCAAGAGATCAAGTTAGGAAAGCAAAAGCACAGAGAGCATTGGATCTGGCAAGGGGGCTTAAGGACAACTGGAAAAATTTCTATAGGTATGTCAATGATAGAGGAAGACTAGGGAAGTGTGGGCCCACTCCAGAAGGAAACAGGAGAGCTGGTCAGCCAAGATGTAGAGAAGGCTGAGATACTCAATGACTGCTTTGCCTCTGTCATCACCTGCAAGGACTCTGTCACACCCTCCAAGTTACAGAAGCCAAAGGCAGGGACTGGGAACAGGAAGATCCTCCCACTGTAGATGAACAGCAGGGAAGAGTTTTTTAGGAAAAAGCTTTTTTCTCTGAGGGTAGTGAGACACTGGAACAGGTTGCCTGAGGAAGCTGTGGCTGCCCCATTCCTGGAAGTGTTCAAAGATAGGTTGGATGGGGCCTTGAGCAACCTGGTCTAGTGGAAGGTGTCTCTGCCTATACAGGGGAGTTGTAATTAGATAATCTTAAAGTTCCCTTCCAACCCAAACCATTCTATGATTCTATGAAGTTTTGTCCTTTCTCTCCTCATAGTAGGACTAATGAAGTCAAGCCATTTAACCAACTGTGGACTTTGTACAGTTGTGGGAAGAATAAAACATGTTTATCTATGACAGTGAAAGAAAAACTGCTTTCCTGTGGATTTGAGACCTACCTCCACCATAGTAACCTCACCTTATCCCAGGGACCTCACTACACTATTCTTTTCCCTTCCTCCTTGTGTACCTTCCCACATCCTTCAGCAGCTTCACCTTATCTCCCACCTCTGACCTTGAAGAACCACTTGTGCAGTATTTGCTGCAAGCTACATCACCTGCCTGCTTACAGCCTCCTCTCCATGCTGCTGATTTCCCTAAGGCTTGTCAGATCTGGAAGAACTCTCCATCAAACATCATTGAGAGAGACAAAAAAGTGACTAAAGCCCTAATCTCTTAAGAATTCAAGGTAAAACAGGGAGGCACAATTTTATTCCACATATTTTGAGAACAAAGAGATAAAGACCTTGGGCAAGCAGTTCTTTTTCAAAGGGAGGCACAAATACAGGTTTAGGAGAGAGGATGTACATTAGCCTCTGATTTTACAAATAGAAGGTGCCATCCCGCCTCCTTCATTCCTCTCTCCTTTTAAGTGTTCCAATGAAACTCTTCTGTCCCACACATGTAACAGGGAGCAAGTACTGGTATGAGTCATCTGACCCACTTCTAGCTGGATGCAGCCTTTTGCTTCCCCTCATGCTGGAACCGTACACTTAAACATAGATGTGTGGGTAACAAGCTGTTTAGACCATCAGTCTTTATGAGTCTGCCAGAGAAGCCAGCTGGACTGCACATGGGTGGTCCAGACACCAGAGACATGGGAAAGAATAGACAGCTCTTAAAGACAATGCTGAGAAGAGTTAAAGATGCAGAAACTTGTGTGTGCCTGTTGAAGGTGGAGGAAAACAAAAGCAGGAGGCAAGCGTATGACAGGCATGGCCAGCAGCTGGCTGGCACCAGGAGTTCCTGAGCTGCTTCTGTCAACCTCAAAGGGTGGGACCAACCCAAAAGCTCCTGCCTGCCTCGTCAGTGAGGGTTCAAGTTTATGGGAAAAGCAACTTTCAGCTGCAGTAGCTTTTTTTAAAGCTTAAGTTTAAAGTAAGAGAAGTCCAAAAGATCTCTGTATGATTATGGGGTGCTTAAAATACACACAGAAAAATATTATTTATCCCCACTTCAATATGTTTGAAGAAATTTTTATGTGTACATGGTATTTCTACTCATGTCATGATTGGTTTGCTCATATATGCAAACAAGTCACAAAACCCAAAAGCATCCAGGCCTGAAACACCCAATTTCTGCCCACAGAAAACAAAGTGAGAGTACTGGAGTTGCACAGCATCATTTTCTCAAGCCTTACTTGAATTTAGAACTTCATTTTGTAATAGATCAAAATTAGATTCTGAAAAATTAGATTCAAAATATTAGATTCTGAATCCAAGATACCTATTTTATGATTAACGAGAAAGTTCACCAAGTTCAACCTTTAAGGTGTGTTAGACATTTGACCTGTCACCTCTGAGACATACCATGAACATCTAGAAAAAGAGCAAAGTACACACACCTATCACTGTGCATGTAACACCTCTCATAGGGGATTTTTCAGTGCCCTTATCTTTTACATCTGCAACCTTCAGCAAGAGTTGAAGTAGACAGGCAAGACCTTTTACCATTTTGAAAGCATAAGGCAACCACATTTGCCCTCAAAAAAAGAAAGAAAACATGGTTTTGAAGAAGAAAGTAAGTAGGGCGGATCCAAGAGAGATTCCACCCTAGAGAAGAAATTGTCTTAATTGAAATTGTCTTAATTCATTCTTAGCAGAGCTTTTTTTTTTTTTTTGAGCCAAATACACAGGAGGACTTTTTGAAGACTGTGCACACCCTTCTATTTCCTTACCTGAGTGGTGAAATACCCTCTTTGCAGAAATTTTAATGATTGTGACAAAACTCAATTTGATTCTTTGCCCTGGCTCATCTGTGCCTGTTTCTTTCAGTGCTGTGTTCTCACAAATCCTTTGGACACATATCACATTCACACACAAAGCGTGCATGTATATATTTGGAAATACATAATCTACCATGCACCCTGCTCTGCCCAACCCAGACACACAGCTGAAACACACTGATTGCCTGGGCAATGCAGTCTTTACTGTTCTTTCCATAAGGGTGTTTTATTAGAGAAAAAACATGATACAAACCACTTATTCATATTCCTGATTTGCCTCGCTGAAGTATAATGCAATTGTCTCCAGCTGCTTTGGCCAGTAACAGCAGAATCACACACTTGAGCCCAACAGTGCCCGTGACAGGTACTGATGAACACCATCCAGACAAAAACACCACACTGATGAGGTCACACATACCATATGCTGAGCTTTAATGCTTCACATCCCCATCTATAGTCCTTCAAGTAAACTACAATGCTGAAACAAATTAAGGCATGACCAGCTTTGCTGCTTCTTAACCATGTCTCTCATAATGAACAGACACATAGCTGTCACAGAATAGCACAAGTAATTTCTTATTACAGAAAACCATTTCAGTTCTATTTAAACTCAAAGTTATATTTTGTAGGCTTACTTTAGTTTTGCTTAAAATATTTTAATAATCACATACTTGAAAATGTGTTCATCTTCAACCTGTAGCAAGAGCCACTGTAAAACCCACATTTGTCAAATTTTCTTTCATCATAAAAGATGCATGATATATTGTGGATGCAAGGTCAAAAAAAATTAAGGATCTGACTAATGATTTCAAGATTTCAGCATTTCAGGACCACATTTCCAGACAGAAGCATGACATAGAAAATGCATGCTGTAAAATTTATGTGTATCACTTCCTGCAAAGAAACAATTTTCATTTAATTGCTAAGCAAAGCACTGTAGCAAATGTTCATATCTGCTTTCTCCTTAAGATCTCCTTGTCATCACCATAAAAAAAACTACATGACTAAATGGTCTGACCATTCCAGATTAATGAATGAGTCATTCCCAGTTACATACAAGTTTCACGTAGACTGTAATACCACTTGTATCCTCTGTGAAGCAACAGAGATAAAAGCCAGCGGAAACAACTTGTAGGTTGGTGTTTTAAGGCACAAGTACAGAACCCAATGCATTTTTATGGAGAAGGGCAGGACTCAAAGCAGTACACACACAAGGGAACCACTTCAACAGTGATGTAGTTCTTTGCCTACTCAAACTTTGTTTTCCTGCCAAGACTAAAACGATGCTAAATCTGCCTGTCAAATCTTTTTTGACACGTTTACACCTTTAAACTGGACAGCACAACATCACTTATGAAGACTTTTAGCTCAACAGTTACAACAACAGCACTATGGTATTTGATCAGAATTCATACCAAATGCTCATCTGCTGCCCATTACTAGTATTACAAGCAGACACAGTGATGGGAAAAATTACTCAGTAGTTACAGACTCAAACACTGTTTGTTTTGGCAGAAAAGTAATGGAATTTAGGGCACTAACAGCAAAATGCAGTAAGTGTTCAGATCACCATGATCTCTAAGGAGTTCATATTGAAAATGTGCAGCCACAAGAGCTTAAACTAAGACCTAAACACATTTAGAAAGACTTAAAGTCAACTCATCTTGCAAAGAATGGTTCCTCGGTTCTGTCTTCTGCTCAAAATCAGGTTAGCAGTATTCCAGATCAAATAGGGGAACAAAAATACCATTTTTATTTCTTTTTCGAAAAAGCAGGTTCTCCCAGCAAGTTTGCCTAATTTTTACCTAGGACTTACTTTCATGGCAAAGAGAAGGAAGGCCTTCCAGGAAAAGGGTACAAATAAGAACTACCTTATACACAGTGACTGAAGGCCAAGAATGTGATTTCCAGCATTAACAAAAAATAACAAGAAAAACAAATGAGCAGAAACAATCCTCCCACTTCAGGTATCTCTCAGGAGAGAACTGCCTCATAATGATCAAGTTAATATGTCTATCTATCACACTGATGGTACATAATTCAGTTAGCATACCTTAAAAAATAGTTTCTGGGCTCTTAAAGACACCATTTAGTAAAGTGCTTATCTGTATAATTGATTTGCAAAGCTTGACAACATAATATTGCAAGCCCTGCAAATAGACATTCTTATGAATGTCATTTCTAAAACTTCTTATAATCATTCAAACAAAGGAATCTTTGTATTATTCAAAGAATTCTGTGTAATATTATGTTTCTCTATTTGCTATCTGAACAATATCCAGTTAAGATACAAAGTCTGGATGCCTTAGTACCTAAAATGAATCTTCATCAGCAACCTTCTTGTTAAAACAGACAGTTGAGGTCTCTCTTTGTCACCAGATTACGTATGATTGATAGAGCCCAGCAGCCTACATCCCGTGCTTTCATAGGTAGCTGCGATCCATGAGAAGGGGGAAGAACCTGATCTCTCAGCTACCTTCTACATGTCAAAAATGGAAGCCAAGAGTTGGCGAAATCAAGCTTATACCTGGGAACGTTTTTTTTTTTCAAGCTATTGCTTTGTATCAACTTTTGGCCAACACCTTTTAAAACTGAAATTGCAAATGCTTTTAATTATAATATTATCTATCAAGATATTATAAAGCCAGATGTTCATCTGATGCATGTTAAAAAATCACATCTTCAGTTTGTAAGCACCTTTCCAAATTAAAGTGCTGCTGTGTCAAACACCGTATGAGTAAATACTCCTTTAATTAAGTGATCTAATATGCATATATAGCATCACAGTGTTACTGCCAGCCAGGATTGGCAATTAGACTGTTTTACAAAAGACAGTCCTTCTCATATATTCAATTTGTTTGCTTGACTCATCTTACGAGAAAATATCTATTGCCAAAAGCAGATTGATTACTGTTAGCAGAATAAATGTTAAGAGACATGAGCTTGGCAGATTTTAGGCAAAGGACAGGCGCTCGCACAAGTATTTGCTTTGTGAAATGAATCTGAAAGGTTGCAGATGGACTCTGAGGGTGAACTTAAGCTCAGCTGATTTAAAAGGTTGCTGCTGCCAAAGGAGGATATCCCACACCACGTTGCATCATCCTGACCCCCTCCCTAGAGGAAGCCACAGCACTCACTGCACCCTGGCCTAATCCAGCTCAGCTCACTAACATAGGTTTTTCCCTCTCCCCCACTCTTCTCATTTCTGAAAATCAAGGTTATGCTTGTTTAAAAGGCTGAAGGTGCTAGCATGGGGGGTTGATATTAGGAACAGTCCTTTGCAGCAGAGCCAAGATGTTTCAGCAGCTTGAGCTATGTTACCTCACCCTGACAAAAAGTGTTGAACTCATTTGGCTTCCCCACCACAGACACACAATAGCACCAGCCCTTCCACAAACTGAACCTCCTTGCTCTTTCCCCAGGATTCTCTCAGTTGCTTCTCTTTTTCTAGTTCTATATTTGGCATTGGGAAAAAAACATCTTGGTGAAGCAGGAGGGAAGAAGGGGTGTCAGGACAAAATTACATAGCATTTATTCAGGGCCATCTGTTATTCCAAGTCTCAAAGTACTATTTCTGTATCACTGCAGTGTACCATCCCAGCCATAAGAATTTTTAGCTATTCTAATTGCAATCAGTTCAGCACAAGTTGAAGTATCAAATGTTTTTCTGCTTGTCACAGAAGATATTTTCACAGACATCAATATATTGATGTATTTCTAATTAATGAAGAAAGCACTAAATCCAAGAAGACTCGAAATTTTCACAAGCTTAGACACAACAGCAACAGCGAGTGTTTTTCCTTTTTAAAAAATTAATCTTTTCTGTCATTCATTCTCAAAAAAAAATTGTTGGGCACCACTGTAGCAGTGCAAAGACCTAGAAATAAAAGCCCAGCTTCAGAAGGATGGATGCCATCTTTTATCTGCTCTACAATTAATAGTACTGATTAACCTTCAAAGAAGCCAGGTATTTTACTTAAAGGTTGTTCAGTAATACTAATTATACATTACTCCTTGACATGATCAGATTCAGCAGAATCAGATACAGCATTCAACACCATCTTTTACAAAATGAGCAACAATCCCTGACAATAGGAGGAAATTACACAGAAGTCGACTCTAAAATGCATTTAAAAAATAAAAACACATATGGATTTTAACTAAGTTAAATGGACAGTACTTATAGAGTAACCAAATTTCTTACCTGATAGGGCTGAAAGGCACTATCTTCAGTTATAAAATCCAGCTGTTTGTCCACAAGGAATTCTACTGCAGTAATTGAATTGTATACACTTTTTCCAACCAAGGGTTTGAATGTCTATTGGGGAAAAAAAAGAAAATTAACCAGTTAAAGAAGCTCAGCACATCAAAACCCCAGGACGGTATAAACACTGATGTAACTCTTCTATCAAAACAAACTGAAAAAGAATAATCATTACTAATTATAGAGGAAAGGAAGATTTTGCGTTTTGCTGTTTTTCCTTCATGCCATGGGTGGAAAACCAGACAGAAAAAAGGCAACTACCCCACACACTCTTCCTTTCCCTCATTGTGCAAGAGTGTTTACCACAGAAGCTCGAAGTACAGGAGCACGATTTTATCTTAAACGTACAGCTTAGCACACAGATCCTCTTCTGCCTGCAGGACTAGCTAGAGCAGTGGTAATTACACTAAGGACACTGAAGTGGAAACTGACTGCAGACGTGAAAACGCTCCCCCTCCTCCTGCTCTGAAATCGTTCACCTTGCCTCGAGACAACCATCTCATTTCCCTGCCCGTCTCTGCATCTGACTCTGCTGCCTCCCGCCCCCGCAGTCGCTCCTCCCTGCAGCAAACCGGCTGCTCCGGCGCGACGGCTCGGGAGGCCACGGTGCCCCGGCGGTCCCGGGGCTTCTGCAGCCGGGCCACGAAGGTTTTTGCTTCCTCCCAGCACGCGGGAAGAAGCAGGAAACCCCCTGCCCGCTCCCGGCGTCCCCGTCCCCGTCCCCCCAGTGCAGAAGCCAGGCATGAAGAAAGGAGAGCAGGGGAGAAGGGGCTCCTCGATGCCCCTGAACAGTCTGAGCCCAAAGCACCCGACCTCACCCAGGCGCAGCGGGATGCAGTAGGCAAGCGAGGAGGGAGCCATGACTTCAGCCCATCTCCCTCCCCAGAGAGGGGACGAAAAGGCAAAACCCTTCCCTGCTGGCTGGGTTTCCTGGAACAGAAGCGCAAGGAAAGCGTGACTGAGCGGGGATGTACCGAGAGGGGATGAGTCAGGTGAAAAAGGAAATCCCAGCGGATGGAGGAAAGAGAAAATGCTGATCTGAAGACAGACGGGTACAGCGAGAGGAAAGCACGACTGAACAAAAGAAATGACCGGCGTAAAGAATATGCAGGATACAACGAAAAAAAAACATGGAGGGACAGGAAAAAAAAGAGGAAAGTTATTCTACTGTTATTCGACAAAAAAAATACTAATGAGGGAAAACAGGAAAAGAAAAAAAAAAAAGCCCTTTGAGAATGATTCTAAATTTAAAATGCAGGAGGAAAGGACAAAGAGGAGAAACAAGGGCAGGTCAAACCACATGAAGCGCTGCGCAAACGCTACACCAACATCTGTTAAGATGCTGCTATCGCTGCAGGACATCACTAGCTCACATACAACACCCTGCAGGAACAGACCCCGAGTACTTACAAGGAAAGGGCAGGATCACGGCCACCTATTTACAGACAGGGAAACTGGGGCACAAAGCAATCCTGTAACTTGATAAAAGCCACCTAAGCTGGGTAGCAGCAGAGTCAGTGACCTGCCCTCAGCCAGTCTGCAGGCAGCTCCTAAGAGATGCACTCAAGGTTTTATCAGGCTTCATTACCTACTTTACAAAGGTGTTGCCTTGTGATTAGGCTAAATATAACTCGTCCCTCTGGAGCTCCAGCTTTAGGCACTTCCTAAACAAATGAGAATACTTAATTGGAGATACAAAATGCTTCCTAACAAATATATCCAACACTACAAATGCTCAGATTTAATGTACTGCATACTTGCTTCTATTTTATTTAGGGTTTCACTTCAGCTGTCACCCTCTCTTATGCAAGCAAGGGCAGAGGGGAGGGGGGGAAGTCAGTCAGTCAGCTATCTCAACAGCAGGGTAACCAGATGAAAGGGCTGGAAGGGCAGGAAGATATGATAATTTGCTAACTACAGAGCCTGAATAATAAATAATTATTTAACCTCTAATAGTTAAGAAAGGGCCTTTGCTCTTGCATCACATTTCTATGATGGATCTTATATTGCTAATGATTTGTGTTAAGAAAGGGTGGAGTTCCCATCATGAAATTACAAAGAATTGACTGTATGAACTCACACGCAGACAAATTTTCCTTAAACCCCCCCCCCCCAAAAAAAGTTACAGTCTTCCAGTTCTTAATTCACCCCCATGCCTCTGCATACACTGCTCTACTTTTTCCACCCTGCCTCCTTTGTAACTTTCTGTGACATCATTCGGGTCAAGAAAAGTGTTTCCGATTACAAACAACAGGACATACCACATCATTAGCCAAAACGAAACAGTGTGGAATGTGGCTTCCAGTTATCATTCAGGACTCAGACAACACTACAGATTAAGGTACGTGTGAGCCATTGGTTTATCTTACTGCTGGTATTAAAAGAATCAGTTCCAAATAAAGATCTGTGAGAGTCATTATTCTGAGAAGAGAAACGTAATACCCTCTCATTGGCCTTCATGGATCTAAGCCTCCAGACAGGCCAACGCCCCCAAAACACACATGTGGAGGATGCAGGCTAGCCCACAAGCACAGAGGAAAAATACGTAAATAAATAGAGCCATGTCACACACCTCCTCTTGTGTGATGGCTGCTCAGCTGCACACAACTTGCGATTTTTTTCAGACACTATTAGACAACAGTCCCACTATCAAAGAACAAGACCCCACCCTTTAACAAAAGCAGCCCTTCTTGGGAAAGCGAAGTCCAAACTCCCATCAGGTCTAGAAGATAAGCAGGCCACCAAGGAGATATTCCAACTCGGACAGGTTAAGGATCTGAATATCTTAAGGCGGAAGACATGACCAAACTTCACACCTCACATCACATATGCACAAAGAAAAACAGACTAAGAGCACAGCAGGCAAGAGTCAGCTACTAGAGGCAAGGCATGTGAGACATGTAACAACATGAACATAGATTTAAGAAGGTCCAACAAGCTCCTCACAGACTTTCAGAGGAAGACGCTCCCCCTTTCCATTTCTTAAGTGGAGGACAACTCTAGGGAGAATCAGGCATACCAGCTGAAATGAGGAAAACTGAACCTCTTCAAACAAAAATCTCTCTTTCAAACTTGCATAAAGCTTCCTTTTACCATCCACTTAAACCCAACTCCCTAAAGACCACAAATTAAGCAAAGGACTCAAGCACTTAATTTTAAGTGACATCAGACTTTAGCAGTCTTTTACATGGCTGCTTGAAAAAAAAAAAAAAATCTCACTTTTTTCCACCAGATTCCCCTGCCTAGCCAAAGAGAGCTCTATGAACACATACACACACTTCAGTTGCTTTGCTGCCAAGTCTTCTGATACTGAATAAAACATATTTCTTACACTGTTCCCTACCACCACCTTGCCATGATTTTACCCCAGCTCATGCAAGAAATAGCCTGCTTATAGGAGACATCTGGCACAGCTCTGAGATGAAGGAGTTGGGTTTGTATCTTCCAGAAATCCAAACAAATTTTTTAAAAATGCTAAGTGCCATCACTTCACCACAATCCATCTCAGAACTATTCAGTGGTATTCACCAAATACTCACGAATACAGCAGATTACTCACGGACTGCTTTTTCTAACGCCCAGTAACACAACTCCTCTATTTATTTATCGTTTTAAAAAAAAAAAAAAAACAAAAAAAAACAAACAAAAAAAAAAACATGGCAACCGCAGGCCCGGCTTTTCCGAGGACTCAGTACTGAGCAAGTACACAGTGCATTTTTATCTCTGCCTAATGCAATTAAGCAGCTGGAGAGGCGGTAAGCCACCCCCACCGTGTGAGCAGGCAGTTCCCTGGTGCTGGCCAGGGCTCTCGGAGCCGCCTCACCTCGGCTGCGAGCTGCTGATTCCCAGCTGTGGCACCCAGAAGGCTCACACTGCAGCAGACGCTCGGGTTACAGCTGAGCTCGCAGCTGCTGCCCGCCTCATCCCGCACGTACAACCAACCACCTCCTCTGCCTCGAAGGAGCAGGCTGAGCAGGGCAGCCTGCACCTCCAGCCTGCTCCTCACACCACAAAAGCACATTTTCCTATGCACATGTGCTACATTTGACTTGCGGGAAGAGGGGAGGGGATGTAAAAGAAGAAGAAAAAAAAAAATATAAAGATAAAAAGAAAAAAAAATTTTACCGTAAAGAGAACAGAGCTTTTTAAAACCTAAGATTTTACAAAAAAAGCTATTCTTAAACTAAAACTTAGAACACTTAATAGGTTTTCCTCTTTAAACCACAAAAAAACCTGAAAAAATCATATAAAATTAATCTATACGTGCAAACTTTTCCACATATTACTCTTCAGCCTCACTGTTCAGTCTGCAATAGCGCAAGCACTGGCACCTTTTCGTTATGACACTTAATGATTAAACTTTCGAAATAGCTATAGCTCTTTTCCAACGCCTGTTTGTTGCCATGGTTTGCACTCAAAGGCAGATTTACCGAGTGGAAAAGAGCAGAAGATAAACAGAGAAGATTTTAAATAAAAACCGAGCACCGAGTTTTCCCATTTCCAGTCTGGCTTGCCTGCGCTCCCTACGGCAGGGCCGGCTGCCACTGCAGGCTGTTCCGGACGGAACTCGCTCAGCCCTTCCCCGGGGGGTGTCTGAGGCAGCCAGGAGAAGGAAGCAACCGGCGGGACGCTGTGCGAGGCGCCCCCGCACACCGGAGGCCCCGCCAGCCGGGCCCGGGCCCGCTCCCACCGGAGCTGCCGTATGCCTGAGCGAAGCGCGCCGCGACCATCCACGGGGCTGCTGTGAAATGGCGGGGCTCCCGACCTCTAACGTCCCAGCAACGAGCCCTTCAAGCCCACCATCCACCGTTAACGGCAGAAATTCCACCTCTTTAACAACAACAAAAAAAACACATTTCTGAAACGACGTTTTTTTTCCGAGGGGCGCAGGCCGCCCTCCGCAGCTCCCCGCGGCAGGGGTGCCCGGTACAGACGGTGTCCCCGGCCCGTCTCGCCGGCGCGGGGCCTGCGCTCACCCGCGCACAAAGCCTCCGCCGGCCGCGTGCCGCTCCTGCCTCCGCGGAAGCCCGCCCGTCACGTGCCGCCGCTCCGCACCCCGCGGAGACCGGGTACAGGGCGAAGGGGGGGAGAGTACACGCACACACGACACCCCCATGGGCCGAGAGTGCGCCCCACTCAGCCCCCGCGGCCTCGGAGGGCAAACAAAGGCGCGGGGGCGCTCCACTGGAAGTTAAAATGTCCGCGGAGGAGGGGGTGTCCCGCGGAAGAAGCGGCGAAAGCCGTCCCCCGCCCCTCCCGCTCACGGTGGCTGAGCCCCCCAGTCCCCTATCCGTCGGTACGCACCTCGCTCGGCGCTCCGCGGCGCGGCCCGACCCAGCCTGCAGGACCTCCGCGCCCGCCTCCGCCTTTGAACTCACAAGGAAAATGGTTCTCGCCGCGCCGCTTCCGGGTCGGGCCGGGCCGGGTGGCCGCTCCGGGGGCGGGGACGGAGAGGAAGGAAGAAGAGGCGAGGGAAGGCTGGCCCAACGCCCTTTGTGGGGCCGGCGCAGGCTAGCGCGCAGCTGGGCCCGCCGCGGAGGCCCCGGCGCGTCCCCGCTGCTGGGTCATGGCGCGCTGCCGCCTCCGCCAAGCGCTTACATAAGGGCGAGCGCCCGGTGCGCGGTGCCGGTCATAGCGGCACCCTGCGGGATGAGGAGAAACCGGGCCGGGACGAGCCGAGTCGAACGGAGCCGAACCGAGCCGTGCAGCCAGGAGCCGCGCGAGAGGAGCACGCCGGCGGGAAGGGGCGGCGCTCGGCAGCGGCCTGCGGGGGCGGGGAGGCGGCCACGTCCCGCGAGGGCGGAGCCGTGGGCCACGTGTGGCGCCGGCCCGGGAGCCGAGCCGTGACACCCGGGGGGGCGAGAGCCTCCTACGGGCCCACGGCGGCATTCTACACCGTGCGAAACACGAAGCCTGGAGTTTATGGCCTAAGTCATTCCTCTCCCCGAAGAGCGCCCACGCTGCGGGACCTGCCCTTTGGAAGCCTTTCCCTACCCCTCCCTCGGGGGGGCTTCTTAAAGTCAGCAAACCATGGCTACGGTCCTGTCCACACACACACAGAGGAAAAGAAAAAGGAAGGGCGGGTCAGGCATGAGCTCAGTGCCTGATTTCGGTCCAACAGCAGCCGGACGAGGCGACGGAGGAGGCGGGGGGTCCGCGGCTGCTCCGCTTCCCTCCGCGTCGCCGGATACCGAAAGGAGCCTGGCAGGGGCTGACCATCCGAAAAGCTGTCCCTGACAGCACACTGCGCCCTGATCAGCAAGTACCTACTGCCCTTGAACCGATGCAAAACGTTCTCAAGCACAATTTTCTGATTTTCAGCATAGAGCCTACTTTTGGCACTAACCAACTAGTTGGTTACAGTTTAAAATATCAATTAACCTAGATAGTCCAGGAGGAAAAAGGGTATGGTGCACTATCTGATGAAAAAAATGGTTTCTAAACAAATATATAGCAAGATCGCCTGCAAGGCATTCCTTGTATTTAGCTCACATACACAAACATGGACAGAAGGAAAGAAAAATAAAATGGGGGGGGGAGCAAAAGAAATACCTCAAGGGAGGTTGGGATAGAGGCATTTATTTCCCCCAAACCCTTTAAACTTTAACAGCTGTACATCTTTCACTTCATGGAAAAAATAAAGAGCATGTAGCTTGCCAAGAACGTATGAGAATAATGAGAAATCAATGCATGACTACCTCTCTGTTCTCATCTTGAATTACTCCAAATGATGTAAGCCTAAAGGTGTACTGGAATACTATAAAATACTGTGTTCTGAAATAATAAAATACTTTAAATATAGTTAAAAAGTAAAGTCGAACTGGAAGGCTCTCTACCCACCACAGACCTTTCACCAGCCACAGGTTTCTTCCTGCAGTTTGTGACTGCAGGCACACAATCAGGGCAGGAAGCAGCTACCTATACACACTGTTTGGACACTACACACCTACTCTCAAAACACGTCACTGCAAAACTGGATTTTGCTTTGAAGGGACATCAGCAGGGGCAGTTTGTTGTTCTGATTTTTCTCTTTCCAGTGGTCTTCCAGCCCAGGGAGCCAGAAGCAGCTGAGCAGCCTTATATGGCAGCGGGGCTGCAGTGGTGCCCTGAGCAGCCTCCATCTATTCTTGACTGGCCAGGCTGGACAGTTGCTTCTCTCATCTCCAGCTCCCCCACACACAGCCCGGCACTGGATCTGCTTGCCCTCAGGGACAGCCTCAGAAATGCCTTTTTCTACCACCAGCACAGCACAGGGCTTGCTGACCCCATCAGCTCCCCCAGTACACACCTTCTAACCCAGCCAGGCTGTGGTGGGGATGCACTTCCTCATCTCCAGAGACAAAACATAAACCAAACATCTTACTGACACCATTTTGACCTGATTTATTTCCAATTCCTTCTTCTCCATACCACATCCTCCCCCTCAGTCGCTTTCACTAATAACAGGACAGCACATGCAGTAGCAGAGACTAAAATGCACCCTTATTCCATGTTTGGGCCACAGTTGACCCAGCCTTTACCCCTTTGGCAACAGAAGCAAGCCCATTCTCTGCCAGCAAACACCACAAGGGAGCTTGTCAAGTGAGCAGGGGAGTCTTTCACAGATCAGTTGTTCAGAGGTCTCACCACCTCTAAAAAACTAAACAACCTATGAGTAAAGGCTGACGAAAGGAAATATCCTGAACTTCATCGGGTAGTCAAGAAATAAAGTATTTCTTCCAAACTTAAATCTGTATTTGTATGATCTTCAATTTAGCTTTCAAAGTGCATCTGAAATTACCTTCAAGTACCAAATATTCCAAAGACCTACTACCATTTCTACCAAATATGTACTTGTCCCATTAGTTTTCAGGGTTTTGTTTTACCATTTTCCTGAGGTGAGACTCCCAGCACTAACAGTTATTTCAGGAAGGGCAAACAAATACATTCTGCCTATTACAAAGCACAATATACTTCATGCTACTATTAAACTAATGGTGCTGTGATAGCTTTGTGGTATGCAACACAACTGTCAAAGCAGGCAATCTTTAATAATATCCAAGACAGACACTGCGAAAATACAAATCACAAGACTGTCTGGAGGACAAGCAAGTTTGCTGGTTTGGACAAAGCTTTATTAATAGCCTGCAACTTAGTAACAAAGAATATTAATACCCAGTGCAGCATCACAGTGGGATTTTGCTCTCACTTGATTCTCAAGTGGCATCAACTACCCCTGGAATACAAACACAGCCAACTCTATTTCCAAGGGTTTCATTAAAGATTATATCAGTAGAAATCTACTAGGTAGGAAAACATCTTTCAAGAATATAAAAAATAAGGAAGTTGCTACTGGTGCAGTTGCTAACGTTAAGCATGCTAGGACAACATAAAATGACACATGCATCGTTGCAGCTTGCTGAATTTACCTCTATATATGTGCATATTCTTTAAAAAAATAGATTTACCAGGTAAAGGCACTAATCCTGATTTTTAAGTAAAAAAAAAAAATTTAAATCGCTGTCTTGGGAGTACCAAGGCCAATGGAAAATACTGCTATCCAAGCTTGCATATGACATTTGCAAAATACTACACTTTAGAGCAGATTATTTAATAGTCACATTATTTTGGCGCTGCCTCCAACTACTGTTTGCTTCGTCTCACAATCGGGCCTGAACTCTGTCAAACAAACCATCCTATAAGCTTGCAGAACAGAGCTGCCTTTGTTCTTTGGCACTGCCAGTCCCCTATGGAATCAGGCAGCACACTGAACTGCACTCGGCAAACAATCCCTGACCTTCAATTACTGTCTTGGCTTGCTGCCACAGGATACATGCATTACTGGTAACACAGTGTGCCCTATTTTGCAGATAATCACTAGAACTACTGATAATCATGAAAAATCGACGGAAAAACGCAAACAACCCTTCCTAAAATGACACTTGTAACTTCAACTACGGCGAAGCGTTCCTCCGGTGTGCTGCAGCAGCACAGCCCGGCAAAGCCTCCAGCTCCAGCCATGCGTGCGTGGACGCCAACACCTCAGGTTTTGTATTTTTAGAGCCGTCACAAAAAATTCCAGGTGGCTTCGCCTTCCTCTGCTGGAGATTTTTCGGTTCAGTTCTTGTTTGCTTTGAGGCGGAAGGCACGCCGGGTTGTGCTGGCACGGGTTCGCAAGAGCTGCTCTTTTTTTTCTTTTGATTCCTCCCCTTTTAGAACACCGGCAGCTTTCACCCCAGAGCCCCGGCAGCAGAGGCGTTCGCCGTGCGGCCGGTGCCCGGGGCGGGCGGAGGCGGGCTGGCAGTGCCGCCCCCCGCAGCCCCTTTGTTGCCGGGGCCGGGGCCAGCTGCAGCCCTTGTACTTGCGGGCTGGCCGGCAGCCAGGGCCCGGCCCTGAGTCACTCACTGCCCTGCTGGGAGGCTCCAGCACCAGAAACACCGCAAGGGCACCGGGAAACTAAAGCACACACCGAGCGGGGGGTTCTGCTCCTTGCAGGGGGCGAACCCCTGCGAATCGCCCTCCTTTCCCGCACCGCACCCCAGAAACTCCAGTGTGCGTACGGGGATGCTGGCAAGGGAAAAACACATGCAAATATTGCGAATGAGTAAATATTTAAACTTCGAAACAAATGGAAGTTATTTAAATCGGTCTTCATCATTTAAATTAGCGTTTTTTCTACTTATCTCCTTCCTGTGTGTGCTGCCCTACATTTGCTTACCAAGCTGAACTGTTCCATAGAGATACGCCTGCAGAAATCACACAGGGTAAGAGCAGAGCCACGGACAGGAAGATATGGTCTCACGTTACTGGAGAAATCAACTTTCTGATTACATATTTGTACAAACTAACAGAGTTCAAACGGTGTACATAAGTGCAGAATCCAAAGTCCAAAGGAAGAATTAATGTGTGTGAAACAATCATCATACTAAGGCTGCAACACATAAAATAAAGTAACTTGCACTTACGTGCCAGATCATTTGGCAAATTCTTCGTTTAAACTCTCCTTTTAGAAGTTATGGAAGTGGGCAAATCTCACATGGAGGCACCCAGATACGCAAAAACTTCACCAAGCCATCTTTAGTAATTTTTCCATATTGAGAAGCTGAGGACAACAGTATCTACGGTGGAACATGAGCAGCAATACAAGACACACTTGCATATCAGTGCTGACTTATTTTACAGCATATGTCAAACTAACATGATTTAAAATTTGGTTTCTATCTTTGCAATATTTTCAATCAACTTTTAAAATCACTTTTGTCCTTCCCTGAACAAGTACCATGGTGGTTTCATGCTGCATGCATCAACATGATTGGGCAATTTCCCCCATTACTTCCATCCCCATCCACATCATATCACATTACAGTACTGTAATCGCAGCTCTAGGAATAAGGTCTATTAGTAAACTTGCATTTTTTTTGTGGCTGAACTAGTGTTCCTGCTGCAACAGGAGACCAATAATCTTGGTAAAGGAAAAAACAGAAGCATGACATTAGAAAAAAAAAAATAATCATCACTGTAGGCAACAGTATTACATGAGGTTTTTTATTTGCTGGAGTTTGGTGCCAGTCTTTAAATGATCTGCAGGCTTCAGAAACTACAAGTTTTGAATCCTGACAACTAATTTCACATGAAGGTGTTTTCATTTCCCCTGTTAAAAATTCACCTCATTCTTTCAGGTATACACTCCCCAAGCAGGTTTTTTTACAATTGCTGCCCCTAGTTTTTTCCTTCCTAGCCCATTCTACAGCTTCAGAGTTCCTGCTGGCTGCCTGTCACTGACATTTTTTCCTCTACCTAGCCTATGCAGTATGCCACTCACAGATACAACTCCTTATATTTTGAACCTACAGAACAATGGTCCAACTCCATGGTTATGTACAAGAAGAAAATATTGAGCAGTCCTTTTTTGGACGTCTGTCATCTCAAGCCCAGTATCACTATACCAGACTCCTGTTTTCATATGCCCTCCCCCTTCGTCAGCTGAGCAAATATGCTGTGACCCTGCCAATCACTTAAATCCAGTAACATCAGTGTGCTCTTTAAGTGTGACCTGCTTTCTCCCACTTCCAGGGCCAGGTAACACATGAGTCTCACAGATCTCTCATATAAAGCTTCTAAACCATAGTTTTTTCTAACCATTTCCATAGCTCAGTGTACCAGTCTACACTTATCCTGGGTTGTGATTACTGAATCCTCCTTTCCTCTGGCCTTAATAAATGCATACATGCTCCAATCCACTCAAAATGCTGTCACAAACACCTCCAGCCCTCCACTCTTTGCACTCCTTGCCTCAGCAGTATCATGGCACCAAATTGCACTTTCAGAAACAGCATCTCCCAATCCTACTATTGTTCATTTATCAATTTCAGGAACAGCTTACTGGCAACACTTGTAATGGTGACTCACTGACATCCTTTCATTTTCTCCTTAAGGCTCTGCTTTGCTGTACTGACCTCAAAAACCTTGACAATGGCTTGGCCACTGCTAAAGCTTCACCTTCCCTCAGAAGCAGTGACTCCTATTTCCCATCTGCCTGCTTGTGAGTGTCATCTGCCCTTGTCTTACTCTCAGATTTTAACTCTGAGGAGAAATGAACCCTTTTCATTCTGCATTTGTTCCACAGCTAACTGCACAATGAAATCCTGGACTTTCATGTAAGTTTCCAAATGTCATGGTAATGTGCCACAACAGCCATTAACCTTGGGACTGGACTCTCTCTTCCCCTTGAAACACAACAGCTTCAAGATCATAATGTTCATACCGCACTCCTGCAACATTCATCAAACCCTTTTTAACTTGGGTGCCATCCACACTTTTAAGTATTCACACTTCTCCAGATTCCTTGCTTCCCTCACAATAATACCGAACTCCCTCAAACTCACTTCTTGGCTTTATTCTCTTCTAACCCTATCACAAATATTCACAACATTGTTATATCCTTTTCCTCCTGGACTTACTGGAGGTCACATTCATTTACACAACCTCCTTCCAGCCTCACCTCCATAAAAGCAACGTGGTGGAGAACATCAGTGTGAGGCTGCTTCCATCCACCGAACTGTTGCTCTTCCAGTTCAGCATCCAGCACTGCATCCCTCTCATACTTCCCACTAAATGAAGCCCATTACAGAACAGGACTCCACCTTACACCCTCCTATTATTTCCCACCTTTCTCATACTGCATTCCTAATTGCCTCTCTGAAGCACATCTCACCTGAGAGTCACCCAGATCCAGCTTTCATAAGGTCCTTTTCTGGTTTTATTTCCCAATGCTTAAATACCTGCTTTACCTTTTTCCATCTCACCTCCTACATCCTTGTTAGCTTTGATTTCCAGAGCACTACCTTTTCTCCAATTCTGCCTTTTTTTCTTTTGCCCTGTCACTCCCTCTCTCTTTCCTTTGTTTCAGAAATCTTATTCACCAGCTTAGTCAGCTTCCTGTCTCTTACAGGGACTGTATTTTGTTGGGGTTTTTTTTTCTATTTGCTCTTCTCCAAAACAACTTGGAGTGTATCCTCACCATGGAAAGCTCAGCATCCCATGGCAGTTGAGGCTCCCTGGTTGCTCAGGCTCCTGGCAGGCCCTGTGGTCCTGGGCCACCTCCTGGAACCAAGCCACTGGCTCCATCAGAGGCAAAACAGGGAGTGGTTCCGAGGGAGCCTCACTCCAGGCATCGCTTCCTCCGTTACAGCAGTGGTGAGAATGCACCCGTGCTGGTATTTTCCATTCCCACAGCCCTACAACAGTATCCAAGCAACTCTTGTAATATCAAATGCTCCCCATATGCCTGACACCACACCCAGGGCATGCAACATATTCTTGACATCATGCTATAAAATGGTCACTTGCGTAGGCTGGAACAACTCAGTTAAGCAGAAAGTCTCTACAGGGACTAGAATTGGCTCTGGAAACAGCTGGGATCAGGAAAAAAATATATGCTAAACATCAGCTCCTGTTTGGAGCTATCTGGAATAACAAGCCTCACAAACACACAAAAGGTGAAGTATAAAAACCTTGGGGGAAAAATTATGAACAGAGAGCAGCATTTCAGAAGAACACATCTTATAGAATAGGGAAATACCTGCTTCAAATTATCATATGAATAAAGCTGTTCTGAGAAGCAAAAGACTCCTCAAGGCCATTCCCCTAGTCTTGCATTTACTCCCTTTTACCAACAGCAGTGCATTTCACTGTTTGTCAAGTGGAGTGAGAGCTGTGGAATAAGCACATTCCACTTGCAATATATTAGGAATGGGTTTGGGGTTTTTTTTTGATGAATAGTTAAAAGGTTACAATTTCTATTCCTTCCTCCTTCTCTGCTCCACTCAAAAAAATCAGGAACCTCATTTGCCCGTTCTGCAGGCTTTGTATCTGGCTATCTCTGGATTCCTCTAACAGGGAAAGGTCATTTGGGGCAGAAGAGGATTACTCTTGTCTTGGATTCAGTGCCTTGGTGCTCTCTCAGTCCTAGCTTGTTGGGAATAGAGTACTACTTGGACATTTCTCAGTTGATACACATTTTTTACATCCTAAATGTGTATGAGTAATATTTTCATATATTTTCACATTTCCAATGCATATTTCTAAGTCTACACTATTAAGCAACATGGATGCATTGGGTTTTAATTGTCTTTGTAAAAAGCTCCACCTTACTGAGACAACATACCAGTATATACTCCCCAAATAAAAATATCTGTTTGTTCACCTCACCTTTGTGTGTCACATAAGCAGGAAAAGATACAATCTCATTTCAAACTATACACAGAGATACCTTTCAGCCTTCTTGAGCAGTATTTTACAGTTACTAATACATTGGTTTGATTCCTGACTTGGTAGTATAAAAGGTTTGGGATAACTTAAAGACAAAAATCTTAAAGGCATAAACCACCAAGCAGGTTAAAAGTTTACATTTGATAATAAAAAGTCTGACTGAACAGACAGGGTTTCAGCCAGTACAACCCAGCATCAGGATAATGCTGCAATAGCACTGAAACACCATCAGTCTATCTAGTAAACAAATAAGAAAATAACCTAGATATCATAATGGATCCCCTCTCCAGTATTATTTTTAGATTCTCGCATCTGCCCTCCTACATGCTTGTCCAGCAGCAACCTCGATGGACAAACATTTTTTTCCTTTTCAATAAAACACAGGACAGATGGTGTTGAAAGTACTTCTCTCTGAGATAACAAATTTTCAGCTTTTTATAAATTCACTCATCTTCAAACTGTGACAGCTGTGAGCTTAAAGATAAAATCAAAATGATCCAGATCTTGTTCATCTCCTTTCTCTAGGGTCCCTGAAAGGTCACACAAATATGTCTCTCTTCTAAGTTTCTTGCTAAATGTGAAATGCATTTCTTTTCCAAGTTCAAACTTAGTGGTGTGTTAGAAAGATGGGATGTACCCCTCTGCTTTTTTTCCAAATTTGCATCTCAGGCCTGTATTGTGAATTCAGGATCCATTTGTACAGTGTTATCAGGCAGTATTTACCTCCAAGTTTATTTATAGCTCTAATTACATTCCCTCATTCCTCCCATACTAATGTATGTGACAATGTTACTAGCATACATTATCTACTTCCACTTAGTCTCTCATGTTTGGCTGTACTTCGACACTCTTGTTATCCTCATCATCTTCCTCTATGTCTTGTTCAGTTTGAATTTATCTTTCTCCAGCATGGCTAACCAGAATTATGCACATTAGTTTAAAATCCCTCTCAAGGGCAGCCATGCAGAGATGTTAGCATGCCTCTGTTCCAGGAGGTAGGTCTAGCCTGTCCCAGTCACACCTGCAATTATCCTGATGTCCCAAAGCAGGTTCAAAGTCCTCCTCTGACTGGCCAGCAGAGCCAGACCTTTTCCATGCCAGTGCTTCTAATGGATAAACTCTCCTCTACATTTGACATCTGCTTCTAAATCCACCACTTCATGTTTCATTCAGTTATATTTTGTTCTATTTCTATTGCTTTGTTTCTCAATGACATTAAATTTTAATTGTATTAAAAAACCCCCATGCTCTGTGTTAAGGGCTCCTCCTTTTCTGTACCATATGCATGTTTCCTCAAATTTTAACAATTAGTCCTAACATTTTAGTGAAAACACTAAGCAAGTCATTCCCAAAATGTGTGAACAATTATTGGTAGCTTGACCTATTTCACCACTACACTGCTGCTCCACCTATTTCAACACCACATAGTTAACATCTTAGAAGCCAATTCCTATTTTAATGTTCATGCTACTAATCCCCGTCTTCCTCTGTTTGTTCATCACTTGACACAGTGTGGGGAATGCCTTACAAAAGTTAGATGACTTGCATTAATTGCATTTTCTTGCCTCAGAACAAAACTGACCAATCTTTCTGTTTAAGTGGATCCACAATGTAGCTTTTCAAGGTGCTGATGGCAAGAACAGCTCATTATTAAAGGGAAACTGTTTGTAAACACTTAAAAGAAAAAAAATTAGTAAAGCCAGCATGAATTGAAAAATAATGAACTATCTCAAAGCAGATTTCCTTTACAAGCAGAAAAACAGACTTGAGAATCAAGTTTATATCCTGATTTAAATGAGGTTTTTGATGCTGCCTCCTATGATATCCACATACACAAGCTAAGGAGATTGGACCCAAATGAAACAAGCCTGGATGCACAGCATGAAAACAGAAGGAATAAACAAAACAAACCCCAAAACATTTGAAAATCACCACAAGTTCACTGTCAAAATATGTATCTAGAATGCAGTTCCCAAAGTCACCTGCACTGGGCCTACTCTTATCCCCTATTTTCACTAGTGACCCAGATGACAGAGCAGAGACTACATTTATTAAACTGACAGACAACCAGCTAGGTGGGAGAGCAAATATATTGGAGAACAAAAAGATAAACTGGAAATATTATTTGAGAAAAAAAGATAACATGCAAAAAACCTGCACATAGGCAGGAGGAGTCAAATACTGAATGGCAAATATTTTCTAAGAAGTTGCACAGAAAAAGAGGTAAGGTTCATCCTATGAACTGCTGTAAGTTTAATGGCATCACACTGTAAAAACACAAACACAATACTGGGATATATGACTGGTTCTACAACCTGTGCTCAGCATCCACAGAGCCTCAGTTGGAGTAACATAAAGTGAGCAGAATTTTGGATATTGCTCTTCAGGACAGGTAGGGGCTCAAAAGAGAGCAATAAAATGAACACAGATTTGGAAAATACAGAGAATATGGACAGAAGAGACTAGGAGGGGAAAACAGAGTTGGGTGTGTCTCCAGCTATGAAAACAGGATGCTGCAAGGAATAATTTCTTAATCTCTACAGCAGACACACCAAGTTTTAACAGCCTTAATTTAGATTAGATGATCTCAAGGTCTTTCTCAGTCTCATGATTTTAGAGTATCTGCAGGGTCACTAGTCTCTCGCAAATAAAACAGCATTTAGAAACATGCCCAAACTAATGCTATATTTAGATCTGCTTTTATTATGCTATCTGCCTCTCTGCCCAGCTTCTCTAACCAACATCACCTATGTGATGGCTCCTCTTAGCAGCTACAAACCTTTGGCCTTTTGGAGGCTGTAATGCAAAAAGGAAGTCACAAGACCTCGCTCCCCAGCAGCAATATTCTGGCTCTCTCAAGGGCTGTGAGGTACCAGCTTCCCCTGCCTGCACTAATCCCAGCCTATGGATTCCCACCAACAGAGCTGAGCAGGAAGATTTACCTGCAGACCTGTAAAGATTTACCAGCAGGCCTTTATCTGGCAGATAAGGCCTGACCTGAGTGATACAGGTTGGCCTTTCTTATATAGAAAATGAATTCTTCTGAAACACAGGTCACTAAAATTCACTCTTTGAAGTAGGGACATTGTATTTTATTTCTTTTTCTTCAATCTCTCAAGTTATTTACCACCACCCCCCCTCAAACTCTAAATATTGAGAGGGCAAACTGTCAATGTTTTAATTATTTGCAAAATTCTTCCTTTCCCCCTCTTTATGTTGGCACTGCTTTCTCCATTGGTACCACCCTGAAGGAAAGATTAGATAAAATAGTTACAATCAGCACTAATTCTTCCCTAATTCTGAGATGGAAATTTCTCTTGCTGTGAGTGTTTTACGATTCTTAAGTTAAAATATAATATATAATTATTATACATCTTGCCTTTTTACCTGTAGTGATTATCATCCTTACTGAAAACTAAGCCAAAAATATTTAATCTTTTAGCTGTGTATTACTGTTATTCTCTACCTTCTAACCATACAAAAGCTTCTTTTTAAAATTTCTTTTCACATAATTTGCAAGATCAAATTCAACTTTTAGAAACATTGAAATTGGAAGTCCTTCCCTTCCTCCCCAGTTGCTCACAGGATTCCTGTGTTAAGTCTTACTATATGCCTTCAGGCTGGCTATTCATCCATTTGGGTCTGCAGACCTGGAGGACATATCCTGACTTGGGATTCAGTTCCCAGATAAATTTTGGGTATTTCTGACTTCAAGAAATCAAGTCCTCAGGCTCCTTACACCTGCAATCACCTTTGCCTACTTAAATTTGCCACAAAGATTCAAAACTTAAATTCCAAAGCAACTTCCCTGTATTTTTTCATCTATTTCAAGGTAAATCAACACATGATTACTAAGAGAGCAATCTGAAGTTCTACTTAATCTGATTAACTGCAAACTGCCACTGAATGGGAAGGTCCTCAGCAGCCACAAGCACTTGCTCTGCCTCCTCTGGCAGCAGCTGGAGCCACCGAAGCTCACACCCCACCCAGAGACTCATCCTCTCCACTCACCTCACTGCTGTAACTCCTGCGTGACTGCTGGGATCAGACAGGAGCAGAAAGGGTGAAGCCAGCTCTTTCAGCAGCTGAGTAAGCATGAACTGAAACTGAATCCTCAATCCAAAATTATTTTCTAGAATATCCTCACTGCTTTTCAAAATGAAGTCTCAAGCGATGCTGATTTTCATCACAGCCAGGGATACTTTGGTTCTATCCTTTCTTCTCTAATCTCTACCTGGGAAAGTAAACAACCCCATAGCAAGCAGCATTTATCTAACACTAGAGATCCGTATCCCTGTTCAGGTCTGGCCCTGGGGCTAACAACAGATTCTTTACTCCTTCTGTCATCTTTCTCCAAAGTGATTTTGAGCCAAAGTGATTTTGAGCCAAAGCGATTTCAGTCTGTCCTTTGTACACCAAGGTATTTTTAGTAATCTACTACATATAATTACTACTGTAGAATTTTTGCTTTTGTTCTGTTATTTCTGAACAACACAAAAGCACTTTAAATAAATTTAATCCAGTTCCTAAAAGCATTCTACCATGCTTCTAATACTCAGATGTTTTACATCCTGACCTGCATCAGAAGCTTGGGTTTCTCCATTTTGTTGTTCAGGCTCTCAATATGCATACAAAATATTTCAGCTGTTTCTTAGTAACCACATCCTATTATCCAGTGAAAACCTTTCCCTAGCTGCAATGCCTGACTATCATTTTCCTTAATCTTGGAGATCTTTTCCTTCTCAATTAGTACTATCCTGCTGGCACTTCTCCATATGCTGACAGAAATGAAGGTTTACCTGACGGCTTTCTGCTGAGAGCTAAAGCCTGAGTGTAAGTTGTGTAGGTTGGTCAAAGCTTTTTTCCTTACACTGAAGTTCCCAGCCACTGCACTAGGCTTCTCCTCTAAAAAAACATTTATTCTAGGTACTTGAAGGCAGAGCTTAGCTGTAAGAGTGGTCTCAGTGCTCTCTCCTCCAGGGACCGTAATTCCACCTGAGATCATCTAGCTCTAAGTCTTCTCCAGTACAGCAAGCACAACTGTAATCCACCATGGTAGAAAATGTGCTGTTGTTGATCCTATCATGAAGGCTAATGATGAAGTCTTTCCTTCCCACTCCCACTCAAATCCCTTCAGGATCTTTCTCAACTTTCTCATTCTTCCTTATCTTCCTGTTCAGTAACATCAAAAGCCCCACTAAGAAGTCTGCAATTTCTCAGCCACAAGAGCCTCTTCTCAGTTCCTGGACGTGGTTTAAGTTCCAGTTGCATCCAATTGCCAGTTGCATCTTGAGCCTCTACCCCCCACCCTTCTTTTCTTTTTCCTCTTCACTTTTGAACTGTGTTACTGATTTCATACACGCTATATTTAATCATCTTAAATCTGCCATTTTCCATGTTTCTTCCACTGCTCACTACATTAACTCTCATCTCTTTCAAGTCCTTGCCTACACAAAGGATGCACTCTAAACTCCCTTGATACAGTCACCAGTTACACAGCAACTACTTAGCAGGTGGCTGACTTTTGAAAAAAGCTCAAATGCTGTCCATAAATTATACTCAAATCAAACACTAGTCCCTGATCTCAAGAAACAAGATTTGTTTCCCAATCCTCATGGGAAAGGGTCCTGTCCTGGCTTTGTTGACCTCTACTGCTTGCTAACAAACTGGATGTGACAAAGATGTCTGCTTTGGCTATTCCCAGGAAGTCTCTCTGAATTTGGCAAAGGAAAGAAGAAGGAAAGAAGGATTAGAGTTCACAGGGTGTTAAACAAGAAACACCTGCAATCAAGAGGCTGCTTCCTTTCCTGGCAACCTCTGTTCTTGACTCGTGACAGCTGTGGTCTCAGAGATCAGAACAGAAAGTGTTCCCTGTTTTAGTGGAACCCAGCTCTAAAGGAAAAGGAAGATGTAAACTGAGAAGTAGTCACAGGGGGCAGGGAAAGAACCACCAGAAGGGTGAGAAATAGCAAATGGACACAACAGCTGGCAATGGCTTAACAAGAATAGAAAGCTCTGTATACTACCACCACATACCCCACCCCCCAGAAGCTGGAAATGCACCTAGAAATGCCATGCAACATTCCTGTTTTCTACCAAGGCAGCTTACTGCTTTTTTTTTTTTTTTTTTTTTTTTTTTTTTTTTTTTGTATCCAGGCGACAAAACCAACCAGCCAACTGGTGTGGGAAAAAAAAAAAAAAACAACAAACTAGCTTCTAAACCATAAATTCGGGAGTTTCTTCATCATTACCTTCTCTCCATCACTGAAAAGGGGCCTCCTTCAGGGACACCCCCTCCCCAAACTGACTGGAGGGAGCAGTACTTTTATTTCTAGAAGTGCTACCTGTTCTCAGCAGTGTCAAAGCACAGATCATCAGTGCACTCCACACTTTCCCCATACCCTGTTCTGTTTGACACCTTCCTCTCTGTCCTAGCCTGTTGTCACTTCAAAGTACTTTTGCTGCTTGCAAGATACAGCATGTTTGTGTGAGAATGAGGAACACTGTCAATTTTTTTTTTCCTTTTAACTTAGTACAGCTCCTGTAATTTTTTTTAAAATTAAATTTTTTGTAACAGTACTAGGATTTTTGAAATTAAATTGTTATTTTCTTCACAAACAAACCAAGGGTAACTGATACAAAACTATCGATGAATCTGACAACAGCATCAAATCTAGGACTATTCAGAAGCTCACATTTTTTTACCTGCATTTAAGATATCCTCAAGCTGTGCTTACTCAAGATTTAAAGCAAGCAAGATGGGAGTTTGAAAACTAAGCCTGTCTTTGGTCTTTATATTCTCATATCTTTAATTATTTTAAAGCTCCACACTAGCTACGTAGTGAGAGAACAAAAGAGTAACTCTCACTGAGTTTTTTTATTTTTCTCTGAAAGAGAGCTCTTTCAGACTAATAACCACAAATGGAGCTGGACAACAGGGCAAGCACTAAATCTCTAGGACACATTCTCCCCCTCTCCCTGCCTCCCCCCTGTTTCGTAGTGCTCTAACACTGTACATTGTATTACTTCAGGAGAATCTATAAAATGAATGACCCACTTCTGGTCAAAAATCCCAACTGTGAATCACACAGCCATCTGTCCTATAAAAAGCAAAAACATAACTGTTTTTTTCCCAAAACCTGTTATGGTGCAAAGAAAAAAGTGGGGATGTGTACCAAAGAATATAAAAGATAAGAAACTTTTTGAGAAAGAAACATAGCTCTTTTAGAACTACCTTTCCTTATGAAAAAAAAAAAAATTCTGGCATACTTGCATCAAAATGTTTAATTTCTCTCTCCCAGCCCTTATTCAGTCTGTGAAACAGTTTGTAAGTGTTTCTACAACTGAGTTATAGCTAAGTTTCTCTGTACACCTGCTAATCCTGAAAAGAAAGGGGATTACAAAAAATATATCCATGGTTTTGAGTTTATTTCAGCAGAAGTAAAGCAGCTTTGTATTAAACGCCTATAATAGTGGGTTTCATGCCAGAAGAAAATACATAACCAGCGAAGGGAGATGGAGCAGAGATATTGTAGCTATGGAATATCTCTCAAACTCAAGTATGTTTATGAGACTTCTGCCTTCAACCCCTGCTATTTGCAACTTTTCCCTGCCTCCTGGCTAGAGGATGACTTAAGGAACATATCAATGGACTTCAGAAATAAATACCTCATCATTGTAATGAAAAAGAAATGGGCCACTAGTTGTCACAGCAGAATCTAAATTAGGTTTCTATATTTAGAAGTACAACCTTTCTTTTGAGGATAGTAACGTGTTTCAACTCAAGGGCAAAAGAACTCGTATGAATTTGGTACAAAAGCTACTGAACACAAGTATGGGTGGCAAAAGAGAGTGAAGTGAAAGAAATTTATATGTAGTGACAATGAGTATCAAACGTAATGATAACATCAAAATAAAAACTAACCTCATAGAAGATGTGAGGCATATGAAATTGGGGAGTGAAGTTTAACTAGTTAAGTTCTTGCTCTTTAGATAAATTTAAAAGTTAAAGCTATTCATTCAGTTATCAGCTTTTTATTTATGGCCTTTCAAACATAAGTTAAAATATTATAATGACACCAGATATTGTTACAGTAGTAGTGTTGTACTTATTAAGGTCTAAGGATGAAGACAGACACTTATATTTCAGAACTGAAGAATTTGCATTATTAAAGCTTAACAGTTTAACCCCATATGTACCTGTAAATCCAACAAAGTATCAGCACTTCTACAGCCTTACTCCACCTGTTATTTCACAAAAATATTGAGGATTTTTGTTCCACTGCATTTTTTTTAAAAACCCCTGGACTCTGCTATACTTCAGCTACTTCTTTACTTTTGGTCACTGACACAGACTTTAGAAAGATGATTTTCTGTAAATGAAACACACTAATCTAAGGTAGACTGTATGAGTGAAAATTCCTCCCACTTCATTTTTGCCTTTCCTTTTGTTTAATTTTGTCACTGAAATGTTCCCAGTCTGCATTTATTAAAAACAGTCAAAGTGACCCTAATTCATACAGTATCTAGACCATCCAGCAACTCCAGATGTTCCATTCAAAATACATCCAATTTATTTTCATTTCAATTTTAACCAGACACCAGATACTCTAGGACAGATAAGCAGAAAAAAATGCAATTCACTGAGCAAAACTGCAGTATGTTGCTCAAAAAAGCTGCAATATGGAAAGTGCAATGGACTTGAAAGTAGAAACTACTTTCATTCATAGATACACAGTAGGAGGGAAAAAGGATTAATGTAAAATATATTTAATAAGCTACAGGACTGGAACATTGTAATTAATTAGGCCAGAAAATGTAATTCCCAACAGTGTGCAACACACATGTAGCCACAGAGCCATGAAGAGGAACTGACCTGTTACCAAGGTGTTTAAACATTTAGCAGAACATTGGCAAGTTACTGAAATACCTCTCTGCCTTCTTACTAAACCATCCTGCCAACACCAATTCCAGTACACATTCTTTCAGACAAGATTATTTTAGAGAAATGTGAAACCCGTCCCTACTTCCCACATGGAAAAACTTCGACGTTTTACAGAAGTCCCTTCTCTATGATGCATACACACTGAACTGCAGATTAAAATCTGATTTAAAGATTAAAATAGTTTTAATACTACTAAATGCATACTTTATTGGAGTTGCCGTTCTGCTGCATGGTCTCGCTTTTCCAGAGAACTGTAACACTAGACTAAAAATTATATTTTAAAGACCAAAGTGGACTGATGAGGATGGGGAAGGAAAAAAGGTATCTTAACATTCACACAAACTTTGCTGGGGAGGTATTGTGCCACAGAAGGTAGGCCATAACATGACTTTTAGCAGGGGTACAGAAAGAAGCAGAAGGCCATGTTCAAAACAGCTGTGGAAGTGCAATGAATTGATTTTTCTCTTCCCTTGCCAGAAACATTTTTTGAGACTAATCTCTCATTCAAGAGGAAGACACACTGTACATAAGGTTGATGTCTATGAATGCTTCCCTAAAGGATGCAGCTCAGATAAATATACTTCAATATCTCTTGCTTAACAATTTAGGAATTAAAGGGCATGGGAAAGAATTTAATTTCACCTTGCTGATAGGTGGATTCAGTACAAAGATTATTAGGGGCACTCCAACCAGATTCTTCATTATGTGCAAAACAGCCATTTACTCCAGAGCTCCCTTCCCTGCCCCATGGGTTGGACTGGGGTTGGGAGGTATTCATGGACATTTCTACAGTCTGGATTCCCTCAGATTTAGCATATTAGCAAAAGACATCTGCTAACATACTCATCAATTTCTATCTGAAAATCCCTAGTGGTTGGTGACAACTTTTGTGCCTTTAACATTTACTGAATTGCCGTAACTTTTTCTGCTGCTGTGCAAGCAGGGGGGTAGAGGATGCAGGCGTCTGAAAGCCCAGTCTCAAGATTGTCTTCTCTCTGCTTGGGAGTAGCTTTCTTTACTCACTCTGAACCAGGAACCTGAACCTCCCCCTCCTACCTCCAGTGTCAGCAGCAAAGCCATGCTCAAGAGGGGCAAAGGGACCATTCGACCAACCAACCTCTCCATATAAAGGTTTCCATGAGACTTGCCTGTGTTATAGAAACAGTTTATTTTGCCAAAAAGTGCATTTCTGTGGCTACCTCAACCACCTAACAATGGCTGATGGTCTAACTCGGTGTACTTTACTAATTTAAATGTACTTCTCAGTTGAAAATGAAAGCTATTTCTACCTCTGCCATATTATTACAGATGACTGAGGGGAAAACAACATTGCATTATAACAATGAGTATTATTCTCCTCAGCACAAAGTATTGAGTCTCAGCCATCAGCTCTGAAGTCTCTAAAGTCTTCAGTGAAGAGCAGCATTTAATCCAGAGAAAACAGATTCTTATACCAAGTTTGGTAAAAGGCTTTCCCATGGGTACTTTATTTTGGCAACAGTTACCACATTGGGACATCTGAAAATACTGTAATTTTTCCCACACTAAAAATGGAGCCTACATGACCATTGATTTCAGAAGCATTTGTGTTTGTTAATTAAATGGTCAAGTTCTCATATTTACAAATAAAAGGGATAAAATCGGACCAAACTTACCAAACTAAAAATTAGGTTTATTTTTTAAAATAAAATTATCCCATGATATGTTTTCTTCTAGGTAAATCTTCTAAGTAAATCTTAACTTTTTATGAAAAAATTAGGCAGATGATCTTGGCACTTATTAAAAGGCCAATTGTGTTAAAATGTCAATTTAGCTAGCTTTATCTCATGTATGTGAATGAGAAACTTTTTTCCATAACAGATAAGCATGGTTAGATGCTTCTCAGAAAACCATGCCTAGAGAAAGATCTGTTCCTATACTAAGAACTGAACTAATACAGGTCTGGGAAGCAGTAACCAGATACATTTTTTTGCACATACTATATAAATAAACTTTACCATGTAAATTTACTTTACCATGTAAATTTATTTGTATGGTAAAAAAATTGGAAAGTAACTGAGTTCTGCCCCAGACGGTTTTCATTAACTGTAGGTTACCTACTTTCTTACTCTGAACTGAAGTGATTTAAAGCAAGACACAGGTAAGAAGTTCACCATTCACATTTGAGTTGCTCATACCAGAGAAGCCCCAGAAGCAGATGGCTGAGGCAGCCACTGGCTGCAGTAGCCTTAGAGCCAGACTGAAGGAACTGCATTCATACCTGTGAGCCTAACAGTTTGGTGCCTGAGTGTAGTCAGGAACAAAACCACACACTCAGCCCTAGGAATGCAAACCACACGCCCATGAGATCCATGCCAGGCATGCTCCTAGGAAGCTCCCATCTGGAAGATGAGACAGCAGCATTGTAAAGAGAATGCCCCACACATGCATGGCGAGGGCATCACACCCTGGCCATCTGCTGGGCTGCTCCACATCGTTTGACCCAGCAGGCACAGCCTGCATTACAGCTCTGCTGCTGCTTCTTACCACTGTAGGGTCACAAGCTGCTTTAGGCTCCCAAAACTGCCTTAGTAAGTGCTTCTCTCCTACAGAAGCAGAGACAGCATTATGAGGTCCCTATATTAAATGTATCAGAATTGCTCCCTCCCTCTGTTTCCAAGCAGCACAAATTCACATAATTTTTACTAGTACAATTTTGATGTGAAGAAATCTCAACCTTATCATAATGGCCAGGAAGTCCTGGGCTAGGTTGGTAAGCAACTGCACACTTCTTTTTCCTACAAGAAGTCTTCTGTTGGACTGGTGCTGGCAAGGCTCCCTGAGAAGTCATGTGTTTTGGTATTTACTCTTTTATTCCAGTATATGGTTCCTCTTACAACTTCCTGATCTACTGCTTCTGCTTCTCCGAAGCAGCGAGCAGATGTCTCTGTATTTGTTACATTTGCACCATGTTTCAGGACTTTATTTCCAAACATGAGGATTGCTTTCAGAATTATTAAGAGAAAAAAATAAAGATTCAGTTTTCCTCAAAAGCACAGGTGTAAGGTAGCAGACTACAGCACTACCCACATCACTTCTTGACGTTTCTCTAAGTTCAGAGAAACCTCTCCCAGCCCCACAAAGATAATCACCTTGGCTGAAAAACCTCAAATGTGAGAAAAGCCCTGACTGACAAAAGTAACATGGGGTGAAGCTGTAAAAAAAAAAAAAAAAAAACAAAAACAAAACCAGCTTTTAGTAACAGGTCTCAAGATGTTGAGTTGCTATCAAAATATCTACACTCCTATCAGGAAACACAAAGCATGCCAGATGGATGTTTACTTACTGTACAGGTGAAACTTTAAATCCCTGGCATAGTTTATCCAGTGCTGATGATGTCAGTGCAGCAGCCTGCAGATCCTCTCATGAATTGCACAGCCCAGCTTCTGGCACAGGAGGCAGCTTGGTGCTTACCTGAAGAGCTCTACTTCAACATCTCTGGATTTGCACCTTGTATCCACTTGAGATTATGAGAATTTGTTTCCCTCCAACACAACATATGCAAAACCCTTATCAGGAAAAAGACATTTATGTTTGAGCATTTGAACGAAGGGTGTTTAGACACAGAGGCAGGGTTCAGGTGTTGTGTAGTATTCCTAGTGTATTCCTTCATTGAATGTGCTCAGAGTCTTGTAGAAATTTTACAAGCATGGAAGTGAAACTGATGACTGCCTATATCACGTCTCAGTTTATAATTTAGAGCTAAGACTTCAAAATACTGACCTGCAACAGAAAAGCTTAATCCATATTCCTGTTATTTTTAAAACATTCAAGTGGGTAGATGAAGACAGAAGAAGACTGCCAGCAAGTGCATATGGAAGATCACAGACTACCACTCCTTGGAAACAGCTTACAAAAGACTTTACTCAGGAAATTTCATTACAGTATCATGTTATTGTATTACCTTGAACTTCTGGTTTTGTTTTGTTCTTTTTTCCAAAAGTAAAAACAGCTTCCTGGCACTAATTCTCTCAGCACCTAAAATTCCAAGCCCTCCTTTTGGTAAGCCTTTGTCACAGCTAATACAGTGATCAGGTTAGTACCTACTTCATCTGGCATCCTCTCTAATTCTTTTGTTGGTTTTGTTTGTTTGTTTTTTCAGATGCTTGCAAAACAGCTGAGGGCAGACATCAATTAACAGGGACTTATAGCAGGGTGCTGTCTTCGAGTAGCTCCACTTTTCTCTTCAAGGTACAGAATAGTATTGGATGATTATACATTCAAACTAAACTCTTTCATGCAAAGTGTCCAAGGTTGCTGAGGCTATGTTCAAGGCTGTCAGGGAGATGATGAAACACTGGTTTTATCTCTTTGCCTCACAGACATGTTAAGTGGTTGCCCTCAACACAGGCTCCATATGACAACTTTGAAGCTAAACCTCAGTAACAGTTTCATTGTTTGGGTTTGTTGTTTGTTTCTTTTTTTCATGCATAGACTAATTCAAGCTAGAAAAAGTTATCCTTGCATTTCCAAATCCCAAAATAAACCATACCCAAATGTGAAGGTTACATGAATTTCTTGCCAGAACCATGAAAACCACAATCTGAAACCTAGGGATTATTTTGTCTTTCTATATGGGTTTAGGGTTTTTTTGGTAACATGTATTTCTAACCAGTCACAGAAGATTGGAATGAAACTTTTGTCAGAAAGGAACTCTTACATACACACCATGCTTTGAAGTCTTAGGTAAGAAATACTTTATGCTGACAAATACCCACGGCCATGCATGGCAGCTAATGCTATGGAATTAAAGCTGGGATGGTCACAAGGGGCTTGGGGAGAGCAATGGGAGTTCACAACCTGGGTGGCTGCTGAAGCAACACTAATCAACTTCTGATGCTAGTAAAGAAAAGGAAAGAAGGGAAAGCCCAGACATTTGACTTTACAGCTTCATTTCTTTGTTCTATTAACATCATCCACCCTGTCTTCATTGAGAAGGATGAAATCACTAGAGAGAGCTGTTCACTTCAGTGCAAGAGCACATCTGGGCACAAACAGAGACTTCCAGGAGGGCAAAAAGAGACTTGAAAAGGCACGTCAGAATGGTACAGCATAATTCCCTCTCTGACCACAAATACAGCTCCCTAAACCACATCAAAAGATGTTGCAAGGGGAAAAAAAAAACTTAAAAGGGAAAAAAAGAAAGATTTCCTGAACAAGCTACCTGACACAATCTTGTTGAAGTGTCGTAAACCAGCAGAAGGAACTGCTAACTACTGCTATTCCCATCTCTTCCTTCACAAGACTATGAGCAATGATACTGGGTCAGACAAGGTCACTACCTGGCTTCAGCATTTTACACACACACACACACACACACACACACACACACACACACTTTCCCCTCCTCAGAACCACAAAGGGACAGGCAGGATGATCCAGCAGCTGCTGGCAGTGGTTTACAGACTGACTTCCTGAGCCAGACTCTGCATCCTATTCCATTGTCCTCCTCCCAAGTCAGCACAACCACCTGCTGTATCCATGTACATTTTTTACCACTGTAGCACAGATTTGGCATCAGGGGCAATTTGGCAATAACTTTTAATATCCCCTTTGAGGATAAAGTACTTCCTTTTGCTTGTTGAGAACCTGCTGTTCCAATGTTTCACTGGGTGCCCAGTGGTACTTGCAGGCAATCCCTCCTGATGTGCTACCTCAGTCACATTCGCTGCCGTACAAAAGTCTGCTCCAACCATCAGATCTCTTCCAATCCAGAGAACACAAGCTTGTTTAAGACTCCTAAGTAGTTACCACTTAGTCAATATTTTATTTTGACCCCCTTTACTTTTACCAGCTCTACCATACAAGCCTTGAGGTAACTAGACTGTGTTCACTGGGCCAGGCAGACATGCCCTGTTAGTTTCTACTGTGACATAATTTTTGTTTTTGCTTTGTCCTTATTCTTACTTTCTTCTTAGTGCTTGCTGCTATTTAGCTTATCACTAGAGCTAAAACCAGGACAGAAACAGCAAGCTGTAGGTAAGGTTAATTAAGGACATATGATCACCATTTGCTCTTCAGAATGATGCTAAAATGATTTGTAAAAAATCAAGTGTGAATTTAGACAATTATTTTAGAGGGCTAGTGGTGTTCCAGCATCAGAATAATTTTTTTTAAACTGCAATCAATACATTTCTGAATTAAAGAGCTTCACCGAGAGGCTCACACCGAAGAGGAGAATTTGACAAAAGAAACTCTTCATTTCATGGAATTCCAAGTTCACACAGATTTTAAAATAAGAATTAGTGCTATTTTAGATTAACAGCTGATATGTCAGAACACTCTTTTCATTAGTACCTTACAGTGTCTCATTGACAGTGAAATGTCAACGAGACACTATGAAATCAATGTGTGCCTCATTTGGGACACGGGTATAAGCCAAAATAACAAAACATTTGAAGCTGACAGTATAACTCTAGGGTCCAGAAACAAGCTTACCTGATAAAGAAGGCAATAGTAACAGGTTTTGTTCCCTTGTTACTGTTAGTAGTTGAAAAGATGGCTTAGATGAACACTTTTAATGCATTTATTTTACACATTTTTTAAAATGTAAAATAGTTTTTGCCATATAAAAGCTTTATTTGAATTTACTGTAAAATCTTCATAGTCTTACATTAAAAATATTAGAACATTCACAATGCAAGGCTTATAGGGAGAGAAAGTATCAAGATACAACTACAAAAAGATAGTGAAGCAACCGGTGACTTGAGACATCTCCAAGCATACAGTATCCTGAGACCATCAGAAATCCATACTTCTTAGCAGACAAAAAGCCATACTTTTCACACCTTATTTGACAATGCATGTGTATGTTGATAAATCTCACATTGGTGTCCTGCACAAAGACTAAAACAACATTTTGATTCATTGCCTTGGGTGAAAATAAACACAAAAATACTTCCTGAGGCTGTTCAAAAAAGAATGTTTGCCAATAAAGCAGCTTGTAAAAATGCAGACTGAGCAGGACAAAGATATATTGGTATTATTTTCAAGATCATACAAAAGACCCTTAAACACTTTAGCCAAGGAAGAGAAAAATTTCCTTTATGTTTCCTGAACATTTACAGACAGATTTTTTTAAGGTTCTAGATTGTAAGAGTGCATTCTTCATGGCAACAAGCATCTATCACAACAAATCCATATTGGACAAAAAGGGAGACACAGATATTGTAGTATATTCTCCAGCGATGTCTTTTAGTACAAATAAAAGTATTTTTTCGTTTCAGAGTTTAAAAGCATGCTTGAAACACCTAAAATAATACAGTGACTTGACTTCAATTTCATCTGAACAGACAGCATTATTGCTACTAAAAATTTTTTTGAAGGAGGAAAACAAGATATAGCTGTCTTCACAGTTAATGCTTTTTAACCAGAAAACTATTTTGGGCATTAGAAAGTAGAACAAAAATTGTTTGAGGAATACTAGGAATAAACCTTATATAACTCTTGACCTAAAGCAAACTTTAAAAACTGATGCTTATATTAAAAGATACCTGACCATTTCTATTTTTACAGCATTAGTGATAGAACAGAACTCAGTTCCTGATTAACATTTAATATATCATGTGTAAAGACACTATCTGTTCACTTTTTTTTTTTTTTGAGTGCAAAAATACAGTAAAAATGCATACTTTTAATTTTTTTTAAAAGGAAAGTACTTCTATGCCTAATAACTAAAAGATACTCCAGAGTATCACATGCAATTTAATCAACCATATTCCATCTACAGTTTTTAAATTAGATCTAACATAATGCTCTCTGCCATATCCCACCATGGTATTTTCTAGAACAGCACAAAAATTTTCTTTTTCATCTGTCTTTTACCCATCTTAACTATTGAGTAAACTTCTCAATTTCAAGGAATAAGCATGTTCCAGACAATTCCCAGCACTAGATACAAAGTAATGAGCAGAAGGGAGAATAAAGATACATCACCTGCATTATTTATAATTTTAGAATACTCAAGAGTTTGAGAATAATGGAAACCACATAGTGAATCACTATAGTCCAGATAAGGACTGCCTATCTTATACTGTTGAGAGAAAAATTCAGAAAATTCAGGGATGATCTACTGGGGGATGATATATTTTGAGAGATATCCTAGAAAACTATAGGGTAAGTTTGGTTACAATTATATCCAGTTAAAACTAAAAAAAACAAACCAAACAAACAAACCAACCCCCCCCCCCTTAAGGTTCAGGAAGAGAGGTTGGAAACTGCACAGGCAGCTTAATCCTCCAGCCTCAACCCCACATGGGGGGATAGGGGTGGGGGTCTAATCTCTTTCAATGGTTGACTTTACAGTCTGAATAATGGCTTTAAAAGTATGAGCTGTTCAGTCTGTGTTCTCCTAAATTCAAAATGCAAAAGTGATACTACAAAAATTCCATCATGTAGAAGTGCACTGACCCCAAAGAGATCACGTGTCTAATTTGAACTTTCATATTTCACTTATTAACCAAAGTAAATGAAACAGCAGCAGGCATAGTATCCTCTGCCTGGAGCTACCTGAATTCTCTTACTGTAAAATATTCTCTCTTCTAAAACAAAATAATGGCCTGAAATGAGAATCTTCTTGAGCTTCCAAAATAGTATCAAGTGTTTCTCTGCTCAGAAGCCAAGCAGCTATGTTCCTCCCAGTAACTGATGAACCAAAAGCTCTGGCAGGCTGCCACAGAACACAAACCCAGAAGACCTTGCTCAAAACCAACCTATCTTGCCAGATGCCTGGTGAGCTAAGGAGCCTAAAAACCTGTGCTGCAAGGCAACCACAGAAGCTGGAACAGTTTTTAACAGAAAACTGTTCAGACCAGTCCCTAGAAGGAGATGAAAGACTACGTAAATGAGTGTCATAATTATCTGGTAGACCAGTTTTGGTACTCAGGATTCACAGGTTTTATTTTTAGTCCTGAAAGGAAGTGTGCTTTTTTTATGGCCAATCTCAGTTGGCTTCTTTCTGCTTTCACTGCTCTTCCCACTTAAGCAGAAGAAATTACAGCACTTCTAGCTTCAGATGCTCATAGGTTTTCCCCTAGTGGGTTACATGTAACTGGGATGGATTGATACTCCCACTGTTCACAGAATTGTACAGGAGAGGTGGCTGCACCCAGAATTAATGCATAATTAATTTCATATTTAAGCTACAAAATTCTGGCCTTACATTTCAAAACATATCTACTCAGCTCAAACAGTAAATTCATATACAATATTAGGGATGTATCAGATTTCTCTTTATATAAAGACAGTGCAAGTCCTATAGAACTCGAATGGCTATACCTTGAGCACATTAAGGGGATCTTTCACCTGCAAATGTGTCCCTCACTACCTAGAAATATGCCACACTTGTAATACAGGGCTTTCCTCCCCTCTTTTAACCAAAAATCTTTTTCAGCTAATCACACCTTTTTATTTTAAATCATTTTCTGACAACCAACCAAGCAGGGGCTCTCACTGGAGACAAATGTCAGTCACCCTGTGGGCTGATGATCAGTGAAGGCACCGCTGTGACTCACCCTACCCTCAAATAACCTCCGGAGCGTTCCAACAAGAGCTGCAGCAGAACACAGTGGCTGCTGACTCAAACAGATGCAATAGGCACAGCCTCCTTCCCTTGCAGAGTGCAGTGCCTTCTCTGTGCCATTAAGTATGATTCACACACAGCACATTGCCAAAATCAAAAGAACAGATCAACATTAGCAGACAGTAAATTCTAAGTCTGCTCTTCTTTGAATATTACACGCAAATAACCTCTCCTATAATTCTGCCCATAGCAACTTGCCTTTCAGCCTCAGCGAGGATGTTACAACTTCACCACCCTCAGTAGAAGCACACATCCGTTTTGACCATTTAAGCACCCAAAAGAAACATCAAGAGATGCCTGACACCAAAGTAAGGTAAATAGATGCCAGTGTTTTGCATTAAGTGTTTGTTACTAGCAGACTGTGGTGAAAGCACTGACATCAAAAGTCATTAAAACTACACCCAAAAAACACTTTCAGCATTCATAGAAATTAAAATTCATTTTGACCCCTCAAGAAAAAGAGCTACTGCCTTTTGTGGAAAGGCAGACATGTGACAGAAGAGCTTTTGAGCAATGCTGTCAGACAGCATGGCATGAAGCAGTTCCTGTCTCGACAAGAGAGCAACAGACTTGGCTAATAATCCCATCCTTTTCAAACAGACAGGATGTGGTTCTACAATAAAGAAATACTATTGACTCCATTAACCTACAGTGCTGGAAACAAGTCATGAAAAATGTATTAATTTCCACTGCTCATTGCCACCCTCAAAATAGCTGCTACATGCTTACATGCACTATTTTTCACGAGAATAGTGTAGTCCAGAGAAAGCATTTTCTAACTCTAATTTTATCTTTTTTAAGGAATTAACAAAGCCGTAAGTTACAATAAGCCTTTTTATCTGTTATTTCTATATATGATTAATTAGTCCCTTCCTATGGTATAATGTAGACTCTTAAACTAGAGGAATCAATCTTGCTGCCTAGAATTTAAAGTTTTACTAGCAAAGAGTTTAACTTTCAGTCTTCAGTGATGTAATTTTTTTGCCATTAAAAATACATAGAGAAACTGTCAATATGCAGGAAAAATACCTTTAAAAACAGTACATGTGTATTTCTGAAAGTGTCATATTGAGTAACTTATTCCCCTCCCATCCAAATAATGGTCCTCCCTCTGTTGAACTGATGATGAACAACAGGCTTAAACATTCCCTTCAGCGTCACAGGAGCATGATGGGCTTTGTGGTAAGACTCAAGCTCTTAGAAGTTCCAGTGAATGCCTCCCGGAGATGTAATTCATTCCTGTGACATGTCAGAGCACAGCATGATGCAGAACACATCACCAGCCTCAACCAGGATTTTTTTGAGGAGTCATCTCTCATCCTGGGATACCCGAAAGCATGACAGAATTGTCACCCGTGAATCACAGCAAGTGAGAGTCCCTTCCAGCCTCTCCAGCTCTGTAGGGACAAGGTGATAGATGGGAGAGCTGTTCAAGCAGCCACAAGGCCCTCCAGCAGCTTAGTTACCAGGCAGGCAGGAAAGCTGCCACAAAGGCACATCAGCAGACATGGGAAAGGCCAGCATCTTAGCCATGGAGATTGCACCCTTATCAGGTGACTGAACACAAGTTGTCTCATGTAAATGTGTGCTTCATCACCTCAGGGAAGCATTTCTTGGAGGCAGCTGCATACTGTGTGTCCTCTGAACTGCAGTGACTGACCCATAACAAGCAATATGGGAACATGGCCTTCAGCTTCAAGAAGGGAGCTCCTGAGAACAGCCCAACAACTGAAACAGCCCATCCTCTGAGGACAACAAAAACTTCTAGATGGAGGTATTTGTTATTAATGATCCTGTACTACACAGGAAATGCAAAACTAACTCTCCTACTGCCCCTGGGCTGCGATGGAACAGAGGGGCACACACCCTACAAACCAGGCAGGTACCTGCACCACATGACCAGAGGTGAACAATACAGGAGGGGACCAAGGATCCAGGACACTGAACAAATACCAAATGGCTCTCAGGAATGTAAAGGGAATACAAGAGAAGAAACAAATGGTACTTTGACATTTGTGCCTCCATTTGTGAAGTTTGCTTCCTTTTTTTTTTGCTTTTTTTTTTGTCTAGTCTACCATGGTTTTGAGTTTCTTCAAAAATTAAGGTTACTGAAGCTGAATTTCCAGCAGACTGTGGAACCAGAGCTCCCACAAGGGCAGTGCTCTAATAAGGAAGATTTGAAGCTCTGAAGAGACCTTTCAGGAGAAGAGGATTTAATCAGCATGTGTTTTTTTGCTCAGACAAAGCTCTAGAAACGGAGAGGTGGCAATGAACAAGGTGTCTGTACTTTAAAACCTGTACCTCACCTCACACACCATGTTCTACACACTGCCCTGGCAAACCACACCACAGGCACAGAATTAAAAAACGTAGTCCAGAGGACCTTTTATCTGCTATGGTTACAGGAAGAAATTCATCACAAGATTATTATTCCCATATGTGAATTTCATCAGAAATCTGATCACCCTCTTCTAAAACCACTTAAGTAGACATTGTGTGGCTCACTGCTCAGTTTCTACAGGGTTAGGAAATACTGGGAATGAAAAGTTTTCTCTGTATTATATGGAGAACATATCCAGTCTGGCCAAGATGCCCTCCCTAGAGTCATCAGTCTTGTGAATGGATCGTTGCACAAGATCAGGCAAGATGAAGAAGAAAAGTAGGGATGAAGAAGAGAACGGAGCTGAACAGTGTTCAAATGAACAGCATCACATGTGTCAGAAGTGAGGAATTTGTAGAGAACATAGAAAAGGGATCAGTGACTCCTTCAACCTAGATTATATTGTGAAGAATCTGTAAAATTATCGCATTGCACCCCAGTTCCTGGGTAGAAGTAGCATGGGGGGGTTTCCTGCTTTCAGGTTTTCTCCTGAGAGCTCCAATGAAAGGTGTACAAATATGTCACTGGTCACATGGACCCTACACAAACATACATACTCCTTTCAGTAGCCACTCCTATACTCAACATCCCACCTGGAGCAAAGGCAGGGGATTCTCTCCCATCCTTTCCTCCAAGAATGGCAAAAATGAAGCATGCATATACCACCACAAAGAAGCAGAAGGAAAAATGTACTGGTCTCCATCCTATTCTGATGTGCTATCTTCTGTGGCAGCAGTAATTCCTCTTGCAAAGGTGAAATGAAGAAAACTGCTGCCACCAGGTATCTTATGATTCTGTTTATTTCAGCAGGTAGGATCTGTGTGCCCTGCTGGAAGAGCAGAATCATTTGAACCACCTCCAGTCTCTTCTTGCAGAGAGGAGAACAGGGAGAACAAAGACTCCCCCTTTTGATACTAATGAGCTCCTGCAACAGTGCTCTGGATTTGGAAGAAGATGACCTTATATCCTGGCAGTCACTTGCCTGAAAAAGCTATATTTTAATGTATACCTCATTCTGACTAAAGGCAGGAAAAGAGTGAACCAGCAACTGCTGAGGACTGAGACTTAGCTGTTAACAAATTAAATCTAGACAAAAAAAAACAAACCAAAAAAAAAAGAAAAAAAAAAAAAAAAAACCCAACAAAAAACCTGATGCTGAAATGCAAGAAAAACAAATAAAACAACCAGAAAAAAAGGTGAACAGCACAAATACACCGTGATGTTTACATTCCTCTAGTGGTTACCCTCATACCAAGGTTTCTTTTGTTCTTTGCTGATGAAATTCCCTTTTTTTCCCTGACAGCAGCCTCCATCCCAACACAAGCTTCTCAGACAGCTCTAGAAGCACTAACTTGCACCATTAAAACAGCAGTAGAGAATTTAAATCAGTCATGGCCTGGAACCCGATACCAGCAGTTCAAGAAGACAACTCTATTGCTTTCCCACCTATCCCATTACTGATGGTATCCTCTTTTCAAACAGTGAGATACAGCCTATCTCAAAATATAAAAATAATTACTGAATCCTCCTTTCTCAGCTGAGCAGCAATCCCAGTTGACAGAACAGGAATTACAGAATAACATGTAGCCAAATTTTTGCATGACTGCTAAAATCTTAACAAAACTGGAAATAAGACAGGATGAGGGAGAAAAAAGTCATCTTTATTATTTCTATGCCTAGGGATCATAAGAAATCACAAATGAATTCACAATCTGCCCCAAAACTATTCAAGAGAATGACTTCTCAGTAACAAAATTTTATTTCCAGCCTTCATGGTTGTAAAGTGAGCCTACAACTATTAACAGGCTGCCAATCATTGCTTGCATAAATCCAGAGGAATTACTCAGATCTGCAAGCCACCCAGCTAAACTCAGAGCAGAGCACTGCTGACTCCACATCCACATGGTAGAAGCTCTGGCCTTTCTCTACATACAGCATGAAAATGAAATGTTTGTATGCAGTCAGGAACTACACTATTTCCCCCAATCTACAACTACTCTACAACTACATTTGAAAGCTCATCCCTCAGAGGGCAGCTCGTCTGCAAGACAGTTCAGTGAACAGGAAAACGTTGAGAGCAAAGAACACAGGTTTTGACTGCATGGCAGAAGATACAGAAATATGGTCTGGTGAACTGATCTCAAAGCCACTGAGCATGGGAAAGGCCCAGGGTGGATTCAGTGAAGGTGAATCCAAGCTATTGTCTCTTACACAGCACACCCAAAACACTGTGTAGAAAGGAATGTCTGTGCAGAACAAATGACTTTAAGAGCGTGATAAAGCCACTGGCAAAGACTTCTAGCAGTGTACAACATACAGGACTGAAAATAACTTTACATATGGATTTTTTTTACCTTATTTCCACTGCTCTGATGGGAAGGCTGTTTGAAGACAACATTGCTTTACAGAAAAAAACCAAACCAAACCAAAAAAACCAAACAAAAAACCCCCAAACCAGAACTAATTAGCCTTACTTATTACATTCAATTTGTAGGTAGTTCATATTCAGATTCTCATGTTTCCTCGGTTTCTGATAAATTAACATTACTGTTTTTACCTGTGTACATGGTTACCAATATTCTTTGGCTTATCATAATTTTGGAACATAGTTGAACACAGAACTGCAATAGAAGCAAGTATCTGCTTTGGCCAAGTGGATTATTTTCCAAAAGAAATTTGATATCAACAGTTACTACATTGACTTTTTATAGTCAAAATGTTATTGCTGGCCAACATAGCAACAGTATTCAGAATTGATTGTGTTCTTTAAATCTTGCAAGGACTTTGTGTTATCTCCCATCTTCAACTCTCATTTATGAAAATAAGCAGATCTTTTAGTTAATTTCAAAGACAAACTAAAGGCAACTAGCAAAAATCTGGATTACATTAGTTGAAAGAACTATACTGAAGCTGTACTAAGAAAGCAAACTGCAGTAGCTTGTACTTTAATTCACGCTCTTTATGCAAAACCCTGGCTAAAACCAGGGGAAAAGTCCATATATGTTAAAGAAAAACATTTCTCCATCAGAAAGTAACTGGCTTTCATAGCCTCATTGTGCCAAAAATGTCCATAGGTAAGTAACAGACCTGCACTTTCTTTATACAATTATATTACTTAGATTTTGAAAAACTGAAAATCCCTAAAACATCAGTGCCACAGTGTAAATACATATACTAAAGCTTATGTTAAAATACCCTTAATATAAAGAAGAAAGTGCTTAGAATCCAGAAAAACAGAGCAAAAGCCAGGCTACCCTACCACTTAAAATCTGCTTAACAGAAACAGAAAGATCTGGGGCAGGAGGGCAGGCACAGAACGACCTCCAGTTTCCTGATTATCTTGGCAGGTGAGATGTCATATGCTGTATCACCAAAAGGCAGGCAACTAAAGGACCAGTCAAATGATATCTGGTAGCATTAATCTCTCCTGCCTGGACACACCGAGCAGTCAGCCCTTCCTGCTTTCATTTGTACCACTAAAGGAGACACAGAATCACTGAATACCAGGTTGGAAAGAAGCTCAAGGATCATCTGGTCCAAGCTTTCCTGGCAAACGTATGGTCTAGACAAGATGACCCAGTCCCCTGTCCAGATGAGTTTTTAAAGTGTCCAACATCAGGGAAATGACAGATGACATTGATCATTTTGCCACTTTGAAATGAAACTTAGGTAAGATATTCAGAGGAGGACTTACAAGGCCAAATAAAAGGTACAGTGGTTATTCTAATAAATGATCTAGTATACAATTTTATGTGTGCCAAGAATGTCATTTGTATTGAAGGGACTCCAAGTACATCTATCGTTAAAAGATTGTGCAATTGCAGCAGCCACAGATGTCGAAATCAACATTCTACAGCAGTAATTGCAGAGCCATGTGCCAAAATATGATTAATCACAGTTCACTGGGTATTTTGATAGTAACACAGGAAAATAGCTTGTCATAGAAGAACCAAATGATCAATTAAGAATGCCATCAAGCTCCCTATAAACATAATCTTCTAGTAGTATGAATACTACCTCACTCATACATGCAGAATAACTGCCAAGATATAGGTTAGATTTTTATATATGTATATTTATATATATATATACACACACATAAGGACAGAAGTTTAAAGCTGTTCATAAGAGACCATATGGAAGACTACATACATTCTTCGCTAAGAAAAGCTCACATGAGCTTTTTTTTTTTCATTCCCTCACAATCATCAGTAACTTACCCCATATATTTCTCCTTGTACCCATATGAATTAATTGTACCAGGAGTCTTAGAAGACAACCACACAAATACCTGTATCACTCTGCCTGCCAATAAAAGATCACAGCTAATTCTTTACCCACTCTTAAATTACCTTGTAAATGCTTCTTAGCCAAAATGTAAAACATTATCAACTAAGTCTGTCCTAAGTAATCTACAGGAGCCACTCTGAAAGCTGGAGGTGCCACCTGGTCTCCGGGATTAAAACAAAGAATATCTTGCTTCAAACTACAGTAAGGATCTAATCCTGGCAAAACAGTAGCAGCAGTTTACAGATGTGTCAAGACCTCTTCATGTATCTCACAGTTATGTACAATCCACTTCATTTTGGTGCATTCTCAAACTATCTTTTCTGTAAGCTACAAATATACACCCAGGCATTTCTGTACTACTTTTGATAATCATGACATAGAATATGAAGCTGGCTTTAAATTTAAAAGTAATTAAAATGTTTTTTAAATAATTTAGGATACTTTTAAGTACTACACATACTAAAACCATAGTAATTATTAAAATTACTATGAGCAAAACCATAGCTGGACAAATAGAAATACCAGAACCAAAACCAAAAGGCTTTAGCTTGGGCACCACTACAACACTGGCCAGACCAAATACAAACTATTCCAGACAAATACACCAAAATCAGTAACAACATTGTTCTCTACAAAGCCAGTTATACTCTTAAATGCAAAATTAATGTTAAAAAATGTCTTTAATTCATATCAATATAACTTTCAAAATTGCTAGATTCATCAGCCAATGGTAAGTACTATTCACCCCATTTCAGGATTCAGCTCAGTGTTTCAGTGATTCCAAAGGGACCCACCATTCAGCTAGTCACACAATTCATTATTTTATTCCTTTATCTATAGAACTAATATAGATTGTAACATTCAGTATACGCATTAAAAATCCCAAAGCACTTCAGTGAAATATGTAAGAATTATTCAAAGCCATCTGGTTCTAAAACTATGAACAGAAATATAATTCTGTATAACTTATTAAAAGAAATTAGGCACTTACCCAATGTCATAGACTCAAAACTGATGAGAAAATTCAAATTAAAATACTTATTCAAGAGTTTTTCAGAATGATGCATTACACATAAGAGTAGTTGTTCTTTTCTGAAAGAGTTCTATTGAAAAATTTAATATTGAGGTAGATTTCTTAAAATTGCTTAGCTAGTGGTCCAAGTCTTTTCCATAAAGCAATCAGAACAGAACAGAAAAGCAGCTAATAAAAGATCAAAAAGCTTAATAAAATACTTCTGTCTATCCATGACTGGTGCAGACCCTACAGTCAGTAGACAAAAAATAAACACTGTATCATTAATTGTGTTAATAATTCACCTATCTGTAAATAAGAAGTCAGACTTGCCCATGGGTTAGATTAGGTCAGCCATGCTTCTCTAGTAAAATATTAATTACTGCTAAAGGATGTTATTTCCATATAAAGACCCATTCCCTAATCAATAGTAGGCTGTCTTCTTTGCTTACAAAGTCATTCCAATGAATATTTCTCTGAAATTATTTTGGTTCCTAAAGACTTTATATATCCCTAAATTTACAGTTTGTAATGTTGATTCACGTTCCAGAATTAAAGATAATCTGCCTAATAACTGTTTCAACACACTACATAAGATAAAATATCTTAAAGAATTATCAATACCTATTGATGAAGTAACTAAATTACTGCAAGGAAAAAAAAAAAAAACAACCCTCATAAAAAAACCCCATAAAATTCAAACAAACAAACAAACCAACCATTAACCCAAGTTTCACTGTATGTCCCCCATTTATGTGAATATTCCAGACAGCAGAGGGTAGAAAAGCAGAAATGCTGTAAAACCACAGATATGACAAAGTGGTTGTTTCCCAATACTTGATGAATTTTAGAAAATTGAATGGTTTAAATTTTGTTCATCATTTATTTAAGACTGATATCAACCTACGAGGACACACTTTATAAAGAGAAACACTTATGTCTTCAGAATAAGCTTTTGCTTTCTCTCAAGAAGTCACTGAAAGTGTATTTGCCATTTCTAGCCCTTGACTCAACTTCCTAGTTCAGCCAGCAGCTGGAGGATGCTAATCCCAGGGTACAAGAAAGGAAGTGGTAGAACAATACAGTCCCAGCCCTGGCCTCTGTGTGCTCACAGAATGAATTTTGAATCCACTGCAGACAATTGGATGTGGCATGCAAAATAAAAAACAGTTTGTGCTTTTTTTATTAAAAAAAAAATAATTTTTTAAAGTAATAATAAATAAAACAAAACAACCACATCTGCTCAACATAAGAAACAAACCCATGCCTTCAGCAGCTTCCTCCTCTGTGCTTCTCTCCCCATCAATACTTCCACACAACTCCAACTTGCCTGTGGTTCCTACCTCCTACCTAATCACATTTTAAGTCTTCTCATCATGAGTGGCACAAAGTGTGGCCAACCATCACCATCACTTCTGTTTCTCCTTCTACACATGCAGAACTACCAAACCTAGGGGCTTCAGGAACACCAACAAAATCCTTGCTACATAAATGCTGCAACATGAAGCTCAGAAAGTAACACGTGATCCCATACAAACCCACACCTGAAAGGAACTGATAAATACTTCAGGAGAATGCTGTTATGACAGTGAAGCCAGGAGTAAAGGACATACTCCTTTTACCACCTAGGAGCTTGTTTTCTAGAAAATGAGAATGATAGTCACTTTGTTGAAAAATTAAGTTATCAGAAATTTTAAGGACACTAAAGACATAAAATAAAGATTCTAACCCAGCTAGCCTGCTCATGCAGGTTAAATACCGTAGGCTGTTCCTATGTTCATGCTTCCTCTTAGAAGTTAAGATAAATTTGTAAATAAACATCCTAGATGTAGAACATGAAATCATTGCTAGAACTTAAACAGTATATTGCTAGAACTTAAACAGAGGCTGCTGTGAAATTGACTTTCTGTGGTTCTCAAGACATTGTCATATATGAAAACAGATTGCTCATGATATGAGCATGCAGAGCACATTTATAATGCTTTAGCACCTACGACAAAGAAGAAAAAGAAAACCTTTTACTCCAAGTACTTGATTTAGTTTCAGTGTAACTGAAGGCCTGAAACCTCTGCTAGCAAAATAATTTTCTGCTAATGATAGCTAACTGCTGAGATCTCATTTCAAAATCTTTTTCAAATGCAGAGCAGAATGACAGAATTAAAATATAGAATAAAACGTAAGTGATCAATACTATTCAAGTACAGGCAATGCATAATAGCAATAAACAGTAACACTTCCTTCTCACTTATATCCCTGTGAACACATAACAGCTTAGCATAAGCTACAATAGAATATTTTTGCACAATAGTGGAGGAACCCAAGTGTGCGTAAATGCACACCCCAGGGGACAGAGCTTGTGGATCCAGCTGATACCGAGAGGGTTTTAAGCCCAAGTAGCAAGAAGGGAAGATCATAGGCCTGTCCCTTTCAGTATCAATGAGAGTTTGGCTAAATTCAGTGTGAAACCCACATCTGTAACAGACTGAGATGAAAGGAAGATAGGATTTTTTTTTGTTTTACCCTGTTCATAAAGAAAAAGGACTTTAAAAATTACTACCATAGCACTAGTGAGCTCCAATGGGCTCCTGGGCTGCAGAGGTGCAGGGATTTTTTTCCTCCCAAGCTTTGTCAAAATCACCTGAAGGAGATCATCTTTTCCTCCCAACAGCCTAACCACAGACACAAATTCACTTTAAGAGGAGAAGCAGCTATCCTTTTTTCAATTCAATTTCCTTGTTACCCCAAATATTAACATCCTTTTCCTTACCATGAGAGCTCAAAGGACTAAGAAGTCTTCATATCCCCAATCTATGCTGTCAATTCTCCTTTTGAATCTAGAAACACAAGATTCCCTCATCATCATTTACTTTGATTATTCAAAACTGTCAAAGAATATACCCAGTGCTGTTACTGCCGTAAAAAAGAAAGGGTACAAGAAATTCCCTAAAATCAAGAAAATACTGTTTCATGTTTGCTGGCTCCACTTAGACTGAGTAGCTAAAAAAACGTAATATAATTATGACACGATCAAAATGGTCTGTGAAGTCAGTCTGTTAAAAAGGAGACCTCGGAAGCAACAGTGACTTTATTTCTATGCCAACAATCAAAATGCAGGTGGAGCTGAAGTATATGTTTTCTTTACTATCAAAAAAGCCTGCTTCAGATTCTCAGTACTTTGCAAAATACAGAACTTTTTCCCCAACCTAGCAAAATTAAATGTTTGGCCACAGCTGCAACATTTTTACTTCAGACACTAATTTCACATCAAGCTCCTATGTCTCTGCTGTAGACAACAGACTGTTACACATGGCCATATATATCCCAAAGAGAAACCTGTAAACCACAGAAATCCCTTTTCTGAAAACATACTTCACATTTTGGAGGGTTCTCCATGCTGATATATGTCTAAGGTGGCTACTGAGACTTCATAAGGCAAGCCACTGGAATCAATGAAACACAGAAGCAGCTCCTGGAATTCTGGGAAAGGAGAATAAAGCTCATAAAACTAATTACACCTTCTATAACTCATCTTACTGAAGTCAGCATGAAGAGAGCAGTGCTTCAGTATTGCATAGCTGACAAGTCATTAATGCACAGAAGCAGCAGTGGAGATTTTAACAGTGGGTGGCTTTTGAAATTAGCTGCCAAGTGGATTTTGACAGGTGTAAAGCCCAGCTGCTCCTCTCCACCATCACAAGAAAAACTCTGAGGAGTTGCTTGTGGCTGGAAGTTTTCTGGCACAGCTTTCCTCACTCTGGACATCTACCATTCAAATGGACGACAAGTACCACACTGGCATCCTTTCCTTGCTGTGCAGCCTCTCAAGTAGTAAAGGTCAGGGGATAATTATGGTTTTAATATATAAAAACATTATAATTTTGTGTAACTCTGTGTACACAAACATCTCTAAGTATATACCTGCACATATGTGATATGTATATATTACACATAAGATGTATACAGTTATAATCCATAACTGATATAAGCAAAACCAGACTGAGTGATGGAGATACTTGAAAGGCACCACAGGCATTCAGTCTTTCTTTGAAAGCCCAAGCTCTGAAAGTTTAATTTCCAAAATACTGTGCTGAAATAACCAACTGCATCCACATGCCTATATTCTGCTCATCACTGTATCTTCAAAGCTTTTTTCTAGTTCACCTCAGTTCAGATGACCTAGAGAGCTACAAAGCAATTTGTTTTCTTCAGCACAAATGAACAATTTGTTCACGTAAATGCTATGGGAAAAAAAAATAAAGGACTTAAGACATAAACAATTCTAGAGGACCCAGCTTTTACACCTGATGAAGCTGTGCAGTACATCAACACTGAAGCTGAAAATGGGAATGCAGTACAGATACCTACACTAACTTTGATGTAGTTGACTAGGGTACCATCAGGAGTATAACCATCTACTGAACCAAGACAGGTTTCAGCATGTTAAAAAATCAATATGCAAGCAGCTGTCCCTGCAACTGTGGCTGCCCTGCTTGAACATGGAACCTCAGAAGCTTTATGTCTATCTTTTACAGAAACACATACAAATACTAGAAATTCCTTGCTATGTGTCTTTCGAACAAGTGCAAGTGACAGAGGCACACTCAGTTGGGAGTACTGCTTAATGTTGTAGCTTTAGGACTGCAAAAAGTATGGTTACTTAATTTGTGTAATCCTTGGAAACCACCTACCAGCAGGAAGGAACCTGAAGTAGAGACCTCCAGGATGCTCTGACATACTGTAGCAGCTTTCTCCAGAGAAGCTACCAAAATGGCAACTCCCAGGCTCCTATCAAAAAAATTGACTGGTGCTTACTGTTATTTTAAGGCTAAAAATCTAGAAAATACTCTGCTTGAAATTCTAGCACTCCTGTAAATGAATTTGACATTAAAGCCAATTCTTAGCATAGCATTTATAAAATATTTTATGTATTTTATATATGGAAATATGCTTTTACAGAACTAAATCCTTTCAAATACAAAAGGTTTCCATTGATTAGAAGTGCAAGTTGAACACAAACTAAAAAATACAAATTAAGTACAAGGTGGCCATTAGCCAACACCTTGAGACAAAAAAAAGAAAAAATTGGAACAAACAATGCAGGAGTGTAAAGTGCACAGAAAGTACTAGGGCCACATACAAGTGAGTACTGCAGGGAGACTTTCCACTCCGTCACTGATTTCCAGAGGGGAAAGCCACAGGACAACACCCATAATTCTCAACGGAGCATCTGGGGAGGCAGACTTCAGTTTATTGCTGTACATTTGGGACATGTCCTGGGAAGGTAGTGGCCTCTGCTTAGAAGGCTGTGTGGAGAGCAGTGGCTCCCAGTAAGCAGTAGTTCAAAAAAAGCAAGTGCCAAAGTACACAGGAGGGATGTGGTACTGCTTAAGACGTTTATGTTCTGTGGGAATATTACAGTAACATACTCTCCAGCAAAGTAATCTCTGAACCATCTCCAAGTGCTGTTTCTGCATGATACTGTCTTTCACAATGCAGCAAAAATCAGGTCATTTATGCTCTGCTGAGTCAGTTACTTAACTTTTCTCTTCCCCAAGCTCTGAAGTGTCTTAAATCTTCTCCAAGAAGCTGACCGTTTCCAAGCATTTTCCCCTCTGTTGTCTATATCTCATCTTTACCCCAGATTAGCAAGCTATACAAGTACTAGAATTCTGATGCAGGGAACAGAGAAGCTGAAAAAATCCACTGTTAGTTTTTTATTGCTTTCCCTGGGAGCTACAGCACTTCCTCCCCTCAAAGTTGAAATATCCTCAAAGTTTTTACTTATTTTTAGGACTCAGAAGACTGAGTCTTCTCTCTGCCTTTCTTTCCATATACACCGTAATCCTTTGGGAACTTATTTCTTTTTAGTGCTAGAGTATTTGAGTGCCTGCTGAGGATTTAATCACAGTATATGGCAGTGTATACTGCTATTTTTCATTGTGCAGAGGGAAAAGAGGCTGCAGCAAAGTAACTGAATATTCAGAGGGAACATTAGCAGCATCTATAGGAACTCCCAACTTTGATGATCAATCTGGTCCATAGGAACAATATATAAAAGACAAACTTACAGAAATGCTAAAATGAGACCCTCAAGACAAGGAAGAAAACAAACCCTACCAAGACTAAAAAAGCAGTAGTTCACCATAGGATAAACAGGAATGGACAAGGAACCTGTTCTACTTTCCATCATCATGCCAAAACCAATGAATTTTATTTGTCTAAGGAATATCTGCGAATTCTGTAGAAGCTTCTTGATCAACATGTACATTTTTTGTTCTTTAATGGTGACATAAGTGACAACAAACTGGCACTTGATCAGTATTTGCTTTATAATCCAACATAAGCAAGCCAGCTGCAGCAGAACACAGCCAAGCACAAGGATTCTGCAATTGACAGCTGAAACAGAGGAGGAGAGAGAGAGGGGAGGGGAAAGGCTACACAAGGTCAGAGGACAAGGCTGACTTCCATGTGCCGATGAACACTTCTGCTCCTATACTTCACCACCAAGTAGCCTAACATGCAGTCAGCACATGAACATATGGGCTCAGTCACCTCTAACCAGAACAACTCCACACTCCCATCCAGAAGAAACCTCATTTCATTCTCCTGCAAGATGAGCTCCTCAGTAGCATGAGGCTCAGACTGAAAGCCCACAGTCCCACAGGTGCCACTGGCACTGTCCACCATAAATCAGCTCCAGATTTTCACAGTGGAAAAGTTCATCATTGCCAATGAAGACACTCTTTGTCCCTGGTTTTGTTATAACCCTGGCTAAAGCTCTATATTCTTGCAGAGCCCTGGACAGAGTCCCAGGAAAGATTGTTCTCAAGCCACTAGTTTAGCAATGACTTCACTTGTTCCAAGAAAGAGAGACAGGCAAACAGACATATACTCTTTTTTACTGGGGAGAGAGGGTAAGGAGAGGCTGAGTTGCTCCTGCAGCTACCCTGCCTGAAGAGACAAGCATATTCAAGGTCTCCTCATGAAATGTATTTTTTGTATATACACTCTTCAGAAATATATAACTGTGGAAGAACAAGTTCTTGCTGTATATCAGCACCAAAACTGGGAGTGATAGAGTTATGGCAGGTCTTTGTATTAGGAGAGACCACAGGGCTAATCTGTTGGCTTGACAAGGGAAAGCTATCAACTTTCCCTTGTCAAAAAGCACTATCTCCACATTCAACCAACAGAGGATTAGTATTAATTATTCTGATTTATTATATAAGCTCATAGTCAATTCACAAGGAACACCATTTTATTTACAAGTACAACAATAGGCAGCACAAATTTTACACACAAACCATGCCCACTGGCATGAACACACTATACCCCTGAGCCACCACCCATGCCTGTAAGTAGCCTTCCCAGGCACTCAGCTCTGACCTGATGTCTAGAAGTACCATTCCTTAGCCCTGGTTTTCATCATATCAGACTGAGTCAAACTGTGTCATCCTTTAAACATCTACCCTGCACAAGATTGCCAGCTTCTTCCAAAAGGAAAAGGTAAAAATAAGATAATACCTTTCCTTACCCTGTTCTACAATAGTGTCTTCCTTTCTTTTTGCAAGTACAGAAGTTCCTTATGTGCTCTTCCATTCAGTGCATTCACTTCTCCTTATCTCCAATTCCAATCTTTTTCTTTCCAAAAGAATTTTTCCTGAAAGTGCAAACTTGCCATAATCTGTCCGTCTTAAAACTCCTTTATTCTACATTGCATTTTCAATTACCCCTCTTCCCTCATTTTCTTTCCCAAAATACTGGAATATGCCTGTTTACATGCCTGTCTTAAATTTCTTGCATTTCTCTCTGTAGACCTTCAATGATAAATTTTCATGTCAGTACATTATTCAAGTTTCCAAAACCCTCTTCCCAAAGCAAATTATTAAGAAAAGGCACTCAAGTCCACACCCTCCTCTGTCTTAAATATATAGTCAATTTTGTTAAAAAAAATGAATGGCTATGTAAGTTCTACCATGGCATTCTCTCCTAGCTAGTCTACCGCACTAAACTTTTCTTCCACATAATTCAATCATTCTATAAAAAGTCTCTAGGAGCTTCTGTTCTTAGTCCTCCCTTTTCCTCCCTCTACACTTCACTTCTAGGTATTTTAATATGTATGCAATTAGAGAGATAATAACTAAATTCAAACTGAGAGCTCACAAAAGCTTTCTGTTCTGACCACGTTAAAACCCTGGCTTCAATTTGTCAGCCTGCCCACACATTTCCATCTTCCTTCTTGGTGGCTGAGGAGATACCATCATACCCCTAAGACTTGAGACTGAACTGTATCACAGGCATGATTTTATCATTGATCTCTAATATCCTGTTGCAAGACAAACCTCTTTTAGGGCACAGCGCTCCAAGGTCCAACCAGGTGTTCCAGCAGAAACTCACAAAGAGTTCTCTGAGTCTATTGCTCTCAGGGCTGACCAGCCTGGATCAGTGCTATTGCTCCAAAAGTGGACAGCCTCCTCCCTGGCTTCCTCAGGAGTGAGCTGAGCTTGTGATCTTGAGCCTCACCTTTTATAGGCCCCCTAATCCTGCTCATGCCCAGTAGGGGCCCACCCTAATCAGGCACAGGTGGGCTTAACACAAGCTCATGCCCACTACCTGGCAATTAGTGGCACCTGGTTGCCTCATTTCACTACAACATCCCAGTATCCAAACTATTTCTACATCAGGGATATTAATTTACTCCCTCTAAAATACAACTATTCTTATGCACCCAAAGATCGAAAAGCTTTATCCGTCATCTTAATTGCTTCAAAGTTGTTTTCTGAGGAATTAAGACAAACAAACAAACAAACACAATCAACTTTTCCTCCTTGTTAAAGTACTGGTAATTCTCCTAATTCTCTGAGCCCATCACTCCCCTCTTTTTGAGTCTATCACACACACACACACACACACACCCCCCTCTTGTTTACCAAACTAAGATGATGCTTTCAAGTTCAACACCTTATCTAGTCTAATTTTCTTAATCTCTTAATGTGGAAAGACACACCACTCACTTCTACTACCTACATTTTTCAAGTCTGCAAAATCCATACTTGCCTTTTTTGCCTTTGGCTGAGAAGTTTTCTCCTGCATTAACATCTGTAGCATCTCCCTTACTTGAGGTAAACAACAAGCACTGTTTACCAAAAACTCTTCCCCCATTTCTAGGCTACATTTATGCTGACATCATTTATCACCATTGCCATTTCTTTAGAACTTCTTGACAGTCTTCTCTTCTACGCCTGGAAAGACCCCACATGCAGGATGATTTCCAGTTACAGCAGTCAACTAGGCAGCCAAGAAGTTCTCCACTCATTCCAGAAAATCATTTCAGAGAAAGGAAAAACATTTGATTACAGCATGAACAAGCTGAGGCACTAAGCTTCTTCCCACTTTCACCAACTTGCACAGTGGCCCAGAAACAGGTATCCAGTCAACACCATCAGTGACCCTGATACAATCCAGGCTCATTTAGTGTTTTCACCTCTGTCATGAATGAGTCAGGAACTCTACAAAAAGAAAATATAATGTCATCATGACAGAAATTGGGGATTGGAACATCTCTCATGAGGAAAGGCTGAAAGAGCTGGGACTCTTTAGCCTGGAGAAGGCTGAAGGGAGACCTTAGTAATGTCTACAAGTATCTAAAGGGTGGGTGCAAAGAGGATGGAACCAGACTCTTCTCAGTAGTTCCCAGTGACAGGATGAGGGGCAATGGGCACAAGCTGCAACACAAGAAGTTCCATTTATATATGAGTTGTTTTTTTTTTTAATCTGAAGGTGACAAGACCCTGGAAAGGGGAGGCTGGAGTCCCCTTCTCTGGAGATCCTCAAAACCCACCTAGTTGCAGTCCTGTATAATGTGCTCTGAATGATCCTGCTCTAGTGGAAGAGTTGGACTGGATGGTACCTGGATACCCCTTCCAACTCCAACAATTCTGTGATTCTCTGAAACTGAACTTGGGGGATATTCTATCCCTCCTCTGTTACCAAGTTTCTAAAAAGTAGAAGGAGATGGTACTTCTCATTTCCTTGCATCCTCAGCATGTGGCACAAGAGCCAAGTAATTATATGAGGTAAGTGGAAACTGCTTTCAGTAACACCTGCACTTGAAACATTCAAGCATTTAAAAACAGCAAACATTTGCAACCAGCTTGCATTCTACCAATTTCATCTAAAAAAGTGGAGGTTACATTACACAACTGAGTAATAAAAGAAACTAATAAGTGTCAAATACAGGGATACAAGACTGATGATTGCCTATAGAATGCCCCACTGGAAATTATAGACCTTGTCTTCTGATCAGGTTTAAGTACCACACAGTAGAAAGTATGCTGATCAAAGAGGAGAAGGTCATAACCATTGAAATAAAAAAACATTCTCCAGTCATCCCACTAAAGGAAGAGATCCTGTAGAACTAATACATAAAATGTGCTTAAATATTGTTTTGCTGTGTATTCATTTGCATCCAAAGTAAAGTTTAGCCAGAAATTTGTATTTTGGTATTTACCATGAAGACAACATAGTCAAGTACGTGAACATGGACTTTTTTTTTCAACATGGTTTGCATGCATGGGAAGGACTGAGACTTTTCCTTTAATAATTACAGCAAGACTCAGCTTTTCCAAAAAGTGTGCATAGTCACATCCACACTCAGGATTTCACACACAATACACTCCAATATTCCTGTTGCTTTTTGGCAATATTCTATTGTGAAAATATTCACAATCTATTCAATTGCTTTCCCAGTTTTAGCAAGTCTTGTTTTGACAAAAAAAGCAAAAAAAAAACCCAACAAACTTTCACAGAGGTCATCCACTCCACTGCATCACTGTTCAGATAGTCTGGAAGCAAAACCCAAAAGCATTTTGGCAATTTGAGCACCTTCCCTTTTCCCCAAGGCCTGGTGTGCTCAGTGCAGCTTTTGACTCAGAGCACGACTTGAGGAGGTCTCTATTGGAGGAATCCACTCTAACAAGATTTAACATCCTCTACCTGCACTTTCCCTCAAATATGGTCCCTGGAATGGTCGCCTCAATTCGCCTCCAAAAACAATTGCTAGAACATTTGTAGGGGGACCAAGTACAAATGCTGAGAATTTGTCATCTTTAAGACCTGGAAACTGTGGCCCAACAAGCTATCCGAGCCACACTTTTACTAAGAGATTTCAATTTTTAAATTGTAAAAGTAGGAGATGAATCTTTTGTAAATCTTTGTTTTCATGCCTATCAGCTACCTCAGTAAGGTAAACATTAAAACAGCAATTAAGAAATTCAAAGATGAAGATGGAAGAGAAAAAAAAAAAAAAAAAAAAAAAGGTTTTGCATTCTGCTGGACCAGGACAAGTTTGAAAAAGTCTCTACTCAGAGCAAGAGGCAACTAAAACACTTCCACACATCAGCAAAGACATACTTTTAACTTGGGAACAGGATTGGCAGCCAGACTTGAATACCTTCTAGAAATACATCTCTTCTAAAACCAAGAAGGATCACTACCCCAGAGGGCAAGAGTACAAGTATGTAAAACCATGAAGTACTTAGATGCTAAATTGCTAGCAGATTTTTAAAATAGCCATCTTGATCAAGAAATGTGTTGCCTTAAAAAACAGGACATGACTCCCTAAAACTAAAAATTCTTGCTCAAGGGATATACCAACATGAAACAAAAAATATGCCTCTGCAAGCAAATATTTGAAGCAGCATGTACATCCAGAAAGTTAGTGAGCTTCCTTTCCTCAAGCACATCAGCACAAACATACAATGTCAGTCGAGTAGGAATATTAACTGAAGAGGTCAGTCCATCTTAAACCACCTATGCATCTCCTCCACCAGGAAGGAGACCTTCCAGGCACACCTCCAGCATAACTGTTCCAACCACAGCTCAAAAAAAATAATCACAAGACAGCATTTCAGAAGTTCATGAAGTACTCAGAGATGAGCACACGAAGAGGATATTTAAGTGAAACACGGAGTTTAAGTCTGGATACGAAAAAAAAATCATCATTAAGATTACAAATTCCTAAAACAGAAACAAACAAAAAACCCCCACAAAAACAAAAAACAAAACAAAAAAAAAACCCCAAACAAGATTACATAAGCTTAGTATCAAACATATCAAAGATTTCCCTCAACCACTTCGACAAATTTGTTGGAGTTCCCATTCACCTGCCAGTCTCCAAGAAATCTTCCAACTCCTTATAAAGGAAAGCATCCAATATAGTGCATTCCTTAAGCCTCCTATTTGGCTCTTCTGAAGACTTTGACACCACCACTACTTTCTCTGGAGGAAAAAGGAATACACACTTAATGCTTATTAGATTACCTCAACAGATCCTTCATGCTCATCAGGTCAGAAACAGACACAACCTCCTCACAGTTCTCCCAACAGCTTTAACATTTGGGCATCAATCCAGAGAGAACAAGAGTCACGAGTATCATATCATAAACCAGGCAAGTAATTAGCACTTACTTTATTATCTTTGCTCCTTTTTCTCATCTTTCTGAACTCTTAAGTCCCACAAAGGCAGCATATCACAAGTTTAAGGGTTTACTTTTCACCATCATTTCAGACCTCCAGAGATCATGCTGCTGATAATATTTCTATTTGTAAAATGCTTATAAGTACTTGTAATACGCTCTATGTGAAATGCCATTATTTTTATGTCACTCAGACCCTAGGTTTTGCAATGCTCTAAGATGATTCAAAAGAGAATATGAGTGACCATTGTCACAATGCTCTCACTCTTTCAACACAAACATGATTTATTAGGATTTTCTAATCCTTTTCTTACCCTCCTCTCCCTCCATATTCACAGCTTCTCATCACCATTTAAGTAACCTAGACAGTTTCCCTAAGGAGGGCAGGAGATTAAAACACTTCAGTAAATGCAATTGCTCAAATATCTTACCAATGCAGGCCATTGAATTTGTTTGATCTTTGATCCCTGAGTCTGGCTTGGGTCCTTTCTTTTCGCCCAGACCAGCTGGTACTCCACCAAGAAGGTTGCAAAATCTTCATAAACTTTAACCCATTCTCGCTTTTCCCATTCAAGGTCATCAAATTCCACATATACCTGGGGAAAATTCAGAACAGAAAATGACATATTATTACATATACACAGCACATGTGCATCTACATGCATTTCTGAAAGCATGTGTTTCAATATTTAATGCAAGACTTCAGTATTACCCATTTCACTGTTTATGGTATGGACATTATATAGTCAGTCCCTGCTCCAGAGACCAAATTTTTCTTGGGAGTGCATTTGTGCTGCAGAGAGGAGGGTGACATTTGCTAAAACTTTACTGTTAACATTGGGTATCTTATCTCATGAATGAAAAGTATAACACTAACTGCTTACTATTCCAATAATATAGACAGGTAGTCACATTTCAGTAAATAAATTTTAAGAATACCTCTTATTTTCAGCAATACAAACCATAGAAACAGTATTGCAAGAAAAAAAAACACACAAAAAAAACCACCAAAAAAACCCCAAAGACACAAAAGCGAACAAACAAAACAAAAAACAAAACCAAAACAGAAATCCACCAAAAAACCCACCAAAACTAATAGACAGTACCAGAAAGGACATTCAGAGCCTGGAGACTCTGCAAGAAGCAAGCCCAACACACAGCTTCTAACAGAAGCAGCTCAGTTTTGTGCCATTCCTGTCCTTCTGGAATCCTGTTCCATTAAGGTGTGTTTGGGAGGGGGAGGACGGGACACACGACAACCAACACTTTTTCTTTCCAGCTTAATTAATTTGGAGCCAGTTTGCAACTATTTGATCTCCTGCCATCCCTGTCCTGTAGGTTATACAGTTCTTCCTGACACATTCTTAGAGAACAACTCCCCCAGCTGTATTCACTAAGCTAAATATGCCAAACCTTTTGTCTCCTCTTGTAAAGGGAAGAGGGAACTCAGAGCCAAAAAGCTGTCTGCATCAGCAAACACAAGCTCTTCTAAAATCATTACATTCCACAATTACAGAATTCATTTAAAATAAAACCCTCCAACATATTGTTTTCTTTTCCAACTTGTGAGAAAATTCCTAAGAAAAAAACAGCTGTAATTATATATATATATTTAAACAAAAACAAAAAAAAACCCTCACTGGTTGTTCCACAAACTTGAGAAGAAGGAAAGATGCTTTGCTGCCCTCCAGAATTTCAGTTCTCAGCCACACCCAATGCAACTTCTGAAACTTGAGTTTCTTCCTCTATCTGCTTCTGAGAACTTAAATCACTGTCACAGAAATATTCTTGTCTTTTTAACTTTGGTTAATTTTAGGCTTGTAACATACTTCCTCGTCTAGACTTTCTGTCTCACACTTTCCAAACGTGTACTACATAGTGCTCCTTCTCATCATGTCCTTCTCCCTTCTGTGTACTCAATTTAAATTTGCACCAAGCCTCTTCTGATTCCTGCATCAAAATTCATCATCCCAGTTTTCCCCACCATAGGAATTAACCCATGTTACTCTCAATCTGTACATCCAGTCTCCCTTCCTTTTCCCTTCCCTCTTTAAAGCATCAGATTAGGAAGGTAACTTAATGCAGTTACTTTCTACTATGACAGCCCATTATTGGACAGTCCACAGAAAAAAAGTTGTTTCTGTCAAGCTATGCTCAGTCCATCAATTTATTTCACTGTTCCCTTCCTCACAACCTCCATGAGCTGCTGGCTACCTGGACCAACCACAGCTATCACTCACTGCACACCCAGCTCTTTGTCACCCACCCCTCCACCAAATACTGACACGGGACCATCCCAGTCCCTGTGCATGCTGGGTGTCACCAAACATGTTCACATCCAACCAGTCTTTCCACTTCTTATCTCACATCTCATCTTACTGCTCATTTTCCTTCTTGTCTGGTTTTTATCACTGGGTCAAGGTAGAATGTGTGTAGGGCAGTTGTTTGCATTAAATTCCATTCCTCCCTTATTTCCCAAACACAGAGCTTTCCCTCTGGATTCACCACTCCAGGATTTCTGCTGTTTGCCTGCTGCCACTCCTCCCATGTTTCAATTACCCTGACTGAGCACAGTTACCCATCTCTGCATCACCTTGTTCATCAATGCAACTACTCCCTTACCTTTTTCCTTTGTCCATTTCACTTACTGAAACTATCAGGGAAGTCTTTACAGTGGCATTAGAACCTGCCCTGTACGAACAGTTTGCATAGAAAATTATCCTCCCACTTCAACTCTTCATTATTACAGCTGTCACCTGTTATTCTAACAAATACTCAACAATACTCAGAAAAAAAAACTAAACTAAAAAAAATTAAAATTGATACCTTTCACTAAAAAGCATATAAAGTCTAAAAACTAAATTTAAAATACATACTAAGTTGCAGAATAATTTCTCAATCAAAACAGTTAACAGTAAATAGCCATGCTTTAAAGCACTGGCAACAAAGTACATCATAAATCATTTTAGCAAGAATATCTTATATTTGCAGCTACAGTGAGCTCCCCTGAAGATTCTGAATTCATTTCTACAGCTGGTCAAATAACAAGAGTTAAAGACAAATTTCAGTGACTATACAGTCAACAAGCATTCTCTGAAGTCACATTCCTCCTGCAAGTTTCACTCAATTATTGTGGGCTGGTGAAATAATTTCAATATCTGGAAAGACATTTCACATGGGTTGTCTATAACAGTGTGTAAGAGGTTAAGCACCAGACCTCACACAGCAGTAAATTAAAAAAAAATAAATAAAAAAATTTGAAAAACACCAATAAATCTAAACAGGAGTTAGCAGTTTAGAAACTGCCATAGTAAAACATACTGTATCTTCTGGGCACTAGCCAAAGCTTGTGGATAACTGTGACACAATCTAGTGTTTGTGTGCAAGTTTTACAGCCCAAATAAACTGAAATCCGGTGCAATGACACTGGGAGTTATTGCTGAGCTATCTGCAGAGTCTCCTGGCACAGTATAATTAGATCTTCAAAGGAGCAGTTCCAAGAAAAGTGGAGAATGGAGCATGGCACAGAGCCAGCCTGCCATTGCCCAGGGCACCATATTCCTCCTCTAGTAAGATACACACACAGAACCTTACTTGGGAATTACTTCTGCCAGCTTCCACCACATTCAGGTTTCAATGCCAAAACTATTAACTCAAAGTTCATTTTTGAAAGGCAGAAACAACACAGACAAAACACCGAGTCCAATCCTTTGCCCATTCTCATTTTTTTTGCAAGGAAATACTTCAATCAGGAAAAGCCATTATTAATTTTTCTAAGGAAACAGAGTAAGAACCTCTGAAGAGCCCAGGCTTCCTCCTTCCCTGCACACCGACCGACCTACCGCACAGAGGAGACGCTATCCCCAGCACCACAGCTCACAGAGGGGAGAGGAGGAAAGGAAGGAATCCAGCAACCTAAGCCAACAAAATAAAATGTAGAGCCAAAGTCAGACCCCCCTGAGGAGTGCAAAGGCTGAAAATATTTGATCTTTCTTGCTCCACTGGTGAAACTGTGCAGCGAGAAACCCTACAACATTCACCGCTCCAAGAATAAATGTCGATTTTGATAGTTTTCTGCTGAACTTTGAGTCCTTGCCTTGTCAGCTATAGAGAAGTTTGTGTTCCCAGAGTGGCTGAAGTCCTCTCACCACATATGCATTCCCTCTCATAAATAAGAGAAATTCCCACTGGGGTGATATTATATTTATAACTGGCATTAATGTGCTAATTTTGTAACTCACTACTATTTTCCAACAGGAAGCAGGGTAAGCTTTTAGTGTGCTTTTCCAAGTAAAGCAAGACAACAAATTAATTTCCAAAGGAGCCAGCCAAACAATTGCAACAAAATATTGCTGTCTCAAGGCCAAAACACAACAATCATGGTGAAATTCTCTACACACAGTGGGGCTGGGATCCAGAGCTTTCCAGTCACTTCTGCTCTAAATACATAGGCCTAACCAAACAAATTGTGAAACCTTTTATACGGTCACAGAAACAATGCTGACTTCCAGCAAATCTGATTTTAAATGCTAAAAAGCATAATCTATGCACAATCCATTTTCCTGAAACTACCTGAGTGGATGCTGCTTGTAATTCCTCCATGCCAGGGTAGTGCCCAAGGGCTGGTTAGTGCTGAAAACTGTGTTAGCAACCCAAAGGCTGGCTTCGGGTTAGGTTTGCCCTTGGCAAGAACTCCAGGCAACACAGCTAGGAAAACCACTAAAATCTTCTATCATTTTAAGGCAAAGTAATCTCTTTTAACAAGGCAATTCAGTGTTATATAGCATTTCTTTTATTGGTTTCTAACCCAGTCTGCTCAAATGACCCATACACCTGATCTGTATTTAACAGAACACAAGATCTGTTTTCTCACCTAAGGAAGGAGTGTACAGAGTTTCAGAGCATACTCTACTGGGTTTCATTCATAACATTTTTCAATTAAAAGAGACAATATTACCCCATGTGCAATTATAATGCATATATACTTTATACACCATTTCTAAGAGTTGAGAACTCTTAATTCAGGTGCTAAAATTTATCTGTGGAATTCAAGTCTTTGTTGCACAACTTAAAAGATACATCTAAAACCCACTGCATGCAATCCAACATGCGAAACCAGTTGTCACAGTCCACTTTTCAACCTTGCAATACAAGGTTAGGTAAATACAAGAATGCATATTTTGTGTGTAATTTAGCAGAAAAGCACTTGCAAGTATAAGAAAACATGTTTCAATGGTAATAAAGCTAATATTTTTCAGGTTGGGGGTGAGGGGGCAAAATGCATAACATCAAAGGAAAAAATAATTTTCCTGTTGGATGCCTCAAACTTATACATAATAACTAACAGAATCAGCAACTACATTACAAGATCTCAGGGCAAAACTCCCAAATCAGGAAATTAAAGTGCAGGCCCCTGTTAGTGTTCAGTCTCTATATAATTCATTGTCAACTACAACCTGTGAACTTTAATTCTGACACACACATTTTATGGGATATTTTAGGACAGCTTATTCTGGGACCAGTAAAGAAAGTTCTGGGAGTTTCCTAGTTTTGAAAGAAAATCTGCTTTCAAAGAAGAAAACCCAAAGAACCAAGCAAGCAGCCTGTGCCTCTTCTGCTGACTGCAGAGGCAGCAAGTCCAAGTATCCCAAACAGAACCACTCTTGGGTAGCGATGTAAGCTGGACATTGGCAGGAAGTTTTCTGGAAGTATGAAATCCACACTGCTCCAGGAGCCTGCTTAGCTCCAGTGGGCCTTTTTAGCATTCTATGTAGCTGAAAATTAAAACTGGGCTCGGAAAAAACTTCTCCATCTAGTTATTCAGATGAATGAGATTGCCAAGTATTTAACTGCTATAAACTAAAGCTAGTTGTAAGTGCACAGGGAATGGAACCAATAAGAGTGTTTTTATAAAAACTTAATCTTCTCATCCTGTTCCTAATATCCTCGCCTTCTCTGGTTTTTTACAGATTGGTTTCTTTGATGGAAATAGCATTACCCAGCAGTCAAGTCTTTCTAAATTTATCTTTAACTAATCAAATGCAATCAAAGTACAATTAACTATAAAGCAAAACAACCTAACAGTAAAATTATTACTGTGTTGTACAAGTGCTACGGAATACTGTGTTATACAAGGCACGGAAAAGCTTTGAAATAGCAACCAAAAAAAAGCAGTAGGGATTTTTGCTTAATAAAAGGGCTTGCAGTGTTGCTCTATGCTACTAAAATTTCTCCAATCCTTCACATTAACATTTCATAGTCACTCCACATTAAAAAGTACTCATAAAAGAATCATTATATCCTTTACTTTACATACTGAAACACTATACATTTACATTTTACAAAAAGTTAAAGGAAAACAGTACAGGGAAAAAAAGGCATTTGAAAATACATTAGCATGAGTCCACACAGCCTAAAACCCAGTGAAATAATGACAACAGATTGGCCTTAAACTATCAAATTCTTTAGGATTAAAATATGGGGTTTATTGCCTCCAAGTAGTCTTAAAAATCGCCAGCTTTTACTGCAAATCAGTCATACTCCTTTCTGAGTAGAAAAAATTCACTTGTATTTGTAGACAAGAAAGTATTTACTTTCAACAAAGAAACCTAAATGTACTACAGATTTTTTTTAGCAGAAAAAAGTCTTTAGAAGACCTGAAAATATTCTTGACAAAACCGGTATATATTCATTAATCAGACTTTTAGAATTCTTACCCCATTTAAGGAACAGAAGTTCAGCTCAAAAATGCAAGAGCTCTACATGGAGCTCTCAAACACTTGAAGAAAAGCTGCAGAATGAGATAGATGTTTTACAGGAAACAACACAGAAAGCTCCTTAGATGACAGGACAAGTTAAGAGCATTTGTTACTTTATGCTGTTTCAGCACTTAAATAAAAAGATTCTTTGGACAAATGTTCAAATCTGCACACCTGTTTTGATTATTTGTGGAGCCTGCAAGTAGTAACAAACATTTAATGACAGAAAATTTAATGACAGAAAATTTAATTTTCTCTTAAATGGAAAGAAAAGGTCCTGTTACTTTCAGATGAGCTGGACAAGTCAAGAGGACAACTCCTCAAAGATTAAATACCCTTTGACACACCCTACTACCACTTATCCTGATTACTCAAAGACTAAAATTCTGGTGGTTTGGTTTTTTTTCAAAGGAAAATAGTGTACCCCCAAAGCAGTCCTCAGTTTTAACTCGGGAAGTTGAAATGTACAAAAAAAAAAAAAAAAAAAAAAAAACCAAAAAAACCAAAAAAACCCCAACAAAAAAAACCCCAAACAGCTGGCTTATTATCTTCAAGATCTTAAGTCTCTCTTGTTCCAGAACTTCCTGGAAATCTTTTTCTGCAGCATGATGGGTTTCAGTCTGTCCAGCAGGAATGGACTAATACTGATTACTTGTAAGCCACTGCAAGTTCCTATATGACAGTATTGAACTACAGCTTCTCTGAAATAGTAAGAGACAAGCCCTACAAAACCACCAATCTCATTATTGAGGAAAAAAACTACATTCTGCAGCCTCAGGATCATCTGCTCAAAATTTATAAAACTACACAGAGGAGCCTGTATCCTTGCTCAAGACTCCCAGTGACAGCCACACTTCAGCTGAGGCCATACTTGTATCTGCCAGCATTGCTCAATACACTTCATGCATGGAAGAACATGGAAGACAACTCTGCTTTTACCAGGCTTCTGAATAAACCAGAGACATGCACTTGCTGGAAGACATGTCAGATACATGCCATGTGCAAGAGGGAACAGGACCAGATGTAGCAAATCCATGCCTCAATAAACATTACTTTTCAAGGCAGCTTCCTTATATCAAGCTTTGAAACAAAAATTCTACAGACAGAGGGGCTCTCAAATAAAAACAATTCTTTAATTCAAGCAAACAGTAGTCCCAAAATACTTAGAGAGCATAAACATAGAAATGTACCATTTATACTTGATTTTGAAGCCCTAATTCTACGTTTCCTGAAAAACATGAACATTGATAATAATACAGCTTTTACAGAACAAAATGCAGAGAAAAAGGGTTGCAAAACAAAGACAAATCCCAGAATCATTGCAATAGCCTGCTGCAGTCCATAGCTGGGATTGCTAAGCAACCAGCACATCACATAGAGTACAAAGTGAGAGTGCAGAGAAAACAACAGAATAAAAAGGCATCCTATTTGGATGCCCCAATACCCTCTTTGAAAAATACAGAAAAACATTTAAGACACGTCTTTCATCCCTCAAATTAAAATACACATTTTAAAGAGAAAACTGATGGAAAAAACACTCTTTGTATGTGATTCAGTTTTAAATGAGCTTCTCAAAAAAAGACAAAAAGTACTACCAAAGTTATTGTAAAATACATTTGAATCACTTAGGTATTTAAAATATTTGACATTTATTTTACACATCTTTTTTCCTATTCAGATTTTAACAGCAGCTGCAGTTGCACAAAAAACATGCAAACCAAAAATTACTGGACTTGCAATGAAACCAAAGTGAAGCAGTCCCATCTTAAAAATATTTTAGATGCCAAAAAAACAGTAACTCATCCAAAATGATAAATAGAAGTGACTTACAATTTTAAGAAAGCATAAACTATTACATAAAAAACAACTTGTTAAAATATACACATTACACAAAAACTTCCTTCAGGCCGAGAAAGAATCTTTCAAATTCTCTTTGCCATTACACAACACATTAAACTTTTCTTAGTTTAGATGAAATTCTAAGTGTTAATTTCTAAAGCAATTGTTAAGATGCATACATACTACAGAAAAGATACAATTCCAGTTTTAAAATATTCAGACATTTGTTACATTTAGCTAAGGTAAACAGAAGAACAAGTTTTAAAATTCACTAGTTAGCTATTTAGATGACTAGTTATAAGCTATTCATGTGCATATATGCACATTTCTAATGTCACACAAAAAAGAAAATATCTGTCATTAAATAAGGAATCATTATTGCTAAGTCAACTTGAAAAACAGCATGATTTTTTGAAGTATTTATATATCATATTAGAAGATATGACTAGAAAGTAACTGAACAGAAATAAGATTTAAAGTACTAATTATTAATTGTTAAATGTTAATGGCTTTTAGTCAATTTTTACAGTGCAATGGCTTGATAATGAAGATAAACTTTGCCTAACAGGCTTGTCAGCAGAAACAAAGCACTACAGGCACCTGAACTGAAGTGGGTGGTGAAAGGAATAGTTTACTTCTCCATCATAATTCTTGAGGTGCTATTGTTCCTCATCCCAAGATCCAAGTTAGCTACAAATAGAAATCTACTCTTCTTGAGGCAGGAAATTTCACTGAATCACCTGGCTGCTGCATCAGCTAACAAAGTGTGGCCATAAAGCCACTCAAAGGGAAACAGAACAACTCCAGTTCTCTTGGAACAACCCAGACACACACAGCTGGAACTTCAGGAGATGACCAGGACCTAAGCAGAGAGCTACAATGATTACCTGAGTTTTCCTGGTGTCTCACTCCAGCTGAGTATCCCAAAGCTGAGCCACTGCTAGAGGGAATCAGCAGGGCTTTCCTCATTTCTACCATGACAATCCAATTAGTTCTCTATGTGAGGAGCCAAATCAGTTACCTTTACAAAGGTTCAAAGGACTAACCCCCAGATTAGACCAGTACCTAGAAATAATATCTATCCAGACTATGGTTTAATCTGTTTACTATGTTGGTATGAAAAGTGATGTCCTCCCAAAACCACAGGGCAGAGCCTGAATAAACTCCATGCTTTTCAACAGCAAATCTCTCTTTGAGGTCAAACAACGCACAGCAAAAGAAAAGCAAGGTTCTGAGTTTGATATCCATACCTTGAAATCCTAACTAAGGAAACAGAACAAGTGTTTCTCAGCTGCTCTGTGTCCACATTGTTCTCTGGACAGCAGGCCAAACAAAGCAGGAATGGGCCAACAAACAATTTCCTTTTTGTCACATAAAGCCAGGAATACCAAAAAGACATCAGCAAAGCTTTAGCATAGTGACAGACAACACCAGAGGAAGCTGGTCAGTAGATTTTGTTTGTAACAGACATTTTCTCAAGGCACAGTCCATACAAAAAGCAGGAATAAAATCAGACAGCTTCACACAATTCATTGCTGTTCCAGGTTCAGCTTACAGGAATTAAGAGAACTATGGAGAAACATTAGGAGAATAATCAGAAAGAACAAGAGAAAAGTTAATCTAACTGAAAGAGACAGTATACTGCATTTTTTATAGACTTATCAACTACAAAATGGTAGTTGCCTGCGTTCAGACAATGCAGTATTTGCTTTTATAACCAAGATTACTGTAAGCCACAAGCCAACAAAACAACTCCCATCAGGCAGATAAAACAGTAATTTTTTTTTTTTTTTTTTTTAAATATTCAAAACCATCAAGACAAGAATCCTGAAAAGTTGAAGAAAGTTACTGAAATAGTTATCTACTTTATTGATCATATAATAGAATGTTAGAAGATATTTTCAAGATTTTTTTTCCTTCATAGAAGGATTAGAATATTTGAGTAAGGAAGTTGGAGTACCATATCGATTATTTTGAAATTTTATCTCTTATGAGAGAAAAACATTTTAATGTCTTCAAAGTAACTTTCTCTCCGCTTTCCTCCACTTAACATGATGTCTATAATCACAAGTCTGCAAATTCTTTCTTCCACTCTGGCCTAAATCACCTCTACGAAACTGTCTTTATTAGGGTGCTAAGTTCTTCCTAGCTAAGATACAGAGCTATTTCACTTTTGCTGTTGCATTCAATCTTTATTTTTGGAATTCTGAATTCTTAAAATCTTCTCCTTCAGTGATGTGATTGCATTCCGTGTTCTCACAAGCTGAATTACTCTTTAGTTATTTCAGTCACAGACAGCTTCTCATTGCCATGACATCTTCTGTGGCACAATCTCCCCTGCAACTCATCTCTCAATACTACATCTCTATTTCTTTCACATTGTTGATCTTTGTCCAGTCCTTCATACTCAAGAATCATCACCCATTCAAAATTAGACTCTCATATAATCTTTCCAATATAGATAAACATTTCTTGACATAAAATTTACAGACGTCTACTTCTTACCTGTGGATTAACTGCAGTATTAGAGAAGAAAAATAAAATCTGTACTTAAAAGCGGAAGCTTCGAAGTACTATAGCTTTTCAGGTGTATATGAACTTCCTTTTTTTTTTTCTTGTTTGATACGAAATTGCAAGGCTAGACTTTATAGAGAAAAACTGGGTCATTCCAGTTCATAGTACAGCAGTGCATAAATGTCCACAAACTGGGATCAAGGTTCATTCTAACACTGAACAATCTCCAAGCATTGCTAAAAGGCCAGAGGAGACTGAGACCATGGGTGACAGCACTTGTGAACACGATATCAGGAAACACCCTGCCAAACTTAAGCAGTGTTGTGGGTGCAGCAAGAGGAATATAATAGGTTGTTCTGTTGTTTGGGGTTTTTTTAATAACAGTAATAAAAAACCCCATGAACTTCAGACATTTATATTGAATTGGGACTTTCTGCACTTGGTTCATGGCAGTGGGCAAGCTGCAATCTCTGCACTTCAGCACCTCTACTCTAGAACAGGGCTACAATGACTTCAAACCCATGCTGCCTGTTTTGACTGCACATTCTTTGGAAACAGAGATTATTATGTTTACATAATACTAAATGAGGCATTAAAATACAAACCATGCTGGATCAGAGAAATAAAAAGATAACTGACTCCTCTGAACAACTGCCCACTTTGCTGCACTTGTGGCAGCCGCTGCTAAGGCTGCTGCACAGCAAGGACGGCTTCAAATGTATGAAATTATTGACATGTAAAAGCTTCAGGAATACAGGGGTGGAAAATACTGAAGGTTACAGAAATCATTCCCAAACCATACATGAAAATTCTCTCTCAAAGCGTTTGTTTACTATTGTTTTTCCAAATATATACTTTTGCTCTCTCATCTAATATTATTTCTTGTCCTGGAACAAAATTTTTCAAGTACGTAAAGAAAGAAGTTGAACTTTTTAAATCCTAAGTAACTGATTTATTTCAGTATCACAATTCTCCAAATTACATTTGATTTTTACCTTACTTGTACAAATATTTATCTTTTTAAAAAGCATATAGCATAGCTTTTCCTTTCTTTCATTTTTTAGTTTAAATTAGAAATTGTCCTATAAATCTCCAATGTACTACAACTCAAAGTCAGGGTCATGAAATGTTATGCATTGTCTGCTCTCCCAGTAATTTCCTGGAAAGATCTTTTCAACGAAGAACAACAGATGTATTGATAATACCAAGAGAACAACAGATCCAGCAGATAACACCATCAAACCCTTAATACTTAACCCCAGAAGTAAAAACCTAAGAACAAAACATTGGCAATGAGTATACATCAAAAGCTGCCTAATGAACTGAACAAATAACCTTAATTAATGGATTAGCTATCTCTGGGTAACTAGTGAACAAACAGGCATTCCCTGTAACAACAAGAAGGATCATATTTTTTAATAAATGGCATTGTAAATATTATGGTACTTTAAAAGAAACTTTGTTTATGCACAATGATTTTATAGGCTGTAACTATAGGGGCTGTGCATGGGATTTAAAAAAAAACAACAATCCCTGCAATTCAAAATGCATGCTGCAGAGAGAAAAAAAACGAAACAAAAAGAACCCCCAAAAGCATTAATTCAGAATTGTACATATTTTACTTATCATCTGTGCAAGTTTCTGGGGAAAAAGAAAAAAAAAACAAACAAACAAAAACAAACAAAAAAAAAAAAAAAACCAAAAAAACAAACAAACAAAAAAAAAAAAACACCACCCCAAAAAGTAAGGTTTGCTGTAAGCCCAAGGCAGCTTTTAATGCTAGAAATGATACCTTTGATGAATGGACCTACTGTGTTGACTCTGATATTTACAAGGGTTAATTAAATCCTTTATAGAGTTGAACAGTTAAAATGTTAAACCTGAAGTTCAAATATAAGGACTGGTAATCTTCATCTCCTCCTTACTTCCCTTTATTTCCCCATTATCTGATTTAAATTTCAGATATAGTTTTATGTATCCCCAGATTCAACCATTGCTATACAGAAAAAAATGCAGAACAACTTCCCCCAGATTTTTAGCACTCGTTCTGAATTTGCAAGTTTATTTTCTGAGGAGCTTCTTGTAATTCTGGCAATTATTTAAACTTACATTTCTTTAAAGATTCTGAATACCTACCAACATAAGCAAGTTCTTTTTTGGAATAACCACTAACATACCTTCTTTCAGTGTTCAGAATGAGGAAGGACCTTGAAAACAAATAAACAAAAAGCCAAAAACAAAACAAAGAAAAAAACCCATGACAAACTGCAATAGATTGTGCACTTACTATTATAGTTATACAGAATACAGACAAGACTTCTGGGGGAAAAAAAGAGAAAAAAACCCACACACAAAAAACCTAAGTAGAGCATTTATGGCTTCCAGAGGTAACACAAGCAACTACAGCCTTCCCTGAGCAAACATGCATTTGACAAGTCTGTTGTCTTATGGTAGATCAGTGCAAGAGAAGATAGAACATACTCATATCATATTTGTTCCTATTCCCCTTGTGAATGAGCAACAAAATTTTAGGTTTTTAACTGAAGTATTCAGTATTTTGACTGAGGAAGTCACCAGCTGCAGAACTATTAATGGTTTAAGGTCACTGAAGTATTAATTGATAACAATAGAGAAGTGAATCTCATTTCCTTGTAAACTCTATGTATAACATATCTTGTGCTACAGTAAGCCTAATGTGAATGAGAAAGGAACAACTGTCACTCATGAACCTCCACTTAGCATCCAAGAAAAAAAAAAATGTAAAAATGTACAGGGACATGTCAGTCTTCTGTCAACAAGCATTAATGCTGCAACAAATTAAAAGACTACACAATAAATACTTTTGAAAGTAATGCTCATTATTGGCTTTCTCATAACTTTTGATACATTTATTTCACTGTGATACAAATACCTCACATATTGACAGTATTAAACATAGCCAAGGCCTGCAACCTCAAAACTGCAATATACTTGGAGTATATAATATTCTAATATAATATATAATAGTTCTCAACATTGCAAATACATACACCAGGATTTTTATTTGATGTACTTATGAAAACTAACTGCATGGAAGGAGGGGGGAAAAGAAGAAAAAAAAAAAAAGTCATGAGTTTCTCCCATCCATTTCACTTCCCACAATACCAGTAACTCCAAGATGCTTTATTCCCCAGTCAGTTCACGGAAAAAATAAAACAGAGGAAGGACAGAATGCCACAGCTAAAACACATTCTCTTAGTCTCTCTCTTAGGATGAAAAGGAGGAGATCACTGATGAACTAGACAGAATTTAAAATCTAACTGTAGGAATCAGTAAGAGTTGTTACTGTTTTCCAGTACCTCATGTTTACATCAGGAGATGGAAGACTGAGCAACAGGATTCAGAATTAACATCCAATGCACTACACACAGGCAAGGAGAACTTTTATGCTCATAAGAAGTTATCATAATATTGCATATATATTTATTATTTGGTACACAGATTATTAGATAGCAAAATGAGCTACCAAGGAATCTTGGCACAAAATCATGGGAATCAAGAACATAAACATACCTGACAAGTTCCATATCACTGGAAGAATCAAGTGTTGTTCAGCATTAAGAGCAAAGGGCAAACATTTCCAAGCCTTCTTATGCGTGTGGCTTCTCCAAGCATCGCATCCCTTCCTTTCTAACCTGGATTTAAAAGCTTCATATATTAACAGGACCCATTTTGCCCAACAGTCCACAACACCAGGACTGGTTAAGACTACCCCTTGCTTTCAGTCCAAGCTACTTTCTTCACATGTTTTCTGCACCCAATGTTAATTTTAAAATAAATAAATACATCTTAAAACCTCACTCATCCCCAAAAAAGCACACAAGTATGCAAGGTAACTAATACCAAGACAAGATCAATCATTTTACATTTGATTTTTAAATTTAAAACCAGAAATAGGCAACTTACTCATTATTTTTTTCATATTAAACATCTAACACTTGAAATTATTTTTCTTCCCACATGCAACACACTGAAAAACAATTGTAGAGCTCTGAGGAAAGCCAGCACCTGCAGGAAAGGGTTTAATCTGGCAACTGCTGGTGTTGTTGAGTTATTCATCACATAAATCTCTTATTTAGTCCCACCTCTTTCCTGTAGTTCTAACCGTTGGAGTTTCAGAAAACAGACCTCGTTTCATGCTCAACTCCCACCACTAAGCAGCTGAATCTCCTACATTACTTAGGATACTGTTCGTGAGAGCAGACTTCACATGGAGTCATGCAACATCCTGTTCCAAGCCAAATGCTCCAGATGGGATATGTTTCACTGCTGCCTCCCCCTCCTCAGCCCATTTAAGCTTGTTCTTTTTTCTTTGAAAGCATTTATCCCAACTTGATGCCATACAGCATGCTAAAACTGACCTCTTAAGAAAAATAGACAAATCAAAACTTGTTTAAAATCTTAATGTCTTCACTACTAAAAAAAAAAAACCAAAAAAAACCCCAAAACCCACACCACTTAAATTATCAAAACATTTGTATTAGCTAACTAATTAGCAAAACTATAAATAAGAAAATAAATTACTCAATGCAGCTCTACAATGCAGGAAAATTTGCCTTGTTTCAGAAAGTTTACTAATCATTTAAGAGCTCAACATTGTCACACACATTAGTAATCTAATGGAAGTTCTCATCGACATAACAAGGAAAAAACTGTCTAGTCTGCTGATCTCTGAATGCTGGCAATTCCTCAAACATCTGCTAAAGGTCAGATTTCCACTGCATGGAACCAATCAATGAAGCTACACAACACTCCCAGCACCATTGGAAGTGCCAAACAAAGACCACTGTTTTACATAAGCAAAGAAACTCAGCCTCTAACCTTCCAAAAAGATACCAGAAAAGCCTTCACTCCCTTCACTCACCCATTTACCTGGCAATGGCTGTTAAGATTTTTATTTTGCTTTTTATAGCAGGAACACAGTTACTTACTGCTAAGCCATTTTTTCCACATTGTTAAATATCATGCAGCCAATACCACATACAGAGAAACATTACAGGGGAAAAAATGATTGTATATTATTTAAACAAAAAGACAGGCTTATTTAAATCTTAATCATAATAAAAAAGTTTCAGAAAACTGAATACAAGGCACACCCTTGGGTGCCTTTATTTCAACTCAGTAACGTCAAAAAAAAAACCCCCCACACCTACCGAGTTCCAAGAGAGTTAAAAGGCAGCCTGAAATCATAAAATTCTGCCCTAAATTCCTTACTAAGCAACCTCAGAAATATAATCCAAATATCCTACCAGATTAAGGAATTGTTAGCTCCTGCTAAAAACATGCTCTATATTTCAACAGCTTATCACATGCCATAAAATCAGTTCTTTTAGCAAGAGCCTACACAGAAAAATAAATGATCAATTCCAAACCTGCTGTAAAGCTGAGCTTGCTGTATTTTTACAGATAAAACATTATTTTATGTATGGATAATCTGGTATTGATTTACAAGAAAAGCCTTTTGCACACAGATGAGAGAAGGGCCAAAACTAGAACAATGTAATGGAATTCAAGGAATTTGGTTTTTTTAATTATATGACACTTAGCAATCTTCAAACTATAATTTTAGGCTTGTTGTATAATTCTGTGGTAGGGGTGGTGTTAAAGAAAATCCATTTCAACTTCAGAGCCAAGATGGATACAAGAAGGGAAGCAGAAGTAAGTAGGCATTCCAATAAATTCAGCAGAAATATTCTCCTGCATTCCTTCCAAGTCAACAGCTAACCCAGCCATGGTGTGGTCACAGGGCAATGCTAAATGAAGGGAATATCCAACTAAAAAGTATACAGTTATTAGGAGGTAATCGTGTGGCCACACAGTCAACAACTGCCCCTGCTGTGCAATGCTGCAGACACAGCCCCAGGGTGCTCACAGCTCTGCTCCTGACCCCCAGGCCCTGACACAGCTGAGACCAAGTGACCAAATGGCCTCTTCTCAAGTCCAGTGCCCCAGTGAATCATACTCCCTCTGACAGAGTGAGATCAAAGCAGAACCACTCTACCAGGAATCAGAACCATCTGTGGGTCAGAAAGGTGCTACCCTGTGTGAGAGGACTGTACAGCACTCTCATCCCAGCAGGTCATGGGAGAAGGGACCAATGTTCCCCCAGCAAGTGAGGGCTCACTGGAAAGTGGTGTATTATGACAGCAACAGCAGAACAAGAAAAGCACTACAACAAAACAACAAAGACTGCTTATACCAAAGCAAAATACCTACCAAAGAGTTTTAATGGCATGAGAAAAACTGCTTATTATCCAAGACACAAAAATAAAGTTGTTAAAATTGAATTTAAAAGACTTCAAAAATGTATGTTTTATTGAAGCTGAATAGCAATAGGATTATGGAATATTTCAAAGAGAGAGTTTTCTCTGTACTAGTGCCTTCATCTTTTGCAGTAAGACAAGAGGGCATGGGCTTAAACTCTGCCAGGGGAGGTGTGGGTTGGATATTAGGAAAAAATTCCTTACAGAGTGGGTGATCAGGCATTGGAATGGGCTGCCCAGGGAGGTGGTGGATTCTCTGTCCCTGGAGGTTTTTAAGAAGAGACTGATGTGGCACTCAGCGGTAGTGGATCCAAACAGTGTTAATTTCTCCAGCTTTCCAGTACATGTAGATCCACCTCTACCTTAGAGAGGTTGTAAGCTATTTTTCAGTTTCCAGAGGGTTTTTTGATGTCATCCTATTAAACCCAGAAAGCAGCAAGACAGCAAGAGCCTGTAATGATAAATGCCAGCTGTACACAGGGAGTGCACCTACCCTACCTACATTTAGCCATATAGTGTGCCGCTTGGATGTTAGCCAACAGATTAGGAAGAGAGATGTCGTAGAAGATCTTTAAAGAACAGTTTGGTGACTGCAGGCCAACTGCCAAAGCATTTACTTTGAACTCCATGTTACTGTGGCTGCAACAGTTTAAAACCCAGCTCAAACAGATCTGCTCTGTGCACCTCAGTGCACATCCAGAGACTTGTCAGCTTACTATGCTTTGCTCTCCAAATTGGGTCACTCATGTTACTTGTAGGGAAGCCACTCAGAAGCAAATAATTGAAGTCAATGGTAACAACCCCCAGTAACACACCTGAGTCACAATGTCACCTTTTACCAGTGAGTGAACTGTACTACAGAAGTCACAAATTTACTCATTAAAAGAGGAAAGAGAAGACAAAAGCTGCCTAAATACTGCTTCCAAAAGAGCTTAACAGTGCATGACTAACACAAGTAGGTCAGCGCTAGACACCGTTCTAGCTTCAAGTAATTGGGAAGAAGTTCAGTACTTAAACCTAAGATTTAAAGCTCCTAGTCATGCATAACCATAGTTATCCCTTACAGAATTACAGCACTGATTCTGTGTTGAATGGATTATTTTTTATAATAATTCTCAAAAGTTCAAAGGATGTAAAATGTTCTATAAGCATGTGCTACAAAAACTGCTCCAAAAATCATCACCACAGATGTATATTTAAGATAAATATCTTACAGTTTATTTGGTGAAATGGAGAGGCTATGAGAAGAAATTCAGGCTCAGCAGCAATTTTCTCCCATGGCTTTCCACAAATGAAGAATAACATTCTCCAGAGAACCTCTCAAAACAAATGCCCTTTTTCCACAACAGCTGCCATTTACTTAAGAGTCTCAGAAGGACTGATGCCACAGGCTGCCTCCCAGCAAAGAATAACTGTTACCTTGCTTTCATCCTTTCTCAAAGTCATCATCTATACCCCAACAGATAGGAAGCCACTTTCTCCCCTGGGGGGCAACTGGCTTCATTCCCAGTAGCAAAAGCAGAAGGCAATTAGTGGCCATCTTTGCTCAGGCAGCCTTCAATCACAGTGAAACATGAGAAGTTGCAGGCACAATGGGGGAAAATACTTTCAGGATCCTTTCCCTAAAAATTAATCTCAGTCCTAAACATCCTCAAACCTGCTGCATCTGGATACATGGATGGTGGAAAGAGATACATGTCTGAAGTGTGAAGAAGAGGAAACGAGAAAATTCAGGAGCTCACAAAACATCAAGAATGAAAATAAACTGTGGATCCTTTTGCCCTGAGTCAGTGAGGCGAAGCAGCTGTAAATCTCTCAACCAGCTCTGCATTCTCCAGTTGCTTTGTAGCTCCAGGATGCACAACACAGCTATCACATGCCAGTCAATCTGCCCTTCTGAATTGTTAATAAAGTCTACTTTATTTAACTCAGATTCACTCCTTAGGGATATGCTTTTCTATGAACTGGGTAAGAACACTACCTACATAGAGTGTGAAAGCTGGGTCAAGTCAAAGAAATTGCCAAGGCTGAGCCAAGTCACTGATTTAGAATCAAAAGCATTTTACTGGCAGAAGAGCAGGGAGAGGGGAAAGAGACACATGGACAACATAACAGAAACATACAAAACTTTTACAAATTTAAAATATCTTATTAATTATGCTTACCTTAATTAACTGCAAAGTCAGGTAAATGCAGGCTTTTACCAACAGACATGGCTAATTCCACTTTCCTTGAAACTTTCTCTTAAAACTTGCTGTTCAATAGTCTGTTAAAAACACTACTCTGAAGTGCATGGTTTTATTACTTCCGTTGCTTGTATGACCTTCCCTCATCCGAAATTAGTAATCAAATTCTCTACCATTCCTTAGGATTTTGCTGCAACATATTAAAACTACAAAGTGAGGCAGATAAGATTATTCAGCCAAATTGACAGAATTGCCATTTCCTGACATTCCAGTGGTTAACTTTGCAGCCTTTATCCTTCATCGCATTTTGTGCTGGAATAACAAAGAACACAAACCAATATGGTATTACATATATGATACTCCTAACTACAGCTGCCAAGGTGCTTTTATCTCAAGATGACTGCAGGTTTTTTGCACTTCAGTTTCATACCTTTTTCAACATTTTCAGAAGCATGCTAGGCAGCCAGCTAATTTGATGGGGTTTGTTTCATTAAATATTCTTGCACATAGCACTCCCTTCTCTCCCCTCTTGCAAGGATGTGAATACTCCGTTATAAGAAAGTTTAAGTGAAGTGTCAAAAATAAATCTATTTAGAAAGCATAATTACACTCATCCACGAACACACAAATAGCTAAGATTTCTAGTTAAACTGTCAAAGGAAGCACTCTGGAAAGTTAATCAAGCATGTCACATAACCTAACAATTAGAACAATTTACTCCTTCAGAAGCTAAAAGCAAAATGGGAAAGAAAGACAAAAACAAAAAAGCCAAAAAACCACACACAAACAATAAAACCACTGAAGTCCCCAAACAATAAAACCACTGGAGACCAAGAGAGGTAAGAGAAAGTCCACATTGCATGTCCAACAGCTGGGCAGAATATAGAACATGCATTTGCACTCTTAATATCAACAGATACAGCTGAAACTGCCACCATACAACAGTGCCTCTTATTTCAGTGGAGATATAATGGGATTAATGTAACACCTGCTTATGCAGTTAGCAATTTATATTATTACTTTGTACAGTTCACACAGTACAAAGAATATATTCTTACAACAGACACACAAACGCAATAAACCCATAGACAAGGAAAAGGTTTTACCATGCCCAAGCTCACAAATGCCAGACTTTACCTCTCCTCTGGCATAATAATTCAGCAGTAATACACAGACCCTGCGGGCCAATTAACACCACCTCATGCAGGTGACAAGTTACCAACATCTGAGAGGTTAAACACAGTTGACATATTCTCTAGCAACGTAACTGAAGAACATTGGTATCTTTAACAGGTTTCCATAGAATCACGGAACGTGTTGGGTTGGAAGGGACCTTTAAAGGTCATCTAATCCAATGCCTCCTGCAGTGAGCAGGGACATCTTCAACTGGATCAGATTGGTCAGAGCTCTGCCAAGCCTAACTTTTTATGTCTCCAAGGATGGAGCCTTGATCACCTCTCTGGGCAACCTGTTCCAGTGTTTCGCTATCCTCATACTGGAGAAGTTCCTAGTATCTAATCTAATGTAAATCTACCCTAGTCTAGTGTAAAGCCACCTCTAGTCCTACAGCTATACATTCTTGTAAACAGTCCCAACCTGGCTTTCCTGTAAGCCCCTTCTGGTACTGGAAGGATGCTGTAAGGTCTCCTTGGAGTCTTCTCTCCAGCCTGAATGATCCCAAGTCTCCCAGCCTGTCTTTGCAGGAGAGGTGCTCCAGCCCTCTGATCATTTTTGTGGCTTTCCTCTGGAGGGCCACAAAAATTCATTCCTTGAATGAGTATAATTTTATACTCCTTATTCCCAATTATATGCCAAATTATATTAGAGAACTACCCCTTACCCCTTGCAACCCAGTGGCTGAAGGAACTTTGCAGCATCAAACTCAAACTCTTGTAGACTAATATAGGAAACTTCCTGATGGCAGCAGCTATTTACTTTTACAAATATATAGGTTCTTCCAGTACTCCTTAAAGTAATTCATAACAAGAAAATGGAGGGGAAACACTCAAACAGTTCCAACATAGCCTGCTTTTTCTTTAATATGCAGAAGTTCCTGATTCACTGCTGTTCGTCCCATACTTATAGAGAACCTCAAGAGTTCTCAGTGTTGCGACAATTCCCTTATTCTAGAAACACAAGCATATTCAGGATCATTTTATAGACCAGAGCACTGCAACTACCAAACCTGACAAAAACGTTCCTGGAATTAGCACCTTTCTTTATTTCATTAAATACCCTGGCAGTATTCAATTATTCCTCAGCATCGCATAAACCTACAAACTGTAATCGTTGACTTCTGATTTAATTTATCCATCAGCTGGCCTGCCAGCATAATTTCACAGAAGAAATGAGCTGAGACAAAACACCATCATATGGCCACTTAAAACTGTATGGGAGGCAGGGGTGGGGGATGGCGAGGGAAGGGGGAAACGGGCAGGGAATAGAGGACAGGAAAGAAGAAACAAGTCCCAAGAATTATTACTTCCAGGCTTTTTCTAGGGAGGTTTACTCTGATGTTTCAAAGTCTATCTTTCCAAATTTTTAGCATCCAACACTTGACAGAAATAAAGGCATAGATGCAAATACTAAGGTACACCATAGACAACAGTGAAAGCTACCCCTGCAGGCTTGCCTGGTCTCTGTGCATAGCTCAAGCTCAGGAAGTAGTATGAACATATTCCAAGTCACTAATTCTTACAGAAATCCAAATCAAATACTTAAATTTTCTTTTTACCTGCAAAAGAAAGCACTAAAGACCTAACAAAAACAATACTCTATATTGGGGAGACTGTGCTCATTTAATAACTATTTAGTCTCTTATTTCAGTTCATGCTGCTATAATTTGAAAGGTGATTTAGTCATCACCTGACAGCTGAGACTTCGTGACAGATTAATAGATTTTGCAAAGTCTTCATTCTCCTTTGTTATTACATACCCTGAAGTCTCTCTTGATATTTCAACAGTAAAACCTGAGTTTCTACAGAATTTCATGTCAGTATAGAGAAATTTTGTGGTAGGGCAATTTTGAATCACGCTACCTGGGTGTAGGTATTAAAGAATTAAAAACCTCAGTTACATCCTCCACACCACATACATCAGCTGCTTTAGAAATCAGATCTTGCTTCATCATTTAGACTGACTAACACTGGCTTATTTAGGACACACTTCATACATCACTCACTGCTTTCTTACGACTTTTTTTTTTTTTTTTAATTAACTTTTTCCCCCCAGAAGCACAAGACAAGTGGGGGGTTTCTTACGTTCCCAAATATCCACTCATCATACTAGTATGATTTCCCTAGGGAGCTGCAAATTTGAATTTCCCCCCCAATACACTCCAATCTCCTATTACTTCCCAAAGCTTCTTCCCCTCTCACTCCATCAGCTTCTCTCTAACAACACTCTATGCTGCAGCTGTACTCAGCCTGGACTGCTGAGAATGCACCACGTGCTGAGCCTTAAGCTCATCCATGACTGCACAAGCAGTTTGTGACCAAACTAAATCCTCACCTCCTGAGCTCCCTGAGCCTTTGTGTGCAAAGTGTTAATTTGGACTCCACTCAACCATTGGATTTTATTGAATTCTCTTTAGTTTTCAGTTTCATGCACCATGTAGTTCACTGAAAATGGTCAAGAGTGTCAAGTATCAGCGAGAGGGGACAGACAGACAACGAGATGGAAAAGCTTAAGCTTCCCCACCTGATTTACTTTGCATCTAACTTTGTTACTTTGTCCTAACACCAGGATGGAGGAAAAAAAGGACACAAACCTGAAATAAACAGGAGGCAAACTTTGCCCTTGAGAGACATGGGGATTTGTGCCCACCACTACAATCCTCCAAAACTAACAGTAAGAGAAGCTGGTAGAGATAGAGTAGAATGGGCAGAGAAAGCAAGCCTAAACATTACAGGAAAGAGGAAAATTTCATCCAGAAAGACAGATGTGCACAGCAAATGATGTTCGTTAAGTAAAATGTTTTTTTTTTTTCCTTTCCAATGAAGTCTAGAAACTTCCACAATTTTCCAATTTAACCTTCAAGAGATTGAGAGGTAAATAGACTTAAAAGTAGCAACACCAGACTAAACACTTTTAGGACATCCAGTATCTACAACACTATGAAGTCTTCAAACCATACTACTACAAATTGAAATGCCTGTAAAAATGGATAAAGAAAACCAAAAAACCCCTCAATATATTAAGTCTAAATCCTTTCTTTTACTATTTAACCATTTTCCAGGACAGGGTACCTACCACCTGGTAACTGCCTCCCACCTATGTTAACATTCACAGACAAGAAAAGAACAGAATTTCTCTGCATTCTTGACAAACCCTTGGCCAGACACCCAAATACTTTTAGAAAGCAGACCTTTAAAATTTTGTTACTGCAAACTAAAGGGAGGGGGAAAAAAAAAAATCTCACCTTTTCTTCTCCTGAAGAGTATGGATATGGTTCATACAATTAATCACTTTGAAGGGGATGCCTAAGCAGCAATAACACAAGAAAATATGTTGGAAAAAAAACAGAATCAGCAGCTCCTGGGTGGGTGGTTGTACTTGGCAAGAGAGGTACAAACTCATTCCAAATACTCTTCTTTGAAATATAATCAAACCAATCTAAAGCACCAAAACCTACACAAAGGCTTCAGTAAAAGCAGTATTTAGCATCTTCCCCAGCTTCTCATGGGCTCTTCTAACCAATAAAATTAAAGAATGACCTTTCCAGCAGGCAAAATGGGTTGTCAACCAACAGCAAGGGTGATCCTGCAAAGAATGTGAGCAGCAGGACAGCACCTTGGGCTGGAGCAGCTGGGGGCACCTGGAATCAACAGCCCCGTGTGCTGCACCAGCACTGCCACAGTGTTAAGAGGGATCCAGGCATTTCTGAAGCAATCACTGTCAGCTGTTCTGACATAACTGCCAAGAAAAAAATACCAGGCACAACAAAAGTAAAGATTTAAACACTTTCTCAGGGAAAAAAAGAGAGAGAGAAAAAAAGGAAAAGACGACTTGAACTTGTGCATCTAAGAGTGTCCTCTTCAGCCTTTAAAAATAATAAAAAAGGCATCTTGTAGCATCTAAAATGCATTGCCTCTTGTCAAAAAGATCAAACAGCTGGCTGCTACCATATCACCACAGATATATATAGTATATATATATATATATATATATATATATATACACATACGCATATATATATATATATATATATATATACATACATACACATATATATACATATATACACACACACACCCAAAAAAAAGTGCACACACTTCCCTCTTCAGACACAGAAGCCTGAAACATTTGAAATGGGCTGAGAAAGCCAGAAACTCAGGAGGTAAGGGAAAACAACAGTGTGGTAATAATCTGGCAAGTTTCCTTCTGGAGAGACTAGGCCTTCTTTATCTAGGAATACTGTACCTGCCCAGCAGTACCAGATCCAAAAATACTGCTGTACCTTGCTGATTTATCTGTGCAGAGAGATATTTTCATACATCTGGCAAGTCAAGACTCGCAGAATAACTTAGCCCTTTTGTGAGGCTGCCAAAATGGCAAGAGCCTGGCATCAGATTTCCTCCAACAATAAAATGGGTCAGACAGAAACTACAGATCAACTTTCTCCTGGAGTACAAAAATATCCATAATAGCAATATGATGAAGAAATGGAATTTATTATTAGGTGCAACTAGCATTTTAAAGTTAGATTATCACTGCATTAGTCTGCAAACTACCTTACTTGAGAGCTTAAGGCAAAGCCTACATAGAGAGTCTCCTGATAGTTTGATTTTCCTGCAGCTAGGAATCAACACAGGCATGCAACAGCAGTCAAAAGGCACAAAATTTATGCCTACATGACTAGGGAAATATCTGAGTCCTTTGAAGTGGAAAGAATTGAACATGTTTTGGAAAGACCAAGCTAGAAGAAAGAATAAGCAAGCATTAAACACGCAGAGGTTTTGCATGTGAAAGTCAAGAATCATTTTAAATCAGCAAAACAAGTGAAATCCACTGTACTTGAAAGATGTATTTTTATAACAATGTATCTCCAATTGAAATTGTACAGAACTGAATAATGCAGACTTCATCAAAAAAGAACTCCCTACAGCAACACTTATTTTCTTTTAAAAATACTTGCTAACATTGAAAAGGGGAGGGAAATGGAGGCCTGGAAATTGATAGCAATAAAACCAACTATAGCAAATTTAGGTTTTTCATTCCCTACCAATAGGGATTTGTGAGTGTTTGCTGTAAGAGCTTGTAAACAGAATGGCCTACCACATCTATTAAATAACATCCAAGGACTAGACCATATTTCCTCATCAAAATGAGCTTAAAGTTCTTAAATAACATAATTTAAAGCAAGTAACATAGTTGTTTTACTGGAATAATATAAATTGCAGGAGGCTTCTTCAGGTACACTTGAATTCACATTTCAGGATTATATTTTAAAAAGCCTCATGAGCATAATAGCAATGCTGCAGTTTCAGTAAATCTGCTGAAAAATTAAAACATTTTTTTCTGCTTCATCTCTGGAAAAAAAATATATATATATACACCACAGTATATTTACTTCAAAGTTACACTAAAGTAGTCACTGCAAATCAGGTTATTTTGTAGATATGGATTCTACTCATTCTACACATTCTACCTAAGCTCAGGCAACTCTCTTCAGCAGCCTCCGTTAGGGGTCACACAAGCACTCTCCCTGCCCTCATAACTCCCAGACTCAAGCACACGAGGGTCAAAGCAACCCACATGGGCCCCAGTGCAAACAAAACCAAGCTGCATGAGCAGAGGGCAAGCTGCCCGACTGACAAGTACAGAACATTTTAAAGTACAATAGAAATATTAAGTAACAGCTTTTTGCACAAGTATCCATGCATGTGACTCTCACTTAGCACCTTGGTCATGTAGAAGATGGAAGCCACAAATGCAGCTCCCACTGCATCTGTTCTCAGTGCTCCCATCAGCACATTGTTCAGTCTGTGCAGCCATGAAATCCACGCTGCCTCCCTCCAGCCCCTCACCACAGAGACCTCACTGAAATAAGCTCTGCAGACAGGCTCAGACTCAGCTGAACGACTTCTAAGATACTGTGGAGCATTTTTTTATGACATTCATTGTTATGCCTCAATCTGAAATCCACTTCAGTATTTTGTGCCAAAAACTACTCTTAAAACAACCAAAGGAAAATAAAATTAAACATTAGACAATTATAATGTCTAATATTTAATTAGACATTAAATAAATATCTTTGTCTACAGATACAGCCTTTCAAATAATCAGACTATAGTATTTTGCTTCAGTCTGACAAGCAAGAGACTGGCACTCTGGACTGAAGAAAGAGCGGTTCTCAGGCAATTCATGGCATCTTAAGTGTGACTACTAGTCTGCCAAAAAAACAAAAACAAAACCAAAACCAAACCCACACTACAATCACAGATACCTTGCTGTACAAGGTTCAATAAACAGAACCAGTGAGGCTGTTTGGAAACCAGTGAGACTACCTGGGCCTTTAACAGTCCCATAAGAGAAAAAACACACCAGTTGAGCTAGCACCCACAACCAAAACAGGGCCTTTTCCCCTGCCAGAACAGGGATCTCTGTGAAAGCAGCAGATCTTGATTACTAATTTGAGAGACACCAAACTCAGAACAGACTGTCTTAGAAACTATTTTTATGAACCAGAGGGTCTACCACAAATAACATGGGCTTTGTCAATCTCTCCACAGCCATGAAACGTTCATTTACATTCATTCCCACACCTAGACTGCTTTGAACAAGTTATTTATCTCCTCCTATGTGTACACTGACCTATCCAGCCATTCACCAAAATATCTCAATTTTTCACACCAAATCAGACGGAAGGATCTTCATGTTTGACTGGTTGTTCATTTTCACAAAAGCTCATATGAAATTTAAAAATGACTGACCAAATTACTGGTAGGCAATAGAAGAGTGAATACCTTTTCAAGACAACTTTTTTGTCACTTAGGTCAAACTGTCTTATTTTATTTTTTTTTAAATGGCCAATGCACCAATGCAACCCGTTTAAGTAGGGTCACATGCACACATCTGAAGGCATGCAATGACACCAAATTTTTACTGGCTGTGGGACTTGTAAGCTTAACAAAAAAATAGTTTTGCATCTGAAAGGCACCTTGATGGAAATCCTTGAATCTATGGAATCCAAAAACCACTACAGAAAATTACAGACTAGGACAGCCAGGTTTGACCTTTTAACACTGATCTGCAGGTCTCTAGGGAAAACACATCACAAATTACTCTGTTTTCTGATGAGGGATGATTGAGGCATCTTCATGTCAATGGATAACTACAACTACAGACTTTGCTACCAACAAATAGCTCATAAAATTTTGTGAGCTGCTTAACTACAAAGACCTGCAAAGAGTAAAGTACCTAAGTCTTTAAACTATCCCAAAGTTTCAGCTGGTTTTGCACTACATAAGAAATTGTTCAAAATGAGCTATTGCATTATCTCTTAGGGCATACCTGAATAATGCTAATCTGGACTGAATTTGTAATAATACCACTATCTGCTACACCAAGAGACTCTGTGTTGCTCTGACAATTGACTGCTAACCAGATACCCAGAACAATCTGGCAACCTGTGCTACTGAGCTCCCTGTGGGTTTGACAGAGGAGTTGGTGACTGTCTCTCCCTCCAGCTTTGACAGCACAGCTTAAAAATAAACTGTTCTGACTGGGGGGGGGGGAACAGGGGGAGTGGTGGTGAAGACTAGAAAAAAAATTGACATCCACTTGCCTAAAATTTTGTACTTCTTTTATGTATTTTTGTTTTAATTTTTAATTGCCATGATGGCTAGAAAGAATTGCAGAGTACTGTAAAGATACTCAAGCTCCTTGGAAGGTATTCAGTTTATGTGGTTAGCATGGTGTGATGATGTGGAAACAGAAGATAATGTGGCCTGCAGATCTTTGGCAGGTATTAAAATATTGTCTTTCATGGTAAAACTACTTTAAGCAGCTGATTGAAAGGTATTAACAAGGCATATAGGTTGATATCTACTGGTGCAGGGAGGATTGCACCATTTCTGAAAGAATTTAAAGGATCTTAGCTCTTTTTAAGCTCTCAAAAGTTCTCTATTTAAAGTTACCTACTGAGCACAGCAGTCATTTGCATATCAAAAATCTCTGTCAGGACAGAGTTAAGACAACTTGGATCACACATTTTACTTCACTGATACCATTCTTACTGGGGCATAGCTGAGAACAAATGAAGTCTTAGTTTACCAATCAACTTTACCAGAACCATTAAAAAAACCTGTTTTGGTAGATACAGCCAGAAATCTAGTTTAAGACCTATAAAAAAGAGAAGTCTTTAAAGATCCTTCTTACCTCAAAGAACACCAAAAAAAACAGAAAGATCTCAAGAAAAGTATATTCAAAGTTGAGTCATTTAGCAGCACTATTCTTACTTGAGTACTGCAGTGAGGTACAGCACTGCACCCTTAAGTATTAGCTTTTTCCTGCCTTTTCATTCATCTGTCTTGACTGCAGAGGTACAAAGCTTCTTTCCCATCTCACCCGTTACATTCTAACTGCATGAAGATTAATTGTGCCTGACTTTCTACTGCCGCACGTTCCCCAGGCCACAAATGTTTAGTCAGCAAATACCTCTTGCCTCACACTGTGCTGTGCCTGACAGAAAACAAAAGCACGACTATAGGTAGAGTCAGAGGCAGAAAAGCAGACCACCTTTCTGCAACATGGCAAAATATGAAGTACTGAGAGCTGTGACACCAATTAAGCTGCCTAAAGTAAAAAGTAGATGTATGTCCTGTAGCTGAATGAACTTGGTTTAGATTAGGGCACGTCACAAGTTAATGCACTGCAAAGAAGTAGTAAGCATCCTCCTGCTGGCGATTCCAAATACACAGGGACTGCAATACTGATGTCTGCAACACCAAAGCACACGCAAATGCTCGTGAAAGGACCAGGTTTACTTTATCTTAGCTAATGCAAGATGCAACTTGCAACTAAGAGGTCTTTTCTTCCTGTGTCCTTGGGGCAAAATTCTGTAACACTGAAGATTGTTTTTCTCTCTGTAAAGCAAACAGAATTGTTGATTACAAAAAACCTAATCAGAAATGGCATCCACTGAAAGCACCAAATCACCAGTCACAGCAACCTTTCTACAGAATGTCTCCCAAGCTCCTGAAACTCTCTCATGCATGAGATAGAAAGGGCATGCTGATATAGAGGTATCAGGGTTCAAGCTAAATAGGCTTTCTATAACTTTCTGTAACTGTGAATCTAAATTTGTAAGTTTCCATTCTCCTTTGAGGTACTTTTCTACAAAAGCATAACTTGCCTTCTGCATCTGTTCCCTTGGAAATCAGACTCTGAACTCGGAGTGTCCCAAACAGTCCTGCTGGATGGAGATGGAGTCCTGCTCAGTAAGAGGAGCAGTCTGTTAAATCTCACTGAGGGAACTGGTTATGCCTAATTATTTATTATCTGTTTTAAGTGGCTCCAAAATGTTCTGGACCACAGACAGCATTCAGCATGTCTTCCACAGAGCATCCTAATCAAATTTAGACTCTTTTTCAAGTAGAGAGGCAATGAAGTTTTGCTGCTTTCTTGGGGCCCACCAGATCTCTCTTCTAGACAGAGTACACCAGAAGAGCACACTGCCACAGACAAGAAGGCTATTTCTTTCTAGTTGTCCACATAAAAGCACATGAAAAAACAACATCCACTGTAGCCAAATGTTTACAGGAACAAACCTTCCCAATACTAGGCATGGTGGGATCACTCAATCTGTCTGCTCAAGCATTACAGAACACGCTGATAGTTTAAATTGTCCCTTACACCTTTGTGGACAGTTCACATACAATCCTTACTATGTATTACTGGTGAAAACTTGCCAAACCTCCCAGGCAAAAGATGTCTGCTGACAGTGACCCCTGAGGCTCAGATTAGCTGCATGGCGATAACTTATCTATTGAAAATTCTAAATTTTGCATTGCTTCTAGATGTAAGAAAATATATGTAAATAAACGAATCAATACAAACATCTATCCACTTGATTTTGTTTTCAAAATAAAATTAATGAACTACACCAGTCACCTGAACACCAAAGTAAACATTATGATTAACTGATTCCAAACAAAGTTCTGGAAAATCCTTCTCTTCACATGTTTTTAAAAATTTTAGTAGAGATTTCTTAAAAATTAAAATACAAATCAAACTTGGGGGACTGCTGCTGTAACTGAAAACATAATGTCTTTTTCTTCAATACAGTTCTATGATTCTATGAATATCTGTTTGCAGGAAAAGCTATGAATAGTCATTTCCAAAGTCTTATTGATGGCTCAATTATAGTTTATGTTGTCATGCATTTGGCATGACAATATCACCCATTCACTGCTACGTGAACAGTTCACGCCTTCTCTGCCCCCAGGCCTAGAAAGAGATGGCTTACCAGTAGAAGCAGTAGGAAAGCTGAAGTAAATTGAAACTGAAGAGATAACAGGCAAGCACACAGGAAAGAAAAAGAACATACCGGCCAAGCAGTTTTGGTGACATTATGCAGTCAGCAAAAGAGGAAAACCTGTGGCAAAAATAAGCATTTTCCACTGCTCCTGTTCAGAATTCTGTTGTTTGTTTCCAAACTACAAGACATTAAAATTGTCTTTTTGCAGGGATGCAGTCTCTCCTTAAATCTTTAAAACAAAACCAGATCAAGTTGGCCGTGTTCTTTTTGAGATGAAAAAAAAAAAATTAAATCAAAAAACACGAGGCCGTCGCAAATTTGTCTTTGAGATTTCCAACTCCGAGATAAGGATTATGCTAAAAATTCACATTTATTCCCTGAAACACTCTTTGCAAAGACTTCTCTAAGTTGCACATATGACTCCTCTTCTTCCCTGCCTTCTCCTCCCCCCACCATCTCTTGAGAACCGCCTGAAGGCAAATATAATTGGAACCTTGCACTCACTGCAGACATGTCATGAACAAGAACATAATCCAGGGTCATCAGCAGGCTAAAGCCAGCGCACTGCATTGCCGTGCAAGATGATCAGTGTTTGGATGACAAGCATGCCTACAGGCCAGCACCGCAGCCAAGGCAAGCCGAGCAGAGCTGAGAGGGCAGCTCGCATTGTTCTCAAGTAAGATCTGTTCAGGCCATCTACAAAACAGCTCTGATAGCTCTGAAAGCAATTGTACCTATTCCCCCCTCCCCCACCAGTTAAGAGGACAAAGCATAAGGTCCTAAGGATTGGGAAGGGGGGAGGGAAGGCTGAAAGCAAGGATCTGCTTACAGCCTGAGAAGAATATCATTAACTATTAATAACAAAAAGGCTGCAATGCAGACAATTTGAAATCTGGTACAGCTTACTAAATCACAACTGCATGAGACCATTATACTACAGTATACCAGTAACAGCTCCACAGTTTAGGCTCCTTACGTTGAAATCTCACTTTTAGTGAGAATTTCATATATTTATATGAAAACCACACAGCATTTCCAGCAATACAGCACTTATCATGAGAACTGTCTGAAAATTCAAAAATATTTCTTCTAATTAAACATTCATTTTAAAAGTAGATTCTTCTGAAACAGGGTGTTTTATGCCAAATAGTTTACAGAAAATATTCAATAAAGCCTGAGTGCATATCTTATTCAGTCTGCAGCAACACCAGAGAGGGAGAGGAAATGCAAGTCATGCCTATCTAAAAAAGCTTCTTCACTAGGAAGAAATGATAAATGGGTTTCCTCAGGAAAGGGTCCTGTAAAAGCCAACCTCTTACACCATGACGGTGGTTCCAACTTCTTTCCACTTCAGAAAACAGGCAATCAGTAAGCATTTATCACAGTATTGATAAGCAAGGTTTGGCAGAGCATTTTGCTGAGTGCTAAATGAAGGGGGCAGAGGGTGGTGGGTTTTTGTTTGGGGTTTGGTTTTGGTTTGTTTTAATGCTCTGTACACTAGTGGCCCAAGTGGAGCCCCCTGTTCACATCTAAGTGAATCAATTTAGCTGATCCCACTTTCTTCCTGTTCTCTAGACAGACATTTCAAAGAGTATTGATCTGCCCTTTCAGGTGCACTCTTCCTTGGTGAAATACAGAGTAACTCGTTTACAGAAAACAGAGAATGCGAGAAGAAGGGCTGGATCACGCTTGGTCCTATTGTCAGAATACAGGATGGGCAATGCCAGCCATTGCAGAGCTGCAAGATCATAGAATGGCTTAGGTTTAAAGAAACCTAAGGTCTGGAGGGGAGCTAAGGCTCTGCAGAAGCCAGACAGCACCTTTCTGTTAATTTAACCTCACTGCTAATTTACCAGTAGATGCACATTTTTAGAGAGGCTCAGTCCAACTCTGGGCCAGAGAGCCATTTTCACTGTGCAAAGATGTGTTTTCAAAAAAGTCTCAAGATCAGGTGGTTCAGACAGCATTATCACTCTATTCTCAGCAAATTATTTGTTTGGATTGTTCAAATATACCTTACCTTCACAAACAGCCTAGAAATAAAAACAATCACATGCCACTTTCCTATCAAACTTAAGTCACCTATACAGATGTAACCTGGGGACTACTGACTGTAGACCTTTTAATTTTACTGTGATACCAGGCAGAGAATAAAGATAAGTAAAGAAAAAAAATTTGGAAGGAGCCCCAGTCATTACTTTGTAGTGTACTACTTTTTGGTGTTTTCCTGTGAAGGATTTCCTGATAGTATTTGCAAGTTAGAGTCACGTTTCTCTCTTGGTAGTAATTTGAGCACATGGCATTAAACAATTTTTCCTGTTTGTTTTCAATAACTTTTCAGCACTGCTGGAGTCTTCCTCCTTTTTTTAGCATGTTTTGAAAAATGGGGACGCTGCAGATGAATGCAGTATGTTAGCTTCAGTCTCAAAACTTGAATTGGATAAAATAATTTTGTTGTTTTCTGTTTCTGATGTTCCACAAAGTTTCACTAACTTGGCATTCACTGATTTGCATATCAAAAAACTATTGTTACACGAGACAACTTTTCGTTAACAGAATGATAATAAATTGATATCCTCAAGGAATTAATTACAAAGACTCTGGACAACAGGAAGTCACACAGCAAACATCTAAGTTCAATTTCCATAACGATATTTGGTCCCACTATGAGCTCCAGTTAGGTAAAGACAGTGCCAGATGAACTGAGGAACTCAGTTTCTTTCTAACAGGCTGCAAATTTGTTCCACTAGTTCTCAGCTGCACTAAGCACAGTTGGCTTTGAAAACCAGGACAAGCACTAGCAATGATCATTGACGCTTTGTTTCTTCTAAAAGCTCTGTACTTGTTAACAAAAGGTTACTCACTTCAAAATTCAGCTACTTCTCTTTTCTACTGAAAGATTGCCTCCGGACAGCACGGTAGAATTCCAAGATCTCATGGACTTTTCAAGCCGTAAACCACGAGGGCTTTTGCTCAAGCACTAAAAGGGAGACTCGGTAGCAGGCAGCAGAGCTTGCAGAAGGATAAGGAAGGACTTGTAAGACACCCTGTTGTGCTTCTCAACAGGAAATACAATGCTACTTTATAAACAATCACTAACAAAAGAAGATGGATTCACTACTCAGAATCTTCAAATCAAGACTAAATGCCTTTTCTGGAAAATATGCTTGCATTAAATGTAATTTGCAAACCCGGCAAGACAGCCTACAATGAAGCTTCATAGCCTCAATTATTCAAGAGTTCATTATTACTAGATCTTCTAAATGGATTACTTTATTGACATGATTGCTCAGGATTTCACTGTGTATACTGCACTGACTAGTAAATACACATTCCTGACATAAGAAACCTACATTTTCTTCTTTATGATTAGTTTCATCAATAAACCAGAATATACCAGCAAGTGACAATTACCCAGGATCTGCAACTGCCTTGCATCTGCAGTGCAGCAGCTCATTTGCCTAAGCAAGCACAAGAGTTCTTGTACTTCACTGGCAGCAGATTTATTGGCCCTGAGTGCCAAATCAGCAAAACCAACTCCAGAAGAAAGGTAGGCAGGGACCAGCTAAAAAAACATTAGAAAGAAGTTGGGCAGAGTGACCTGTGAAAACAAATATAAGCAGCACCTGAGCACTCAAGCCTGGGAGTTGCTGCAGTGTATGGGTTGTCAAAATTCTCAATGTGTGACAATTGATTAAACTGTGAGAAGGATGGTGAATAAACAGATTACTCCTTTGCAGAAAAGAAAAAAGAAAAAAATCAATTTACAGTTTGTTTTTTTAGAGGATTCTCTTTTGCACAAAATACTAAGCTAGCTCCTGTCCAAATGCTTAGCAGCTGCGTTAGTGCCAGGGAATGGCTTGCCGGCACATCTAATGCCACCACAGTAAACACATTCTGCAACACAGCCATCAAAATCCTGGGATCTTGCACCTGCACTTTTCAGAATGTAATGTTCCTTGATCAATGCACTATGTGCCTAGTAGAAGCTAAGCAGCCACTCTATTAGTGCAGCTCATTAAAGAGACATTTTCAAAAGACAGAAGTGTTCAGCTATCAGATCAGGACATCACCCAGAAAATAATCACCTTTGAACTTTGTGCCCAGACTCACAAGGGAAACCTACAAAGCATGTTCCAAAAACTGAGCCCGGGAACACACTTCACTGAATACCAAAACCCCATTAACTCACTAGATATGAAGTGCCATAAACCTGGTAATTTTATTTCCTTCCATTCACCTCTCCATGTTCCAAACATAAAACTACATTATTTTTCTTATTCTGGAAGATATCCTTGTTTTAGCACTTCTTTCACTTCCTCTTCTATCCCCTCATCCCCATTGCTCCTATTTCAAAACAAAGACCTTGATGATGGAAAGTCTGCCTAGTTTTCCTCCCCATCTATACCAAAACATTTAATAATAGTTAATCTACATTTTAAATTTGGATTGCGTACACTCTAATATAGTCACACAATAGTGTCCATTTTACAAGGTCTCCAATTTTTTCATCACATGTTGGCTAAATCTAGACAATCCCCCTTCCTCAGTTGCCCTTTTAATTGGCAGACTACTATAAATATACATACACCATAAACAGAGGATAAAAAAGCTGCCTATAATCCATTTCATAAAGGCTTTTACTTACAAAGATGGATTAATGCCTGTCATAGCAGGGTTAAGGAAGAAAAACTTCATGAGTTCTCTAAGCACTGAATTGAAGATAATGAGAATTTGGGTTTAATTACAGAACCAGCTTTTGTTCAGAACCAGTTTTTGTTCCCTCTCAGGGTTCAGCACAATAACCTATCCATACATCTGATCACGGTGTTTGACAAAACCTTGTGCTAATCATCATTAGCACTCTTCATCACCAAGTGGTTCTACTAGTGGTTTACTGGCTTGCATACCTCTGATGATCTTCTTAAGATGGCCAAACTAATTTCTTATTTTTATTTAAGCAAAAAAGAAGAGAGAAGGAATAAGAAATAATTCTAGAGAATGTCTATTTTAACATATTGTGATTACACTTGAGGCTACCTTGATTTTTTTTTCAGGTACATCCATTTTCAGGAATCCTGCATCTCAGTCTGAATCCTTGAATTATTACAACTCATTCTTGCAAGCTGGAGATGAAATCATGGGGGGAAAAAATATCTTCTACATATTCAGCTTTGATTCTTCTAAACACTACCAGTCCTGTAAGCTTCTTTGTTTTCATAAAGGACAATAAAAGGCAAAGGGTAAAAAGAAAAACTGAAAAATCCCCAAGAGATGACAGTCACTGGCTTAAGAGCACTCAAATTCCCTGCCAAGACACAAAATTCTTCATGTTCCTGTCTATTTTCCCCAGACACCTCCACCTCCTCTTCCCCAGTAAACTAAACCAATATGTTCACACAGTGAAGTGTTCCAATAAAATGGTCAATATAAAATATTCATAGTAGTCTAAAATCTATCAAATTAGGATAATTACTCCCTCCTGTTTCAAGAGGCATAAAATGTCAGAACTTGCCAAAGCTTTTGCCTCCCCTGGCAACTCCTAAGGTTGTCTTCCTGTGTAAGAATTAAGACCCAAATTATGATGGCATTTAATGATAGCACAGTCCAGATTTCATCATGTTTTACCACTTTCACAGGTTGGAGATGTTAAAACAAGTAGGTGTCACAAACCCTAGTTAACACCTAAAATTTTGTTAGGCAAAACTGAATGAATACAAATCAGAACATATGGAGCATTTCTTCTGTCTTTCTTGATGCAACCCACAGAAGTGATTAGCTTGGCTTGTGACCAATCTGACATCTTGACAAATTAGTCAGTTCATCACAGAAAAAGGATCTTAACAACTACATGTTTAGGCAACCCAGGTTAATTTGATTATTACTCTAATCCTCCATCACTCCCAATTATTCAAATCTCCACAATAAAGTGAAAACCAAGAGGTCTATGCCAGTGACTGTTGGCCTACTAAATCATCAGGAAAATATTTCCAATAAAGCAATTCTAAAGCCTTTAGGACTTAAAAGCTACTGTTAGCATTCAAAGTTTCTGAGATAAGCATTCACTTAAACTTTTACACGAAGTACTAAGAAGGCATCCTGATTCCACTTCCCACTTAGTCTCCTATACCACAAATGGGCTGCACACAGTGCAAAAGACACTACTGTAATTAATTTCAAAATATATTTCCTGAGTTCATACCATGGAAACAGAAGATGTGTGATAGAAATGAAAAGGACATTCTCAGGACCGGAATGGAGAAAAAAGTCCACAATATACTTAAAACAGAAGTTGAATCAGAGTGCTTAGCACTACCCTATGATTAGGGTCAGAAAAAAAAATTTAGACTCACTGTCACTAACTTGCAGAGTATGCACCCTCAAGCACAAAGTAGCTAAGACTGTGCTTTCAGCATTTGTCCCACTGCTTTTCTACCAACTCCCTCAAGGTCCTTACCCTCAGACCTACACTTAAGTCTTATGTAGGTTCCCACCTCACTGACTGCATATTTTTTTTCTTTTGGACTTCACAACACTCTGTTCCACACATCCTCTCACAGTGTTGCTAGACACTGATCATTCTGCTGTGCCACAACAATAGTATTTGTCATTTTCCCTCCTTTCTTTATCAATATAACTTTCTGGGGCTTCAAAGGCTTCAGACAACTACAAGATACCAAATGCTGCTTCTCATCCATGCTTACCTAAAACCTCTGTCAGTGGCTACTTCAAAAAAAGGCAGAAATAAGCTTAATCCTGCCACCTTTGAGTTTTATACCTGACTATCCTTCACGTAAGATGGACATAACCAGGAAAGGGTAGCAAAGCTATTTTGCTATATGAGCACCCTCTCTTACCTTCCCTCCATCACAGTATTTCCCAAAGGTTAGGCTGCTGTACAAGAACAACACATCATTACAACCCCATTTCAGTTCTTTGTCCTTCCAGATTTCATAAACTCTGAGACACAGACAATTTTCACTGTGTGTTTGCACAGAACCTACCACAGTGAGGTCTTGGTCAAAGAGTGTCCTACAAAGTAAACACGAACACAGAAATGGTAATCTCAGCAATTCCAGTGATGAGACCTGGCAGACATTTATCGTGCAATTCACAGCTTATTTACCCTAGAATATCTCAGCCTTACCTTAAGACAAACAAAATCATGCATACAGAAATCCATTTTTGAAGCTAAGCTCCCCAGGTCTTTCAGAAAACCTTCAGGAAAGCCACACCACTACTAAATCTCTGCTCCATTTATTACCAGCAGAACCAAACAGCCAACAGACCCATGTAACCTTTTAAAATGAGCAAGAGTTTCAGTAGGTTTGAGCTTCACATTACAAATGGAAGTTATTAGTTAACTAACAGTATCTTCTTGCCTGAGAGAAGCAAGGTTTATTGCAAAGTCCTCAAACTGTCAGGACAATATGTTTATGAGAAGCCTGGAGTATTCTGGCCATAGGAAAATGTAATAAAGAGGCATTATCTAAGGATAAATTAAAACATAGCTCATCAGTGGGGAAAGAAGGGAAAAGGAAATAGTAACAGGACTAGGACAACATTAGATGGAGTGTTTTGCAAGGGATGAGAGAAGTTTACAAGCAGTGTCAATAATTTTGACTCATGCAGCTAGAAAGAACACAGCCTGATCTAATATTTATACTTAAATGACTGTAGATACCTTCCCCTGGCATAACAACACTGCCAATTTTCTCATGATGGCTACCTCGGTGGGTTTATATTTGTAACATTAGAAGGCTAAAAAAAACGAGGGCAAACAGCAAGGTGCAAGGGGATGTTATTTTACAGCACTCATTTCAAAGCACCTCCGTGATGCCCTTTAGTTGGAACAGCCGTGACATTAACTGCTCTGTGAAAGCCTTTAAAGACTTCATTGTAATTTATTTTTATACATTACAATCAGTAGAAAAAATTGTCATGCCTTTTTCCCTAGGTGTGCATTTCTCATAAGGCACAGATAGTTTTTAAGTTATAAATCACTGCACGTTGACCCAATGTCACAGGCTACCACCCTTCAAACTCTTAAACCTATTTGGCATGACTCTGCTAAAAAAGGACTATATTTTCTTCCAGACTGTTAATAAAGTCTTTCATTAGAGTATTTGAGCAAGTGTCTTCCATTTTAAGTAATGTTAATAAACAGTTAGGGAAAGTATTATACAAAAGCAACCAGCAGAGAAAAATACTTCAAAGTACAACTTATCACACAATGCCTCTAGTCCATCATTATTCTCACCATACCAGCCATCACCACTACAAGTGCTGTACACCTCAGAACCCACAGCTCTACTCAACACTACCAACAAAGCAGCAGAGGTGAAGTCCTGCATACTCCACAGCACAAGTACAAGAGCAGCAATTTGCAAGTTCTCTAGCAAAGTGGATATCTTCATTTCCTTATGAAATACCTCTAGTTTTTATCAAAACAAATGCCACTACTAGTAAACAGTATCTCATTACCACACTTTTTTTTTTTAAATTAATTTCTACTCTTGTTTCTAGGTTTTCTTCAAGGTTTTTTTTTTCAAGCATGTTTTCCAGTCAAGACTTTCCTATTAACTTTTAACTACTGCCAGATTTCAGAAGACCTGGTAGATTCTGTCCACACCTGATTTATTTGAGAGGCTTTCAAAATAAGTGACTTGCAAATCCATACACACTTTGCTGACAGTGAGCAGGCTGTTTGCTTAATTGGCATGCCTGCAATTCCAAACCCTGTGCTGCCACCACAGAGCTGACAGGCCCAATAAAGAAAGTTATAGGATGCGGGCAAAGCCAACAGTGATGCAGAGAAAAAAGCACCTGGTATTAATTAAAAGTAGCTTTTAGTGACACATTCACACACTTGTTAGACACCATGGTCTGCTTAGCTCTGAAGAAAAAAAGCCCATCCCTCCACACTGAATAAAAGGTTAATTCTGTACCTCCACTGCTTCAGTGAAAAAGATCACACTGTAGAGAGGGTCTGAATAGACTGAAGGTGGATAAAGCTACAATCAGAGTTTGCACTTGACTAGACATCTGATAAACTAATCCTCATCAAGGCTACCTGACTGTCTGAGCTTTCATAACTAACACAAATCAAGCAGCTTTAGTTAAAAATCAGCTGAAAGGGGAGCCAACCAAGCAGCATAAATTCAATGACAACTTGACTGCATTAGCACACGCACACTCAGAACCAGTTTTCCGTGGTCCACTGCGAGTCCAAATCTACCACAGTATCAGGCAACATCCCCATCCACCACAGAATGTATAAAGGAAGGAGTTTTTCAGACCTAACTTTCCAACTCCCAGGCTTAGGGGAGCTGAAGAACTCCCCTGCTGTCTTACTCTCCACAGTACTTAGATTGCCAGCCTATGGTTACTTATCCCAGCTACTTTGCTATAAAGTAAGGTTTGAATTTAGGCTCTCTGTCCTGTAGATGCAGGCCCACGTCTGCTGTGTCATAGGTAAGTCTCCCTCACAGTAAAAAACTAACAAGTAGATGCATGAAAGCCATGGGAAGAGAAGGAAACAAAGCATTTATGAGTTCAAAAAAGCTCAATTCTCAAACAATCCCAAGAAATGCCAAACTGACAGCCCTGGGAAAACCACACAAAACCTAAACAGCAATACCAGCTTCATCTCTGCTCTCTGACTTTAAATAATAAATGCTTTTTGAGATTTTGTTTTTCTGACTTTAAGGAACCATTAGCTTTGAGTAAAACTGTGAATGCAGGTACTGAACTTCAACATGTAAATTTTTTTTCTATTCAAATTTCTTAATATTTCCTTATGTTAAACAATGGGTCCACTGCTTCAAGAGCGAGATGCCTCACAGGAAGGGACACTGCTTTTGTGCAGATAGGAGCCTTCCTTTTGTCAGTTTACATCAAACCATGGATGGATTTCTACATCTCAACTATCATGGTCCTCTATGCTTTCTTTGCCTCCTCTGCCAATTGACCTATACACTCTAGGGTCTTACATGTGCCTGCCCAGTCTTTCCATAGGTACCACTGATAAAAGAAAGCTCAAAAACTGTTCAAAAGCTTTTCATGAAAATAATAAAATTAAAATGTTTTCTATTCTTTCCCTCTCCAAATACTGGCCAACTCGGTCCTAAGATCCCTAAGGGCCATTCTACAATAGCCCTTAGATTGTCCTCTTCCCAACTGAAGAAATACTTCTATAACTGTAGGCATGCTAAACTCCCGACCAAATCCAGATTTCTGTAAGAAAGTAAGGAAAAACACAGACATAGAACTAGTTGCTCACTTCCACTGCAGCACTAAACTCTTTTATATATACCAGTGAATACCCCTGAACTCACAAGTTCCAGGTACCTGGAAATGGGTAGGCTACCATAAGACAAAACACATCTTAGAAAAAAAGCATAAAATGGTATTAAGTGCCACCCTTTTACAGCACCCAATGGACATGACAAAAGAGATTCATTCATTTCAAAGGTACCTACTGAAGAGCTCAGTTAATTTTTGCCATTTTTAGCACGTTATTGCTCACTATTTAAGTAGCACACATGGACAAAGTTAAGACTTGCATTCTGTTTATCACATTTGAAACCAGTCCATGAACTGCAATCAAATTTGCCATGCTACTGACATGTGAGCCATGCTCAAATGTATCTGCAAGCTAATTTTTTTTAAATAAGCACAATAAGATAACAGAAAATCCCTTCAATGTCAAAAGAATACATTGAAGTGTACACACATAACTCACTTTACCTGGACACAGGACATCACTACAGAACAAAACAAAACAAAAAAACCCAAGCAAACAAACAAAAAGAAAATCTAAGTGTCAACAAAAAGCCCAGGATTTAAATTTCAAAATAATAATAATAAAAAAACTTTACAATGCTTTATGGAAGTGATGCATTCGGTTTAAAAAGAAGCCACTTGATGGATAGCAAGTTAGGCAATGAATAATTTATCAAATTACATTTTTCACTTTTTATTTAGTCTTACGTCTGACTGTAAATTAAAATTTTCTTAAAAGCTATAAGTAACAAAAAGAACAGATTACTCTAGAATACAAATTTCTAAAGGAAAAACATAAGTAACAAAGCACTCCAAGCACTACCTACTTATACAAAGATTCTGAAATTTCTTTCAGTGAGTCAAAATTTATTTTCTCTCTTAAAAGATCATGGAAAAGGCAATAAGAACCCCATTTTACAGAAAAGCTATCCATCACATTAAGAAGTGGTCATGACATTGTCTAAAAATGTTCATGTCAATTCTGACCTATATACAAATGTTAATATATGACAGCACACAAAGTGTCAGGTATATTTAGGACAACCCACCTGGATTAATAGATAGCAAGCCAGAAGTATCTCATTACCACTCTCCCCACTTTTTTTCCCCAATGCTTTACTTGCTGCTTAACTGTTATTGAATAGATGACCACAGGGGTTTGACCAACACTTGGGTATACTTCGTATAAATGGACCTGCAATAGACAATTTGGTTTCCATAAATGAAAAAAAAAAAATTAATATACTCCGTTGGAGAAATAATTTTTTACAATTTAAAACTCATTTAAAATGCCACTTCATTTCCTGAAAAAAAAAAAGGTAAACTGAACATGACAGTATTAAATCTATTCAGAACAACATGCAGAAAAGAAGTAATGTTCAAATATGCACCTTGGTGTAGATAGATATGTAAGATATGCAAAGAAATAAGACATTTTTTTTGAGTGGTCTGGTTCAAACAGAAGTTTATTTGGACAGGGTTGGTAAGGACTGACAGAATAGATACCTGTGAGTCTCTCAGGTTAGGAAACAGTAAAGAAAAATTATTACATTTATACACTCTGAGAGAGAAGCATGAAGCAGCACAGCACAGCTAGCAAAACCATGACTGGCATGCAAATGGGAAACAAGGGGTGACTGCTGTCTCATACCTTACAATGAGACACCAAAGCAGGTCTGAAACCACGCCAAGCAATCTTGAATACAATGCACAATTAAAGCCTGACTCTTTGTCATAGGATGTTGAAAAGGTCACAGGGATTCAAAAAGGTTTCCTAAAAATTAATCTAGGAAAAATACAACAAGGGCTACAAAACCCAAAGACCTCTGCTGGATGAAGTCCCCAAGTTCCAAATCACCCTAAGAAGCACTGAATAAGTACAGCTGTGGGCCATAATTGTTAGAGGGTGCGGGTATTTGGCTCTCCACACATAATTTTTAAGGTATGATAGTAAAGTGACACAACAGTAGCTCAAGACCAAAGTACCTTGTTCACATTTGGTCTTCAACTACATCAGCTTATATATTCTTGACTGAAATGCTGGCACTAGACCACTGCAGGTTCCTAATTCTTTAAAGACCACCAAGAGCTTTTGGAGTCCAAAAATCATTAGCCTCTTCTCTAGAAACGTCACACATCATGCCTTGCTTGTATGCATTCACTCCTGCCTTTGGTGATGACAAAGGCTGTCAAACTGAAGTCTTTGAGCTTTGCTTTAGGAAGAATTAGAATACAAGAAACAACTACAAATTAATTACAAATTCCAATTTAAGATTTGACTACTGTTTTCCTCTTAACCCTTCTCTTAATTTTCTATATTAACTAAACAATTTAAATTGCATATTTCCTAAGATTATCCAAACAAGTTTCTTTGTGTGTTAAGTATTGGCATCTGGGTTGTTTTATTTGGTTTTGAAAGGTAGCAAATTCACCTTTTGTGTTTCTGGAAAGAATACAACAAGAGAAAAAAAAAAAAACAAACAAACAGAAATAAACTGAAGGAGTGTTTCAAAATGAACCATTTTTGCCAATGCTCTTCCAAAATACAGCTTTCAAGTCCCTCTTCACCAGACATGAAGGACTAAAGAGATTTTACTTCGGCCACCTAGCAGTGACTCAGCAAGTGCTCTCCAGATTTTAAATCATTTCATTAAAGAGCCCTCATCCCTTCTCGAAAAAGTAAAATCCTGGTGAGTCAACCTAACTACTAAGTCAGCAGTTAAATTGTCATACATAGCAGTAAGTTACTTGCAGTGAAGCCTACCTGCAAGCATTTCCACATCTACTTTAACTATAGTACTGATCAGAACACTCAACAGGATCATCGTATTTATGCAGAAATACCATATGCAATATTTACTGAGACATCAGGTCTATATATATTTTAACACAGAGATGCTAAAGGTGCCCTCAGAGCAGTTGATTACACATCTATTCTTCCAAAACTTGCCTCTGCAAATAAAGATAGCATTGCCTGATATAAAATGATAGTGTTATGGGTTATTTTGAACATATATTTTCTTATTCAAGTGAAAGAACGAATTATTCATACTGAGTGAATAAATACCATTAATTCAATTACAATACAAGATACATGCATTACAACCAAACAGGTAAGGATAAATTTACTAGTTAGTAACTGCAACTCTCACAGGATATTTAAGCTCATTTTCAACTACTTTGTTCAAGCAATGGTCCAGTGACATTTCTCCTGGAAATTGTGTCAGCCTAAGCTACTCCTACCCTCAGCCATTCGCCTCTGATCAATCCCATGCCACCTCCTCAAGTAACTGCTTGGAGTGCCATATGGTGAGTGGATCAGGAAACTCAGGGTTAAAAAATTAATCCAGCACTGCCACCAAGAGAAATGTCTGTGGAACCACAGTCTTCAAAACTTCTAAAAATGTTGTCATGGAAGGGTCAAGCTAAAAGCCTAGAGGATTACCCTGCATCTTTTGTGCCCATGAAGCTGTGAACAGAGTACCTGAATTAGCTCAAGCACAGTTTCTGTAACTACTCAAAGGCAACTACCTCACATGCAGATTATGTGGCTCCATTCCACTTAATTCTGAAAAGAGAAACAGCTGTTTAAAGTCAAATAATTTAAGAAATTGATGAAAGTATTTTAAAAAAAATTACTAAAGAGCAAAAGAGAGCAAAATCCCCAAGGTTCTTCTAATTCACATGCTCTCATTCCATCTTACAGCACGGGAGTAACATCAACTAAGGAAGGTAAGTTTCTGGATAAACCAATATAATGAAGCAAAATAGCCTTAGTTTAGCTTAAAATTCCCCACCAGCTTCAAAGAACAAGCTGGGTACAAGCACAGAAGGCCTCAGTCCCTACCTAGAGGGGCAAGGAGAGAAACCATCCCCGCAGCAACACCAAACTGAAGGTGCTGCTGAAAGCACAGAAGAGGGCATTACCAGCACATCATACCAGTGTCTCTTCTAAGACAACCAGTTTGCTGCCAGCTTAAGGTAAACTTCCCAGATACATACTTTCTTCCAACAAAAAACAGAAGCTGCTTACTGGCCCTTACTAAAAGGGAAGGCCAAGCCTGATCCCAGCAGTCATGCAAGATCACTGACAGAACTTCAACATCTCTACAACTCAATGACAGTGGGATCATAAGAAGGTTAAGCTCATTTTTGGCCAAATTTTAAAAGTACCACTTTCTAAATTTGCCCAATTTGACAATAAAGAACAGTTCTGCTGTTCTCAAGCTGGTTTTGATATCCTCGCACATGCTCAGAAAGAATGGCTTCCTATAAAATGACTACTCATTTTTTAAAACACTTCAACGTGGCTAAGCCCCGTTTTGTTTGTGGATTGGTTTTTGGGTTTGGGACTTGGGGTGATGGTGGTCCAGAAGCTTAACATGAGCTGTCAACATGCACCTGCAGTGCAGAAAGCCAACCAGGTCCTGGGCTGCATCAAAAGCAGCACAGACAGGCAGTTGAGGGAGGTGATTCCCTCCACTCTGCTCTTGTGAGACCCCACCTGGAGCACTGTGTCCAGTTCTGGAGTCCCCAGTGTAAGAAGGACACAGAGCTCCTTGAACACGTCCAGAGGAGAGCCACAAAAGTGATCAGAGATTGGAGCACATCCCCTGTGAAGACAGGCTGAGGAAGCTGGGGGTGTTCAGCCTGGAGAAGGGGAGGCTCTGAGGTGACCTCATAGCAGCTTTCCAGTAACTAAAAGAATCCCCACAAGAAAGCTAGGGTAGGGCTTTTTGCACTGATGTGTAGTAAGAGGACAAAGGGCAATGGTTTTGAACTCTAAGAATGGAGATTTAGGTTAGAGACATTAGGAAAAAACTCTTTCCTGTGAGGCTGGGCAGGCTGCCCTGGGAAGTTATGGATGTCTCCTCCCTGGAAGTGTTCAATCAAGGCCAGGCTGGATGAGGTCTTGAGCAACCTCACCTAGCAGGAGGTGGCCCTGCTCATGGCAGGGGTATTGGAACCAGATGATCTTCAAGTTCCCTTCCAACCCTAGCTATTCTATGATTCTATGATTATTTTAGTACAAAGGGAAGGGCAGGGTATAAAGCATTGAACCCTTGCAGCCATTTTCACAGAAAACACTCCCATTTGATCTTTTTGTCAAATTATAATGAGACTCCTTCCTGAACCCTGAACTAACTTTGGAAGACAGATGAGATGACATTCACAAGCACAGGATGACAAGCTCAGTTGTATTAGAAACACAGAAAGGAAATAGGAAGTTTTCTTTACCACTGAGCCAAGAAGATTGCCCAAGCTGATATGCTCCAGAACTTACAAGACTCTTGTTGTTTCAGTAATGAAACAGAATAGTAAAAACAACGGAAAATTATCTAAATCCCTGTTGCATTTTGAGCTTCTCCCACTCCTTTCAAACCAACTTCAAAACACACCCAAAATGCATCCTACAACAACTCCCCATGTCTCAACCCAGAGGTGGAAGTGACATGGTAAATTCTGGAATGTTTTTATCATTATCTCAACTAGCTGGAGTAAATAACATAACAGGCTCAGCATCAACAACTTGCTCTTCATCTTTAACTCAAGATGCTTGCACAGAAGTTTGTATTATCTTTAAAATCCATTAGCCACCAAGTTATGCACAACTAGTTTAATGCATATTTCTGCATCTTCCAGTATATTTCAGGGTTTACAAGTGAAAGCTGCAGAGCATGTCTTTCTAAAACAAGGAATGAAAAAAATAAGTATTTAATTCTTTAATAGGTTAGATCAAAAGTGTTGAAAAAATTAATATATTCAATTTCTCCTTAAAAACTAGCTTAGAGAAAGGAAGAGAGGCCAATGCAAAACAGCACACTGAAAATCAATATATGGCAGAAAACAAACGCAACCTAGAGAAGCACAATTCTATGCCTGTATGACAAAACCATACTGCATTCTAAGTTTGGGAATGCAGAAGCATGAGGATTAAAACAATTACAGATAATAAAAAGACTGGGTAAGAGCAGCTCCATAAACAAAGGCAAATTCAACTTTTAGTGACAAACTCTAAAATGTGGAGTACCTCTCTAGAATATTTTATTTTCAAATTACCAGCAACTATTTTGATTTATTTTCATGTTATCTGTAATCAAATACTGGTAAGTTTCCATTACACTTCCTGAACCTCCATTTTACTGTTAAGCAACAGTAAGTTCAGTTAAATCAGACACACAAAGTCTGCTGCTCATCAAATGGTTTTACCAGACATGGTGAATTTTTAACAACTCCTTGTTTGTCAATTACTAAAGACGAGACACTAAAAAACTACAATTTACCAAAACTAATTATGTATTATTTCCCCCACTATATCTTACTGATTTTACTATAAATAAAAATCAAACAACTTATTCAAACTATCACTAATATATAATGTTTAACGAAGGACATCAAACATGGTGACTTATTGCTACAGTCTATTTCCCTATCCATAGTTCCTAAAAGTTATATCTGCCTACCATAAAACATTAAAAACTATCAAAGTACACAATTCTTGATCTTGTATTCCAATCCGTAGATGTCATGGCAGGAATATTCACATATCAATAATCAGTGCAATTTATAACTATACTTTTTATTAAGGGTTGCACAGTATGTGTTTAAAAGCTTACTTCCATTTTCTCTTTCACTTGAAGAAAATATACAGCTGAATATATGACTCTAGTCAATATGCAACTGCAGAGCCATGAAAATTCACAGAATGCTGAAGCACTTTCCGTAAGTAAAAGTACAAGTCAAATTATTAAATTATTTTTAACTTTTACTGCTTTAAATAACAACTTCTTATGCATAATACAGGAAAACAATTTTGTCAGCATCACATCAAACCTTGGCAGTAGTGATTTAATGAACACTTTGCAACCTGTGGCCCAGAAAGCAACTCTTATGGGACAGTAACGACAGGATATATCGTGTGGTGGCGACTCCACCTCTTTCCTCCTGGCCAGTTATTTGCCCAGGGTTATCACTGGAATCAGAGCAGGCTTTTCCAGGCAGTTACCAGTAAGGAAAAGTTCTAGCTTCCTCTAATAACACTCACTGTTACTTAAGTGAAAATATAGAATTATCTCAATTAGTAGTGAAACACACACACACACGCACAAGTACATATATGTATATGAAATTTTTCCCTTTTTTTTTAATGCTTTTCATACAACAGGGATGCTCACAAATGAAAGATCAAGAGGTCTAACTACCAAGCTGCCACTTGGACCACCAGCATTCACCTTCCAGAACACCAGCAGTACTTACAGTCAATGCCACTTGTTTTCACCATACTTATCATTAGCAATAATTAAGAAAGCTGAAGAAGGCAAAAATTCCACAAAACAATAGCAGAAAATAAACTTCAGTATTCTCAAATATCCCTTTTAAGAAAAACACAAGAGACTACATATCAACTTTACTGCAATCATGAAAGGTACAAGAGTCATTTAACATACTTTCATGATGCAGGAGAGTCTTATCAGGAAAAATACACTGGGTAACTGAGTTCTTCATTTGCTTACCAGGACAATAAATCCAATTGTGAAAATATTAATTAACTTAGTTATGAGAATACAATCATGAAACAAATTTAGCAACATTTGAAAACTGGAGTCTTCACTTGATGGGTCATCAACAGAGAGCAGCTAGTCCAGCCTTCAGGTCTGGAGTTCCTGATTTAATGAGTAGTTCTGTTTACAGCAGAACTAATGAAGCTTGGTTTCCTGTGGATTTGCTCCTAGAAGCCCTGTGGTCACTTAACATTTATTACATCAGTTGCCTCTAAGCTTGCCCATGTCTCCCTAAGATCCTTCACCTCATAAAATTCTCCATGTGTCCCTACATTCCTGCATCCAAATACACAAGCCTGCTCTCATAACTTTTGTTAACACTCAGCTTTTTCTTGTGCCCTTAAACCCACTTTCATGTACCATCAAATCCATCCCTCACCACCTACCATCTCTGTATGGTGTTTAAAAGAGGCAGCATATGCTGTAGCTGGTGTGAAGCTCAGTGCATGCTGGTCAGCCAGCTGGAGACCACGCCTTTGCTTCCAGGAGGAGTGCGCAAAATGCCACCACCTCCCTGCCTTTGTGGGTTTTTTCAGGGGATGGCTCTCATGGCCCCTCAGATGTCAGCTTTCACAGACTGAGGCAAATACTTCTTCGTGCTCTTAAATTGGTTGAAACTGCCCAAGAGGTTCACATTTATTAAGGAAGAAAAGATGCAAAGACAATGTAAATGATATTTCCTTCCAAAGATAGGATGAAAAGCTAACCCAGTTCTGGTCATTTGCAAAGCATGTTGAAAATGCCACAGCTGCCCTGCTCCCTTCCTGGAGCTGAGGGCATCTTCTCTATTTCTGCAATATCCATCCTGCCCAGACAGAGCAGGAAAACACGGAATTGACAAAAAGTCAATTTCAACACTTTATGCTGCACCCTGTGGGCAGCAATGAAACTGTCCAAAAAAATTACCACTTCACTCCAGTGACAAGTAGCAGAATGGTCTGGAGATATACACAGGGACAGCCACCTCAAAATGTAAGCCACGGAAGGACAAGAGCAGCACTCATTCCATGGAGGATAGCAAATGTGAAACCAGGGTTAAGAGAAAAATGCCCTTGTCCTTCACTGGGGGCAGGGGAAATGGATACTCATGTTAGCAATTATCAACTAATGACAGGATAACATTAATTACGAATGCAAAAGGAAAGCCTAACCCATAGAAACTACCTGTTGCTAACAGACACCTTACCCTTTCCTTCTTTGCCCACTCCCTTTGTGATTTACACTTGTTCGTGCCTTGGGGACAGAGAACAGGTAACACAAAAACCAAATATAGCATTTAACTAATGGAGCACCATTGCCTCCCCCTCAGCTACCCCTTAAATACCAGTTTGGGACTTATTAGACTTAGTATTTCCAAAACCTTCCTAGGCTTCCAGCACTCCATCTACACAGCATAACGCAGTGCTGTGTAGCTAGTTCGAACAGCAGAAGGAATATGGCCACATTAGCACTGCACTGCACCCAGGCTGGAGCATCCATCCTGCTTCTCAGGTAGTCTGGATCCATCCAAATGGTGCTCCAGTATGGCACATAAGGATACCCTTAGTCATCCTGCCTCCAAAACCAGCTGTAACTTGACAGCTCTTCCTTAAATTACCAAGAATTGTAATGGAAGAGTATCTGAAGAGAAAAACACCCCAATAGCTAAGTTAGGAAGAGCAGCAAATATTTACAATATGCAAGACACGTTCTCTATTTAACATAAATGATACAGCCCCTGAAATAGCCTCTCTCTATGTCAGCTCTGCCACTACAGTTTACAAATTATGGCTCTGACTTGTAAATGTTAGTAAATATCTCCTTAAACACTACTCAGTGTTTCCATAATTGTATATGGAATTCTAGAAAACACTACCCTGAAAGAATAACATCCAAATAGGGTATAAAAATACAGCATTCTAGACGATTCTCACATATAACCAAAGGATGAAAACACAGGCTATTTCATAAAAAAGGGCATGAACAGCATACTACTTCAGTTATAGCTGGAGAGCGGAGAAAAAAACACAGCCCACGATTTTATTAAGAAGTAGCATTTTAAGTGTCATTCTGTTTCTAAAACAAAGCTCAAAGCCTGGGAGATAAGAAAATTAGAATCCTTAATTTTGTGAATCACACTTTTTGCAGCAAGAAATCAATAATGTCTAAACCCCAGATACTTGATGAGTTTGTCAAAAAAGGCCACGTTCTACCCCAAACCATGTTTGGCTGAGAACGCCTCCCCCTTACCAGCAGCAATATGGATTACCCAGTGCAATTCGGTGATTCCTTTTTTTAGCCTACGTAATTACCATTTACATAGTCGTGATATTTTTAAATGTGCTTTCGGAAGCACCAAATAACACAAAAACATGGAAGGAGACAACCGCAGCAGTAACATGACACTCGTTAGACCCCAGAATTCACAAATAAAATAACGACCAAGTCCACAAAGCATAATAAAACTCCATTTTATAGATTATACATTCCCAACACCAACCCAAGGAAATCCTGGTCGTGCTCCCCCCCACCCCAGTGAGAGAGAGTGCACAACAGAGCATAACCTAGCTCCTTCGCTAACATCCACGCACATTCCTACACCCCTTAGGAAAACAGTGACAGCGGACACAGAAGGAAGGGAAACAATGACATTCTTTCAATAACGGCGTTCACTACAGCGTCCAGTCCATTAGACCAGTCGGCCAGTGCTTCACGACGACAGTTTCTGCATTCCCCTGGAACAAACACCTTCACCTCAGCCCGAACCCCTCCAGCCGCAGACTGCTTTTTCCCTCAGGCCAGGTATTCGCTCTCCCGTAGCGACACCGCAGCCTCAGGCGGCTGCACGGCCAGGAGTCGCATCCGCACCAGGGGCACGAAGGGGGCCGCCGCCGCCTGCCTCCCCACACACCGCGGCCGCACACGCTGCGGGGAAACTCACCTCGCTCCGGCCCCGACCCCAGGAGGTGGCGGTGCGGGCTCGGCGGCCGCTGGCCCCGCCGCCGGGGCGCTGACACGCACTTTGCCCGCGCCCCCGCGGCCCCCCAGTCGCAGGGCTGTGTCACGCCGGGCCCACCTGGGGCGCCCCCGCCGCCCCTCGCCGCAGGCCCCGCGCCGCCGCCTCAGCCCCTCCGCAGCCCCCCGGCCCGGCCCGGTCCGGGGCTCTTACCGCCAGGTCGGGGCTGTGTAAGTCCCGCTGCGAGACGGCGCGGATGACCCCGGCCCGCCAGCGCCCGCTCTCTGGCGGCTCCTCGCTGCCGCCGCCGCCGCCGCACAGGAACCGCTTCCCCACCAGCTCCGGCCGCGTCTCCACCGCCACCGCCATGGCCGCCGCCGCTGCCGCGCAGGAACCGCACTAGCCGCCGATCCCCGCTGCTCTAGGGGCCGCCCATAGCGGGAGCGGCGCGGAGCGGGGGCAGGCGCGGGGCTCTTCGCCTCAGCCGCGGGCTGGGTCGGCGCCCCTCGGCCGGGCCGGCGCCGCGGGGCCGCTCCGCCGCCAGCAGCCCTGACACAAACACCGAGGGGCGGGGGAGGGCCAGGGGCGCGCTCCCTCCCTCCCTCCCTCTCTCTCCGTCTCCCTCTTTCCCTCTTCTCCCCTCCCTCTCTCCCCTCCCTCTCCCTCCCTCCTTCGTTCGCGCGCTCGCTCGCTCACCGCCGCGCTGCGGCCCCGACCACTCCGCCCTCGCAGCCCACTGCCATGGAGACCGGCACCACGCGCCGTCTCCCTCCGCCAGGCAGCGCGCGGAGAGGGGGGCCGAGCAGCCGCCGCTCGGCAAAGAGTCCGTCTGCGGCGGGACCGGGACCCCGCGGGGGCTCCTCCCGCCGCTCCCGCAGGAGGAGCGGTCCCCCGCGGAGCTCGGCTCCCGTCGGGAGAGCCCCGCGGTGAGGTGGGAAGCATGCCCCTCACCTGCCGGTCGGGACGACCCCGGTGAGCCCGGACGGCTCGATCCACCCCAGCCCCCAAGCCGGGCCGTTCATCGGAGCGGCGGGGAGACCCCACCCCCTCTTCTCACATAACTTCGGTTCCACGGCGGGATAGCAGACACGGCTCCTTCTGGGCACTGCTCTTCCCCGGCCCAGGTGGTGCTCAGCCCGCACCAGGAGCCCAGGATGCTCTCTGCCCTCCGCAGGTCGGGAGGGTTAGGACTCAGTCTGCCACTTGCAGTGCCTTCCCCCCTCATTTAGCTTCTTATTAGCTAAATAAAAACAACCAACCATCCATCTTTCCGGGCTGCAAACAAGACCCCAGAGCCCGGTGGGAATGCACCACTCGCTTTGCCCATCACATCAGCTTCTACAGGCGAACACTTCAGACCGAGAAGATACTCGGTGGGATTGAGTGGAAGTGAAGGGAGATCAGAGAAATCAGTTGAGACTCACACCTACTTCAACCCAGAACTTGGGCTGCTCGACAGAATGAATCCATGTTCTGTAGCTGTTGCTATCACTTCATTGTTTTTTCCATGAAGCCTGAAGCCATGCTGTAGGAATGCCATGCTTGTGTTTCAAAAGGGCTTTTCCCTGCACGTTATCTAGACGTGTAGGTTTCATGAACTTCTGCCTTTCTTTACTGGTAGGCTTGCTCTAAAGAGGGCAGGTTAATGATCTCTCATCTAGCACTGAAAAGCAAATTTGAATAGTGCACTTTTGAAAAAGGTCATGAAGCAAAAGCAATAAATGAAGAATGCCAACTTAGCACATTCCCATATATTTCAGTGGATCAATTGACCATTGGTAGAAGAGAATTTAACTAACAGAAAACAAAAAGTTTTAAAAAATATCAATTCATCTTTTAACACAACAAGTTTATTCATAGTATTAGAATAACTTAGAAAACATAAGATTTATGGAAGAACCCATAGCTGCCCGCTGTCCCATTGGCAGCTGACAGGGATGCATGGATGTGTGCCCTTTAGAAGCTGTAGAAGAAACCATAGTACATTTGAGCTCAGTGAGATCTTCATCCACTTTTCAAGGCAATGTTACAACTGACAAAAAAAGTCTTGCAGAACAAGCAAAAATTATGTAAGTACAGTGCAGTTATTCATATGAGGTATAAAAGGAAGTTACAAGAACTAATAAATATTAATCATATCAAAACCCTTTACAGCTTTATTAGATACCCTCTTGTTTAGCCAGAGTAATTTGAGATTATTTCTGAATTATTCACTTAAGTAGATTACATTAGTGTCAACAAACCATAAATGCATCCAAGGAAAAGCTGTTACATGATTCTTACTGAACTTGTGAATCTATCATAGACTACTAAAACATTAGGAATCAAGTATTTTTAAATTGTTCCAAAAATTCATATTGGAAAGTGCTGACACCAGAATCATGTTCTAGTATAGATTAGAGTTCACTAAATGCTATTGTTCAGTGCTGTATCATTTTACAGTTGTTACCTGAAAACATCATCAAGCTCAAGTCACATCAAGCTTTAGGTGTTTGTTCCTGTGGCCAGTTGCCAACAGCTCCCAGACGCCAAGTGAGAAGGACAGGACCCTTGCCCAGCACCCTGCCACCCAACCAAGCACAGTGCTGCTCATGAGCAGCTTTCCACATAGACCAGGAGTGAAGAGCTTGAGGGAATGCCTCAGCACATTGCCAGGGCAGCCTCACTCCCCAGTCCCCCCACATCTCAGCTATTTTTTTTTTTCTTCTTCTCTCTTTTGCAAACAAGTATTCCATTTTGAGCATGTTACCCATACATGCTAAAATGACTGCGTTCAGGTGGATCAGCATACAAAAACCCAGAGGTTGCTGAACTTCAGCAACTCTGTTTTCTTTGCCTCTGTTCACTTACCCTTCTTGGTTTTCTTCATTCTCTCCTGGTTTCTGTGCAAAATGCTGAAAACTAGGAAAGCACTAAATGCTCAGAATATGGTTAAGTTAATTTAGATCCCTCAGAAGCAACAGAGCAAATTAATGATGCTGTGCTGTGACCCAAGGCCTGGAAACAGCCTAGAGACTAATCTTGAGACGCTGTGTTCTATCACACTTCAATAAGACTTCTTCCTTTCTCAGAAGCCTTTGCAGGTGTCAAACCAATGCATTATTGTCCTGTTTGAAGGAACACCTCTGCTTTCTTGATAAATATTGTCCAGTACCTGTACTGAAAATTCAAAGCACCAAAATTAGGAGGATTGAAAGAATTAGGTATGTTATGAATTAATTAATCTTCTGGAGAAAATAGCATAAGGAAGCCTCTTCTCATGGATTACTCTGCTCAGCAACAACACTCAGAGCCACGTGCCTGTGGGAAACACTGAAGCAGAGCTGGTACTTGCAGGCTGGAGAAGTCCAGGAAAACAACAAAACACCTCTGGGCTGAGCCCCAGGGAAGGAGACTCTTCTTGGGAAGAAGCTACCACTGGCAAACTTCCCCACTGCACACCTGCACGGTCCCAATGCAGCTTTGGCAGTAAATACAATGATTGATCAATTCAGTTACCAAGATTTACGGCAAAATAAAAACATTCTGCCATCCCAACAAAATAAAACCATCAGTTACACTAAATATGACCTGCTGGGTCCATCCTCTCTCACAGAAATTGCGGATCAAACCAAAGTTAATTTCCTGAGCCCACCTGAAAGAGGCAGATTGGTCCTGCTCCAAAGGGATAGAAATGGGAAGATAGGGGAATCAAGGCTGTTTTCTATCCATTCAAGCAGCAAGAAAAACAGTTTTCATTATTTCAAAATCACAGCATCTTCCATCTTTTGCTATTCTTGGAAACATATGATGGTGCTGTTTATATCTTGGCTTAAGCTATAAAGCCCCACTTCAGCGAGGCATTTAATCACCTGAAAAGGCTATCACACACATGGTGTATTAGTATTATCTTTAAAATTGCTAAATAAAGTATTTTTTCCTAAATATTTTCAGTCCCAATTTACTGAAAGTATATACATCACTCAATTGCAAAATTAAGATCTTTACTGAGAGCTATTTCTAACTTTCACGTTGAACTGCAGCACAGCCAGTATTGGCAGTAATTGCACCCTCTGCATACAGATAAATACTACATTTAGAAATTATTAATTCTACTTTGCAGGAAGGAAAATTGAGAGAAGAAGGCAAAATGACTTGTCACTGTAACAGATCTAAACCAGAATGAATACTTAGCCATCTCTTCCTAAAATCCTATGCTGTATATTTTTAGATCCATTTTACCTTTCCTTGGGAGAGAGCAAACATGAGTTTCCTCTGAATTCATAATTTCTCAGACATATGAAAAAAATCACAATTTTTTCCAAGGTTCAAAGTCAGAAAACTTATAAGAATATGTACTTAATAGAAATTTGCATCATTTGGTGTAAAAGTTTCCTACCTTGAAAATCTATAGGCAAGACAAAACTAACTAGTTTTCCCTCACATATCACTCATTTCTACTGCAAAGCTAACTTTTGATTTCTAACTGTCTTACCTTATCTTCTAGAGAGTCTTTTCCTAATGTGTTCTACTAAAAAAACCCCACGTCTTCCTTAAAGATACAACCATTTGAGTAACAAGGCAACTCTTGAGCACTGAATGGGTCACAGATTCAGTGGGAAGCCATGGCTATTTAAAGATTGTTATTTAATGCAGGTGCAAAGACGGCATTAAACACCTGGGGGTGCAAAGGCACATGACAGACAGAGTTGTGGTTCATGGGATTACATCCTTAGCTCTTCAACTAACAGCCCATATGGGGATTTACTATTTCTCACACCACCGACTGTCTACAGCCACAAACTTCACCTAGGGCTGTCAACTGACCATTCCGGATCTTTTCTTGTGTCTTGGCTTTGCTTGTTTGAAAAAAGCTGTAAATTTACAGCAGTATTGACACTGCAGGTGAATGCAGCACCCCACCGTGCCCATGTATTGCCCTCAGGACTTTCTCGATACCGTTCTGGCTGTTGCTACAGCACAAGAAAGAGGAGGATTTAAGTTGATTGCATTTCCTAATCACTCCAGCCACATCTGCACTAGAAAACGCTGTAGTTCACAGGGTGCCACTCCATCAATGCTGACAACAGTAAGGAGCACTACTGAGACTCGGTGTGATGTTTCACAGTCAATTTGTAGCCTAGAACAGATGAATACTCAAAGCACACTCTGACTTCAACAAATTTTTTTTGTTCCAATTAATGAGGAAGGATTGCTGAACAAACTAAATAATTATGGCTTTCAGTACATCCCCTTCCTCAAGAGCTTGCTGACACCTTAAGATATTAACCCAACAATATTTCCCTCTTCCTTCTTATCATCCTCAAACACTTACCATTGCCTTGCACTGGGACCAGCAGAACAGACCACGTGAGCATCCCGCACCTGCTTTAAATACGCTGCTCGCTCCATGAAGCTGCAGGCACTGAACTCCAGGATTTCTGCCCCGGAGCTGCTGAGATGCACTTACCCCGTGTTCTCTGCCGTGGGGTGGCACCACCTGAAACAGCTGCCACTGCTCTCTGCTCTCAGTATTTTAACTGCAGCCCCAGGGCAGAGCACCATTAAACCAGCACTAACTGTGGTACCTGACAGCCTCTCTCATCCCTGATGAGTTTACACCCTACAGAGTTAAAAAACAGGGTGGGGGAATAGAGGTAATAAAGGTGCCAGTTAGTCTCCGCCTTTTCTTGAATACCTGCAGAGTTAGTTCCTCAGGTGAAACTTCAGGGCTCTGTTTTGGCTTTATCTGATAATGTCTCCATCTAAAACAACACTTTTGAATTTGCTTGGAGGAAAACGTTCTCAGTTTCTTCAAGCCACGGGTGGGAGATACCATTGCTTAGCTGACAAATGGTCACCCAGCACAGGTGCAAATACTGAGAGGAAGGATGATGCACAGGCTGCAGCATTGCCAAATTTTTGTGGCCTTTCTGTAGCCAGCCTGGTAATGTTAAATCTCCATTCAAGTTTCCTTCGTATCTTCCAGCAAACTGCTGATGCAAGCTTGAGGCTTTGGAACTTCTCAGGAGCCAGGCTTAGCTTTAGGCACATCTGTCAGCCCCTAACAGAGCTCTCTCAGGACAAGACATGCTGTAATGTCCAGAAGAAAAAAACAGAACTGAGAACAAAGTCTTGTTTATCTGAGGGGATCTATAAAGAACAAGTTTTTTTCTAAAGAACTTCAGAGTTCAGGGCATGTTCAGAACCTGAGCAGTCCCACAGTGCTGATGCTCCTCCTGAACTGCCTGCCTTTTGCCAGGCTGCTCCCAGTGATGAGGCTCCTTTTTTCTGTCACTCAAACATAAAACCCGAAACCAATAATCCTTAACAATTAATTAATTACCTTCCCAGGAACTGCACCTCTGGTAGTGCTTCCTCCCACTCACACTTCAGCTGTATAAAGCCCAGTAAGTGTTTTGCTACTCTTGGCAGAGCATGAGGTAGCAGTATAGCTGGGTGTGCAGATCAGCCCCTGTCTCATGGAGGTTCCTGGGTCACCAACTTTGTGGGTTATTTAGTGTGTGAGTATTTTCTGTTTTCTGATACTTAATGCTAATTGCTTGACTACTTTTATTGCCGTTGTGTTGTTTGGGGTTTTTTTTAACACAATTAGTAGGTTTCTAAGGTTAGCAGATGGACAACGGTAAAAAAAAAAAAAAAAAAAAAATCCCTGGAAACAGACCAAACCGGGTGAAGAGAGTTTTAGCTTCTGCAGTAGACTTTTATCTTGGGCTTAGGATGTGCTAAAATTTTCCAAAATCTTGTAAGAGAACTTCTTTCTGTGTCAGATGAAAGCTGTTTAAATAGACTGCTATAAAAGTAGATACCATTAGTGATGAAAAGAGTAAAGCGTATTCAGCACTGAGATAAATGTATAGACCTTACTTGAATTAGCCAAAAGCTGACCTCTGCAGAGCCAGGGGCTCTTGCTGACAGCAGCTTTGGACTGAAATCACTTGGATGTTTGGATTTCTTACCATGATACAATTATAACAGGTGATAATTATGGTAAGGAAATGGCTAGCATGCTGCTACATGCTGTACATAATTAAAAGCTAATGCAAAGCTTTGGAGGTTAGGAAAGCTCTAAAGATGAGGTGAGAAACAGCTGAGGTTGGCCATCATGAAACTATGCACTAGGTACAGAAAATTATTTGATAATGTTTGATAATGTTAGGTCTACAAAAGTAGACCTAAACCTAGAAAGGTGCTATGTCTTTCTGAAACTGACATAGAAAGAAAAGCTCATACAATTTTTAAAGATATACTTTTGGCTAACTTTTTTTTGGTAAGGTTCTATAAATCTTTCCTCAACTTCTTTTTATCTATTTTAGCCTCATTCTTATATTAATCTACTAATCAAAGTCCTTTGCATTTTCTTAGTGTAACTGTACTACCTTCCCTATATATATAATTAAGCATAATTGTATGGTGTCAGCTTTGTCTATCACATGTTGTAACTACCTTTTAATAAACTATTCTGATGGCTAGTCTTTGTGTGATGCTAATTCTTCTTTCCTCCTACCAGCAGACTGACTCCAAATTGGATTAGAACCTATACGCAGGTTTCTTTCCTCTATTCCAGCTCCTTGGTTTTTTTGTTTTGGGGTTTTTTTTTTTTGAGTTTCTCTGTCAGGAAAAGCTAGCAAATTGGTGTTAACTGTGTCCTGCAATTCAGTAACAGCCATTATTTAACAATATTTACCTATTTGGTGAGGATTTTCTTAATATTTCATAGTGTTGTATGGTACAGGATATAACCAAATTGTTGTTGACACCATGCTGATGAAGCAACAGGATTTTCTTATTTTTCCTGGCACTGTTTTCCCAATTAAAACCATCACGGATTTCTACTAAGCCAGTAACAACATCAATTAATTTACTATTCTCATTAGGAGTGTTCCAATGTCTGCCTGTCACATTTTTTCAGGTTATGCTCAAAATTGGTCCTGGAAAAGGAACTGATTTAAGTCTGTCCTTACTGCAAGAACTGTAATGAAATATTACATATTATAGTGAATATGAAAAGGCACAGATCTACAGAAGCAGAGAGAGATAAGAAAGGACTTGCTCATCTTCTTGGATTTAAGAGCAGAAAACAGTGCTTGGCTGTTGCTGTGTCATGTAATTGAATGAAGAGACTGTCTCAGAGTCACAGACGAGGTGAGATTGGAAGGGACTTCTGGAAACTGCCAAGTCTGACTCCCAGCCCAGAGCATAGCCACCTAAAGCAGGCTTTTCAGATCCATGTCTAGTTAAGTTTTTAGTATCTCCAAGGCTGTGGACTTCACAGTCTCTCTGGGCAACCTGTTCCAGTGTTCAGCGTTTCAGTGGGAAAAGTATTTTGTCAATTGAAATGGGATTTCCTGTATTTGTGCTCACTGTCTCTTGTAGTGATGAATGGTTCAGGGTGAAGTTGGAGGCCTGTAGCCGGCGGTGTCACCCAGAGGTCATGAGACTGTTTAGGACACTGAGGGATCTAGGGGGGTGGTGAGGTGGAACAAAGAGGGGTCAGTATTCTTGCCTGCTTCCTGGAGGACCAGAAGCCCCCCTTCCTTCCTGTTCCCTTCTTCCATGCTGGTTCCTGTTCTTGGAGGTCTCAGAGAGAGGCTCCAGCCCTTTGATATGGGGTCACCATGTGCTCGGCAGGATCTGAATGCTGGGAAGAGCTGGATACTCTTTTCCTGAGCTGGCTTTGTCACAAGGGTCCTTTGGGCACTTCAGGCAGTGATCATCTAAGTTGAGTACTTGTGAGGAAAAAATATACTAATATGTATATAACACATGTCACTAATCCCTTCCTTGTTCTAGTAAACCTGTTCTAGTTTTAACTTCTAATCTTTAAGTCTCTCTTCCATATTCCCCTTTTATCTTCCCTTGGAAGGGTGGAGACAGATAATAGAAAGCAATTCTGTCCCCTGTTTTTGGTTCACCATGACCACTAAACCACTTTCATAGAATGGTATGCAGGAATACTAAGGAACAATCTCCTTTCTGTAATGCTTAAAAATGCCCTTATAACAACATCTGTTGCAAAATTTTTAGTAAAATGTCTGAAGATGGTTGCGTGCAGGACATAAACCTGAACTCAGACTGCACAGGTCTGTGGGTGACCTGACTCCTTTTGGTCAGTGGTCTGAAGCTGGACTTGTGCTTATTATCAGGTCCTAAATCTAAGAAGCTAATGGGTGCCAGTGGGACTGCTGTGCTACCCTTCCTATATTTAGATACTGATCATGCTTTAGGAGCAGTAGGACAAACTGCTTGTTCAACTCTAATATTACAGAAGCATCTGAAGGCAGGCAAAATAAAGACCAGCAACTGAAGATAAATCTTCATATCTAGTACTGGTTTTCCCCTCCCTGTCATCTTTTCCCTTTTAATCAACATGTTTTTTCCAGAAAACTTTGCTTTGGTGTTATTGAGTTGCATCAATAACTGTATAAGAATTATTTGTTACTTGACCACATCTAAAAAACAAATGACACCAAATTATAAAACATCGACTTGCAATTGTAACTGCAGTGGTAGTTACATACATAGAGTGTGCAGAAACTTCCCCAGCACAAGCAAGTCTGTGTCTAAAGGCACCGTGTGTAATCTGGACTTCAGAAGAGGCCAGCAAGTCATTTTTGTTGGCTTTGTAATGCCAGTGATGTTATTTACCTGAAGCAGACGTTGTATGATTGCACAGGGCTTTATTTGAGATGATTCAGAAAGGCCAAGGCAGGTGGTGAGCCAGACTGCGTGGCTGCATGATGTCGGGGACGAGGGTGATCTTCCCCTTATAGGAAGAAGCCTCAAATGGCTCCTATTAAACCTGTAATTTGGGACTCTTCTATGCCCAAATGTAATGCAAATCTGCTGTCTTTCTTGTTTGAAATTACTGACAGCAAAAAAACCAAATGGAAGTTAAAGGAAATAGTTATAAGCATCACCTCAGAGCTTCCTGCTGACTCTAATTTTCTGACATCTTAGCCTACTTTGAACCCTCTAAGTTACGTCCCTGCAGTCTAATGCTTGTGTTTCATGTTGCTTAAGTGAATTTTTTTTTTTTTAATACAAGAAAGGGTCTGAAAGCACAAATTTTTTGGTAACTACTAATCCAGTTGAAGACTGATACAAGAGTTTTTAGTGGCGGTTACTGTTGTGATGCAACTCATCTGCATTGAAATAAAGGAAGGGAAGATATTATTGTCTTCCTTCCAGCGTTTGCATTAGGTACAAGACTTTTTTCTATGCCAAGGATGATGCAACTTGGGTACTTGATTTGTACTTGAGAACCCAGTGGGTCTACCACGTAAACTTTACAGACACAACTGTAAATATAACTTTTATGTTTTTCAGTTCACCTGACCAACACACTTAATTGCTGAGCATCCACCACTTGTGGAGCTAGTGGTTCTTCAGAGAGCAGCTGCTGAGGTTTGGGTTACACTTTGGTCTTTTTTTTCTTGTGTGTTACTCTCGTTTCACATGTTTTGGTGGATTGTTTTTCAAAACATGGGAGAGATGAAAAAAGAGCTTGTGAAAGAACGGTATTCATGCAGGAATATAGTTGAAAAGGGAACTGTAACAAACCAGCTCCTAATTTCCATCATTGACTTCATGTACAGTGCCTTTCAGTGTCACTTTTTGATGGCTAACAGTTCTTTCCAGCAACTTCTGGGAGTCAAGGAGTAGGTAAGAAAGGGTAAAGCCTCTGTGGCAAGAAGTTTTGATTTGTCTAGACAGAGCTTCCTTGACATAATGTAGATAATTGCTCCCTAGCCTCCTGCAGACTACCAGCTCAGAGCAGCTACAGCAGCAATGTATTTATTCCTGTTAAACCAGAAGTTCTGCTTATTGTTTTTCCTGCCTTCATCACTTTCCACTGCTACAGTTCAGCTATGTTATACTAGGACATTAAACATTCAGCATCCAGAATGTCTGGACAGGCTGTAAGACTGTCTATGCTCCATTTTTCAGAGTCAACTTTCCTAAGAACTAAAAGGTTATTTAGAAATAAAAGGTGGCACAGTTCCTAGTATGAGCCACATCCTCAGGCTACATTTTGAAGCCAGTACAGAGTAACACATTCTGGTAGGGATTTCTAGCAGTGCACAGAATTCCTGTGCAATCCTACCCCTGCTCCCCAGAAAGGCTTCAAGCCATTGAAAATTATTCGTAATATCTTAAACCAGCTTGCACTTGCATTCTAAGGATGCAAGACTACATAGAAATGTACCCTAGCTAGCTGATAATTTTAATAATAACAGTTTGTCCTGTTTAATTAACAGAGAGAAGGACTGAAGGGTGACTTTCTTGCCACAGAAGATGGGAAAGATCTTTTTGGGGCAGAAACGTGGTTTTCCTTTAAAGTATTGGACCTGTGACATAACAGAGGTGTTGTGCTGTGCGTATCTGCTAGTTTTAGCACTGATAAACAAGCAAGCAAACAAAAAAAGGCAATTTTTGTTCCATATAGACTTTGTTTTCTTCAGTGCTGATTTCTCTCTGATTTCTCTCTGTATAGTAGGAAGCAAGTGCTTGTTTCCTGCAGGGTGGAAATTAATGTTGCCTCTAGAAGCTTTGTAAACTGAAGAATACAATACAAGGGCTGACGGTCCTGCTGCTGTTAATCTACCTGCACACTGTGTGATTGTGCTATATAGCACAGAAACCTTAAGCTCTGATTTCAGATCCCAGGACCAGCCTTGGGAGGCTTTGTCAAAGGTGGGGAGGAAGGCACAGTAGTCAACATCTGAGTCCTTGTGCTGCTTGCAGAAGCAAGGACACAGGAGTGCTCATCCTACCCAGCTATGTCTTTGTCTTTGAGGTCCACTCTAGCTCCCCTTCCCTGGGGGTGTGTGTGAAGATTCACTGGGGAGCCTTGTGCTAAGCCTCTTAACTTCCAGCAAGGGAGAAGAGCACCCTTGTCAAACTGCTTAGTAATCTGAGCCCTTTAAAGCAAAGTATATTTTGCTGTACTAAAGAAAGGTGAGCCCTCCAAGAACAGAGAATTATCGGGAAAGCCTTCAGACTGGTAGCCAGAGTATTGAGAAGCAGAGAGACTCTTGGATCAAAGGGGACAAACAGTTGAATGTGAATACCCAACAGGGTGCAGTAGCTAAAGGGATAACATTTTGTTAATTCTATTCGTGAGAATAAAGGGTAGGTGGCATATTTGTTATCTTCTGGCGTTCAAAGTTCTAGAGAGGTAATAGAAATCCAGTTACAACATTCAGTATATGAAACTGCTGGGAAAATTTGGGGTTACATGGCTAGAATTTGCCATCAAGCATTTAGGGACTAGAAAAAAAGTAATTTAAAGAAGATTGCAGTTTAATTTGTCAGAGACTGAAAGGTAACTTAAGCATGCATGAATCCTTGTGGAGAGATAATGAGTGTGAAAGAGCTCTTTAATCTATCACTTAGAGCAAAACAATAACCAATAACTGGAAACTAAAGGCAAATTCCAAGGTTAAAAGCATGTGCCTATAGAGAAAAACAATTTACTGATGAAAATTAAAGACAAATCTATGTCCTGATGCTTTCAAGTATCCTTTGTCAGCAGCAACACTTCTAGAAAACAAACATCTGACACAACAGTTGAATGAATGATACCTGTGTCTTGGGTTTAAGTCAGCTGAAATGATTTGATAATCCCTTCCAGTTTAACTGATAAAATGAGATCCTCCAATTTGGGGCATAATGTAGAAAAAGGACAATTTGGGGGCGAAAATTAACCCAAGCAATGAAAAGCAGAAAACATTGCTCTAAGAAAACAATAATAATCAGGGTATTGTATAATAAAACTGCTTTCTTAAATGTATTTAAATGGTCAGTAATTTTGACTAGACCTGTTTTAGGATGAAAAAGGAAGGCACAATGAGATCAGCTGGTGAAAGATTAACTTTCTTGTGCACAGGAACTGCAGTCCTGACTCTCAGCAGTGGTCCCACTACCACCACTGCCCAGAGTAGCTTTCCAAGCTAATTGTTCTCTGCTGCCCTGGGAGTGTGGGAGAGGGAGGAAAAGAATGGGAAACCTGATAGCCAAGTGTCCTTTGGCAGCCTTTTGACTTACTGGATAATGTATGATGTAGTCATTCAGCTCTTGGTACTGATTTGGCTCCTCTGCAGTGGGGGGGGGGGAAGGGTTTGGGCTCTGCATTTCAATTAGGAGTTGGATGTCATAAAGGGACTCTAAAGATCTAGAAATGTGCCATAAGAAACTGGGGTTGTTTTTTGAAGGGAAGATGTAATAGCTCAAGTACTGGTTTCAGTGTTTAAAGCTGATGCAAACTTATCCCTTTCCTCCCACACTTGGGGAGGAGACACAATAGAAACTCCTGAATACCCCTTGACTCAGCTTAACTTTGATATAAGGAAATGCTTCTGAGTAGGATAACGAAGGACTAGGAAAAATAGTTAAGAAAAGGTACTTAATATCTGTTGAAAGGCTTCAGGAAAAGGTAGAACAGATCTCCAGATTACATGAAGTGATCCTGATTCTGCTATGTAGCAGATAAAATTAGGGTCCTTCTGGTTCTACAATTTTTTCTCTGCCTCTTTTGGACTGATGCCCACGGGTTGGTGGACTGTTTAGCTAGAGGTTATAACTTTCTGCAAATGGATATTGTGCTGAACAAGGTTCTAAGTGTTGCCAAAGAATGTATATCTCCTCTTCATTTCAAGTAAAATCTATCAGCCAGTTCAAAAGGCAAACATTGTTCCCTGATAAAATGCAGCTGGTGTGCATATGAGCTTAGTCAGCAGACTATAAAATAGCAGAAGTTTTCCATAGTGATCAGAAACATCAAAAGCAGAAAGTGTATTTAAAAAAAAAATCTCCAACAGATTGCTGTAATTATTAAATGTGATGCATCACAAGTAGTGATGGAATATAGTTCAGATGATATTACCCAGACAGGAAGAAATAATATGGTTTTGGTCTGTGTCTCTGTATACAGATTTCAAAACCCACAGAGAGGGTGGATCACCAGATACCAGAGTATGTGTAGCCCATCATTTAAAATGGGTTTGCTCTCATGAGAGAGGCATGTACTTACTGTAACATTCAGCTGCAGCTTTTGAACAAGTTAACAGTTTTAATTCCACAGTTTTAATGCCTGGGACCAGGGGAAAAATAAACCATACAAACCTGTCAAGCAACTGCCATGCTGAGATGCACTGGTGTATAACCCCGGTGGTACAACACTGCTGCTTTGTGAAGGTGTCTTGGGTACTCCTGATGATTTGGAAATCAGCTCCTCTGTGGCCCCTGCTTACCCTTGCAGGGCTGCATCTCATGTTTTCAGCTCCAAATGGAAGCAATAAGGTAGTTTTGGACATACAATTGCTGTCAGGAGAAAAAGTCTCGGATGAAGCTGTTGTGAACTTTCCCCTTCCTCTTTAGATCACATTTCCCTTAAGAAAAAAAATCATAAGGGGATACCCTTATGTTTCTGCTAGGAAACAAACACCAGGGGTTATTTAACCCACTGCAACCAGTCTTTAAAAATGGATATAGCCAATGAACAGTAAGCCTTTACATAATGTTGTGAATTTTCTTTAAAATATAGTAAGCAGAGTACCCTCTTAATATTAGTACTTTTAATCAGGTTAATTGGATTCTGTCTGAATTGCCTAGTTCTATCCTACAGTGCTGCCACCAAAACAGGCTATAGTGCCAGTGATGAAACTGCTTTGGCTTTTTATTGACAGGGTTGTTCTGGATTTCTTTCAGTCTTGGCCTTATCTGCTTTCCCTGACCTATAGCTCCCTAATTTAATAGTGCTAAATCTCATTCTTTTGTAGTCTTAGGGGAAAAAAAAAAAAGAATCTCTGGGTCTGTTCTTGTAACTTCTCTGCTTACAAAGACTTCCCTCTACTACACAGTAAGTTCAGTCATCCTACAACCCCAAATGGATGCCTTTCTTAACTCCAAATTCTTTACTGTTTAAAATTCAGTACTTACTGAAATAGTCAGGGCCCCTAAGTTGGGAAACTGACTTTAAGAAACATACCTAACTCATGAATTTAGTGTCATGCTCCTGTTGCTGTTTGAGTTTTCAGGCTTTATATTTAAAGATACACCTGCTAACATGAGAAGAAATTCAAATCCTAAATATTTTGTTTACTGATATAGAAGCAAGAGCTTTAAAAGGAAAGTAGACAGTGTAATAAAACTGTGAGAACAACAGTGGTTAAACCTGCATTTTAAAAAACTTGTTTCTTTTTCTTTTCCTATTTTTCCATTAATTTTTATATTTCACATTTCTCATTTGGAATGTTGATAAATTTTACACAAACATATATCTGAAAAAATAAAATTACTGCTTCTTGATATACTGTCAGTCCCTGTATTGTTGTTTCAACAAATAAACTGGTATCATCTGTTCCATATTCTGACCAAAAAATCAGAAACATCTCTGGTATGATTCAATAACAAATAATCTTGTAATTTTTTTCAAATTTTAAAATTGTTCTGTATTTTAGGCAATAGACATTTAGAATATGTATTAGACAGCAAAGTTAAGAAAAACACCAGCTGCATGACTGATGTACAAGAAATTTTGGGAATTACATGGAAGTGGTGCTGTCTTTTGAGAGCTCATCCTCCTAGTGCAGGGAACCAAATCTGACAAATCTTGTAGTTGAGTCAAATGCTCTAAACTAACTCCTGCCTTTCTGAATTTTGCTGAATGTTTTCACAACTGTAAAGCAGGGAAAATGTTTGTTTACCTGTAAGAGAGGTAGAAGTTAAACACTAGTGTCTCTACACATGCATTACATTATACCAAAGAAGTTCAAAGAAAATTTAGGGCAGGAGAACTTTACAAGTGATTTTCCAAGCACTGTTAAAACTACTTAAGGCAACTTTTAACTATATTAAGTGGCTTTTGTGGAGGGACTTAAAAATATCCTATGATTAAATAGCTGTAAGTCTCTTCCTTACATAACATTAGGCAGACATATGAGTAAGACAATTGAGGTTTGAATAAACACATGGCATGGATTTAATTGCAATGCTTCTCCCTGTGTTTCTGCCGTGCAGGAGTGTGGATTATCACCCTGTGAGAACTGAAATGCAGGGAAGTTCATGTGGCATCCTTGTGCTTGTGTGCCGGGGGCCCAGCAAACACCACCCAGCTTCTTGCACTGAATTAAATCTCAAAACGTTCTATGAAATAAAGTGTAATCTTCTTGGTAAGATAAATTACTCTTATGAGCCATCTTCCTTTACCTTTTAAAAAGGCATCTTAAAATGTAAATTTAGCCTTACACCAGAGACAGTATTGCCATGGCAACAAACACAAAAAAGAAAAAAAAGTCTTTATGTAAAATAGTGTTTTTTTCCCTCTTAAACATACTCCATAAGAAATGAAATATGTAGTTATGGAATTTACATATACACTATTTACTGTAAAAGAGTATCAGTCTTCCCCAGGAATTGTTCTCTGAGATAGTAAATAGCTTGCACTCATAAAATCTATTGTATACTTAATATGCTATAAATTAGAGCTCTCAACTTGCAGTTTGCTCCAGATGGACTGGAATGCTACAGACTTCAGTGGAGTTTTATGCATGCAGCAGGATCTGCCCTTGCACAGGAGTTTACAGAACTGGACTCCACAATGTAAGGTCTCCTGAGTAATTTATATTTTGAATGATTTGCTGTTCAAGTTTGCTTTGTACAGTTTACCACTGAAGAGGTTTGTTATTCCAGGGGCTTGTAAGCTGTGGCTCAATTTGCTGCTTTCATTGACTTCATGGAAGAATGCATTCAGGTTAGGCCTGTTTCAAAAAAAAGATTGAAGAATGGTATACTTTAAATTGCCCACAAGCAAATTCCTCTCTATCTTTCTGCATTGGCTGACCCCTGCAAAGGCCAAGGTAAGAAGAGATGTGAGATGGCCAATATCATTAATTTCAAGACCCAAATCCCTGCATGGTAAAAATAAAGATTATTTTTACATTGTTATTATATGCTTCCCTGTTTCAAGCTTCAAATTTCATGGTATACAAGTATTGAAACAGTTTTCAAACACTTATTGTTAAAAAGTTCCATGTTTATTTATTTATCCTTCACTTTCTTTTGCAAGTCACTTTTAGCCTTTTGGCTGCATGAGTTTTATTGAGTGAAGATGTGTGTGGCTAGGATTTACTGGTTCAAGTAGGTGAGGAATTCTGGCACCTGCTTGTAGAACAGAAACCATCCTACATTCACTGCACCCCCTTCATCTTGATAAGAATTGTTTACAAAGATGAAGCCATTTCTTCTCATTGCATGGCAGGCAGGAAAACTACATATTATCCTCCCTTAAAGACATGTTGAAGAACTTATTTCTACTACAGGTTGTGATGCTGATCTTGGTGTGTCATTCACCACGAGAGTCAGCAGGAATGACTGAAAACAACCTCCTCTTCCCCCACCCTAACTCCTGAGCAGCACATGCAGGAGCCTCGGCATCTGTCACTTTGGGTACCACTCTTAGAGTTGCTGGTCTCCGAAGAGTGAAGTTGAATGTTTCCATCGATGGCATGGGAAGAACTTTTTATGACCCGTTTAGAGAAAAGATGAAGCTCTCTGTTTCAGCAAAACAACGTCCTTTTCCGTGTACAAACAGTTCTGCACGAAGTGTAAAGCTGAAATGTGGAGATGAATGGCAATGGATGAGCAGGCAGTGGGCAGGAGATCCATGTCTCGATCTGCCGGACCACTGGCTTGTCAGGGGTGCCGTGCTGTGGGCAGCCTTGGCTCATGACAGGGCTGGGAAAGGAACAACAGAAGATGGGACACGGGCACACCAGGAAAAGGGTGAGCATCCCCACCCGGCTGCCTGGCTACCGCTTCACAGCGGGGAGGAGAAAGGCGCCTTGTTGTATTCTACATTACACTTGTTCCTATCTCTTCCCTCCACCCCACAGGTGTTGTGCCAAGGCTGTCTCCAGCTTCAAACTACCGATCCCGCTGATGTACCCTGCAGACTCCGATCCCCGCGCTGACCGGGGCTCACTCCGCATCCTCCCGCCTCTGGGCAGGGCCCCGCCCGCCCCGGCCCCGCCCGCCCCGGCCCCGCCAGGGCGCATGCGTGCGGCCGCCGAGCCAATGGGGCGGGCGGAAGCGGGGCTGCTGCCATTCGGGGCCCGGCCGGCTGAGGGGAGGCGACGGCGCCACGGCTGCCGCCATGGTCTCCTGGATCATTTCTCGGGCCGTCGTGTGAGTGCCGGGCTGGGGGGAGCGGGCAGCCCCGGCCCTTAGAGGCCAGTAGCTCGTCTCCCGGGGCGCGGGCAGTGGCGGAGGTTTCCCGGGCGGGGCGGGGCTTGGCTGGCGGGAGCGAAGGAAGCGTTGCCCCTCTCCTCCTTCCCCCGTCTCCTCACCTGGGTACGCTGCTCACCTCAGGGGCACTTGAGCCGCCGCTGGGCCGCGGGCGGCGGGGCGGCCTGGCCCTGCAGCTCAATCCGGCCCCTTCTCGCCGCTCCTGGCGCAGGTGTGGCGGGGGGCGGCTGCCTCCGGTGCGGCGGGGCCACCGGGGCCGTGACGGGAGTGGGTGTCTGGGCCCAAGTGCCGCGGTACCGCACCAACCGGTGGCTTAGAAGCGCTGTGCTAAAGCAGACCGCTCCGCTTGCGGGAATTTAATGGGTTCAGAGCGCTCTCCACCAGCCAGGAAAGGAGTGGAGTAGCGGGAGGCATGGTCCTGCCCAGGGGTGGCACAAGTCTGGCAGCGGTCGAGCTGCCTGGTGCCTCAGAGAGGGGCTTTGTGCGCCCAGAAGCCTTCACAAGCAGCGCCGGGCTGGTGGTGAGGGGGGCTTCTCCCTCCTGGTCACTACCCCGTGTGTCTCCTGTGGTTCCCAGGGCTGCAGAGCCAAGAAGCTCAGGCTGCCTGTGCCTGTCACACGCAAATTGTGAGCGTTCCTTGTAAATTGGTCTAAATTAGGCTATAAAGTCTGTTGGTAACTGTTTTTCTAACTTGTGGCAGAGCTGAAAGAGCTGGGAGAATGCTTGGGAGTGTAGAATGGGTGTTTGTGGTGAGTGTAGGTTACCAGCTGATGAAGTGGCAGGCTGGCAGTGTTATTGTGTGCTGCTCTCTGTACAGTTTTAATCTTTTGGCAATCCAAAGGGGTAAACTTGTGTAGGTGGGAAGTGTCATCTTGCATGTTGTCCGGGTACCATTTGAGAGAGAGTAAGCTCCGTTGCAGTTTCTTGTCTTAGGCACTGTACTGTTCCTTCCTGAAACTGATGGGTTACTTTGCTAATTTGAATAATATTTCCTAATAAATGTTGAGTAATATTTTAGCATCTGAGTCCTCCTTGTACTTGTTACTGAGTAGCTCTGTGACCATGGGGGCCCTGGTGCTTATTGGGTCACTGGAGCTGAGATTTGCTGTGTGTGACTTTCTGCCAGGCAAATGAAGTGAACCTGCTCATAAAACAGCTCAGTAAACATCTGAATTAGTGCAAAGTATGTAGTAGGAGTGTGGGACCTAAAGCAGGATGTAAAATAGGATTTCCCTGTTTTGTTGGTGACAAACATCCCCGTAAGCTTTCTGGTGTAATTTCATCTGAAAATTTTATTTGCTGTCAGAAAGCTTGCTCGGAGTGCCGTGTACATTTTCCTGCTGTGATCTAATTACCTAGATAAGTAGAAGTCCTTCTCCCGCTCCCTGCCCTCCCTGGGATTTGTTGGGTAATTGAATGTTGTGAAGTAGAGCATCATGTTCCAGGGTTAGCAAAGTATGACACTGGTTTGGAAGAGAGAGGTTGTGGGAAGAATTGCTGTTGGTGCACTTTGTGGTCTTCCCATGGGCAATAGGCAGTTCTAGAGGAGAGAGGCATACACTTATTTCTGTATGCCAAATACAGCTGCTGAACCTGTTTCTAATATGTTACATAAAAGCAGCAACCAGGATTTTTTTCTTTTAACAACAACTTAGACTGCATTGATTATAAGGGTAGCGTGGGTGATGCTGAGCACCTCAATTTCTAACGACCCGATTCTTGTGAACTTGGGGGTTTATTTCCATGAAAATTGTTAAGGGCTGTATTTGTACTGGGGGTTGTATTGAGGCCTTCTATAGGCCTAACCAGCACCACTGGGAATGAAGAGAAAAGCTACTGCTGTCCACAGATTTATTGCAAGAGGGGATAAAGGTCAATGTATTGCAGTTCTGTATTGTTTGGTTTTCTGGCTGACACTGGTCACTCATTTGTGTGCCCTAATTATTTTTGCTAAAACGAGAGTCCTTAATATTATTTATAAATCCTCTCCACCTCCTTGCATCCTTGTTTCTTGGCTGTAGGACTTAGTTTGCCAGTGTTCAGCTTCCCAGAAAGAGGATAGTGTTCAAAGAGAATTCAGGCAATTCTTAGACTATTGTTTAGCTTTGTTAGTGGAGCAAAATTCACATGGAAAAGGAAGATGAGAAAGAAGCACAGAAGTTGATGTGTTTTGACATAAGAGGTCTTGATTTCAGTGATCTTGAGACTGACCTCCTCTCTTTTCTCAGTGCCCGATTATGCTACCTTCCTCTATTTTTTATGTTTTCCTTCCTGGTCTCTCCAGACATACCTGTTCAGTGGCTTTGTTTCTGACTTGGGTGTCATGAGTTCAGAAGGCATATACTACCTTTTCCTTAAACACCATAAGAAGGATGGAAGTATTCTTAACTACTATGTAGCTGCTAAGACTTGAGATTTTCTCTTACCTGTGTAGTGTTTTAATTTTGGTGTGGTGACTTTCTGTTGTATGTGACCATTATGGATATCCTATGCTGTCTTTGGCACGTCCAGGAAGCCCTGTTGTGTTTGGGCAGCTGTCAGGAATACCTGTTGTCTTGACTAATGACTGTAAGGAGCAGCAGTTGTTTTGTCTGCAGCAGATTTCTCACCTGACTTGCTATTTTTCAGGGCCAAAAGAACAGCAAAATATTAATTTGTAGGTGTGTCGCAGTGCCCTCTGTTGACTTCTGACGTCGAGGACTTGTTCTGACACGCAGTCCCAAGCAAGCTGACTTCTGATTCACTTTGAAAGTTTGCTGTTCAGGGTTAATCAACTCTACTAAAATTATTTTGTTCAAGCTTTTGGGAACTAGGGAATGGAGCTAGTAGACAATTAGAATTCGTAATTGCATGTGAATTGCCTCGAAGAGTCATGCACAGGAAACAGGGAGTGGTTCAAATTCACTGCTCCAGAAAATAATCTTTGCAAAACTTAATTTTAATGAAATCTTTTCCCTTTGCTCTGCTATTACACTTGGGCCTCTAAACATGTGAAATATCTTGACTAATTGCGTGCATTCTCTGTCAAGAAGCAGGAGACTTGAAGCACATAATTAAAACATTTTTCATTTTCAAGCACCAATTATGGGCTGCTGCTATGTAAGTATAGGTCATGATTAATTTTAAAACACAATGGCTATTGCAACAGTTTTCAGAATGATTACTTAGGGGGTTTGCCTTTTTTTCCCCATCTAAAATCAACAAGAAGATAACTTCTTTCAGAGTCTCAGAAAACTTCTCAAAGTGGTAGATCTTGTCAAGTGGTTAGTCTTTAGTGGTAGGAATATCTGCTGGGACAGCCACACAACCTGGCACGCACAGTTCAGGAGATTCCTCTGATGTATTGATGACAACTTTTTGACTCAGGTGATGGTGGAGCCAATAAGGAGAGGATTGTATTGCTGGATTGGGTACTGACAAACAAAGAGGGACTGATAGGGGATGTTAAGGTTGGGGGGCAGGTGATCATGAGAAGACAGAGTGCAGGATCATGAATGGGTATCACACACAAACCCAGCCTTAGACTTCAGGAGGGCTAGTTTTGACCTCTTGAGGAAATCCCATGGGTTAGGGCTCTGGGAGGTAGAGAGGCTCAAGAGAGCTACTTGATATTCAAGCACCATTTCCTCTCAGCTCAGGATCAGCTTGCCCTAAGAGCAAGAAATCAAGCAAAGGAAACAGGAGATCTGCATGGTTGTACAGGGGGCTTATGAAAAAAATTGAAGTGGAAGGAAGAGGTTTACAGTATATGGAAAAAGGGACTAACCACTTGGGAAGATTACCAGAACACTGCCTGAACATGCACAAAGGAAATGAGAAAAGCCAAAGCTTCCTTGGAATGAAACCTGGCAAGGGATGTCAAGGTCAAAAGGAAAGGTTTCTTCAAGTATATCGAAGGTGAAAGGAAAACTAGAGAAACTGTGGGCCTGCTATTAAATGAGATGGGTGCCATGGTGACAGAATGCAGAGAGGGCAGAGTTACTCAATGTGTTCTTTTATTCAGTCTTTACAGCTCAGGCCAGCCTTTAGGAGTCACAGATTTTGAAGGTAACAGAGAAAGTCTGGATGAAAGAAGACTTTTCCTTGGTAGAGGAGGATCAAGTTAGAGAGCAGCTTAGTAAACTGGGTATCCACAAGTCCAGGAGTCCTGATGGGGTACACCTGTGAGTGCTGAGGGAGCTGGCAGAAGTAATTGCTCAGCCATTCTCCATCATCGTTGAAAGGTCCTGGAGAACAGGCAAGGTACCTGAGGACTGGAGGAATGCCAGTGTCACCCCAGTCTTCAAAAAGGGCAGTAAGGAAGACCCAGGAAACTACAGTCCAGTCAGTCTCACCTTCATTCCTGGAAAGATGGTGGAACAGCTTGTTCTGGGCATCATCCCAAAGGATGTGGAGGAAAATTAAGTTATCAAAAGTAGTCACCATGGATTCACCAAGGGGAAGTCATGTCTGACTAATTTAATGGCCTTCTACAATGGTGTGACTGGATGGATAGATGAAAGGAGGGCAGTGGATGTTGGCAACCTTGACTTCAGTAAAGCTTTCAACACCATCTCCCACAGCATCCTCATAGGCAAGCTTAGGAGGTGTGGGTTAGATGAATGGATGGTGGAGTGGGTTAAAAACTGTCTCAACGAACTCAGAGGGTTTTCATTAGTGGTATAGAGCCTAGCTGGAGGTCAGAAACAAGTGGTGTTCCCCAGTGGTCAGTACTGGGTCCAGCCATGTTCAATATAGTCATAAGTGACCTGGATGAAGGGATGGAGTACACTCTCAGAAAGTTTGCTGATGATACAAAACTGGGAGGGCTGGTTGACATACCAGAGGGCTGTGCTGTCATACAGCATGACCTGGACAGGCTGGAGAATTGGGCAGTGAGAAACTCCATGAGGTTCAGCAAGGCAAGTGTAGGGTGCTGCACCTAGGGAGGAATAACCCTGTGCACAGGTTAGGGGCTGACCTGCTGCAAAGCAGCTCTATAGAAAAATACCTGGGAGGTCCTGTTGGAGAACAGGATGGTCATGAGCCAGCAATGTGTCCCTGTTGCCAAGAAGGCAAATGGCATCCTGGGGTACATCAAGAAGAGTGTGGCAAGCAGGTTGAGAGAGGTTCTTCTCCCCCTCTGCTCTGCCCTGGAAAGGCCCTGTCTGGAATGCTGTGTTCCATTCTGGGCTCCCCAGTTCATGAAGGATAAGGAACTGCTGGAGAGAGTCCAGAGCAAGAGCCACCAAGACAAGTAGGGGACTGGAGCATCTGCCCTATGAGGAAAGGCTGAGGTAGCTGGGTCTGTTCAGCCTGGAGAAGACTGAGGGGATCTCATAATTTCTTACAAATACCTAAAAGGTGGGTGTCAGGATGATGGGACCAGACCATTTCAGTCATGTTCAGTGACAGTAGTACAAGGGGTAGTGGTCACAACCTGGAACTCAGGAGGTTCAAAGGAAACAGAAGGAAGAACTTTACTGTAAGAGCACTGGAACAGGCCACCCAGAGAGGTGATGGGGTCTCTGTCTCTGGAGACATTCAAAACCTACCTGGACATCATCCTGTACAACTGGCTGTAGCTGAACCTCCTCTGGCAGGGAGATTGGACTAGGTTGATCTCCAGAGGTTCCTTCCAACCTCTAATATTCTGTGATTCTGTGAATGACTTTTTCAATTTGTGGCTGACCATCTTGCTAACTTATAATAGAGCCTGTGCCTGACTTCTAGTCTGCTTTGATTGCTCATTCTTCTCATTTGTAAGGTCTGAGCAATTGTGTACACTTCAGTTGCTGAGACAGTATTTAATAGTAAACACGCTGAGTCCTTGTCAGTCACAGCCTGGTATGGATGAGATCAGACTATCCTCATGTGCCAAGCAAAGATGAGAAGCACTCTAAATACAAAGTATATGGCCATTTTGTTCTTGCAATCTGTTAAAGCAGACTGTTTTAATCTGTTAATCTCTTCCCTACCCTCCCTCTTCGCTTGAAAATGAAAGTTCCCCCATCTGTGTTGATTTGCAGCACTCTCTCTACCCTCCTGTTTAAGTAGTACGTGTTTTGTTTTCAGTTAAGTTGGTCATCAGTTGTGACTGTCAGAAGGGAGAGTTGTAGTGGTCCACAGGAGAATGTCTTGTGTACTAGTAGTTACTTCTTTATCTGCTTGTACTTGTGTTGCCTGCCTACCCCACCCTGCAAGGACCAAAAGATGAACAAGTAAAGATTTGTCAAGCATTCCTTGGTTCTGATGTTAGATTATAATTGTAACAGCATTCAGTTGGACAAAGACTGGTTGGGGCACACAGAAGGTGACCTGAAGGTAGGCAGCAGTATTAGCCTCTTTCAGCTTTTTCTGCTTTACAGACTAGAACTATTTCTTCTGTGGTAGTTTCCAAGGCATTCTCTTATTCTGCTTTTAATACTGTTGTTGTTCAACATTTCCAGACATCCAACTACCCCTAGAATTGCTAGACAGAGAATGGGTGGCTGAAGCCATAGCTTCTGTATTGATGGGATTGTTGTCAGGAATATCTGGCTTAGCTTTGTGGAGATGTTTTATGTAACTGTGTATGCTTTGTTTGTAAACCTTGATTATGTCTTCCTCTTGGAGTAAAGTTTTTTAATTAATAGCAATAAGTACAAAAATATTTAGTCTCTTGTTTACTAATCAGCATGCTGTCAAACATGTTATCTTGAAACAACCTTAATTCATCAGAGAGAACTAATGATAGGACCACATGCTGTGTGGAAGGAATAGCTATATACAGCCCAGTCTTCAAGTCAGAAGGGCTGTTTGTAGGAGAGTTTCTTCGACTGTAGCCTGCTCTTCTCCTGGCATGGTGGTTCCAGCTAAGTACAAAGGATTGAGTGCTTTCAGATGCTGAATGCCTTTCTCGTATCCTTCCAGTTTCAAGGCCTAAAACTGCTGCTGCACCTCTGGGGGAAAAAAGGGAATTGCTGCCGTAGTGAGTGACAGCAATGGAGAGATGTGCTGAAATGTCTGTCTTACCACAGAAGTGTAAAGATTCAGTCACCATGTATCAGTTATCCTTGGCATTTTATGCTAGGTTTACACAGATCTCACTGGTGTGTTCCTAGGAGAGGCCATCGGGCCTTTTGCCCTCTCCTCATCCTCCACTTTCCACAGGGTCCAGAAATTGTGTGGCCACAGAGTGAGTCTGGTTGTTTTGTCAAGCCAAGTGAAAATTGGCCTGCTCTAAAGAGATTAATCTTTTGTGAGTTGCAGTGAACTGCACCAGCTCCTGCTGCTGTTGTGTGGTTGCTAGGTCCATGCTGTGTTGAGAATTAAAAGTTGCAGGACAAAACCAGCATTGTTTTTGGCATCAGCACATTACTGGACTGGTTAATGTGTACTCTGAAACGATTCTTCACTTGCATGTCATTGTTTATTCTTTCTTGTAGTAAAACTAGTTCTAGTAATAACTGTGCAATTGTTCCAATCAAACAAGGTGTCAGATTTTTTTTAAAGGGTCTTAAATTTTATAGGTTGAAATCTGTAAGTCTAGGGATTAAGTGTATTGTCTATTTGAAAGTTTAAAATAATTTACATGGCTGAGCAATGAAATCAGACCACTTCTGTCTGATAGTTCAGCTTTTCAGGCAGTCCTAATATGTACAGCAAAAAGCATCTGCTCACTAACTTGACGGGTAATAGCTATTCTGTGAGTTGGTGCAATGCAAACTGTCTGGCTCTGGAAATTTGTTAGACTTCAGTGTCATCACTGCCTGCCTTGCACACCTTACCTTAGGTCAACATTTGCTGTGCAGTCTGGCTGCTCTTTTCTCTCCCGTGTTTATGGGATTCTGCAGATGCAGAGCATGCGTGGTTGGTGCGCACAGTCTCTGGCAGGAGGGTGGACTCAAGTTTGCTCCAAACAGATGGAGCACTACTCGAGGCGTTCTGTGGAGTCTGACGTTCTTGCTTAATGATCTTGGCATGTGCTCTGTTACAAAACGTGCAGAGATCCACAGCTGTGTCCTATGCGTTGTAGATAAAGAAATACCAAGAGCTGCGTGGTCTGGCACAAAATGGAGTTTCTAATTAAAACAAACAACCTCCACTCCTGCATGTTCCACAGACCAATGTCTGCTTCCACCAAGCATCTTTTGGGCTTGTGCATTTCTGCAGCCTAGATGGAATGGATTGTCTTTCCTGGTTATTTTGTTTATAGAGCCAATTTCTTATGCCGACATAAGGCTGAGGAAGATCTCATGCCAAACTGATATATAAAGAAATAGCTGCTCTGGCTCAATACACTTAATCCTTGATAAGAAATTATCAAGATGCAATATAATTATTTAATAATGTGTGTAAAACATAACTGGCAAAACCACCTGTTATGGTGTTTCATGGGTAAAGAAGATTTCTCTTAGCTTTTTTATCCTTTTTATTCTGCTTTTGAAATTTATAAACATCAAAACCTGTGCTATTATGTGAAAAGATTAGGTTTTTGTAGAAGAAACTATTAAAGCTGAAAACAATACTGTCTGTCTGCCCAAACTGTAGCAGTTTATTACTAGACAAACTAGCTGAGGTATATAGTCTGGGAACGATTATTATGAGTCTTTTGCTGACTTGTCTAGCTTCAAACATGACTGGCCTTGGTGGCACTGAATAACTGATCTGAGATTCTTTCGGACACAGGGAGAAATAAAAGACTCCACAATGTCTCACTCTTTTGTCATCATTATTACTTTCCAGGTGAGTTTATCACGGACAAAATGATAGGGTGTTATTTCTGTTTCTGTGGTGTTCTATAGCTAGTTTGCAAGCATCAACATGGAAGTGGCTTTAACTAGATGAATGTTTTCCCCATTTTTATAATCTTTGAAATAGTGCTTGTATACCCTGAAGACAGTTGGATGTTGAAAATTAAGTGCAGTTTCTTTCAAAAGCCTTGAACACAGTGTTTAAGTGCAAGGATTCATAAAGCGTGTTTTTTTCCTGAAGTGAGAAGTATGATGTAATGTATTACTTTCTTCTGCTAATAAAGCTGTTGGAACTTGCAGTGCTCAGAGGGGAAATCAGAAAACAGTTTGTGCTTGTGCCTTCCCACCACTGCCTGGTTTTGTTATGTCCTTCCTCCACCCTGTTTTGTAATTCATTAATCAAAACCATGCTAATACAGTGAGGAAAATGATCACTAGCTTGGAGATGACTTGATTAGTTTTTATAGTTTTGAAACATTACCTTAAACTGCAATATTAAAAAAAGAAAAGTTGATTCTTTGGCTTTGTGCTCTTCTTACTCTCTTTTGTCTGCTAAATTTTTTCCCCAGACTAGGACTTAGTTTTAGAACACATGGTTCCCCTTATGTCTGTAGTGCTACTCAGCTGAAGTGTATTTACTATTAGACTGCTTTAGAAGCTGACCTATTCACATTTTTCAGCACTGAACAGCTTGAAGTTTACTTGGAAGACAGGGTATCCACATTAACATAAAATACATGTTCTAAATAACTGCTTTGGCAGTCATTAGTTTGCCATAGATGCAATGTAAGCAGCATTGGTTTTACTATTCTACATTTAGTACTCTGAGTGGTAGTTTTTTGTGAATAAAAGCTAAGCCTGAATGTTTGAGAGAAAATGGAATTTATATTTGTATAAAGAGACAAATTACCTGGCATTCACATTTGGCAAGTGAGGGTTTCTGAAAAAATCAAAACACCCCACATATTAATAGAATCACAGAATTATTGTCTTGGATTAGAAGAGATCTTAAAGATCTTCTAGTTCCAACCCTTTGCCATAGGGTTCACTCTCTATCTTCTGGTTTTGTAGCCTGTTTATGTATTACCAATTGAGAATTATCTAAAAAATGAACCTTTGATTAATTAGCATAGCGTGCATTATCTAAGAACAAAACCTACATCTCAAACTACTAGTGCATGAATCTCTAAAGAAAAAACAAGAAATTAGATGGGTTCAAAATGGAGGGAACAAAGGTATCTTTTAGCATGGTATTTTTGACTTAAATGTTAAGTTACTAATGTAATTATGTGTGCAAGTTTGGTAGAGATTCTGTATGTTTTCAGTTCTTGACTTGGTGTCTATCCAAGAGCATATTCACAGAGTTCTCGAAGTACCAGTTGTAACAGAGGAAGCACGTCTACTTTGGAATGAAAAATCCAGATGTTATCAGTATCTGCCAAATACAAATTTCATAGAAGAAGCTTTTTCCTGTGTACAATGGGGAAGTTTGGTTTTTGAATGCTCTAGGAGGCTTCAGAAACACTTCTCTGGGTCATAAGGTTAACAGAATTGTTTGGATATTGGGGTCCTTAAGGTAGAAACTGAGATGTAAATAACTTCTAAAAAATGAAAATACAAGCAAAATAGCTGTCTGGTGAAGAGGTAAGACATTAGTTTTTACTTCAAGAGTTGATGTGTGGTTGCACTTTTTTCTTTGCTCAAATTCTCTTGTAGTGGTTTCTCAGAAGCACCTTGAGGCTCGTCTGCAGCAGCACCCTTAGGTTATAGGATGTGTTATGAGCTTTCTGGGCCTCTGGGCCCTGTAGCAGTGTTGGACACTTCTTTTTTTTAATAAAGTGCAAGTCATATGATGCATGTATTGTTACATGCAGTGTGGTTTATCTCTCACTTACAAATGGCTCAAAAATAAAATGTGGTTTTCCTTGGAACAAGTAGAAGCAATTCTTAGCTGGGACCACTCCTATTTTAAATGTTAGTTTTGTATAGCCAGTTCTGTTGGCAGTGCTCCAAAAACGTTGAGAATACACTCTTTTAGAGCAGCAAGCAGTGACATGGTTGTGGATTTTAACTTGTGAGAGTTTCCAAGTCTCTAGCAGGCTGGTGTAAGGGGAAAAAGCCAAGTTGAAACAGGAAGAATCCAAGTTGAAGCCCGTGTTTTTTAACTGTCTGGCATTCTGAGGCATTAGAGGGAATGAGTCTAGACTGTGCATGATAGCTGAGGCAGGGATGGGAAAACTCCAGTGTGCTGAATATCTGTAAAGCCTTTTTCCAAAGCTGAACAAGCTTTAGATTCCAAAAATGGTTGAGAGCAAGCGCCACTTTATAGTCTTAACTTGAGAGAATAAAACTTTTTTGTATAATTTTGAAAATAGTCTCAGAAGTACTGGATTATTCAACTTGCACAGTCTGAATGTTAGGTATCTCAGGTTGCTTTTTCCTTTTACATCTGCAGAGACAATAGGGAAAATATGCTTGAAAACTTTGTTGCAAAGGATTGGGACTTGACTGTCTGTGTTGTGCATGGCTTCCAATCCAGACTTCCATAGCTTGGTTGAAAATAGTATAATGTAGGGTAAATACCTGCAAATGAGTGCTAACAAATGAAAAACAGGCCTTGGATCCTTTTAGGCAAACAAATTTGTCTTCTTGCTGAAAGACATTACTGCCACTAAAAAAACAGAGTTGTCTTGCTTTGAGATTAAATACAGCAATGAGTGAGGCTACTTTATACATTATGTACAATTGATGTAGTAAGAATGTGTTTTTTCTGAGCATTTTGTATTTTATTCTGGAGATGTGGTGTTCCTGTATTTTTGGCACTATTTTTTTGTTTCTATCAAACTATATGTTTCGATGTTGCAGAATTTTTGTCACTTAATTAGAATTGCTGTTCTTAACTCTGCTATCTTATTGTTTCTGTTACAATTTTGTGCTGGATAAGAGCTGTTCTTCACATGCAAAACTGATTCTTACCTGGTCATTTAATCAAGACTGGAATCTTCAAGATCTCCAAGAGCTGAAACTTTAAGACTGCTAAATGTGTTTTAAAATGTGCAAGAACCAGCAGTACTGAGGTGACAGTCATTGCTTTATTCTCTTAATGTCAGTTTGGGTCTCCAAACATCCATCTCTGCTTGTTTCGGAACTTACTGTGGCATGGGGCAGAGAAGCCTTTGAAAAGAAGTGGTCTCTGACTTTTCATGAATAAAAGTTGTTATAATGAGCAATTTTTAGTGTACCAGTTAGAGTAAAATGGAAGGTGTCTGTAAGGTCTCCTGGATTCTTCTAAAGTATCCTTGATATGAAGGACTTAATTTTCTTATACAGAAATTAAGACCTCATTAAAACAAGTAGGAGCTTCCAAAATTATTTTCAAGACAATAGACACAAAGTAATAGTAATAAGTAGTTAAAAAAAAAAAATAATGAGGGAGCTGGTAACTTTTTACTTCAATTTATCAAAGTCAAAAAACTAAGTATCAAATGCATAAGTAACTATAAACTTCATAACAAGATTAAACACCTCATTCTTGAATGTGTAAGGTTCCTGTTAACCTTGTTCAGCACTTTATCAGCATTAAGTTTGTGATATCTTTTAGGGGCTCATCAGAAGTATCCTAGATTGAGAGCAACTGGGTTGTAGTACCTCATTAAGTGTATAGAACTGACAGAAAAAGGAAGCTTATGCATGTGCTTCTGTGTCAGTCACCATGATGTAAACTCTGCTAGAGCATAATCATCTATAATAGGATTTATGTCATGTGGTGATTTCTTTGAACATACATGTTGGTATCATCTTTCTTCTTTAAATTGAAAATATAATAGCAATCTTAGCTGTGTTCTTGCTCACCTCCTCCACGGAGTAAGCTTATTCATGCTTGCACTAAATAGAAAATATCTGCAGAAAACTTGAGTTTGACTCCAGCTGCTGCTGATTATTTAAAAGCACACTTCAGTTGTTGAAGGGCACATGTTTTTCTCTGAAAAAAGTCAGGCTCTGGAAAGAGCTGGGTGAGAAGTAGAAGCACTCATTCCTAATTGTTGGCTGACTCTGAGCTGTGCTCCTTCCTGATGCCACAGGTGGCTGCTGCGTGGCCGCAAATATTTTGGTCCCACTGGTAAACAGTCATAGCAACAGGTAAAATCATAGACCAATCAAGGCAGACCTGAAGGAAGATAAACTTGAGATTTAGCTAAGTGTTACCAGCTGTGGAAATGGATACTTTTCCAGCAGAAATGGAATTCCTCTGTTGAGCTTGAGGTGAGATCTACAGGCATCCTGGCCTGGATCAGGAAGAGGGTGGCCAGCAGGTCCAAGGAAGGGATTCTGCCCCTGTACTCAGCACTGGTGAGGCCACAGCTTGAGTCCTGTGTCCAGTTCTGGGCCCCTCAGTTCAGGAAGGAGATTGAGGTCCTGGAGCAGGTCCAAAAGAGGGCAACTGGGCTGGTGAAGGGACTCCAGCACAAGTCCTATGAGGTGAAGCTGAGGGAACTCGGGGTGTTCAGCCTGGAGAAGAGGAGGCTCAGGGGAGACCTCATCACTCTCTACAACTCCCTGAAAGGAGGTTGTAGGCAGGTGGGGGTCAGTCTCTTTTCCCAGGCAGCCATCAGTAAGACAAGAGGGCACAAGAGGTCTCAAGTTGTGCCACGGGAGGTTTAGGTTGGACATTAGAAAGAATTTCTTTACAGAGAGGGTGATCAGACATTGGAATGGGCTGCCCAGGGAAGTAGAGGATTTTCTGTCCCTGGAGATATTTAAAAAGAGACTGGATGTGGCACTCAGTGCCATGGTCTGGTAACCACAGTGGTAGTGGATCAAGGGTTGGACTTGATGATCTCAGAGGTCCTTCCAACCCAGCCAATTCTATGATTCTATGAACTACTAAGGGTTACTCTCTACCAAAGGCCTTCAGAGTTTGTTCTTTATCATGCTGGAAGTGTTCCAGATACATCTTGTTTCAGTTCCTCTGTGTGGGTGCTTGGAAATCATGAGTTTACCTGCTGATTGTTCTGCATATGTGGTGGAGCTGAGTAAGTCTGTAAACAGGAAATAATCCAGAGGTAGTCAGGAGGCTGTTACAGGAGTGGACAAATAAGTAAAAAAAATAAAGCCATGAATAGGTAGGCATACAGAGAAGTGACTAAGAGTTATGTAACATTTTCTGTTCCTGCTGTGTGTTCTATTCTGCTTTCCACTACTAGCTTTTTGGAATTTTCTACTGTACTACTGTATTTGTTGGGCCTTTTGACTGTATTATTTGAACAGGGCCTGTGAGCTAGTGTTTAGTTTCTTTCTTTGTGTTGTTTTGTTTTTAATGACATGGTGATGGTATCTCCAGGCTTATACCCTTTTGTTAAAATGGGCTATCCAGCACCACAAGAAAAGTTGGTCAGTGCACAAGGTTGGACACCATTTCCAGACGTAGGCATTAGAATCTCCAGACGTTCTTCTTGTGAGACCTTCTCCCTAAGCATGTATGTGGTCTCTTTGTGAACAAAAGGTGAGTTGCTTCACAAGATTTTTTTTTTTTACCCTGTCACCTCTGAGAAGAGAGTGATAGGGTGAGCTCTGCTGTCAGAGCACTGGTGCAGCTTGTCCATGTAAAAAAGTCCCCCGGCTGGTTCCTTAGAGAGAGTAGCCTGGATTTTGCTTTTTGCTTTTTAGCATTACCTTATTCCTGACTTCTGCAAGCCCCTGACAGAACTGTAAATGATACACATACTTCAGGTTTGTTGCTGGGAGAGCAGGACTTGAGGGACTTGTGTTTGTGATATATTTGCCTGACTGAACTGGCCTAATAGGCTGCAAGTCAGACATTCAAGGTTAATTCTTGCTGAAGAAGGCAGTGCATCTAATGTGTGTCCATTGTTAGTTAGGACCCTGATCTTTATAATGTAAGATTTTGTAGTAGCAAGTAGAATGGCAAGCTGATGACCCAGAAAATACTATGAAAGTTTCCAATGCTTTCAACCCTTTTTTTTGAGCATATGGAGAAAATAAATGGGAATACTTAGGAGTATGTATTTATCGGTGGATTTTGCCTAATTTATTGACAAGAAAGGTAAATCCTCATTTGGACCTCGTTTTGGATGCAATTTTTTGGATCTCATATTGGATCCAATTTTTTCTCTGCACAGAAAATGGGTTAAAGCTTTCAATGTTCTCTTGGCATCTCAATTTTGTTTTCTCTGAGAGAAACCTGGCTGAGCCTATGCAAATAAGTGATCAATCTTGCTATTGTATCTTGTATCTTATATGTCAGTGCTTCTGCACTAATTCCAGTGTAGAACACCCCTTAGAGAAGATAAATAAAAAAAAAAAAATTTCATGTGCTCTTTTTAGAGTTCCTTCAACATTCAGGCAGGACTGTTTCTGTCAACTGCTCCCTATTTCGAGTTAAGTATATAAAATAGTATTTTGTAAATACAAATGGATAGGGTGCATGTAATGGAGCTTGGAGTTCTGCATTGAAAGAAAGGCATAATTGTCTCAGATTGTTTGCAATTATTATGCTTAGGGCTTATTAAAGAAATGTTACTGACACAGGAAAGTCTTGTGTTCTAATAAGATTGGTAGTAGGGTCACTTTCTCCTTAAAACTGTAAGGTGATTTTTGACTTAGTAATTGCATTACTTTTGGTTATGTCGTGCTTTGGAAGAATCTGACAGTTGCTTTGGAGAATTCCTGCTTCCTTAGCTGGAAGGTTAATAGCCTTCTTGCTCCACTCAAGAATGTGCTTTATTCCCATTTGTCAGTGCTCCTGGGTATATTCTCTTACCGATAAGTCTTTTTTCCATGGATTTTGGGGATATTCTTTATGTAAGGATGCTATGAAGATTTTAATAGACTGGCTTTTGATTGCAATTTTGCCTTTTGATGACTGTAACCTGCTGAAGGAGTTGCTGAGTTTCAGGTTTGCTACTGCTGGCAGACATGTCCTTTTAACAGGATTTATATAATTTTCCCCTGCCCAGGCAGGGGTTGAAAGAAAAAGCAGGATGCAATTTGGTGTGAGGTTCAGGAATTTATCCTCATGCTCCACAATCCCTATTGCAGGCGACCATTTTGGTGCAAGTGTGTTATTTGTGATTACTTCAATACTTAACGCCACTACTGTCTTAATGTAGATTGTTAGGATTCTCTTGCTTAATGTTGTCCAGTTGCAAAGTGACACTAAATTCTGTCAGGCGCTGGAGAGGAGGAATTTGTTTAGGGTAGTGCCTTTCAAAAGCATTCAGGACTAAAATTCTAGGGTGAATTTAGGCCTGTAAAAACCTAGGAGACATCTGGCTTAGTCTATAACTTACACAGTTGTAACCCTCAGGTGGTGTTAATGGTTGTGACTGAAAGTCTTGCTTTTTCTGGGTAATTGCAGGGGTTTTGGGTTTTGTTTTTTGGGGTTTTTTTTGTTTGTTTTCGTTTGTGTTTTTCTGTTTTGTTTACTTTTGTTTTTTTCCTGAGTAGGATTCTTACAGGTACTCCTCATGCTTTATTTTGAGCTTGTTGTAACTGAGTGCATAACTGATGAGCTGTACCACTTCACAGCCAAAAAAACCCAAACAACAACAACCCTTCAAACTGCTTATCTTATGGGAGTGGCTTACAAGGATATGAGTAGCATACAGTGGAAACAAATGTTTATGCTTTTCCAGCATGTGTTGATTGAAACCTCAGTGGACACATTGTTGAGGAGTTACTTTTCATTACCAATCCTCCCTTAAAAAATCATCTTGCTTTAGCTGAAATCCCCAGCCCTAACACAGATCAGTAATTGTATTTCATATAGAAACAAAGTAATTCTAAGAACTTCAGGCCTAGTTTCTGCATCGGTACTAGAGCACACTTCAGGTTCATAACACTCACAGAACTGGGAGTCACCTGCATCTGGTATTTCCATGATGTCTGACCAGCTCTTGGAAAAACTTGTGTGTACATATGACAGAAATGGAAGATGCTCCTACCATAACTTGTAGGTAGACTAGTATTGGGAAGGGGAACTAGGCATGGTCAGCAAAGTAATGAAGTTTATCAGGTATTTATATTTACTTCCCTGACTTTGAGGTAATGGGAAGGATTCTTCTATCCTACAACCCGTGGAATGCTGTAAAGTGATCCCTTATTGCTTGTATCCTTATCGTGCTTATTTCCACTGTAGATGCACACATTAACAAATGTCTGGCTCTGTATCAGTCTGTGCCAAGATCACCAATCTGTCAGATAGTGGGCAAATCCTTGCCATCTCTGTTATCCAACTTGTTAAGAAGCGTGAGCTTAGCAAATGGCATTGTCTCCAAACTGTCTCCTAATAAACGAATTTCCTGGATGGCTTTTACTGCTAGAGAACCCTTGTGGCCCTTGTCTTTCTGCATTTCAGAGACACAAAAGAATTAAGTGCCACTCTACCTTGCTGGGGGCAATTCTTGGGCAACCTGAACAAACAGAGATCTCAAATGTATTGTTGGTTTAATGGCTTAGCATTTTTGGAGTCTGGATGCAAGCAGTCTTTTTTAGCTACTTGGTGGCTTTGATTTGTTTTTATTAAAAAAGAAATTACTTAAATTGCTTACTGTGCTGGTGACTTTTTTAGTTACTACTGAAATGCGAACTCAGTTTCTTTGCTTCAGAAATGAATTTCTCAAATAGTTGTGCACTTTAAAGCCATTTAAATTGTAAGACTGTAGTTCATGGGATAATACAGGAAATAGATGATGTTTGCTTTAATGTTGCCATATGGATACACAATACATTTTTTTAATATTTCAAGGCTTTTTAATACTTTTTTTTTGTTTGTCTTTTGATCCCTATGTCCTAGCAAATGTTGAGAAACATTTTGCTTTAAGTGAGCAAAATGTCTGTAGAGCGAGTGTCTGAGACTGCTACATTTGCTGAGTACAGATGAAAAACCGAAATAGCTGGCAGTAAAATTACAATGGTAAGCAGGATTATCCATATATCTACTAGTAAAATAAAGTAAATTACTTCACTCTCAGCTGAAATCTGTTTACATCTGTGGAAGCTGGCTTTGTTTTTATCTGCTAGTGCAGTGCTGATATCCTCCAGTGTGAAGTCCAAACTGCACTTTTCAAAATAACACTTAACATTTCAGTGTGAAAAGCCTTGAAGCGTGTAGAAATGCCAGAAAAGGGATGTGTTTATAATGTGGAGCAGTATATGTTGCTTGCAACTTTGACGTATTTGGGAGCTATCAATGCAAAGGGAAAACTATTAGAAAATTCTGGGCCGTTGTAGCCATTTAAATCAATGATACTGATTGTGCCCAGGCTCCCTGCTGCTCCTGTTCCATGTGTTTCTACTTCAGTCAGATGTAGTGATCTCTCTTCTGCCTCTGTACTCATCTTTCATGTTTAGATTGAGGGTAAAAGTGAATTTGCTGACTTTCAACTACAGTTACTGGTGAAAAGTTGGTGTTTTTAGTGTTAATCTGCTTGGCAGTGTTAACTAAGATGACTTTGCCCATGTGAAGGAGATAGTGATGCTGGAGTTGGCAGTGGTATCACCAGGCACTTAAAATGTCAGCTCTGGTTGTAAGGAGATAAAAACGTTTCAGTCCTGGTTCCTGTTGTTAGTGGCTAAATGTGCTGATGTTTTTGATTTTAGTCCAATCTATCCACTTGTAGTGAGCAAGTGGCAGGTTTTCTAACACTTTGATGTTACAGCAGTATTGAACTCTAACAAAGTAATGATATATTATGGTGTGAAGTTTCTTGTTCTTTGGTTTTAAAAGTGTTTTTTAGAAGAATTCTTTAAGAGAAAAAATTGGGTGCTAAAATAGGGAATTTTCTGACTCCTGATTTTACCGTCATTGAGTAACAGGAAGACTCACAAGCTGGGGAAAACTACCTACCTTTATTGTGCTTGTCTTGTGCTGGTGTTCTCATTTAGCTTCAGGTTGTCTTTAGCTTAGTTTTGTGATCTTTTTATTGTTACTACAATAGGCTTTCTGCTTGACAATCAATTATTTTTGAAATGGTGTTCTCAATTCTGTTCTGTCTCAATTCTTGTTTCTACCAGATTCTAGAGGATGACACATTGAAAGGATAAATTACTGCTTAAATTTTAGAATAATTTTTAAAATTTATTTTTAGATAGAATTAGTGCTTGCATGACAGTAAAGTGAGAGGAAAAGTGTAGACCAAAAAGTTGTAAATCAAAACGATTCAGACTCTCATAGGTTTGATTGAAAGAAACTTACATGTGCATGCTACTAGTAGTCATTTAAATATCTTTCTAGTATTTTTTATTTGGGAGAGGCTGTTGTGCAGTGGTCTGAGAGTTGGTAGTGGGTATGATGCTCATAACCACTTTTATGGTTTTGGATAATGTATTTGAAAAAATATACATCTGCCTTTATAAAGTTTGTGCTACGTTTTTAGGATTAATAAGACTTTCCTTATCTCTGATACTTAATGGTTATAATTTCATCCAGAAGAACAAGGAAAGGTGAGAACCATTACAGATGAAGGGCTACTAAACTGAGTATTTCACAGGGCCGAAACCGGAGGAGATGTCAACAGAAGTTCATCAAAATCAAGGGTAGTTGGTCTCGTATTCCTTCTGTTTCTTGATCTGCTGTTATTTGGGTGAAGTGAGGTTTTTAACTTGTCAGTTTTTTTTGTTTTTTTTTTTTTTTTTCTCCAAGTTGGAGATAAAATCATTCTGGGTTTTTTGACTGTTTTTCTTGGCTTTAGGATGAAAGGTTTTTGGACTGTAGTAGAGCTGTATTTGGGCAGGCTTCTACAGATTAGTGTGCTGAACTGGAATTCAAGTAGTCCGGACTCTTTCAAAAAGCATTTCAGCAGCTGAAGCATGAAGGTAAAGTGCTGTGGTAGAGAAGCAGCTTGCCCATACAGACTAAAGAGCTTCAGGAACCATCTCCTCTTAACTCCAGTTTAGCATGAATTGTGAAATTCTGAGTATCCAGAATGTGGTTTTAAATGTCTGCTGTGGTACACCAGCTATGCCTTTTCATATCAATATTGTTTTAAGTGATCTGCAATCCACCATCCCTTCCCAGTATATCTCGTGGGGATCTGATCTCACCTGTTTGATGTGTTCTTCAGCTCCTCTGCCCCTATCAGCCATTAAAAGCTCTGTTGTGTGGGTAAATGTATGCAAAGATTGACCAAGTGCCACAGAAGATTTGGTCAGATATCCAGTGTTTTGGAGTAGAATGCATCCTAGAAAAGAGCTATACATTATTAATTAGCTTTGATGCTGACTTATAATTGGGCAGTAATTCATTGTTCTCAGTGCAATTAAAACCATTTAGTTTTCTTTGTTCTATAAAGGTGTGAAAATACATGGCTGAGTGTTTGAGGATTTTTCTCAAATTGTGCTTTATAATTTTTAAGTTATGAGGAAAACATATACATATTAGATGCTCAGGTGAGGATGGGGATGTAGATGTGAGACTCACACATGTGACTGTGTCTGGTTTTAGTGCAAGATGTTAATCTGTTTCAGGAAGTTCAGTGGAGGCCACCAAGATGGTCATAGAATATGACTTGTGAGGACAGTCAGAATGAACTGGGCCTGTTCAGCCAGAGAAGGGAAGGCTTTGGGGAAATTATTTGCAATTTGCTGGAGCTTTTTGGAGGCCATAAGAGCCAGGCCCATTCTCTTGCCGTGCTACTCAGTCAAGCAAGGCAATGGTCATGAATTAATGGTTCTGAGTGGACACAGCTAAAATTTTGCACAAGGAGGCCCATTAAGCATTGGAATAAGTTGTTTAGAGAGGATGTGAAATACCTTGGGAAGTCTTCCAAGACCTGACTGAAGCTTTAGGCAGCCTGGTCTAAATTTGGCATCAGTCTTGGTCTGAGCAATATTTGAGGTTTGAGTTTGAACTAGATGACTTCATATGGCCCTTTAAAATGTGAAGGGTTCTGCAATTACACTTCCATATGGTTATCATTCCCCCTCACTTGTGGCATTTTTAGGTTAACATCAGTACTGCTGTTAGTATTCCTCTGCCCCTGCAACAGGCTTCCTTCTATGGGTATCAGTGTTTCTCTCACAGTAAAGATGGAGAAACCCTCTCTCTGTGGTATCTGTAATGCTGAAGAAAGTATTTTCCCTTTTTTGTTAAGAATTCCATGTGTTTTTTCATTTGTGGACTACAAGTTAACTTCTGGAAATGACTTTAGTACCCTGAAGTTTTCAGCTTACATGTCACAGTGGTGCTTATAAGATAGTTTATTTCAAACTGGTCTAAAAGTTCTAGGAATTCTTTCCTGGGTTTAAAAGTAAAGCTTGTTAATGTTGTGCAGCCTTCTGCAGTGGCTCTGTAGGTAGAACTACTTATTTAAAGCTACCTGACACAACCAGAAAACTCGAAATTTTAGTTGATTATTTACTTCGGTAAACTTCAGCCATTTGACTTGGAATCTTAACTGCCAAGTCTGTCAAGGTGGACTCTTACTGAAAAAAAAACCAACAACCACGTGATGCATCTTCCTTCACCTAACTGAGAGAAGTTAAATGACTCAAGAATTCTTAACTTTCTTGGAAGATCTCTGGATATCCCTAGAAGTGTAGATTTCTCCCACATAACCATCCTGAGCAAGGTGTAAGTGATGCTGCAGAGAGGTAGCTTGACTTTTCTGTAATTGCTGCTTTAGGCCAGCTGGAACTAAGAGCTGGACACTGCCTGGCTTTACAAAGTCCAACAAGCTGCTCAAATGGAAGTATGGAGCTCTTGTATTTGTCAAGGAGATGGTAACTATGGCTGTTCAATTTCTCACGAAGAATTGCTCCACTAGTCAGTGGCCAAGACTTACTGGTAAATCCTGTGTTGTAACAAAGCTGCGTTAGAGCAGATTTTTTTCTGATTCTGCTCTCAACGTAGATTTCTTGGCACACTCTCACCCTGCTCTGCACCTTACTTTTGATGAGTTTTAGTAAAGATTTGCTGTCTGAATAAATCAGGATTAGTTTCTGATGGCCTCCATTTCCATGTGTTGCTGTTGCAGAGTTCTAGCAAAAGGAGATAAAATTATGTAGTTCATCTTGGTTTAGAATTGCTTTTGAAGGATCTTCTGGTAATCCCATAAAAGAGAATTCTGATAACCGACCAATAGTTGTTAAAGGCTCTAAGAGTGGTAACACTGTTGTTAATGGCAAACAGTCTTCTGTTTTGGATAGGCTGCAGAACTGGTTTTACTTGTAGCTGAACCAGGAGAGCTGTTGAGTTTGCAGTATCTATCAGAGGCAGTCTTACGAAACTCTTGTCTTAAGGGCATACACCCTTTTCTGTTCATGTTGCACTATTTTTGTGTATTGCTAAACTTCTTCCAAGCAACCTATGAATTGTGACTTTTTTTGTTTTCAAGTGAGAGAATGGAATTTTTTTTAAAGTTGTATGCATTGTTCTAATTGTACATTGTCACTGCTGTGTCATATACAGCATCACAGATTCTGAAAATTCTTTCTATTTTCTAATAGGCTGGTGTTCGGGATGCTGTATCCTGCCTATTACTCATACAAAGCTGTGAAGACAAAAAATGTGAAGGAATATGTAAGTCACATTTCTTTTAATTGCTAAATTAAATGCCTCTGCTGACATAGAACTGTGCAATTTTCATTATGCAGTGTGTTAGATCATATGAAAGTTTGATGCATCCAGCTAAATATTAGATGCAAACCCTGTGTGAATCTAATGGTAATCCAGTGATTTTTGTTTTGAGGGCAAAAGTTAAGGTTTCTCAAGCTTTTCATAGCCTTGGATGATGCGTGTCTAATGTGCTATGTGATATGTGGGTATGTTTAGGAAGATCTTTAAGCATTAACTTAGTGTTGGCTGTATTTCAGCAAAGTGCCCAAAATAACATACTCTTGGGCAGGGGGCAGAAAAAAGGTTTCCTAATTCTGCCAACACCATAAGTGTAAGGAATGACAAATTGATTCTTGGTGACCAAACAGCAGCAGTTCAGCTGTCATTGCATGGAGCTCAACAGGGAATTCAAAGCCTGAGGAAAGTCTAGCTTTGGTTAATCTCTTGTTCCTTAAACGGGAAAAAAAATGTAGTAGGTGAAGGAAAAGATTTGCTTAAGGTGATGTGAAGGAAGGGAGGAGAACAGACAGAAGAGTATGATAGAGAAAAGCCCCATTACTGCAGATTAGAATTGGTTTGTTACATTATTTACTTTTCAGGGTGAGCAATGATGATTATGACAGGAATGTTACCCAGTTGCAGTCCGAAGGAGCTTGGGTCACCGAGTGACTTCCTTGTCTTGAGAGAGCCTAACTTGATTTCAGCAACAAACCTATATTTGTTCCTGAACCTTGTTCTTAACTCAGCTGCCTGACTCAGGATGGAGTCAGTGCCATCAGTGACTTGAGCTCAGCAGCTGTAGCTGTGACTGGATGCTGCCATCTGGATCTGTGAAGTCTCTGCTTTGTACTTGGAGTGGTAGAATGCAGTAGCTGTCCTTCCTTCCCTTCATGTCTTACATTTAGTCTGCTCACTCCATCAAGACTCTAAAGTGGGCATCATATTCACACTTCTGGTTCATGTGTGCAAGCTGATTAGATCTTCTTATTTGTGCACACTGAGCTAGTGCTTTCCAGAACTAAACTTCTGGGAGAAAAAGAAATCCTCAAAAATAATAGAAAATTTTCTCCTCTTTCATGCTTACTTTACCCTGAAAGGAAAGTACAAAATACAAAGAATTTATAATCTGCTCCCTCAAAAGGGATCTGCAGGCTGCGAGCAATTTCAAATTCTAATACAAGAAATCACCTTAATTTAAGAGGTTACCATTACCTTTTGTCTAGAAAAATAAAAGTCATGTTTTTAGAATGCTGAGATTTTAACTCGCCTTAATTGGCCAGTTAACTATGACTTAGCTGTTTGTCTTAGGCACCAATTTTCAGAGGTACTTGTCAGTCACTTAGTACCTTTAGTAGGGCCTGGAATTGTATTTTTCCACCTGTGTATTTTCATTTAGAGTGAGAACCCTGCTTTTCAGTCACCTGTTGCCTTTGAGCAGTCCCTGAACTTGCCACTGTATACAAAATGTTCATGGGTCTGAGATGAATGGGAACCATAACAGTGACTTTTTCATGGGCAGAATATTGCATTGATTCATTAGCAAATTACCACTCTGTTGGTGGTTGGGTTGAGTGTCCAGGTAGATCTAAGAGGAGATGGATGGCTTTCATCTTCCCAGCAGGTTAATTTCTTTCAGGAGAGGGTGTAGGTTTAACAGCAGCCTTCCAAATGGTACAGCTCTGCTGGCAGTCAAGTTATGGCCTGAGCACAACTTCACTTCTAGGGTTATGTGTGACTCAGGAGCCATCTGTTTTTGTTTGCTGGATTGCAAGAGCTTTGTAACAGTGAAATTTTTAACTTGAGCACTGCCTCCACCAGTAAAAACAATGAAACAAAAAGTACAGACATCTTGACTTGCTGTTTCGGCTACGATACAGCAAACTGTTCAGAGATTTTTTTTTTGGGGGGGGGGGGGAAATGGTGGTGCTGCTGGCTTTGGTAATTTAAAAGACTTATGGACTTGAGTTCTAGAAAATAGGATCTGTGCCTTTGAGATTTGTTTGTTCTTGTAATTACCCAGGTTTAATGGAGCTGACTTAAATCTTTGAGGAGTTTTTTTCAGTCTGCTACACCAGAGTGTTTGTAATAAGCATCTGAAAAGTAGTTTAGAAGTCTGGAAAAACAGGCTTCTCAAATGCTGCCTTCCAAATCCTGATTTGAAAGGATGTGCTTTAGCCAAAGCCAATAAAAATAAGCTTAACACTTGGATGGCAGGAAAAAAGCACAAGAAAACAATATGTAATCACCCTTTTAGCTTAAGCAAAACTCAGTCAAGGCTTCTGTAACTTCATATTTAAGTAGAGGATAGTCAGGCAGTGTCTAATGTGTATCACCCTCTCCCCTTGGCAGAGCTCATGAGCCTTTCTGTGGAGTGTTTGTTGCTGTTCCTAGCAGCCCAAGAAAAAGTCTACTTCTACTGTTGTTCCTAATTGGATAAATAAAGAGATCTTGATTAAAGAGTCATTAGCATGGATAAAATATATTGGAAAAAAATCAGTCTCGTGTGACAGCTTCAAAATTGCATTGCATCATGCTTAGGTTGATGGGGCAAGGGTGGGTGTTAATGTTATTTCTGTTAAAGGTGTTGGCTGGTTCATGGAAGGGTCACCAGTCTCATGTCACATGGCCGGGTGGAGGTGACTTCAGCTGTTGTGTACTGTTTGTCTTAGTTTATTCAAGTGAAGTGAAGTGAAGAATGTCATCACATGACTTTCTTTTCAAACTGAAAAGCATTGCAGATAAATGGGTCTGATGTTGTGACAAAGGCAGTGGTTTTAAAGCACAGTGCGTAGCTATGAAATAGGCTCAATCCCCTCCCCGTTTTCACTACTCATTTCCCCCCCCCCCATTCTGCTTTTTTTCCCCTGTCTTGCCAGTGTTCATACCATAATGTTAATCACACATACAGGACTTAACTGTTAAGTATAGCCGAGTAAGGAATGTTCTGAAATGAAAGCAAGAAGTGCCTGCCTTGCTAATGCTGACTATAGTGTGTGAGGTTTCAGTGTACAGATGAGTGTGGAAGGGAGTGAAATATCTTTTCGTGCTGTAGTGGGGATTGCATTTCATACTTAACGATAATCTACGAACTCTTTGCAGTGTTTTTGCTTGCCACTAAAGCTTTCTGCAGCCAGAATCAAACTTGTGAAGCCAATCTTGGTGAAGTGATGACCCTGATGACCCAGCCATTTCACTTACTTTGTTGCAGCTGCCACCAGTTCTACTTACTAATAGAAACCTCTTAGGGGCTCTTCTATAATTTCATTTGAAACCTGGTTGATGCAGACTGAGATAGTGTTGCCTGTTTTGCTTTGACAGCTTTTAATTGACTGTAGGGTGTATAGTGTTGTTTGGTTTTTTTTGTGAAATCAAGATTCCTACTGAAGATGTTATTTTAATTTTCAGGTTCGCTGGATGATGTATTGGATTGTGTTTGCTCTTTATACAGTTTCTGAAACAATAACTGACCTAACAGTCTCCTGGTAAGAGCCTGCTTTTTACAAATTCTGGATGAAACTGTATTTGTTTCTGATGTTCTCTGATTTGTAATGATTTAATTTTTACAAAGAAGTTGTGCTTGTTGATAGCCTTTTTTTTTTTTCAGAAAAGGATCTTTATGTATGTGAAGAATAACCTCTGCTTTCAAGCTTGTACACTGTTATTCAAAGTAGAAACTTCTGAATCTTTCACCTTTGCTGTAGAAACTGAATAGGGGGAATGGAACTGAAAAGGATGGCCTATAATTTTTCTGTGCAAGAATGTATAATGCAAAGCAAGTACACTGTTTCCAGTTCTTAAATGAGAGTAGTGACAATTAAAAAAATTACATCCATAGGTCTGTAACTAGTTTAATTTTTGTTTAATAACTCCTTGTGTGTCAAGAATCCTGTATGCTAGTATGTAATTGTGTTTTTTTAAGAGATCATTTAATTATGATTAATTACTGTGCATGTTCTTGCTGCAGTTGTTTTCATGCCACCTTTAACTTCTCTGTAGGTTTCCACTGTATTATGAACTGAAGATTGCTTTTGTTATTTGGCTCCTTTGCCCATATACTCGAGGAGCAAGTTTAATCTACAGAAAATTTCTCCACCCTCTTCTTTCTTCTAAAGAAAGGGTAAGGAACGCCTTTCATATTTTTAATGCCCAATATGGAAATACCATATGCTAAAATACTGTTGCTAGACACTTGATAAAAGCAGGCAAGTGTGTTATTGGTTTGCCAGCCACAATGAACTTGGACTATCAGAGGCATATGTCCATACATAAGCTTTTGTTAACTTGGGTGAGCAGGTAGTGTACTTTTCATTGATATGAGAGAGCTTCCTGTTCTGTGGTCTGCTTAGTGCACCATGGGGACCCCAGCTGAGTAGAAGTGATGCAGTTTGACTTTTTGTGGAAGAACATGTGCAATGCTCTCTGTGAAAAGTGGGACTACAGTTTTAGCATCAGCTGTTCATGTTGCCATTCTTTCTAGCATAACCCAGTAATAAAACTTCTCAGGACGAGTCACATCAATGGCTTTTCTGGTGAGCAAACTGACAGGATAAGAGGAGAGACTTTTTACTGAGGTTTAAGGGAAGGCCTGTCTGCAACAGAAAGTACTCAAACAGAAAATGGCAAAAGGATATCCAGCTTTAGCCAAAGTATGAGAGAGCCACAGATCTGCTTAGCTTTTCTTCAGTTTCCTGTTTGGCTTTGAAAAGCGATCAGCAAAGGTGTGAAGGCTGCCACTGGAAAAACCTCACAGCTTTCAGAAAACAGGACTTGGCCTTTATTAGGTAAAACAGGTAGCTGACATGATTGCCACTGATAGGAACAGTCAGGCCATCTTGACCTTCTGAAGGTTGAACTATAAACCGTGTACAGCTTTGTAAGGTACAAGGATTTTTTCCCCATACTGAGATAGCTGTTGTGAACTACCTCAAAGCCTTTATCTCCAGCTCCAGGAGTTTACCCCAGATGGGAATAAATGTCATGACTCTGGTACTTAACTATGTGAAAAGCTTTCAATTCAGACATTCTTTGTGAGTCTGTCTTTCTAAGGACCTTTCTCATTTCATCTTAAGCAAATTCTTTCTTGAATAACTTTTGTCTGACAAGTTAGGCTTATTCTCTGTAGGGAACTTGCGATGTATCTGCAATGTTTCTGAGCAGGACAAAAGTGATCTATTTTATCATCTTGTTTGACCAGGCATAATCCCTTTCTAAATGAGTATAAGTGACTGAAACATCAGTATGCAAAGGAAAGAGTAATTATCCCTTTAAATATTTTCTTAAAGATTTCTTCTATCTTCTTTTACTGATGGAAAAATAGTACTGTGGGGTAATGTAACTCTCTTATGCACAGCCTGAACTTTAAGTATGTTTTGCTTTTAGGAGATTGATGAGTACATCGTACAGGCCAAAGAAAGAGGCTATGAGACCATGGTGAATTTTGGAAGGCAAGGGTTGAATTTGGCAGCAACCGCTGCAGTGACAGCAGCTGTAAAGGTAACTTTGTTTTCATTCATTTCTTTTGTCCTTGTTGTAGAACAGTAATTGTACTGAGGATTTGCCACTCCTAAACAAAAAGATAAATTCTGCAAGGTATTGAAAACCTGGAACACAATCTAATGGTTGCAGCCCTCTAGTCCTCCTTGTACCACAATTAAGGTGGCTTATAGTTGTTTCTTGGATGGTGGGGATCAGCTTATTGTAATTCAAAATATACCATGCAGTTTTCTGTGCTGGTTTTTGGCAAAGATGACCATTGTTTCTTTTCTATCTCTATTGTGCTTTCTTGTTGGTAAACAAACTATTAAAAGGATATCTGGCTTTTCTGCTGTTTTTCTCCAATCAACTTGAGGTAACTCCACATATGAAGTAAGGCATGAAAGATTACTACCACAGATAAAAGTTATCTTGACACAATTAACTTGTTTGCAACTTGCTGATTGAATTACTACATTAATACACTAAGCATAAGCTTGCATATAGCTGTTTAGAATACTCTTGCTTTGTTGTGTAATTTCCATTAAGTCATTAAGTAACCTGTGGTTGTTCCCCAGTTAGGTTCCTGCAAAAATCGTGACCTGTAGTTGAAATTCAGAGGGTTGTAGGTCTAGGAAAACAAAATGTAAGCTCATAACTAAGATTCTAAGCAAATTGTGGCCCACCAAGAGTATAATTTTGGGCAATGTATATACTACCTAATAGTAATTTAAACAGACAAAATAAGTATGGAAAGGAAGATGTGTATTCCCTAGTTAAATGATAATTCTAAGGTGATTAGGATTAATTTCTTCCTGGAAATAAACAAAACTGCTGTGCTCGCAGTAACAGGAATGAAAACCTGTTAGTAGATAACAGAGTAATGTAGAGATTCCTGGCTGTTAAAGTTAAATAGGTAGAGCTAGCATTTGACTTAAACTTCTTTGCTTCTATGTGAACTCTTTGCTTTATAAATCAAAGATGTTTCTTAAAACTACCTTTTAAAATGCCATCTCACAAAGGCTTGGAAAAAGTAATGCATATCTTGTTAATTTTCTCTCTTTTTAAGTATAAATGTGGGTGGTAGTGTAAAAAACATCACTTTATTTTAAAGTGTGGATGTAATCAGCCTAAAAATACTGAGAATGGGATTTAATTTGATCTCTGGTTATCTTTTTGTTATTCAGATTCATAATATTGCCTTGAGGCAATAAGAAAATAATTTAGATGAAATGCAGTACACCTTTAAATGTAATAAAAGTATCCAGAGTATAAATAAATTATTTAAATAACAAAAAAACCCAACAAATGAAACCTCAATATACTTTATGGGGAAAACGTTGAAGAACTGAGCTAAATGCTAAGATGCAAATTCTTAGCCAAACCAGCAAATCATAATTTATTGCAGTGTACACCTGTAATGAGACATGCTCTGTGTTTTTCTTGTGTCTGGCTGTCTTAAGAAGGTTGGATATTTCCTTGTTAATCCTTATGGTGTTACAAAAATATTGAAAAATAAGTGACTCAATTATCTGCTCCCACTTATCTTCTGAAATAAGGAATAACTTTTTCCTAAATGTCCATGTTTAGATTTCATTGCTATTCAGCTGTGACTGGCAAGATGCCCACTCTATTTGTTAAAACTTGTTAACCATGCTCATGAATATCTGTACAGAATTAGTTCAGTGCAGATGAGATGCTGGGGCAAAAAAACCACCACAATACCAAAGACCTAAAATAGACATGGTTTTTCACAGTGTGAAAGAGGAGACTCCCTGAAAATCTTTATTTTGGCATGTGAAACCTCTCTTTGGTTTGTCATTCCAAAAAGCTGAGCGTGACTGCTCCATTCAAGCAAATGGAGACAATGCATGTGTTCTTCATTTTGGTCCCTGTTTTTCAAGAGTTGACTGCTGCCTCCAGCAGGTGAAAAGATTATCCCTTCAGCATGAGCTAGTGGAGCATGCTATAGGATTTCAGGAATGGAATCTGATTAGTGGGATCAGTTTTGATGGGAAGGAGACACGCTTTCATCCTTTTTTTTTTTTTTTTTCTGGAGCAGGCATGCTTATTCTGACATAGCTGATCTCTGTTTAGGAGTAGAGAATGTGGGAGGTTTAAAGAGAAAAAGAGGTCCAAAGAAAGCTTCAGTTCAGTTCACTCAAGTTTCCAAGCAGAAGATGTTATGATGTCTGGTTATGCTGACTGTAGGAGGGTGAGAAAATTGCTTGGAAACTCTGGAATATTTTCAAGATCAAGTGTGGGAAAGAGCAGTTTTCTCCAAGGGGTGTCAAAGGAATAGGGGATTAGTACTAAAGGCTACTTGGCTGTGTAGGGGAGGTTGGAGCAGCCAAGCCAGCCAGGTCAGTCTGCTAACATTTGACATAGATTTAAACCTGCTGTACTGTAGTTCAGTTAAAATGTAATTGGCAGGAGTCAAGGCTTATGGTTTACATTCTTTTATGGATATTTTTAGCTGGTACAAGCTAGCCACTGTTCATATAAAACACAGTGTTTCAAAACTTGCTCAATAGCATACATTAGCAAAATAAATTGTGGTGTTGTCATGTTAAGTTAAGAAAAACCTTTAGAAGTCCTGATTTAAGGAAACTTAAGAGTTGAAATATGCTCTAGACTGACCTTAATAGTTAACTGATAAATTTTTTCTTCAGATCATAAAAGCAACAAGATGTCTTTAATGAAAGGAAAATTGTTGGAGCTCTTTGAGCTCAGTAGTGTATGGATTTGTGAAAATTATGTCCACAGCAGTAAGTTCCACTGATTACATCTTGTTTTTTGATGTGTCTTCTCTCCAGATCTTCTGAGACATGGGTTACCTGTACATTCCAGCTTTTGCCAACATGTAAATTCCCAGTTCTCAAGCTCCTAGCAAAAACTGGTGTCTGTATCACCACATGTGGGATGGTTGCCAGCTAAGCTGTGAAATGCACTGTCCTTTGAGGTCACACAAATGTTGTTGTTCATTTGTGAAGTATTCTTTATTTTGAGGGCTGTGTTTCAGTACATCTCTTAGTCATCCTGACTCTGCTGCCTCTCTAATGCCCTTGCTGGGGCTTCCTCTCTGCACTCACACACAGAGGGAGGAGATGTCTTGCAGCCAGGGGCACACAGCCAGCATCCCAAGGAGCAGCTCAGCTCCCCAGCAGCACTGCTTTCATCCCTCCTCCCTCCTGGGACTGCCTGGCATGCTGAAGAGGTCATTCACGGGACAGCAGTCCCTCTCCAGGTTGAGAGGGAACAGAAGTCATTCCCTGTCAGCCTGGGTCGGATTAGGGAGAGAACAGCTGGGAATGTGGGTGCTGCACATGTGGGAGCCACAGAGCTCCCAGCAGCTCTGAGGACACGTGGTCTGTGGAGAATTTGCCCAATGAAGGCAAACAGCATTGTTCAGTGAAGCTGACCACTGAGGGGGTGCAAGTTCCAATTTAAAAAATAATAATACAAAGAAAAGGCCCTGAGGGAGACATACTGTGTGGTGTCTGTTTATGGCCACTTCCCTGGCTTTTTAATGTAGACTAGAAAAATACATGCTCAGTAACAAAACGGAGAGGGGCATTTGATATATGAGGGTCATTGGATGAGACTTCAGGCTAATAATTTACTAGAATCTGACTAGTCTAAAAAGAAGTCCCTTAAGTAGGCTGTATTTATTAAAAAATAGATATAGAAAGCCATTTTACTACTTAAAATTTGTGTTTCAGGTTGGTTACTAGTAATGAATATGGTCTCTGAAAAGTGTTTCATATGTTTTAGGAAGCACTATTGAATAAATAAGCAGACTCATTTTTGAAGACTTGCATTTTGTTCAAGGCAACCCAAACTTCACGGGTCATCTCTCTTCAAGGTTCATTTACATAGAAAATTGAGCACTGAAGTTGGTCTCTGCTTTTTTGCCTGCATTGTAATTGTAAATGTGTGTTTCAGTCTTTTGCAGTGTAATTTGTTTGGCAGCCTCTAGGCTGGATGCACTCCATTGTCTTTCTTCCTTACTGGTATGAGATGTTGGGTGGATGGGACATCACTGCAGCCGTGGCAGCTGCTGTGCCATTGTCATTTGAGGAGCACCATGAGCTGTGTGTGTGTGTGGCTGGGGAGAGGTGATGGCTGCTGCCACCCCTACCCGTGGCAGGAGTGTAAATGGGATTGTGTTGCCTTTGGTTTTGTGGATAAGCATCTTGCTTTCAAGCTCTGGCTAGTGCCACTCTGAGCTTTCAAACAAGATATCAGAGCTCTTAGTACATTAATATTTTAAATGCGGATTTTGCTCTCATTTCCTGCAGTAGAGAGGGTATTTAATGTTTTTCAGCCAGAATGATTGTAATCCAGATCCTCATGAAATGCTTTGTTTTGTCCAAAAGCAATTATCTTTTGGGCATGGGCTGGGGGGAGAAGCATCTCCCAAGAACTTCAGTGGTGTATGAGCACAGTGACATGTGGGGATTTTTATAATTAAACCCGAAATTAATTATAAAAACTCACACACCTACAGAACACACTTTGAAATTTGTCCTCCAGTGAGTCTGTGCAGTGGTGTGAAGAAGCAATCAATCTTGATTTGACTAGACTGGATCTTCCCAGGGGTGGGATGGAGAGAGCATTGAAGAAGGAGACCAGGGGAAGTGCAAGGGGGACCTTAGGGAGTACTTGCACAGGATGAGTATAACGTGTGACCATTCCTCTGCAGTATGGAAGTGCTTGTGCAGCTCCCATTCCTACTGCCCCCCTTGGGCATATGTGCTGTGTCTATAAGTTGTATATGTGTCCTTTCAATCTTCTTAATATTTGCTCTGTAACTTGAGCAAAACTTTCCATCTTGGCAAGTAGTTTTGGAATGAAGGGCCCATTGTATGAATCTGTTATGTCCTCACTGAATGAGGCAGTGCTCCACGGGAGCTCTAGGCTCATCGAGCATGCAGTTTGGTTCAAGGCACAATGTTATTTTATGGCACATAGCTTGACTTTTTTCCTCTTTGAAAAACAAAATTCTGTATCTAAAAAGTTATACTGAAAAATGTGGCTGAATGTTCCCCGCTTGGATCTACTCCTCTGGACTAGAGGACTAGTGGAATAGGAAATACAGGTCTGTAATTTGAATTCTTTTTAGCATGTCACTTATAATCTTAATTACATTATCCTGTACAATTTCCAAATGTATGTTGCAATACATCACATAATGAATGAACTTGCTGTGCAACTGTTAGACACAGTGTGGCTTTCTTTACTTTTGCTTCTGGCCAAGTCTAGTTTCTGTTGCTGCTTTATAGTAGATTCTGTCCACGCTTAGTGTGAAGTTACACTGGGTTTATGTGGATTCTGCTCAGGACCAACTGTAAATTTTATGTATTCATCAGTGTTCAGTGGTTGGGAGGTGAGTCCAGTTGCATCTCTTCAGGCAGTGGGTGCAGACTGATCCAGAAGTATTAACAGCTTACAGCATCTGCTGCAAGACATTATTTGTTGTCAGAAGAAGCAGTCCTGTCTCTCCAGTTCTCTTCTTCAGTGTCCTAGGAGCTGATTGTTATGTCTCAGGCATAGCTGGTTCCTGATTTGATTTGCTGTGCAAATGCTTTTCAATACAAGAAGTGGAGTAGTGGAAGGGCAGGATTCCTGCCTTAAGGCACAACAGGCCTGCCTTAAATAAGCAATTTAAGGGAAAATTAAATTCAGAATTTCTACAGCATACAGACTGTACACAGACTGCACATTTTAACTCAAAGACAAGCTGTAGTTGTGTTCTTGAACTGTCAGACATCCTACCTGTATGCAGGAAGAAAGCCTTCAAGTAAAGCCTTCTATTTCCTTCATAAGAAACCCTTTCTTTTTTGTTGTTTAGTGTCAGTGTGTGAATGGAGAGGCTCTTCATGCCTATGTGGCACACCTAGTTTTACAATGCTGTACTAATCATTTGTCTTGAGAAAATTGATATTAGTTCTCAGACATTTCTCACACACACACACACTTTGGTAGCCATGCAAGCTTAAGGAGTATCTCTGCTGTCTCTTCATGGATATTCACATGGGTATTGCTAACATGGAATAATTTAGTATCCTCATGTATCAGCTACAAGTGTTTGTGTCCATGAGTGGGCAAAAAATGTCTGTGTCCATTTTGTGGCCAGAACTGCCTTATGCTGGTGCTGTGGCATAGAAGTTGTGTGGAATTGTACTCAGATTTCTGGTACTGCTTAGTAATGTAATGCTCAAATGAGGAATTTTAATTAAAATCATAATTTGTTAGAATGAAACAAAATCTTGAACCCTTGCTCGAAGCGGGACTCATGCACAGGCTTGTCAGCCTTCCTCTGAAATGGCTATTTTTTTTCTTCATATTCCAGAGGAGGAAGAATTAAACGTAATTTTAACATGACATTGAGTAACGTGCTTGTCCTTTTAGTTGCTTATATAATAAATCAGGCTTCAGTGCTCTAGTAATAAGGTGATCTGGTGTAGGATGAAAGAACTGCTTGATGACCTTTTTTCCCTTCTTCATATGGAAAGAGGAGTTTTCTATATGTCCCATATAAAAAAGATGTAAAGAAAATCAGAGAAGGAACACTAAAGTTCAAATGTGATCAACTGTCCTTATATGTCGCTTGAGCTTTTGGGTTTGTATTACATGAGTAATCTACATCAGTAAGAGAACCTGCTAGGCTGTAGTCCAGGCAGGACTACTTTGGTTTGTGGTCTCAAGTTTCTGTCAACTAGAGCTTTTGTAGTGCTGCCAGTTTCTCAGTTTACTTGAGTTAATGTTACAGGATGTATTTTTAACACTTTTTTCCTTTCTTTTTTTTTTAAATCTGTAGCGGGTAAAATATAAAACAGGAAATAGCTTTTTATCTTCAGCCACATTTTTAAAACCAAAATATTTAAACCCACTATCATGCTACCTAGCACTGCTGGAGAAATAGAATTTTTGAAGCAAATCAAGCATTTCTGATGTGTTTTTTAAACACTTTCCTTCACCCAAAAAAGTCTTTATTTGCCCAGATTATAGGAGTGAAATGAGACATTAGTAATGAAACTTCTGGCTTATCTGTAACTTTTTTTGTTTAGGAGCAGTTATATTTGAGTAAAAGCAATACTTAAAGCAAATTTTAATCTTACTGCATGCTTTATGTTCAGTGAATTTTGTAGTGCAACAAAGGAAGCATGGGCTTAAACATCATAACCCATTTTGAACAGCAAAGTTGAGCCTCTGCTTGCTTGCTTTTTAAAGATGCTGTTACTCTCCTTTCAGGGTCAAGGTGCTATAACTGAGAAGCTGAGAAGTTTCAGTATGCACGACTTGACCTCCATACAAGGAGATGAGCCAGTAGGACAGAGACCCTATCAGACCTTACCAGAAGCTAAAAAGAAAACCAGGGCCTCTGCAAGTGAATCTTCAGGTAAGTATCCATCTAGCTAAAAGAACAATTCACCAAAGACAAAAGTGAATGCAGGAATATATTTACTCTAGAAATGGTAAAGGCCTTTAAAGAATTCCCCTACACTTGAACAGAGCTGGTGTGAGCAAGATACATTATGACAGTTAAGAAATCCTCTCTAAATTTTCTTCTCAGAGCCACTAACTGCAGAGTCATACTTTACTCATTAGTCCTGTCTTTGCCAATTAGGAAAGAGAATTCCTTTCGAAAGTAAAGCTTATTGAAAGTAAAAAAAAAAAAAAACAAAACAAACTAACCCAAAACATCATGGTGGGTTGTTTCTGTGACAAATGTACAAAAAATTTATCATAAATTTCATGGGAGCTCAATAAATGAAAAGAGAAACTTTGTGGGAATTAATTCAGTAGGTCTGTAATGATAATTCAAAATGTAAAATTGCTTGTAGTGATAGGTAGTGAAGACATTAAGTTGTCACAATGGACTGAAGCACATCAACACTCAGAAAATGGTGTGTAATTATGAATGTGGTTCTTAAAGACATTTTACTGTTACTGTCATTATTATGTTTCATATTACCACTTTGCTCTTGAGCCTGTGATGCTTGAAGAAATGTTTCAGTGGAAGGCTGTCAATTGCAGCTTTCAAAATGATGAGGCTACATTGTAAAGTAGTTGATATTTCCCCCTCCTTCCCCGAGAGAAAATAAATAAATACATAAGTAAATTAGTGGTCTATTTCTTTTCACGTATGCCTATCATTTCTTCTGAGCCCTCTGTTTTGGGGAGGGGTGATTCTTGAGAAGCAGAAGGAATTCCAGGAACTGAATGGTAGCCCATAGTTTCTGAGGAATAAATGGCTACCTGAGTGACCTTAGGCTGAATTTCTAATTGAGCCCAGCAGGCATCCTGTGAAGGTCAATGTAAAGACAGGGAACTGAGATCTTTTTTGTCTAAATTACTAGGGTACAAATTATACAGTGTAAATACCCACTGATTGTGAGATACAAATTCACACATCAAAAATGCTTTCTTAGAGCTAGTTTTAACTGTTTCTACTCCTGGACCCAAATCTAGTGTACATCTTTACTGTTTTCTTTGAAGTTTCTTCAGCATTATAGGTTTAAAAAAAGATCAGGCCAAAAATAGTTAAGAACACTACGTAGCAATGGTTCATTGCATTTAACATAATGTTATGTTTTTGTGATCTGACCTGGGGATTCTTGTGCAAATCAGTTGAAAAGACCTAGTTGTCGAAAGACATTGATCAAAGATAACTGAGCTGTCAGTATACTTTCTGTGAAAAAGGCAAATGTAATTCTGATGCATTAGAAGAGGTGTTACAAACAGAGAAGTGCTGGTATAACAGCAAACTTCCCTACTCAGAAACTGTATGGGTAACAGATGTGATGCAAATCTTTTGTATTGAAAAAGATTAATTCAAACTGTCTTGGAGGTAGAGACATTTTGGCTCTAGAATAGCAATAATTAGCTGTGGAGTAGATCACCATGAATCTGATTTCAGGAAAAATAAGGAGTTGAGCAAAAGAAAATAATCTAGTTATGCCTAAATAAAATATTGGGTTAAGACAAAATGTACATTTATCATTAATAAAGCTGAGTTAGGAGTCTAAAAGTTGTCTGAGTGTTACAGCATGTAGGTTCTGGAATGGCCTTATAAAAGGAAATCTTGGTGTGAGGGGGAACAACTAGACTACCTTCAACGTGCTTAAAATACATCTACGATGGGGATTAGGGCCACAAAGGTGATCAGAAGTCTGGAGTACCTCTCCTGCAAAGACAGGCTGAGAGAGTTGGGGTTGTTCAGCCTGGAGAAGGAAAGGCTCTGGAGAGACCTTACAGCACCTTCCAGCTCCTGAAGGGTTTACAAGAAATCTGGGGAGTGACTTTTTACAAGGACATGGAGTGTCAAGACAAGGGGCAGAGGTTTTAAGATGAAAGAGGATATATTAAGATTACATATTAGGAAGAAATTCTTCACTGAGAGGGTGGTGAACCCCTGGCTGAGGTTGCCCAGAGATGCTGTGGCTGCCCCCTCCCTGGCAATGTTCAAGGACAGGTTGGATGGGGCTTGGAGAAAACTGGTCTAATGGGGTGTCCCTGCCCATGGCAAGGGGATTGGAACTACATGATATTTGAGGTCCTTTCCATCCCAAACCATGCAATGGTTGAGGGCTCTTGGATCCCAAGGCTCTCAGCCCCTGTTTCTGAGCAGTGCGCGCCCTCTGGTGAGAATCCTGGGAAAACCATCTCGGTTCTCTGCTGGATGTAAACAACCCTTACAGTACTTCGATAATGTATCGATCTGAAGGGAACTTTGTGGTTATATATGCAGAGAGGTATGCAAGTATGAAGAAAGATCTAATAAATCACAAAACCATAGAATGTTTTGGGTTGGAAGAGACTTTTAAAGATCATCTAGTTCAACCCTCCTCCCATAGGAATTGTGACCATAAATCTCAAGATGACCACTCAAGTTTTTGCAGTTCATTGTGCAGCAGAGATGATAGCAAGTTGATGACTTAGGTTCTGACCATTAGGGGACCACTGCATTACAAACCTATGAAATGAAATGGCCTGGTACTTAGAAATAGAAGAACTGTAAGTAACAAGCTTCTGGCAGAGTAGGTGTTTATCTGTCTGAAACAGCTGGCAGACTGACCATATTATTTAAAAGAAAGAAGGATAAGTGTTAAAGGTGAAACTTATGGCTTACTTACAAATCAGAGTTACAGCTGCTTCTTTCTAACATTTTAATGAAACTGTGTTTTTTAAAGGTTACAAAACTCCACTGGAAAAAAATCCTGGAGATGATAAAACTGATGAAGAGATGGAAGGGACACATTCAGAGGACGAAATGTTTGTTCAGAGAGGCCTTCGAAGAACTCAGAGCATGAAATCTGTGAAAAAAGGCCGTAAAGAGGCAAGTATAATCTTAGTTAAGTAATGAGTTTGTTTTTAACAATGTACCTATATTTTTCATGCTGATTTTTTTTCCCTTAATCTTAGAGGGTTTTCAGTGATAAGTGGGTTGTAGAATGCTAAATGGAGAAGAAAGTACGTGATGCCGTAACTAAGTTTGGAGCTGTTGTACTTTATGATGTTTAAGGAAAATAGAGGAATCTAATGAAGGAAAAAGGGAGAGGAGATGAATAGATTTTGTGCTCTTAATGCTAACTGTGGCACCACCAAGCCCAGATTCCAGGAATCACTAACTTTGAAAGGGTTGTAGGTGGCAGTGTTGTTATCTACATTTGTGTGTCTTGGTTATGCCCACTTAGCCATCTGCTGTTTGATGGATTAAAGGAGATTCAGAATTTTTTAATTTCTCCAATAGAGACATGGCCCTTTTTGGCTTGTAATCCACAAAGAGAAGATTCTGCAGGATTCAAAGTGTTTTGTATTTCTGTATGTCACAATTTAAAGATAATTCAGGATAAATGTCTATGGAATCTTAAAAGTTTTTGGGTAATCCTGGTTAAACAGTTGAGACTTCACCTTTTTGTCCAATTCTTTTGAAACTGTTTCTTGTTCAGTCACAGGATTCTTTTACTCATTCTGTGGAGTGTCCAAATCACATTTAAAGATGCTTACTAGATTGCGTTAGTGGAAAGGATAATTATATTTTGCCTTAAGTCATCTATCAGCATTTTAAGTTATAATTTTTTCCCTCCTCAGATACGATATGGATCACTGAAATACAGAGTAAAGAAGAGACCCGCTGTGTACTTCTGAGTGTATTGCACAATGGCTGCACAACAAACTGCTGTATTATAATAACTTGAATTCAGTGTATCAAGTGTTAAAGATCTGTGTCTGATTCATATAATGAGTATGTATGGTAGGACTTGGGTTTTATGAACCTAAATGGTTGGATAAAGTATTACTCTGCTTTTCTGTAATTGTTTATTGTTCAGACTTAAATCTGGAGAATTTACAGTATGAATTTCATCACTCCTTAAATAGGACTTAAGTAACAGGAAACAGCCTTTTTCCAGAGGTACTGAAGAGACTGAAATAATTACAACTCAAATTGAATTAACAGAAGTTGTTAAGTATTTGGAACTTGTGAAAATCAAACCTGTAGTGTCCCCAAGTTTACATGGGAAGATAGATATACTTGAAATATTTTTCTGAACTACAACTCCTGAAAAGACCTTTGTATAATGTAAAAATATACAACTTAAAGTACATGATGGGAAAGGAAAAGGGAAGACAAGGTAGGTACGGTACAGCTTTAAGATTATCATCTTGTCATATTGCCAAGCTTAACAAACTTACATAATACTAACGGGTGCAAACAGGGGGTACATTTAGCACTTTATGCAAAACTTCACAGTTTTGCACGCTCTTACTGATTTACAGCTGCACAGGTCATTTTAGTGACTTCTTAGGTAGGGTTATGCTTCTCTTTTGAATCCTTGTACTTCATGATCTTTTAAAATTTATCTTGTTAAAGTACACTTAAGATGCTCTAAATAATTGCTACTAACACTTAACAATATTATCAGGTGCCTTTCGATGTATCACTAGGCTGTGTGGGTTCTTTGTCTGTATATGGTTTGTTGTTTTATTTGTCTTTCTTGCTCCCTCACCTAGAGAGCAGTAACGTGATTTAAATTAGTGTTTGGTTATAATTGTGGTAAGTAAAATTTGTAGCAATTCCAGTGATAGACCTCAGGGATCTGATCAGCCCATCAACTGTGTGTTAGAAGTCATGCTGACATAAAAGCATCTATGATAGCTTGTTCAGGCCCTGGTTTGGTTTTGCTTTGCATTGCTTTAAGAATGATTGAATATATATATATAGATTGATTAAGAATGAATATATGTATGTTTTTATATTTCATAGCGTATGTAGATTTTAAAATTGGCTGTGTAGTAATTTCTTTCATTGCTAAAGTTAGTACTAAAATATTTACATACAAATACCTTTCTCTAAACGCCAGCTTAGTCAGCCATTTTATAACCTAGAGTCCTATGGCATAACTTCTTACACAGAGATTAATTTGGGAATGTAATTTAGACATGGACTTGACAATTACTTTTTGAGGTCCTTTTTGGTTCTACTTCCTGCAGTTCTGAGAATTTGGCTGATTTTAGTTCTCTCTTTGACTGTTTTCTGCTGTGGATTCAGGGAGAAAACACTTTTTGTAGATAGCATTTTATTACTTGGTATGGGGAGAGATGATACTTTTCTTGAAGAGAAAATAGCTTGTGGTCCTTCTTGAAACTCAGACTCCTACCCTTAGTTCTTCTTCCCCAGGTTTGACAGTCATCTGCAAGTTTACTGCAGTGTTTTTAAACATATTCTTAAGGCCAGGGCCTGCTGCTGTGCTTTTTATTACAGCTATAGCAAGTTCAGTGCTGGTGGGCACTTAATGGCCTGTTACTATATGCTGACATTTAAAGTAGTCTTCTGTAGACTTTGGTCCAGGCTTTGAATTGTATGAATAAAAATGCAGCTGGTCTGTATTGGCATTGCATTCCTCACTGGCTGTCGCAGGCACTTGCAAGCCAAGTGCAAAGTCATGGTCAAGTATTAAGATACAGATGAAGCAGTGGTTTTAGCATCTCCGAGGAAGCTGAATTCTTTAGTGACAAGTTGCAACAGTCCATAAGTGATTAAAAGGTCAAAGCTTGTATTACTTTACTTGAAGATGCACTTTTGTACTACAAGACAGGAAGGCTGCTCTCTCCTGAATGAGTTTGGTGCAAAAATCCCACCCTTTAACCAAGCCTGCAACTTCTGATTGAGCTTTTCTAAGGATGTGTTGTCCATGGGGGAGGCAGTGATCAGAAAGGGAGCCTGCCTGGGGTGTGGTGCATCACTTGTGCCCCAGGAATGTTCATGCTTCTCATCTGAATGTAGGGAAAGGCTGTCTGTGTAAAGGTATGTACCATGCTAAGATGTTAGAGGAAGCTGAGGCTTCTGTATTTGCATCTTGTCCCTCTTTGGAAATTAAACCAACCCAGGCCATGGGTGGAATATCTAACTCTTAGTCTCTAGTTGAATGTCCACCTTAAGCACTTTACTCATCACGTTTGCTTTTTTGGCAAATAAAGCAATAAAATTCTTGTCATTCTACCAATCAGAATCCTGCACGAAGGAGCAGGGTAAGCCCTTCTTTCAGAATTGCAGTTCCTGTGACAGGCAGATCTTGTTTCTGGGATTGTGTGCTTTTCACATTTCCAGGGCTAGAGATAATTTGAGTAGTTTAGGCTCACACTTGTGGTCAATAAGTTGCTCTACATGTCATTATGTACTTGAGGCTGTAACTCCTGACAGGCTTAACTTACTAATTAAGTAGAGATAAAGGCTCTTTTTTCCTCAACTATGCATGGAACTAGGAAAGCTGGCAGTATTACTCCTATTCATTACTGTTTGCTTACAAACCTACTTATCTCAGATACACTGTCTTTAGTGTAGATAAATCTTCCAGTGTTTTCATAGCTGTTTTTTTCAGTCTAATACCCTACTGTAAAGTTCTTTTCTTGACACCTTGATTTTGCTCTTTGAATTAATCCTGCAATTGGTTCACTGTATTATCTTAATTTTTTTTTCCCTTCTTGCTGTTCATTGTCAGCTGATGCTTTGCAGGGCACAATGGCATGATTAGCTTTCATCCCAATGATATGTATTTCTCTTTGCTTGTTGAATTTAGTTTGGTTTTGAAATATTACACAATCTTTTAAACTGTGTACAGATGATTTTCAAAGTTCTTTTGCCTTAGTAACTGCAAAAAGGATATGTCTAGCTCTTGCAAGTGAACTTCTTGGAAAAATGTTAAACAAAAATCCAAATTTAACTTAACATTCTCTTTGATTTTGGAAGTGTAAAATGGTAGCTCCTATCAAATTGAACAAAGCATTTCCTGCAGACTGAACTGACTGACTGCCACCAACAGGACTGCTGATTTAGTGAAAGAAAAGCTTACATTGAGGTTACAGGTACTTTAAAAGAGAATATGCATTTCTTACGTCCTATAAAGGTTCAAGCCTTTCTAAAATATATCCGAACTTACTCAGATTTCTTAGCAAAAGCCTATTGTACATGTGAAAATAGAGTTTGAGATTAGGATTAAATTGATGACCTCAGGTGCAAATAAACTCATGCCAGATTCTGGTTACAAGGTAATTGCCAACAAAAGCAACTTAATGCTAATTGCTTTCCTATATGAAATAAAGTGAATATGGTCCATGATACTTTTTGCAAACTCTAATGAATTTGAAAATGAACAGAAGAAAATTTGGTTAAACATGGTGGAGTAAATGCTAGATGCATTTAACAAGCTCTTCTTGACAAAAGATTTGTTTTATTTTTGGTCTTGCTTTTATTAATAGGAAGTTGGTATTTTTAATTACTTTTCTATGAAAATGTGTATGTGCAAAGGCAACACTTTAACATTTTTCAAGAACTTGTATTTTTAAATGCTACAGACCAGAGACTGTCTACATTTAAACTGAATATAGGAGCTTTAAAAAAATGCAATGTAAGCTTTAATTTTTGTATTGTAATAATAACTTGCTGTCAACTTGTTTACATATTTTTAGGAGGGAAAGCTTCATTATGCATTGATTTATCTTGATACTATCTTTAATAAATGCTGTTTTCAGCAGGATGCAGTGGGTATTTTACTACCTGTTACGATTAACAAACCAGTTGCTATAGAATATGTACTCTATTTGTTATTATGGTTCCAGTACTGAAACAACCTGTCTGAATTTTGTAGAGACTTTTAAAACTGTTTGAAATAGAAGTAAACTGTAACTGAGGTTTTGCCATGGAGCCTGATGCTCATTTAGACTTCAATGAAACTTAGCTTCCTAAAGGCAACTCGAAGGCACTGTAGTGTTAGCTATTTTGGTTAGATGTTCAGTTCAGAGAAAAATTAGAGATGCTTGGTCTCCCAAAGGTCTATGGCTTCCTGGCAAACTCCTGCAATTTTTTTTTTTAATTGTAGTGAAACAATTTTTAATGTTAGCTGCTTTTCTTCTCTTTAATTATTGATGCATCTTTACTGTTGTTTGTTCCAAGAAACAGATTTGGTTTTATATTTCCTAGTCAAACAGTTCTTTCGGTAACCCAGAGCAGAAGAGGCACAGGTAAATGTGTGCCTTTCCTTTTTCAAACTTCACTTTAAGTAAGCTGTTAACATCCCTGGCAAAACCTGAGAAAAAAAAGCCTCAGTAACCACATTCACTGGACTACTTTTGCAAGGCTTCCTGACTTACTGCTTCAAAGGTAATAATTTCTTGGTATGGTTAGTCAAGGAGAAAGACTTAAACTCCTATTTGTTGCTGCAGTCTTTTAAGCATTTTCAAAATACATCCCAGAACACAGAGTGACTACAAAGGACCTTGCAGGGCTTCACTTTCTAATGTTAGAACAGTTTATACAGTACAAATCCCCTGCCTACTGAAGGAATTGTGCATGTAGGAGAACCTTTCTGGTTTTTCTTTTTGCTTTATTTGTTTGCAGCAGGAACATTTGTGAATGTGGGCTAAAAGCTGTCTTCCTGCTGTATAGCGTGATGCTGTTGAGACCTGCTCAGTGAATGATTATCTGGTGGTTCTAAAATAGGGCTGGTACATATGTCCTAGGCTAAAGTGTTCAAGATGAAGCACATGAAGCAATGGTGGCAGTCTTTTGGGGCTTTTTAAAAATACACTTTTAATTTAAGAGTTCTGTATTTTCCACACTAACATGGGAAAACAGATGATTGAACTTGAGGGGGAACCTAACAGGTCTTTTAAAATCAGTAGGCTTCCAAAGTGATTTTAATCCCTTCTGTAGCTTTATTCAGGAACAGAACAGGAGCCTGTCTTGTTTATGTCTGCTTGCCTTTGCCAAAGTTCAGCAACATATTGCTCTTGTTTGAATTAGGGTAAGAGTTATGAAAGGAGCTGGAGCAGAGACTGTCTGGACTGCAAATAAAACCTAGGATTTCAATGCTGTCGTCTGACATACAGTGAGTACACATGGACAAGGAAGCTCAGAAATTTATTTAGTTAAGTGTGTTTTATCCATGTTGTACCAGTTCCAAGGTAAGCAGCACATTGACCCTCAGTTAACTTTTCCTGGGCAACGTACCTGCTATGTTGCATGGCATTCACCACATTCTTAGTGAGCTGTGCCAGCCATCCCATCCGATCTTGCCACTAATTTTAGTTCTGGACTAAGAGTACTAAGGGCAGGTCATCCTAGCTTACTGCCTCAAAGGAAAGAATTCATTGATAACTAGAAAGGCACTAAACCCTGCTTCCCCACCCCTCAAAAAACAAAACCAAACCAAGCTAAAACAAACAAAGCAAAATAAAAACTCCATAAGGCTGGTCTAGTAGTGCAATAAGCTGCATCTTCAGACTTGCTGCTAGGAAAAATGCAAACGTAACCGAGATGTATCAGTCTTGAAGGGAGGCCACTGTCTGTGCTTCCCCAGGTCTAATGAATAATAGTTAATGTCTCTATTCTTAATACTAGAATTGCCAACTTAACTGGAGTTTCTCCTGTTGTCCATGGGATGTGGAGCTTTTAGGTGCCATTCAACAAATTGGATGAAAGCCACGGGGTGAGCAGAGCATTTGCTGTTGTTTAAGTTGTTTTATTGAATCAGCAAGGGGAACTGAGCTGCCCAAAAACAGCGGCCTGGGGAGAAGGACTGCAGAGCACAGTTCACCTTCGGTACCACCCCGCTCCCTCATCCAAAGATTCTTCTGCATCACTTTTAAACTGAACTAAGGAATAATCCCAGCACCCTGTGCAGCAGCTGCTGCCTCCTTACTGCCGCAGCATTGCGGCTCCTGTGACTGCCTCGTCCCCTCGGCGCTCAGCCCAGCCCAGGCGGGCTGTGGGGGTGTCCCTGGGACCCGCTGAAGCCCCGTGGGCGCAGCTGCCCCACGGGGCGGGGCGGCAGGTGGGTGCAGACCGGGCCGTGTCGGGGGGCCGGGCCGGGCCGTGCGGGGCGGAGCGCAGGCCCTGGCGCCAGCTCAGCGCGTCGGGCGGGCGATGGCGGTGGGGCTGGAGGAGGCCTTGGAGGCGGCGGGGGAGTTCGGCAGCGAGCAGCGGCGCCTCACCGCCTGCCTGGTGCTGCTGCAGGTGAGGCGGGCAGCGGGATAGCGCTTCCCAGTGTGGTTTGTGGCTTGTCTGGTTGGGGCTGCGTTGGTTTCTTTTTCTCTCCTCTCCCGCCCCCTCCCGGGCAGCAGCATCCCGGGGAAGGGCGGGACGAGCTGAGCGCGGAGCAGGGGGATGCAGTCCCCCGGCCCTTTTCCCGTGTTAGCCGGGAGGCCGGTCCCGTTCGGGACCTCTTACTGACCCACCAGCCCCGCCGAGGGATGCGGGTGACTCGGGCATCCTCACAGCCAACGTTGCCGCAGCGAGGCCGAACCGCCCCGGTCCGGTGAGCGTAGGGGTCTTACCCGCAGCCCCCGCCCCTCGGGGCACCCTGGGCCGCGGCCCCGCTCCCCTGCTGGAGCTCCGGCAGCAGCAGCTCCTGTGGGGGATGGCGAAGCCTGTAACCCTCTCCTGGGGTTAACCCTCTCCTGCGGCAGACATCCTCGCAAGACCCTTGCTCAGTCTCATGGGCGTTTCGAAAAGGCCTTAGTGGGTTTTGTTCCAGGTTGTGTTCCCTTTGTAAGTTTCTTTTCAAACCTCTTTCTCGCCTCAGTGCTGTCTTGCATGCTGAACTTTTCCAAGTTCACGATCCATTTGCCGTATTTTTCTGCACATAGTCCCCTTTTGGAAGAGAGCCTTTTAAGCTTCTGCCGAGTGGAAGGAAATGGAGTCTAACCACAGCAGCTGGTTTGGTGGTGGGGTGATATTTTTTGGGTGGTTTTTTTTTGTTGGTTTTTGTTTGTTTTTTTGTTTTTTAATAGAAAAATCGCCTCTTGCAAAAAAGGATATGCCAGGTGCTGTCTTTAGTGTCCACACCCCCACATGTAAACATTTGTCTAGTTTATCTGTAACAGCCTTCCTCTTGTAGAGCAGTTCCACATTTTGAATTAAAACACTGTTGTGAGGGAGGGAGATGGTGCTGGGTGCTGACTGCAGGGTTTTGTTTTTGCAGAAACTTTCAAGGTAAGCATAGAATAATGACACATGAAAACAAGATCCAACCAAATTGTCCACCCAGTTCTAGAGTCAAAAGTTTTCTATCAATGATAACATGATGAAAATCACAAATACTTGGATATGCTTAAGGATAATGTTATTATAAATTAGGAAAAATAAAATAAATCACATGCAAAACCAAGAAGTCATTCAAACCATCTTGAAGCCCATATTGATTAATAAATATTCTCACTGGTGTTCCTTGATGAAAATCTTTATTCTTCCACATTCCGGTTTTTCTAATGATCAGGCTAAGGGGTCAGTCTCTGAAATGGAAAAAACTAGCAGACACTTAAAAAAATAATTTTTCTTCTTGTCACTACAGGTTTATGCTTTATGTGTCATAGGTAAAATATGTTTCATTTGTTATTTATTTAATAATAATAATATTGATCTAAAGGTAGATTTTAGCAGTGAGAACTGTGATCAAGTTATTATTACCTTCCTCTCCTGTGCTTGGCTACAAAATAGCACAAACAAACTGAAGAACTTCGCAAGAAGAGGGAGGTGACAAGATGAAGTTTTCACTGAAAGGGCATCGGATCTCTGGAATGGGGCCCACTGCTCCCCATGGTCTCGATGATTACATCTGGGGATTGAAACTCTACGTTTTGTTTGTGATGTTGGGTAAAGGGAAGTTGTTAATTGTTAGTTTAACGAAATGCTTGTGGTATTCCATCCAGATGTCCTTGGGATTCTTTACGGTAAATGATTGTGTCTTTTTTTTTGAGGTATATGTGGCTTGTCAGTCCATGCTTATTGTGCTTGTGGGAGCTGTGCCTGAGTATCATATAGACCAAGATGGATTTCCAGCAAGCAGAGCTGAGCTTGCCAAGCACATCCATTTTGCAGACAACTTCACATCTATAGTAACTGAGGCAAGTACTTCAGTAGTGCCTAAACATTTCTTTTTCTCTTGGGATTTATGCCATTAGTGCAGGATGTAGCCCTTGTAAAAGCTAAGCAGGGCTTATTATTGTTTATGCTATTGCAATTTATGCAATTACTGTGGAACCCACCCATCTGGCTTTTAATTTTATTATTATTTTGAAATCAGAAAGCATGTGATTAAATTATTAGTTTAGCATTCCTGGAGTAAATTGAGTATTTGTTACTTTAGGTGAAACTTCATTTATTTTGTTTCCAGTTTTCTTTGCCTTCAGATATTTTAGAAAGTCCTTATTAATGAAGAATGATAATTTAAATACATTTTATAACTTTGGAATTTATGATGTGCTCTTCCTAGTATCTGTTCTTTACCAAGAAAAGATTCAGTTTCTCATATCTGCATAATGTGCTGTGCATGTATGCTTTACCATGAGTTACATTGATTTCTCACTGAAGATACATCTTAAAGATTAAAACTAGTATGAAAATTAAACTCAGCCATCACATGTCTGGGTATTTTAATGTGTGGTGAGAGTGGGAGATAGAACAGATTGAAGTTTGCTGAGTGGGACAGAAGCTTGACCCTTCATCCTCACGCCTTGTGAATTCCATGCAAAAGGCTGTGTTTGCTTTTTGCTGGTCCCTGGGCTCTAACCCCTCAGGGAAGCCCAACTGACCCAAGCATTGCTGCCAGTGCCAGAAAAAACGATTGTGTGGGTGGCTTGGCTTCTAGTGTGAACTGCCAGAGTTCTGCTGATTGAATTTTTGGAGCAGTTGTCAGTAAACTCCTGTAAGATAGGTTAGCACTCAGTGTATGTAGGTGGTGCCAAATTTTTGCTTCCTTCCCACCATCCCAGATGTGACTGTGTAATGTTTCTCTTGGAAACATGTAGTATCTAGACATGAGGAGGAATGCTGCAATATTGGATCATATCCTCTGTCAGAAATTTTTATTATCTTGTTTTCCAAGATCACCCCTCTGTTTCAGACTCTCAGCAGGGATGTGTGATATGGGGTAGTGCTTAATTTGTAGTTACAAATCAGCAAATTTTAACTAATATTGTGTTTTGAAATGTAGAAATCAGTGTCCCTGTTCCCAAAATATGTAGTAATTCTCAAGGCTCAACAAAACATATTTATTCCCAATAGTTTAAGTAAATCTGTTGTAAGATTTTTGTAATTATTTTTTTAATAGTTTTTTCATGGAATCTATATGCTAGCTGATGATTTGCTGTATGCTAGTGGTCTAGTGACTATATCAAACTGTCACGAGGATTTAAAGAGCTGAGATGATGTCTGTTTTGGTGATAACAAAATTGGCAATATTTTTGTTGGCAAGCTGTAGGTAATTTTGACAAATACTTAAGTTCTTTCTGTGCAAAAAAGGTAGACAGACATAGTCTTTTAGAAGTTATATTGTTCACAGATTATTTTATGACATATTAAAATATGAGCATCTTCCAGTGACACACTAAGCAGCACAAGTAACAGTCACCAAAAGCTATCTTTTATCTTGTTCTCTCCCTAGAGAGGAAGCTGCTTTTCTAAAGTTTATTTCCTTTATTTGGTAGTGAAGCTTAAACTGTAAATATTTTCCATTCTGTTCTGGTTTGGCAGGGGCTCTGTTCTGCTCTGGAGCTTGAGAAAACTTCAGAGCAGCTCTTCAGTTCTGCTTCAAGGACTAATCATTGTAATTAACTTTGTTGTAGCTAAGACTTCATAAATAAAAGCTCTGGCATGGAAAATACAGTTGTTTGAATTACTTCTTATTCTAGTACTGAGTTGGTCCCCTGCTTTATTTAATAAGTGATGATGCTTAGGAAAGTGGGTTTAGGAAGTGTAGGTCCTACATTTGGTGTAGAAATGGTCCTGTGAGAAGCTGTTTTTACAACTCCCCTATCTGGGAGCATAATGTTACTGTGTGTCTTGCTTCAGCCTCTGCAGACAGGAACTGAGAGTTAGAAATTTGTCTGCTGTGGAGTGCTGGGATGGAGAACGACTTTTGCCAGCAGAGCTCTGTGCCTTGGAGAGCACATGCTGTGATATTTTTACACTTGAAGTTTCCTGAGGATTTGTGCCCAGGAATATTTCATTGTTGAAGTCTCCTCAGGAAGTTAACCCATACATCTGGGCTACATCTTTGTGCAATTCAATACCTACTACTCAGTGGAGTATGGTAGAAACAAGCTGCAAAAGTCGCTCACAACTGAAGGGCTGGAATATGAGGTTGGACTAAAGAAGGTGTCCTGTGAATGCATCAAATCTTGTCCTGCTTGGGCAGCCTGCATCTTGCAGGCTGCTGGGTGGGTAGAGCATGGGTTACTGATGGGTTACTTGCTGGCTGGAGCCAAATTCTCTGTATTTTGCCGTTATGTGAATTCAGATAGAGTAAAAGCATCCGTTTTTTGTGATTACTGTAATGAAATGTTTTGGTAAATTCCTAATATTCTTTGAGGTTCTGTATTCATTGAAGGCACTTAAGTGCTGATGTCCTAGTATTAAAAAAAGCAAATGGGGCTTGGCTTATTCTTCCTTTCCACAAAGGACGTACTGTGCATGACACTTACCTACTTTTTTGAAAGTAAATTTTCCATTAAATACATTAGGAATTATTTGAAATACTCAAGTATTAGATAATTCTTTGGCTAAATCTTTGTACTGAATTAGTTGAATTCTTTTCCTTGAAAATCACTCAGGATTTTCTGATTTCCACTCTTTCCCAAGTTCATGATGTCAGCAATCTTTGTAATCCCAGCAGTGCTTTTCTATGAGTGTTGATTCTCCTTGTTTGTTGCAAGGGGCTGCTCAAGGTGGTGGTGTGCCTTGCCCTGTCAGGAAATAGTCCAAGTTTCATTCCAGTTGTAACCCACTGCCCATTCATCTTCTTCTTTTCTAATTATTTTTTATTATGCTGCCTCAGATTTGCTTTTGGCTGAGGTAGAAAGTTCATTTTATAAAGTAATTTGTCTCCAACTTCTCATTTATTATAAATGCATTTGCACAATGAGATACTGAACTCTCAATGAGCAGTCAATAAGTAGGTGTTATACTTATTATAAAATAAAGACATTTTTTCACAGTATCTTCCTGCTTCTCTTCAACAATTCACTGTGTGTATGAGGAGGAAGGGCTGGAGGGGTTTCTGGTGGTTCAGGAAGCCAAGCTGCACTGCATTAACTCTCTGTGTACTACAGTGGTGAACATGTTCATTCTTCTAGAAGAATATTCTTAGTTACCTGTTCATTGAAATAGCTAAGCTTGTTTAAAGTTGCCTTGTTGAATCCTGGGAGCTGGGGTGCAACTACTTATATTTATCAAGGTCTAAGCTTATAATGTGTTAGAATGAAATTTCTTGAGGGAGAGGAAGTAGTGATGAGTATTGGGAAAAAGGTGTGACTACTGTTGGCTTACCTGTTGAACTTTGAACAAAACTTTAGTTGGATATAAAGCAAGAAGTGGAAAATGGCAAAAGAATTTTGATAGATATTTATTGTTTTTGAGGAAGCTAGCATTTTAAAAAAGTATCAACACCAAATTATGTTTGGGTTTTATTGACAGTGGTACCTGATTGAACAAGAAGCCTATAAAGTGAGCCTTGCATCATCCCTATTTTTTGCTGGATTGCTTATTGGAAATATCACATTTGGCCCTTTGTCAGATAAGCTGGGCAGGAAACCAGTGTATATCTCAGGTAAGATTGTTAAAAGGTTTTCCTCAAGAATTCTTCAATAACAACATCTCTTGCTTTTCTGCCTGTGGCCAACCCTGCCCAGAGGCTGCCCCTGGGCTACTCTGCTGCCAGTGATCTGTTCTGAACATTTCACTCAGAGAAAAAAAAGAGCAGCACTAAAATTCCTTAGCTTGAGTATGCTGGGCAGCACAGTGGTCTCTGGAATATCAATGGAGATGAAAAATAATCTGGTTTTGCTATGAGTTATCACTATTTGAACTCAGTATTCTACACACTGCTTGACTATATTGTCTCCAATAAAACTAATTAGCTTTTTGTGGGGAGAGACTGTTTGAAAGATGTTTTGTACTTAAACATCTATAGAGTTGGTAGCTCATGTCTTGGTATTTTGTTTTCCAGCTGCATTTGCAGCCAAGGGGTCTCTTTGGTTAAAGATGACACTGTCTCAAGGAAGCATTGTCTTTGGCATTCCAGACCTCGAGTGTGTGACTGAAGATGATTGTGATTTTCTAATGGTGCAATTTCAAAAAGCCAAATATTAGACATTAGTGACAAGAGTACTATAGACTGATTATCATAGTTGGTAACTAACTGTGCTCTCTGCCTTTCTTCTGAGTTCGAGCTGCATAGCATAAGTACTAATTATACTTTATTCTTTCTCTACAGGTCTATTTTTTGATGTTGTTTTTGGGTATGTCACAGCACTAGCTCCAAATTATGACACATTTGCAGTTTCACGTTTTTTTGTTGGAATCGTGAATGGTGGAATGGCTCTTGTGTCTTTTGTCCTAACCCAAGAATATGTAGGAAAATCATTTTGGTCATTTACAGGTGGGATTTGGGAATATTTAATTATTATTTCTGTGCCATGTGTCATTCTGACTATCAATACCTTCCATTTAAAATTCTTAAATTGGTATCAAATAAGTCAGTTTGTAAAATATGTCAAATAAATGTGATGTGATTCATCCAGGTTGCAATTTCTGTAGGAAAGGTGCCTGAATAAGGAAGATGGGACTGAGTTTGATAAATAACAAAACTGTGTTAGTTTTAAAGTGATTAGTTAGTTTTAAAGTGATTCCTAAAATTTCCCAATCTTTATGCTGCATAACATTAAAAAAAAAAAAAATAAAAAAAAATCTTGTCAGGTGCTGCCAACTTGTGAACAATGCTTTTGGCCTCTTGGGAAGATGTTCTTGTTTTCTTGGGCCACAAAATGCCTTAGTGCCTGGACAGTGTTTTTTCCACTGCTGGTTGTGCTGACCATCCAGTATTTTTAAACGTCCTTTTTCATATGTCACTGCCAAGACTTAAAATAAACATAACACTTGCACATCAATCTGTTGTAAAGCTGGAGTAGCTCAGATTGTAATGTTTTTTTGGAGAGCACATTGTGTGGAAAAAATTGGCCCAAATGCTGACTTGCTGTGGTTGGGAGCATATTTCTCTCTCATTTCTTCAGTTACCTTACTCTACTGTTTTTCTTCTGGACTCCTGGGGATGTGTGATACAGTTGTAGTTTAGTTATAGCTTTCTACTTTTTTTTGAGTACTGAATTTTCTTTTTCTGTTGGGTTCATTTTTTTGACTCACACCCTCTCTCTCTCCCATCCCTCCTTCCCCCTTGTCTGTCTGCTTTTCCCAGCCTTTCTCCCCACAGGGCCGACCTCCTGATGGACAGAAGACTCAGTTTGTTTCCTGCCACTTGTCCCTCTAGGTGCTTTATTCTAGTTCTGCTCAGCTGCTGAGGAGGAGGGGCTGAAGGAGAGGGAGATGCTGGAGGCAGCTCAGCAGTGCTAAAGAAGCTCTCCTAGGTGTTGGCTGGGAGATAGGCTTTGTGGGCCAGAACTGAGAATTTCTGGGTTGGTACAAGATCTCCTGTGTTAGTCTGTAGAGGGTTTGTTCCCAGGCTTTTGGAGTCCAGGTTGACTCCATATCTTGGCGGGTTTTTTAATGTTTATTCATCAAAAGTCTGCTGTAATATACCTCTGGCTTCCAGCTCTTTTTATACTGAATTTGGTTCTCGTATTTTTATAGCTTTCTCTTTCTGTTCCAGCCTGCCACCTCTATTCAAGATTACCTTAATAGACCTAAATAAATCACTTTTAACACTTCCGCTTTGGTCCTCAGGTTTTCTCTTTAGTCTGTATGTTCCTGTTCATTTCTTGCTTTCTTCTTTATTTTGAAGCGCCCTCCTCCCTGTACATTGTACAAAGTTATTTTTTATTGGGACTGCATCATATACTTAATCCAGCTGGTTCAGGAGTGCCATAAAGATACTTCAAAGATTTTATTGCTATTTCAGTTATGTATATCACAGGCTAGGAATTTCAGGTTTGCTTAATAATTTTTTTTTCTTTTGCCATTAGTCTCTGTAGTCACCTTTTTGGTCTTGTATTTTCAGGTTCATTGACTAATTTGACATTTGCAGTTGGCATTGCTGTTTATGCTTTACTGGGTTACTGGGTAAGAGAATGGCGCTCCCTGGCCTTGGTATCCAATACTCCAGGAGTCATCTTCCTCCTTCTCTCTTTGTAAGTGGTTCACGTGCATTACAGCAATAAGAAAAAAATATGCAGCACTTTAACAGTTACTTTTTCTTCTCATCATTCATGAGGGTGGTATGAACAAGGGTGACATTTTTCTGGGTGGTTCTGTGAACCAAGGAAGGATCATGTTGTGAAGGAAGGAGCAGTTTTAAACAAAGCAGTGTGGGGTTACCCAGAAGATGAGCCTGTGTTTCTGCATGTTGTTGCAGTTGTGTGCCAGCTGTCCAATAAAACTCTTATCACAAATCTGCCTGGGGAGGGAAGGAAGCTGCAAGCTGCAGCATCCGCCAGGAACGCTGCCTTCTGCCAAGAAAAGGCTTCACTGCTTGAGAAGTTTTGGAAATGCTCCTAGAGGGGTTTTAGAGTTTCTTTGCATGAGACACATGCATGCAAAGGGAGATAGGTGGGAGCACTTGGAACTGCCTTTTTAGCATGATACCCAGTGTATCTGCTTGCTTTTGAGATTCCTTGTTTGTTTTCCTAGCACTGTTGAACTTGGGTGCTCCTACTTAGCATTACTATATGGATCTTATTATAAAAATGATTACGAAATGCTTCAGGACTTAAGGCATTAGAAGTGATGGCTTTGTCTGCCCTGTGTTGTTATACCATCTATACTTCTGTTCACTAATTAGAGCTGTATAAGAAATAAAAGGATGAGTGTAGTAGGTTGCCTGTATCATTATACAGGGAATGTCTAGCATGCATCATAGATAGAAAAAACTTCTGGTTTTTATTTTAATTATTTTTAAATTTCAGTTATTATTTAGATAGATCTGCTCTTAAAAAATAATTTCTGTTAAAGAATACACTAAAAACCACCCCTCATCTTGCAGTTCAAGGAAAAAAAAGCCTTGGGGCTAAGGAAAAAAGTTCTGCAACTTGTGTTTTCCTCTGTGATATTCTGTTTCTCATGGAAATAGAATTACTTTCCCCTAGTACTAAAAATAGTGGGATCCTCTGAAGTAATGAAAGGTTGTAGGATGCATATCTCTGTTAAGAGTACCAGACACTATAAAAGTTCCATAAAAAATATTCCTCCCTTTATTTATGGCTTTATGAATCCATAAAATGGCTTTAAAAGCAGCAGCACTCTCTACAACCAGAGTGCTTTGTCAAGCATCTCTAACAATTCTTCTGTAAGGTTAACTTTATTATTCTCAGAGTACATGGAATTTAATATGCAGAACAGTGCAAACAGCTTATTTTTTCTCTGAATTTTGTATTGGTGCTTTTTAAAGTATTGATTTGCAAAATGGAAAGGTTGACTTTAGTGCTTTCCTCACAGGAATGAACTTGTCATCATCGATTTTCTGTTCTTTCCTGTTAGCATGCTCCCAGAATCACCACGGTGGTTGTATTCCCAAGGGAAAATGGCAGAAGCTGAAGACGTGTTGCAATATATTGCCCTTGGTAATGGAAAAGAGAGGCTGGATCTGAAATTAAAACCAAGTGCAGGAACTTTGAGGAAGGATGAATCAGCACCTGGTATCCTAAGCTTAGTAAAACAGCCAGTCCTGTGGTGGCGAACCATCATACTGATGTACATCTGGTATGTAATAAGAAGATGCTAAGATGCTGTGCATGAGCTAGGCACCAGGAAACAATAAAGTTTTATATCTTTTTAACTAAATCATAGATTTGTCAGTAATAATGTAAAATTATGTGTTGTGAAGCTGATGTTTAATTTTTATTGCTGTTGCGTTCTATTTTCTGTGTGTCACTTAGAAACTGCTTTTGAATCCACAAGAAATAATCTTGTGAGAACACAATATTTAGATCTAGTGGAATGAGAAGCTGAAGCAGAAATTACTGAGAATACATCTATGTGGACCTATTTAAGGGTTAGGAGCCCAAAAGCCCATTACATAGGTTCAGTGGAGGAAAACTTGGGCAAGATAAAATGCAGGTTGCGTAGGTTTATATTAGGTGTGTTTTCAAAAGTTGTACAACTTTTTTGAAAAAAAAATTGCCTCAAAGTGCAGTAGGATGCATCGTATTACATTAGCAATGTATGATAGCACAGAAGGAATCTCTGGGCTGGGGAGGGTGTTTGGTTGGTTGTTATAGCAGCAGCTGTTGCAAATTGGCTTGAGCTAAATTTGTTGGAGAAACAGCTCTTTTCCAAAATGCCAAGAACAAGTTTTTGCTTAGAAATTGAACATTACATCAGAGGTGATTGTCAGGATGTAGATGGGAAAAATCAGTGATTTGATGTGTCGGGTAAGCAGAGATGTGCAGGTTGTGGGTGAAACAGCAGGAACATCTTGGCAGAGTAGGACAATTCCAGGCTTAGAATCAGCTTGGGCTCTTTGCATTGCTGGTAGGTAATGTAAGTAATTGTGGTGATGAGAAATTCACATTGCCAAGGGATTCTCACCTGCTGGAGGAAGAGGTGGCAGCACTGTTTGTCTCATGCATGTTAAGGTACAGTGCATGGAGCTGTTGGAGTGTTGTCTCAGCAGCTGCCACCCAGCATCTTGTGCTGTTGCTCAGGAGCTTTAGACACCACCCTCAGCTGTGACAGACAGAGGACACACATCACTCTATAAGGCAAAAATTTAGTTTTCTCTATCACTTGGCCCAGACTTTGCAATGTAAAGATTAAGGGGTATAGGCAAAATGTCTTTGTGCGATTATTCCTTTGCTTTTCCAACCCTGTCTTGTTTTTCGTGGGGCAGGGATTTGGGTGCTTAGTTCTTTGCAAGGAAAGTGCTTATAGGTTTGTTGGGGAAGCCTTCCCTGGGCTTGGGGAAGGCACGTTATGCTAAGCCATAGATGTACCTATCATTTTATTTCATAGGATTGCTTTGCAACAGTTAAACATCATCTGCTTGCAGTGAAGTTTATTAGATCTGCTAAATAACCTAGGAAAAAACCCAAAGTAATAAAAAATCCTGAAAGTTATGCTGTGCATTTGTTTTCTTTCAAGAAGTTACTTTAATTAAAAAGGAACTGTTCTCTTTTGCCTTCTTTCCCTTTAAGGGGAAATAAGAGTTCTCTTTCTAGCATGCAACTCAATCTGGCTAATCCTTAACTTGGTGTAATTGATCTTTCAAATACTTTCTTAGCCCTAAAGACCAGTTATGTTAGTAATATAACTTTTATGGTTATTTTTAGGTATGTCTGCAGCGTTGTATACTATGGTCTAACTTTAAATGCTGGTGAATTAAGAGGAAATCTCTATTTAAATGTGGCTCTTTCAGGTCTTGTAGAAGTTCCAGCATTTCCCCTCTGCATGTTTTTTATTGAGAAATCCTGGTAAGAAAAACTTATTTCCTAGTTTTCTACATGTATTTGTAGATAGCCTAGAAAAATATTAACATTTTTTTCTCAGTAAGATGCTTTACTGTTCTTCTAAAACAGTTGACTCTTTGGGGGTTTACTCTGCTGCAGGGGTTTCTGCAGTTGATGCAGAAATGAAACTGATTTTTTACCTCTTATCTTTTCTAGTTTTGATCATCTTTTTAATTATTCAATAGATGAGCTTTTCAATTTTTAATGTTATTAAAAAAGGTCTTTATGCGAGTAGCTTAGTATCTGTAGCTTCTCTATTTCTTACATATTTTATTCAGAATGACTTTTTTTGCTTAACTGCAATTGAAAGCAATTTTCAGTAGCATTCATTTTTCCTTAAACTTTTCAAAGAAAACTTTGAAGTGAGAGTTGTCCTGTTTTTGTTAAGGCATGAGTGGCTTATGTTTGGTGTCTCCATGTCTTCAGTGTTTTTGACAGCCATCCTTTATGTGTGTTCTTACTTCCAAAGGCCAAATAGTCAGCCTGGCACCTGAGAGCTACTGAGGGTTGCATGTAGCCTTCAGTTTGAGTATCTTAGTAACAATAGCTTGGTTTCACAGAGATAAGTGGCAAAAATCCCATTTTTTTTCCCAGTCAGATGAGAATACCACCTTTGGGGCTTTTAGGGCAATAAAAGAAGCTGTCAGCTTGGTCAAAGTAAAAGACAAAACAACCAACATTTGCAGCGCACCCAGGAAACCTAAATAAAGGAAATGTATTTAAATCACAAACTGCACAAGTCCTTTTCTACATAGTTGGTTTTTTCTACTTTAATTTGAAATTTACAGTTCATCTGACAAGCTTTTTGTTTTCTGAAGGCTATGTGTAGTTTTAGGTGCTTAATGCAAAGCAGAATATGACAAGCCAGCTGCTCTGTTTTTATTCACTTCTAGTGAGCAATATCCCTAAAGTATAGCTTATTTGGAACAAAAATATTTAGAAGATTTAAAAAACAAGGACTGTACATTATAACTAAACTGGAGTTCTACTACTATGGGGAAGTATTTAGAAATAGCTTTGAGAGTTCTTGAGGTAACAAGCATGCATGGTATTCCTATGTGCCTGCAAGCTGTTACTAAGAATATTTTTATTTGTGGTCCTTTGCAGATAATTGTGAGATATTTAAGTATGGCAGGTGTGGAGATGGGCTGGGGATTTTCTATCCCACTGTGCTGTCTGTTATTTTAAAAAAATAAGCAGCAGAAAAAAATAAACTTTGCTTATTTCTGTGTGCTCACTGTTAGGAAAAGCATATTAAATAGTTTTGCTGTTTTTTTTTTTTTTATAACTGCATACATTTATGCAAAGTTGTAAAGGAGAAATACAGATTAAAAAGCATTAGAATCACATTCTCTTGACCAGTATTAGTTTGATCTTTGTGCATATGTACTTCAATACCCTTTTGGTAGGCTTATGGCTTTCCTTGGTAAAGAGAAGAACAAAGTCTCAGTTCTTGGTGGTGAAGCAGATGCTTTCTTCTCAAGGCTACAAATTCAATAGTTTAAAAATCAAAGCTTGTCTAGAAACAGGATTTTTTGTGGGAGGAGTTTGGTACAATACTGGGAAACTAATACAAGATTTGAAGCACTTACCAAGGTTTAATAGATTTATAGTTGTTATTAATGCTTCTGTGAACTTAAGATGGTATCTTGCCAACAAATTGACTGAAGGACTTCATTTCCATCTTTATCTGCGTGCTCTTTTCCTTCTAGGTCTGGAAGACGTAAAACCATGGCATGTTTTCTGATATTTGCAGGATCTGCCTGTATATTTACCACATTTTCACCAAACAATGCTGGTAAGTACCTACTGCTAAAGTAGATGTTTGTTAATTCAGATAAAATCTGACAAACAACTTTTTTGTTTTGACAAGCAACTTTCAATATTTTGTGAGCATTTATATCAGATCCTGAAGCCCTATCCATATATACTTCTGTCTTCCTCTGTGCCTCCTTTCAGGGCTGGCTGGGGAGCCACGGTTGAGTCTAAATTGCCTTTAACTTCTTGCTGGCATAATTTGAACCTGGTCATTGATGAAGTCATTGATTCTGACTGCAAGCCCTTGGCTTTTTGAAGGTCAGGCCAAGCCATCACATTCTGTCTGAAATACTGACACTGCATTAATTAATGCACTTTACATTAAAATACTGATTTAATATCCAGATTGCAGTGCAATCTAATGTTGGTTTGACTGAAGCTTGACAGTTTGAGATGCCAAATTTAATTTTACATTTGGTTTGGTGACATGTAATATTTATAAAAACAGGAACTGAGGTTTTCCTGAATTAGAAGCTTAATTAATCATTATAAAACCACTAAAAAGCTTTAAAAAATATTTTGTACGTGAAAATTAGAAATGGAATTGAGAATTGCAATATGGAAGCCGCAGGGATGGCAAGAAACTTGCTGCTTTTCTCACTGTCATCCTGTGTATTGCTGCACTATACAGTTGTGAGGACAATTCATGGTAAAAGTAGAGTTTCATGAAGGATATTCTGCATCTCAAAAGATGAGATTGTCAGTGATGTTCACAAATGTTTCTTTTGTATTTTCATTTTTCTATTTCAAGTACAGTTTTTCTGTATTAATAGTTACTTTAGCTAATGAAAACTCATGTTCTATGAGACTAACAAATAGAAGTGCTTGCTCTCTGTGTGTGTTTTTCTTAATATAGCTTCAGTAGAAATGTTTTAGTCTCAACAGTGTTTTCACCCAAGAATGCCAGCAATGTGATTACAAGGTAGCCTTTTATAGGTTGTGTTTATCCTTAACTGTTATAAATGCTGCCTGGCATCCATTTCAAATTGATCTTTGAAAAATCTCAGGAGAAAAAGCAGAGAGAGAAAAAATACCCTGTAATCCTATTTGCCATGGTTGGGTTAATTCAGGTCCTTGGAAGTTTTGTTGCTCCTTTTATTGAGACAGTGTCTTCCTTGGTTTGAACATGTTTGCTGTCTGAGCTTCCTTTCATATATTTTAAAATAAAATGAAAGAGAAGCAGTAGAAGCTACTCAAGATAATAATTCCTGAAGAGTTGATAAATTTCAGGAAAACATCTGCCTTTTCCAGTTCAGTTGATTTTAATCCCATTAAAATGTCTTTCCACTGTGGCAAGAGTAAAGCTGGTTCTTGGCCCAGAGTGATCTGTGTCAGACAAGCAGGAAGAAATTCAGCTCCCAGCATGAGGATGAGTCACTTGGTTAGATGAAATGAGGGTTGTTGCATCTCTTATGTGACCCTCCCATTGCTAAGGAGAACACCTTTGAGTCAGCATTCTTTGAAGTGATTGACAAGATCCTTGATTTTTATTACAAGGGATTTAAGATTTTAATGAGATATTGGGTTCTTGCCACTGGTGTCTGCAGCCTTTTCTCAGTTTCTAAATAACTCAGTGAGAATCTGATCCAAGTCATCTCCCCTGTGGAGTAAGTCAGTAACGTTTCACTTGTTAAAGATGTGTACTGAATTTGAGACTGAAAAACTCCCAGGTTAAGTAAAAGTGGATCTATCCCTCATCTCCCTCTCTCTGTCTCTTAGAACTCATCAGTTAATTTTACAGAATCAGAGAATGTTAGGGGTTGAAAGAGACCTTGAAAGATCATTGAGTCCAACCCCCCTGCCAGGGCAGGACCACCTGGTGCAGGTCACACATGAACACGTCCAGGTGGGCTCAGAATATCTCCAGGGAAGGAGACTCCACAGCTTCCCTGGGCAGCCTGTGCCAGTGCTCTGTCACCCTCACAGTGAAAAAGCTTTTCCTTATGTTTACATGGAACTTCCTATGCTCCAGCTTGCACCCGTTGCCCCTTGTCCTGTCATTGGACATCACTGAGAAGAGCCTGGCTCCATCCTCCTGACTCTCACCTCTTACATTTTTATAAATGTTAATGAGGTCGCTCTCATAAGTTTCACCTTAGTGAGTTTCCTTTTCTCCAAGCTGAGGAGACCCAGATCCCTCAGCCTTTCCTCATCAGGGAGATGTTCCACTCCATTAATTATCTTTATGGCTCTTCACTGGACTCAAGCAGTTCTCTGTCCTTCTTGAAATGAGGGCCCCAGAACTGGACACACTATTCCAGATGTGGTCTCCACCAGGGGGGAGGAGTACCTGTGCCTGGCTGCAAGCCCTTTTCCTGACTTTCAATTACATACTTTCCACTGAAGAAAGAAAACATTTTCAATTTTTAATTTTTTTTTTTTTTAAGAATTGTCTCAGCTTTTGTTAATGTCGGGTATTTCCTTGTGTTGAGAACAAACATTTCTTGGTGAATATTTTTTTGGAAGTAAATTTAAAGTCCTTTAATTTCAAAAATACTTTTAGAATGAATGTTTACTTATGGCAATGGTAGTCAGAAGGTGACTCAATGTAATGGCACTGTAATGAGACCTTTCCTGGCAGTGATGGCATCAAATCTTGTAACTCCTGTTTTAGAAGCTCTGAAGTGTCAGCACTGTTTGTTATCATTTCCCTCCATTTTTCTTAATTGGAAAGGATTAATGGATTAATGGATTAACATTCAGTTAATGGAAGGTTATTCTCTATAAGCAAGAACTTGGAACCTTTGCCTTTTACCAAAATTTGAAACAGTTTCCCTGACTGTACTATTTCAAGAGGAATTGTGTGCAGAATGTTCAGGGGAAAGGGTGTCAAGACAAAATATAAGTGTTCAAAGTTTCTCCATGAATATACTCTGCTGAATTTACCAGAATTCTCACAGGGGAAAGTGTATTCCTTCTTAATGGTGTTACATTTTATATATTTAAAGCAAATAATGGAATATTGTGCAAGAATTGCTAAAAATATGTTCCAAGACTCCAAGGAAAATATAATGTGTATGTCTGGGCTTACTCACACAAAGAAGCTGATGTGCAGTGAATTTCTGGTGTACTTCTAATCTCACAGTAATTCCCCACGTGGCAGCCTTCAGCCTCCCCTGAGGGAGTGGAACTTGGAGAAGACAGTGCACTTTAAATTCACCCTCAAGCTTTTGAGTGCTAATTTCTCTGTCTAGACAGACTCTTTCTTCTGTTTTGATAACAAGACCAAAACTTCCCAAGTGCACTAGTGCTAAATTTAAAATATATGGATACGCAGTGTTCAATTTAAGTCTCCTTGGGAGAGAAATGGCAAGTTTTAAAATGTACTTGAGAATTACAAATTTCTTCCTCATTGTTTCATGTTCAGCTGATGGAAGAAAATGTATGTCCCAGATTTCCAATGGCACCCAGTGGGCCTCTGTGGACCAGGTTTACACCTTTGCACCTCGTGACTCGTGTTACAGTTCTTACTGAGCAAAGAGAGAACTTGGATGAAACCAGTGCATTAGAATTTGCATGAATTACAGAAATAACTGCAGAAACATATCATGCTTAAAGAAATTATATCAAGTTTCTGTATTTCGGTTTATGTACAAAAGAAGTTCTGCTTCAGTTGAAATAGAATCCAACTTGATCAGATTAATAGAATTAAAATATTTGAGGGAAAAAAATGAAAGAAAAGCAACTGAGAAGCAATCAGACTTTCCTATTACTTAATCATCATCATTTGATCCAAACTGAAACCTCCTGAACTCTGTGCTGAGGAAGAGCACCTGAGCAGTTTGTCCAACTCAACTGCCTATTAGTAAACTGGGCTTCATTAGCATTTCTTTCCAACTACAAAGCTGCTGCATTTTAAGCCCCGACAGGATGTGTTTGGGGAGCAAATAAACTGAATCAAGTTTTATGGTTTCAATCCAATAAATCAGTCAAGAAGGCTGTGCTGTCTGTGCTTGTGAAAGACAAGGTATTCTGGTAAGGTATTCTGACTGCAGAGCTGGAAGTGTTAAAATTATTCTTTTAGACCTATGACAGTGGTACACTTTCCCCCCAAAATGGGTCAAATTTTCTTTGTCCTAAACATAATTTTATGTATCTGTTCTTATGATAGCTCTTAAAGTGATTGGGAAGAGCCGTGAGACTGCTTTTGTCCTTTTGTCTTTGTAGTTGAAAAACATACAGATGAAACTTTATTTTTGTATGATAGTCTCTTAAAGAGGACTGGATGTTTTCAGAACGGTATTTAAAGAGTAAGAAAATGCTTACAACTTGTTTTCTCTTTCCTGAAAGGTCTGCTCTTCAGCCCCACATGGTTAACATTGTGTGGAAAAATGATGGTCAGCGCTGCTTTCAACATTCTGTATATTTATACATCTGAACTATACCCAACAGTACTGAGGTGATGTAACAAAGCTTATGGCTAAATGAAAATACTTTTCATACACAGTAATACTGATGTCTGGTGTGCATTGATATTTATTCACAATTATTTTTACCTGAGATACCAATGCCAGTTTTTCTGTAATTGAAGCAGCTTGTTAGGTTGAAAGGTCTTCTCGTATTAGTCACACATTTTGCACCATGCACTTCCCTGGGCTGATGTGACAACTTCCTCTAGGTCTGAGAATAAAAATATGAAAAACAGCTTTTTGCACTGCAGTAGTAGGTGCCCTATTTCTCATTTCTACTATTTATTTTAGAAGTGAAATTACATGATGCAAAACTGAACACGTGAGGGAGGTGTATTCCAACTTAATTATAAATACAGATGATGCAGCAAGGACTATTTACAGTCCTTCTGTGTACTTGTACTCCCATACAATTAGTTTGCTTGCCTGCTGAAAAACAAGTGCTTTTCAATATCTTTATTTAACTAAATGTCCACAGTGCAACTCATTGTAATAGTTTCTATATGACAGAAATTTGCTTTTTACCATTTAATTCATGAACATGTTTATCTTTCATAGTTCTCATCAACTCTTTGTGAGGCTCCTTCCTCTTCTACTGTCTCAAGAAAAACCTGAGATAGGAAAATATATTACCACATGGTTGTTGTCTTGTCACCTCCCCATTTTGGTTCCACCTGGTTTTCTGAATAGTGCTATAAGTCCATTTTAGAATTTGAGCCATATTGCACAAGTTGCTCAAGAATTGCAACTACAAAACTATTGCAAAAATTGAGCCTTCTTTAGAGAGAGAGAGAGAGAGAGAGAGCAGAAGATGAAAGCTGATGTGGAGTTGGAAGGCATTTGGGCTGGTAGATGTGTCCTTTAACACCATAAAGGTTATGAGGACGGTGACATAAGTCACTTGATTTCAGGACACTGAGACCCTTGGGGATGGGGCAAAAAAAAAAAAGTGTGTGTCTGTTGTATTGGCTTTTTTTTTCTTCTTTTGAGGTTCACAATTTCCCATATGTTACATAGGTGTGAAAGCTAGACTGTGAATGCAGTTTATGCAATAAAATTTGTGAGGATGGAGGTGGATTGACTGTTTCTAGATACTGAGCTTGTGATTCTTGGTACAGTTTGAGGTTTAATATGCAGTCCCAAGCACGCTGACTGAAATTGGATGTGGGGGTTTGTTTGTGTTTTTCCTGTCCAAACTTCTTGGATTTTTTTTTTTAAGTGGGTCGTTTGGACTTAGTGTTTTCCTGTTTCCTCTGCTTTCGTGAAATTAAGAATCAAGAGAATTAAATCTGAATTTTAAAAAATTTCTCTGCTTTTCCTTGTTTCATTGTGTATTCATATCATGCTGTCCCAGTTTGGTTCCCAGTATGCTACAGATCTTACCTAGCAGGAGTTACAGTAGTGTCTCGAAAAATGGATATCAAATAAAGTGCTGCATCATTTGAGTACCTGCAGTAATAGCCTGGCAAAATGTAACTTTATCTGTCAAAGATACAGACTGTCAGTGGAGAAAATGCAAGAATAAAAACAGTTTAAAAAATTAGCAACCTTATTAGACCTCTCATGTTTAGTAGTGTGGCAAGCTGTTACACCACACCATATGGGAATTCCTCACCCGTGACAATTTATACATTTAAAATAGTGTTGATGTCTCTCTAGTACTTCAGCAGCAAATATTTATGCAGGAGCAGCAGTCATGGGCGAGCGTTTAATTTAAAGCAAAGCATCAGCACCCTCTGGTGGTCTTTGCAGAGCTCTGTGGCGATGCGGGCGTTGCTGTAGCTCTGGAGCTCAGGCACGCCGTGTGTTGGGATGCTTGCCGTTCAAAGGCAGTGAAGGTGAAATTAACTCTGTTTTTTTCCAGTTGGGTGTTTTGCAGAAAAAGTGAATTTCTTCAGTATTACTGCTCCTTATTTGTACCCACTTATTATTTTCAGCGTGAGGGCTGCTGTTAGGTATATATTATTCAGTTGATTGGTACATGGAGGAATGCCAAGTAGACCTCATGCTAGAAACAGGGAGGTGCTACCAGCTGGAGAGTGTGTAAGAGCTATGGGCTTTTTCCTTTTTTGATCTGTCTTGAAAATACCTGCTGGGGAACAAAAAAAGTTACAAATAGTAAAGATCATAACTGTTGCGTTTTGGACAAAAAGGAAGGCTGTCTTTGGGAACAAAATGTAATTACAGCTCTGATAACATAGGTGTAAAAACAAACTCACATTTTTTTCATGAGAAAATGGTTGGAAGAATGGTGACTGAGTGGAATCAGCGTGGGGACATTGGACTGTCTAGTATAGCATTGCAAAGCTTATTTACTTATTTTCACTGTGGGGACACCGCTGTATTTTCACTTACGTGAGTAATGGTATGTAAGTTTGTACTTCTTTAAAATATTTGCCTTTCTGATCTTTGCCTTTCTTTGTAAGGACACCTCCATATTGCTTTCTGCTGAACAACAATCTTTGGTGAGCACTAATGAAATTTCTGAGCTGTCAGTGCTAGCAGCAGAGCAGTTCTTGCACTGGGCTGTACCCCACTCCCAGGGCAGAGCCGGGCAAGTGGCAGGGGCAGAGGAGGCCCTGGCATCTGCAGTGGAACCAACTGGGTTGAGCAGAGCCCTGGGCTGGGGTGATGACAGAATCTCTGGAGCTGTTTTGGCTTGGGATGGGAGGAGCATGTCAGTCATTCAGGTGTTCCATAGGTCTTGCAGTGAGTGTGGTAAAACCAGGGCAGGGCTGGCAGTGCAGCCCCTCGGGAGTACCTGCTCACTGAGTGTGTTACTCCTCTTGGATACCATGACATTTGTTCAGCATAATCCTGAGTTCTCTTGAATTTTGATCTTCCATTGGAATTGAAATGAAGCAATTTAGAGTTAGAATCACCTTTCGACCTTCTCCCTCTCAGCAGAAAACCTCTGGATACGGTCAGGTTTAGGGTCTGTGGGAAGGATGCTGTGAAAGGAATGATTCAGACACAGACTGGTTTCTCTGGTCTCTTCAGGGATTGTGTTGAGAGGGAAGGTGCTTGTCCCTGTCTTGTGAGGCTTGGGTTGATGTTGCTGCAAGGAAGCATGGGTTGCTGTTTTCATTTTCCCAAGGGTATCTAATGAGATAAAATGTTGCTTTGTCTGTTTGTTTTCACACCAAAGTCACTGGCTTCTTATCAGCTCCTTCCATCATCTGTTTCCCTTAACTTGTGCAAAGGGCCATTAGGAAGGGACATGGAGGTGGGTGCGTTTCCTATACTAGCAAACCTTGTCACCTCTCTGCTTATCATCCTTAATCCTGTTACTGGCTTCCTGTCTTTGGAGGAGGGAAAGGAAACAGGGTGAGCAGGAGCAGCTCAGTGATGTGACTGATGATGATGATGAATGAAAGGAAGAAAAGGGAGACTGAGGGAGAAGAATAGCAACTGTGAGCTGGTTCTTGCTGCCTGGCTGATGGTTGGAGCAATGTCAGTCTCTGCTAAATACCAATTTTTGGGAGTTATACTGGGATGGAACAGTCTTGCACTTGATCAGGAAATGGAAGACTTTGGGTTTTATTATTAAACTTTCTTTGAAGATGATCCTACTGTTCTCTCCCATGCTCTGGTTATCACAGTCTAGGTGAGACGACTGACTTCTCATCTGAGCAGTGGCAGAATAAAGGCAGCTCTGAGGGCTGAGATAGAGATAATGTTTGGGTTCTTCTGTCTGAAGATCCTGCCAAATTTTGAAATAATTCCCCATCAGTCACAGGGATGTCCTATTAAACTGCCCTTTATGGCAGGTTGGAGAAACCTCTCTCTTTGTCCAAACTTTGGTGAAGGATTGCGTAACAGTATTTTTGTTAGGGATTGATTTCCTTTCCTAGCAACCAGCTGTAGAAAATCTTGGAGTAACCACTGGAGGTCTGCAAAAAACTTTCTAATTTTTTTTCATGAAGACAATTGATAACTTAAAAAAAAAAAAAAAAAAAAAAAAGTTGGTTCTGCCAGTGCTACCACATGTTCATGCACAATTTAGTTGTGTATTCTGAAACTTTCATCCTTTTTTTGAAACAGAAATGCTGGTTTGGGTGTCTGTTCCATGTCTTGCAGATTCGGGGGCATTTTGGCACCATTTGTACCCTCTATGGTAAGATTATTTTCTACTTCTTGCATAACTTGAGTTTATTAAATGATTTCAAAAGGACTTTCAGTGTGGTATTACGTGTGTCTGTATTCCTTAAAAAATAATCCATTTTATGAAACAGTAAGGCTCGTTCAGTTTCAAGAATTAATGAACAAGATGCTTAAGAAATACGCAGTATTTTATCCTTTTTGGAAATAATCTAATGTTCTGTGTTGTGTTAGTATTTTATCTGTTAGAGAAATTATTGTCACATGATACATTCAGTACTGCTAAGGCTCATGCAATACCTTGAGTTCTTTCAGGCCTGGAAACAGTTTTCGTATGAAGCTCTTTTTGTGAAATAGCATTTATTGTTTTTCTCTGTTCTATCAGTACATGGATAATTGCACAGGTTGCTGGCATGAAAAGTTGTAGTCTTTTAGTTTTGACTGCGGTTCATATTGATCATATCTTTTAAGAGCAGGAAGTAATGCTGGGTATTTACTGTGGATTTTTAATTTTAGAAATCTCTTAGTCCTTCTGTACCATTCATGGTGTTTGGAATCAGTGGACTGTCAGCAGGATTCCTGACTCTTCTTCTGCCAGAAACCCTGAATAAGCCTATTGCTGAGAGCATTGAAGATCTCCAGAGTCCCAAATACCAAGTGCTTAAAAATGAAGAGGCAGCAGAGTAATTTTATTTTATTGTAGATTTGCATTATTTTCCTTTTGTCTTATGCAAGCCATGATTTAGTACTTGCTGCTTAGATGGTGTGTGAATAAACGTGTGCATGAATTTTTTAAAGCTGCCTTTCTCTTGAATTCAGTGGAGATTAAATTTATTCATTGACTCTTAAAGACAAAAAAGCTAGCAGCTTTCACCTGCACGTATTAAATTATATGCAAATGGATGTTATTTTGTTTCCTTAAAGGAAAAATAAACATTTCAGAAAGGCAATTTAAATTAATCAGCAAAAATACTTTCAAAAACACTCGCCTGCTTTTACAGTAAAACAAGAAGTATTTTTCATATATTGGATTGTGTTTTGTTCTTTGTCATGTTTTGTAGTAGAATATAATCTAAAATTAATAGATATCCAAGGAACTGTTTTCTCCTCTATTAGTCCCCTGGGTTAGAACCATTCAAAGTGTTTTCCTGTTGTAGGTAAGCACTAAATAAAACTTTTGAAATAAAACTTTTTAACAGGTAATAGAAAATGTGAAGTATTTCCATCAAGTTTGGGAACAGCTTCCTGGAAGAATTAGTTTTAAAAGAGAAGGGGGAAATCTTGTAAGAAAGGAATTGTTAACTTAGATCTAAGCAGGCTTAGTGTAGATAAAAAGAACATAAGTTTTTATTGATATGCTGTCTTGTTAATCATCTTGTAATCATTGTTTTTATCAGTTTATTCATACTACATACAGTATTACTCTTTCAACACCGCATTCAGTTGAAATGGAAAAAAAAATTGGTTTTGACCTTTTGAATATCATTTAACTTGTATTTTTTTGAAAAATCAATGAATTCTGGGTTTCACATTTATTATTAGCATATAAAATTAGGAGAGGAAAACTGAAACGTCTGAACTGTTTTTCACTAATTACTTTTCCTCTGTCTGACAGGCAAACGAATTAGAAGAAAACACATTTCAGAAGGCCTGTCTGGTGGAAAACAAAGCTTTCACTGGGAAGGTGCAATTACAGTTGAAGGGCAGAGTCTTGCCCTGTATAGCTGACTGGAAATGTTGGAGGACTCGTGTATAGTGCTGTTTATAACGTGTCGAGCAGTTTTATGTGGAGGCAAATTGAGAAGATGGAAAAAGTTGATCAAAGTTTATGAGAAAAGAGGTGTCAAACCTGGGCATTATTTTAATGACTTAAAAGCATATGCTGGATGTTTGGACATTATTAATTTATTTTACAAAATGTAGTTGATAGCTTCAGATTAAACTATGATGTTGTAATTGAAGTTCTGTGTATAATTTAAAAATTAGATGGCCTTATATGTTCAGGCAAGCTGTAATGGTGAGAAGTAACAGCATCCTGTATATGCTAATTTTCTCTATAGGTTTTTTGCCTCCAAATTGCAGTATACCTCACACTATGAAGAGACCAAAGATTTGTATGGTTTATTTGCCTTGGTATATCTAGCATATGAAACCTGAACAGGAGATCAAAAAGGAGAATAAATGGATTTTATTGTGGGAGTAAGTAATTTTTAAAACTAGTTTTACATTAAAAGATATGTAAAGTTAAAAATAGTACTAGATTGGAAGAATTATATCAGGCCTTTTAAGAGGTGCATTTAAAGGAGAGGAAACATAACATTTTAGACAAAGGGAAGAACTAGTTATTGAACCTGAGTCATGTTGTATCATATATATATAATATTATGTCATCCAATGCATTTCATGTATGAATTGGAAATTCTTCCTGTAGGGGAAGGTGATGATGTTTGGTTAACACTTAATATATTTAATGGAATAGATGCTTTAAAAATGTTGCATTTTCTTGTTGGTGAATACAATTTTTTAATTAAAAAAAATTATTTAACATCAGTATTATGAGTGCTGCTTTTTCTAGGATGCCTACCCATTTTTGAAGGAGATTTTTTCAAGGCTTTCTGAAGAATACTCATATCATTCTAATTTGAGGCCTTTATATCATGCATCTGGTAGAAAAAGGTTACTGAAAGGGCTCTGTATTGTGAGCAAGGTCCATAGTTATGTAATTGTTCAGCAAATGAACACACAGCCATGCACACATGCACGTGTTTTTACAGACACACACAAACATAACTTACACAAACATGTAAGTACACATGGGCCTGGATGCCTCACTGAAATCTGTGCTGTGTGTAGATGTCTATGTCCAGGCGTGGCTTACAAATAGCCTGCTCTGGTCCCCAAGAGGTGAAAATCAATTGGCAATCAAAACAACATTTAGATCATGTTGAAAGAAAGGTGGATTGCATGTGCTTTTACTTAACCTCTCAGTCTGGAGCTTGATGACAACCAACCTATAGCATATGCTACAAACTTTTATCTTCTGATCATTTATTTATTAATAATTTTTCTGATGTTTCACTTTCACAAGGGTTAGAATTGAATATGTGATTTTTTTTTTCTAAATAAACTAGTGCCTTCCATTACATTAGCATTTATTACCATAGTAATTGATTATAGCTTTTCAAAAGACAGTTGGCTCAGTGGTGTGAAGATCAAGTTTTGTAACTGTTGACTTAGTGGTTTTTATTACAAGAATTACAATTTAATAAGAAATAGAATGGTTTAAAGTTGTATTCCCAATCCGAGATAAGAGGAGGGTTGTAAAGATACCATTATGTAGTAGGAGTCTCTATCCCTTCTGCCACACAGGTCAGCCATGTGGGCCAGGCTGTATCTGTATGTTTTCCCTCTGCCTTTTATTCCACATTATGTGGAAAACAGGAAAGAAAGATAACTTAGATTTTCAACATGCTTATTTTTGCTTTACTTGGCCTGGGACTGGTGAATTCTTTGCCTGTAGTGATGTCTTGTGAATATGGTGGATTGATGACCAGAAAGCTATGTGACCCAAAAAGAAGTTAATGAACTTTTCAGCAATCCTGGCATGACTCATGGTACCTGCAGGTCTTTTTTTTTTTTTTTATTAATCCCAGGCCAATGTAGAAGCTTGTTTGGTATTTCATCTGCAAGATCTAAAAGAGATTATGGGTGGAAACACTTCCATTTTTGCGTTTTATTTTTTCAATTTAACACCTTATTTGACTTTTTACTTCAGAGATCTGTGCTGCATTTTGCTACTGATGGATAAAGAGATGCTATTTGAAAAGAAAAGTGTTTTCCAGTTACGTGTTTAGATATAAGGAAACTATTTGCACCTTTATTAGCAGTATTTTTATTTAGAGTGATGTCATCAGTGTATTTTATCTTCTAGTATGCTAAAGTTAAGAAACCAGCTGTGTCTTTCATTACTGTCACAGCAAATCGAGAAAGATGGCATTTTTTTGTCAAATTACTGCTTTTTTTTTGAGTAGGTATCTTCCTTTAAAGCTTTAGGCGTTGTAGAATTAGAACTTGAACTCTTTTCCCCTTATTTTTAATGAAGACATATAATTTTTGGTGAGGAAAACTCTCTCCTCAGTGTGGGACTATTAGCTGTTGCTTTCTATATCTTTGTAAAAAGAACAAAGGGAATTTAGTTAATTTAAGTGGCTTAATTATACACATAAGGACACAATCCCTGTCCTTAAGTACCACTTCTAGCTCTTCCCCTGTGCTTTATTTGTGGGTAGAAATTTGATTGTACTGCTGCATCTGTTTCTGCGTTAGAAAAATGTCTTCAGTGCTTTAGCACTTAGTTGTGAAATTGCCTTTATTTCTTCATGTGTTTTGAAGTCTTTTTACTTCAGCATTCAAGAAAATTTTGCTATTCTCTGGATTTTGTAATTTTTCAATTGCAGATCTCAAGTTTTAAAAGAAAAAAAAGAAATGAGTTGACTGCTTTGTACTGTCCTTAGATATTTCTGTGATACGCACAGGTTGTCCAGAAAGGAAGTCTGGATTTCAGTTTTTTGACTCCTTTCTGTGTTTTACCTTTAATCTTACTGAACTTTTTCCCTGAGGAGCACTGGGTTTCGTTTTTTTCTGTCTTAGGTGCTAAGAATGCTGAGCAAAGTTTGAATATTCATTTATGCTGCGTATATTTTAATGCTGTTTCTCTGACATTAGGCAACCTTTGTCCTTCAGTTCTTGTTAGGCTTGTTTAAGTCTGAGTTTTCATCTTGTCAGAGAAAGAACCAATTGTAAATATTCAAGAATGTTTTTCCATTGCTCCTCCAAGTTGTGCTGTCTTTTGTATTTTGTTTCACATTTTGTTGTAGCACAGCCCTCCAGGTGACTGACTCAGCATGAAGATGGAAGGAGAACATCTACATTTTCCTGACTGGCAAATATCCTCTGCTTTGATTTTGTCACCAGCCAGAGATATGCACTGCCACAGCCACACACTGTCTTAAAAATCAGACCAGGCATAAAGGCATGGCTTTATTGCCTCTTTTCTGGAAAGTAAACTTTGGCCAATATTTAATGTCAAGCTCATCTCGGTTGTCTTTTTCATTTTCTCATTTGATGTTTCATCAAAGCTGTTTCCTTCTCTGTTGGAGTGCTCTGTGTTACTGCTTGAAGTGAAGGCTATGGATTAATTGTAAAATTTATCCTTCTTAATCTGTACAGTGAAGTACAAATAATCCTTTGCTTTGTTGACTAATTCTCTAGCTAAACAGCAGAGAAAGGAGGAGGTGAACTTTTCACACTACCATCTGGTTCTGCCATTCAGTTTTTAGTATGCTTGAGGCAAGTAACTATCACGTATTACAGAATGCAAGAGAGAGAATTTTTTCCATGCAGTGAGTTACCAGCAGTTCATTGGAAAGGTCATTTGTTGTATCTCTTGCTACAGGAGACGTAAATTTTCCTAAAACTGTTTTTTGATAGATGCAGTCCTCCTGTTAAGAGTTAAATTTGTGAAAATAGTGGACAGATGTACAGCTACAGGCAAACTATGTAAATCTGGGATGATCTTGTAGTAGAAGAATTTCTTTGTACCTAGACATCTGAATATGTGGGCTGTAAGATGTGGTGGGAGTACAGTTTATGTCCATCTGAGGAGGGTGCTAGACCACAGTAGCTGGAGATGTTTTTAAGGGAATAGGACTGAAAAATAGCAGAGTAGATCTGGGAATCAAATCTTTCCAACTCCTGATTACTTGTGATGTGATCCTGAATTATGCCAGGCTCCTTTTAATTTTATTAATTAGTTACAGTACTTTCTAAGCCATATGCATGCCTCTTCCCCTGAGTAGTCTCCTGGTTTATGAATCAAACTGGCATTGGAATTAATAAACCAGAAAACAAACATGTTGCAGCAGTTTTGAAAACACATGATACATATGCCTGGACTGGTTTGACAGTGTGGGTTCCTACAGTGGTCCAAAGCCATTTGGAGCTGTGCAGGCTGATGGCTTTTCACTGAAAGGGGTATGTGTGAAACTGATTAAGCAACACCTTCCCATATAATAGCAACCAAGTCAGGACAGTAACAGGTAAGGCTGGGTAGACTGGCTGACTCTAAGTAACTTTTTCAACAGCTTCAGTCATTTGGCCTGAAAATATCTATACTGGGATTTTGGCTGCCAGGTAGCATCACTACCAACATCCTAGGGATGCACTAGGGATCTACCAACATCCTAGGGATTGCACTTTTACAGAGTAATTTCTTGGTGTTTAGCTCTAGAGAAAGTTCCTTCTGTTGAGGTTCGTGGAGTTTGTCCCAGCTGCTGCAGCATCTTTTCAGTGTAGAAATTGAAATATTCTTGCTTGTGTGCCCTCTACTGTGCTGCTTCAGGGCCTTCAGGTGCAAGTAGGTACAGAGCCAACTCAAAAAAACCTTGTAAGCAGCAGCTTCTCTTTCTCAGAATGGTGAATGGTCAGCTGCTTGGGGGGGTGTGTGTGTGTGATAATTTCTCCCTGCTCTTCACCTAGAGGAAACTACCTGCATTTGACTGTGTAGTTGTTAAAAAATATTAAATGCACTGCTTAAGAAAAAAGGCAGAAGAAACCCAAAAAACAAGCACAGGTAAAAATTAGTTTTAGAACTGAAAAAGCAAGGAAGAAACATAACTTACACAGCAGTTAGTTATCTCTGTTGAAGAGGGTGTCATGGTAAAGTAAAAAAAACCAACCCAAAACTAAAACTGTCAGTAGGAGGGCTCCTGCAGTCATTGTCTATGATCTGAATTGGCTATTTATTATCTTTAATCCTAGTGGTCTACCAGGAAGGAAGGAAATAATTACTAATGACAGATTTCAGTTAAAAATAATTTATTGGTCGTGTAACTAATTACGCATTCCAGGTGTTCATCAGTTTAGCAAGACAACATTTCACTATCAAATGTTTCAATTACAATGTGGTTAATTAAACGTGATTAAACTGTTGGGTTTACAAACATGCACTTAATTATATATAATTACACTTGTAGTGGTTTTATGGTATGCACCATGCAAGATCTATGAGATTTTTTAAAAAATAGCCCTTGTAAAAGACTGCCTTATGCTTGCACACTAATATATAGGTATTGACAGCTTGCTGGGGCTTTAAGCCAGAAATCTACTGTGGAAAAGTTGTAGTCAGATACAGAATAAACAGATCAGTTAAGAAACATAAAAACAGCAGGAGAATGGAACCTGCTTAGAAATTGCAACTGAATGGTGTCAGTCATGTGACTTGGGAAAAGCTGTGATTTCTCTACAATTTAAATTCTTAATTTAGTATCAGAATTAGATGTATTTTTTTTTCTTTTTGTGTACGGTAAAATGGGTGTTGTGTGCTCCAGGTTGCCGGATTATCCTTAACAACACCCGGTGAGAGAACAGGGTGTGTGCTGCGGGACTGAGGCCTTCTGAGAGGGGTTTCTGGGGCTCTCCAGGGAATCCAGGGTTTCACATGGTGAATCTGCAGAGGGTGGGAGAGGGATTTGTCCCCTGAGGAGTGGGTGTGAAGCTGACTGATGGTTATCAGCCAGCCTCATGGGACAAATCCTCATCCCGGTGACACCTGGTGTGTATCACTGCATGTCCAGTGCCACATCTGAAGCCAGTTTCCAAAAACGAACCGAGATTATGGAATTTGGCATCTATGGTGCATAATTTACAGCGGGTCTTGGCACTCCCTGGGCCTTGCTTCCTCTCTCTTGCCATCTCAGGCCGCGAGGCCTCAAGGCCATGCCTCCTGCTCACCCCACCATGGGCCCCGCCACTGCTCAGGGCCCCAGCCTGCCTGCTGGGTCACACTGGACAGGCCCTACGGAGGGCGGTGGCTGCTGCGCTGCCCTGATGCACCACAAGAAGATGATGGCCACCCCACCACAAGATGATGATGGCCACCCCACCACAAGATGGCGATGGCAGCCCCACCGCAAGATGGCGATGGCAGCCCCACCACAAGATGGCGGTGGCTGCCTCACCACAAGATGATGATGGCTGCCCCACCACAAGATGATGAGGCTGCCCCACCACAAGATGATGAGGCTGCCCCACCACAAGATGATGAGGCTGCCCCACCACAAGATGATGAGGCTGCCCCACCACAAGATGATGATGGCCGCCCCACCACAAGATGATGATGGCTGCCCCACCACAAGATGGTGCCGTGGGGCACCATGGGGCAGTGTGAGGGGAGGCCCAGCAGCTGGGTGAGCGGTGTTGTTGAGCCCCTCTGTCAGCTTTCTGTGGCTAAAGGGTCCCCTTGTTGGTTGTCCCAGGGCCTTAAACACTTATGGCATGGATTAATTCTCTTGGGTTTCGATTTTGCATTCAGTTACTGGTTTTGGTTACTGCCTGCAGCTTTCCTCAGGTGTGAAGACTCTGAGAGAGTGACACCAGCCAGCCCAGGTAAGAAATTATGCCCTTTCCTCCCTAGGTGTTAGTGAGCACTGGAAATACTAAAATTGCTGGGATTCGTAACTATCTTGTGTTTTCCTGAACTGGGAGATCCCTGTATGAAGGGAGCTTGCCTTAATTTTCTTATCCTCCACTGAAATCAAATTTTGTGTTGAATTTTCGTATCCTGCTCAAGACCATCACCTGGAGTGTCAAACACAGTTTTGAGAAGAAGCGTGGCTGTGCCAGGTGAGCATCCGACCTGGCAAGGCCTCTCATATGGCAAGAAAACACCTTTCCTCACACATTGCAGATGATCCTGAGCTGGCCCTTGGGTGAAGAAGGCTTGGCTTATGTCCCCTGGCCTTGATGAGCTCATGTTCATCTCCTTAGTGATTTATAGAGAAATAATTTCTGTTTAAATAACTTATTTCAGAGACATTTACTTGTTCAGAAAAACTAATGGTGTATGCAGCTGTTGCTGGAAGATCAAAGTGTTAGGATGGGTCTGCCTGTCCTGAAGTGGTGGCAGTCGAGGAGGAAATGGGCATATAGGAGGATGATGGTTAATGCTCCTGGCATTAATACTGTGCATTAATAATTGTGAGCACATTAATAAGGTGCTTGCTGGCACCTTAATATTAGCAAAACACTAAAATGGAAATAAATAACAGCTCTGGGGAAGGGCACATACTCAGATTTCCCTGCAGGTTGTTTCTGCATGTACTCCTGTCTTCAGGCTGGCAAGTGAGTTCTGCCTGTGCACAGGATGAATGTTTGGGTGCATGGGGGCCTCCTTGTGACACCCACAGTATCTGACATGGTGCCCCAGGAGTGCCCAGGAACTTCTCTGGCACCTGCTGGTGAGCCTCTGAACCAATGCATTGGCCATCAGGGTTCCAGGTAGCTACACGTTTGTTGCTGTATTAACCACAGAGGTCTGGAACAGGCAGTTTTATAATTCTCTCTGACAAGAAGGCTAAAAGAGCAAAATAATATCGACTGGTCTGGTCTTTACTTAAGCAATCTTGAAAGTTAATCAATCCACTTGTGCTATAAACAATGTTGGCTTTTCATTTCAGAAGGACTAGGGAGAAATTCACCTGGCTTTTCTGGTTTTAAGAGAGTGTCAGGGCTGGAAGCAAACTATGATGAGCTTGTTTGCCTGTGCTTTGATGGGATTAAGATGGGATGCTGCACTGTCCCTCAGGTGAAGTTTTCTGTATATTTAATTAGCCATTGGAACTTTTGAACAGCCCTTTTAGCTAATTAATTTATGCTCTGGGGGGGCTAATGCTTAGCGGTGATAGTCTCTTCATCTTGCATTTTTTACAGAAAAACTTAAGGTAATTTGAATGAGTTTGGGGAAAGAAAAGCAAAAAGGCAGAAATTTGGGTTTTCTCTTTATTCCATACCTATTAATACAGATCTATAATTTGGAAGCTTTGAAGAGCATTAAAAATATATAGACTTTCAATGGTCCTGCAAGGGAAAACAAAACGAATCCCTATGACACAAGAAATCTATCACTGAAACTTTGTTTTTGAAAAATTATCAAGGGTTGTAGAAGTCCTTCTGACCTTAAGACCATATCTGGTGCTGTAGCCCACCTTTGACCACATCAAAGCAGGACAAGACAGAGAGAAGAAAGGTGGCCTCTGGCTCTGTGACAGCTGCAGAGAAATTTGGCTGGATTTGAAAAAAGAGACTGGTGATTTCTGTTTCTTTGGCAGTGATATGAGGGCTCCATCTCTCCTGAACTCTGACCTTTTATGTTACTACATCTCATGTTACCAGTCTGAGATGTAAGAATGGTTGATTTAAGTAGGCAGTATAGCAGCTATAGATGTTAGAGTATAAATGTTTTCTATTCATGGTAATACCCGTGCTGGTGTGTGTATGGTAGCAGGTTTAGATGCTTTTTATGTGGAGGGTTTTTCTGTGCTAAAACCCCCACAGACAAATGCCAGACAGCCACATTTTTCTGCATTAATTTTTAAAATCCATCCAGGAAACCTGTTTGTTCAGTCTGGAATAAATTGCCCCCTTCAATAGAGGGAATCTTCCTGTCTGGCCTCTGTAACCCCCTGAATACACTGGTCCTGTCCCTTCAGGGCAGCATCCTGGCTGTGCCAGCAGCAGTGCTCTGTTCTGCTCTGCTCTGGAGGGGACATTGCTGCTTCCTTCATGGATGGCTGCAGTTATTTGGTGTTATAATTAATAAATCTCACTGGTGGTTAGGTCTCAGAACATGGCAACTGAAGAGGCTTCTGTTAGCACAGGCTTGATCTTTGAGCTTTGTTTTACTGCTTTCAAAATTAATTCCCTGCTCTTGCCTCACTCTGTTCCCTCCTTGTGGCTCTGCAGTGATGGTAACTTGCAGATGCCTTGGTGTGTGACAGCTGGATTAGTGTGCTTAATCTCCCTTGTTTACAGTGCACAATCCCCTTTCCTTCCTCCCTCTCAACAAAGCTGTCTCCTTGTTTCAGTGAGCTTTGGTGTTGGGGTGTTTGCTGCTGTCTTCCTGGCAAGATCTGTGTGTACAGGTTTCTGGGACCAGCTTAGTGCTCCCACAAGGTTACGGTTGCTCAAATCCTGCTAAAACGGGTGGGGTGGAAAAAATAAAAGTAAAATAAAGTTGAAACTTTGAAACTTTGAAGCATTGAAACTTTGAGGAAAAGTGTAGTGAATCCACTTGATTACTGAGGGAAGAACCTCGGATGGTTTTTAAGATCCTTTCCAACTCAAACCATTTTGTGATTAATGAACAAAACCTTGAGACAGTTTTTTTTGTTCTGCTGTGATTATTGCAGCAATGTTGTTGTGGTTTGGCTTTGTCCTCTTCTGCACTGAGCCAGAGGCTGGTTTTGCCTCAGTGTCTCAAAGGTGATCCTGCTGCCGATGTGTGCAATGCTGCTTCATGATTACTACTGAAATAGCAAGATGTGTTATCATGTACCCAAGAGAGCATTTGAAGATTCCCCCATGAGTAGCACCTCGGAGGAACTGAGCTGGAGGAACCCCTCTGCCTCTGCCTGCTCCTGGCAGAGTTGGGAGCAAAGGAGGGAGGGTAAGGTAGGACAAAAATGGCAAGGGAGAATAATTTTATCTTTTTCACCACCAAAACCTAGTGTAATTGGTAAGAAATAAATTTTCTCCAAGTTAAGTCTATTTTACCTGTGACACTAATTGGTAAGAGATGTATCCTATATGTATCTATCTTGACCCAGGAATTTTTTCACCATATTTTTGTTCCCTGCAATGCCAAGGAAGGGAATGAGAGTGTGGTTGGGTGAACATCTGGCAGCTAGCTGTAGTCAGCCTGCCACAGAGAAATACTTAACCTACCTCTAAAACATAACCCTGATGGGTTTCAGAAGAGGTTCTGGTACTGACTGCTGCTGAGATCTTTTATGCTTTCCAGCATGCATGTAATGACAGGGTCAGTGCTCCTTGAGGCACTGTTCTCCAGGTGTGTCAGGAGACCAACATGCAAATTGTACCATACAGCTCATATACTACACACTTAGATATTAAATTGCATCTCCTGAAGCAATGACTGGATCACTTACACATACATTAGTGTATTTTTTTTTCTTTTTAATTTTATTTATTTGCAACAGGTGGTTTTGAGCCAGCATTAGTTTGGGTCTGGTAGGGGAGACCCACAAGGATCATGGTGCAGCTCCCAGAGGTGCAGCAGAAGAGACCATGGCTCTGCCAAAATTCATGCCAAAGAAAGGGAGAAATGCAGATGCTGTTTGCCATCAGGCTTTGCATATTTGAATATGCACAATTCACTTACACAAGGGACAGCAAACACTGCAGGGTCAGAACTTTAACCTGGAAAATCTCTAGGCTCTATCACCACCAAGTTTGGTGGCATTTTTATGGATTCTGTGTATGTGTGTGTGTGAGTGACAGGAGGATGTGACCTGCTCTCGTACAAGGAGCAGAAAGCAGTTAAATATTAATTGTGAAAAGGATAATTCTTAATGTTGTCTGGTTTGAGATGGCACTCCAGGTTTGTATCCAGCAGTGTGCAGCAGCTTCTGCCTGGAAATAGAAATGCTTAATCAGTGCATTTTATAGGGACTGTAGGTGGCAGTAGGGGCTAAGTTTTACAGAAAAAATATATTGCATTTCCTTTCTCCATAATAGTGTGGCATATGGCAAAAATGAATCCCTACAAGAAGCCTTCTCTTAAAGGCAACACTTAATATTTTTAAGGATTTGTCAGCTCCTTTTACGTATAGTGTTTTGAACATATGTAATTACACTACCTACTCCTTTTGGGATGCCCTGCACTGCTTTCCTGCAAGATGGGTCTCTTGTTAGTTTTGCAGCATTGACACTGCTCTATAAATGCTTGTTGAATTCTGCTTTTATTTACTATGTTCCAACTGGATAAGTAATTTGAGTGGTTTATTGTGTATGTTTACCATAATCAAAATGGTGTCCATTTGATTTTAAGAAGCAGGTGAGTTGCTGTATGTTCAGCTCAGGACTTAGAAGTCCTGTCTGTTACACAAAAAACACTTAAACAGATCTAAATAAACTTAAATACAGGATATCTCATCAGTCTTGGTTTGTCTTCTAGTCACTGAGAAGACCTTAAATCAAGGTCATTAATCAAGAAATAATGCAAAGACTGTTGTCCCCCATCTACTATGTTTTTTTGGCTGGGGACTTATCTGTCACCCAGGGTTTCCTCACTTAGGATACACCACACATTTACATGTCTGGGTGGGTCAGAATAAAGAATGTACTTATGTTTATTGGGGAACTTGAGAGGGACAACATACTGGACTTGAGTGGTTCAGACAGCTCAGCTCCCTGAATAGCCACACATATGTGTGTACTGCATATATGCTGGCATCAGCTGATGGTGTGTGTGTGTTCTGTGTTTTAAATTAAGCTGCACTGGATAACGACTAAACTCATAAAACTTTCCAAAACACCTACAACTGCTCTCTGAGCTCTGAGGTGAGGCTGAGTACAGGACAATTGGTTTCTAAAAACTACTAACTGTTGTTACTGATCAAGTTGTACCATAGTAAGCGAGAATCCCAGAGGGACTCATTTTGATACTGGCAGGGTCAGTTCCAAATCTGCAGTAAACATTCTTGGTAACATGTTTCCCAATTAAAAAGCAATAGCGACGTACTTAAACGGATTGCTGGGACTTAAATACTTCTCTAGAGTTAATTGCTTTTGTTGGTAGTTTTTCAGATGTACACTAGGAAGACGACAGATAGTTTGGACTGTGAAGGACTCATCCATGCTTTAAAAGCCTTCACTGTAATGAAGCACTCTGTTGATTTCCCCCTGTGCTTCTGCCTTGGCACTAAGTGCTGGTTACAAGCCGTGTGTCTGTGCACTTGCTCCTGGTGGGAGCAGGAGCATCAGCAAATCTCTGTACAGGAGCCAGCAGTGTTAGAGAGCACGTCCCAGCCTCCCCTTGGGAAATACTAACATACTGTATGATGTAGAACTCTATTACCCATTAAAAAGCAATTATTTAGGGCATGTAGGAAGAAGAGCATATTATAAATTAAACAAAGAACAAGATGCATTTTAATAACTGTTCCTGAGTACTGGGAAATGTCAGACTGTGCATAAAGGATTTTACTGTCAGTATCCTGCTATTGGGGAGGAAGGGGCTCAGGAGGGAGAGAGATGTTTTCTGCACATATTCAACTACAGCTTAAAGAGAATTAGCTCAAGCTCTACTTGTGGACTCTTCTTGTTCCCTCATCATAAACAATCGACTCCATTTATTTGGCTGAATGCCAGTGTTGTGTTGCCTGCCCAGTTTGGTTTACATGCTGGAGAGTGTGTGTATTTGCCTGATCCAGGGAGAGTAGGAGCACCCTGTGATTTACCTTAACAATTATAATCAGAGCCACAGAGATGAAATTATGAATGTTTGATCTTCAAGCTTATAATCAACCCAGAGAAGAAACACACCAGAAGCTATTTTACTGAATAAATTAAAATTATGCATTAATTTCAGAAAATAATAACAAATGAGCAAATGGCTAATAAAAGTATTAATTTGTTCAGCTCTTAGGGATATGTAAAAACCTAAATAATGTGTAAATATCACATTTGGCATGTGCATACTTACCACAAAATATGATTTAGATATGTAGTGAATGCATAGCTGAGACTATGTAAGTGTGTTTTAATGGGGGACTGATACAGAGCAGATTTGGAAATGGTTTAGGAAATCACACAGCTCCAGTTTTCATGCACAGGTTAATGTTTATTCCTCTCATGACCAAGGTCTTTATGGAGAATTCCAATCAACATTTTGCACAGGGACATGCTGCTAATACACAGCCTTTTGGTGAGACTTCTTTACATGCAGGGTGTGTCTGTACTTCACTTTCCCTAATTGTGCAACTTAGCTGGAAAAAGAGAAATGGGACAAGTGCCCTTGCCATGTGAAATGCCATAGCAGTGGTGCTGCAGGCAGTGAGGGGTGGGTGAGGCAGGGCAGGGGTATGGTTTGCTCCTCTGCTGCCTCCTGCTCAGTAGCAGTGGGCAGGACACCTGCAAAGGAGGTTGGTGTGGAGTGTTCCAGAGTGTCCCTCAGAAACTCTTCTTTTTGAAAGTGATCTGGGAAGCTATGAACCTAAATTGGTGTCTCCATAGCATGGATGGGTCTGTTGGTAAAGGTTGAGGGCTGGTGGCAAACTCTGGCAGCTCAGCTACCAGCTACCCCTTCAGCCCATCAGGATTTGCCCTGTTCCTGCACCTGTACAGAGCCAAGGGCTGCTGCAGCAGGGAGGGTGGTGAAACCATGCAGCACACACGAATGCACAGAAAGTTGGTGTTTAAAGTTAGCACGCCTCTGGTCCTACTGTGCCTGCTTTGTTTATGGGATATATTAATGGGAAAAAAAGTACTGTGTTATTTCCTAGACTGATGGAAGATTTTAATTTCTTACAATGTACTGGTCTCCATCTGATTTAGCTATTTCTATCCTGGCACGTGGCAGTGGTGCAGTACATTAACAGTCTTGTGGAAGTCTTCAGTGGGCTCAAGAAAATTTATGTGAGTGTTAGTCAAAAACTGGCTGGCAATATTCTTAGGCTGGGTTTTGAAAAGAGTTGTGGTTGGGAAATTATAATTTTTCTTTTGTTATTTTATTTAACTTAATGTTGATGTGTGGGGCAATATATATGGTGGTTATTTTCTTAAATAGGCTTTTTATCCTGACTCAGTCAGGGACTGGAATCTGGTATTTGTATTAAATATTGTATCAAGTGATTTGCAGTAGCTGTGGGGTTTATTGGGATGAGATCTATTTGTTTTTACACAGAAACCTGTGGTTCCTTTTGTTAAGGCTTTGGATTGCTTTTATGCTCCATTTTCACAGGAGAAATGCAAATGTTACTGAAAAATTATGTTTTGATTACAGACACAGACAGCAAAGAAACATTGCAGAAGTTAGGTTTGGTTGCTTTTTGCCTGATTTTTTTAAAGTATGGAAATGATATTCCCATTGCCCTCCTGTTGAGAAAATAGCATGTGGAAGCTTGGATGAGAGATGCAATGTTGCAGCCTGGGCTTTAATGGTCCAGGTCTATAGGAAGTTAAAAGGGAAGGCACCCCAGGGACAGTAGACCCTTAATGGGATTTTGGGCATGATGGGGAAGACTGGATTATGAATGGGCTGGATGTGGAAAAGCCAAGAGTAGACCAGAAGTTCTGCAGAAGCTGGTTCAATGGGAGGGCTGTGGCTGAGCAGGATGTAGAGGGAAGCAAACAAGGTGCTCACTAGGGGCTGCTTTTCCCTTAAGCAGGAGCCAGCAGGAGTTTTTCCTGCCAGCAGTTTTCAAACTGGAGCTCCCAGCAGTTTTCCCTTCCTTTTGGTGATGGCTCTCACTTCTTGCCTAGCCCCACATTGGTTATGGGGAAAACTCCCTGTTCCTGACTGTGCTCACTGCACACATGCCCTATTAGTCCTTATTGGTTTATTTATCTTACATCATTAAAGTAAACTTATTAATCTATTGCTCTTCCCCCTTAGGAGTGGGTGACCCTGTTCTTGGACAAAACTGTACTGTCTGTTGGCACATGACAACTGTCTGGATGTGATGCTGGTTACTTCACCAGCTTGCCTGACTTTTCATCCATGAAGGTTTCTGAAATATGCATCCTTTGTATTTTACTGTTGCCAGTTAATCTAATCCATGTAACAGATGGCTGCCAAAATTCAAGTGGGTCCTTGAAGCTGATAGTTGGGTTTTATTACGTTATGGGCTGACCTGTTACACTGTAGGTGCAAGGTGTTTACTTGCTTGTGCAGAACAGCTATTTTATCCTGTCCTTCTGAAAAGACAAGGAGGAGTAATCTGAAGGAAATTTAGTGAAGGAAAAAGGGCTTTCCAGGCAGTTGAAAGACACACAAACTCAGTTTCTTCTTGGCTTATAAATCAGCTTTAGAAAGGTGCTATAGTTCTGCTTTTCTTGTTACCTGGTACTTTAGAAAAAGAAAGCAGTGTGTTTAATGTTATATAATTAAATATATTGGCATTTATCTCAGTCAGATTAGGTGTACTAAACACTACTAAACTTTAGCTTACTAAAGTTTAAGGGACCAAAACAAGTTTTACAAATGTTAGGCGGAACAAAACCATCAACTACTTGCCCCGGTATATATATATACTCAAATAAGAAAAGTAGAAGACTTAATGCTGAAAAAAAGGTAGTCTGATAGTCTAAGTAAAAAATTCAGACAAAGTGACTTTAAAAGAAAAAAAGAAAATAAGAAAAAAACCCACAAAACAAACAAACAAACAAAAACCCAAGCAGTTTTCTTCTGTGATCACTACTAGGGAAAAGAAAAAAGCTTGCAGTCCTCCAAGTGAAAATATAGAATAATGAGTACTAGCAGCAAAAATTGTATTCTTCTGATATTTTTCAGTTATGTCTCAACTGTTAAGCCCTGACTATCTTAAATACAAGGTTGTTATTTAAATGTGAAAATAATTCATGGTAGCCCAAGATAGAAATTGGAACTCAGAACATCAATGTTGGCTATGTGTCTAGGAGCTGCTTCCCATGCAGGCAATTACTTTGAGTGCTCAGGTGTTTCCATGCATTCAGTGGGATTTTTTAATGCAGTTTACATGGTGACATTACTTATTTCCCAAGTAATTCTCCTACACTGAAGAAATTTCCCTCATGTGCCATTGCTGTGGCGTTGCCTGTGGAAGTTGCCCATGGAGAGAGCCTATATGCCTGTCCTGCCCCAGCCCCTTCCTGGCACAAGCAGAAGTGCTCTTCCATCACATGGCTTTGCAAAGCAGGTGGGGGGCCCCTTTGCTTCCATTTTAGGGCAGCTTGTGCTCCAAAGGTGCCATGCTTTGGCTGTGGGAGTGTGAAACCTGGGCAATTTGGGCAGCTGGAGAAACTGCTGCTGCTTTTCAGTAGGACTGAGGCCAGGTGCTGCTACAGTGGGGTGGAAATGCCCTTCTGAGGACGAATATTTGCAAATTTTGGCAGCTTCAGGATGACTTTTTCAGAATGGAAAGATCTGCCCAGATGCCAGCATTGCCACAAGTGATCAGCTGAGTTTTTCCATGTCTGCTGATTTGGTTATGGAGATTTGCATGTGTATGAGAGAGAGGGATTTTATTAATTTCCCACCATCAAATACAGAGTTCTCTTAGCACAGATCCTGTGCATGTGTGTGTTTCCATTTGAATGGCTGCAATAGCGGAGTGTCAAAAGCAAAAATTCTGCCTGAGCAACAGACCTATCATATCGATTTTAACCTTAATATTACTTAGAATATTCTCCCCACACCACCTGTGGTGAAATGTAATTGCTTCTTCCCTTTTCCCTGGAGCACCTGGAGCTGCTCTGTCACTGATTTCACTGGTGTCATTTTTCTCCTAAAGAGAAAACTAAGGCCATTTCTCCTTTAGAGGTGACCTCTGTCACATCCCTGGCCATACAAAGCTATATAGCCTCACCCTGGGACTTGCAGACTGTCATCTGTCACCAGTTGCACTTTGGTGCTATTGGTTACCTTCCCAGACCACTGCCTGTTTTGCTTTTTCAGTACAAATCAATGGCACACCCCCTGGTTGAGGCTTAGTCCAGGAAGGACAGTGAGCTACAGGCAGTAGCCCAGGATCTGTGTTTAGAGGTCTTAGGGTCTCTCTTCCTCTCTGCAAAGCAGGTTCCCCTAGTTTCTGAAAAATACTTAATGATAAAGAATTACTTTGGATTGCTTGTGTATTATGCTTTCTGAAATACTGTTTGACAAAAAAATGGATTCAGTGATGCTCACTGTTGGTAGCTTAGAATACATTCTGTGAACTGGCTCTGTAGTCTATCTCTTTCTTGGTATTTTTATGTTGTTGGTTGTTCTGGGTATGCTGATTTGTCTGGACACCCACTGCTGAAGATTATGGGCACTGCAGTAGCAAAACCTAGCAGTTATATCCCCTTTTCTGTGCCAGCCTTGAGGCTAATCTCCATGTCCCTTTGTTTCTCTTCCTTTGTTCCCTGTTAGAAAGGCCCCTGGCATGTCACCTTGGCTTTATCTTTTAAAAGTTTCCTGTGTTTTCTTAAAGATGGACAGCATTTTCCATAAGGGACAGGGACCACATCATGTCTGCAGAATGTGTCCTGAGGCAGATGCTGAATTAATGTATTTCACATGAATGAGAGGCACATGCGGAGAGGAAGAGCAGATCAATGTTTAATTATGCAAATAATCTTCTAGGCTTTAATATTAAACTAGACTAGACCTGTCATCATAGCTACACTGGGGACAGGCAGTGAGCACGCTGCTGTGTCTTGGTGCTGCATTAGCAGAGGGGACATGATGTGCAGGGGGTCAGGGTCTGCCTGGCAGCTCCAGGCATTGCTGGAGAGCTGCACCTGGGGACTGAGCACACATCTCCTGCTCACAAAAGGAGAGAGAAAATTTCTGGGTGAAAAATCAGTATTTCTCAGTCTGGCTATAGTATAACTTTTGGCAGCATTATTATTTAAAGCTCTCTCAGAATTAATTCAGACTCTTCTTGACTCACCTGGTCTGGACTTATGAAGACACTTGTCTCTGGTGCTGTCCTGCCCCCTGTGGCTTTGGTGACTTGCATGGTGAGGACTGTGAAAGGAGAGGTGCTATGCTCTGACAAGTTTGTGTGTTGTAGAACTTTTGTATTGTGGCAGATGTTGAATTGTGCTGGACTTGATGAGCTTGTGCAGCAATTCAAGTGCAAAATTCCTCTTGGTGAGTTCTTCTGCAGGAGGGTGGAATTTGACCCCCTTCCTTCCAGGGCTTCCCTGCAGTTTGTGGGCAGCAGACATGAAGCTATGAAGCCTTGTGGAGGATTCAGATACAGGTGAACAACTCTTATGATGATAGAAGAAGTCTGCACCCATTTGCAAAATGTGACGTGCTTTAAAATAGTATTTCTCTTAACTCTTAAAACTGAAAAGGTACCAGATATGGGTGATTAAAACCTTCAGAGCAAGATTCACACTTCTGCTTGTTGTATCCGTCCGTTTGAGCATCTCTGTGTGTCTCTGTTGCTACTGAGCCCCAGGAGGAAGGAGATGAAGCATACATCTGACATTTGGGTCTGTTCAAATCCAGAGGAAGATAAAACCTGTGCACTGCAAAGAAGTTCTAAGGGAACATGTTTGTGTTTGTGTATATATATATATATTTATATTTATTTCCCTTTAATCTCTCTTCTCTCTTTTTCCCAACAGGGAGTCCTCCCACCCCTTGGTGCCTGCATCCAGTGGCATGGCAAGGTGTACAGTTAACATGGCTGGTGCCTTTCCCTTCATGGGTGGTGTTGAAGCCATGTAGTTCTCCCTTTCACATGCCAATTTTTTTGATTTCTTCTGCTTTTGTCATTTCCCCTCTTAATATTTCATACCCTGCTGGATCCTCCATTCAGGGGGGCATGGTAGGGAGGGCACGTTTCTTCTGATACCCTGCTTGCCTGGTCATTGTGTTCAGCATGACTCTTCCCTTGTGTAGCTAAGATAATGAAGGAGGAAGTGGAATATTGCCTGCTGTTATGTTAGATTAGGTAATGATTTCCTAGCTCTCACAAGCTATAGCAGGTTTGTTTCAGTGCTCACACAGTGCCTTGATTTGCTATCAAAAGAGTCTTGAATTATGCAAAGAGTAAGGTATAAGCAGCAGTACTACTGCTGAGCACGGTTTTACATTGCCTCTGAATATTCATGGTAATCAGAAATCCCAACTTTTTCTAGGTATTTTCTGATAGCCTGGACAATTCCAATCTACACAACAGGTATTGATACAAATATCAAATAGTTATTATTTCGTCCAAAGCAATAGTTTTTAGGCAGTGGACAGAGGGACTGAAAACCTGAGTCATTATAATATTTTGGGTTCATCTTACAAAAGCAAGCCCCCCAAAATGTTAATTTTGGTTCTTTACCAGTTCTTAATTCTGTCTTTGATGCTCTAATATAATTCACAGCCAGAAGATGAGCAAAGGCATCCACAAACTGAGCTAACAGAGTTTAATTGCCATCTACCATGTTGCTCAGTTGTTTGTTTTGAGAAGAGCTGTCATGAGGTGTATGGTATGGTGGGGAGGCAGAAAATGAGAGTATTTGTCACCGCAGGTCTGTAGAGCTGTCTCATGCTTTAACACTTGCTCAGGGAGACTCATTGCATAAAAAACACAGAGAAAATGTGTCTGGTTCTGAAGGAGGATGGTTAGAAGTGAAACAGGAACAGTATTTGCCTGTTTGCTCTTTTGATATGCTGAGGGACCTGCTTTTCCCCTTGGGGTCTGCATGTTTCATTAGTAGGATTTTGTGTGAGGGAGGGAAGGTAATTGAATACATTTTGCACTGCAACAACGAGCTCTTCCCTCTAACAAAATCATGTTTTGTGGCTTTCACTCTCAGCTTGCTGGCAAGATGATAAAAGGCAGCTTGGTGTGTGCTTTGTTAAGTAGGTGCTTCCAGAGGTAGGTAGGTAATTTTAAAAATGCTCTGCCTGAGAAAGGGAATGAGAGGAGAGAGCTATGCAACTTCAACATGCTGATTCAGGGAGAGGATTGATATTTAATCAGGGAGTGGTTTAGTGGGTAGGCAGGGTGTGAGGGCTGGATCTCTGGGCATCCCCTCCTGTTTCACTTCAGGTGTGGGACAGTCTTGGAGCCTTTTAAGGCTGCCAGTGAAGTGCCACTTGAATCATTCCTGGCTCTGACTAGGAAGCAGCTGCAGTTGATGGGACTTGAAGGGGGCTCTAAACACTGAGGACATGAGGGAACCACCTGTTAATGCAGGGGATTTTCATATTTCCTGGTGGTATTGTGCCAAATAGTAGTGTCCCAATAAAATACAAAGAGAGCAGAACTGACAACCAGTTTCCTTGATGTCACTGAGGTTTGGCAGGAACTAAAGGAGGGTTTACATTTCTTTCTAATGCTCGGTGGTAGCTGAAAGCTTGGGCTGCAACTCCAATGCATCAGCAGACGGACACGTGTGAAGGTGAGGAAGAATATAGATGTTAGTGGTGTGAGCATATGGAGAAAGCAGAGAGGCCAGGAAGGGGTAAGGAATGAACAGATGGCAAGTAGAAAAATTGTGAGCTAGGTGGAAGGGGAGGAGAAGCTTTCTGTCAGACGCATCCTTATTTCCAGGCTCAAGAGAGGCTGTTCCCCAGCGAGGAGCTCAGGTACCTGCAGATGGCAGCTGTGACACAGGAGATGGAGTTTGCCAGGTCTCTGGTAGCAAAATGAAGACCAGTAAGAATTAACGGGGGGAAAACAGCCACATTTCTGAGTCTGCAATCTGTGTCTGTCTGTCTGCTGCTGGCTCCTTGGTGCAAATGGGCTTCCAGACAGCAGATCTGATAGGCAGACCGGGAGCCTCATGGCTGGGGGGACGTGGTGACCCCTCTGTCGGGGTTTAATAGGGGCCAGGAAGGAGCCACCACTACATCCTCATAATCCACTTAGTTAAAGCAGCTGAGCAAGCAGAGGGTATCAGGTACTGCTTCCCAGATGGCTGTAGCTTGTAGAACGAGACCTTGAGAAAGAGATAAACCGTGTAAGGTTTTGCTGTTCAAGCCTAATTCCTTCCACCCTGCCATAGGGTGCAGGGTAGCCCTGGTGGTGGTAATGGTGTGACACTGGCCTCAGGCAATGAAACATCCATGGTTTCTTGAAAAAGTCAAAGGGGAAAAAGGGTTAAAATCTTGAATACCACAGTGGCAAAAGCCTTTAACTGAAAAATCAACAATTGGTAGGAGTGAAGCATTACCTGGCAAACCCTCACTCATCCCAGAGACATCTCTGTGTTCCTCTACTGCTCTGCCTTCATGTTCCCTTTGGGATCATGCAGACAACAGACACTCAGACAAGGATTTGCAGGAGAGATTAGGAATAAGTATTGTATTTTGATGATGTTTTTACTATTTTTTTTTGGTAGAATAATGGAACAGTGCTGATGCATTTTTTTCAAAAGCACCTCAATCCTTGTTCCTCTTTCTGTGGATCACTGAGGATAAAAGTGAAGAGGTCTGATCGTTGGACTTTATAAGCGATGTATTCAGATATCTGAATATCTGTACGCAGATATTGCATTCTGATGTTGCAAACTCATGATAAAAAAGCTAGGAAATGCTAAAAGAAGGCTATCTGGGGAAACATTTTTGATTTTGCAGGCTGTTCTCAGGTACAGCAAGGTTCCTGTTGAGCCTTCCAGAATTTTCAGCAAGTCAGCATCAGGCTTGCTAAAACTGAGTGCTAATTTGGACTTGGTGGAATGGACCTGCTCTGCTCTTCTCATACACATGTCTGTGTTGAACTCTACCCTCTGGCTTGTGGTGAAGTGGCTGTTGTGTTCCCTGCACTTCTGTGGGTGGTGTCCATGTTTAGGTGTATGCAGCCCATGCAGCCCACTGGGCGTGGTTACTCTCCCCGTGTTGTGTGATGTGCACATTCAGCTCTGGCATCTCAGGGGGGTTTGGAGTGATATATTAGTTATTTGCACCAAACACAGACTCCTCTGTCTGTCCAGATTTAAGTCTGGACTCAAGTGCATGTTTTATACCATTTTAAGGCCACTTGATAGGCTTAAATTGAATATCAGTGAATTCAATCTGTGACACATTAACAGATCCCTGCGTCAAAGGGCTGTGTGCTCCTAGCTCAGCTCCTGTAAGTGGTTGCTCACATAACATTTTTTAAAGCACAGGTAAGGGCAAGCACTACTTTCCAGTCACCTCTTCCATTTCAGAGAGCAGTGTTAGGCAACTGTTGATTTTGCAACTTCTGATGGTTAGAAACACTGTATTGCATTTTTGTTATCATGAGGAAGTTAACGTTAGAAATTGCTCTGGTTGCTTTCTGGTTTCATTATGGTACTTGAGAAAAGTAAGTTTGGGAAGACCTGCAGTAAACTACCTTATGCATTCCTGTATGACTCAGAGTGAATGTCAGAGAGGAGCAGAGCTCAGCTTTTCTACTTGAAAGCTCTAAGTGTCTTACAATAACCTGAATTTATAGCTATTTGGAAAGAACGCAGCAGAGCAGAACAAGTCGGGGAAGCCCTGCTGGATACAGAAATTTGACTTCAAGTAGTAGGCACAGCTCTTGCTGTGGCTGCTAGCAAGGAGCTCACAGCCTCTGTTATTTGATGGCTAAAAACATCTTACAGCTGTTTAAAATTACAGCATTTTGAGAAGAATGCAACAGAGTGGATCAAATTGTTTGTACGGATGGTATGAGCCCATGCAAACCTGGGCTGTTCATCCTGGACGAGCAGATGTGCCCCTCAGGTTTGTCATCTGCAGGGCCACCCACCAGCAGCTGGACTTGTCCCAGCAATCCTGAGCTGAGGTTGGGATTCGGGCAGTGAACAACATGACTGTAAAACCAACAGCTTTAAGCAGAGGACATGAGCATTCAGAAAGCGAGGAAGCAGAAAGCCAAACAAAAATGCTTTTCTCCAGAGGAAAGGCATACCAAGGAACTGTTCTTGTCTGAAATATCAGCCCTGAGGAGCTCTTACCTAGGGCTGAAGATGTAGCTGTCAAGTTAAATGAGTGTGGCTGGGTCTTAGTCTCCTCACTGCAGTTGTGTGTGTGAGTTCCTTAGGAGCTGGGGCACGTCCATTGGGCACGACAGGTAACAGGCAGTGGCTTACGTAAATATGGCATGGTGCCTAGGATGAGCTTAGCTAGGACATCTTGGAAGGAAAAGCATGTTGTAAGAACAGATCTCAACTGAGATTTTAATTCCCTGGATTGACTGTAGTGGAAGTGGCTTTAGAAGGAGAGTACAGGGATTGATTTTCTGTTGGAAATGCAGTTCTCTGCCAGCACACCCAGCAAAATGCAGGGGCTTGGCTTTCTCTCCTGTTCTCTACCCTGGACTACTGCATCAGAATGAAATGGAGGTGCTATGTGCAGTACTTTTGCCTAAAACCTTTGCAAATACACAGCAGTGCTTTAAAAAAAGCAAAACATACAACAAGAAAAAAGCACACAGTAATTTCTAGTTTTTCCAATGATCCATCATATACTTTGAAAACTGGCAAGTACACACTTCTGGTGTTTTCATGCTCTTTATGGATCAGAGGTTTCAGAGATGTTTTTAGTTTTAAATGAAGCAGAGATTGTCTTTTTATGCATGTGGCATAAGAAACCTGAATCGAAAGCAAGTGCAGCACTGCAGCACCACAGTAGATTTGTGAGACCTGGAAAAAAAAATAGTATGCATATTGTAGGATTATAATAATGTATTAAATGTAAAATATGCAAAAAGTCAGAAGAAGCCACACTGTATTTCCTTCAGATTGTGGATTGTCTTTCTTCTAAAGATATTGGATGTCTGCCTGTCCAGCACTAGCAGGATGCAAATACATTTGCTGTTTGTAAATGAAATATTTGAATTGGAGGTTAAGGCCCAGGATTATGAAGCTTTTCACTGCCAACAAAGTGCTGAGGTGCTGAAGTAGTCAGCTGCTTGCTGGTCCTAGAGTGCAGGTAAAGCTGCTTTCTGATTATCAGAGATGATTCAGGCTCTGAGATATCTCCTGACTGTCACCTGGGCACCATACTGAGCATCAGTAGCAGGCAGGGAAAGGGCTTCTTGTGTCCCTCCTTGAGATACAAGACTGTGATTTCTGCTCTCTGTCTCAGGTATGCAACTGTGCAGGTGGCTATCTGGGAGCTTTTCCTCTGCAGTGGGAGGCTCCTTGGGGTTTTCAGAGAGTAATATTTTCCACAGCCTTGTTTTCAGCTTTAGGCAGGCCTGGCTTCATTTTTGAGGAGAACCAAAAGGCTTTGCTGCTGTGAGTATTTTTCACTGCTGTCTCATTTTACTGCTGTCTGGAGGTCTGTAAGTGTCCCTAGTTGTGAGGAAAGGAGCCTCAGTGGGACTGTGAGCTGTAAATGTGCTGCTTTTTGCCCCCTTTGCCCCTCCTCTGAAGATCCAGTAGAAGAAATGCCTTTGGGAAAGGGTTTTCAACCTGCTTCAATGCAGTAAGGGATTACTGAGAAGCAGCAGTACCAGAGAGCATGAATGCAATTTCCTCTTGATGACTTGGCTGCAGATGAGAAATGTGCTTCAGTGAATAGGAACATCACTGATTAAAATGGCATGACTCTTGATGCCATAGTCCAGTGGTATCATGCAGTGTTGGTAGCTCAGATCTATCTTTTCTTTTTAATTTAAAGTTCAAGCTGAGAAGATTGTAGGAATCTAAAAATCACCCCCTGCAACCTATGCAGATGCTGAGCTATGAGCCAGACTTGGGGATAATGTATATTTGCTTTTCATTCATGATATTTATTCAATTGATAGAGCACTATACAGTTTCAAATGCTGTTGCATCTCACTTTTATTTGAATATAGGCCGTTGGTAATAGATTAGATGTCAGATATCTTCTGAGAGCAACTACATGGCAATGACATAGTATTAAGGCCAGTTTAAATAATTGCACCTATTTCAGAGCAAATAGTGGAATTCTGTCTAGTTTTAGCCTGAGTTTCTGAACTATCTGATTGGAACTTAGTATTGACAAGACCTTAAAATAAATATAATTTTTCTCCATTACAATCATTAGAGTATGATAGTTGTAGGTTATTTTTAGGTAGCATTGTCCAATCATAGTTATTGAAAGCTTACCCCTCCACTGATTGTTTCGGGTGTTTTTTGTCTCTGTTGATGCATATATACGACACTTCCATGGTTCATGGTATTAATGTAAATGTTTAGTCCATTTTCTAGGCTGTTTCCTTCATGCGACTTGGCCTAGAATCACCTTAAAATACCCTTTCACCCAGCACCTGAGGGACAATCCCACAATGTTTGGGGACCTTGGTGGCCCCAGTGCCAGAGCTTGCCCTATGTTTGCACACATACATTTATCTGGGGTATTCCTGGGTTTGTGAGCCCTGTTACCTGAAGGTTTCCTGGGACCACAGAGCTCAGGAGGGCAGGAGGCATGAGGGATGAGAGAGAAGAGAAACATTTAGCAGGGATATTCACCAAATGAGGTGGATCCACTCCCTGGATTCTGTTAAGTTGGGGTGATCTGCTAGCACAGATGCCTTGGGTGTTTGCTGCATTTGGGGGATCATCAGTGGGCCACAGTGGGAGCAGATGATGGGACAGAAGAGCCTGTAATGATCAGATGACAATGAGATGAGATTTTGCAATAGTGCTCATGCTGCAAGAATCCAGAGGTCAGTGAGGAAGGTTGCAATACCAGCTTCAGTTAGCAGCTGAGAAAGAGAATCATTATTATTTTATGTCAGACTGTCCCTCCAAGCCCTGTGAGAGGCTGCCAGCTGTCCCTGATGAGAGGCAGCAGTGCAGCAGCAGCTCCTGCCAGGAGCAGCAGGCACTTGTTGACTGATAAAAAGAGGGCAGGGAGGCTTCATCTGCGAAAGATCTCCCATCCTGTAACTCATCTCCTGCCCTTACTCACTAGAGGCTGAGTGTGACAATCTTTGTTCACTGCTTGGTTTCTCTTCCACCCCCCTCTTTCTTTTGTTTTGTTTTGGTTTAGGTTTTTTTAGGGTTTTTTAGGAGGGCTGACTAAGGGAGACAGAGAAGATCTGGTGATTCAAAGGGTCTTTTCAGTTGTTCATTATTTTTTTTTGGTTTTGTTGTATTATTATAATTATTGTTATTTACTATTGTTGTTTCCTTCCTCCTGCCCCCACTCCATACCCCTGGGATCCATTAAATTTATGGAGATTATTGCTTTGGAAAATGGCTGGAGATCCTGTGGCACTGTCTGCCAGCCAGCTTTGCAAGAGCTGGGGAGCTGGGATGGGGCAGTAGCCCCGGGGAAGGATGTAAAGAGATGCAGTAGAAATCCAGATGAGCAGTTCAGGTACACAGGAGGATTCAGGGATACAGTGTAAAAGATTCAGAGAGGGATGTGCTTGACTGATGACTGTTCCAACCCACCCAGAGCTATGAAGGACATTTGTGCCCAGGCCGGTACCAAGGGACTGTCATCCCCCTGTGTGTGGGGACCCCTTGTACATGCACCCTCACACAAATAATTTTGCAGTTTTGACCCCCATCCCAGTGTTTAGGGGGACCCCAAATGCTAAAATGTTTTTGGCTTGTTTTTGTTCCTTGCATGGCAGGTACAGACTCTGGTAGCATGATGTCCTTACAGTGTCTTTTGGCAGGGACTCTTGGACTTGTCCTTTATGGGCTGGACATAAACTCTGCTGCCAAATGACTTCCTAGAGCTGGCTGCAGCAAAGAAATGTGGTGTCATGCTAAGCAGGAAATGACAGAGCTATAGCTGGATGTCTCCCTCCCAGAAGCAAAAGAGGGAGTGAGAAAATTTAGGGATAATTACAGACTGGTTTGCAGTTATGATAGGGAATTTAAATTGCCTGGCATAAAAGGAGTAATTAGGCAATGTTTATTGCTCTCAACAATGGTGTCTTTTAAAATCAAAACAGATTTTTTTTCTTTTCTTCAAAATTTCTCAGGAAGTTTTGGTGATGATAGATTCTTCTACTTATTGGTCAGATTATGACTGATCACTGAGAAGAACTTAACAAATACGTGTATGGAGGAGTTATTTCTATCACACAAACTGGGTAACATTGTGTAGGCAAAGTGGTATGTGAAAAAAAAAGTTTAGGGATTTCTTTCCTGCCAGCTTTAGAAATAGGCTGTGAAAGGATGTCCATACCCTGGGCCCCAGCTTTCAGAAAAACAACAAAAAAAGAGATTTGAAGGGAAAGTCCTCCTTCCTCCCCAGAGCAGTAATTCTTTATGGCACTTGGGATCATGACAAAAAATGTTGACTCTGTTTTCATTAAGTTTGAAAGATGGAACAAGGCTTTGAAAATGAACATGAAAGAACATCTGATTTGCAGGAAATGTTTTATGGGAAGAAAGTTATCAAATGCAGCTTGGTGATGATTTTTTTTTTTTCCTTATTGCTGTTTAGGTCAGAGGAACCAATTTGTATGATTGTCTTAAAAATATTTTAATGTGTAAAATTTAGAACTTGTAAATCATGACTCAAACAGAACAGTCTTAAGGATGGAAATATTTTATTTACTGGTGTAACACATTTGGAGCAATGTCATCGAGTTCTGGGTTTGACAGAGAAGAGTGAAGCATCACTGAAGTCATTGTGTTACTTATTTCTGTAAAACATTTTGTAAGAACAATGCTCATTTGAATCTTTACTTGCTGTAGTTTTGTACAGGCATTCACCTGCCATTTCTTCTTCACATGCTGGAAGAATAGTTTAAATAAATGGTAGGTACAGAGCATAATCACCAAATCTTGTTCACAACACTGCAGACTATTGGATGGCAACAATTGAAAATATATGTCTGGCTTGAAGGATGCCAACACATTGGCTTGAGACACAGAGTTCACCTCAAGTGACAATAAACATTTTATATTCAGATGTTCATTGCTGAGCCAGTTTGGAGCTGCAGCATTAATTTGATTTAGGTTTTTTTTTCATCTTGCTTTATGTAGAGGTCTTATGCAGACTTCAGCAGTCCTAGAGAGAGAGATTCAGCCTCACTTGAGTGGGATACTCATGCAGCTTTTAATCAGAAACGACAGCACTGGTGTGTGCAGTACCTCTGAGACCTATGCACTTGCCTTGTGTTCACGCTGGCATGGAGGAGGAGGTGAGCAGTAAGCCTAGCAGTAGGAGAATGATAATATTTGAAGTTTCTGGAAGAAATGCAGATATTTATTTTTAAGAAGAGTTGTTTCTGCCTATGTTTTTCTCGATTCCTGTCTTCTCCTTCTGATAAGCAGTGTGGCTATATTGTCAGAAGGATTAGCTGTGTGGTGGGTTAAATGAGAAGGTTTTCATCTGAGGGGAAAAATTTGTAGTGGCTTGGACCCTTATTTTGTAGTTAAACAGATTCCAGGTGTCAAAACCAGCTATAGCTAGAGCATGAGTAGTAAGGCTGAGTCACAGACTGGGGAAGCTGTTGGTGATTCAGGAAATCTGGAGGGTTTTTTGTTTGTAGTGTGTTTACTATTTTTTAAGAGCTTCTGGAGATCTGGACAGCCACAAGAGTAACATTAGGTTGTTTGGGAGTCAAAAAACGAACGTTGAATTGCTGTGTCTGAAATAGCTTGTGGGCAACCCTGGAGGCGTGCAGTGCTGTGGACAGTGTGGTGAGGGTGTACACAGGTGGCTGTCACCCCAACCTGTTTGTGGGTATAATTCTGTGCCAGTGGGGGAGCTGCCTGTGTCTGGTTAAAGAGGACTTCAGTAATGCTTCCCTTCTTTTTTTCATTCATGTTTAATTTGTCTCCCATTATTTACTAATGGATCGAATCCCCTTCAAAGCATGCCACTGCTTTTTCCAAGTACTGAACAGGAAATTGTGACCACGTCCTGTACACAACAATACTTTGTACTGGAAAATCACTGGAATGATTCAGGTGTCTGCTTTGGTGCTCATCCCTTAGGGGAGGACTTCACACATGCTTTACTTTGGGAAATGAGTGTGCATTTGTTGTCTTTTATCTGGATTTTTGCATGAGTGAGCTTTGTTAATACCATTGTGTCACATACTTCACTAGGTTGCCACAGAAATCTTCTCCAAAAGAGTTAATAGCCATTTCTGAATAAGATGCTCCAGAAAACACACGTCTTAATGTGTCTGGACTGACTAACCTGATCTCCTTCTGTGACCAGGTAACCCACTTAGTAGGTGAGGGAACAGCTGTGGATGTTGGCTACCTAGACTTTAGCAAAACTTTGACACTGTTTCCCACAGCATTCTCCTGGAGAAACTGGCTGATCATGGCTTGGATGGGTGTATACTTTACTGGCTAAAAAGCTGTGCCCAAAGAGTTGTGGTGAGCAGAGTCAAATCCAATTGGTGGCCAGTCAGAAGTGGTGCTTCCCGGGTCTCAGTATTAGGGTTAGTTTTCTTTAATATCTTTATAGATGACTTAGGCAAGGGGATCAAGTTTACAGGTGATAACAAGTTGGGAGGGAGTGTTGATCTGCCTGAAGGTAGGAAGGCTCTGCAGAGGGATATGGACAAACTGGATTGATGGTCCACAGCCAATTGTATGAGATTAAACAAGGCAAAGTGCTGGGTCTTGCACCTGGGCCACAACAAAGCTATGCAATGCTATAGGGTTGCTGAAGAGAGGGTTGGAAAGCTGTCCAGAGGAAAAGAACCCAGGGGTATTGATCAACAGTTTGCTGGATATGGGCCAGTGTGGTCCCAGGTGGCCAAGAAGGCCAACAACATCTTGGCTTGTATCAGAAATATTGTGGCCAGCAGGACTAGGGCAGTGATTGTCCCCCTGTACTCAGTACTGGTGATGCCATACCTTGAATGTTGTGGTCAGCTTTGGGTCCTACACTACAAGAAGGACATTGTGGTGCTGGGGTGACTCCAAAGAAGGGCAACAGAGGTGGTGAACAGTCTGGAGCACAAGTCTTACAAGGAGCATCTGAGGGAACAGGGAATTGGTCAGTTGTTCATCTTATTGCTCTCTACAACTCCCTGAAAGGAGGTTGTAGTGAAGGGGATGTTGGTCTCCTCCCAGGTAACAAGGAATAGGACAAGAGGAAGTGGCCTCAATTTGTGCCAGGGGAGGCTTAGGTTGGATAGTAGGAATAATATATTCACTGAACAGACTTCGAGCATTGGAACAGGCTGCCCGGGGAGGTGGGGGAGTCACTGTCCCTGGAGATATTTTAAAGACCTTTAGATGTGGTGCTTAGGGACATGGTTCAGTGGTGGTCTTGGCAGTGTGGTTGGACTTGATGATCTTAAAGGTCTTTTCCGACCAAAACAACTCTATGATTCTATTCTGAACAGCTGAGATGATCTGGGAGGTGGGGAATGCTCAGATGGTGTTGTTGTTACTATCACAATAATTCAGCTGTCACATTATTGAATTCTCCAGCTCCCTGAACTGCTGATTGTCACGGGCCGTAACTATTAATATTTTATGTTTTATTTGTGAGGAGATATTAGCCACTACGCATGTACGTCCTACAAACTGCAGAAGTAACCATGTTTATGGTTTGAACGAATTACAAGGGTTTAATACAGGGAAAATGACGCCAGGCTGACAGGAGTCTTAGGAAAGAATTATAGAATCATAGAATCATAGAATTAGCCGGGTTGGAAGGGACCTCAGAGATCATCTAGTCCAACCCTTGACCCACCGGAGCAGTTGCTAGACCATGGCACTGAGTGCCACATCCAGTCTTTTTTTAAATGTCTCCAGGGACGGAGAATCTACCACCTCACCGGGCAGTCCATTCCATAGCCTAATCACCCTCTCCGTGAAGAAATTCTTTCTAATATCTAATCTAAACCTCCCCTGGCACAACTTAAGACTGTGTCCTCTTGTCTTGTTGGAGGTCATCTGTGAAAAGAGTCCAGCTCCCACCTCGCTACAGCCTCCTTTCAGGTAGTTGTAGACAGCAATGAGGTCTCCCCTGAGCCTCCTCTTCTTCAGGCTGAACAGCCCCAGCTCTCTCAGCCTCTCCCCATAGGGCCTGTGCTCGAGTCCCTTCACCAGCCTGGTTGCCCTCCTTTGGACCTGTTCCAGGACCTCTACATCCTTCTTAAACTGAGGGGCCCAGAACTGGACACAGTACTCGAGGTGTGGCCTCACCAGCGCTGAGTACAGGGGAAGAATCACCTCCCTGGACCTGCTGGTGACGCTGTTTCTGATACAGGCCAGGATGCCATTGGCCTTCTTGGCCACCTGGGCACACTGCTGGCTCATGTTCAGTTTCTTGTTAATGCAGACTCCCAGGTCCCTTTCTGCCTGGCTGCTCTCCAGCCACTCTGTCCCCAGCCTGTAGCGCTGCATGGGGTTGTTGTGGCCAAAGTGCAGGACCCGGCACTTGGCCTTGTTGAACCTCATCCCGTTGGAATCGGCCCAGCTCTCCAGTCTGTCCAGGTCCCTCTGCAGAGCCCTCCTGCCTTCGAGTTGGTCTACACTTCCCCCCAGCTTGGTGTCATCTGCGAACTTGCTGATGATGGACTCAATCCCTTCGTCTAAGTCATCGATAAAGATATTAAACAGAACTGGGCCCAACACTGATCCCTGGGGGACACCACTGGTGACCGGCTGCCAACTGGATGCAGCCCCGTTCACCACCACCCTCTGGGCCCGGCCCTCCAGCCAGTTCCTAACCCAGCACAGGGTGAATACTGGGAGAGAAAAAAGAGTTAATACTGGGAGAGAAACACAGGGAAAACAGGGTTTTAAAACAAATTAATCACCTCAGGGAAAGGGCAATTAAGAAAAGAAAGAGAGCAATTAGCTCTCTTGTCACCCTCCTCACCGCCGGGATCTCTGTCCCCGCAAAGTCACTGGTGGGGCTGCTCCGTGCTGCTCTGCTCCTTTTCGCCTCTTTTTCGCTTCTCCTTTTGCTGCTGCTTTGCTTCTGTCCACTTCCATTCGCTTCTTCTACCTTCTCTTTAGGCTCTTGGCGTGCTGCAGATTTTCGCCTTTTTCCTCGGAATTTTCATAGTAAAAAGTTCTTTCTTCTCATCAATTGTTGCCAGAGGTTGCAAATTGCTAAATGCAGGTCTTCCCTTTGGTTTCGGGTTTCCTGGAATTCTTGTGTTTTCTGCCGATTTGCATTAGCTGTATGGCAGCTGATTAGCATTTTATCTTTTCAGTCCTGACAAAGGAGGGGTGTCTGTTGATGAGATTTTTCTGATAGAAATAAGTTTGATACATTTTAAACAGAGCAAACTATGCCAGGATTTTGCTGACTCAAGAGGCATTTTTTTTTATTTTCAGTGTATCCACATTATACTGATCTTCCTTCTAAGCTTTCTGTAAGGAGCTGTTTTGAGCCCCTGGTGTTAGAAAAACCACAGCAGCTTTGAGTTATCTTTTTGGAAACCGCCATTAAAATTTCTGAGTAAACTTTGTAGCTTCCAGCTGCCTACTTGGCACCAGCTTTGGGAAGCTGGGCCAGCACTAATGCCAGCCCTGTTGGGTCTGTGCTTGCCCTCTGGCTGTGATGACTGGTGTGATGCTGGTGATGCTCCTGGTGCAGAAAAGGAGCCTTCCCACAAGCACAAAATAAGGCACGGATCAGCTGGCAGGCCCAGCGCATGTTTCTGTGAATAAGCTCAAGCTTTCTGAAGGCTGGCTCCAACATGACAGCCTTTCCACTGAAGGCCAATACTGTAAAGTTACTGAAGCCCATAGAAAAGATTTCATCCTTGTGAAGCTCCCAGTAACCTGTATGACAAGTACCTGCTCTGGCCTGAAGTTATTGAAGAGAAGAGGGAAAATGTATTAACATTTAAAGGGTGCTAATTTTCTGATTTATAATAGTTACATGAGTTATACCCAAGAAGTACTGAATGCTTATCTGGCAGGTACAGCAGAAAATTGGACCTAGAGGGGATTTGGGAGAGTATCTGTTAGAACAAAAAAAAATCTGGTTTATCTATGCAATAAATGCACCCATGCTCCCTATTAATCTTTTATTTGCTTTTTTATTTCTGCTAGTTGTGAAAACTGGAAAACAAACTCATTTATTATCCTTGTTCAGCTAAAATGACTTTGTAGAGGGAAGAAATGCTAAGAACTGTCTAATGTGCAAACCCAGCAGGACTTCTTGCAAATTAGAACAGAGTTTATCAGACATAGCCATGGCCATTTCACCCTCCCAGTGTTTACCAGAGGGGTGGGTATTTACCTGAACTCAAAGTTGAATCAGGAGAACTGGATTTGCCCCAAAGCAGGAAACAAGATTTGTAGTTGTCTCAATAAATACAGTGTGAGGTAGTACAGGAGAGAAAACAAAACACAGCAATGGTTTGTGCTAATGTTATATGGAAGGAAGATGAAAAGCAAGCTGAGAGAAAACCCATCAGACAATGGAAATATCCAGTCATGATCTTATTGTTTACAGTAGGGTGAACTGCAGCTGCTCAGCTCAAACATAAATGTCAGAAACTTATGGAAGAGATGAGATCACCCAAAGGCTAGGTACAAAACCAAAGCAGCTTCAGTATGTTGAAGTAAAGCAATCTTTATACTGAACATTGAAACATCTTTCTTCTACAACTTCAGTGCTAAATGGAAACTGTAAAACCAAATGATAAATGGAATCAGATAGATCAATGTATGTCTGGCTGAGTATTGCTGGCCCTGGCAAAGGCTGAAATGGTGTTGTGGTTATCAGCAGGCTGCCTCGTTCCTACAGTATTTGCAGTTAATGAGATTATGAGATTGTTGTGTGATGTATAAAAAAAGCTAACATTCAGTCTACAATATCAAGATGTCTGGGCAAGTCAGAGATTTGGAAAGATAAGATCAGAGTGAAGGTATGGGACATAAATGTGGGGATGTGTGTTTCAGAGTTTTTGTCCATTTACTCTACTGCTTGCAGAGAATGATTTATTATGGAGTTCAAAACTGCCATTAGTATGCTACATTTGAAATGCATACCCTGATCTTATTTACCATTGTCCTGTGCAAGGAATTGTAATAATTCTCTAAGCTTTAAAAGAAAAAATACCTCCCAGGGAAAAAAAAAAGGAATAATGCTGCAGTAAACTGGGTCTCTCAAACATAAGCTTTCAGCAGTAACAGAAGAGAAAATGTGGAAATGTGAGACCAAACATTCATTTTTTACGACATTATCTTGTGGAAGCAGAATACGAGAGCTATTAATACTTTATTACAGAGATCTGTAATTGTGTTTGCAGTTGACTGATCTGACTGTGTGATAAGAATTAAGTTGACAAACAGGCACTTCTTAAGTACTGTCCTGGCTTTTTTTGTTTGTTTTCATGGCCAGTTGTTAAACCACTGGGTTATTATGCAGGGTTTTCCTTTTCTCATCACCAGAATGGGTATGGTGAGGTGCTGAGGACAGAGAGAAGCCTGCAGCAAAGGCAGATATGACCTCCTTGTAGAAGCCCTGGGATGTACACACAGCACTCTCACTGACTGTGTGTGGGAGTGCCTTTTTTTAATTTCCCTTGGTTGCTTGGCTTTTTTGCAGTACTGCTTTGTAGGCCTTATCCAACTGAAAATTCTCCACAACAAAAAGCTTGCTTTTTATCACCCTTTTATAGACTATAAAGAGCTGCAACTAAAAGATACTGAGAACTCGGGTCCTGATTCTGGTGCAGAGCTGGCTCTGGGGCAGCCAGGGGGAGGATGGGCACAGGGAAGCTTTGCTGTGTGGGGCACCCTTTGGCTCTGATCTGGCTCTGAGGACCCACAGATGGTGTGTGGGTTTCCATGTATGGACTATTTGTTTGTTAGGATAGATAAACTCATATGAGTAGCCATGTTCAAGTCAGTGGTAGCAAGAGCAGCTCTTTTGGTGAGACTAGCTAAGAGTAACAATTGTGGTATAAGTATGAATTTTTGTTGGTAACTGAGTACACCAGGCACACATTTTAATTTTTGTTATGTTTATTTTATTATCCTTCATTTCATTATGTAAAAAAATTTCACTGTTTTGACCTATTTTCAATGCAGTTGTCTGGTTCCAAATGTTTCCCTAGAGAAGTCTTCAATAATTTTCACTGCACCATTCTTGAATCCTTCGTAGAGTCATAGATTGTTTAGGTTGGAAGAGACTTCCAAGATCATCCAGTCCAACCTTTGACCAAGACCATAATCTAACTACTAAACCATGTCCTTAAGGATCAGGTCCAAATGCCTTCTAAATGCCTCCGGGGATGGTGACTCCACCACTGGCCTGGGCAGGCCATTCCAATGCCTGGCAACCCTCTCAGTGAAAAAATGTTTCCTAACATCCAGCCCAAACCATCCCGGGGTGCAGCTTCCACACCATTTCCTCTGGTCTTTTCTTTTTATAGAAAGAACCACAGTAATTAATGAATTAATTAATTGTTAGCATTCAATCCCAAGCTTTTGGAATAAAGTTAATTTCTCTGGCTCTGTATCAATGCTTTTCTAAGGACAAGAGTGATAGATAATTTGAAAAATAGCAGCTGACAACTGCACTTATTTTCAGACTATGTTAAACTTTTGTTTCTCATTTACTTGAATCTGTCAAAGAAGCATTTGATATAGAAGACCTAAACCTGGTACAATGCTGTTCTCACAAGGCTCTACTGACACAGGCTTTGTCACATACAAAAGAAGTTATTCTGATTTTAATCAAAGAAAATTCCTGCTTCCTCCAACAGGATGAACACTATGGACAAGCTGTGTGCCTCAGTTTACATGGACTTAAAACTGTGATATGTGCAGTACACTAGCACTGAGGTTTTTGCTGCTCACTGCAGCAGTATGGGGTGCAAGTGAATTACCAAAATATCCTAGAGTCCACCCACAACTTGACCTGAGAATGGATTGTTTTCATCATTTTTTTTCCCCCATCCCACTGAGTCTACTGCCCCACAGCTTAGTGAAGCTGGGATGCACCTTCCTTCCCTGGCATAATGCAGCATGGCTCAGGAATATAGAACCAATTTGTCTGCAGGACAATATGAAAACCTGGTAGAATTGTAGGAATGGATATTCTTTTTCTTCCCATGCAAGTGTTTATAATATTTTTTTCCTCATCTGGATAAATATGAAAAACTCACGTAAATGACTTTCAGCATAAAGTGAAAGTAAGAGTTGGTTCCTTGAGGTGTGGAATTATTCATTTTTAACTTGGTACTGGTGCATCGAATTGTAAGCCATTTGGGGGTTTATAAGGTATTTATGTTTTTCCTTTAGACTGCAAATGAAACAGAGTTTTCAGATACTATTAACTGCACCTTTAAAAACCAATTCTCTGTGAATTGTGTGATTTTGAAGCATACCAGAAAATTTCTTCTCAAAACAGACACCCCATAAAACTTGCTCATAGAAATAAAATGACATATTGGGAAGTTATAATAACAATTGCAACACACAAAGGCAGAACCCACTATGTTTCTAGTCTCTCCTCACTTGCCTGTGATGATGAAATCCCTTCTTTTTCCCCTTGGATCACAAGAATTGGGTCACAATTCATGGTCACCTTCAGATACCAATTTGTTTCTCGGATGCCACTGAGAAAGAAATTGTGTTGCCTGATGGAGGTACTTCAGAACTGCTCCAGATCCAAATCCAGTCTCCTAATCCACAGGTTTTGTTCTGTTATCTCCCTTTCTTCTTGGCCAGCCTCAATCCATATTGTACTCATCTATGAATAACATCCTGTTTGCAAAAATATTGACTGCTACAGAATAGTCCTAGTTAGTAAGCAGAACAACCAGGCCAGAAAGAACTGAGATTTTTTTCCACCTTCTCTGTAGTGTTGATAAAGTATTGATTCCAATTCCAGCTGTATAAGGTGATTTTCTGTGGCTATTTTTCATGCATCAGTCTGAGCTCAGGTCCTGAGGACAACAATTTCCTGCATTGCCATCTGTCAGTGTCAGTAGCCATAAAGATAGTTTTTTTGGGGGCAGCTATTCACAGGCAACATCATGGCAGATATAGGGGGGCTGCGCCACATCCCAGGGTGGTCCTTTCCCTCTGCTGGAATGGTTATGTCTGCAGAGGCTGTTGCTCCCTGCAGCCTGCAGATTCCACCTGACCTTGCCTGCAGGATATCTGCAAATAGTTTGGTTTTGAGTCTTTATAAATGATCTTTTGGTTTGCCCAGTGTTTAATGTCCTTTACTGATAGCTTGCTGCATTCCTCTGTACCTCTCCTAATGTGGTGACTTCCCAGGATTTGATCCAGGCCCAGACCATGCCTATTCTTCTTTCAGTGTCAGTTTTCACAAAGCAGGGCTTGCTGCTCATCATCAAGGCAGCACAGGGAAATGCTTCCCACAGAAAGCCCTTGTGGCACAAAGCTGGAGGAGTTGAGTGTCTTTCCCTGCCATGTCTCAGCTTGCCAATGCTTCTGGCATTGCAAAAGGGCAAATTCTCTTTGTGCTCCCACATGTATTTAAGAATTATGACCCGTGAGAACTACAAGAAGAATAACCTTGGTAATGACCCACTTCCCAAGAGTCAGCTCCTATCCCAAAAGAGATTTCCACAGCCTTCCTCTTGCCCCACTGTTGTGAGCAGTGCATTTGTTGCCAGGTAAAAGCCCTTTTGCCATTTTGCATTTGTGGAATCCACCTCAAAAAAACCATTTCAGGAGGACCCCACATGACAGTATTGTTATGTGAAAGCAGGAGAGACCTTCCTAAAGATGCAACAAGGAAATACCCTGAGCAGTAGAGATTCACTTTTATGTCACCTGGTGGGAAGGCTGTTACTTGCAGATGTTTTAACTCTAAGTCACATTAGGGCTGTGAGTTCTTTTATGGTATATAGATAATGCATGGGGGAATTAGCACTCCTATGAATATGAAAGTGCAGTGCAGTCCTTGGCCTCTCAGCTGAGCTGCTGAACTTTCAGTCCCACAGCTGGCAGTAAAAATAGTGGGTTGGTGTCATTGGCAGTGACACTGATTTTCACACCCTGAAGTCAATAAAAATCTGACACTTCCTTCACTGATGTAGTTGATACTTTGTCAATCTCACAGCAACTTTGCATGCAGTCAGATTCTGGCTCCTCTGAACTAGGAGCTGGACTGTTTCCACAGCAAATTTTGCTAGACAGCTATCCCGTTGACCTAAACCATTTCTAACATGGTAATTTAGAGGCAAAAGGCTACTTTGTTAAATCCTGAATCATCTGTGCTTGTTCTCCTTGTTAGTTACACTAAGTCATAAGTACATAAGTACACTAAGTAGAAGTACTATAGCCAAAGCATTTACACTCAGCTCCAAAAGCTCTTAGAATATTCTTATAAGAAGAGGTTGCTTTATGGGAACATGAATTATTACCAGTCTAGAGCTGACATGGAGATTGGGCACTCCATCTGGAGTGCTTCCTTTCAAGAGGTATTTCTATAAATTCTGCCCTGTTCCTGATGAACAGACAGTCTCTTTTGTCAGTCTCAAACCCTTCACTTGTCAGACGTGATAAAGGCAAAGGAATATATACAGTGTGCGTTGGCTGATTGCACATTGTCTGGAGCTGTAGAATTTTCCTACAGTGTTATTGCTTTCAGGTGATTTATTTGTGCAATTTCTTGGGGAAAGTCATCTGCAGGTTTCAAAATGCATAGTGTTATGATCTTAGGGATTTATTCTCACTGTGTAAATGGGGACTTTCATTGTCATCTGTGAAAATACAATAAGATACTATGGAAAAATAGTCAAGATCATTTTTAGAACATGGAACTCAGTAGAATGACTGCAGGTTTATATTAACACGGGTGGCATACAATAATGTGATGGGAGAGCATTTTGTAGTCTATGTAGAAAGTACTACTTTTCGATAAAAATTTTTGAACATCAAGAGCAACAAACAAAAGGTTTTAGAAGTGTAGTGTGTAAAATTTCACGTATCTCTTGAAAAGAAATGTCTGTCATGCTAAGTACTGTCTTTTTCATCCTCAGCAGGAACTACTTCATCTCTCACAGAAGGAAGTATGGAAGATAGTTATAGTTTCTTACTCAGGTTTGCCCCCAGAGGAAGGAGGCAAACTTTTCTTTTAAGACTGTTATTACTGTAATTGAAGCATGGTAATCACTATTCAAAATAACTACTTTTCTTATAGCTTCAGGAAATTTGTGGGCTCATTTTTTTTTTGTTTTCTGCTGCCTGCAAGTCACTGGCTGGGGAAAGTTAAATTAGCCTGGTGTACTTCTCATTCATTTGGCTCGTAAATTTCATATGCAGAGTGGTAAGATCCCGTCTGCAGGAAAGGCTGGGAAGTTTAATATGATGGCTTGTTGCTCTCTGATAGTTTGCTGTTCTTTGGCTGTAAGAAATAAGCTCCTTTCTGGCTGATGTGGTGGAACAGGCTATGTGGCACAAGCTCAGTTCTGCTGGCTGAAACCATGAGCTATTTGCTGTATTAATCTCTTTTTGCTTTATGCTGAAATTGCACGCACTGGTGTTGAAATCTTTCCGTAAACAAAACTGATAGTGACTTGTCCAGCTTTTGTGTAATGGTGAAACTCTAAAATCAATAAACCTTTCTCTGGGCTGTAGGATGGAAATAATTTCCAGATTAACAATTGTGCTTATTGTGGGGAAAAAAAATGCTTCCATTCACAGCACATGTGTAGAGGTAAAGACAGTGAAATCACCAGGGTAACATGAACACATTAGAAGAAGTTAATTATTTTCCCTTTCAGTCCATAGCCTAGAAATACCATGCTGTGGTATGAAGAAGGAACTTCTTTTAGTTTTTAAAAATATTGGTTTGAATTTTGTTTCTCATAAATCCAGCTGCAAGCTCTGCCCTTGAGCTGCCAAAAAAGCTGTTGTGGGGAGCAGGTCCTGTGGCCTGCTGGACCCTGGCCCTCTGGGTAGCAGCTCCTTCTGAGAAACAAACTCCACATTAAACATGCTGCAGCTGTGGCAGATGACCTTCCTTCACTGATACCTTTCTTTTAAGGCAGCATTGCTGGAGTGCTTTTTTTCTAGCTGACACAGCATGCTTTATTTACTGCAGGAAGCAGAAAATATCTGTGTCGCTTTTGGTCCGACTGCCTCAAATCACATTCCCCCCGCTCTTTTGTTTTATTGGCTTGTTGCTCATGGAAGTGCAACCTCCTACTGTTTTGTCTCTGCTCTATAAATTACTGAATATTGCTGCATTTCATCAGTTCAGAGCCAAGCAGTTGTTGTGGTTGTAGCAAGCAGGTGTTCTGCCTTTCTATAGTCTTACTTTCACTGTGGAGATTGTATTTTGTGCTGATCATAAAAAATGACAGAGACACACGGGATTCTTGACTATTTTGACCCAGGTAGTAAATTCAAATGGAAATACTCTGTTAAGGAATTAACTGCTGAAGTGGCAGTACTGGAGCTGAATTTGGGGTAATGGTAAAACTGTAGAAACAGAGCCCCCAGGAGAACTCTGTCACTTACCATCAAATACCTGAATCCAAAGAAAGTCCAAATAGGGTTAGTGTAGTGAAATGAGGCAATCAGGTGTTGCTAATTACAAGGTGGGAGGTGTGAGCTTGTTAAGTCCACCTGTGCCCAATTAGGGCTGATCCCAGCTGCGCATGAGCAGGATTGGGGGGCCAATAAAAGGTGAGCTTCCCAATGCATGCTCAGCTCACTCTGGAGCAGCCAGAGGAGGAGGGGAGCTGAGTCTGGAGCAGAAGCACTGAACAAGACTGGCCAAGCCTAAAGGCAGCAAGATGGGGGCACTGTTTGTGCACCTTGGTGAGGACACCTGTTTGACTTTGAAGCGCCGTGCCCCAAGAAAGGTTCATCTGCTACAGGTTAGTCCATTTAGGGTTACTTAATATTTCTATTCATCTGATCTGGCAGCATCTTCCTCAGTCCTATGGGTTTCTGAAATGCTATAAAGAAATTAAGTGAGCAGAAGAAATAGCTTCACTCTTTAAAAATTGAAGGTGTGAATATCCTCTAGTTTTGCACTACCATATGCCAAGGTATTTCTTCTCCTTAGTGTCTCCATAAATACTTTCTCAGCTGAGGCCCTCTCATTAACTTCTGAGAGAGGATGATGCCTTGGACTCCTACTTCACTGACCAGAGCACCCAGAAGGATTTAAAAGACTGGGGAAAACCATGTTGTTTTCCTCCATAAGTATCTGCCAGTGCTGAGCATGTGCTTTGAGTTCAGCTTGGATGTGAGTTGCTCTTCAGCTCTGTACCTCCATGTGTTCTCTGCCACTGTATGTTTGCTGCACCTTATATCTCTCTCTGTTTCCTCAAGGTAAGATATTTTTTCCTTACACGTTCCCAGATTTGTTGATCCTTCGCTCAGCTTCTTTGTAGTGAAGAGACAAATGAAATGTAATCCTATATTACACGTACACTGAACAGGGAAAGACAAAGAAGCAACATCTCCATGTCTGTTTTACTTTATATTAACTCAGCCACAGCCTTCTTGGCCAGTTCAAGTCCCATCTCAAATGGGCAATGGAGAGCTTATGAATTGTCTGCATCACAGTCATAGAGGACTTGGTCCTCTAACAGGGGCCTAATCTGGTTCTACCTGATAACAGACAGGAAGTTAAGTCCAGTTCCCTCTCTCCATACCATCTTTTATCCTAAAGCTTAATGAACTACTTTCTGGTCTCTTTTTGTAGACACTTTCCAGTTAATCCTCTGAAACTGAGGAACACCTTCAGCAACGACAGATCTTTGCTGGAGACCTAACTACATTTTTCGTTTTTTCTATAATGTGCTATCTTTGGAAACTTTTATACGGACTGAGATTCAGAGATCTCTGCACACTTAACAAATGCAAGCTAAGGTTGCTGCATTTTGAACATTAGAAATTTTGTTAACAAAATTCAGTCTTCTGCCCTTTCCTTTCTAAAGGTCACTTTCTCTCTCATTTTTTTCCTTCTTCAGGCACTGAACACCACCTACTATGTCCTGGTCCAGGCTGCAATGTGAGTGTTGTTTTAGTGTGTCTCAGCCTCACATCCTACTGCCAGGACATCTGTACTTTACTGTTCTGTGCAGCAGCATCTCTGTGTCTGCACAACTAATATTCTGACTCAGGTTTCATCAATTCATGTTTTAGGAGAACATTCACAGTCCATTTGTTTTTGTTTAAAATTCTGCTACCGAGATTCATTTCTTGCCTTGTTAATTTAAGCACTTCATCACTCTTGGATCTCAGCTGGCTTGCCTACACCTCCACTATACATTGGTGTTCTTTACTTTCTAAGACCCTTCCAGACCTGCCCTGTGGCACTGTGAAGCTGTCATCTCTCTTTTCTACCCTGAAGATGGTGGCAGTCTTTCTCACCCTCCTGCTCCACCTTTCCATATGTTTCTTGCCATGTGTGGGAAAAGTTCCATGTAACCCCAGTGGGGCAGCTCCCTTGGGAGCCTCCTAGGCTATCCCTGGAATTCCCCTTAGCTGCAATGCCTGTGTGACAGCAGACACCCCATGGTGCTGCCTTGTTCTTTCTTGTGGCTACACCCCAGTGCTGATGTCTTCTAATAGGTGGTGTTTGAGGAGACAGAGCCCACCTTGCTTTTATCACCCAAAATGAAGCTTTGGTAGCAATACCCAGGGTCGTAGTTGAGGCCTCATCCCTGGAGACATTCAAGGTGAGGCTTGACAAAGCTCTGAGCAACCTGACCTAGCTGAATATGTCCCTGCTTACTGCAAGGTGGTTGGACTAGGTGACCTTTAGGTGTCCCTTCCAACCCAAATTATTCTGTGGTTCTATGATTCAATGCATTTCTGTAACAATGCAGCTGATTCCTTATGAAGATTCGAGGTTATCTCTATGCATAAGCTCCTCCTATATAAATTTTTTAGACTGAAAGCATCTACATTCTATAAATGTATTTCTATAAATCAAATTGTTTTCACAGATCACACTTCCCTTTTATTGCTCTTTGTTATTTGAGGGCATATGGTAGCTTTCTGTAAAATGTAGCTTTAATTGCCTTCTGGATATACCCTATAAATCCTGACAAATGTTTTTAAAAGTGAAAACAAAGGCATATTTTTCTTCTATCAGAGCTTGCTCAACAAACTGCCTTTACATTTTCCATGGGGCCTTGCAAAATGGTGTTATGTCAAGAAGAAAAATGCTATTTAATTTATGAGCCATTAATATTTATTGCACATGCAATCACTGGCATTTTCTGTGTGAGAGCAGGGCAGCAGCTAATAAAATTGGGAAGAGGTTATATATTTACCATGGCTATCCAGATTACTCATATGGGATAATTTTTGATTAATTTATTTCATTGTCAACAAATTTCCTGGAGGTGTCCAATGAAGTGTTTCTTTGGCGTTTGGGTTGGTTTGCTATTGTGGTTTTTTGCTTTTGTTTTAGTTTGGAGTTTTTTTGTGTTTTGTTTGTTTGTTTCTTTTGGTTTTTTGTTTTTTCTGAACTTATTTGGTAGCTCATAATGAATAATTCAGTAATTAATACAAATAATTAAACTCTTATTATTATACATTTATAAGTGTCTTGAGAAATATTTGCTTATACCCCTATGCAACTAAGCACTCAGGTCTCAGTCTTATTTCTGAGTTGAGATCTGCTTATTTTTCACAAAGATCAGGACTGGGGACTCTTTGTACTGTATTTTGTTCAGGTGCATTCAGAGACCCCAGTGTATAATGCTGCTGCCCCAAACCACACTCCTGATTGCCCAGTGTGAGGAATTGGTATTGTAAAAACTTGTACCAGTTCTTAGCTTTACAGTGAGCTTCTCTGCAAACTGTGTGTTGAATCCTGGCCCAAGAGGGATTTCTGGTGCTACAATATAATTTTTCAAAAACAATAGGATTACTTTGGGGGCATAAATAAGATGTATCTGCATGTCTTTGTAGAACAGATTGCCTGAAAATAACTTGCAACAAGGTTTTAAAATTCAGGTGGTTTTTTTCTACTGATATGCGTCTGCTCTTTTCAGTTCCTGATGGGGAATAATACTATTTTCTTGAATCAAGTTCTGGTTGCAATATGAGTTTTATTTCCCTAAGTATTATATGTGGTTTACTTTAGAATTAGCTGCTTCTAAGAAGGTTCCAGCTACTAAGTTACTCTGGGGGATGCTCACAGAAACTTTGAGCATGGGTTATAGCCATCTATAGAAATTGAAATTCTGGACAGTTCTGATTAATTTTGTTGCTATTGGTTTTTTTGTTTTTCTTCTCAAATATTGTGATACTCCTTTCTCTGAGTGGAGTCTGAGTTGATCACTAGATTGTTAGAGGAATTTTTTTGCCTAACACTGCAATACAAATATAAATTTGAGTCCCATGCAAACTTGAAACCTGGAAAGCAGCAATATTGCAGCCAATTAAGAGTCACAATTAGCAGTGAGCTAGTCAGAACTGAAGTGCTACAGCAATACAATTCTGGTTGATGTTGATGTAAGAACATAGAGATAATGGAAGCTTTCACTGTATGTCTGCATTATACAAAGGGATTAATAGTGATTAGATCTGGGGTATTATTGTGATGAATTATTCCCAGCAGAAATTCACCAAGCAAAAGGGACTTCAAGATCAGTGAAGCACAACAGAGTGCTTTTCCTATTAGCTGCTGGGAGAAGATGTGATTTAGATTTGCCTTCTGAATTCAGTCACTGGAGTCTAGGAGGGTGGAAATGGAAGCTGAGGCCTTGGCTCAGAGGACAAGGTAGCAAACATTCCTGTTAGTCAGAGGTAGGCTGTAGAAAGGGCCATTCCCACACAGTCCTCTGGCTCCTCAGTGCTGGGGTCCCGTTACACCAAAGCTCCTCCCCATTGGAAACCAGGTGCAAGTAGGGAAGATAGTAAGTACAAGGAAGGGAGCAGTTTTTAACTGATTTTTGGTCACCAAATAAGGACCCTTGCTAAGAACTTCTTCAGCACATTGGGAATTTTGCATGAACAATTCTCTTGCAGTTTTTCTTTGAGCATAATGAGGTTGGAAAAAAAAATTAGGGGAAAAGCATCATTGTTGGAAGTAGTAAACTTCCAGTATGCATGGCAGGCAGACCAGGCCCCTCACTCACATTTTGAAGTTGTACTGAAATGACAGTAGTTATGAACTCTTGCATTGCATTCCTGTTCATGACAGAAATAAGAGCTTTTAAAGAAAAAATTAAGAAAAATTAGAAATATGTAATATTTTAACTCCTGGAAGATATTACAGTTCTTCTGTGGAGCTGGTAAAGACTTGTTATTTAAGTTTAAGCTTATTGGCAACTTCCACACTAACAATGACTTGATTTTTCTGATGTGAACAAGCAGAAGCAGCGTTTTATTTGTTTCTGTGAGGATACATCAGACTCACAAAGCTGTGCTTTTGAGTTATGAGGAAAGCTGAATGTTAATAAACAGGCAGGTCAAGAAATGCTACAATACAAAGGCTTTTTTTATTCCTTCAACATTTGTCACCAGATGCTAGCCCTTCAATAAATCTTGCTTTGAGAAATAGTTTTAAAGTCTTGCTTAGATATGACAGCAGTAAAAGTCCCTTGTGAACTCTGAAAAGGCAATCTCAGTCCAGCCGCTGGTGTTTAGGGCTACATGAGATGAAAAGTGCTGTAAATGACAGAATCTATCTTCTAATAGATTTGGCAGATGCAGGGGCTGAACCTGTGAATGATGGGAGCTATTTTATTGACTTGCCAAAAGCAATGGCTTTTATGACTTGCACAACAGAAATAAACAGTAAAAACATGCGGTGATGCAAGTTGCTGAGTAATCATGTATCCTTCCAATGAGCAGTAAATACCTTTTTGCCAACTAAACGCTAGATTCAAGAAGAGCAAAACAAAAAGAAGAAACAAACTTAAGAGTAAATCTGCCTCCTCATTCAACACCAGTCTGCAGCTACTGTGTGAGTTAGGGCAGACTGCCTAGCTCAGGCTCCTGTTTCTTGGGGCAGTTAATGAAAAATTTGAGTAATGAAGGTACAGGCAGAAGATTGTAGCAAGGGTGTGTTGGGTGGACCAGCAGTCTGGGCTGTGTATAGCTGGGGAGTGCAGGGTGTGAGACAGGCAGTGCTTTCCCCCTGAAGGCTCCCCTCAGCACATGGGGAGGGGGGGGGTGTCTGCATTCACTCAGCACCTTTCTCAGTGTAATCTTACATAATAAGTTGTGTGAACTGAGAACTTTTCTCCTGATTGCCTGTGTGATCTTTTCTCTGATGCATCATTACAGCCCTGGGGTCTGATTTGCAGAAGTGCTGACTTGCAGCTGCAGTCAGGTCAGTGGTGGATGTGCTTTCAGCTGATAACTGTGATATTGCAGTAGCTGGTTCAAAAAATTCAGGTGTGAGGCCTCTCATCTGGGCACTTAAAATTCTTGTGCAGCTTTGGCATTATTTTCGCTTTGCCTAGATGTGTCTGTAGGGGTGGGAACTCCCCCCTCCTCCAATGAACTTCACAACACCTTTAGCACTTATGAACTGCTGATTTAATCTCAACAGGTGCCAGAAAAAGCCCTCTAAAAATGAATAATTCTGTCATTGGAGCAAACTTCGAACAGTGTGCAGTAAATATGTCTTGGTGGGCAAGGAGTACAGGGCTGTTGTGGGAATATGCATGAAAGTTGGGTCAAGGTGGACTGTAGTGAAATGAGGCAATCAGGTGTTGCTAATTATGAGGTGGGAGGTGTGAGCTTGTGTTAAGCCCACCTGTGCCCAATTAAGGCTGACCCCAGCTGTGCATGAGCAGGATTGGGGGGGCCAATAAAAGGTGAGCTTCCCAATGCATGCTCAGCTCACTCTGGAGCAGCCAGAGGAGGAGGGGAGCTGAGTCTGGAGCAGAAGCACGGAACAAGGCTGGCCAAGCCTAAAGGCAGCAAGATGGGAGCACTGTCTGTGCACCTTGGCAGGAACACCTGTTTGACTTCGAAGCGCTGTGCCCCAAGAAAGGTTCGTCTGCTACATGGACTTTGCAAATATATTAAAACAAAAGGTTCTAAAGTTGTACAAAAAAAACCTGGGGTGCTGTGGAGAAAGAGAGAGGTGAGCAGTATGGTAGTTTGTGAGTGGTCCATGCCTAGATGGGTCCTTCCTGAATTTTTCAATTAAGAGGATGATTTTGAAGGAGGAGAAAAGGCCAAGTGAGTTGTCAAAGTGCATTCATGGAAATATGAAAAACAGGCCAGATGCAGAAGCCATAAAGGGGAAACCTGGTAAGTTTTAACCTCAGTGCTCTGCAGGCTGGTCATGTAAGTTAAGCTTCTGGTCTTGGTATGAGTACTTAGTGTACAGTGATTGAAGCTGATCTGGGGATATCTGGCTGTATAATGGTAAACTATTGGAAAGCAGGGGAAGGAACAGCATAGCCAACAATCATTGGCAGAACCACAAGTGTAGGAACATGTTGGGAGAGTGACCTGGTGGTGGGTATGACCAGCACAGGGACTCGAGCAGTGCTGAGGCCCCCAGGTGTGTCACTAGAAATTCCCTATGGCAGGGCTCCTGGTTCAGATTCAAGAAGACAGTCTGGTGCTGTGCTGTTTTTCTGTGGACAGGGTGGCATTTGCTTCTGGCTCTTACTCACAAAAATGTCTCATCCCCTCTGTTAGGGATTTTCCCTCGCTATTGACTTGTCCATACACTGTCCTTTTGAAATGAGAAGAACAAGGTTTTTTATAATTTAAAAGTGTGCTTCTCAGTTTTGTTGCTTGCTTACTTGTTCTGCATCACAGGAGGATTAACTGGAGCATTCTGTTTAACTTCTTTATGCTGTGTACTCATTTCTGTCCTTCCAGCGTGTCTCCTTTGGTTCATGTTCTTAGTAAAAAAAGCAGCCCCTGTTGTTCCTGTTTTCTGGTGATTTCACTGGATGAGCCATGGTCCTTTGAAACTCCTGGAACATTCAGATAAATAGTGTTTTTCTTCATACTCAGGCCACTTTCTGAGACACCAGTAATGATTATCTTTTCTGTGGAATTGGCTTTATTAATAGGCTGAGTTTCATGGAGTTATCATTAAAGATTTCTGGTGGAAAAAAGCAGAAAAAATGGACTGATGTGGAGAAATTTGGAAGCAGTTAGCCCAGCTTTGGCCCTAGGAAAGGTTTTGGGACAGATTATTAAACAGTCAGTTTATCAGCTGCTGAAGATAATGAAGTGATTAAAAACCCCTCATGGGCTTGTGAAGAACAAATCGTGTCAAACTAAGCCAATTTCTTTCTTGGGCAGGATATTAGACACAGTCCATAGGGGGGATGTATGATACACAGGGAAGTATGTCCAGCATTAGAACACTGCACACAGAGGAGTGGAAACCACACAAAACTAGTTGTAGTTCACTGCCAGACTGAGAGGGCATTTAAAGCAGGGCTGAACCAGTCTGTTTCTATTCAGTATTTTCATTAAGGACTTGGGCAATGAAGTGGAGGTTAAACTGGTCAAATGCACAGAGGACATCAAGATCTTATGCTCTAAGGATGATGGAAGACAAAACTGAAATTCAACAGGGCCTTGTTAATTTGGAAGAAAGTGCTAAATCAACAAAATCAAGGGTAACTTTTTGAACTTTTGTATCTAAGGAAGATGAGGGGCAAGCTGGTGTGAGAAATGGATAATAGTAACTGCCCAGGCAGTGTATCAGGTGTGGACAAATTGGAGGTAGCTCAAGGGAGAGCTTCAGAAAGCCTAGAATGTTGGTTGAAATAAGTGGTTATATTTATATATATATATAAAAAATACACAGGGTAACGCTACCCCAATGTGCAACAAATTTTGTGCAGAGGGTGGCAGCTAATTGTTCTCCTTTTATACTTGGGACAGAACAGGTGAAGCATCATTTTAATATGGAAGAAAAAAATTCAGATTGGAGGTTGGGAAAATGTAATGTAAAATGGGCACAGGGGCTCTGGACTCTTTTGTGAGATGTTTTAGAAACGTTTGACCAGATGTTTGTTAGAAATGGGAATAAAGATAAACCCATCCCCTCCATTAGTGCACAGGACTGAAAAGGAGGGTGTCATCTTTTTTTTTAACCTTTTGAATAAAATCACTACACAGGCTGAGCTTCCTATCTGCATTTGTTAACTCCAAGTTAACGTCTTCCTTTCCAGAACTGTTCTTGTGCTACTCTGGTAGCTGTGCTCACTTGCTGTCTGTTATCTGTGGGGTGGCTGTTCCAGCTAGAACAGTGAGAACACTGCTAGAACACTGCTTCAGGAGACAATTTGAACAGTTTGATCCCATACAATACCTGTTAAAATTTAAAATTTATTAGCTAAGCCAAGCCTCAGTAAAGCTGGAGATAGCAACTGGTGTAAAATATAGGCTGAGAGACACTTTCTAGAGTGAGTGGCAGAAAGCCCCATCAGACTTCACCCAAAGTGAAAAGATGTGCAAGGCTTTAGTTATGCAGTCTAAAGGAGCTTTTGTTTCCATGTTAGAAAGTTTAAGAGGAAGGGGTTGTGCTGAAATAACACCTTAGAAAAGAAAGGTACATCACAAAACTGGAACTTTGAAGCAAAAACTAGAAGAACATGTCATTGGGTTTGTGCCACTGAAGAAAAAGTCTACTTTGCCTGCTTGCATCCTGGGCAAGACTTCAAGCTGTGAGTAATGGCAGACTTCAGTGTTTGATCCTGTGATCATGGAAACAGAACTTCATACATCCTGTGTTAAGTAAAGTTGAGTTCAACCTAAAATTACTTGGCTCCATCACAATATCCTCCTCCTAGTCAAAACAACTGTCAGGATCCTGAATTTTGGTAAAATGAGTTAGAAATGACTGTTACAAAACCTTAGTTAGAAAGAAATGCTGCTCACAGAAATAGAAAGCTGCTTCCTCCTTTATGGTGATGACAGATACTGCCTCTTTCTTAAACATCATGCTCCAAACAAATAACCCACTATCCTTTTCTCACTCTAGTTTCAGTGATCTTACACAAGTAGGGCAGAGAAGATCCTCTGCTTGAGGATCTACATACTACTTCTCTTTCACATCTACTCTCACAACCAATAAAGAACTAGAACACTGGAATTCTTTCATTCTTGTAAAGGACTGTAAGGGAGGATCATAAAACTCAGGCAGTACAAAGTACAAATCTCCATGGTCCATTGGAAGACATTTGTTTTCAAGCTGTTCTTATTTTTTCTTCTATGGAAAGAGATACGTTCTCACAATGGAAGAAATAAAGATTTCTCTCACTAATCAGGGTTCACATTCACTGTCTTTGATAGCACAGTTAAAATGTATTTTTAGGTATGTTAGTAAGAGCTCCAGTTCTGCTGCTCAGTCTTTCACAACACCTTTCTCTTGAGCTGATCAGTTTGTAACGTCAGTCAACACGGTTTCTCCTAGCATGAACTAAAATGGTTTTGTTGTTCAATGAGCAGTCGGATGTTGACAGATTTTTAAGCTTTGGCTGTGTCTTGATTTGTACGTTGCATGATGGAAACAAAGCTGGTAGAGTGTTTTGAGAGGGTGATTTTAGAACTGATGTTGTTTGTAGGACCATCTGAAGATTGTTCCCCATGTAATCTGAGCCTTTCCTGAGTGGAGGGTAAAATATTTTAGCTGGTAGCAAAGGGTAAAAGAAATTTAAATATTTTCTGTGATTATAACACCTATGTATAGAACAAGTCTTGACACTAGTAATGTGGCTGTTCTGCTCTTTGGGAAACAGCATAGGGAATAAAAAGAAGAAAAAACTGCCCTTTTGTCAATGATAATGCATTCATGGATCTGATTGTACAGCTCAATATGCAACACTTTTATGAAATCCTTTCTTTTGAGCGACACATGTCAGATGAAGCTCTTAAGGGAAATTTGGCATCATATTTACAACAATTATATGTTCGTACAGAATGTAGTATCAAAAAGTGCCAGCAGCTCCTGTTTAATGTCAAAAGATAAAATCAAGCCCAACTCCTGAACCTATTTTGCAGATGTTCTAGAACTGTCATCTTTGTCTCTGGTTCATTTTCCCTCTACCATAAATGTGTCTTTTGGCTTGAGTCCTTGGATATGTATTTTCAAGTTGTATAATCAATGTAATATTGTCATGAAGCATTGTGTATTGGTTCCACGAGGTCAGTAAAATCTCAGGCACTATATGTGACCTACAGTCACATTCAGAGCTGACTTTTGGGTTTCTGTTAAAGCTGCCAATCACCTGCAACAGGTACCCAGGGTAGCACAAGGGTGCCCTTGCTGTGGTAGTATTTACACTTGTTTTCTATTCTGTGCCAAAAGCAGGTATCAGCACCTGCATTCATGTGATGTGTCAGCAGCTTCTCTGTGATGATGATGCAGTGTTTTACTTTTCAACAAAGAATCCGTGAAGTTGCTTAAAAATCTTGGAAGGTCCAAGACTCATTTACTGCAATGTCATATAATGACAACTCTTCAAATGTGAGAAATGATCTTAAGTCAAATCAAAGAACACGCATGCTTGCAAATTACTTCTTGATATTTGGGGGAAAGATACGTGCATGTATTTAAACATCCATAAGTCAGAAGATAAAGAAACCTCTATAGAAGAGTTGCTTGTGTTTTGTGTCATCAGCATTTGCTAATTATTTACATTTTACACAACTGCACTATTTGTCAGGTTTCAGTGTGTGTAAAATACAACCAATTTCCACCAAACAAGGAATTAGAGTATTGTGCTGTTTTGAGGAGATGTGTCAAGCTCTCGAACTGGAAAAATCTAGAAAATACAGAATATCCAGGTAGTAGATTTCCTATTACTGATTTTGAACCTCATTATTTGGTATAAGAGTCTAGCTAGTATTCTTCTTTCCAGTGCTTAGAGAACTTGTTGTGTCCCAACTTTAAAGGAAGGCTTTTAAAATTGACTTTTTATCCCACAAAGCAGTGGGGTTTTTTTTTTGATCTCTGATTGTTGCTTTTTCCAGCAATGAAGTTTCTGTTCAGTCCTCATTCATGGCAGGCACCCAGACAACCTGTCTTCTGTCCTTTTTGTTTTGTAGCAGTCTGACAGCAGTATCTGCTTCCAAGATTTCAGTTAGATTGACATTCATGAGAAGGTATGCACTTCACCTTCACGGTGCCCTCCCCAAAATCAGCACGATGTTGTGCCATATACATAATTTATCACTTACCCCATGACAGTGAAACTACACAAGGATGTCTAGCATTAGCCAGGGTGACAGGATAATGTTTTTTCTGTGTCATTGTTTCCATCACACTGCTTATCATCATGCAGACACTTTGTCCATGAAAAATCACTTGACCTGTTCAATAACCTTTGTCAGAACATTGACAAGACACCAAATTAAAGGATATTTGAGAGCCCACTTTTGTGCCAGCCCTCGTCTCAACTTGCTAGTAACTTCTGGTTAGCAAATAGCAGACAACCACATAGACAAAGATGTAGACATGGCATTGCTCACTGGCAGCATGTTGATTTTTAAAAGCTGAGCAGGGGACTTTAGTCTTTGTGCCTGCTAATTCATTCTTTTGTGTCTCTATTGTGATTGAGAATAAGGCTGAGTATATTATTAATTTTTAATCCCCAGAACCTGATTGTGAGAAGCAGAACATGATCCTGCTTCCTCTGAGGTCAGAGAGGAAGATCTTTGACTGGCTATATGGGGACTGGTCTTCCCCAAAGAAGCAGAAATGGGGGTTGAACCATTCTTCAGATACACATCATGATTTTGGTACCTGTCTCTCCTTTCTGCCACACCACAGCACCCATCTTTCAGGGAGGGAGGAAAATGGGTGATGAACACATGGTGAGCAAGGGTAATTTGTTTTACTGAAACAACGTATTTACTTAAACAACAAAATATAACACTTCTGGAAGACACAGGGATATAAATAGCAGTTCTGTCTTCCATGCTTTCCTAATCAGAGCTCATGATCCAGTTCCTGTTTCCCAGGAAACTACTGGGAGTAATTTCTTAATTATTTGTAGATAGATACAGTAGGTAGGAGTGTGTAATTCCTGATCTTTGCTTCAGTTGTTTCATAGGGCTATCATGTGGAAAGCAAAAAAAAAGGAATTAAGCTTTTCTTTAAAGATGAAAGCCATGTATCTTTTAAACACAGCTTTTCCATAGTGGTTTTTTTTTTTTTGTTTGTATGTTTTTGTGGTTTTCTTTTTTTTTTTTTTTTTTATTTTTAAACCAAGTAGCAAAACCCTGACAAGAGTTTGATCTGAAATAGCTTCTTTAGATTTTTCTACTAAGGTAAGATTAGAGAAAAATCTATAAATTTTGGATAAATTTGGTTTTATTTCAGTTTTGTACTAGTTATGGAAACATAACCACACAATAAGTTTATATAAAACAAAATTTGAAATACACGTTTCTGAAATTACTGTTTCTGAAATTATTATTAATCCTTCCACTTTTTTTCCCTAGTCCTTTTTTACCTCCATGTTTTTCCTATGGTGATTGAAACAGCTTGGCAAACTTGTGGTCTTTTATGTGACTTAAATATGTAATTTTGATTGAAAGAAAGGATACAGGTTTTTGTCTGTATGTTGCTCTTTGCATGATTCAATATAGCATTGCTTTTCCCTGGCAGTTGCTTGACAAAAATCTTAAACTACTTCCTCTTGAGAGTGTCTCACATTTGGATGCATATAACTTTCCTTTATTGTGCCACACTGGAAATTGTGGTGTTTCTCTGTAAGAGGGAGAAAAGCTAACATTTATTTTTTTTTTGTTACTGCAAAGGTGATCATTTTTAAATAAGTTCCAGTAGAGCCATTCAGAGGTAAGAAATTTGCACTTAAATGTGAAATAATTGAAAATAATGATACTACAGTGATTATTGAGAACACTTTGCTCTGATTGAGTCAATTATTACTAGCCAATTGCCAGAGAGGATTTTGCAAACTGAACTACATTAAATAATTGTATTAGGAATTTGTAACCTGTGGTTGCAGCAACAGTCACAGTGTAGCAAATTACACTGCTGGTAAAGTAAATATATAGCTATGCCTCAGTGGCTGTAAAGTGTCTCTGTGCTCTGAGACAGTCCCATTTAAGAGCAACAATCTTCATATTTTGTAGTTCACATAGTTTTCTTGTACTGTCTGTTATGGGGAGGGGAAAATGTCCCTAAGGTCACTTTGATTTTATTGCATTTAAGTAAAGACCTGTGAAAATGGATTAAGAATGGTACTTAAATTGCAAAAGGATCACTGCAAAATATATTCAGAGTAAAAATGGCTTTTTCTTCATATGCCAGTTATTGTGCCCATTAGATGTGATAGTGATTAAAAAACCACAACTATTGGTGAATCATGGGGGGAATACATATGAACCACTTCTTACTGTCTTTCCTATTGTATTATATATCACTCTACTTGGAGCATAGCATTAACCTTATTTTCTTGAAAATAATATTTTTTCATTTTGTTATTAAAATGTCATAGAATTGAAGAAAATATTATTTGCACTTATGCTGAAAAATATAGGTTTATTCCTTCATATTATTGAACCTAGTTTAAGTATTTTACTATATTTTACAAAATAGGTTTTACAGAATTCACCAACTGCAATATCAGATGTGTACAAAGCCAAAACAAAAATATATGGGGAACATTTTGAATGGCATAAGTTGCTTAGCATTTCCTATTGCTTTTGGACTTTATTGTAGTAGAATGGCCTCTTCTAAGCTAATTCACAGCTTTGTATTAATTAGAGTCACCCTGAACATTACTAGCGGAGCACTGGCAAAGTAGGGAAGTAGAGCAGTTCTGATTTTTTTTTTTTCCACTGATGTATGCAACACTTTTAATTACTCTTCAGCTATTCTGTAAGCATAAATTATGAGCTATTTGCCATGGCTTAGTGTGTGTGCTGTCCTTGGGGTGTGAGGTTCATGTCACAGTGGTACTGAGACTCATTCAAATGCAGCTGGAACCCAGGGGGCTACTTAGCAGTGGAGCCAGTGAGGTCCCCTTTGTGGGGAGCCAGGGTTGCCTGGGGACACAGCCCAGGGGAGGCAGTTGCTTCTTTCTGAAGAAAGAGGGGCTGGTTCCTGGGGCTCAGAGAAGCTGAGGCTTGTTTGTAATTGGGAATTTCCATGGTAAGAGGGTTGGGAGAGCTGCCAAGGTAAAAAGCAAAGGTGAAGAACAGAAAACACCTGGGAGAGGCAGCAGAAGGAGCTGATGAAAGCTGTCTCAAGGGTTGTTGCAGAATTTTGGAGGAGCACATGGCTTTGGGTTGCTGACTTGACACCCTTCCAGGGACAAGCAGAAAGGTGGGAGAGAGGCTCACTGGTGGTACCTGAGAGGAGGGAGATGGCTGGAGGCCTGGTTGGGTATGCAGAGCTGCAAAGGGGTGAAGCTCCTAAGGCTTCAGACAAGGGCTGAGGGCATCTGCAATGCCCACATCTCACTGTGAGCAAGTCTCTTGCAAATGCTCCTGGGTGGAAAAATTTCAGTTTTACCCAGTGGAAGGGAATTGTCCGTTAGCTCTAAACTTAAGTAAGTAAACAAGAACTGTGCATCATTTGGTCCTAAGTGGTGGGCATCAGATGGAGCTGCTCTTTTAACAGTAGTAGGAATTATATTAATGTGAAAGATCATTTTTTACCTGTTATTAATTATTTAACAAGGACTGATGGAATGAACAAAAAAGATTGAGTGCAGTAAGTACAGAACTTACAGATTTCCCTGGAAATGCTTTAATATTTGATGCAGATATTGTTTTTATGAGCAAACGCACAGTTGCAGCAGGTATTAACTAAACTGGTCTGAGAAAGGAATATGATTTCCAACTCTTCCCTGCCTTGTCCTCCAGCCCAGCAGATGTGCTGCCCATGGAGAGTTATATGGGGTGGCTCTGGAAGCCTGTAGCACAGCTCCCCCTCTCCTCCTCTTTTTAGGTGTGGGCTCCATAATCACTGCAACAATGGGCTCAGCCTCTGGGAGCAGAGTTTACTTCACAATTTATAGCTCTTTCCCATTTCACACTGCAGACTTCCTGAGAGTGTTTTGCCAGACAGAGGCGTTTGCTGGGAGCTCACTGGTGATGGCGGCTGCTGGGAGGGGACGCGCTCTGCCCCTGCAGCTGAGAACCTGATGGAGCAGCCTGTGTATGGAGGAGCTCTGTCAGCCTTTTGCCCCATATTAACTCCAGCCTGCAAGCCAGCTGTGGTCATGCTAACCTCTTGTGGCTGTCCTGTCTGTGGAGCAGAGTTAGGAGAAGCAGATGTGGACTTAACCTGGTGGCCATGGCATCCTGCAGTGCTGCACCTCACAGCTCCCTGGGTGCAGGACTCCAGGCCTGCTCTTGGGCTGTGAAAGGAAAATGGATGTATTTAGGCCTGGCTGGTTTGAGTGTGTCCTCAGCACTGCAGGGCACATAGGCAAAGGGAGGAGTGCATCCAGCTGTCATCTCTCTGACTGGGCCATTTGCCCAAGGCAGTAATTTTCTTGCAGAGCTCAATGTGTGGTGGCCAGATTACCTGAGGCAGACACTTGCCTGAGGCTCCCTGCCTGTGGTGCCCATTTGCCACAGACAGCCACTTGCCTGAGGCTTCCCATGTGTGGTGGCCATAAGGTGGCTGTTTGCCTGAGGCACCCCATCTGCATTTTCCAGAGGTAGCTGATATGCTGGTTTTAATCCCTGAAGGGACAATGTGTCTTGTCAGCTCTGATTTGGGGTAGTAAGAGGGGAAAGGTGCTGGTAACATCAGAGAGCAGGAACTGGTGACAGCCTTGAGTGAGTGGGACAACAAGGGGCAGTTCAATGCTACTCTGTATAGAGGCAAGCATAAGGCAGCCTCTTGGGAATGGCCATCAGGAAGCACTGGCCTGGAATGACTGATGTTGTATCATTCTGGGAAAAGCATGAAGAAAAGGGATGGAACATCGCAAAGGAGAATTTGCAGGAAAAAAATAATTTCCTGTAAAATACACTTTTTAAATTTCGAGGCATGATTTATCTAAGCCCCCCAAAAGCAGAGAAAATGAATTTTTTTTTTTTCACTATAATAGAAAGAAATTAACTATAAAGCAACTTTGTCTTTTTCTAATAGGCTGGTTTTTAATTTGTTGTTAGACTTGAATAAGGATGATTCCCAGGGTAAGAAAGGAGACAGGACTGCCTCAGAATAGTAAGATAATGGCAGAATTTTAAAAAGGGAGTACAGTAAAGCAATTTAAAATAAACCACATCGAATTAAATGCAACTTTAAGAAAAACACTGAACTATGCTTTGGAAGTGCTGCCTTTTACAAAAAAATCTTGGTGTGTGTGTTTCTTGGTGTATGAAGATAAACAGGCATTTTGTTAAATGGAGATACTGTTACTTGTGTCATTTGCCTGTGCTTTAATCTAAATTTCAATCACACGCATAGACAAAGTTGTAAATAAATAAATAACTTGGATCGGGCAGTGGTGAAAACCTTTTTAATGCACAAGGAGGGAGAGCAGAGAGAATAAAATATGAGGCTTCAGTAAATAGGGCAGAAGAGAGAGGAAGAGGATAGGCACATGTCCAGAATGCCCTAGTAAGTCTTGAAATGGATGATCAAGGAGATGATGTGGATGGGAAACATTTTAAGAAGAGAGACAATGACCAGTGGGGAAATCAGTGAAGAGAAGGTCAGGTGAGGAATGATGCTGAGCATAGCAGTGTCACAGGAGAGTCAGAGTCTCTTGTGGTGCATAGGAGAGGTGAATGTGGGTACACCATGCTTGTGACTCTTTGAATATTCCCAAGTGTAATGTCAACTACAGTTCCTTCATTCCTTTGGTTGGCACCATATTTCTAAATGATACGTTGTAGGATTTGCCTCTGTTCTTCAAGTTTTCTTCCCCCTCTGGCTGTTCTAGTTTGGCTTTGCTTGTATGTGGGACTGCCCACAAAGACTTTTCCCCAAACATGTGCAAAGCATAATGGTGCCTGGCTGCTTGGCTGTGCATCACTGATGCTGAGAGTACCAGCTTTCCAGTTCTGTGTGCCTTATTATCTGTACTTCCTGCTGTGAGCAACATGAAAGAACAAGTGATCTGTTTGTATAGTGTAACATTCTTATACTTGTCTGATATAAAGTTTGGGATGTAAACATTGGTGGAATCTCAGAGCTCACGGGCTGCCTTGTTACCATTTTGTGATAGCAGGACTGCCACTGGCTATCTCACTGAGGATGGTGCCTGCTGCTTCCTGGGGAATGCTTTAATGCTCTCAGCTGGAGGTGCACATTCACTCAGTTCTCCCCCAGCTCTCAGGGAGAAGCCTGAAATGCAGTCACTGTTTGCAGAATATCAATAAATTGTGTGAGCTGAAAACCAACCAGGAAATAAACTAACATGTACTCTTTGAGAAATGTGGTCTTGTCTAATACAAGGGAAGCTTAATCTGAATTTGAGTGAGATTTTTGGAAAACTGCTTTGTCAGCTACTGTTCCTGTGACTCTAGGCAATGTTTCTCTCTGGATTTACCTAACCTTGTGGATGCCTTCAGGAGGAAAAGGAAATCCTTTTGAATCATCATAGCCACAATCATACAATTGAACTTTCTTTTATACAGTAGCTGTCATAAATACTGAATTGAAAAGAGACATTTCTTCCACTTAAGTCAAGTTCTGCTATCCAACTTCATAACAGTATTAATTAATGGTATTAATTCTGTTTTACTGATGTGTATTTGTGGGGAAAAAATATAGCAGAGTACTTAAGTATTCTGTGATGATTGACTGGTTTGAGACATCTTAAGTTTTGGCCATCATAAAGGGAATAGAATATTGGACTATGCAAAACTTGACATGTGCCATTAAAGAAGTTTGAGGGTAGGGAGATGCATTTGCAATGTAAGTCACAGTGTATCGTAATAGCATAATTTTTTCCTTTTTTTTAAAGCTCATAGACTTTGCCTGTGGTGCACATTTTGAAGAAGCTTAATGTGAACTTACTGTCTAAGAATACCAGATGAGTTTTCGAGCAAAGATGTGGGGAGTAGAACTACCTGTAGACTGGAGGTTTGGAAAATGCACCGAGAAACTCTCTGGCAGTGGATTGAAGGAAAGAAAGGGAGAGAGCTCAAATCCCAGTTTCAGGTGGCAGTTTTTCCTACTGCCCATAGGATGAGCTGCAGAGATGATGTAAATGAAGAAGTTCATAATGCTGGCTGTAAACTGCTGAAACTGAGTCCAGTTAGATGAACTTTCAAACCTCCTGGGCAATACAGGCCATGGTTTCACCAAGTGATCCTTCATCATATTTGAAAAAAGCATCATTAATATAAAGGCATCCAATCATTTGAAGATATTAGGAGCAGGTAACCTGCCATTTATTTTCTTATTTCTGTTGTTTATCATTCTTACTGTTAGAAGCTTTATCTAACTTCAGCTTGCCTCACTTTGTGGGTTTTGTGTGTTATTGGATCTTGTTAGGCATACTCTGGAGGATTTAAGGGGCTTTTTATTTATTTTTTTATTTAAGTTTCTTTTTATTTGTCTATGCAGGGCATTGCTAACTTCTACTGAAACTGGAGTGTTTGTGGACACACTACAACTTCAGTTCAAACCAAAATCAAAGTGGGAAAAGGAATTTCCCTAGTATGCAAATTGATCACCTCTGATGTTTAGAAATGGAATAGTTTTTTCTCTATAGAAGTTGTCTCCTAGAAAAATAAAATTGTACAGAGATTATGTGCTAATTTTGCCACTGGCAAAGTATTTTCAGCTTACAGTACCAGAAATAAGGTCAAGAAATGAGAACCTCCAAGACCTATAAAAGCTTCTAAAGCTCCAATAACGATATGTAGGAGCAAATATTTAGTCTTAAATGTTACAATATGCATTTCTAATGTATCAGAAATTAATGAGAGAAGAATTAAGACATTCAAGTAAATGCTAGCATTTAGTTTTGAACAAAATCAACCACAGAAGATGAAAAAAATAATACTTGATTCTATAGAGCTTAAACTGCAACGTTTCTTACCAAGTGCAGCACTTCAGCACACATTTACCTCTAAGCTTGTACGTAGTCTTGCTGAGATCTGAGGAATATTCATGAACTTCAAGACTGATAAACTACAGAAATGCTTTGTCAATTCAAGGATAGAATACTTTTAACTTAAGAGCATCAAGCCTATCTTCCTTTTTGTGCTATTATAATCAGATTTTGCTCATTCATTGGAATTAGTGGGAATTCTCATTCATGGTCATTCCAATTTTATGTCTGTTTTATTGGATTAAAACCAAAAATTATTTCCCTTTCTAGAGGAGGAGTAGCACTTCCCTATGAGTACTGTTACATTGACATCCCAGGCAGAGAAGAGCACCAAGGGAATTGGTAGTGTGCCCATTAACTCTAATAACAACAACAGCTTGCAGCTCTTGAATTTCTTACTGCATTTTAGTCTTAATCCTGCTGTGCACTTTTTGAAAGAACTGCACATACAGTTGTGTCTCAGCGGCTGCCTGACATTGCAGGTTCAAGCCTATCATCAAGCCATCAAGTGTTGATGTTGTAGCAATTGGAAGCATGTTATTGCCCTAGATACCATGGAACTGCCATTCGTAGTAAAGAAGGTGGGTGGCAGGCTGATGGTGTGCCAAATGGCAGCTCAGGATCACATGGTATTGGCTAGAAGTGTCTTAGCTTTGCATGCCCTATTAATGCACTTCTATTGCTTCTGGTGACCAAAAAAACCATGCTCAGAGCCCCTCTTGAATTGACCCTATTGTGTTGGGAAGTATGATCCTCTTCTGTCACAGAGCTGGAAGTTTAAGTGAAACCACTTACCTGCACTGGTCTGCATCTTCCTCAGCTCTGATGAGGCACTGTGCTTAACTGCTGCTTTGTAAAGCCATGCTAGGTCAAAAATCTATAAAATACAGCACTTCCTTTTAATCCCTGTGTCTTTGTCTATAGAATTTTAATTTCTTAACTGTTTTATAGGTATTAGTGGACAATCTAAACACCAGAGACTAGGTAGATACGTTGTCTTAAAGAGTTGGTGGCTATTGAAATCTATGAGAAAAACTTCTGAGGAGACTATGTTAGAATGTGTAGAGAACTAAATTTACCATTTTCTCTGATTATAGAGTCCAGTGTTGACTACAGAGATGGCCTGATCCTCCTGCTTTCAGTTGTGTTTAGTTACAAATGGACATGAAGCTGGTGGCATAAACCAAACGTGTATATTAATAATGTGCCATTGGGTTTGACAAATGTACTCGGGAAGCAAAGCAATAAAAGATTTCAAGGTTTGGACTAAGCAATTACTCAGGGGCTTGCAGAAGGAACTTCAGACTGGTTGTCTGTGTATGCTGTATCTGCTTCAGAGATTAAAATGTCCATGTTTTGTTATGCTGATTCTTATCAGTGAGAGAGACCCACAAGCATAGAAGATCCTTGTATTACTTTATGTTAGGGACTTCAGAAGGCTTGCAAAGGTTGAAATCTGGAAAATAGAGTTTCAAAGTTCAAAGGTTTGTTTTGACCCCTGTAATAAACACATTATTTCAGGTAAGATGAATTAAACCTCAGAAAAAAGGAGCAAAGAGATCAGAATGCACGGCAAGATACCTTGTATTTAGTGCTTGTCAGTGGAACTCTGTTTCAATCAGTGCAGGTTCATCAGCCAAAGACCACTGGAGCTGGCTAAAGATCCTGTGGATCCAGGATTATACGTGGAAACAGAGAGCTTACAATTTAGGATCAGTTTTTTCTTTCAACTTGTTTGAAATTCAGGATGTTTTATGATTATCTGACGTTAATATTTTAAAGCAGTTCTATGAAGAAACAAAGTCATGAGTAATGTCTCAGCATGTGATTAACTTAGCATATGGTTTATGTTTCCTTGGGGTTTCTTTATTAGCTCATGAAGGAAGATAGTGGTACTTCTATGCATATACAATTACAAAGGTTTAAATTCTGTCTTTTTTTGAAGTCCAAGGATAGAATAGTGTGTTTAGTAGTCTCTTCCTGTGTAGTTGGCAGGTCTGTTCTGTCTGTTTTGGTGTTTATTTTTTACTTTCTTGAACAAGTCACTGAAAATTGAAATAGGCTGTAGTGAGCCAAACTATAAAACATATGTGGACATTTATTGACAGCCATACCTGTGCTCTGCTCATTCACAAAGATAATGGAAATGCTTCACAATATCACTTGAAGATTTTTTTTCTGACCCTTTGCCATTTAGGAATTACCCAGCCTCTGTGGTAGATGTTAATTTATCTTTTCCGATTTTCTGTAGTTATTATATGCCTTTTTTTTTTTGTTGCACACTTTATGTGTATAAAGGAGATTTTTGACAGTTTCATATATATTGAAATCTTTCCATGGGGAAGTGATTTATTATAGTGGGTTTTATGTTGTTAGCATCAAAATTGAGGATATAGCTTTGATCTACTTTGTAACCAGCCCCATGAAAAGAATTTTCCCCCAAATGTCAAAAACCTGTGTTGTAAGTGCTGTATTTCCTTACTTTCATTTTCACCACATTTTTCACTGGGAGGGGAAGCTAAAGAATTATAGTACTTACAGCATTTTTATGGTGGATGACATTTAGCTTTATCTGAAGGGTGCAAGATGTACCAAAGAAGGAGAGTAATTAGGGGAGGAAATCTTGAGGCAGGTGACTGTGGTGTTACCCAAAGCTGTGCTGCAGTGGGCTGAGTTGACAGTTCTGGTGGCCTGGGTTTTGGAGTGAGAACAATGTGAGTGTAGAGTGTGTCTGTGCAGGATCAGACTGACCTTGCTGGGGCCACATATGTCTTACAAGGTCTTGCTGTTCTTCAGGCAAGATTAGAGACTAGTGTCAAAAAAACTACTTTTTTTTTTTCTTTTTTTTTTCCTGTGAACTACTTTCACAAATGCTTTCACCCTTATGTTGCCTGCAATCCAGAAAGGTTTCAGAAGGAAGAGAGAGATCTTATCTGAGGATGGCCAGGGTGTAGCACTCCACTCCACTTTTTTCCACTCCTGTGGAAAAAAAAAACCAATGTGATCACACATGTCTGACCAATTTTATTCAGTAAATGACTGGGATTTTTTTCAGTGTTCTTTAGGGAGTGAAGCAGTTACCGAGGAGCACTGGCTGGTGAAACAAGGTGGGGTTTTTTGTTTAGGGTTTCCACCCCTATGTAAATGTGGGCGTTACTTGTCACCCAAGGTCTTTCAGCTTCCTTTTAGCAATGGGGAGTGCTTGTTACCTTTACCACTTAGCTGCTTTCTTTCATATATATATATATATATATATATATATATATATATATATAAAGGGAAGAGCATACTTAGTCCTTTCCAGACAGTTTCTGCTGAAGAAATGGAATCATTTATTACTATGGCAGGAGCATAGAGTAAAGGAGAATTAGAGCAGGATTTGTGCATAGTTACAGATCTGCAAAGGGACAGGGCCTTGAGGAACCTGGGGACAGTCATGCCTTGTTGACCTAATGCAGTGTTTTCCCTTGTACTTGAAGCAGACTAACAGCAAGGAGCTGAAGCATGTTCTAAGTGGCAGCATGAAGCAAATGCTGCAGTGAAATAAACTTGGACCAGAAACAAATAGGCTAACAGCAGTGTGCAAGTCTGCTGTGACTTTTAAAATGTACATATAACATTTGAAAGTAGTTGATTGTAAATGCAGGCATATAGTTTGTTTGGGATTTAAGCTGCGATGTGTTTTGCCCATCCTGGCATTCCAGCTCTGGTTCTGCAGCCACACACCTCTGCTGAGCCCCACTCTGGGAGCAGTGTCCCCCTGTGACAGCTGAGGCCTGGGGAGCAAGGGGGGGGAGCAGACTGGTGCAGGGGAGTGGAGCACTGGGTGGCAGTGATTCAGCAAAGGGACATAAACCCCTGGCAGTGCAGTCTGTGCCTATAAGCATCATCAAGATTTTTAAAAAAGGTGAGTTTAAAACAGGATCTGTCGCCTCCCTCCTTCTGACTCTCTTGTCTTTTAAACTGTGTTCACTGCCTCTGACAGTTGTCACCATGAGACAAGTCAAAACATAGTCATTAGAGGAGAATGATTTTGAATGGGAGAAAGAACTCGTTGTTTCAGAATCCTTCGAGACAAATTCTGCCATTTTAAGTTTTGCAACCCTAATAACTGAGCCTTTTGAGAGGAGTGATGAGTTCTGGAAACTAAACCAACCAATCTTTATGGACCATGGTACACAAATTCCAGTATCAGTGGTGTTGATGTAAACACCCTGACCACCTAGGGCCTGATATGAGAACACACACAAACCCAAAAAAAAAAAAAAAAGCCACACCATGAACAAGCTGGGTGTAGGATTAATATGGTATAAAGTTATTCTTGGCCCCTGGGATGTCCTAAAAACTTTACTTGTGTTAATGTTTTAGGTTTAGCAATGTGGGTGTTCCAGAAAAATAGTTATAAGGCATGCCATATTGGTTTTTTTACTTTGCACTTGTATTTATATTCTTCTCCCCTGAGGTTAGATAGCTGTATTCCCCAGGCATGTCAGTGCACAGAATTAAGTACACATTTGAGCAAAGATCTAATCACATGGCTGTTTGCAGTACCAGAGCTTTAATACCTGTCAACTTTTTCATGCCCTGACTCTACCTCCAGTGCTTCACAGACTTAAAACCATCCTATGGTGAGTTAATCTCCTTCTGCCTTGGCTCTTAGTTATAGAAGTGAGAAGGAAAAGAGATTTGTTCAACTGAGATTAAAAGAGAGAAGGACAGCATGAGAGAGAGAAAAATGAGGAAGAAAACAAGAAAAGCATTTCAGGCAGTAGAAACACTGTACTTAGTGTCACATTAACCATTGTAAATATTGTAGTTAAGGAAGAGAGTTGAGAGAGGAAAGAGTGTGATTAGCAGAAGAAAAAGAAATATCCAGCACTGGAGATACAGGGGGAATTGTGAAATACTAATCCATTGATACCCTCATGTGTGAATCTGATCTTTTTGTCTTTAGAATAGAAGTGATTTTGGTGCTGGTTGTTATGATGTGATAAAGGAGTAAGCTTCAAGGAGAGAGAGAAATCTATCTCCTTTCCTACTTTTCTTTCTGAAATACTGGTGTATCAGTGTGGTCTCAGTACACTTTTGGGTTTCCCTGGGGCCCTTTTGCATTATGTACTATACCCTAAGAAGTAGCTGCGAGCCATGTGTGGTATATAGTACAATGTGATAGTGGGTAAACATTTAGATAATAGTTTTAGCACAATACATTAAAAATTCTTTCTCAGTGTCAAGGATTTTGGATTCTGCCTCTAAAAGCAATCTAGATCTGAGGATGTGACCCAAAAGCTTGTCAGACTTGCTTGTAATGGTAAAAGAATTCCATTTCATGTTGTCGACTTTTCATTACTCTTTGTGTCACAAAAATTGTTCACTTCATATCTTCCATGTTCCTGAGCTGAATTAAATCAGCTGAGTTCTGGTTTGATGTAGTATTTGCTCTCTGTTTGCTAAATGGACCCAAACTGTTGTCTTTCATCCTCTGAAGGAAGTTAGAAGCAGAAAAATAACCAAATGTACTCTCAGATAATGAGAGAGGAAAGTGTACAAAACACGGCAACAAAAAGCAATCGCAGGAAAGAGCAATTTCTCACCACTTCAAGTGAGAAGCCCAAAAAAGAGGAATGTTACCACTGAAAATGGAGAATCATCTCTAAGCTTTCCTGTCTTCTTCCACTGCAGAGCTTTCATCAGTAGCTTTCTTCATCCTATCTTATTTTAAAAACAAGAATCAACATATAATAAATTAATAAGGTATAAGTTGAAATGAATTCTTGGGTCAGCCACTGAGAGGTAAACGTTGCCTGGCTTGTAGGAAAATGTTCATTTGCTTCTCGTGGAAGGTCAATGGCCAAAGAAACAATCTGTTGGTCAGCATGTTCGTGCTATCTCAGTAGGACAGTCTTACTTCATTAAGACTGACAAATTGATCTTGACATATTGAAAGATGGGTCAAATGCAGAAACAGCTGGGAAATTATAAGTTTAGAGAATATGACCTATAAAGGAAAGCTGAAGGAATGAAGTTTATTTTTGCTAAAGAAGACTGGCAGATGAGGGGATCTGAGGGGGCAGAGGCAATGTTTATCGATGTGTAAGAATAATAATTGCTGTGTTATTGCTAGGCTGAGGAGCAAGGCATTGAACTTGTGATGCGTTTCATTTGATTCCTTTACAAAATGCCATAATTGTAATGGTGGATTTGAAAGGGTAAAAGATGTCTGGGGAAGCTGTATAAGCCTTTAAAGGGATTTTAGGAGTGTGCCGGATGAGCTTCTGGTGATGTCAATTTGTTTGATCCTGCATCAGTGATGGGGTCTCCAGAAGTTCTTTCAGCCCACATTTCTGTGATTCAGATTGTATATGTAACACAAAGGTTGGAAAAGTATGAATTGTGTGAAAAATAAGTCAGACTCACAGAAGGAATACAATTTAATGTCCTTCTCCTCTCCTTCCGTTGTGTGTGAGTCCATACCTGTCTTTAATGGAAGCCTTTCTATTAATATGAAAGAAAAATTCCACCTGCACTGAAGTTGCAGTTGAAATAATTAAGTCCACCTTTGCTTTAATTTCTTTGGTCTTAAGTTTGTCCTTCCCACTCTCCCATTTCACTGGCAGAACCCATCTTATGAGTTTTCTGTGCATAACTTCAAGCAATTTACATAGAAATGTCAAGGTAAAGCCTGTGATTGCTTTACTTTGGGGGTAAACATATGGTAAACAAAATGCAGTAGGAGTTGAGTAGTAAAATATAAATGTTATTGATCCAAAGTAAGGATTTTCTATCTTGCTACTTAAAGTAAAAATCTTTGTTTAAATTAATAATTTTATTAATTATTATGTAGGATAAAATGGCAGCTGTAGAATTTGCTGGGAATTGAAGATCATTTAGTTGGCCTTTTGTAAAGCAAATTAATATTAGCAATCTGTCTATTTTTCCATGTAATTAAGCAATAATGATTAAAGCTCAATACTTTTCTTGGAGATTGATGATGACTTTGAAAATTACTGGTGTGAGGTGAAAGCAAGGACCATTAGCCATAGAAAATTAAGAATACAGAAAATGCACTGGGCTGATTCATGCAATTCATTTTAGAATTATTTAAATACTCTTTTTCCTATATTTATTAGAAATCAAAATGATATTCAGAAATGCTAATCAGTGTGAGATTTAATATTTTCATGGTAAGCAGCCAACTAAAGAGGAAGCTCGTGTTCCCACCAGGATCAGCTCTGTGAACAAGCCTAATCACTTTCTGCCACTGTTGCCTACAGTCTCTATTTCTCACTCTTTGCATGACACGGGTTCCAGGATTCACAACTGGTACTTAGTTGTGTTGCTCTCACACATGAAATTAGTTTGCTGCTACTTGATTAAAGCAAAACTGGCATGTGGTGTTTGCAGGGTCAAGTCCCATATGTTGCTGCCTTAGTGCCTGGTAAACACAATAGCACTTTCAGTTCACTTGTACACAGTGGGAGAGATATTTCTCAGAAAAATTTTATCTTTTTAAGAGTTATCCTTTATTAATAATATTTTTTTATCAAATGGATAGCAAAAATATTTCAGCCAAAACTGCCCACCTGGGTCTTAGCTCCCAGAGAGCTGCAATACCAGATATTCTGGAATTTGTGTTGTTCAGGCTCTGAGTTGAATCTGGCACTCATTGCAGTCAGCAGTCTAAATGCTGTTGAATTTTCTGGAGCAAAATCAAGATGAAAGCTCTTCCTTTCTGTCTCTCTCTCTCTTTTTATTTTATTTTTTCCCCCTTACAATAGCACAAATCAGAAGTAATTTAGCTGAAATCAGGGCAATTACCTGTCTGAGAGGTGAGTCAAACCCAAGCTATTGCCAATTTGTGCCACACTCTTCCTACTGCACTTTACCGTGGGAATACTCCAGTTGCAATTAAACATGCTATGGGAGGGACAGTTTTTAACTAAAGCTTTTAAACTGAGGATAGTTATTGAGATTTTAAAATGGTTTCTGAGGTGTTATACTCAAATTTTAGCTGTGGAAGGTTGACAAACACCCTTTCCTCCTTAGTTTGTTGTCTAGGTAGTATCTGGACACCAGTAGCTGACACTGTTTATACAGACATCCTCTTTTTAGACATTGCTTTGTACTGAAAAAGACAACTTTAATAGCTAATGATAGCCAGGAAAGAATGTCACACAGCTGTAGTGTGAAACCTGCAAGTATCTCTTAAGAGTACAAGGTCTGTTTTTTACCTAAAAATACTGAAACCTTTTATGCCCTCCTTGTTTCTCCTGTGCATAGACAGATTTATTTGTAAATATTTCAGAAATACAGACAAATCCTATTTATCCATTTATTTAAAACTGTGATTGCATTTGGAAACCAGAATAAATCAATATGCAGTTTCTGTTTCTTTATATTTTGGTTGGAGAGTGAGACAATGGAAACAATCTGTAACTTACTGAACAGCAGCCAACAGACCAATCTCTATTATTTCAGTAAATGTTACCTTTGTTCTGATCTTTAAATGTATTAATGTCATGGAACACGGGTTTTGGCACTACTGAAAGCAACAGAGTACAGTGCAGCAGATTGCATCGTATACAGTGGGATCCAGCTCTCATTTCTGAATAGTTCTGTGTGAAAATGCTGGAAGCCTTGAAACAAAGGGCTCTCTGATCACAGTGTGGATATCGAGTCTCAATAATCACATAGACTTATATACTGTATGTTTTTGGTTTTTTGTACAGCTTTTGAATATTTTGATTTTTGCACATACTGCTTTGTGGCAGCTGATCCAGACAGTGCTCTTTTAGGATTTAATTTATGCTCCTTGTGGCTTTTCAATGCAACATAGAGTAATTGATGAGAGCTTTAACAAGTGTTAACAAGATGAGGTTGGAACTGCCTGGAATCACAGACATAGGCAGCAGAAGCATTTTACTTAAGGTTCACAATCCATTTGTAAAAGCCTACACTCTGTCATCTGACACTTTTTAATAGGAATGAAAAGCGGAGACAAATCAGGAGCTGCTTTGTGGTGCTGATAGGCAAAAATGAAAAGCTAAGGGAAGTCTGCTTGGATCCTGAGTCAGATGCTGTACCAGTGTGATCTGAAGTGGATACTTCAGTGTCCAGTGTCTCTGTCTCCAGTGCAGTGTTGATGCACAGTCTTGATGCTTTATTTGCTGTAGGAATGCTCCTATCATTACAGTCCACCAAAGCAAATTGTCTGTAGTAATGCAACCCAAAATCTTGTGTCACTGTGTGGCACACACAGCCTGGCACACAACTCCAGGGTGGCACATGTTTTCTTGCAAAGTGTGGGGAAAAAAATGGGAGTGCATGGCAGCCAGATATATCTGCATCTTCTGCTCTTCTTCTGGGCATCAAGAGTGCCTAACATGTGCAAGCTCTGGCCAAAGTGCAGTGCTGTGAAACAGCAGGGTTTGATGAGCACAATTCTTTCTAGCCCAGAATAACCCTGGGAAAGCCTGGATAGTGTTTAAGAATTCAAAATTCTTTAACAAGAAAATCTATCACCCCTCTACTTAAGTCTTTTCCTTCAACTTAGCTGCTTTAGAGCTTTAGAGCTTTAACCCTGCCAGGTGTGGTGTCTATGCAGTTGTCACCCAGCTTCAAAAAAGTTGCTTTACACTCACTCTTCACTCTGGGTTATCTTCATACAGGCTCAGAGAAGACATAGTTTTTGAGGAAAAGTGAACATATAGTCTTTCCTGTTTTGTCTGTGAGTCACTGAGTTCAATCAAGTGATTAAAAGGGGAAGTTTACACAACTGCTTTTGCACGTAACACAGATATGGAAGCTCTGGCTGCCTACCTACAGCATCCCACGGGATGTGGAATCAAACTGCAGCAGAATCAGAGTGGTGCTGCAGTGAGCTTTAAACAGCACCAATACCCATAGCTGCTTCCATCTGTCCCCAGACAGATGAGCACCACTACCACAGCTGGGGTTGTGAAGAAAAAAATTCACAGGGAACACTACAGAGACTGCAAGGGCTTCTGTGTAAATGAAGATAAAATCTGCTCTTGTGTGAGAGACAAGCAGTAGAAGGCAGTCTCAGTCGTCATGGGGCTACCTCTTAACCTTTTGGGAAAACACAAAGGTTATTCAATGAATCCTGGCACAGTCCTTCATTCTGGGTCTTATGAGATGTAACTTAACTTTTCAACCCCTGAGATTGTCTGCATTTTACATGCTATTAATTAGACTGTTGTGTCACTCTCAGGCATAACTGCTAGGTCAAAAGCAACTTTGCATTTTTCTGTCACTGAAGTTTTCTGTAATAACAGGTCCAGAGGACATTATGACACAGAAAAATCTTATCTTCCCTTCAGCACCACAACTGTCATCTTGGAGTCAAATCAGAGATTCCTGCTCTTCATGTAAAACATCATGACACTTGCTTTTAGACTCTTCTCAGCTCAGTGTAAAGCAAGACAAGTGCTGCTGCTGCCCTAAAACTACCAGTTTGAAGTTGTTGGACAGTGGAGGGAGAGGAGGAATTGTTATTTGGTTGTCAGGAACTTTGGTATGTGTGCAGCTGATTGCTGAGATGACAAGGACATCAACCAAACCTGTGATTTAAATACAGTTGAGATAATGTCTTTTCTGCTGTGGTGTCCACTCTGTTATGTGATGGTAAGACAGTTAATTTTGAAATTTGTGATTTTTGAGTTCTGGCAATAAAACTGCTTGCTGAGACATTTGCAGTGTTGAGAAACACAGGCAAATATGCTTCATTCCTCATTCATTATCTTGATATGAAATACAAAGACAAATTTATCCAGCTACTTCAAACAAAATCAGTCTCTTTTGTTGAGTCTGGAAGAATTCTTTTCCCACCATTAAGTTTTACTGCAGCAGTTTCCACCACCAGGAACTTAATGTAAAGTATTAAGTAGTTCTGGTATTCATCATTAAAAAAAAAAAAAAAAAAGAAAAAAGGTGGTTAACCCTTCCCTTGCTAGTCAGTATCTGAAACGGTTAGAAGTTGGTTTTATGATTGGTGTGAGGGCCTGGGCTGCTAGAAATCTATGCTGTTATTCTAACACCTACTAAAGCTATAGAAACATATATTAAAACTGTAGAATAGAAATATTAGAATATGAACACACTGCGTGTAGCAGTTGTTAATTTGAGCCCTCCATATTTCCTGCTTGAAACAGAAATTTATCAGAAAAACAGCTTCCAGGCCTTGTCTGTGATTACTGCTCATACTGAACTACCATAGAGATGCTGGCAAATGCAGCTCCAGCATGCATGGATTATATTAGGCAAAAGGACTACTTGGTGTTTATTTTGGTTTGTGGTCATGATGAGACTTTCGAACTTTGTCCTAAGGATGAAGAGAATGATAGAATTGGAATTATTTTAATTACTTTTGGAATGAAGAATGCTAAAGGTTTTTTCAAAAGCTTCACGGAATTACAGAATTGTCACAGTTGGAGAAGATCTCTCAGGTCATCAACCCAGGGGAAAAAAAACACAGCAAAAAACCTCCACAGAGCATCTTGCTAGAGCATGTAGTGATGTGCCTCACCTACACAGTTTTTGAACACCTCCAGGAATGGTGACTCTACCACTTCCCTGAGCAACCTGTTCCAGTGCCTGACTGCTCCTTCAGTAAATAAATTCTTCTTAATATCTAGTCCTCGTTAAGTTTAAAGCAAATGTTTGAATGTTCTGTAGATGAATGTTATAGAAGTTGATAATTTTGGATGAGTTTGAAAATTAGGGTGCTACTTCATGTTATTATGTGAATGAAGATTGAGGCAAACATAGTTTGCCCTTTGACAGGTGTGTTCAGTTGCCATTAGATCAATGACTACAGGGAAAACTCTTTTGACTCTTAGCTCAAGATTGGCTTCATCTCTAGTAGTGCCAGGCTCCCAAACTTTTGGAAAAAAGGCATTTATACCAGTTGCTCATTTGTGGTGTAAGAACAAATCTTAACAAGCACTTTGATTTGGCAGTTTCAGGTGTTTTTAATAAATTCATATTATGCTAGGGCGTTATAACGGAAATCAGCAGTTTTCCTCTTGTCTTTCATGGGGCACTGTATACAGCCTGCATATCTGGGGTGTTTCAAAGTTAATCATCTGCCAGGATCTCACTTGTCAGCATTTGACTCCTGCTTCCCTAGCTGGAATCTGAACGGCTTGAAAAGAAAAAAAATAGATGCTGGAAATAAAAAATGCGATTTCTGGGCATTTTTTTCATATGGTTCCGTGTATGGGAGGGGCCAACTCAGGGCAGATGGGGATGCAGGCTGGAGAGGGAAAGGGTGATGTCCAGATTCCCTGTGCTGGCTGCCTGGGTCTGATGCCATGTGCTGAGATTTGCATCATCTACTTATTGCAGATGGCTGCAGAGTCAAGATCTCTGCCTTGCTGCCTGGAGCAACACTTCAACCTTGCTGTTATCTCAGACTCTTTCCAGAATTTCAAACCTGACTCCTGAATGTTATTTTAAATGTTAAATTTTTGAGACTGGGAGGTGCCTTGCCATTCCTATTGACCCTTTTTTCCCCAGCACTAAAGTACAATATTGCTGAATGCATTTGCCTCACTTGAGTTATTAGCTGCATATTTGCAAATGGTCTGTGTGCTACAGTTAAAGCTGAATTTTCTTCATAGTCTGTTGCCACAAACTCAAAGAAAAAAGGTCAAGTCTGGGAGAATACCATGGCAATCATGTTACTCAGAGAGGAAAACAAGACATTTATGACTGTATTGAGGAAAAACTTGAGAGAATGCTATAGACAAGGCAAAAGAGATTTTGCCAGTGGTCTTGCATGGCAGGAACCCTGCCTTGGCCAGAAATGACCTCAGTGGAGCACTGCTAGAGAGCTTCCAGGACAAACACAGAGCTGATTCCTTCTCCCTCCAGGTGCCAGGTGATCACCTAGCACACAATTTTCTGGGGCATTAGAAGTGGCTGATGGAGTCAAGGCTGTTGGCTGTGGGAGTGTCCCAGCTTCCCTCTGCTGGAGCAGGGTGTTTTCTTCATGGGCCTGCTGTCCATATGTGGCTCCCAGGCTGCTAATCTGTTTGAAGCAATAGCTGCAATGTGGGATGTTTGTGTAAGAGTTGATGGCAAGGGAAAGGATAGCTTTGCAAAGACCTCAGAAGTGAAAACAAGTAGCATATGTTTGTGCTAAAGAAGTGGCAGCAAGCAGAGGACAAGTGTGACGTGAGTTGCTGACAGGTGAGGAAAAGTCTTTGCATGTATCAAACAAGGAAGAGGATGTCTCCAGTACACAGATGGATACTGAATGGGAGCTGGGTTGAGGATTTTGTCTGTATTCTTGCAGGCTGATATCTTTGAGATTATACACAGGAAGAATTTGCATCTTTTAGATGTAGTCAGAATACAAATATGAATAGAGATGTTTAATTTTTTCTCCAAGTTCTTGATCACAGCTCTACCTCAAAGCCTCTATAAATAACAGCTCACAGAGCTACCCTAGTGTGGCTTTTGCTGAAAGGTGAATTACCCTCATCTGCTGGCATGCCCTGTTCCTTTGACACTGCCACTGGGTGTTTTGCATTATCACCATATTCTGCTCTCAGGGCTCCACCAGAAAGAACTAAATCAACTCTGAATGAGTTTCCCTGATGCTTAAGGAGAATGAAGGTTTGCAGCAGGGAACTACATTTGGATGAGTAATTTTTTCTGTATAAGCAGGCCAGCTATCTGATGATAAAAAGAGTGTGCGTGTCTTTGATCAGTGTGTTCAGGAATCTCTGCAAATGTCCTAAGAGATGAGGTCATAGTGCAGTGTTTTTGTTGCTGGAATCCATCCTTCCATTTTCATCTTAAAAAGCAGCATAGGCTTTGCATATATCCACTGTTCCTTTTTCCAGCAGAGAAGGGAAAGGAGTATGGGTTGATGGACAATGTGAAAAAATAAGATTTTTTCCAAGCATGAGTCTTGACTGTAATCACACACTACACTTGCAGTAAGCTCTTACCTCAAGCTAAGAGCTTTGTCCATTATAACTCCTTCCAAACAGCATAAGGAAAAAGAAAGAAACTGAGACACACACACTGTGATCAACTATTAAAGAATTTGTTGGGGGTGGTGGCCAGATTCTAGGTTTTGGTAACCATCAGCAGCGTAATGCTGGTATTAGTTTACTGCATGACTGTAGGGAAGAATGGCTGTCTTGGTCTCATCATAAAGAACAACTACGATTTTTGCACCTCAGAGGGAGAAATCCTCCCTTCAATACAAAGCCATTGGCAAAGCTTCACAGCTGCAGTCTTTTTTCTGTTCCCTGGATGTAAACCAGCAAACCTTGTATGTTGGGGAAGCAGTGTATGGGAATCTGTTTATTGACACTACCTGTGCAGGAGTTTAAATCATTTGAGGTTCTGACACAACAGCCTGACCAGATGGAATTTGAGGAAAATGCTGCCTGGTTAGACACTTCCTTTCACTACACAAATTCTGCATTAGCAAATCGTGTCCTTGCTTAAGAGCAACTGAATGACCCTTGATTTTTTGAATTCAGGGAGAGGCTGCACAACTAACTGTTCACTTTATCAGCTAAATTAAACTTTTAAACTTTTTATTTAATTCAGTTTCTCTGCCAAATTTTGTTTGGGGTTCTGCACAAACAAGCTCTAGATGGCAGAGACTAGATTAAATGGGAGATAGATATCCTGATTTAGGCTATCTTTAGTACTGCCATGCTTCATTGTCAGTTGTTGATAGTATCCAGGGGTCAGAGATGGGACTTCCTGGGCTTTTCATTGAATGGGACAGTAACAGATAATCATAGAATCATAGGGATAAGCTACAGTTCTGCAGACAGTATTAGCACCTCCTGCTCTTTCTACAAGAATCTGTTCCTTTTTGTCTTGTAAAATGTGGGTGCCTGTAAGTACTGCTCTTCCCTTAAACTTTGCTTTTCTCAGCTTTAGTTGAATTTTCTCCTGCTTGCCTTGTTTTAACACCACGTGCTTTCAAAAAGTTTTCCTCAGTGAATGAAATGCTGTGAGTTGGAAGGGTTGTTGGCTAGAAATCTACTCTGTGTAAATTTTATTTTTATCTCTGATTGTGAACTTTGAATAGTGCTCATCAGGTTAGAAATCACAAAGTTTATTGAGTCTAGCTTAAGGAAACAAAGACTCTTAAGTAAAAACCTTTCTTAATAATCAGAAGACACAACCATGGCACTGAACCTTTTTTATTGTGGCTGTGCATCTGAACTTCTAAACCAATCAGCAGCTGAAATGAGACCCTTGTTCCCTTGAATTGAAAATTTCAATTGATTCTGTACACTGGGTTTTTTTACCACACAAGCCAGCTTTGTAATTTCCCCAGTTACCTATCTCTCTTTTCATGTAATTCTCTTTTCTTTTTTCCCTTTTTTTTTTTTTCTTCTGCCCCCACCATGTCCACATCTCAGAACACCTGAGGCTACAAGTTCAATGGAGACATTGAGGCAGATATTGATGTGCATCTAGAAGTTGAGGATATAGTCCTGAAGCTCTTCGCCCTTTTCTTGCTTGGATAACTCTTCAATTAATTTTCTGAAGTTATTTAACTCAAGGTGTAGTCCTGAAGCATTACAGCGTGAAGTCATTAGTCATGAGCAGAGTCCTGACATCCTTCTCTCACGCTGCAGACAATAAAGCTTTTTCTTGCTTAGAGAGCTGCAAGCCCACTGTTAAAAGCTGGCTGGTGTTTGTACAACAAGAGGCAGTGTGCCATTTCTTTATTCCTTGCACCTGCCTGAGAAAGGAGCTATGACCCTTCTGTGGTGCTTATCTTGGCTTTCTTAGAGGTCAAAAATAGGAGATTTGGTAGTTTTTGTTTCTCTGGAATGCTGCCAAAACGTATTGAAGGTGTTTCTCTGGACATGCATGCGAGTGTTTTGATGTCACCTCTGAAATCAGTGTTGCAGGGGTCACCCTGGCCCTGCCAATCATGGTGGTACAGTACACACCATGGTACATCTTTCAGGAGCATTATCAACCCACCTCATGGAGGAGGCAACTCAAAAGTGTGCAGAGATCCCTCCTGTGCTGTTTAAACCCTGGGCTCTATTGCACAAGCCGAGTCCTGAGCAGTGCAGTCTTACCCCCAGAACTTCTCTTTTGTTTTTTTCATTTTTATTTTCTTTCCTCTTCTGTATGGATCTTGGAGATGCTTGTATCACATAAGTCTATAAACCCACTCATGTTTTATCACTTGCTTTGACTTTCTGAAACTGCCCAGTTCCCACAGCTGGCTTCTTCAGCTACTGGGCATATAGTGTCACAAGACAGGTATTTTTTGAGAATCTGTCTGCAGAGCTGAAGTATTTTCTCCTTTATATCTATATAAATCAATCTGTTCCTTCTGGAAGTGGGAAGGTATTACTCTTAGGTGCACTACAGCTATTACTTTATTTCCTGCTGAAGTATTGTAATGAAGGTTAGAGTTATTATGCTTATTTTGGAACTAGGAACTAGGAAAATGGTAGATCTCAATTAATGATGTCTGATACTGATTGCTTTTTTCCCCAGAGCTATTATAATGGCCTAATAGCACAGAGTAACTTTAAAGAGTGTAACAGCTGCTTGAGGCTGCCAGAGCAGTGCAAAAGAGATGTGAAAAGACCTAAGAATTTGTTCACTATGTGATCTTATATATGACTCCTTTTGCCTTTCAATAGTTTAGTCCAAAACCAGACAAGTACAGCATTTGTAAAGTGCAAGCTTCAGTTGCTAAGGTAAGGCTAACAGAGACTGTAGGCATCCAGGCTGAAAGCAGAGTATTGCTTCTATGACATTGCTAATAAAAAACATATGAGAGGGGGACTGAGAGATTTGAAGAATTTATGTGGAACACGGATTTCTCACCTGGAGTCGATACTCCCTTGGGAAAGGAGCCTCAGTTAGGGGCTAGATGGTTTTTGTTTGTCAGGAGTTGCTAATAATTCAACAGTTTCCAGGTTTAATGTCTATTTCAGGGGCAAGATAATCAGTTAAAAGTGTGATCTGATAAATGCCCCTTAAAGCATGATTGTGTACTTTATTTTCCAGTAGCAATAAAATAGATATTGAAGAAGAGGCATAGGCCACATACAAGATCTTTCAAAGTAAGAAGGTGCTGGATGCCAGAAATCACAAAGCTAGTATCTTTGTCATTGCTTCAAGTCATAGTTTTATGAAATAGCCACTTTGGGCTCGATTATGATATCACTGATAAATCTACAAAAGCTTATTTTTCTAATACCATAAAGATAGAAATATAACATCTGAAGTCAATTGGTGACAGCATGGTGGTGGTTCTTTAATCACTGATCTCTCCTGTCTTGTGATATTTTTGCCTAAGACTCAGTGGCTGAGAAAAGAATTATAATTTTCATATGATACATTTCCAGCTTGGCCCTGAGCTCACAGTTCACTGACCTTTTGTAATTAATAAGTAAAACATTAATTGATTCTCATTCGTTTCACTGGAAATTAAACATGTGCGAAGTACATCACAGGTAACATAAAATCTGCTGATGTGGGTCTTTTTAGAAATTCAAGAAGGTAACATTCCAGATAGGTGTTAAGTAAGATTTTCAAAATCCTGTTAGATGTAACACGATTGGAAACAGTTCTGAAAATCCCGTTTGCACTTACCTGGATCTTTCACACTTACTGTTTAAAATGCATCCTATGGGCCATCATTTGTACTTGAAAATTACCTGACTGTACATCTGTGGGGTTAGCACTGGTGGATGAGACTGGACTAATAAGGACTGCAAATATTAAATGATCTGTAATTACAGGTGATACAGATATTACCAAAGGTTTTTTAAATCATGTTATATTGGAGGACTTTATTTTTCAGTTTTTGTACTCTATTAGTTAGGAATCTCCAGTAGAAAAGGGACTTGTGATGTAACATTAATTGCTGTGGTGCTCCATACTTTCACCTACTTTTGCTCTGAGCCTTTAGAAGCATGAAGGGAAAAACTCTTATGCTCTTGACTTTGGAGCCAGGTTTTAATCCTTGCTACAGCCAGGAGCTTTATGTTTGAGCCCAGTAAGAATATCCTTAGTAACTAGGGTATGCTCTTGCAGTCTCTGACATTTATTCATCAAAAAACATTGGAGCTCTGATAATGGAAAACTAAGCTTTAATTTTCAATTCTGATCCTTTAAATTATGCTGATACATCATCTTCTGGGAGTGTTTACGGGGTGTAATTTAATCATGTTATTTTTTCCACCTACGGATTATACAATAGGTAAATTAAAATTGAAGCATTGAGGTGAAATTGTCTTTTGCTACAATTAACTGAAATGATTGTGCAGTATTTACAATTACTTTTTTTTCTTTTCACATAATGCTGGTGATATCTAGAGCTTTGTTTATCAATTTCAGTTCTATATTATTCACATGCTGAGAGAAATGCATAATTTATTATATTCTCTCATGGACTGTTTTCCAATTTCCTGACATAATCCCTGTGAAACCCTATTAGTTATGCTCTCAATGAATATTTACCTCACATTCACTTTATTTTGGCCTTTGTCCTAGCAATGAAGGTTCCTGAAGTAGCATGTGTAAAAGCAGGATATGGAGTGCCACTTGGGTACCTGGAGTTAAAAAGCCAACCCCATTTAGGGTGCAGGAAGATTAGATCTGCATTTTGTAGCAGTGCAGAAGTACTCCTGAAGTCAAAAGTGATCAGATCTTCTTGCAAAAGAAACCCCTCCTGACAGTGAGTTGGACAGGGAGGTGCCAGCAGCTTTGGGATTGCAGTGGGACACTTCTCTCACTCAGGAAGGAGCTCTGCAACCTTTCTCTCACCCAAGAGGGAAGGAGTGTGTTTTTAAACAAGATTCTGAGAGTCCATTGACTTTCAGTTGAGAATGGAGGTGATAAATGCCTTCCTTAGTTATTTCAATTTTATTGCACAGAAAAACATTCTGTGCTTGAGTTTTCTGGCACCAGTTCCTGTGGCTTTTGAGAGAAGGTAATAACTCATTCTAGAGCTTATTTAATGCTGATGAAACTGCTGGATTTTAAAGAAACTTTCCTTTGTCAGGTTGTTCCATGATTCTCTGTTGTAGGATTGTGCATTGGTCTGAAGGACACTGCTTGCTCTTGGCTACAGGTGTTTAAATTAAATTCTTCATTGTACTTGAGTAACAGTGGGTGAAAAGCTGGTTATCTATTTTTAGAATAATATATAGGGGCTTAGATCTTGGTTCTCTTGAAATGAATGTGTGGCGTGTCATAAACTTCACTGTGGACAAGATTTCTTCAGTTTACTTGTAGTGATTTGACAGTCACATTATTAAAATGAAAAACAAAGTTTGATATAAGTAAAGTAAGTTGGAGTGTAGAGAGATGGCTCCTTCTGTCATAGGGTGAGACAAAGTGCTTTTTGACTGAATTCTGTAACTACTCTTAGGGACTTGCTCCAAGTTTGCTGAGACTATTGATTTTTCTCATCTCCAATGCTAACTGGTGTAAAAATTGGTATTTTTTATAATGCCAATTTGCATTATCTGAGGAAATAGCTCGGAACAATTGTCAAAGTTATGTGGTTTTTTTCACTTAAGTTCACTAAGATTGGAAACTTCTAGGAGCTGGTGAAGTCCCATTTTTGGGCTGGAATGCACAGGGGCTCAAACACTAAGAATAAAAAAGTATAGTATGATACAGATAGTATGGAAATAGGGACAGTTTGTTCCCCTGCTACTTCAGGAGAACTCTGAGAGGATCAGAGGATCTGGTACCATTCAAGAGTCCGTACTCTTGACTTTCCTCTCATGTGAGACAGGAGTAACTCTGTTACCTAATTCCTGTCATGTAAAGTCTTTTTCAGCAAGAGTGGAATCAGACCTAGAGTCTATAAAACATGAAAGATCTCCAGGTTCAAAGACTTCTACTGGAAGAAAGCTCTGGTACTTTTCAGTAACATCCCTGACCCTCTTTATTTTTCATTATGCCAGAGAACAGTTCTTGTATTTTTTTTTCCAAGAACATGTGCCATGGGTTTTTTAGCATAAAAGCAGTTCAGAAATGTCATACATGGTATGCATAATGATAAACTAATGCTCATTCTGTGCTTTCAATCTTGCTTCAAAGATGTGAAATGAGAAAAATTAAATTTTACAGTTACAGTTTTACCCACTAGACGATAGCAGCAGCATAGCATATGTCCTCCTAACCATATTACTCTGAATCAGCTCCAGTTGAATTTAACAATTTAATCTCAGCTGTTGTTTTGTAAATACTGCAGGCAGTGAACCTACTGTGGTCTGTGTTTGGTGAGCATCTACCCAGGCTCCAGCCTGTGCTCATAATGGTTTGATTTTCTTCTTGTATCAGTTTGACCTGATTTAATTACAGTGCCTTCAAAAGACTGTCTCCTCATCTTACATGAATTAGGTCTAAAAATATCTATGTAATTAACACTGAATCAGTTTTGCTGACTGTTCTAACGAGGTTCTGTCACTGCTGTCTTGCTCTGCTAAGTACCACTGCTCTGGGTAGGGATGGATCACATGCCCAGTGTCTCCAAGCTCACACATCTGACTGCCTTTCAGCTGTGAAACCAGGGACTATGGGTTCTTTGACTATAGGGCCAATATTCCTTACCAGGCAAAGTGGTTTGGTTTTTTGTAGGTTTTTTTTTTTTTTTGCTTCCCACTCACTTTCCCCCTCACAGAGTCCAGAAAATAATAAGGTTTGTGGGAAAGAGCTTGGGCCTTCAGCTGATGTTCCTACCTTCTTGTGAAATGGATTTGAAGTGAAGACCTCTCCCCCCTCTGCTTCCTTCTGTCAAGTTCTCCCTTACAAATATGGAAAAACTGACTGGTTTGGAAGAGCACTACTTGCTTGGCTAAGGCCCTGGAGCTCTCCTCAGGGTAACAAGACTGGAATAGGCCTACCTAGATCTAATTTCTTGTTTTCTCAGGAAAAAAGTAGTTCATTCAAAGGTAAGAGAGATTTCTGGCAGAAAACTCCTGGTTCAAACATTCGGCAGTCATTTTGGGTCAGCAGATCCGATCGGAGTGGTGGCAATATGGCAGTGTGTGCTGGTAATAGCATTTTTTTTCTATTTACTCCAGCTGTATCAAGTGAAAAAACAAGAGGATATGTACATCACTGAATCCTGAGGCCCTTTGTGCTGTCCTCTGCTTTCCTCTCATCAGTTTCAGAGAGATGGAGGTTAGAGTCTCTTGGGGACGAGCTCTGAGTTCAGACCCATTTGCCAACTTTCTTTCTGCCTCCCCTGGCTTGGTGACAGAAAGGGCTGGTGGGTGTTTTAGAGTTCAAGGCTTTTTAGGATGTCAGTGAACAGGCATTTGGAGTTTTTTTGTTTGTTTTGTTCTGAGATTTGGCTTTTGAACAAAAAGTTCATTACAAAGTTCCTCAGCTGTCTTAACTTATGGTATTCTCAGGCTTACATCACTCCAAAAAGTGGTGAAACTTATTTTCTTAATGTCACTACGTGTTTCTCAACTACAAACCAAGGCAGTTTCTTCTTATGGGTTAAACCTGAGTTTGGACTGTAAATGCAGAACAACATTTATTTTGAGATACCCTTCCAGTAAACCTCCACTGCTGTTGTTTTTCTACACGTTTGTGTTTCCAAAGTGGTGAAAACAGAGTTCATGATTCCTCCGCTGTACATCACCTTGTCTATGTATAATTAAGGTGAAAAATCAGTTTAATAAAGTGACGGTAATGACTAAGTTTGAGATCCATGTTAGCTGAAAAAGTTACTGATATTCTTTAGATTTGCATGTACGAGTCATTGTTTGAAGAATGTATGTCTGGTTTAAGACTTGCACATCCTAATTTGGCTTCATAACATATTTTTCCCATTATTACTTCATACAGGAGATCAAACTTGAGAAAAATTTCTCTTGAAATGTCTAAGTTTCTCACTAAAATTCATCAAAGAATACTTCACTGAAAAACAATTTTTCAAAATTTCTTTGCCTTAAGAAGCAGTTGAACTAAGCCAACTTTTAAATTGCTATGTATCTCACTTGGAATGTTCCCTTGAATGTTTGGCCCACTAATAGAGGCTCGGCTGAGTAAAGAACAACCATTTTAATTAATGTTCCTTTAGAGCATGGCTTTGTGTTTGCTTTCCACTAATTTATTAGTACTATTAATGATTTAGTGGCAGCAGCTGCAAGTAGGGTGCTTGGAAGGTGATTGTGCCTGCTTCACCTCTCCAAGTCTTGGAGTAAAATAGCTATTTTTCACAGGAGATGACAAATGGTGGTAGGGAAGTAATGTTGAAGAGGACAGTTTTCTGCTCATCCATGGCTGCCACTGTGCCTGACCTGCTGGACAGAATTTCTTCATTAGTTTGTATGTGTGAGAGGTATAAACAGCTGCTGTAGAAAGGCATTTACTACATGTAAACTAGAATTACAAAAAGAAACTAATTCTGTACCTCCATGGAAAATTTTCAATAGAAAATAGAAATCTGTGTTAGAAATGCAGTTTTAGAAGCTGGTTCCTGCATTTTCTTTTTAGTGAAAATGTCAGGTCACTTTAAAATGTTCAGGAAAAATTCAGCTGTCACATTTTGCTTATCAATTTCATGTAGATCTGGTAATTATTTAACCTTTTAAGCAGCACAGCAGCATATAAAATGTTAAGCAACTACAATATCAGTGATAGTTCATCTGAAATTATTCAGTACGGATGTTCCCAGGTTTAATCACTCTGCAATTTTACCAGTTCACATTATGAGCCTCTTTGGAAATGTCATAGAATTACTAGCCTGGTATGGGAGTGTTCACAGACGTCCAAGTTAGTTGAGAAGGCAAAAAGTTTCCCAGTATTAGAGAAGCTCAGTAAACCACGAAACCACACACACATTTATTTCTGCAGAACTCTCCTTTGCTATTAAATGCTCCGTTTTCAATTCCAAGTGGGATTGGAAGTACAAGCTATAGATGAACACAACTTGTCTTTGTTTTCATGTCACTGTATCTTACAGTTGAGATCCTTAAAGTCCAGCATCATTGTTGCTTTCCAAAGCGCTGTCTTTTCAGCAGCAAGGGAAATCTCATAAGCTTACAAGAGCACAAGCACTTTAACAAAAGGAAATACTTTATACATGCCATTCCTTTTTTACCCAAACTTAATTTAAGTGAGCATTTCAGATTGTTGGTACTGTATGCATCTTATGTTCCTATGTGGAAGTGGAAACATAGTCCATTACAATGATTCATATTCTGTCTGAGGAACACAAACATTTTCTGATGAGACTGGGACTGAAGCATAGCATATTAAAGCAGACAAAATTTTCCACCTCCCAAAATAGACAGGAAGTTACAAGGAAAAAAATAATATGACTATCTGTACAAGTACAGTAAAAAGGCAAGTAGCCTGCATCCATATTGCCTTGCACTGTGTTCTGTCTGCTTTTTATCAGCTGAGCTGTGCAAGATTCATCTATGCTGGCTCTTGGTGATTTATGCCTTTGGCTGATGGGGTTGCTGGTGGAAGGGTGTGTTATATAGGTGCTTATGTTCACTGAATGCCAACTAAAAGTAAGATTTTAAATCCCTTTGTCAGTAGAAGATCCTCTTGCACTTTTGTCAGAATTAACAAAAATGAGGATGATGTTTGGGACAAGTTTCAAGACTATATGCACCTGGTAAGAGAAGTGAGTAGGGGAAACTCATTTTGTTTTAACAGCTTGTCTGTAAATGTGTAGTTTCCCATACCACACTCTGCTGTTGTGGCTTAACACTGCTCCTCCCATCAGATCAGGACTCTGGCCACCCTAAGTAGTTTATTTACATTGCCTCTTTAAATAACAGTAATTACTTAAAGTTTCCTGAGTGTTTTTTTCTGTGCATTGTTGGTTGTTTTTTCTGAGTCTGCTGCACTATGTAGATGTGCTCAGTGAAAGGCTCTTGCAATGCATCAGGGAGACAGATGTACTTCAATTGTGATTTCAGTGATTTCCATATATGAGAGGATCCTTAGAGATGTCTGTGCATGAAATGAATGCAGCTGCTTAGGTTGTTGCCTAAAAGAACAAGCATACGGAAATTAAATATGCCACTAAGATGTTCTCATTTTCTGCCTATTCTCACTGATGTAAGCCTCCATCTGTCTGCCCAGCCCTGAACCTTCACTGTCATTTACCACAAATATCTCTTCTCCACCTTCTGCCAAATACTTGCTCTTTCCACATTCTTATAGCTCACTACAAACTGCAGGCTACCTGTAAGAAAACCCCAAACCATTGCTCCCTTCTATGCCAGCCTGTAGCTTAGTTCCTGGCTCTGCAAACCAGCTAGGGGAGGGTGAAGAACTGAATCCAAGAAGAGAAAGAAGGTCAGCTGCCAACACTGCTCTCTGCTTCTCCCCACTGCATGGCCTGTCCCAGATCAAAGCTTAAGTTTCCAGGCTATTGTAAAAAGACTACCCCATGATTTTTTCCATACCCAGTACCATGGGGTGTTGAAATTTGAAGACTGGCTAGTATGAATCCCTTGGAAAAAATACCTTGCCTTCTTCCTGATGTGTCTTGCAGTGCTGCTGCCTGAGAGGTCCAGAAAAGCATGGAAGTGGAACAGTGTAGGAAGTATGTGCATCTAGGTGTCTTGAACCATGGCCAGGAGGTTTCTGATGGTAGATTTAATATATTTTTCTGAAGTGACCTGAGAATCATGTCTGTCCATTTTTGTGAAGTACTTCAGGGTTAAAAAGTACCCTATACTTTTTTTTTTTTTTTTGGTAGTACTTGGCCTTGAATCATCAAAGGTTGTCTGAAAGCACCTGAAGGCAACATTAGCAGAGATGATGACTTTCATCTGTGTGCTCCTATTACCCATGATCTGTTCTTGGGTCAGACTGTGCCTTTTCAAGGCAGGTACAATATGATGAAAGTGTTGAAAGTCTCACTTCACGCTGCTGTGCCCCATGTGTTGTTGTTAAGGTGGATATAAATACATTTGCTACTCTGAAAAAGGAAGAGAGATGCAGGGGTCAAAGGACAAAGCAAGGATCCCTTTTCCTCCTATTTGTCTGTCCCTTCCTTCACATATGCTCTGTCAGATTTGCTTGAGTGCAGGGGGTGACAGCCCAAGGTTGCTGTCAGAGAGCCAGGAGCTGCAGGTGGGACTGAGTGCTGCTGGGGTAGGCAGTCAGTGCAATATCCAGAGCCATAACACAGGTGTGCATTGCAGCAAGTGCTGAGACCTTGTGCCCGAGGTGTTCAGCTGGGAACATGTAAAATTTTTGTATCTGTGTGAATTTTATGCCTTCTTTTCATACAGCTGGCTGCTGGAGAGTAGATGGCAGCTCGGTGTGGGCTTTAATGTGTCTCAGAGATGCAGCTCCTTTTGGTCTTTTGCAGAGGAGGCTCCAGTGGTACTGAAGCATCATGTTCAGAATCCTGCACTAGATTTTGCCTGTGTCCCTTCTCATGAGGCCAGGAATTCATTATGATTTAACCTTGAACCTGAAAACTTTTTTCTAGCTCAAAGGTTCAAATACTTCTAGCTGAAAGATCTGTCACTTCCAATTTATCTGAGAAAGAACTAAAGCAATCCCACAAGTTCACTTTCTTGACTAAATACCGAGTATGTCAGTTAATGCAGATTGGCTTCTCTCAACGAAGGAAAGCAATGCTCTAGAGGGCAGGCTTTGCCTGTATTACAAACAAGCATTTCCAGCTAAAGCCCAAATTAAGTCAGCCCAAATTACATTTCAACTACTCAGCTTTCTTTTTATTCATAAATCAGACAAATCAATAATTGTTTAAAATGTGAAGGCTTTAATTTGCTGGCATTACATGAGAAGTAAAGACAGCATTAAATTACAGATGCTATGGTGATGAGGTCATGATGTCTCTGTAAATATGCAAGTCACCTTTTCTGTGGTGTGGGCCTTTCTTTCCCATTGGTATTAAGTAGATTTTGTGTTGAAAACTAGAAAAAGTCAGCATCTAGAAATCCAGTTATTTTAAAGTTTCTTTTTGAGCTAGTTGCAGTTCCAGAGAATGAAACATTTTAAGAGCATGTGTTGTTCTTTCATAAAAATACTTGCAAAGAACTTGCTGGGAGGTCTCTGATGTCCCCTTAGTAGTGGTATTTGTCACCTGGTCTTGTCTTAGTTGCTGGTGAAGTATTCTGAAGTAAAATTCATTGTCTTATCCCACAAGGTCTGGGTTAGTGTTTCTATGGCTGTGCACTTGCAGACTGACAGACAGCTAAGAGGATAAAAAATGTCTTTAATTAAAAATGTTTGTAATGAAAATATCTGCATGGTCTGAAATGGTGTAACTGGTTCTCCCATGCATCTCAGATTTGCTCTTGGCACAGCACAACCTGTGTGTAACACACAGATGGACTTGCCAATAACTGAGATTAGCAGCACTTTGGCGTGGTGCAGAATGGCGTTTCTCCTCCTGGCTTGTGAAGCTGCCAATCCACCTCTGGTCAGCCCTGCACTCAGCTGAGATGTTCCAGCATGCAATCAGTTGCTAAAGCAAGTGGACAATGGAGTCTGCAAGAAGGTGAAAGGAAGCTGGTGACTATTCTGTGTTTTATGATTCTCTTTATTTGTATATCCTACATATAAAAGCTAAGTGGAAAAAAATAAGAAAAGGAAGAGCTCTAGACTGTTGAATAAAATCCTGTCTTTCTTTTATTTGCTTCTGGGCTGGTTAGAAAGGGTAGAGAAATAATCATCCTTGTGTGTGGCTGTGTGTTTCAACTGAGTGTGGAGGTTGAGATCTATAAAAAGAAGGTGAGAGACAGTGTATAATTTAAACATCATCTTGAAATGCCCGTGTCCTAATCATGGTGTGTTTATATAGCAATTTTGCCTTTTTCTTTCTCTCTCTCTGTTTTATTTTTTCTGACCTTTACAGCTAACCTTCTTAAGGCATTCACAGTCTTTGGACATAGGGTGAAATGATTAATAGTCTTTATTGATTTTTTTTAAATGAGGAGATACAGTAGCATGAAGCAGGGAACAGCAGACTTACATTTTCCATTATGTTTTCACTCCTGGAGAGAGCGCTTGGAAATGACTATTTCTATTGGAATGTCAGTGAGTTTCTGAATATTAATAATCTTTTCTTGTGTTTCTTTTAAGGCTGATAAATGCTTCAGGTTTTTTTCTCCTGCTAAATTCTTGACTCTGTTCAGAAGTGATCATATTAAATGGGATTTTAAAACCATGTGTCAGAGGAAATAGATTAGTTGTCTGTCTGTCTGTACATGATTACCAAATTAACTGTACATTAAAATGGTGGGGCAATGGAGCATGCAGATAGAAAAGATCATTTTAAAGGGATCTTTGAAATTTAGAAAGCCAATTATTATTCTGCCAATGGAGAATTTTTCACTAAACATGTCCTGGTAAAAGTTTAAAGGCCTATTAATTAATGTTTATAACTGATTCTTAACTGCAGTGAAGTCTACTGACAGTATGACTTCCACATGAAAATTAGGCTGCTGTTGGCTCTGTGAAATGGAGAAATACATCACTGTTAAAATGGTATCCCATTTATTACCCTGGTGTCTTAATTCAACTGCATTCAAGGGTAGTGAAGTGAGAATATCATACTCAGTTTGGGTAGGAATTTAAATTAGAGATACATCAACATGGTGGCTCTTCAACACTCTGAAGGTCAGGGAGACAAGCAAGAGGAGCTGTGTCAAAGTGCTGGTGAGCAAACCCTGACCCTGGCTTAGGGAGATGCCTCACTCCTCATCAGCTGCCATTGTTGCTGAGATTGTATGTGAGGTGCTTAAAAGATCTTCCACTGAAATCCCTTTACAGGAGCAAAAATCCCTTTACATGGAGCAAAACTGAGGTGTAGGTTTTTCATCACCTGCTCCACCTTTGTTGCAATCAAGGTTGCTACTGAACCACTAAGTATATTGAATGCTTCAGATCTTCACACAGACCTAAATTCCTGTCTTAATCCTGGCCCACCCTGTCCACAGCTTTCCATCAAAATGTCTGTTGCTGAAGAAGGGTGCACTGAGATGTACTTAAGGATGGTATGAGCTGACTTCTTCAATGCTGCAGTAATTTATAGGACAGTTTCCTTCATCTGGATGATTCTGGAAGGAATTTGGTCAGTGTTTTAAGAATAAACTGCAAGATAAGCAGGGCGGTTGGTTGCAATTTTTTCTTGCCTCAGGTATTTTAACTTATTAACTGTAGCATGTTATTTCAGAGATACCGATGGTCTAGCATTCTGACCTAGTCAGATTTTTTTTCTCCTGACCTGATGTCTGTGATTTCCAGTTAATTTTATTTCTAAGCTGCTGGGATAACAGAAGGACTAGAAAGAACCAAACTTTTCCTCTTTTTAAGTTGTGGAAGGAGGGAGACTATAAAACCTTTGAATATTGATCTCCTTGTAAAATTCTATCCTATTCTGTTTTCGTCTTGAAAGTCCTATGAAGTGAGGATCTGAAAGGGAATTAATTTTTTCTACCATGAACAACTATCCCTATATCTGTCAGTGCCTGATCCCTCTTGCCCACATTCTTTCTTCCCTTTTGCAGCAGGCAACTTGCCATGGACACATATGCATAGGCACAAAGATAGAGCAGAAGCCACAGAAGGAGGGGAGACTCAGAAATGCCCATAACTGTTTCTCCCAGGAAGTCTCTGAAGATTTCAAGATAATGCAGAAATATCAATACAGCTTACCTTTTCTTGACTCTAGAACTGAGTCAGAGCAAAAGCTGATCTTAGAGACATTGCCCAGCTTCTTTATCTGTAGCAAGTTTTGGGCCAAAGGCTCTGGGAAATGTGGACAAGTTTCAGGAACTCTCAGTGCTGTGCCTGCACGTCCCACCTGGTGTTTGTTCTTTTGCTATCCCACTGGTTTCTAAGTGCCATAGTTGCAGTTGCTTAATATGATATTAGTGATTTGCAATTTGACAGGAAATGCTTGGGTTTTGTATGGAATTTTGTCCCATAGCAGAAAGTAGGACCTTGCATGTCTCATGTTTTCAGTCTTCATTCTGGTCTCCTCCATTTCTCTTCATCGTTCTCTGTTCCTGGTATGAAGAGAAAACCCCATCAAGAACATTAGTGCTTCATCTTAATTTCTCTCCTGTTATAGAAATGTGGATAATAACTTCATTTGTATTTCAGCTGTCAAAAGTAGTCAACAATGAGGCTTGTTTCAGGTTTTCTTTACCTTTTTTCTTGTAATAACAGTATAAGAATGAGCACATCTGTATAAAATTGAAATTAACTGCAAAAGATGAGTTGTTCACATAAATGATTGTAGAACTGTCTTGAGTACCTTTGATTCAAAGTATCGTGCATGGTTGCTTGAAATATGAGCAGTAATTAATTCAGTGAAAGTGAAAGTTGAGAATTTCAGTATTACAAGTGTAGTGTTCTGGAAAAGATGTTCAGAAGATGAAGCTTAACAGTCTGTGAAATCCTTTTCTTTTAACTTTTAGAAAGGTTGCCCTTAAACCTTTACTTCCAAGACTGGTAAAATGGTGTGGATTGAATTAAATTTTTTCTCTACAAATATGAAATAAATGTACTCTAGCTTTTTCCTTGCTGTTGCATTTTTCCCTTCGTTATATTATGTATGTTGGTCTTGGTCTCATGTGAAATACTTCTTCAGTTTGATTAATTTACCTTTATTCAGTATTGCTAAAGAGAATTCAAAAGCCAGTCCTGCATAACTGTAACTGGCTGCGCAAATTGAAATTTTAAGTACAATGAGTAGTAAGTGATTGTTCCCTGTCATTTCACTTGGGATATTTTAGAGTGTGTTTTTTCTGGCATGTACAGGTTCTACACATGTAAATTTTAGTAAAACTCAGACCTTGATGCACTGTCTAGATTTTAAATCATCAAAATTTACAGTGCTGTCAATAGTTTACAAAACATCCTGGATCTCTGGGTCCACGTACATGTGAAAAATGTGTGGACTGCAGAGAACTGCAGTTTATCTTGTTCTGGAAAATGGAAAGAAGAAATTACAGGAAGCAACACAGAGAAAGTATTCAGTTTTCAGATGAAGGAAATTGAGAGACACAGTGGTGAGTGTTGGGGAAGAAACTATTTGTTTAAATGTTTCTTGGCACAGATCTCTTGCACCTCAGTCATTGGGAAAGAGACGTAACTGAGCTTTTTTGTAAAGCAAAATAATGAGCACAGTCCTGTAACCGATTGCCTAAAATGATATGGTGTCTCTTTTGCTGTGCTTTAACTCTCCTGTGAATTGATGTCTTCAGAGAAGGAAACAGTGAACATTAAAGGGTGGTTTAATCTTATGAGGAAGGCTTAATAAGAATCAGTAACTGGATGCTGCAGTCAAATTTAGAGAAGAAACAAGACAAACATCTCGCAGTGTGTTTACAGCAGTGGAGCTGGACTCAGCACTGGGGCAAAGCAGCAGCTGGAGGGGTAATTGCTCCATCCCCTGGAGCCTTCTGTGAGCTGAGGTGCAGGTGGGGATCAGCTCACCGTGGCTGCTTGGCTTCTGCAGAGGCCTCTGAGCTGAGGAGGCTGAGCAGGGCTGTGTGTGAGTGTCACTGTGCACTCCCTGTGTGCAGGATGTGACTGTCCTTCAGCCAAACCAACAGGGCTGCTCTCCTCAGCTGTCAGGCGTAAGCTCTCCTGTCATCTGAAAAGTGGGCTGTAATTAACTGCAATAAAGATGTGTGGGCCAGTTTGGAAAGGAGGGCAGAATTATTGGAAATCTCATCTAATTGGATTAGATCTTGCTGGTTAAGACTCTAAGAAATATTATTCTGTACAGCTAAAATTAAGCTCTTTTTTTAGTCCTGTCACAGACTGCTTTAATATAATATCAAAAGCATGCTGGAGCCAGGGTATTCATTCTAGCTGTGCTGTAAAGCCATCACTGCAGTGCTTATAGAAATGGTAAGTCTCTGATATTTTGTCAGTTAATATTAACAAATACCAGAATGGAAACTGACGATCAGTCTTAATAAAAGAACTGATTGTGTAATTTACATAAAGGCAGTTTTAATAAAATACCTAATACTAAAATCTGCATAATTAGATTTACATATTCACATCACTGCAATTAGAGCTTGGTATTTAAAGGGCACACTTGCTGTTTCACATGCTTTTAATCACTCTTCTCAAGGCTGCTTTTTCAAATTGCATAGTTAAGATAAACATGCTCATTTGTTTGGTTGTTGTTTTTTTTTTTTCCCCTGGCATGTGATGTTGTTCCTGGAATGAAATTTATATATTTACTTTGGCTTGTGTTAATTTATAAAATGGGGAAATAAAGAGGTAATCCCATTCAGCACTGAAGACTTTCAAATCCTTAAAACTTTACAGGGGTAAACAGGTTTTTTTCAGGTGTTGAAATGTTTTGGCAACTGCAACACACTGAATACAGCTTAAGCTGCTTCCTTTCCCAGCCATGTGTCTTTCCTTCCTAAAGCAGAGACTTAAGTACTATCTCTAAGGGATAAAGATAATGGATTGCAAACTGCCTCATCAGCTTCTGACCCTGCACAGGCTCCCAGCTCCTTTGGTGAAAATTAGGAGAGTGATTCAATGAAAGGCATTTGCAAAGTCACTGGGAATTACTGCCAAAATCAGTGAGAAGCATGCCTGTGATTTTTATAAAACCAAAGCGTTTGAGTGGAAGATACCTTTGCAGTCTCTTCAGCACAGTGAGCTGGGCTCTGATGCTCTGGTGCTTCGTGGCTGCAGGGAGTGTGGCTTCCACAGCAGCCTTGGCCTGGCTTTGGTGCACAGACAGGGAGGGTTGAAGGAAGGTTTCTCTCAACAGGCAGCTGCCCCCATCTGCCTCTCAGCCCCCCGCAGTGAGACTGAACCCACACATGCCCACGGTGTGTTACACTCCCCCCTGCCTCCACACAACACCTCCTGAAGACACCGCAGAGCTTGCACTGTGGAGCTCCCTGCAGGAAGGTATCTGCAGTTCTGCTGGTGCTGAATGGTAACCAGATTTGTGAATTATTTCACACTTCAGGTAGCTTGGATTCATAGATATGCTTAGGAGGGTGGCTCCTTCAGAGCTTTGAACTTTTTAAGATTATATAATATAAAGACTTAACATTATAAAAAGACATTAAAAAATTAAACTAGTGACAAGGATGAGATTAATAATTCAGAACATTGAAATGAAAGATGAAAATCAGACAGGCAATAAGTTAATGCTTAAGTTCTGCTGACCATACAGGTTTCAGTATGAAATGCTTTTTCATCAGCTGGCAAAAATGCTAATGGCTGTAGTAACCCTGTGGTACAGCTGCCCTTCCTTCTTTCAGGCAACAACTTTGGGTCTTTCTGTCTTTTAGGAGCATCTGGAAAATGATATTTGTTTTGCATTAGTTTTAAGTTTTTAAAATTTATTTTAGTTTTATTCTGCTTGTCCCTTCTAATCTTCTGAGTTAACCTCTGGTTCTCTGTGTTTATAAGGATGCTGACCTTTCATTGTTGCCCTGTTTCCCTCTATTCCTGTTTTCCTTTCTCCTTTATTTCTTGATTTTTCTCCTTTTTTCCTTAGGTTTTTTTTTTCCCTTTTCCCCTTGTTTATTTTTCCCCTCTGTGTTTTTACCTTTTAAAAATTATTTTCTCCTTTTTTACTGTTTCCTTTCTCCCTTTCCTCCTTTCTGTATTTGGAATTTTTTCACCTCTTCATTATTATTTTTTTTTCCTTTTTTCCTTTTTCCTCTTCAGTAAGTGGTGTGCAGTCTTTGGCCAGGTGGGGACCAGGCTGTTTGTTGTGGGGACACTGAAAGGTCCTTTTGCATCCAGGATGCATAGGTACTGTGGTTGAAGCCCCAGGAATCACAGCCCATGGCTGATGGATGGAAAACAGGAGAGTGAAGCAGCTGCAGGATGAATTAGTTGTAGGATGGACAGCCTGCTTCAAGTCACCCTACAGACCAACCTGAGAGATCTACTCTCAAATGTTGTTAAGGATAATGATTTTTCTGTTGCAATCCTGAGGGCAGATTGAGGCAATACGTGTCTGGCTTCTGCCACCTGTAACAACATTCACAAATTCTCTGGTTAAATTTATCCAGAACTGTTGATTTGAGATCACCATGAGCATCACTGTGGGTGTAAAACTAAGCAGAGAAAGACACAGCAATTCAGTACAAAGTAATTTTTTATTGTCACATGATCAGCTTGGGAGTCACCTTTTTCCTCTTTTTCTACTACACGTTGAGCAAGATGCTCTTCTCACCAAAGAAGAACTGCAGGAAAGCTGAAAAACAAGCTTAGAAAGAACCTGTACTGCTGTAGAAAATCTATGGTGTACCTTAGTTGTATATATTAGTGGCCACTGATAAAAGGCTGAGCCCTCATAGTTGTAAGTGCTCCTGCAAGCCCAGTCTTGCCCCAAACCAGAGTAAGAACTGGGATGATGGGCATTTCCCTGCCAGATGGGAAGGGAGTACTGCAAATGGAAGTGTAGAGGGAGCAACTCTGATTTACTCATTCCTACGTGTGCTGACTAAATGCTGCATCCCTTGGGCAAAGCTGAGACCACAATCTGTGATGTTGTTTGAAGGCTGACTTGGCAAAGGGGAAAAGTCAGGATTTGTGGCTTTTGGGCACTTGGTTGTAAAGCTCCATAGGCCAAAGTGTGAATGTCTGGGTGGGTCTAAACCTCTGTTTACAGAACTTCATGAAACTGTGATCTTGGTAGGGGACAGTGTGGCTCTCACTCCTTGAAAAACATGGGGATGAGTTGCTTCCTACCGAACGAAGCATCTGTAGTGTTCCTTCTATGGCTTTGTTCCTTTTCCTTATAAGCAGTGAAGATAAACTCTTTCATAATTGACTGAGCACCAATTTTGGCTTTAGTCTGAGTATAATTTCACAGCACAGACTGATATGGTGTGCTTAGCTTTTTATACATTCTCATTTCTGAATGCAATATTCTGAAGAACTGACTGACATCAAAAATGCATCCAAAATAGTTATTTGTATAAAATACCAGTGGAATTCTGCTGAAATGCTTCTAGTTATACAGTTGCTCTGGGTAAGAACAGTTTAGAATCACCAAATAGGACGGGAGGCAGAGAACTGCAACTAAAAATTAAATATGCTGTGGGAGATGTTCCCTTCAATAAAAATGCAGCTGTTTCAACACCTCTATTGTACTTTTTAAGTCTGAAGTAAAATGTAAAAGAGAGAGATCAAGAACAAAATGTTACTGGTATCTCCAGTACTTCATTTTATACATTGCCTTTCATGATCTGGGCACCATATAATAAACCTGATCAAATTAAATGCAACAAATTTGATGCAATTAATTCAAATCATAGTGAGCTTCATTACATTACAGTGATATGAAAAGTTTGATACTTTTGGTAGTCTTCTGTTTATAAAAGGTTTCCACAGTGGAACAAGCAGAGCACAGTGTCAGAAACACAGGCACCCTAACCAGTGGCTCTTCCACTGAGAAATCACTGCACTCTTTTGGACCACTAAACCAGCAAGAAGTTAACCTCAGTGCCTTAACTTGTAACTGCTGCCTTGTTAATGTATTCCTACTGATTTTTGTTACTGCAAAACATCTTTTATATGTAGTTTTACTAGACTGCTTTTGCTGCTGCTGCGTGGAAGTCTGTAATCCTTATTTGTCACCATTAGCCTGGTGTCAGATGGATCACAGCCTTGTAAGTGGTTATCCCCTCCTTACAGGAATGCCAAAATACAGGGACAGGAGATACCAGTCATCCCAAGTCAAATTCATTAAAGAGGAGAAATTTGTTTGAAGTAAAAACTCTCGTGCCATAAGAGCAATAGCAGGTAAATGTGTTCATGTAATTTATTCCAAGAATTTTGTGATAACTGTCAAGTTACTCAACAGTTTTCTCTTGTTACCATTTACTTTATGTACCTTGACTTGGCAAAGCCTTCAGGAAGACATTTAATCACAGGTATGCAAATAGTCCTGCTACCTTCGACAGGAAATTGGCACTTAGGAATAGCAAATCTGAAATATTTTCTTAAATGTTGAGACATATTAGTACTAGCTATATATGATAGAGTTATGTGGTCATCTTTTTTAATTTTTTTCTGCAGTGCAGCTAGAGAAATTTTGTGAAAGTTTTCAAATATTCCCTAAGCAGGGCTGTGCAAATCATTCTAGAGAAGATTCTACCCAGTGACCTGAACTAAAAAATTATTTGGTTCCATGCTAAAACATAAACCTGGGAAGTGAGGAAGGAAAGATTTTTTGATTCAATATGACTTTTTATTGAGCACTAAATTTTGTTTTTAAAATGTGCCAAATGTGGTCCCAATGAAACACTTCAAACTAAAAATCGAAATGCTATATATGTCAAAATATATTTTTTTCTGAAATGGCTACTACATGATGTAAGTTTGCAAAGATTTTGGTTTCTCCAAGCTGTTTTCCATGGAGAATGAACTATTTCTAAGAAAAAATAATTTTACTTTCCTTCTATCATTTTTTCAATAATGAATGCTGTGAATACTTAGCAAGTTCTGTCATTGTTTTCTATCATCATGATGGAAACAAGGCTTTACCTGAAGTAGGATGTACAAGGCTGATACTCTAACTCTGGCCTTATGTGATTATAGTGATCCGTAACCTGTACTCTGTTTTTCCTTTCTGTAAATTGAAAGCTTTGCAAAAGAGGCTAAAGGCTTAAATTCAGGTTGCCTAGTTTCTACCTCAGATTATGTACATAAGGTTTCCTGCTGGCTGTAGATCTTCATAAATGTTTACTAGGAAAAATATTTAATAAAGAAATTTAGGGGAAAATCTGGATCTGAACTTTGAGTGTCTTTATATTAATGTTACAAGCAAGTCAGCTAAAACCCATGTCATGAAGCAACTTGTCCAAAGACAGGCTACATGTAAGAGAGTTGAAGAAGTGAAGAGCAAACCTGGTTGTCCAGGCTTTTCCCTGTTTCACCTCATGAAAGGTAATACTTCTATTTGATGCAACATGCTGATGAAGTACTGTCATTTCTCTGTATTTGCTTCTGCCTCTTCCTTTGTCTTTGCCAAGGGCAGCATGTGAGCCTTCAGAGCTACAAATGCTTCAGTCTGTTCCATTTGGGATGCTACAGTGATCATATTTTTGATTGTGGAACTGTGGCAATATTTTGAAATCATATGTGTGCATTGTCTGTCTTTATAACCATCTAGGTTCAGGATGCCTAGAGACAAATGATATGGAAAAAGGCTTCTATGACATAGGTCCCTTCTGGCATTGACTGTACAAGTAGAAAGACACCTAGACAGAGGGTAAGAAAAAGCCTCTTTTAATTTTTTAACTTCACTGATGTAAAGCTTAATGAGGTGATTTTAATTTATTTGGCTACCAGCAACAGTATTTAAATTAAGCACATAATTTGTTAAATGCTAACAAATATGCTTCAGGCTGTAAAGCTAATGTAATTTCTTGCTTCACTGGTAGCCTTGAAGGCATCTGATTTCCCCTTGCCCAAACTTCAACTTTATCTGTAAGCAGGCCATACTGGCTGTTTTGATCAGGCTTTTTTGGTTGTCAGATTTAAAAATATGGAATTTTAACTTCTGCTTTAGTCTGTTGGACCCTTCCAAAGCCCTTGCTGCCTGTTCATCTGCTATTTCAAACGTGTGCAGGAACACCCAATGAACCATGCTGTCTGCTCAGCTCTTGTTCCATGGAAGGTGTTGGCTTGTAGGTAATGCAGCTTGGTCTGTTTCTCACACAGTGATCAGCTGAGGCAGTTTAGGAGTTCCTCTTCACTGGACACTGGAATGTCCTGTGGTCATTTTGTCCAACAGAAGGCTATAGATTTTAGGATCTAATGACAGCTTTCATTGCAACTACTTGTATACATACTGAATCTAATTTTTTCTCATCTGTTCTTGGCCTTGAACCTGTAATTTGTGAGACAAAGCCTACAGCGTTGATTCCTCTGGAAGCATCACAAGCTCTTCAGCCACACTGTGTCGTGCTTACTACCTTGCTCATGGAATTACATGGGGTATTTGAATACCTAATGGATTATCTGTGGTTGTATGGTTATCTTCAGAGAAGGAAGAAAGGGAGTATTGTTTGGTTGTTTTCCGGACATCATGATGTATGGAGCTTTAGAGAGCTATTTTAACCATCTGACACACATAAAACTGGACTAAGAGGTAGTTTGAATGATCGATTATATTTTTTGTGAGAATTCTTTCAATATGAAGCCACATAAATACTGGGGTCTTTTATAATGACTGTAGTTGCAGAGATTTTGATGGACATTTTTAGTGCATCAAAGTAAATTGCTATTAGAGGGAAAAGTGAAATGCTTTCCTGCTATAGAACACTGAAATGAATGGGTATCTGTGATGATATTGGGAATGGTTGTTAGGGAGCAAGACCAGTCTTAAAAAAGAAAAAAAAATTGATTGTGATAACTGTGTTCAGTAAAAAATAAAATGGCAATGCTACAAATTTTCAAGTAATAAATAGAGCTCCTACAATGTTCTTGCGTGAACATTTTGCCAGAAAAAAGGAGAAATATTCTTTTATTCCAGGTAGGGTGAGGAAATCTCAAGTCTTTGGAAGAATGCTTACGTTCTCTGTCAAATATATGCAAATCAAGTCATATTTTAAATCTTTTCACTATGTCCTGCTGGATGGAACATGTCTCAAGGGCAGTCCAAGGAAGGGGAATGTTTGATAAACACAAGTGACTCTGGGCAAAGCTCTGCACATCCCCACAGACCCATGCCACACATTTTCTCTTCCACCTTTTTGCTCTGGATTAAATAATTTAAAATCAGTGGGGCTCTTTCTGTAGACCTTAAAGAGTTCTGGATCACAGAGTCACAGAATTATTGGGGCTGGGAAACACCTGAGATCATCAAGTCCAGCCTGTGACCTAACACCACCACATCGGATTGACCATGGCACTAAGTGCCACATCCAGCCTTTCCTTAAACACCTCCAGGGGTGGTGACTCCACCACTTCCCTGGGCAATCCATGCCAATGCCTGATCATCCTCTCTGTGGGGAAATGCTTTCTGATACCCAACCTAAACCTCCCCTGGCACAGCTTCAGGCCATGTCCTGTTACTACCTGGGACAAGAGCCGAAACCCCACCTGACTACAGCCTCCCTTCAGGTAGTTGCAGAGAGTCATGAAGTCCACCCTGAGTCTCCTCCAGGCTAAACAACCCCAACACCCTCAGTCTCTCCTTCTAAGACTTTCCCCCTAGCCCCTTCACAGCCTCGTTGCTCTCCTCTGGACCTGCTTCCAGCACCTCAATCTCCTTCCTGAAGTGAGGGGCCCAGAACTGGACACAGTACTTGAGGTGAGGCCCCACCAGTGCTGAGTACAAGGTGAGAATTACACCCCTAGACCTGCTGGCCACACTATTTCTGATACAAGCCAGGATTCCATTTGCCTTCCGGGCCACCTGGGCACTCTGCTGGCTGTTCAACCAGTTTTCAACCAGCACTCCCAGGTCCACCTCTGCCAGGTCACTCTCCAGACACTCTTTCCCCAGTCCGTAGTGCTGCATGGGGTTACTGTGGCCAAAGTGCAGGACTCTGCACTTGGTCAGGTTGTACTTCATACCCTTGGCCTTGGTGCATCAGCCCAGCCTGTCCAGGTCCTTCTGCACCATCTTTTCTATCTTCTTTCTATCAACACTCCCTCCCAGTTTGGTGCATCCACACATTTACTAAGGGTAGATCAAGCACTGTGGAGGAAGTGCAGTTTAGGCAGTACTAATCTGAGGTTCATTCTCTTTAACTTTCTTTTCTCTTATTTGTCTTAATTTCAGAGAGGAATGTGCTATATTCCATCTGTTCTCAAACAGTCCTGGGCCATGAGCCCAGGCCCCATATCATTGGGCTTTCAGAATAGGAAGGAGCACAGCTATTCTTCTGTTCTCCTGGCTCCATTAATGACTGGCTCCTTCCACCAGATCTTCTTTTCTTTCTCATTATATGGTGCACTGGAAGGAAAGTATCAGGCATCTTAATAATATTAGTTTTATGGTAATCCAGTTTTCAGCTATGAAATGAGCACCAGCTGCTTACATGGTCTCTCTTCCCACACACAATGTGTGTTTGTGTGTGCATGTCAATTTCTAGTAAGTCACTGATGTTATGAAACTTTTCAGAATTTAAAATTACTGTGAGTGGGTATTTATGTGAAAGTGGCAGAAATAAATTTTGTCCCCATCCTGCTTCAACGATAACTGCTATTGCCTAGCTCTTTTTGCATCTAATGGAAGAACAGACTGCCTGGAATCATGTTTCTGAAACCTCTATTTCAGAGGCAAAATAATAAATTTAAAATTCTTCCCTCTGCATGCAAATGGATCTTTTCCAGTCAGGCCCAGACTGGACTGTTGCCGTTTGAAAACCAGGAACTATTGTCCTACCCCCTTCCTTCCCTACTGCTGTCATTCCTGGTGTCCAGTTCCCCTTAGCTTTCAGGTAACTGAGCCAAGCCCCTTAACAAGGCTTGCAAAGGGTCAGGCCAGGCTGGAGGAGCTGGGATTTAGTAGTCAGATACTCTGATGAAGGGTAACTGGAGGCATAGCCACCCTCTTTTAAAGGGTAATGAAACAAGGTTGGATTTCCATTGTCAAAATTAACAACAGTACTGCTCTGGAAAGAGTGTCTTCCTCTCTTCAGCAAAACCTCTTTTTTGTTGACTCATGATGTCTACTTTTGTGATACTCTTTCTGTAGCACAGAAATTCTGCTTCAGTCAGATTTTTGCAGAACAAAATATTTTACAGTGAAACGTTTTGTGGAGCTGGTTTCTCAGACACCCCTCCAACCTTTTCTGCTTTCTTTCATGCCATAAGAATGATTTCGAAGTGATACAGGAGGATGTGTTTCACAAAAAAAATTTACAGTTAGTAGTTAAATATATTTGTGAGATAAACAGTATCACAGAAAAGATGACTATTGTTCCCATTCCTTATCCCAAGGAAAAAGGAACAAAAGCACACCTTATACAAACTGCTTAAAGCCTCTGAATAGGCATACAGTGGATGTAGTCGAAGTTTAGAGGAAGATAATCCAGGGAAATTTCATGTTAAATATGTAAAACAGTATTTCTTATGTGTGATCTTCCCTGCTTGCTGCTGCTCTTGGTGCTGTTTCCTGGTATTTCAGGCCTCACCACTGGTCAGAAGGAAGTTTTTATTTTCTGTGGAAACCATCACTAGCAGTGACAGCCCATGAGGGTGCCCACTGTACATTAAGGGAGAGGTCTGCTGAGGTAACAGGTGACTAAACCTGGTGAATCTAAATTTTATACTAATCTTGTTTATGTAAGAAAGTCAAGAGTTTCACTTATGTATGGTATGTGACCATCAGTGCTTTTTTATAAGTCATGAACTCTCTGAAAAGTTTTATATAATTTGCCGAAGGGCAAAAGAGACAAGGGTGAGCCTAGTGGTCAGCTGACCAGTGAAAGAAGCTAAATTGCAAAAAACCCCCAACTGTCTGTTTTTGCTATTATGCATGTTGCAAGTTTACCCAACAGATAGCTGATAACTGACCTGGTAACTCTAGGATGTTACAGGTTTCCATGGTGGCAGACCATCAAGAGAGAAGGTGAACTGGCATTTTCTGCCCCTGCAGCTGATTGTTCCTTTTAACAGAGGAGTGTGCTTAGGAATTGAGCTAGAGGATGCAAAAGTTGGAAAATAGACCATCCACCCAAAGAACTTGCTGTTTCTGCTCAGAGATCTGATCTGGAAGGGAGGGAGGGTACAGTAAGAATGCTGTACTAGCTTTCTGCCAAAGGAATTTTGGCAAAAATTCCTGAGGACAGATACACCAGGAACATGGTGGTTTTGTGCACCAGTTTCTTTGCAGTTTACCTGTAAAGTGGTGCCTCCCTTAGAGAACAAGACTCTGGAAACAGTAGCAAAAGTTTTAGCCATCATAACATGAAAACTGCTCATTAGGAAAGAAGACAGTGGTCGAAAATCAGACACGTGCATTTATTTTTCTTTTGTCTGGTATGACCAGAGGAAACATAATACTTCCAAATGTGATGTACTGAAATCTAATGGGGAAAATAACGAAGAGTCATCAATTGATCATGCAATAGCAAGGAAGAAAGCAAGTGTACAGAATCCCTGGCTATATTTAATTTCACAAGAAGGGTTATATAATTCTATGGAACTCTAATTCAAAGTTTTTGAATCACCCATATTAGAAGACACTGGCCTGCAGTAATAAAGTGACTGATAAGGCAAAAAAAAACAGTGAAAGAAGTGGTATTCTCTCTATTAAAGAAAGAAAAGTTACATTGGTGTTCTCAGTAGGATTACAAGCCAGAAATATGTAGAAAAAGCACGTGGGCCTGATTCTTCTGCCTGCATCTGGTATTCCTGCTTTTACTGGCACAGAGCAGGTTCAAATGAGGAACTCCCTTGCCATCACATTTTACTTCCACGCTGAGAATCTGTCTTAAAATGTGAATAAAGCTTATGAAGCAATGGGCTATGAGGAGAAGCAAATATAGTGGGTTTATGACTTAATGAAAATTAAATATCCTAATTCAAAGTCTTAGCCTTATGGCCATAGGGGAATTGAAGGCTACTTGACTGGAGAGGCTGGGTCCTCAACTATTACATGTATAAACCTGTTCATTAAGACCACATTCTGCTGTTCTTCCTTAGGGATTTCAGTGAAGCTGTCTGGGTTGTCATTCCCAGGAATACTGATGTAGAGGTATGATTCAGTTCCCTGGAGTACTTAGAGTCAGACCCTTCAACAGAAGAAAATTTCTGGAGAATTATGAAAAACAATTCCCTGTCCACATTAGGTAGTGACTGAAATAGGTAGTGGGGCCAGAAACACACCTGTGCCTTTGAGTCACTCTCCCTCCTTCTAATATGGTTCAGTGTAACTGCAGATGGCCTCATTGCCATGTGCATAGCCAACTCTGTTTGAGTGTCAGCTCTCACCAGACGTCTTGCTGGGATTAAAACATTCCAATAATGTCATTGTTATTAGTTTGGAGGTGGAATTTTACATTTGGAATATATGCATAACTACATATTTATTCAATTTGATTACCTTTTATCACATCATTTTAAGCCATCTGCCAATAGGTAGTTTAGGACCTGGGTAAAGTTGTCAAAGTGTAGCACGCTGAATTTAAATAGAAACTGCTGCATAAAAGTATAGGATTTGCCTTATTAGTTATACCTAGGACTGCATGTCATTTAGGAAATAAAATGGTATATATTTCATGTGAATTTTCAGAGCTGGTCTATTAATGAGCAAGAGGAACTGTGTAAGACACTCCAGTAACAATAAGAGCTTTTTTTTCTCCTGGAGTCCATTATCCTTTAAGGGCATTCCCTTTTTCTGTCTGTCTCAGTTGCTCATTACACTTGTGTCACTGCTGTGGAACAAGACCCAAAATACTATGGAGACAAATAGAGCAAACCTTTTTTAATCTAATTGTTTAAAGAGCCATCACGTAGAAATGTTTTCACCTCTGTCAGAACTCTTCACCAACAATGTAATAGAATCCATTTTTATTCTCTTAGCTGGTCTGGGCTACTATATATGTTAAGCTTTTCAGTAAATCAACTTTAATATTTAATCTTTTATCTTGCTACCTGCAAGGAAAATATCTTGTTTTTGTTTTAAGATAAATATACCTGGTTTTTACCGGCCTTTTAAATGATTCACAGCATATCTTAACAAGTCTGTTGCACCAAAAAGTAATAATAAAAAACCAAACCCAGTTTTCATTGATGGAGATTACCAACTGTTTTCAATGAAAATGACGAAACAATAAAGGGCTATGAAAGATTTAAAACAAAAGGATTACCTAATTATCTATATGCACATGAAATTGTACCATCAGGTTTGCAGATGAAGCAAACAAAACTGATATTTTCTGTTCAAGTGGCATTATGTGGATATTGCAATTTACCTTCTATTATTTTAGCAGGGGCTGAATTGGAGCCATCTGCAGTTCTACTATAAAAGCATGAGAGAGACTGTGAGAACTCTATTTTCACACTCTTTTGATACAATAATGGAATTCTGTGACAGAAAAAATTAGAAAAAAGAAATTATTCTGAGAGAAAATAGAAGATTAGGGAATTTGCTTAACATTTGAGTAAATAATTTTAAATACTGGATTTTCAGTAATAGGTGGAACTCCTCAGAACTTGAGAGAAAAACATCTAGGCTGAGGCTTTAGTGCAAAGGGTTTGAGAAAAATACCCAGAACAAACTGTGACTAGGTATCTGCAACAGGAGAGAAAATGGAAGGGTCATTTATCTCAACTGAAATAAAGATTATGCATCAGTACTGACTAGTTCCCCAAAGAAGCCCTGTCAGTTTTTAACTTGCACTATGCGTTTAAGTGGGTGAAGGAGCAAGAATGAAGCTAGGCTTTGTAGCTCTGTGTGTGTGTACACTTGAAATGAAGTTGTACCATTCAATTAAACCTGATGGTTTAATTTTAATTCCCAGTTTGTGGCATTTTGTGTTTGGGAAAGAGAATACAGTTCTAAGCATAAGAATGAGATGGCTCTGCTGCAAGTAGCTTTTTGACACAGTTTTTTTGTTTGCTTGCTTATTGTTGTTTTTATTTTATCTTTTCATATAATTTTAAAGATAAAAATAAGGAGTTTTCTATAGCTGTAAGACATAAGCAGGAACTCCCCTATAGCAGAGCTAATAGCCACTACAAAATGTCCCTGTTACAGAGCCCAGCAGCCACTGCCTTATTACTCCCTGAGAGAGTGAAAATAAGTATCTGCAAATAGGTCTTTGAAAGCCTGTATCCAATCCTACATCTCCCTAGCAATGTAAATGTATTTTGGATGTAAAACTTCATATCCTCAAGAATGGGAAGGGACACGTTGGAACCATTTAAAGCTAATGCCAGATTATTTGTATATCTGAAATGCAGGAGTTACATGGTGTGCATAAAATATCTCCAGAACTCATAGTCTGAGAGGAAGGATGGAGTTGGCATGGCAGCTACAAGCCCTTTCTGTATCCTCCTGGGTTTTTATCACCTGATAAAACCACATGGCTGAAGAAGTCTCCTTAAGTTATGGCAGCTGAGCCAACAGACCAGGACAGCCCTCAAATGGCACCCTGGGGTCTGTCTTCCTCACCAACACTGCTCGGGTGGAGAGAGGTGATGAGGGGAAGGTCAGGCTACTCCTCAGGGACTTCAGGATGAACAGAACCTTCCCTGAAGTTCTGATGCTGTTCCGTGGTAGAAAAGTGCCTTTGAAACAATTGCTCTGCTCAGGATCTAAATCTAGAGGTGTTGTCTTTACAGAGCTGCTTTGCTCTGCTTGCCCAGAATAAATGACAGACAGATGGACCAGTGAACTGTTTAGTGCAGATGGTTCTCCCAGCAACAGGCAGCACAGCTACAGTGAGTTGAAGGATGGAATGAAAGGCAAAATAAGAAACCTGTATTATCAGAGGTATTGATAGATGTTAAAAGGATTCACTGGTAGGCTTCCTTCTGCGTAGGATGTGATAAAAATGCATTTTTATTTCAGCAGGATATTATCATGTAATAAATGTCCACATTTTTCTTCTGTAGTTTAGCTCTGTTTTTCAGGATGACCCCAAACCACGTGCCTGCCAACATTTATTCCAGAATATAGGGGATTGCTATGACATATACCACTTGTTTAGCTAGGAATAATTCAGATGTCCCAGCACAATCCTGTGTGTGGTGAGCTTTTTGTCACTTTCTGTTTTAATGCAGGTGGTAGCAGAGTACAGACCTGAACATAACTGTTTTAAATAGGGTGTCCGGTAGGTCTGAGCCAAAGAGTTTCATAAATATTCAAAGAAACACTGCTTCCCTTGAAGCCTGTGGTTAAATCTGCCAAACTCTGCAGCTTCAACAAAACTGTACAGCTGGGCTCAGTATGAACCTTGTGACTTTGTCTTCAGATCATCTATTGATATTCTGCAAAATCTGCACATTATTTAGAGGACTATTTTAATAATAAAGCATAGTAATATGTGAGGAAAATATGTTTGAATTTACCATATAAGTCCATATTTAGTAAGGCCAGAGGAAAAACAAAAAAACAAAAAAACCCAGTGTGATGAAGAGAAGGAAGAGTAGAGAAAAAAGAAGGAACAGGAGGGATACAGCAGACCTGCAAATACTTGAACATTTCAACATATTTAGAGTAGAATGAATAGGAATTCCTTGTTGTCTATTTCAAAGCTGAATACAGGAAGGAATTATATCCTTAAGTTTGAGCAAAGATGATTTACATTAGCTTTTAGGAAGAAATTTTAAACTACAAATGTCTAAAGTCCACAACTCTTTCATTCCCATCACAGAGAAAGGAGAGTGGGGAGATGTCTGCCAAGAACAATCTCTGTGGCTGCATGATCCCCGTGTCTGTTGTTCTCCTACCCATGGGATTTTCCTTGGAAGGCAATGATGTGACTCATCAAGGGAATATTCAATTAGAATGAAGAGATTCTCTAGTCTCTAATTCATCTGAAGTCTCTATTTATATCCTTGCTATTATTTAGTTTACTCAGTGGAAGAGCTATGCCATTATTTTATGATGCTCTATAAATATAGATGAGAAACAGTTATGTTGGTACATTTAAATAAGGTAAAGAGCAGATGAAGCTCAACTCAGAGCACATTGCCTCATGGAACAGCTAATCAGAGTGTTGTAACAAAATATGACCAATGTGATTTCTTGCTGGTTTTGTGGATGTGTGCAAAAATACAAATGGGAGTGGGGAGGGAGAAGGGAAACTAAATAAAAGGATTATTCAGACTGAAGAACTGTTTACAGTATTTGAGCTCAGTTGTTCTTAAAGTACAAATTGCTGAGCCTAGGTCTGTGGATTTTTAACTTTCATAATAAGTTATCTCTGTGTGTGATAGACAAGCTTAGGAATGTAGGAGTTGTAATGTTAACAGAAGCTCTCATCTTGAAAAGAATTGCATATGCTGAAGTTCACTTATATGCAAACATCACTTGGGTATTTGCAGATGGTAGCTCTCAGGCCAGGTCTGAATAGCATTTGTTGTAGAGCACAGTATTTGTTGCTAGGGGTAGTCAAGTGGGGATATGATGGTCTCAATTCACATGTTTCTTAAGATTCTCATATATGGTAATGTTCACCAAGCCAAAGAAAACCTGACTATAGTCTCTCTTCCAAAAAACTAGAGGATCAGCAAGACTAATGGTTTCTATATGTGTTTTATTCTTAATATACTGATGCATAGGACTCTCTAGATTAATTTGACAAGTATTTTAAAAAATACTACAAAAAAATCCTACCTTTTCATTTTTACTGTTGGCAACAAAAATGTGAGAGCAAGTCTGAGTATCCTTAAGAGTTAGTGGAAGGGAAATGTGATACAGATACTTCTTTGGTTTGAAAATCTTAATGTTCTCTTTTCCAGAAGGGCAGCTTGTTCTGACTTTCTCATTTAGTGGTATCTAGATCCTTCCTGGTAGCGTATCCACCAACAGGGGTTCCCAAGGACACCTGGACTGATGCCAGAGGTGTGCAGTGCCTTCTTTGTGCTCCTCTAGTGCTGTAATACACAAGTAATATTTGTCATCAAGTGTGGAAATCAGACATGTCTACATGTAGACCTGTTTTTTTAGCTGACTTAAGAAAGTGAGAGAGCTCTGTTGTCAGGCTTTCTGTTGAAGGAGGTTGAACCATAGGAATTTAGATTATGTCTATTTTGTTGTTTTTTTTTTTTTTTCCTCTCTATTTATTACCTCCTTTTAAAGTTATGCTGCAGGAATGGTTTGGAACTGAACTTGCTTCCTGTATTTCAGGAGTATTATGTTTGCTAATTCATAATCATTCCCAGAAATTTCTGAGAAATATTTGTATGTGATAACATTGTACAAACACTAATTGTTTTCACAAAACTGTGATGTCTTACAGGCATTGCTGTTAAATATTCTGTGCTGACAGATCTATAAACCATTACTGGCTTGCAGTTACAACATATACTTACCTTAACATTTCTTGCTGTACGTTATTGTAAATCTAAACTCTTGAACATTTAAGGCTGGGTCTAGCAGGGAGACAGTGAGGACATGGAGATGCTCACATCTATGATAACAGATTGACCTGAGTAAATGAATTTTGAAAACAGACTCTAAAGTAACTCATGAAAAATATCAACCAAGACAAGCCTAATCTATTAGAATAACCCCTCCCAGCAGTCATACCACAACTGTTGTTTCTGTGTCCTTCTGCTGTAGGATTTATTTTGTGTCATTTACATTGCTCATTGCCCCCCCTTTGGGGGGAAAAAATCTCTCTGAGACTGGAAGACTAATTATGAATCACCAAATTATTCAAATTAAGTGACAGCAAACACATCAAGAAATAAGGCACCACAAAATATGCTCAGTTAATTTAGACTATAGTAATGTAACTAAAATTATTTATGATGGTACAATTCCCCTGTTGTCCATCACGTACACTAACAGTCAATTCCAGTCCTTTCTTAGGCTCTAAACTCCAGGGCCTGGAGCTTTTCCTTATTAAGAATTTCAACACAGGATTTTCTTCTCTTACAGAGCTTAGGGTAACTAAAGTATTGGTTTGGATGGTTTCACAAATAGCTTTACATGCTAGAGTGCAGAAAAGTCCCTGCTTTATATAATAAGCAGATCCTTACATTTCCTCCCCACAAGGGAGGAAATTAGGGTCAGTAATACAAAATTACAGGCTGAAGAGTATCTCTTTACCCCAAAGCTCATCCATGTTGGTGTTGCAGTGGTGCAGCTCCTGCAGCTTCCATCTGGTCCCCAGCAGATGACTCCTGCTGGGCACCAGCAACTCCTTCTGTCCCCCAGGCAGCTCCTGGGGACACCCTGTGGCCTCCCAGCAGATGGATTTTATTCATCTCTTCGGGTCAGTCAGCACCAGGGCTTTGTCAGCCTCTCAGCCCCAGCAGCTGTCAGTGTGGGGAAATGGCATATTCCTGCCTTTCCAGTAAGCTGGGTCCCTGCCTTACAGGATGAGGTGAAGCATCAGGCCCTTCCCCCTGGGCCAGGCTGCCCAGTTGTACTGCACTTCCCCTCTGCTGAGATGCAGCCCAGGCTTGATCCTGAGCAGGACTGAAAAAATCTGAGGAATAGGGATGGACAGGCCCTGCAGTTCCAACCTGAGTCAGTTGGACCCTGGTGCCTACCAAGCACCTGTGGGGCTGAACTCAGGATTCCTGAGACATGTCTAGCTTGCTTCTGAGGCAGAAAGGTATTTTTGCAGTCTGATAATAATTTACAAGTGGACATAATACATTAATCATTCTGGTTTTAGGATTGTGTGGGTGGGAAGATTATTGCTGAGCATTTGGAAGGAAGAGATATTTACAATACCAATGCCTATTTATTTTTGTCCTGGTTAAATCTCTTCCAAGTGTTTCTGTGAGAGAAGCAGATTGTTTGGGGGAGCATGAGCCTGTCTTGGGGGTGTGTGATTGGTTTTTTTGTGTAATACTGACACTCTGGATCCTGCAAAAAGATCTATACTCAGCCTTCTACCATATGGTTAGGCAGTGCAAATTCTGTTAGGCCAGTTAGAAGGTAAACTGAAGATTTGTTAAACATATTTTTAAATGCTTTGACCTGAGGAATTGTTGTGGTTTATGCTGAGACTAAGTTACCAAATAGGTATTTATAGATGGATATATTGTATGATATACTTTGTAACAATCAAGCTATCCTCAGTAAAGATAATTAATTAAATCTGGAACTGGAGATTATGAGGCTGGTATTCGGTAACAGTTTAGACCATGGCAGTGCACTCTCAAATTATATCTCCATAACTCATGTTTATTAAATGAAATGTGAAATGCACTTAGAAGCCACACCAAGCTTAATTGTCTCTATTATAATAGCTACACTTCTACAGAACTGATTCCCTTGTCTGGTTTAATATTGTCCTAGTTTATAGAAAATAGAATAAATTATCTATTAAACAAACAAAGCAGACTCTGAAGAAAAATTGCTTTCAAATAAGTAAATATATAATTTATGAAAACTAAAGTGCTTAAGTAGAAGAAAAATGCCTAATCCACAAGAAAGCAAGAACTGTGGAAAACATTTGAAGGTAGAGAGAACATTAAAGATGCAAATGGAAATGTTGATTCTGTATGATACAAATTTAACCATAAATGCAAAGGCGGATCAACCTAGGCTAGGAATAACATCCATTTCCACAGAATTATGCAGGGAGCTCAACTGGAGAGTGAGCACTGCTCAATGCAGAGGCTGCTGGGGCTATTATTAAATCATTTTTCTCCAGTTAGAGATTATTATTATTTTCTTGTTGGTGTGAGAAAAAAAGTGGGTTTTCCATTTCTGAATGACAATACATATGCTTCTAGACTTAATTCAGCCTGCACTTTTAAACACTTTAAAGAGAAATTGGGTTGTTTGGAAGGTTTCAGAAAAGTGAATGCATATATTTCTATCTAAATGGATTCTAGCTGCTTGAAAAAGAAGTAAAGAATATGGTCTGAAAATATTTATTTTACTATGACATTAGGACATTCCTGGCAGATAAAATTACTATTTCAGATAATAAGAGGGCTAGCTGATAACATAAGTTTCAATTGGCAATATTTTTTGAGAACTTTTAGAAGGATTTTGATTGGGTAATATGAAAATATACAAGAGGAGTAAAAAAAAATTACCTTAAATCTACAACTTCATATAAAGGATAAATATTAGCAGACACAAAGGAGTCTTTAAGAATTAAGTAGCTAAATGAAACAGTCAAATGTCGGATTACAGTGTGTTTTTGCAAACCTCTGCAAGGAGGATCACTAATAGAAAAAGACTAAAAGAAAAGAGAGCAATGAATGCTGAGAATCTTTTAAGAAAGTGTTTTGTTTTTAGAGAAGTTGTTTTTAGAAGTCCTTTACAGAAAATGAAGCTATTTGTTTCCCTGAAGCATTTTTATTAGATGCTTTCAAATCCAAGAGACATTCAAACTATGAAGGAACAGGTAGGACAAAACACAAATACTTTGGAAAGTTTAAGGGAGTTAGGAATCAAAATCACAAAACTTGCAAAGTGCTGTAATTACTGATGGGTGATTACTCAGCTGCTTGTAGGTGATTGTGGTCAACTCCTGATAAATATCACTGTGATCCACATATGTAAATGAAGAAGATGATTTGAGGATGATGACTGACCTTTCTGTTGAGTAGGTCAGCGAGCAACTGAGTTTAGATTGGCAGTTTGCTTGGGTTAGCAAAATGCCAAAGCAGTAATGTGATGGATAGAGCCCAAGGTGCTTTATGGTACTTTGTCCATAAGGTCATCTAGCCTTTACATGGAGAAATAAAGTATATATAGAATAACTTCCCTGTTTAGGATAGTACTTTGTTTCGTTTGTTTCTGAAACTGAATTGTGAAAACTAATGAAATACACTTTTTTTTTTAAAAGTAGTCTGAATTTGCTACCTAGACCAGATTTAAGCAGCATCGCAGGGCAAACTTCCATATATTTTAACAGTGTCATAGCAGCAGGGTCAACCACACTAATTCTTTTCAACCTTTCTCAACAATATATTTGCAAAGAGAGTCTCTGTTCCCACAAGCTTTGTGTTGTGGTCTCCTGTGAGAGATTTTGCTCTACAAGTTGAGTCCAGGCAAGTGACATAATTGTTATCAATTTTTTTCCTCCAAACAAAGTGTTATTTAATTATTTGTGCACATGTCACATGAAGGGAAGAGAGCTATAAGGAACCAAGGATGTACCTTCATCTAAGCCTTAGGCTTTGCATTTCCCTCACAGCTATGTCAGGCCTAACTGATGCCTAATACTTGCACCTCTGGTTAAGCTGGGAGTCACTTTGTTTTCTCACAGAGCCAGACTCTTTTTCATCTTAAAGGTCAGGTTTTCATCTAGCCCAGTGTCCTGTGTATTACAAATATACACAGTTTCCTGCAAGGAAATCCGATTCTCCACTACCAAGGGCTTTGAGTACCTTGGACAGAGGAATAATTTCAAAGGTGTTGGTAGTCTGATGGGGTTTTTTAGTCTGAAAGACATTGTCTGCCTTTCCGAGGATTTTCAGCAAGACAGTGTAGATACATAAATTACTTTGAATCCTCTGAGCCAAAAACCATCATAATCAAACAAAAAAAAAATAGATTCTATTGTGAAGTGCAACGCACAGTTTCTGTGGTCCTTGAGCAAACATGTTGAAAATACCAAAAATACTATTTCTTTTGTATGCTACTTTCTTTCTTCTTTCCTTTCTGGCACACTGTACATCTTTTGATAAACCTGTATAGCCTAGCACAGATGCTATCAGATTTTCATGTGCTTTCTCTTCAATCTCGATGTAAAAGTCCTGTATTGACTTAAAGATCTATCTCAAGAAAGAACCAGCTAGGATGGACATAATTTCTGTACATTCTGGGCTCAAACATGACAAAACACTGAGCAATAGAGAGACTTAAAAACATATCAAATAAAGTTCAGGGTATTCTAAAGAAAACCAAAAAAAGGATCCACCATTAGCATTGTTGTGTTTAGACACTAACTTTGGGTACTTCTGAAAGCTTAACTCTAAACCATGGTTGTCTTAGCAGCAGCTTCTTCAAAAAAATACATGTATTTGGAAAACCAGATAGCTGAGTGAAGTTGAGTTTTTAAGCTTTAAAAATCCCATTATCCCTTGAATCTGATAAGCCATGAAATCACCATGTCATCTGTTGTTTTGTTTTTTTTCTTTTTAATGGGTAAAAGATCAGGTATATTTGAATCTCATTCAAGCCAATTATGATGTTCTCAGAATGAACTGAAGCTATTAATGGGTCTAACTTTGGCCTATGATTTTGGTTATCTAAATCCACCTCCCTTTGGTTGTTCCTCTTCAACATACCAAATATGTAGTGTTTTCATATTGCTGTTTCCACATTTTCATGTTCTTTGTGCCACACAGAAAACATTGCTTTTCCCAGTTTCTATAATCTTAATCAGAGGGTTGTAATAAATAGAAAATCTTCTGAAATTGCGTTAAATTGCAGAAGGTGCCTTTTTCATGCTATATTTGTTTTTGAAACTTCTGGATGTCATTCATTGAGTATTAAGTTGAATGGATGATGGAATTCAGAAGCTCTATAGGAAGAGGTTGACATCTGTGTGGTGGTTTTTACTGAGTCAAAATTGTTACTATTGTCTGAATTGATGCAAGGCCAGAAGTATACGAGGAAGGTAGTAAATGCAAAGCTTCTTTCTCACCCCACAAATTCTGGAGTTGATTCCCTGTGCTGTGGCATTTGAGTTGAATTTGGCAGTGGTTTGTTTCCCATGCCTCATTTGGACACATTTCAAACTGTCAGATCTTGGTTTTCAGTTCTTTGTGGCTGATGGGAAGCCTCCTAAAAGCACAGTAATGCTACCTTAGCTCCAGCAGAACACAGAATTCCACTTCTCTTGATAGGGAGAAGAGCAATGCTCAAGTATGTTTTGCACACTTTGAAAAATTCTTCTTTGGAGGCAGATTTACAGACTAATCCTTCATAAATGCCATCTTATTTATAAATTGTAAAACTGAAAACATAAGCCAGTCATGGCAATTAATATATTACTGTTAAAAGATTGTACTGTAATTCTTGTCCTATACTAGAAGCAACTCTCTAAATCTATAAGTTGCTTATTCCTTGATGGTCAAGCATTTCAAGTCAATTGATCTGATGAACTAACAACAAATTAACTTCTCTTTCATCTCTGCCTTTTTACATGAGACAAAGACACATTGCTTCCTGAAATAAAGACTCTACTTACCAAGAGTATGGCTTGAAGTCAAAGTGATGGAAACAGTGAATAAGCCATTTGTTGATGTTATATGTATTTATTCAATTGAACCTTGAAAAAACTATAATGTGCTCTTGTATCTTGGAATCTTGAAATATTTTATATTTCTTGAAATATTCTCATCTTTGTGAGACAATCCAGTATCCAATGCAGAGTCAAATTCTGTCCTTGGACTTCCCTGTAAGGAAGTTTTGGCAGTTTCTAGTGGGTAAAGTGTCTTGGAGACTAAATAAACAAATGCAGCTGGGCAAACCCAGGAGCAACAACTCCCAGACTTGCTGACAAGGTAGGAAGAGAAAAAATAGTTACAAACCAGTGTTTTCAAAAAGCACCTGGTCTCTGCCTCAGTCTTCTACTGTACTGGATTATTTGCTTTGGACAGTCTAACACAAGCAGCATCTTCTGCTTTCTGCTGTCAAAACCCAATTAATTTCTTTCAGCAAGAGCTTGAGTCACTGTATTCCATGTGTTTGTCATTGCCACCTTTCACTTTTGTAATTCGTTCACCCTGCCCAGGCTTACTCAAGCTCAGAATGAAACCATAATTCACAAATTGTGTGGTAAACCACATCCTCGGGCAGCAGCAGCATAGAAAGCCTATTATACAGGTGCTTCATCACATCTGCTGTACTGGGTTCTGAGAGGAAAAAACAATTCCTGTGATAGATTAAGTCTATCCCAATAAGGGCTTCATAAATCAGCTCTACCAGAACCAGGAGTGGTTCTGAATGTCTGCAGAGATCCAGGAGTGAATGCAGTCTGGCAGATAATTTAAGAAGAAAGATAAATTCCCATAATGGAACTGAGAGAAAAGACCAATGAAGTGTAGGGAGATGGCTCTAGTAACCTCTCATTGCTGTAGGATTCACTTGTTTCATTGGGCCATTCCTTCAATAGTTAAAGCTGAAGGAAGCCCCAAGTTTGAGATTCACTGGGAGAACTCACTGAGTTTGAGAAGTTACACATCACAGTGAACCAGTTAAAGGCAATGAGAAGGTGGGGTGTAATCAGTATTAGTAGACAGTTATCAGAGTTCCCCTGACCTTGGGGTTTTGATGGAAGTTTTGTCAGTATTATTCCTGTATTGGAATTGTTTTACCCAGCTGTATATGTATGTATATCACTCAACTTATACCTGCGGGGGGAAGGGAATACCTCCCTACTTTATTATTTTAGTGCAAAAATTGTAACTCTGAATGACACAATAACTTTTCAGCAAAGGTTAGTGGCAGATTATCTGCCAAAATTCTGACAAGTAAGCCACTTCAGTAGGAGAGATAAATCAATCTTCCAGAAGGTTATGATGCTATAAGACCTATGCTTGAATGAGAACAGAAACATTAGAAAGCAATGAGGGTGTGCCAAGTTCTTGTATGGGTGATGCAACTTATGTCTTTATTCTGAGTATCCTGTTCTCCTAGACCTGGCCCAGTATTTTGGATGCCCTGGCTGTGTTCTTAATAAAAAGATATAACAGTGGATTCTGAGTGATACTGTATCATCTGGGACAGGTTATGCAACTGTATGATATCTTAGCTCTTCTGACCAGTTTCTTCTCAGTAGTAAAGAAATACATATGCTCACTGTCAACAAGTTCTCATCTAAACCATTTACATGTTGGATAATACTGTAAGAATAACCCTTTGGATTCTCCCTGCATTAATCAGTAACAAGTGGGTGAAACTTTCTTGCCTTTTTTTAGCACAGTAATCATAAAGCTAGTAAATAGCTTAAAGAAAGTCAGACAATGCTGGATTATGTTGACTCAAACCTACAGCAAATGGGCTTCTGTACCCTGCTAGCAGTCACAGGTCTAATCCCAGGTAGTTGCTGCTTTGAAGCGGTTATTTATTTCTTCTGGGTCTTTTTGACCTGAATGATGTCAGTGATTTCTGACATCCCCAACACAATTACTGCATTGGTGTTTCCCTGCTCAGTTACCTGTTCATGTAGAGTGAAGTGTACCTGACACACCTCATGCAGTTATAACACATTGGTAACCTCTGAAGTAGTGTGCAAACTTCATAATTCGTAATTAGTGTCAGGAAGTCCATGTAGAGGCTGGTCATGAATGGTGCATCCCAAGGGTTGATGTTGGTGCCAGTATTGTTTAGCGTCTTTATTAATAGCACAGATGGTGCAATGGAGTCCACACTCAGTAAGCTTGCAGGCAATAAGTGGGAGTTTGTGATGCACCAGCTGTGCTGGTGTTCAGAAGCGTGTAGGTAGGTTGGAGAAATGGGCTGATGCAAATTTTCTGAAGTTCAACAAAGGGAAGAGCCAAGAACTGCACTTGGGGAGGAATAACCCCAAGCCCCAGTACAAATTGTGGCCAAATGGCTGGGAAATGGCTTTGCAAAAAAGGATCTGCAGGTCATGGTGGACACTGAGCTGCCCATGAGCCAGCAGTGGGCCCTTGCAAAAAAGCCCAGCAGCCTCCTGGGCTATGCTGGGAACAGGGTGACCAACAGGTTGAGAGTTGATCCTTCTGCTCTGCTCAGCCTTGGTGAGATCAAATCTAGGGTGCTGCATCCTATGCTATGCTTCCCCAAGAAAGAGATATATCAGTATGCTGGAAGGAGTCCAAAAAGGGGCATGAAGATGATTAAAGGATTGGAATACTGATCGTTTGAGGAGAGGCTGTGAGAGTGGGATTGTTCAGCCTGGAGAGGACAAGGCTGATGTGGATCTTCCCAGTGTGCAAAAATATCTGATGAGAGAGTGAAAAGATGGAGCCAGGCTGTTCTCAGTGGTACTCAGTGACAGGGCAAGAGGCAGCAGACACAAACAGAAACACAGGAAAATCCATTTAAATGCAAGAAAAATTGTCTTTCTGTGATGGTGGTCAAAATTGTAACAGGTTGAACAGAGTGCCTGTGGGGTCTTCAGATGGACACAGCCCTGAACAACCTGCTGTCCTTGTTGCCTTGCTTTCAGTGGGGTGGTGGTGTCAAACTTGCTGACTTCCAGAAATCTCTTCCAGCCTTAAGGATTCTCTGGCCTCACAGAACTCTTTACTTTCATAATAAGTGTCACACCAGATATTGTGGAGTCCTGTTTTTCTGGAGGAACCCACTTACTCAGAAATAATCCCTAATGCGATTCATGGTGATCACAGAGCATACTGTGACAGGAATGGCTCTTGCATCTCTGAGTAGTCCTGTTATGCTCATAATTATGCTACTAGCCAGGATAGCTCTAACCTAGTTTCTTGAAGTATATTACTCTACTGCTTGATAACCATGGACAGGTTGTTAATAATTCATGGGATGTCTGTTTGTAGAGAACTTGATGACCTGTCAGATTTGCCCCCTGAGATGGTAGATATCTAACATTCTCTGCCTCTCCTAAAAATAAATTATTTGTAAATTGTCTCCTTTTGGAAAGGAGTGAGAATGCACCTTCACACAATTCTGACATTTGGAGATTTACCAAAATAATTGTGGATAACCAAGAAACTTTGATTTAAATTTAGCATTTGTTGCTTGCTGTACAGATGAACAATAAACACCATCATTATTACAGACCGCACTCCCTCCCTCAGTTCTTTATTAGTGGTGCTGACATTTATCCAAAAGTTGTTTGGTTTTGTTTTTTATTAAAGTCTATTCAAGGGTCTTTCCTTCCTTCTGTTTTTCTGCTTGCCACCTCTCTGCTCCTTGGGTGTCTCTCTGTATCTTGTGTTATGATAATCAAACACACACAAGTGTTCCTTCTTTTTTCCAAGATACCTGTCTATTAGGTGAATTCCCTGGTGAATAGCTTACAAATTTGGTTTGATACCGGGGTCTCCTTTTGTTTATCTTGAATATGATTTTGTACATAAAGTTGCAGTTGAGAACTTGTTTGGATTTTCAAAATGAAGACTTTGAATCCTATCAGTGCAGAAAGGCTTTCAGACCTCAGTCCAAAACTTCTTGCTTGTAGTTGCCCAGGACTTGTGGGAACACTCCAAGCTCTAGCATGCTCTCCATGCTAAAATACCCGTACTATTCCCAAGGCCAATTTTTTGGGAAGTTGCAATATAAAATACTGTTGGCACAAACTGTAGTCTGTGCAATCACTTGGCTTCTATTTCCAGTAAAGCAAGCAGTCTAACATTAGTAACAAGCATGTGTCTTAAGAATAGTACTTTATAGCTATGGTGGAAGGGTGGCATGGATATTATTCATGTATGAACGTTATTTAGATTATACTTTCAAATATGAAAACATTTTGATCTGAAAAATTATATGCATCTCCTCCCTTTAGAATGACCTTTAGCTGGTGAAAAATTTTGACTCAAACAAATTAAAGTATAGTTCAAGCTGGACAAGGACCTGCATCCTCATCTCCTAGCATCTGGTCTGGACCAGGAGAAGTGGGAATCTTCTAACCAGCTCTAGTAACTTTTTTGCTATGCAGGCATCTGTCAGTATTTGCAGTGAATTAATTGTCCAGGCCAAAAAAACTGCTCCTCTGAGAGCTGGATTTAGGAAGAATTACTGGAATGTAGTCCAGCAAACTGCCTCATCTCCCAGCCATAAAGCAATACAGGGGGAGGGAAGTGCCAACCCTACATTTTCTGGGCCCAGTGTTCTTCCAGTTCCCAGTGTTCCTGGGGCTGTGCTCCAGGTGTGTTGCAGCCCTGCCAAGGGGCAGCCTGCTCCCTGCACTCAGGTTATGGAATGGGACCGTGTGGTGAGGTGTGCTGGTCCCCCTGCACCCTGGCATAGTCTGGGACTGGTGGGAATTCACAGTCCTTGTTGGTTCCTTTTTGGTACAAGCAAACTGCAAATGACTTTTAAAGCAGGTACCCTTACAGTACCTGTGTATGTGTCTAATGCCTGTTGTACACATTTGGAGTTACTGCATCTACATGGTCTTCACCACTTGGGAAGAAAGGCAGTAAAAGTAAATCTCCTACTTAATTACACACAAATATCAACTTCTGAAATAAAGTTTTTGGTAGTTCTTTATAATAATGAGTCAAAAGCATTTCTATTCCCCCTCCTTTATGTTAGATTTGCTAGCAAGTCATGTTTGTAGTTGCTTTCAACATAGCCCAAATCCTTAAAAAGTTGAAGAAGCATCCAGGAAGACTTCCAAACTGGTTTATGCCTTTCGTTTTAAAGTGACCACTGACAGACACCTTCTATTTCTGATTTTGGAGAGCAGTCCTATGGACAGTCACTGTGTTCCCACTCTTCTGAGTAATTACTCACCTTAAGATCCTGCTTTCAAAGCGAGGGAGAAATTTTCAGTATCTTATTTTTAAAGACCTGCAAAATTAACTCTCAGATATTTGCTGAGCCTCATACATTTCAAATGTCAGACTGTGAAATAATGTTGGAAGTATTACCAGCTACTCCCTCTCTCTGAGCTGCAGTTCCTGCTGTCTGCCTGTAGGAAGAGAACTGGCTCTGCTGGAGCGAGGCACAGATCTGCACTGCTTCTGTTTCTGTAATACCCATCTTGTATGCTGGTGGCATGCTAGAATAAATTGATCTGGTTCATGCACAGATTTACTTCTTAATGAAAAAGTTTAATTAAGAAGATCAGCGCTAATTTAAAGTAATTAAAAAAACCTTAACATATTGTTGTAGATTTATTAGCACTAAAAAGCTTGTTATGTGTTCAAACCTCCTAGCGCAAACAGTGGTGTCTGAACCTATGTTATGTTTGCTTATAGTATTCTTTCCTCACATCAAAAATGTATGATAGGTATGAAGCCTGACCGACTTTTATTTTGATGGTGTTGGCCTCTATCTTTGTAATTTCTTTGCTTTTTTATTGACTGCAAGCGTTAGCCTAAATTCGGAGAGGATGAAAGGCTGAGAAAGTCAGCATTTATATAGATCCCAGTGGGACTCTGTGCACTTGGAATGCAAAACCAGGGAAGGCCGTGCCTCTCTGGCTTGTTTTGCTTAGTTTTTCCTCCACACACAGATATAATAGAGTTTCAGGCTCAATTGTTGGTATTATTTCTAGTGACTATCTTCCAAATAATTTCCTTTTAAACATGACACTGCCACTTTATCAGTCGGGGATTTCCTTTTCTGTGTTTATTACTTTCAGGCTCTGATGCATCATGGAGAGAAAAAATGTTTATAAAAATAGACATTAGGAAAAATCAGTGATAGTGACAGATAGCTTGGGGGAGTTGTAAAGTCCCCAAGAAGGGATGTGTGTGGAAACAGGTCAGATAAGCACGTCTGGGTGCATTTCCATACCAGCACTCTTGGGCAGGGAGGGATGATCTATCGCTCTCTCACAGCCTTTCTTTCCTCTCATTCTACCTGTTATGCATTTTATGTACCAGTGAGCTCCAGGTTTCATCCAAAAGTTGATCTTTCTGGCAGTGGGGACATTTTTTTTTTTTAAATCTGCACAGTTGTTGCTTCACTTGAGAGTTCAAAATGTTTTTCATGTTTTCAGTGGAGGTGGATAGTTAAACAAAAAATTGACCAGATTCATAATTGCTGTAAATTTGCTTTGCTCCTCTGAAGTCTAGGCAGTAATCCCAATTTCACTCCATCTAAGAATGAGAATCAGTATTTCTCGTGCAGTGAAATATTTGCTAAAGGCAGTGATAAAGGTACCAGGCTTTTCAAGTGCACAGGTAATGGCTGCAGAAGTTTCTGGAGGCTGACAATGCTATAGACCCAAGCCCATGCGCCTATGATTTTAATATGCTCTCAGATGTGCTTAGATATTTGAACTTTTTGAAGTGACAGATTATAACATCCTTAGAAATTAAATGTGATATTTAAGAAAGTTACTGAGTGTTAATAGATTTCTTAATTTGTTTTTTATATACTGGATTTCATTCTAAAGCAATTCAGCAAAACAACAGAGGAAGCTATAAACATTTTGGAAATATTAAGATGAAGTTCCAGAAGAACTAATGAGTATGTAATTGGAAACACAAATTTGCATACAAATTTGAACATGATATTTCAAAGCTTGCAAACATCAAAGTTTATTAAAATGACAAGCTATCCATTCCAATGTACAGTTTTTATTTTAAATGGGTGAAAGTATAAAATATAAAGGTTTTACTTGTGAGATGGCTGATTATATTTAGTTGCTTTAGGCAATGGCAACATCAAGTCATCATGACATGCCTTTGCTCTGCTTTTTTCCCTGTTATTGTATGCAATTTCTGCATACTTTGGGGGTCAGAGAAGTGAAATGTGTGTCAGGCATATTAAGATAATAGAGAGTTAGAGCTTTCCATTTAACAAATAGTAGAGGTATCTCTTACTCCTATTTTAAACCCTACACAAATGCACACATATGAATCATCTTCATTTCATCCATGAGACAGTAGAAACTTCCTTGTCTCTGCTTTGCTAACGTAAAACTTCAGAAGCTGCCTTGGCTATGCATGACAAGTCCCTTAGTGGGGAAGTGCTGTGCTAAGGGGAAGCTGCTGTAGGTGTCACCATCCTACCCACAGGGCAGAGTGCACTGGTGCTGCAGCAGCTCTTGCCTTCACTTTGACCAAGGTTCACTCCCTGAACTCCCTGTCCCTAATACTTGCCTGCTGCAAGATGGAGAAATGAGGAGCCAGAATGGGTTCAGGGTTGTGCTTTTATGCCTGTACACTGTCATGCTGAGCTGCTGCTGCTGGTCTTGGCTGTACAAGATTCCTGGCTCATGTCACACAAACTCAGGGTTTCCTATACCATGTATACCTGCCACTTTGTTGGTATGCTCAGCTTTGCATCAGGACTGCAAGAGATCCTTTTTGCTCGAGTCCTCTCCTTCTGCCATCACTTGGGAGCCAGAGAGGCTGCTGTAACTGGCTAGTAAAACCTGTGAGCAGTCTGTGAAATGAGTAGGAGTAAGTATCTATTCTTGACTGTCACTTCAATGTGCAAAGTAACTCACCTGTGTAGTTGGCAAGGAGTGAAAAAAAAAAAGGCTTGTGCAAAAAAGTAAAGAATAAATAGTGGTGAGATTCAAGACAGTGAAGAATGTCAGACATTTCTCACATCTGCAGAGGACATAGGGTCATGGCAAGCATTCATATTAATGTGTGAATTTTCTGCAGCCTCTAAATGCAACTGCACCTGAGAGTTAGGGAGGGTAAGTGGTGTAATGCATGGCAAAAATTCAGCAGAACTGTAAGGAAAGTGTGGACTGGTGCTCCTCTCTTGACTTGAATTCCAAAGAGGAATATACCAGAGCAATTCAATACTAATGCAGCAGGATTCTTATATATTGAATTTGTCTACTTACTGATTTTCAGCACTAAGGCTTTATGAGAGAGGCTGTGTATATGTGAGGAGTGATGAGAAACAGACTGACTGTGAAGGCTATACAAAGCCAACTCTTTTCTGCACCTATCTAGCTGGAGGCAGTAGGACAAAAGTGAAGCTGACAGTGTAAATAGCAGCCAGAAAAAACCTGTTTCAGCAAAATGCACTGAGCGGATGTGAGAAAAGGGAACAGAGGCTCGAATTATATGGGCTACTAAGACTTTGCCTGCATTGAAGTGCAGCTGATTTTGAATTGCCTTCATTCCTACCAGTGACATACAGAGCTTAACTGGAGTACTCGGTAGTTTTCTGTTTTGCTCCAGGGCTTTTAAACCCCGAAGGACTTGAGGAAACAAAATTCTAAGTACAGGGTTAATTTTTTGAGCTGGTATGCCTGATTTCGTCTCAGAACTGTAGTGAATCTAAGTATATGTTCATAGTTTAGGCCAGGTGTGGATGGCTACTGAAGTAAAGCCATGCTGCTTTCCCTTTACTCTATACACTGTACATCAATGTGTAATTTTCAATCAACAAAAAAACATAACAAAATCAAAACAACTGTGAAATTTATTGAGTTAAAAAAGAACCAACATTAGGTATAAGGAAGCTACTGCTGCTGTTCTCAAGTCATGTATGCTGTGGTTCTCTTTATTCTGCTTCCATGCTAAATGTAGGAACTCCTGTCCTTCAGTCTTCATGGGACTATGTTCATCAGGGCTGCACAGGGCAGAGTTATAGAGAGAAGCAATTATATGAACCTAAAGCCTGTGTTACTGTATTAAAGAAAAAAATGTAAATCAGCCATTTAGCTTGTTGAGTAGGAAGCTTTGCCAGTTTTCCTTAGCATGTTGCTCTCAGTAATAAAAAGTCACTGGCTGGCTGTGGACGAGTGAGGTTTGCTGTAGGATCTTGCACCCTCTGTTGAGGGGTACTTCTCTCCTGAAGGCTGGTACTTGCCACAGAACTACACAGGTCTTCAGGACACCACAGCCCATCCCCTGCACCAGTACAAACATCCCTGATGTCAGCGTCAGAGGGCTGAAATAAATGTTTTTCTTTTGTGATGTGTAGCACAAAATGGCTGTGTATGGAGGAAAGTGTGCATTTAATATGAACATCATCAAACTGATGAAATATGCAGAGGAAACTAAAAAGCATGGAAGTACCAACCTTCAGAAATTTAAAACAGGCTAGATAAAATACTGCAAAATACACAGGAGAGAGAAATGTCATGTTGAGGTGACAGAGATAATCAAATGTATTTCTTTGATCTCCAGACTTCTGGGGCAGAGTCTGTTATTTTCTGTATTTAGTATATTGTGCGCTCTGAAGGCCACACAGAATCATTATTTGTTTTTTTTCAGGTGAGAGAACATCTGGGTGCTTCTCAGAGTTGCTTCTGAACCTAATGTAGTTGTAGTAGAGGGTATTTTTTAGTAACTACTGCAGAACATTTTGACTGAAATGTTCCATGGGATCAATGTGGATGTCCTCTTTTGCTTCAGTGGTGCATATAAATTGGCTGTTTTTCATAACCTTTTACCAAAGGTTTCCTGGAACATTTTAGCAGGATGAAAGTGGTTTTGTGGGTTTTGTTATTCTATGTTTGTTCTCCTTTTTTTTCCTCTATTGTAGGAAACTGTGGTCCTTTTAACTTTGTGTGATGCTGAGCAGGATTTGCAGGATCTGGCCTGTAACTTAAAGTGTTGCAATTTCCAGATAAAATCCCATCTAGAATAACACTTCCTGATGTCTAACAAGGTTGCCATTTTGAAACATTGGTAAAACCTGAATACTTGAAAATTCTGATTGATTGGTGAGGATTGGCTAGGGTTCTTTTCCTCTTGCTTCTCCACAATGCCCCAACTTTCTTTCTCTGCCATCCTTGCTAACAGGATTTGTACCACAAGACATTGCACTCCTGATCACTGACACAAATCAAATTTTGCTAGCAAGAAACTTGCATTTTTAGCCAGGTGGTTTAGCCAAACTAGAAGTGCTTTTCTTCCAATTTTTAAAGGTTGTTTTCCCCAAAATCTCTCAAGTTCTGGTGTGAGTGTCCCATGTGCATGCAGAGTCTGTGATACTCCCTGCCGCTGGTAATGAGTTCTCAAAATAGCAACTCTTCTCACAAGGAGTCACAAAATATATGTTCGTTGGATTGCATCTCCCCATCACTGTGTGGATTTACTTAGCAGGTTGTTATAAACAAAAAGCTGCCAGTTTGTATACCTAGGTCTCAGTGCATCACAAATTACAGGGATGTTGAAAATTTTTCTCCCATCTAGGTTTATATTGATTCTAACCTTACCTATAGCCTGTTTTTACTTTTTGTTATGAAACTATTGCTAAGATGGCTGATGAAGATTATCAGCCTCCTTTCCTGTGGATAGATACTGTCACCTACTTAAAAAAAATAACTAATTAAGAAAATGCCTTTTAAAGTATAACATCTATTACAGAATGTCTGTCAGTAAGCACCTGTGAGGATCATTTGAAAACAGAGGCTGAAGAAACCATTTAGCCAAAACGTCAAAAACATGATATAATCTCAGAAAATATAACCTGATTTTCATATTACCATTGCTATGATCTCAAACCATTTATGCATTCAGAGTTATTTGTGCTCATTCTTTTGAATGAAATATTCATTATGGAAAGGTGCTTTCTGTCATATGTGCATGCAAAAGAAAGTTGCTACAACAAGAATTAGTCGAGTTTGGTCCAAATACACTACTGACTTTCACACTTCCTGTGTTTGCTGTCTTGCATATTCTGTATATAAAGTGATCTGCTATAGGGGAGCAGATGTTGTGTGTAGAAAATGGAGATGTAGAAAGGCATAACTTCTTCCTGGTACAACTTCAGATGTTCAATTAGAGATATTTGCAGTGTTTGCTTTAAAATCTGCTCAGTGTGTTTTGCCTGGATCAGTTCAGAGGACTAATGTGAGAACACTCAGTTTTCTCTCAGTATCTGCCCTCATAAGTCTCCTGGTGATGGTTAAGGAGTGGCATTATTTGTCAGTCTAAAGGTAATGGTAATCATCTTGGTTTGGGATTTGAAATTTCCTATACCTGGTATCTACAGCACATCTTAGGGATGAGGCTGAGCAAGTATCATGAAGAAGGACTAGCAATCTGTTCACCATCAACAAGGTGTTTGCTTTATCTGGTCTTTATTTCCATGCAGATCTTGATTTTTGACAGGTTTCTGCTGCTACCACTTTATTTGCAGGGAAAAGAGCTCATCTGCTTTTAATAAGTATGACAGTATAAGGTGAAACTGTAATTTGGTTTTGATTTCTGCCAAATAGGATTTTTGCAATATATTGCTTTCTAACAATCACTTGATTTTATATGACAGAATGTTATTCCAGTAATTTTTATACTTCAGAGGCTCTCCAGGATTCATTTTAGCTGTGTGTATGAGTTTCTGAAGTTCCCTGTAAGTTTAGTTTATTTTGTGATATGTGAAATATACATAATGGAAACAACACATAAGGGCTAAATTAAATCCAAACAGCTTTCAAAGCAGAGCTCCTAATTACTGTCAGCCCTTGACTACAGATAAATTTTGACTTTTATTTTCATTGGTCTGTTAATCATCTATTAAGAAAATAACTATGAAAAAACAAATGAACATGAGGTATGACTCTGGATGAGAAAATAATGCTTAATGTGTAATGAATTGTGTATGCACAGTTAATTGCTTTGTTACCCTGATACCAGAATCCTTAGCTTAAAGAATAAACTTGTAAGCAAAAAATGATTTGGGGTGCAGTGGGGTGGAAAAAAACAGGAAACAGTTGCAAAATGGCCTTTGAGCTAAAAACCATGATTATTTTCCTCTTTCAAGTTTTATAACTAGTGTGTAGAATGAGCAGACAACTTGATGGGCAATATTTTGCCTGCAACAAAGTTCAAAACAGCTCTTTGTGAGATAGGAGCAATGATGCATGTGCCAGGCTATAGTGCTGAAGTAGGAATGTTAGAATATCCATTGACAAATTAATGGACAATGAATGCCACCTGTTAGCTAATCAAGTATTAGCATTCATGTAAAAATAGCACTAAGTCATTTCATTACCACTGTGCCTTCAGTCCAAGTGTTGCAGCCAAAACAGAGGATGCAGCTCAGGGCTGCAATCTAGAGGGAGCAGTGTGTGGCTAATGTGACTGTTAAAAATGGAGATAATTGCTCCACGTGGATATTGAGAAGACAGAATTGTGGAAGAATAAATATATCAAAAGGTAATTTATAGATAGTAGAACAAAAGATGTAACTGTAAAATTGAATACAGAAGTTATCCCTCCTAGCCATCTTTTTGCCTTCTGCTCAGTGGTTTGAACAATACAAAGTGGTTTGGACACTTGTGTTACACAGAATTAGCTGTTTCTTTTTACAAGGAGAGCTCTCACACACTTTCTTTCTTTTACCTTTCTCTCCTATGGCTATGACTTGGTGTCTGTAGAGTGTTGATCCTCATGGAACACTGATCTCTTCCAATATGGGAGTTCAGAGTGATGAATGCATGTAGGTGCCCATGGCTCCCTACGTCTGACACTTACACATGTGATAAGAAATCAGAAAAAATCCACAGCACCTTCAACCATTTTTTTTCTCATCCTGCTTTTTAATCCATTTTTTCAAAGTCAGCATAAGAACAACTTGAGGCTTGTCAGCCTACTGAAGAAAAGCAACTTCTTTGTTTGGATCTTGTACCCCACATGATGGGAGACAAAGAGGTTTGAGTTCACGCCTGACTTGTGTCACAACCAAATCCTTAGGTGAACAACCTAGATCTTTCTTGCTTTATCATTTTTGAATACATGCTGTGGAAAGTGTCCATTCTTTTTCCAGGAAGGTACCTATTCCTCTGTATGGAATACGAAACTGGGAATTTCAGTTTCAGCTGCAACTCCAGAAGGTGAATATGAAATGAAGTGTTTTAAAAATTGCATCTTCCAAGTGATAGCTCCTTCTGAGCCCATGACTGTGATGGCAACATTAATATTTGTTACTGGTAAAGTTAAAACTATACCCTGGCTTTTTGCTTTGAAAGTGCTATGAAAAGATCATCCTCATTAGAGGAGGAAATAGAAATATGTTCTGTGGATGAGGGAAATACGCCTATTAAAACATTATTTTTCCTCAGTTGCCATTTATTCCCAGGCACATTACTTTGTTAATCAGCTTGAAATAATTAATTTTAATCCTGGGGTCCTCCTGCTTTTTAAATTCTTTTTCATATGCTATTTATAGTACATAGTTTAAATACCAGTTTCATCCCAAATTAGTTTGCTTGTGTCCACAGGGAAGGATTGCTTCTTGGATGTAAAAGCTGTGTTTTGCCTCAGTGAGGACTGCAGATTTTAGCCCAAGCTTTAATTATTAAACAGAATCCTGTTTTAGTGTGCTATAGTTTTTACTTCCAATGAAAACTTAGTGCTGTAAAAGTAATTTTAAAAAAATTAATTAAAAAAGTAAAACATCGTCTAGTTTAAATGTCTCACTGTAGCTTACTTAAGGTGGATTATTGTCTTGCATTTCACCTTTAGATCATCTTAATGTTACTTCTTTCCTCGGCAGTGTAATAAGCTACTCAATTTAAATAAGCTCATTGCTTTAATATGGGGAAAAAAACTAAGTAAAAAGTTATTTTGAAATAAGTCAAGTTTATGGCAGCTCACACTTTCCCTTATATATATCTAGATTCATACTAATGAAACTGATTTCTAAGAAGTGACATGCAAGTAAGAAAATGGACAGCCACTCGTTCCCAAAAGATTTTTACGACTAACCCCAGTGTGGCACTGGTACTCCATGAACTCCAAACTTACCATTCCAAGCAGTTAAGAAGCCCTGAATGGAAATTTTTACATTCAGATTTGACTACATTTAACTGTGTGAATCCCTCTGACACCTTTAATTCAGCATGGATAAAAAGCAGGTTTGCCTAACTGGGATTCTGCCAGACAGCAGCCTGGAGGGTAAGCAGTCTGTCTGAGACCTTCATGAGCAGCACTGCAATTTCCAGTGTCCCGAGGGTTATTTTAAGATACCTGTATCCTGAAGGAAAGTAGGCAAATCTCATTCCAGCTTATTTGCTTTTTGGCTCCATCCATGCCTGGCCTCTTACAATTTCCCTTGTCAGTGGCAAATATTTTTACCATATTTCCTCAGAACTTTCTGTTAACATTGTTAGTATTAAGGCTGTTAAGTGCTTCAGCAAACGTATTTCAAGTATTCAATTGACAGGGAACAACAAGTTGAATGCCAGGAGAAAATCAACTGAAAATAAAAGGATATTTTCCCTCTAAATTATTTTAGGGTCACTTGTGACAAAAGGAGGCACAGCATTTTCAGATGAAAATGTTCCTCCTGTGCTGGATGTGTTTTGCAGTGTCTGACTGGAATTTCATGTATACCTGGAGGGCTTTTTGCTAATGCAAGGGGCTGTGAGCAAGCTGTGAAAATGTAATCCTGGTTCAGCCTCTCAGGAGGTTGTTACCTTCAAAGTCTGAGCCCTTCAGCCAGGAGTACCCAGTTGGTGTGTTCCATTGGGAGTGTTAAAGAGAAAGAAGCATAGGTGTCTTACTTTTTATTGTTGTGCTTGTAAAGGACAAAAGTTAAATCAAAGTGAAGGTACAAAACCCCGGTAGAGCAAACTCCACTGGAATCTCCTCATCCATTGTCCCCAAGCCCCTCCCTGGGAAATGTGACCTGCCTCTTCTCTCCACCTATGGTGAGTGTCACATCCAGTGCTGAACCTGCTCATCACCTCCAAAGTGCCACAGCTCTGCCAGAGGAGAGAGTCAGGGGCCATGTCATAAAAGCTTCTGCAGCTCAGCCTAAGACATATGTCTTAATAAATGAATTTCCAGCTGTTAAATTCCACACTTTTTGTCCTCAGCTTACCTAAAGTGTTTAATTCTCAAGCAGTGAGCAGCCTTCTCAAAGGCACCACGTTGTTCTTGTGTGTATGCAACTGGTGAGTTGTTCAGCACAGCAGCGATGGTCACTCCTTTCCAGACAGGGCTCAGCCATGCCTTCCCCAGCCAAACAAATGCCCTTGTGCCTTTTCTGCTCATGCAAATGCAGGTGGTGCAGATGGAGCACGTGTAGCCCAGAGGGCTCTCTCTCTTCCCGTGTGTCTCTGTACTGATCCAGTGAACCTGTGTCATTCATAGCTTGTGTATTGGCTTGGGTTATACATGGAGAGGTACATCTCAAGATGGTTCACCCAGCAATTCATGTTCTGGAACCTGGTGTGATTTGTGGTACAATGACTTTAAAAATGTTTTCTTTTCGAATGAGCCACTGAAATTATTGCTACTTTTCTTCATTCCTGAAACAAGCACCAAAAATGCATGTTGGGGAAATTGTGAGAGGGAATAGAGATGCTGATCGATATTTTGATAACATGTCTTGTATAACTGCTTTTGGAAGATGATAACACAATAAGGTAGCACCATTTTTTAATTACAGATGCAGATTCCAGTGAAATCACCTGTATAAAAGCCTCTCTCTCTCCTTTTTGTAATCATGTTAAATTCCTTCCTTCCCCTCTCTTTCCTCTCTATCTTCCCCTCTCTTTCCTCTCTATCTTCCCCTCTCTTTCCTCTCTATCTTCCCCTCTCTTTCCTCTCTATCTTCCCCTCTCTTTCCTCTCTATCTTCCCCTCTCTTCCCCTCTCTTCCCCTCTCTTCCCCTCTCTTCCCCTCTCTTCCCCTCTCTTCCCCTCTCTTCCCCTCTCTTCCCCTCTCTTCCCCTCTCTTCCCCTCTCTTCCCCTCTCTTCCCCTCTCTTCCCCTCTCTTCCCCTCTCTTCCCCTCTCTTCCCCTCTCTTCCCCTCTCTTCCCCTCTCTTCCCCTCTCTTCCCCTCTCTTCCCCTCTCTTCCCCTCTCTTCCCCTCTCTTCCCCTCTCTTCCCCTCTCTTCCCCTCTCTTCCCCTCTCTTCCCCTCTCTTCCCCTCTCTTCCCCTCTCTTCCCCTCTCTTCCTTCCACCCCCTTAAAAATGCTGCAGGGACTTCTCTGTTCCGCCGCTTTCATCGTTTTGTTTTTTTCACCTTTTCACATTGCGTGTAGGAATGTACTGAGCAGTGTGCACTGTGGTTCCTTTTTAAAGCTCTGACATGGGCCATGCTAACTCCTAAGTTATAATAAATTCACAACTGCTTTAGTAAATAATGTGCTCCAAAGGACATAGAGGATTCCAGTTCAATTCCAGGATTGATGCCTCCTCTTCTTAATCTCTTGGTGACTGAGAGTTTATCCTGAGGCTGGTACTCAGAGACCCATTCTGATCTTGTTTACACCTCAGAAAGTCAGGAGTAACTTTGGGGCAGTAAATAGAGTTATATTGTGGGTGTAGGCAACAGGCTAGAATAACTTACATTTCATCATAGTGTTTTTTTTAGGCATTTATATTTTTTAACTATTTAATTTAGAAGGGGATTAGAATTCTTCTTTGAGATGGTTTTCTACCCATTTTTAATATTTGCTTTTCATTTGTTTGCTGCAAATGCATGATCTTTCCTTTCTTAATCACTTGCTAGCATGGTAATTTTTCTTAAAATGTATTCAGATCACAACAATTTTCTGGCAAAGAAAAGCATGAATTTCACTGTCCTTGAAATCTGCATCCATATGGAGGACAATATACCCTTTCATATTTCACTGTCAGAAAAGAATAGTAGCCATGAAGTTATACTTAGGTATTGAACCTTGTAATATTCAAAAGAGAATGCTGATTTTTCTTGCACTTATGCAGCATTTATATTATTTAACTGACAACGTTGAGATAATAATTCATTATAAAAACCTGCATATATTTCAGATTAATGTAGGAGGATGACACTGAACAGACTGTCATTGCTGTCCATATGGCTGTGGTCTCGGGCTCCCTAACAGCATCTTCTAGCCAGTTAGAAGGCTGGGGAAAAATCTGGTCAGATTTCCAAGTCTCACTTTCTTTGCCTTGAATGCTAATCCTGGTTTAAGGTGGAAAACAACTTCTTGAAATATTGCATAAATTTAAATGGTTAGTACTTGCTTTGGACTTCTGTTGTTCAAGCTGTTCATCTCTAACTTTCAAACATGACACAATAGAGTGGCAGAAATTCAGAAGTCATGTGGGCATCACACTTGTGAAGAGAATCCTTAGATCCTGTGGTTAATAATATTATTACTTTTACATACCTGTAAATAGCAGGATAGAGCTCAGAACTTGATTTGTGTCAACAGGACCTACAAGTTTTCTCTGCAGTCTCCTGACTTTGGGAATGTAAACTTCATATGAGCTGGGGAACAATTATTCCCAAACAGAAAACCGACTATATTTGTTGATTTCTACAAATGAGCTTTCTGAACATTGGATCTTTGTCATCTTATTTAGTGTAATGGAATTTAGTGTATTAATACAGTATTTACTAGCAGAGTTCTAATATCAAGAAAAAATACTGATGCCAATTTCCTTATTCATTAAGTATCAGAATTTAGGAAATTACCTATATGTTTTGTAGCAAGTGGAATTTTTCAGTGCCTTCCCAAAAAACCCCTGCCCCAATAACTGTTTTTATTTCTCTTTACCTAGCAAGGCTGCTTGCATACAGTGAGACCCTTATTTCTTTTAAACTCAGTTTCCACCTGTCATCTACATTCTTCATGTAGCTGAGAGGTTTTTCTTTCATAGAAATGTTTCCTTATTCAAAAAATGTTCCCTGGGAGATTTATCAGGGTATACCAAGGCTGACTGGTTCTAGTGAATACATATGTGGGGGACAGAGAAAAGACAGGGATGTTTCAGAGACTCACTATTTACTTTTACCATAGTTGCTCATAAATTTCTTTTGCAACCCTTTTGGGAATTCAGCTTTACCTGAGTAGCCTTTTAACCAAATGATTCCAGGTTCTCCTTCACCCACGTTAGAGATCTAGAGGAAAATCCCCTCAGCCTTAGTGGGTCGTGTGCCAGTGGACTCCAGCAGCACTGTGTAGCTCTTTGAGCTAAAAGGTGTGCAAACTTTTCCTTTTTTAAAATAGGTAATTTGCATTATCCCATTAAGCAAGATATGGGAACCATATCATACTCTGTCAGTCAACTAGTATTAAGTATATATTTTCCTCACTTTTTTTTCCTTTAGGCATTTAACTAGGTGATTGTCTGAGGAGCATTAACCTGTCACAGGGAAGCGGTTCTCAGTGCATTAGTTCATGGCCAAAATCTCTGAGGAAACCGGATGTTCCTAGAGAGTGTGTGTACATGACAACTGTGTCTTCTCTGCTAACTCCATTATTTTCACCATTTCTTTCCTTTGTAAGAACCTGGGCCTGGTTTGTACCAGTGATAGAGGGGATGGCAGTGCCGGCCTTGTTTTGCCCTTCATTTCACAGGGACCATGTAGACCCCAGGGTCCCCATAGTGCTATATTACATCTCTCTGAATCAAAAAAATGTTGTGTTTCTATTGACACTGCCGGTCCTCTGACTGTTTTCCTTTCACCCATTGCTGGTTGGGATTCTTCTGTATTCTATTTCAGTGAAGATATGGGCCTGCTTATTTGTATGGGAGAGAGAGTCAGTCCTGGATAGCTTCTGGATTGACTCCTTTTTACTTTGTGTCTGCATTTTATCACACCTGATTGATGTAAGTAGCATGTTAGCAGATGGCAGATATTCTTTTCCTGTCAAATAGATAACCTGAAAAAAAAAAAAAAGTCAGCTGTTGTGAAAAAAAGGCTGGAAGCCCATTCCTTGGCAGCAATTTATCAAAGTATATCTCATTTGTATTTACACCAGGTACTCATATAGACCCCAATCTTTAATGGTTGTGCCCTGTGCATTCACTGTGCTATCTGAGAGTAAATTACAACTATTTCTTGGGCTTCCTTATTGTTCTTTGGAGAAAAAGATGATCACCATTTATCTAAAGAAAGTCTGTGAATCAGTGCTGTGTCCACCAAGTGTTAAACAGCAGCCCAGAGACCCTTTTTTATCTTCATCCTCTAATGTAAAAAAGTGTGAGTATGTTAGGGGGAAAGAACTGAGAGGCCTAAAAAACGTCAGTACAGGTTTTTCTTTGAATGTGGTATTAGTTCAGTAGTAGTTGGATATTGCACACTGGTAAAATACTTAACTGGAAAAGTACTTGGTTTGTTATGCTGTTTCAGATAGACAAGTCAATCCTGCTTTAGATAAGCAGAAAATCTTATTGGCTGTATTCTCTGAAACTGGAGCTGTATCACAGAAATATAGTAGGTACTCTTTTTTTTCCTTTTTTTCTTTTTTTTTTTTTTTTCAAAAAAATACATTTCAGTATTTCACTGACAATACATAGATTTCAATAGCATGCCTTTGATTTTTGTCAAATAAATGTGCCTAGAAAGTACTGTAAATACAACATTTTGCTTAAGGTGTTTGCACAGGGAGTTCCATTAAATGTGTACAGCCAGAGGGTAAAATTAATCTGAAATTAATAATGTAGAGCACTGCAAGACTAGCAAGTGTACTGCAAAAACGGGATCTAAACATCTCACTCAACTAAATTTTTAACATTGTTCTCAGAAGGAGGGAGCAAACATTACATATTCCAGAAATGTTTGGCAAGTCTGCTGCACGAAGTGTAGACAGCTAAAAGATGTCAACAGGGAATATTGTCATAGCACTAAGAATAATGTGTTATCTAGTGCTTAACAGTGAACACCATGTAAACAGTTAATCACAAAAGAGAAACTGCTAAAACCAAGCTGTAGCATGTGGGTTGCATTCACAGCCTTGCAGTGGGATGAACCTTGTAAAGAGACAAGTAATAAGAAACATATTTGCTAAACTGCAGGATGCAATGCTGTTATTCATTATATATAGTCTCATATACACAGATGTATAAAATAATCATAATGCAAAAGCATCCATTTTTCTTGACAACTGTATCACCATCTTCTCCAGTCAGTCGCTGAGTGACACATACTTAAGTTTCAGGTATTTTGTAAAATGCCAAAGCATTATTGCTTTAGCTATGGTGCAAGAACTGGCAGGGGGTGGTTTCAGTGCCCCAGTGTTGTGAAAAGAGGAAATCTTTGTGCATGAAATGGGGTTTGCAGTATGCTGTCTTTCAAACTTTGTGTATTTTATACCATACCTATACTTGGCAAATTAGGGAAGCATATTCTTTCTTGATGCAAAAGGACTGTACAGGAGACTGTCATACAGGAGACTGGTGTTGAAATAAGTGGAGAGAGAATGAGGCCCAAAATCTCACAGGAGGTGACCAGGTGGTGTCTCATGGGCTACAGAGCTGTGGGCAGTACAGCCCCTTGCTCGGGCTGTGGGAAGCACCATCAGCAGAACTGTGCCCCACAGGGGTTGAGAGGTCACTGGCATCTCAGCTTGTGAGAGCCAGTGAGTTGTTGGAGGTGTGAGCTTATCAGAGCTGGGGTTATGATTCACCATTCCTGGTTTCACCCTATGCACAAGCTGTCAGCCTTCTAAGGAGTGGCTTCTTTCTCCATACATGAAAATTAAGTGTTCTGCTACTTCATATAATGAGAGCAGGATTCTCTCATTGCCAGAAAGTAAGCTAAAGTGTCCTGTTTGCTTGTAAAGGATAGCAAAAAAAATTCCCTCCAAGATACTGAGACCAAATCAGGTCTCAGACTGAGAAGCAGGTCTGGTGTTCTCTGAAAGTCCCACCTGAAGAGACAATAATTGTAAGCTGTGTTACTGAAACTTTAGCTTGCTATTGGTGTTAAATGGCTTAACACTGAGGTATTATCTTTTTGCTCTGGGCAAAAGTTGTTTCCATTTAAAGATGTCTTACTTATCACAGAAGTTGGTACGTAAATGAGTTGATCTTATTCACATTTGGAACTCAAGGGGAAGTTGAACCTCCCTTTGCTTTGTGTAAAAAAGGCATGAAAGATTAATCTCTTATTAACATTTGCCTGCAGCTATTTCTAAAATGCATTAGTTGGTTTCTGGGAAATTAATTAATCCTAAAGGAATGATCAAGTGTTCTTATCTTTGTGTTTTTTATACAGGACTAGGTCCTTACTGAAAGTTACAGTATTTCAACAGCAAAGTATTAAAGGAGTAAGTTAAGAGCAATGTAATTTGACCTTTTCAGCTTCCCAGCTCTGTAGAAACCCTGTAAGACTCATTTTCATAAGTCACAAAGTGACTGTTACACCATAAAGAGCAGTAGTAAATGTGCTACTATTTCTGGTATTTAAACTGGTTTCTCATATTAAAAAGGTCCACTTAGAAAGGCACTTAGAAAGGTCCATATAATAATTGAATATCAAGGGACTCAGGCCAGTCTGCAGGACACAGTTGTGTCTGTTATACTTTTATCATCTCTAGTCAGCACTGTCTATCACTGGCTTTCCTTCCAAAGTCAAGGTTCTGAGTTCCTAATGAATTTCTGTTGAGACCTCACCCTTCAGATCTACTCAAAATTACAAACTACTGCTTTAAAGACACTGTATTTTTTACCCCAGTTTGTATTGCAGATTCATTCTCATGGTGTTAAAGACCTTATACAGCACTGTCTGTAGCATTCCTGTTATGTTTTGAGAGGACAACTTCACTAATGCTGCTCCAGAGTAGGTATCATTAGCACAGCCTGTGAGGAAAGCAGAGATGGAGCATTACTGGCTGTGCTGTGATGCTCTTCATAGGTGCTAGACTCTACCTGGTAAGTGAGAATTAAAGACCTGTAATAACTGATTAGAGTGTTACCACTAAAGGGATGAATGTCATCACCCTCTACACATGGATGTGACATGAAGTATGAAACATAAGGGAAGAGTGAAGGGAAGTGTTTGAAGAAGATCTGAAAGCTTGCAAAATAGGTGAAAAAGATGGGGTGGGCTTTAGTAGGGTGCATGCAAACATATTTCAGACTTAAACAGGAGTAATTAATTGCACAACTAATTGTTATTGCAAAAATCTGAAGATGTTAATAGCTCACAAAGTGAATGTAAGTCAATAATGTCATCTTATCAAGGACAAGCATCCCAGTGAGGGTGTCTAAGCAAGACAAGAGCCTGCAAAGCAAGGTAAGGCAGCCTTCTGCTTTCCTTCACTCTGCCAAGGCCTCAACCAGAGCACAGTGTCCATAGGCATGCATGTTAAGAAAAATGTGGGCTGTTTTTCAGAGGTGCTAGAAGGAAGCATCAGAAATGATAAAGGGTATGAAAGAAATGACCTCGGGAATGGAGCTTTAGCTAGAGAAGGAGAAAATGGAGGGGAAACATGAAATGATTTTACAGCTATTTATGAGACAGCTGCGAAGAAGAAATGAATCTTCTCCATCTCTACCACTGTTGGGATAAAGCATTATCAGGCTTAGCAGGTGAAATATAGGATTAGAAGCCAGGAGAACTTGCTAATGACTGGAGTGATTAAATACTGGAACAGCTAATGAGATTTTGGGGATGTAATGGAGTTGCTCATGGTGTCTTCTTTGAGCCAGTAGGACAGATCATCAGACACTGATGATCCTACGTTTTGGTATGAGGATATGTGAGACAGTCTCCTGAGATCAATTCCAGCAGTGCTGTCAATAGTGTTATAAACCACACAGGGATGAGAAGGATTGAATCTATCCTATTAACTCTGCTTTAGAAAAAGGTGGGCACATGAATGTATTTGGGCTTTCTCAGGCATTAGAGCTGCACAAGGGTGGATTAATTCAGCCTTTCCACTGACCATTGCCTTCCTTCCTGCCTGGGTGACATCCCTTGGTCACCCACAGAAGACTGGAGCAGAATTTCTGTACCTCTGACCTGGTGTTTACATTAAGGAGCATAGACTTTGTCTGACGTGCAGCTAATACTGAGTAGCAAGGGAGACTTTTCAGCTTTCTCCCACGTCTGCTGATTTATTTCCTGTGCTCTTCCAGGATCTGTATTGTGCAGCTAATTTCATGGTTTACTCCATATAGGCTCTGTAGCAAGGACAAACTTTTTTCTGACTTAGCACAGTACATAGTACAATGGAGCTTCACATTAACACAAAAAACAACATTAATAATGGCACAGAGGGAGCTGTTCTATCACAATGGAGGTTTTTTATGTAGCTTTCTTGTAGCTCCATATGTCTTGCATATAATGACAGCACAGAGAAAGTGCAGTTTCTAAGCAAGGCTATCAAACTGACAGCTTCTTACTCCTATTCACTGCAGGGCAGTCACATGCCAGATATTAAAAAGAGTGTTTTAAAAATACCAAAATGAACAATAACATCTCTAAGGCACAAGCAGCGAAGTCAGTAAATAAACCAAAATGATGCAGAACACAACACGGGGGCAGTTTTTTAGTGTTTCTTCCCCTTAAGGTAGATATCATTCCTTTGGTGATTGACACGTAAGATTGATTTAATGTGGAAAGCTTATTTGCATCCTTTGAAAACTGTTGGCCATACAGCCTGGGGAAGTTACATAACTGTCACCTAGAGTTCTAGTCAAAGAAGTTTAGCAAAATGATGTTTCTTAAGACTTCTGTAAGAAGTCCTTCATAATTCTACGAGAAGATAATGAGCTTGTTATTCTGCTGTTTATTTTGAGAATATAGATGTTCCCCTCTGAAGCTGAAATACAGCAACTTGAATACCCAAAAGAACAACAGTCACAACTGATTTTGATATAGTTCATTTGTGCATTCATTTTTAAACATTTTGATCTTGAAGATGGAATTTTCTTGTCCAAGAAGGTGCAGCCTAGTGGTACAAGCTTAAGCTTAAAAGCATCATTGTCACTGTAGTTTTTCTTTTTCTTTTTGAGCTTTTTCCTCAGGCTCGCAGCTTCGGGTATAAGTTGTACAAAAAGAGGATTTAAATGCCTGTGACTTTATGTTTTTAACATGTGTGTGACTCTCACTGTATGTTCTGTTACAAACCCCTGCTTTTTGCCACTATCTTGGAATCCAGATGTGGAAATCCTCCCCTGACTCTCATTAAAAGGTTCAGTGTTAACACAAGGCCTGTAATAAATATCCATCCCTGAAGGTAACACAGCTGGCATCTCCTGAGCTCTGACTCACTGGAGGAGGGGCCCCTTTTATGGTAGTTTAAGAAATTAAGACTTCCCAGTCTGTCAACTGTTAGTAAATGTGGCATCTGTCCTTCTCCTAGTGTCTGGAATCTGTGTCTGAGGCAGGGATCAGAAAGTACCAATTTTGTTAGGTGATTTGGTAGGTTCTGACCCAGCAATAGCTTCTGCTGCCATTGCTCTCCATATGCTCAGGCAGCTGATGTGGGTAGTATTTACATAGTCAAAAGAACACTTAAAAATGAGGACTGTGGCTCCTCAGTCACCACAGCATCACATAAATGGTACAGATTTTATTCCTTGTATGAAACTCTACACAGCCAACAACAGCAAAGGATGTGGGGTGTTGTGCATGTGTCTGCATGCAGGAGTCATGTGGCTGTTCAGAAACAAAGGCTTTTTTGTTTGTTTTGCTCCTCTTCCAGTAGCTGTGATGGATATTCCTGCAATTTCCACATTCATTACTGTTTCTTTAAATTGTTTTCATGTGCTCAGCAGGGGTGTGAGGAGAACAGGTGTGCACTTGGTAGACTACTGGTATTTAAGTGGTGATCTGGGGAGTGTTAGGTTTATGTTGTCTCCGTTTTCTTATGAGCAGCCTTATCCTTTTTTACTGTCTTCTACTCTGTTTTATTTCATTTTTAATACCAGCTTGTTTCAATTTCTTCATGCATCTGCTTCTTAATTTCAGTTCATTTAACTCCTTCCCATGGTGTAGATTATCTCTGTGTAAATACCAGGCATTTAAGATCGATTTCTTTTAATGCATGAGTGGCTTCTCTTAGGCAGCGTCTGCTCACCTGTGTCTGGAACCCAGCTCTCCTTAGTCTGTGCCTCAGTGACATGGAGAGTGTAGTCCCTGAAAGATGAAGACTATGTCCAGCAAGTCTAGGTTTCAGAAATCTGTCACACTTGCCCTGGCTCCCTCTAGAATCCCACTATTTTTTTCTCTTTTGGGTTGTTAGGTGGGTACTCAGCACAGCAATAACCCTTTAATCAGGAAGAAAAAAAGAAAAAAACAGAGAGAGACGAGAAAGAATTTGACAGATCATACTTGCTTTACTTTTGTATTCTTATTATTGTTATTCATTAGGTATGCTGTGTTCTCCTAAGAAGGTGGGGTGAGGTGGGACCCACTGGGACAATGGATATAATGAAATAATGGAGAGCTACTGGGCATGGATGGGGGAACCAGCCTGTGGAACAGCAAGGTTTGGCAAGTGAGTTATAGCAGGAAAGCAAGAGTCTGTGTCTCCTGCCTGGAGTGGTGAGGCAGATCTCCTCCTGACAGCAGAGGTCTGGGGACTGAATGTGCTGATACTCAGAAAGGAACTGAGTTGGTTAAAAGCAAAGACACACAGTTGCTTTGGTCTTTCTCCATTTCAAAGAAAACAGTCTGGATTCTCTTCAGACAAAGTCTGGTTTGTTTGTTTGGTTTGGTTTGTCCTTTCATTTGAGTGTCTTTCAGTCTTTTTTGGAAAGTATTGTCTGGGGGAGGTCTATATGGATCTACCTCAGAGCACTGTCCAGGTTTTCCTCTTTCTCTGCCAACTCTCATAGTAGTTGTGGTACTCTACTTCCACACAAGCATTTGTTTACATGTGCCACATGGGTGGCATGATTTACCCCCTCAATAATGTCCTTGTTGTTTTATTGCCTCTGGGAATTTTTCATGCATTACCACCATGCTAGCAGTGTATAGGACATCTTCTGTCTGGAAGCTCTAGGTGATGAGCTGTTGGGTTTTGGTGCGGAACTCTGTAGTCCTTAATCTCTTGATCAAGCCCTCATAAGTGATACAAATTCTAATTGCTCCCAGATCTACCATAGGTTTGTTAAAAATCCCATGCTGGTTGCATATGTTGTGTCTTATACATAAAAACTTCTAGCAGAACTCCTTCCTCACTGCAAACACTGTGGGCAGCTTATACCATAATGAGGTGTTACAGATGCTGCTCCTCAGCCAACAGATGGGTTATGTGTCTGCATCAACAGAAAGTCCTAAATCCAGGATTACAGTTAAGTAACAAGTTGATAATGTTTATCAGAGTTGCTTTCACTGGTTTAGGTCATTTGCTGAATACAGGCCCCAAGGAAATTACTTGTAACACTGAAGTGTGACTGAAGACTGAGAATTTATGTTTGTAAGCCTGCACACTGTTTTGAGCATTGCTTGTTTTGTTTCCAGAACTTGTTTATATCTAGAATATGAATGCTGAGTGAATTTTCTGACAGGAAAAAAGGTACCGTTTCAAATAAGCAAAAAATTATAAGAAACATACCTTCAAGCTAGCTCTTCAAGTTTTAACTGCTTAGCTAAACATTTCTTGAATCTAACAAATTTACATTGTATAAGCACGTTTCCTGAATAGCAAAGATAGGCACTTAAATCTCAGTAGTCTCAATGCTTGAAACATAAAAGTTACATGCAAGATTTGCCTGATTATTTGGATGCTTTGTCTCTAAAAAGTACTAGAGCAGAAGAGCAAATTTATATTGTGATATTTCTATCAGTCTTAATATGCCTGTCAGAATTTGAGGAGCATCTATATGATGCTCCTAGTCATATGATTTAATTTTAGGTAGTCCTGTGAAGAGCAATCAGTTGGACTCCGTGGTCTTTATGGGTCCCTTCCAGCTTGAGATAGTCTTTGATTCTATGAAGATACAGTTTGTTTGACTAAGGCAAGCAGTATTCTTTCATGCTCTTACACTGACTTATGGCCTCAAATACTGAATTTCTTTGTTAATTTAATATTTAAATTTAATTTTCAAAACTTTTTAGGTAGTTATATCAAAGTAAAAAAAAATATTTATTTATGGTTCATCTATTTTCTCATTATCTTGTTTCTACTCAGATACAATCAAAGTACAAATGAAATAAGTTTTAACTGCAGGGAGTAATTTTAATAGCAGTTAAGTTTAGAAAGTGGTGGAAATAAACTAAGTTGTCTGTCATATCTCTTCAGATCTTACGTTAATAATATTGAAAATCCTGTAGGTCATGTTTACTTCTATACAATTACCATGCAGAAACATCAGTAGGCAAAATACAACATGCATAATTGAAGCAAGTTAAATGATATGAAGAATGCATTGAACAAATAGCTAGGAGGGACATGTACTTATAAATAACTCCGTAAGTTATAGTCCAACTCTATAAGTCTACTTAATTAGACTTAATTACAATACTGCAGAAGACAACACGGAAGCTGTGAGATGTGGAAGGAGACATTTTACATATTGCTGTAGGGATTGTTGTATTTATGCAAGATATTAACATGGCTTTATTCTAGGGGGCTAATTGAAACAATTGGTTTTGACTACACCAGCAATATGGAAACAGAGCAACTAAAACAGCAGCAAGTGCCGTAGGACTGCTCAGAAATCAGAGCTGTCATCTGTTATGATTTGCACATGTCATATCAGAAGCGTTCTAATGCTTTGCTCAAAAATTTTATCCAGAGAAATACATGTACACCCAGCCCCAAATCTCATCAGAATATTTGAATTTCACCATGAATAAAACCCTGCAGAGTCCTGTCAAAATGTCTGGAAAAAAGTCAATGATAAGCTTTTGCTACCTAGAGTCACCTAGCAGGAAAGGGTTAGAGATTGACATTGGTATCAGTTACAAAGACATAAATCTTAAGAGATTTAATGACTATTAAGGATGTTGCTCAAGTGGAGAGCTGATCTGATACCAAAATTGAGTCTACAGTTTATCAAATCAACTGAAGGCAGAGTAGGGTTGCAAATACTGGTGCAAAAAGTACATTTTTTAAAGTTAACTCTGAAATACAAAAAGTTCTCTCCATGCTGTATTTTTCCAAATGCAAAAATTGCTAAGCACAAACATTTTCTTAAGACAATAGCAAGGCTTCCAACACTCTGCCACAGTAGTGCCCTATCCAAGTTAAGACATTAGAGTCTGGGTGGATGGAGAGCTAATTGGACGCTCTGAACCACATCTGGACACTCTGCAGTTTTGAGCCTGTCGATACAGGAAAGACTCTGATAAATCAAGGCAATTCAGCAGAGGGTCACAGAGATGCTTGGGGGCTGGAGCATTTCTCTTGTAAGGTGAGGCTAAAGAAATGGGGCTTGTTGCCTACAGTTGGTAAGGTTTTGGAAACACTAAGAGCAGTCTGCTGGAACCCAGGAGGAGGTTATGAAGAAGACAGAATCTCTTCACAGTGGTGTGTAGTAGGAGGACAGGAGGCAATGGGCATAAATTGGAACAAGAGAGGTTCAGCTTGGCTAAAAGCAAGAACAGTCTTGTAGTGAAAGAGGTTGCCCAGCAGAGAGCTTGTGCAGTCTCCATCCTTGAAAGTTTCCATGATGCCATGAGCAACCTGGCCAAACTACACAGCTGACCCTTCTTTGAGCAGGAGGTCAGACCGGAGTCCTTCTGATGTCCCTTAGAACCTCAAGTTATTTTGTGGTTGTGTAATGTTATAATTTTTAAAACTAGGTTTTCACAGTTTTTCTGTAGTCCTCAATTTCAGGAGTTTATTCAGGGAATTAAGGCAGAGAATAACAGTGAATTAAATCAAGATTTCCAGCAAAATTTTGAGAATAACTTTTCTCAGAAGCAGCCAGAACTTCTGTAACACTGGGTTGTTTTGGTTTGTTTTGCTTTTTTAATCATAGCCAGATTTGGGGAAGGTGCAACATGGCAGTCACAGATTCATATCAGGACATAATCAGATAATGCCCCAGAGAGTCATACAGAGATGCAGAAGGAAACTCTGCTGCCTCTGAACTGTGAAGTCTTTCTGCTTTCCCTTCTTTCTGTTTACATTGCTCCTCACAGCCCTGCACATGAACCTTTTCCATGGGAAGAGTTATGAAGTATGATGGATCCGGGGGAAGGACAGGATTAGGAGGATCCTGATTTACTAAAACAAAGAATACTTTATACATCCAGTACTGCTTACTGCTAATTAAATCAGTAAAAGTGACAGAAGATATAAATTTCACAAGAATTGCTGTTCTCAGGAGGGTCGACATCTAATACAGAAGAAAGGATAAAGAGCTCTTCTGTGCTAAAAGCTTTAAGTGAGTAATTTTAGAAGCATCTTTAACTCAAACTAACAATAAATTTAAGACCTTGTGCCAGCTCCTCAAGTAACATGGATCTACTGGCTTCTGAGGGGTAAATCTGGTTCATACTGATGGAGCAAGAAGACTGAAACCCCCTTATGGGTAGAAGGAGCAGGCAGATGTTCCTATATCTTAGAATATCTTAGAAAGATCCTTCCTGAGAGTAAAACATTACCAAACACCTTTCTCAAAAGAAAAAGTCAGTCAATTAAGAAGTCACTTGCTGAGGAAAAGAAAAATAAAGATTTTTTTCTCAGATCAGGAAGAAACACATCAGTGAGATAAAGAGACCATGCAGCTTCTGGATTCCCTACATGTAAGAGCTGCAAAGACTGAAATTTCTTCTTTAGGCAGCCTTGCTTTAGTTCAGCCTATATGTCATTCAGTAATAGAAAAGTACATTAAAAATGAAATTCATTAGGGTGGAAGAAGAAGCTGGAATTGTGATGTCCAGAGAGGTGAAATAAATTCACTTCATACAAATTGATAAAGCACCTCAAGATGATGAGCATATTTCTCGGGAAAAACACTTGCTATGAATTCTCACTACACTGAACTGAAAACTGACATTAGAGAGATACCTGCTCTTACACAGAGAGGTTTTTTTTCCAGTGCAGTGCCATAGGATATCTGCCTTATCAGTCTGAATGAATATTACTAGAAGCAATTCTGGGAGAGCACTAGGGATGTGTTTTTGTGCCTAAAAGCAAAATTTGAGTTTTCTTAAACTAGAAAGAGTCAGCAACCAGGCAAATAAGAAAATGAAGCCCATTGTAATGAAGATCCACATCTGAAATGTTTTAAAAGACATTTTAAACCAATGTTCTCCACTGCCTGCTGCAAACTCTCTCTCTGGGTGGACTGCCAAGTCTTCCTGTGATTGCTAGACTGGAAAATAATATGAACAATACTAGGACATTAAGTGATGTTAATTTTTAATCATAAAACGATATCAGCACTCTAATAAATATTAGGAGGATAGTATTAGATTTCTGTATCCTAATTCATTGTACTAATATAAGAAGTGATGCTATTTACTGATGACATGAAGAAGAGTATGAATTCAGCTATGGAAGTCCTGTTGTATTGGTGTTGGATTAGTGTACATCACACAGCAGATAGATGACCTTTCTACCCACAAGGCCTCATTTTTATGGAGGGCTGCTGGAGAGTATAATGAGAGAGTCCATCCCCCAAAGAAATTTGTGTAAAAGAGTAAAGCTGACAGAGGCAGTGAAGTGTATTGCTAACAAATGATGGTGTCAAATATAATTTTTACATGCATGCACATAGACACACTGTGTACTAATGTCCTAAGGTTTCCAAGTGGAGAATTCTAAATGCTCCTGATTTTTGGCAGTACTTGTCATGTTCCCAAGGCTGAATATTTAATCTTTCCAGGTGCTTTCAAGACCTTCTCTATGTTAATATATTACTATTCTGCCAGGTGAATTTCTGGGAAGTGTGTATGGTGCTTAGAGATTTCTAAAGTTTTCCAAAGATTACTTATGCAATGAAGCATAAGTTTAATACGTGTCTTAATTAGATCTTGTAGATTTGGCAGGCTGCAAACGGCCACTGGGAAGTCCTGGACACTGTTTCTTTCAGGATAGAGGAACCAAACTTACTCAGATATAAAGTTCCATAGATTTTAGGAGACTTAGGAAATTAATCTGGTCTGGATAATTTATTAGACTTGCCAGGCATTTATGCAATCTGAAATCTGATCAGTGTGGCATCTGTCAGCTCTGGTCTGCACACTCTAAATGTGCCATTTATTTGCTCCATGCATAGAGCCAGAGCATTCAGAACTCACTGTACTGTAGGTGAAGGCAAAACTAAGCACTCCAGATTTTATCTGTGGCTCTATAAAAAAAGTATTCCCAAGCTGCATCTCTGCAAATAAAATCATAAGTTAAGGTAGGCAACCTGCTTTTTATGGTAACTTCAAATTTTGCCCTTCCACTCTGTTCTTTGCACTGATCCACAGAGGCTTCCCCAGTGGTACTCAGTGTATCAGACTCTGCTTATCAGAACCTACTTGAACTGGAAACTTTTTGTCTCACAGGCCTGCTTCAGCCCACTAAAGCTTTTCTTTCAAGCACTTGAGCCTTTCCCATTGTTCAGACTGAAGTAATGTGCAGATATATGGAATAAGGGCAAACTAAGGCTCTTTTTCATTCTTTCTTGATTCTTACCAGGGAGAGTTGTTTTGTGAAATGTTAAAAATCAAGCTTCTCTATTTAATGTATATATTTGTGATTGTTTTTTTTTTTTTTTCAGAAAGCTTAGATATATTTCTCCAGATAAAGCTTAATAGGAATCTAGAAACAGAGTTTTACATCAGAATGCTGTCTAAACAGACTCAAACCATTTAGCTATAAATTACTCTTTCAAAAATACATAATTAGTCTTTTAAACTGAGAGAAAAGTTGTTGTGTGCTCACAGCTATACTAAAAACAATCAGTAACTGATGGTATAGACATTTATTTAAGACATTTAATTAAGATATAAAGTGACAGTTGTAAACTACAGAAACTGGTCTTTTGTGGGACATCTGAACATTGTGTAGTTTTAAAACAATGCTGTAGGATACTAGTAATGAACTTTTCCTGAAGTCTCTTTCTGCTTAGTAAACTAAGATACTTAAAGTCCTATCTTTTCCCCTATCTATGGAGGGCCACAAAGATGATCAGTGGGCTGAAGCACCTCTTCTACGAGAACAGGCTGAGAGTTGGGGTTCAGAACCTTTCTCAGAAGAGAAAGGTCCGAGGTTACCTCATAGTGGCCTTCCAGTACCTGAAAGGGGCTGCAGGAGAGCTGGGGAGGGACTTTTTACAAGGGCTTGTAGTGATAGGACAGGGAGTAATGGTGTTAAGATGAAAGAGGGGAGATTTACGTTAGATATTAGGAAGAAATTCTTCAGTGTGAGGGTAGTGTGACACTGGAAGTGTTCAAGGCCAGGCTGGATGAGGCTTTGAGTCACTTGGCATAGTGGGAGGTGTCCCTGCCAGGCAGGGGGGTTGGAAGTTGCTGATCTTTAAGGTCTTTTCACACTGAAACCATTCTCTGACTACAAACCTGAGTGGCCATGGCCCCTGAGCAAACTGCTCAAGTTGGCCCCCCTTTGAGCAGGGTGCCTGGGTTTGCCAGTCTCCTGAGGTGCCTTTCAGTGTCAGCTATTCTTTGATTCTGCATATTCTTGAAACTTCTGGTGCTATTCTCTTCTCCTGTGGAAGCTCTTGTGGCATATTAGTGTATAAATTTGAATTACAGGAAAATCTGTAGTTAGCCTGTTTTCAACAAATGACTTGAGCTGAATTTTAAGCTTGTCTTTGAGGACATGCTACCTATACCATATAGCTACCTATGTAGTGTTTCTGCTAATTAAAGGAAATAAACTTTCATTAAGGTTATTGAGTTACCATCAGGGAATATTAGATATGCAGTAACATCCAAGTGTTCTTGCCAAAGGAAGGCAGCAATTCCTCTTGTTGATGGAGCACCCCATCAAGAGAACAAGGAGACAAATTTTGCACTGTTTTGTACCTGGCAGAACTCCACTGACTTCATTAGGTGGATATATC